>NC_081843.1:93986976-95221407 GCF_963259705.1 Myotis daubentonii | reverse complement strand
ATAGAGACATAATAAGGTAACCAGTTTACACAAAAAATTGCAGAAAAGTTGTAGCTTTTTAAGTTTCTAGTGAATTCTCTTAAGCCTGGAGGCACAGGGTTTGTGGGAGAATACTTTAACTTAGTAATGAACTGACTCTAGTAGCTTTGGGTCTTAAAAGCCTGTCTTTTTCCTGGGCTACAGGCCGGCCTCTGGGGGAACTTCCCATTTTTGTTTTTGTTTCTGTTTTTTAAAGTGCATATACATAATAGGAGGCTTGCCTGATTTTGTTTCTAACTGGAGAGAAATGTTGCTATTTAAACCCTGGACTTTGTTTTGTGTCTAGTCCCGGATCCCCACTGAGGAAAGCATGGTCTGGTCAGTCCTCCCTGGGGATTTGCATTCTTCTCCTCTGAAAAGAGAGAAGTTACATTTCTATCTTTTGACTCAGGAAAAGTCCTTTGGCCCTTCTTTGTTAACATGCTTGACCTGAAGACCTCTGCATGCACACACATTTCATCTGTTCCACTTACTAGCCTTTGATTTCGGTTTCCATTGCCCCTCTCCAGAGGGCTCCTGGAAGGACATTGGCCCTCAACTCACTGACCCCCTTTATCACTCACAGAAATATGGCATTGTTGTATAGCCTGTGTACCAGAAAAGTGTTTATTAAGGTTTATGTCCGTTAACTCATTCTTTTTCTCTGTTTACCTATGTAGTACAGCTATTTTTATTTTGCTGTAAACTATGCTTTTGGCATAAAACCACTTTGACTGACACTAGCCAATGTTTTAGAATTTTGATTACCCTGGTACCCCTTCTCTTCAGAATTTAAATTTGCAGTTTCTGAAGCCAAGACACAACCAGTCTGTGACTGTGTGCTTCTCTCCTTCTGAGTCATGTCATTTCTCAGCCACCCAGCTCAGGTAAAATAGGATTGGCTTTCTTCCTGAGAACATAAGGGCCACTCTTTCAATTATATATTGAGGTCTTTTTACCCATGGTATATGCTAATGATGAACATTCAAATAGGCGTGCCTGGATCTTGCAAAGAAAGTTTAAATATTTAATACATTTTTAATTTAAATCACTGTTTTGAGCAGTGTATAGCCATCAGCACTGCCAGTGTTTCCTAGGGCTGTGCGGTGTAATGCAACCATCCCTAAGTGCACGTGGCCTTGAGTAATTGAAATGTAAATTGTTCAAATTCAGATGTGCTGTAAATATAAAATACATAACATATTCTCCAGATTTATTAATAAAAATTAATAATATACTTCAAAAATATTTATATTGATTTTTAAAGTGCATATACATAATAGGAGGCTTGCCTGATTTTGTTTCTAACTGGAGAGTAATGTTACTATTTAAACTCTGGACTTTGTTTTGTGTCTAGTCCTGGATCCCCACTGAGGAAAGCATGGTCTGGTCAGTCCTCCCTGGGGATTTGAAATGCTTTGAAATGCTTTTTTTAATATTTGTTTAAGATTAACATTTCTTTTACTTTTTTAAAATGTGGCTTCAGGAAATTTAAAATTATCTATACAGGGTGGGCAAAAGTAGGTTTACAAACAATACAAATAAGTAATACAATAATTAACAAATAAACAATAAATACAAGAATAAAAAAGTCTGTGCTTCATGTACTCACAGATGTAAACCTACTTTTGCCTACTCCTGTATGGCTCACATTATATTTCTATTGGATAGCGCTGTTCTAGGAGCTCAAATGAGCCATCTGTGTGCCAAATCTGAACATTAACTCCTCATTTCTCTTTTATTTCCTCTGTAACAAACCTAATTTCTCCTGTGTCTGTGGCTTCATCTGACAGAATAAATGACTACAAAAGAGGAACACACACACAGAGACACAACAGTCACATATGCATTTACTATGAACACAGATATTTTATGGGTATCGAGGGTACCAGGAAATTTTGTTTGGGGATTCGATATGATTATGGCTAAAGGGCACCAGTGAAGGAGAATCACCATTGAGAAATTTTAGTGGCATAGTCTGAAAGAAAATAAGGCATGTAAAGAATTATTCACTGTAGATATTTTTGATTTGGACCAAAGAAAGAGGACATGTTATTTATATTTTACTACTCTTTTTTCTTTTTTCAAATACTGGGGAATGAAGAAGGTGATCACAAGGAAGGGAGTATAGAGAAGAACCCACTATCTGGCTCTGGTCGTAATGACTTCTGGTTTGGCTGCTCATTAGCTATGTTGTCCTGAGCAGGGTACTCGACCTCTGTGCATCTCATATTTCTGTGAAATGAAGTCGATAAGACTACTTAGGTCTCAGAGTTGTGAGGATCAGGTGAGATTACTGATGTGAAGCATGCCTTTGCAGTGTCTCACTCAATATGTATCACCTGTGTTTGCGGTCGTTAAACCTGGGATGCTGCCCTGTCTGCTATTGCTGGCTAGTAGTTCTCCAGGTGTGCCAGTTTCTCTGTGGAAATCACGGCTAGATCTTTCCCAGAGCACTGTGTGATTCGGTGGACTGTCATATTCTCTTTGGTCATCAAATCAATGTGCAGGCCTTCAGTTCTGACCATATAAAGTTTACTGGAAAATTTTGATAAACAACAACTCAGGACCCAGCACAAAAATTAATGCTCCTTGATGTTAAAAACAAGAGGACTGTAAATTAGTAAACAAACACATCTACTGTACTGTAATATTTAAATGCCTTCTCATAAAAAGTTAAGATTACTTAAGATTCTCATTAGTCCAACATCAAAAAAATGATAAATATTAATATTTGCCATCAAAGGAAAGCTTAGAAATCAAAGCACAGTAAACAACTGTTGTATTTCAAAGATTACATGAAACTGAATTAACTTAAATATAACACCACCAAAACTCTTTATTTAAAAAAAATTCCCTGTGAGGCAGTTTAATTATTTGTATCCAGTGCACAAACAAGGGAAGATGTGCCCTTACTAAGAAAGGATTCAAGGGCCTTTCTGATTCAGACCATGTGCTTAAAGACTTGGGTCTTAGGTGACCCCTGTGTGGTATGTTTGGGTCTACAGAGGAGACCCACATGTGCTGTACCAACCTCCTTATCCATTGTTCTCCAGTTCTAATTCAAGAGAATCATATTGGAAATTGGCTCTTGGTAGATCATGAAAGGGCACAGAGAACTTCCTGTCTTCTCTGTGGATTCCTTACCCAAGCTAGTCTATTTTTCCACATCCTGAATGTTCCAGAGTGTGTACAGGGTCAGGAGGGAACAGAGGGAGAGCTGACAGGATGATGCCATCATCCTAAGGCTGTCCGGCTTTCCCTTCAAGCTGCCACTGTGCTGAGACCACTCACCCACTGTGAGAGGCCCTCGTCATGTCACCAGAGGGACAGAGTACTGGGAATCAGGAGACCTGGGCTTTAGTTCTGGCTCTTTCTTTGGTCCTCACTTTCCACATCTGTAAAGTGATGGCCTTGAATCTGGTAATTGTCAAGTTCTGTGCCTCCCCAACATCCTCTGAATCAGGGGGAGAGCTGCAGGCAATTGCATGGCATGGCTGGCTTTAGGGCCAGCCTGACCTATAGCTTTCCTTAGCTAATTAACTTAAGTTCTCATCTGTATTTTACTACTTTTTAATGTTTTTATTGAGGTAAAATTTATAAAACAAAATGAATGATTAATCATCTTAAAGTGTAAATTTTGGTGTCATTTATTACATCCGTAATGTTACGGAACCATCACCTCTATCAAAATATTTTTATTATTCTAAAAGGTTTTGGAATCAGGCAAGCTCCTGCTCATGAGAATGCCTGTTTGCTCATGTGGTTTTAATTTTGAGGGTGTGATGACCTCAAGTCACATTTCAGAATGCCAGTGTTAGGGTTCAGAGAACAGTGCATAAATACCCTTCTTCTCACTGTTCTGTCTTCATGCCTCATAGTCTCACATTCCACTACCCCAGGTCTTCGGGCAAGTTGTGTATATCACCACCATCCCTGTACAATGTGTTCTGGAGCCAAATTCCTAAGTACCCTTAAAAGTATGTGTGCATACAACCTCTGATTCTTACACTCTAACATGATATGAAAATTAATGGACCTGGGCTTGTTTTTTTGTGTTGTTGGGTTTTTTTTTTGGTTTGTTAGCACTCAGATACTCTAAAACAGTGGTTCTTAACCTTCTGGCCCTTTAAATACAGTTCCTCATGCTGTGGCCCAACCATAAAATTATTTTTGTTGCTACTTCATAACTGTAATGTTGCTACTGTTATGAATCATAATGTAAATATCTGATGTGCAGGATGGTCTTAGGTGACCCCTGTGAAAGGGTCATTCGACTGCCTAAGGGGTCGGGACCCACAGGTTGAGAACCACTGCTCTAAAAAGAGGCTGTCCCACAATACAGTCTGATAGTTAACGCTATTTCCATAGAGATCAAGTGCAATAACCCCTTTGAAGCACAAGGCATGTGCTTCACTTTGCACTTCATCACAAACAATCACACATGATAGCTTGATTGATTATAACATAATGGATTACAAGCACTCCATTTCCTATATAGGCAAGGAGATCAGCACTACACTCAAGCCAAATGCCATGATCAAAATATTTTCAAAACCTCATCTGTTGGGTCAATCTCTAGGAACCACTTCTGCTATCAGTTATGTTACACTTGGAGATCCATCCATAAACAGAAACAAAACAGTACTTTGATAAGGAAAAAATATATAAATGCTTATTAGCAGGTGGTCAAAATAACAGGAAATTATATATGAGAAAAAACGTAATTCTAAAAAAAATGCCCTAAGGATGAAGGGGCATATCCAAGAAAGGGAGAGTCTTGGAAGAAAAAAGGTCCTCCATAAACCTGGATTCAAATCTCACTAGATAGGATGTGTTTTAAATCTACTATGGTTAAGAAGCTGCAGAGTGATATGGTAAACAAAGAACAGCCTTCTGGGATGCTGGCAAGTTACCAAGTATAGTCCTTGTGGAGATTGCTGTTTAAAAGTCAGTAGTAGTGCCCTGACCGGTTTGGCTCAGTGGATAGAGCGTTGGCCTGGGGACTGAAGGGTCCTGAGTTCGATTCCAGTCAAGGGCATGTACGTTGGTTGCGGGCACATCCCCAGTGAGGGGTGTGCAGGAGGCAGCTGGTCGATGTTTCTCTCTCATCAATGTTTCTAACTCTCTATCCCTCTCCCTTCCTTTCTGTAAAAAATCAATACAATATATTTTTTAAAAAAAAAGTCAGTAGTAGAACTGGCTGTCTTGCCAAAAAAGTTGCCAGACAGATTCTGGAGAAGATTCTGATGTTGACTCATCAGAAAGCCATCACTGGGACATATCTGGATAGGGATCTGGGATGCCCATAGAACTCATTAGCTGCCTTTAGGAGTTTTGTTGAATTCACATTTCTAAAATGTTCACACAGAGGTGCCACTATGTGAAAGGGGTGTTGCCCTGGAGGAAATTGTTCATGAGAAGTTGCCAAGTGTTGCTGGCTGGAGAATCACCACTGAAAAATAGCCACCCACTCTGCAGGGGCAGAACTAGATGAGCATACTGAAAAGGGAAAGGGAAAAAAAAATTATATTCTCTTAATGTCCTTAAACTACCATCTACCAACAATGATAACATTTTTCTGGATACAAAGAAGTATTATAAAGCACAGATCCATTATCAAAGAGCAGATGAAACATCAGATTTAGAGCTGAGCCCATCCATTGTTAATGGTATAATATACTCTAGAGAAATGCCATTTTTAACAGTCAAGATACTTAGTAAATTCAAATCATTGTGTGGAATCATACCCAAAATATCCTACAATCTCAGAATATATTATTTAAAATTTAACAATGATAGAGTTTATATCAACTTCCTTAGCCAATGATTCTTAAAAATTATTCATGAGCATTTGGAAATTTCTTAAAAAGATAATTGTGTTATCAAGTCTGATTTGATTTGGCATATTTGCGTAGTTCCTTAAGTAAAAGAAGTTAACATTCTATAAATCTATAATAGATTGTTATAATTCAATGCAAATGATTTGTCCAGCTTGATTTGAGTCTACTGCACATGCAATGTAAGAGAAAAAGAGTCACATAGCTGGCAAATCCACACTTCTAGTCAGTACTTGGGAGGAGACTGGGGGGGAAGGGGGTGGAATGGTGTTGAGAGCACAAAGAATTCTAAAAAATATACAAAGCCACTGTTCTCAAAACTGCCTGGTACTGGCACAAGAACAGACATATAGATCAATGGAATACAATAGAGAGCCCAGAAATCAGCCCCAACCAATACGCTCAATTAATATTTGACAAAGAAGGCAAGAACATACAATGGAGTCAAGATAGTCTCTTCAATAAATGGTGTTGGGAAAATTGGACAGATACATGCAAGAAAATGAAACTAGACCACCAACTTACACCATACACAAAAATAAACTCAAAATGGATAAAGGACTTAAATATACGACGGGAAACCATACAAATACTAGAAGAATCCAAAGGCAACAAAATCTCAGACATATGCCAAAGCAATTTCTTCACCAATACAGCTCCAAGGGCATTGGAAACTAAAGAGAAAATAAACAAATGGGACTACATCAAAATAAAAAGCTTCTGCACAGCAAAAGAAACCATCAACAAAACAATAAGAAAACCCACTGCATGGGAAAACATATTTGCCAATGTCATATCTGATAAGGGCCTGATCTCCAAAATTTATAGGGAACTCATACAACTTAACAAAAGGAAGATAAACAATCCAATCAAAAAATGGGCAAAGGATCTAAATAGACACCTTTCAAAAGAGGACATTCAGAAAGCCAAGAGACATATGAAAACATGCTCAAAGTCACTAATCATCCGAGAGATGCAAATCAAAACAACAATGAGGTACCATCTCACACCTGTCAGACTGGCTATCATCAACAAATCAACAAACGACAAGTGCTGGAGAGGATGTGGAGAAAAAGGAACACTCGTGCACTGCTGGTGGGAATGCAGACTGGTGCAGCCACTATGGAAGACAGTATGGAGTTTCCTCAAAAACTACAAATGGAACTCCCATTTGACCCTGTGATCCCACTTCTAGGAATATATCCCAAGAAACCAGAAATACCAATCAGAAAGGATATATGCTCCCCTATGTTCATAGCAGCACAATTCACCATAGCTAAGATCTGGAAACAGCCTAAGTGCCCATCTGTAGATGAATGGATTAGAAAACTGTGGTACATCTACACAATGGAATACTATGCTGCTATAAAAAAGAAGGAACTCTTAGCATTTGCAACAGCATGGATGGAACTGGAGAGCATTATGCTAAGTGAAATAAGCCAGTCAATGAAGGAAAAATACCACATGATGTCACTCATTTCTGGATAATAAAGACCATTATAAACTTATGAACAAAAATAGATACAGAGGCAGAGCTGCCCCGAACAGACTGTCAAACTACACCAGGAAGGCCGGGGAGGCTGGGAGGGCAGGAGGGGGGCGGGTAAGAGATCAACCAAAGGACTTGTATGCATGCATATAAGCATAACCAATGGACATACGACACTGGGGGGTAGGGGAGGCCAGGGGATTGTCAAGGGTGGGGGGGAAAAAAGGAGACATATGTAATACTCTTTATAATACTTTAAGTAATAAAAAAAAATAAAGAAAGAATAAAAAATAATATATGTGGTTTAAAACCCAATAACATAATATAGAAATATTTTACTGACTAGTAAAGTTTTTTAATATAATACTTTCAGTTATTCAAAATTAATACCTTGTTTATGCAACCAAAGCCATCTGTTTTTTGCAGACTTGACATGAATTGGAATGTATTCATGGTGGTACATAACCAGATTAATGATGAGATTAAAATTATGGTGTTAATATCACAATGAGGAGTGTAACATTAGTAGTTTTGAAAAATAGTACTTTCATGCCCTAACTGGTTTGGCTCAGTGGATAGAGCGCCAGCCTGCAGACTCAAGGGTCCCAGGTTCAATTCCGGTCAAGGGCATGTACCTTGGTTGCGGGCACGTCCCCAGTAGGGGGTGTGCAGGAGGCAGCTGATCGATGTTTCTCTCTCATCAATGTTTCTAACTCTCTATCCCTCTCCCTTCCTCTCTGTAAAAAATCAATAAAATATTTTAAAAAAATAGTACTTTCAACAAATATGATCTGATTATATGATAACTGAAAAACTATATAAGTAAGACTTGCTGAATAAAGTAAAGGCCTTAGAAATAGGCAATTATTTTATCCCAGGGCAAAATTTTCAAGTCCATCATTCTAAATCAAAAGGATAAAGTGAGAAGGTTCATTAGAGAAGGGAAAGAATCTAAAGGGCAAATGATATGAGAAGGTTCATTAGAGTAGGGGAAGTCCATGTTGTCCCAATACAGTATTAGTGAGAAAAGAGACAACAGTAGATAAACATACAGACTTAGGAGTCAGTTTGCTCGGTTTGAATTCAGGCAGCAAATTTACTTACAAAAGGTGTGCTTTGGACAATTAAAGTACAATGTATTCTAGTTTACTGACTTCATGAAACCTATCTCACAGGATAATCATCTGTTTTATTAAATACTAAAGGTCTGGTGCACAGATTCATCCAGGGTGTGTCTGGCCCCTCTTGCCCAGTCTGGATCAGGGCCGGGGACCATGGGAGGGCTCCAGGGCATGTCCGACCTGTCTTGCCTCATCCCCATCGGCTGGACCCCAGCAGCAAGCTCACCTACCAGTTGGAGCAGCTTCCCCCTTGTGGCCAGTGGGTGTCATAGTGACCGGTCGATTGGTTAATGAACGGTCAGACACAGCATATTAGGCTTTTATTATATAGAATTTTCTTATTTTCTAAAAATTGCTAGTAACTTTACTTTTCCATTTTTGATCAAGTTTTAAGCAATTTTATTATGTTTATTTATTGTTTCTTATAATTTATCTGCACTGTTTTTGAGTAGTCTATATACACAATCCTAACAAAGTGGTTAATGAGATATCTATTTATTTATTTATTTTTCTTGTAGCTTTTTTTTTTTCTTATTTGTTTGTTTGTTACTTTGAGGTTGAGCTTCTGTCCCTGGAAGGGTATGTCTATATGTGTTTTGTCCAAAAAACTCACAATTTTGTAGACTAATGTACCAAGAACCCCTGATCTTTGAAATTACTGCACTCAAATTCTAACCTGTGTTTTCCCAACTCAGCTTAGCACCTTAGTTGCCTTTTCTGGAGTTTGTAGATTAGTCTAGAGCACTGAGGGATAAAACACCTCACTTCAGGATTTTTTTTTTTTTTGAATCTTGGTTGCAGAAACAAGTTTCTGATACTTTCATATTTTTTTTAAAATAACATGGTGGTAGTATTTTAATTGGCCCAACATCACCAAAATCTGAATCTGTTGTACACCACTGTGGTATTTTATAGACACAAATGCTCAGCTCCTTCTTGATGAAGTTACCAGGCTTGTATATATAGGCTGTGTAGAATGTTACCATTAGAAGCGTGAATGACTTCTGAAACTCATATTCAATAGCATTTCTAAAGAATTGGTGCTCAGGTACAGAGAAGTTAGACTCAGAAAAATTAAGACAAATGAGGGAAACTGGATAGGATATTGTGATTGGAACTAATATGGAGTAGTTCTATAATGCATCATTTTCTGATACAGTCATGAATTTCTCCTTTCTGGGATGAATATTTATATTTTTGCTTATCCTATATAATAAAAACCTAATATGTTAAGTGTCCAGTCGAGCAGTCAACCATTCAACCAATCAAAGCGTAATATGCTAATGATATGCTAAGGCCACTCAACCGCTCGCTATAATGTGCACTGACCACCAGGGAGCAGATGCTCTGACTGGTAGGTTAGCTTGCTGCTGGGGCTGGCTGATTGGGACTGAGTGAGAAGGGAAGGACATGCCCTGGAGCCCTCCTGCAGCTGGCCAACCTCTCATGTCCCTCCCCAGTCCCCAATCATGCGTCGGTGAGGTCCCTCAGCCTGGCCTGCACCCTCTCACAATCCGGAACCCCTCGGGGGATGTTGGAGAGCTGGTTTAGGCCTTACGGCGGAACGACCAGTTGCTATGACGTGTACTGACTACCAGGGAGCAGACAGTCAATGCAGGAGCTGCCCCTGGTGATCAGTGTGCTCCCACAGGGGGAGCACTGCTCAGCCAGAAGCCGGGCTCATGGCTGGTGAGCACAGTGGCAGTGGTAGGAGCCTCTTGCATCTCTGCAGCAGCACTAAGGGTGTCCCACAGACGGCTTAGGCCTGCTCCCCCAAGGGGAAGCGGGCCTAAGCCATCAGTCGGACATCCCCCAAGGGCTCTCAAACTGCGAGAGGGTGAAGGCCAGGCTGAGGGACCCCTGAGTGCACAGATTTCATGCACCAGGCCTCTAGTACAAAAATGAAAGTAGGAAAAGTAATCAACATAATCTGAAATAAGAATATAAATTTGCTCAGTCTGATCTTTGCTCTTCACCTCAGGTTCTGCTCAAAACTTGATAATATTGTATTTATTCTTTCTATTCTGACAACAATCTCTGGGGGCCTGAACACCAGAATTTGAGGTATTTGGAAGATAAATGCAATGAAAAACATCCAAAAATTAGTGTGGGGAAATAATCAAATGGGGAAAATATATCAACTCAAAAAATATGAGGCAAGGAAAGAAGAAACCAAAAACAAAGAAGTAAAACAAATAAGAGGGGTAGAAAACCTTCCAAATATTAAAAAAAATCATAATAATGGCATACAGACTTAATTTTCCAATTCTAAATTACACAGTCTCACACTTCATAAAACAAACAAAAATATTTAATCATATGCTGTTTAAAGGAGACTTACATAAGCATCAAGAATGATTGTTGAAAGCAAAATGAAGGAGGATGCATATATAAGCAAATAAAAGCCAAAAGGCGGCTAGGTAATTTTCAATTAGGCAATAATAAATATGATATAAATTTTATTAAGTGCAGTCACTCAAAAGGATACATAATTCTGTACATCAAGAGGGAAGGCAGGGGGAAGGGGGAGAGATCAACCAAAGGACTTGTATGCATGCATATAAGCATAACCAATGACACTAGGGGGGTGATGGCATGAGCGGGAAGCGGGTGGAGAGGCAATGGGGGAATAAGGACACATATGTAATACCTTAATCAATAAAGAAAATAAATAAATGTAAAATAAAGGAAGATAAAACAAGTGTTGTAAGGATAATAATGCAAGGGACATTCATATAATGTTGGTAAACCTATACCTTGGGAAGAAAGTAATTTGGGGGTAAAATAAGGCATAAACAAGTAAGTCTGAACATTTTCATCATATGAATAAAGCTATTACACTCCTTTTATATACCTTAAAGAAATACTAGGTGGTGTTCACAATACTCTTATTCATTTGTAAGGGCAAAAAACCTGTCCCTGGAAGTTTAAATATGTGAATAAGGTATTCATTATTACAGTGGATGGCCATGGGAAATAATAAAGCTACATTTATTAAATAGTTTCAATGTCAAAATGATGAGTAAAGAATATTCTTGAAAAAATATATATCAAGGTCCGTTTACATACACATTTTTAAAAATCGAACTAATGAATTTATGTTGTAAAACCTCTTTTGTAAAGGGAGAGAGGTGTGGCACACATAGGCTTTACTTTTCTTAATCTGTTGACAATGATACAGGTTACTTATTTTATCTTTTATTTTACCTGAACATTTAAAATGTATTTTATGCATGTCATATTTTATAATTAAAACATTTAAATTTTGCATAGATACATACCATCAATGATCTAAAGATTTAGTGTTCAGATAAAAGTATTCGGCTGATGTAATGTAGCCATTAGGCACTTTTATTCAAACATTATGCTTATATTTAAATATTTTACCAGTTAAGATATATTTTTGTAGTGAAAATTTTACCTTAGTGGTTTATTTTTCACAATGAATTTGTTTTCCATCCATTTTGAGTCTGATGTGATATAAAAAAATGACATAGTGATGGAAGCAGTAATTTTTTTTCATAGTTTTAACCTTGTGACAAAAATAAATAAAACGATGCAATAATAAGCTTCTAATATATTAAGTTGTAGTAGGAATTTGGCATATATACATTAAAATCCAACTGTTTAATATTAGTGAGCATAATACTCAACAAGTAAAGAAGACTTTTCACAAAATAGCATTTCTTTCAGAATTATACATTGTTTCACTCTTAAATTTTGTGGCACATGTGAAGAAGAGAACTGTGTACACTGATGATATCCAACGAAAAGATACTCAATAAGTGAAAAAAACACGGATATGTTTTAACCATTTAATTATACATTTAAGCATTAATTCTATCTCAAGATACTAACAGATTAGTTTACCTTTATATATTAACTTTATATTTCTGAAAACTTCCAAAAAAAAGTCACAGACATATTTATATACATTTATTTATTGTGTGTACTATAAACTATACAAACAATTTGGTTTTAATTGTATGTTGGCACGCATAACCAAGTCACAATTCTGTGTATTTAAATCACATAACAAACACCTAAACAATTATAAGTCAACCCAATAAACTTGAGTTTTTTTCTTTCATTTTATTTGATTAAAAAATATTTAGTGTGGGGGAAGGTGGTGGTAGGGGGGTAAGAAATCAACTAAAGGACTTGTATGCATGCATATAAGCATAACCAATAGACACAGACACTAGGGGGGTGAGGGCATGTGCTGGAGGGTGTGAGTGGCCGGGGAGAGGTCAATGGGTGAAAAAGGAGACATATGTAATACTTTAAACAATAAAGAACTAAAAAAAAAAAAAATATTTAGTGCAGGCTTGCCATTAGCTTTACACTCTTCCTAAGAGCTAGGAAGATAAAAAAAAAAAAAAAAAAAACATTAAACATCTCTATGCTTTGAAGTTTACTTCCTAGAAAGTCAATTTCTAAAGGTAATGACTGGTGACGGACATTTTCACAGCTAGTATGAAAATGTTTTGGATTTCTTGATATTTTATATTCTTTAAGATGCCAGTAACTGGTCAAGGATCAAACTGTTTATGCACATGACAACCAGTCACAGGAATAGCTAATAATGATGGAAAAATGATAGTTATTTTATTTTCCATGTAGAATAGAAACTTATGCCACTTTTAGTAGTTGGAAAGATACTAACTAGTGCTTATTTCATGTAATATATATCTGGAGCTAAAACACTATTTAACATATGGTGATGTACCAGTATTCATTAAATATTTTGAATCATATTTTATAATTTACAAATGCAGATGATGTATTACACAATTGTACACCTGAAACCTATGTAATTTTATTAACCAGTATCACCCCATAAATTCTGTATATATTTTTTAATTTGTATAATTTATATATTTTTAAATTATGTGAAGTATATTTTAGGTACTAGATAAAGAATTTATACTTTTAACATGGTGTATTTTAAATATGGGTCATGAGCATGGTTATTTTCTTTTTAAAAATGTTGTAATATAAAACACATGAAATACATTTTTTCAATTATTTATTGTGATATTGATTATTTCTTGGCAATTCTTCAATGAAATACTGACTATACATTAAATGATAAAATACTGAACAAAATCATTATTTTGAGAATGTGAAACAAGTGAGATTTAAGAGTTTTAAAAATTTAAATATACACATATTTAAATTTATTATATAACATATATAAATATATTATATAACATATAATTAAAATAGCCCGGCTGGCATGGCTCAGTGGTTGAGCATCAACCTATGAACCAGGAGGCCATGGTTGGATTCCCGGGTTGCGGGCTGGATCCCCAGTGTGGGGTATGCAGGAAGCAGACGATCAATGATTCTCTCTCATCATTGATGTTTCTATCTCTCTCTCTCTCTCCTTGCCTCTCTGAAATAAATACAAAATATATTAAATATTTATATATAATTAAAATATATGTATAATAATAAGATGGCTAATGCATAATGTGTTTTTTACAAAATACTGTCCTAATGATTTATTGTTGCTGTTTTTAAGCAACCATACAATTGCTAAAAAAGGTTTTCTGTCCCAGATAATTGTTTTCTCAATTTAAAAAACATCTCTTGTCCAATTACCTCTGGAAATAGATCAAACCACATGCCACTTAGTATGTACCTAAAGGGTATTTCTTTGAAATTATATGTTGTGGAATCAGGGACAAATCATAAAGTGAAAATTTACTCTAAGCTGTCTGATGTATTACAGATAATATATATGCAGTTATAAGGGAGCTAGTTGAATCAACTCCAATAATGCAATCACAGTCTACTTATGTGACATAATCTCAATAATCTTACTGCTCACATGAGTAGACATATGCCCATGAATCTCATAGCTGATTGAGGCAAATCATTTGGCTTTCCTTAGTAAGTATTTTCAACTGGTGTCTGGGCCCCAACCAAATTGTTTGGGACTAGAATTCTACAACCTGTTAAAATCAGTGTTCAATGAGGCTGCAATAATCCATCTGATTGCAGGTGTAATTATATGGAATTTCAGGGAATTAGCTAACAGTTTCCCAGCCTTTTCAAAAACATTTTTTAGATTACTCGAATATTTTTATTCTCTAAAACTATGTCCAGAGCCTTATTACCTTATCATAATGTTTTCAGTTGATTTTTGATGTTTTAAAATAATAGAATTGTGGTTGTCTTTCTAAAATTTGTTACATATATAGAGACACAGCATGCCCTATTATATAGATATAGATATAGATATAGATAGATATAGATATAGATATAGATATAGATATAGATATAGATATAGATATAGATTAGGTGGCACATTGGCTAGACCAATAAAGAAGAAAAAAAGCATGAAATGAAATGTTAAATTACTCACTTTCCACTTTGAAAATAAGCAGCAGGTCTGTCACTTGAGCAATTTAATTGGTCTGATACTGAATCTATTGCCAGTGTTTGCATGTATCAATGAAGTTTAGAGGAAAGGTTGTTAAAAATATAAAAACTGAATCATATGAATTACTTTATCAACTATCACCAATAATTTCATTAAAACACTACCAGTTGATTTTTTGATTCAGATATTGGAATTTTGTTGATGGAATGAGGCTGGGAGGTAGACAAATATCATTTGGCTATGAAGGAAATTGAAAAAATGTGGATATAACCCCAATCTTCTGTATCTTAGCAGTGTTAATGAATGTGTCACTAGAAAGGCAATAACAGAAAAAAGGACAGAAGGTAGAGTAAGATTTTTATTCTAATAATATCGATTAGATTCCACAAAGATTTAGTAAAAGTAAATATTGCATTAAATCCAGGTGCATATTTGTACTTCTCCTTCTGGTCGCTACCCAAGTCACAGGCAGAGCTGTGATCTCATTTTTGCCTAGACCAGACAAAAGACATTTTCAATTCTTTAGTTCTTCCTTCATCCCTCTCTAACTTCCTCCCTCCCCTCCTTAGCTCCTTCACTTCCTTTCCCTTCCCTTCCCTTCCCTTCCCTTCCCTTCCCTTCCCTTCCCTTCCCTTCCCTTCCTCAGCTCCTTCCCTTCCCTTCCCTTCCCTTCCCTTCCCTTCCCTTCCCTTCCCTTCCCTTCCCTTCCCTTCCTCAGCTCCTTCCCTTCCCTTCCCTTCCCTTCCCTTCCCTTCCTTTCCCTTCACTCCACTAAGTTTTCTATTGTCTTCATTTAAAAATACAGCTCACTTTCAGTTTCCTTTGCATTCTCAAGAACATATATTTTTCATGTCCCTAATTTAGCATTAAAACCCCAGCCTTAGTCTGCAAATGTACTTTTGTGTTTACTTAATTATCACCCACCTGAATGCAGATATATCAAAAGTTTAAGTGCTTACTTCTTTTTCTATCAAACACCAGTTTCTTTTTTTTTCATTTAACCTCATTATATATTTTAATATTTTAATATATATTTTCTAGAGCATTTCTATATATTTAAAATACCAATGAGGGACTACCTATTTTTTTATATAGGCCTTCAGTTTAATGTAACTTAGGTTATTTATCTTTTCTGAATAATAAAATTGGATTTATACCATCATCTCAAGTTCTTATAATTTTTGACAGGAAATAAGATAGAAAAATTTAATTATGAAATATTCTCTGAAGCATTTGGTTGTGTACTTTAACCTTTTTAGTATTCTGAATTTCAGCAGATGGTCATTGTAGCTCTTCCCAACAGGGGTTTGAGTTTTTAAATAGGAGAGAAATGTCCATCCAATCAAATTTAGAGTTCTGAAAAGGTCAAATTAGTATATAATACATAACAGTTTTTCTCAGAATTTATAAAACATTAGCAATCTCACAGTTTATTCTTTTGTCACAATGAAGGACAACTTTCCACATGAGAAAGCTTTTAGCAAGGAAGAAAAAGGCAAGTCTTTCCATTACAGCCTTTACCAACCCACAAATCATAGAAAGAAAAGAACATATATTTTTTATTATTTATCTTTAAAATGTATTTAGGGGTTGACAATTCAGTATTTGATAATCTCCAATTCTCATAATTATGTTGATATACTTCTATATGTATTTGAATATTGACAGTTATGTATGCATTATATATTTTGTGTTACTATAAAAATTATGCTGAAATGTTACCTGAAATCTTAAAAAGACAGTACTTTTCTATGCAGAAAAAAGCAAACTATGGAAGATTTGACAATATTGAAATTGTTAATCCTTAAAATACAAACCTGTGAACATCTAGACATCTACATGCAAAAAAAAAAAATCTAAACACATATCTTAGACCCTTCACAATAACTAACTCAAAATGGGTCATCGATCTAATCTTGATGTTTCAACTTACATCAACCACCCATTTACATGATCATACTTATTCCTAACAACTTCACTATTCCAAAATCTGAAATGAAAGAATCTTTTTCATCTCTGTAATGTCTAAATGCCTGAATGAGTGACACAGAAGGGTTCACACAGTTCTTAATGATCTCATGCAGTCTTCTGGCTTTAAATGTCATCTGTATGCTTGTGAACCCAGATTATAAGTCTACACTTGTACTTATCATGTAACTTGAATAAATTTACCTTAATTAAAGGCCAATTGAGCTACTAATCTACTTTACTATCTAAAATTCACTTTAAAAAAAGACACATAAAATAAAAAAGCCCCACAACCTTTGATCTACCTTCTACACTCAAGTCTATTCTTTGACTATTGCATTTTAATAAATGATTACCCTTCATAAGCCTCTATGCTTCATTTTCTAAAGGAAAAATATAGATACATCACTGCTACTATTCCCTTTTCCTCTACTTACTTGTAATCTTTTATCACACTGCATAGCTACTGTTATCCAGAATCTAAGGACTTCTCGTCATATGCATAACTACTACCTTGCTCCTCGATATATAATTTTATTACCTAAATTATTGCAAAGCTTCCTAAGTGTTTTTTTCTACTCAACATTTTTACCTCTTTGAATAATTTTAGCCTAGAGCAGTGATGGCGAACCTTTTGAGCTCGGCGTTTCAGCATTTTGAAAAACCCTAACTTAACTCTGGTGCCATGTCACATATAGAAATTTTTTGATATTTGCAACCATAGTAAAACAAAGACTTATATTTTTGATATTTATTTTATATCTTTAAATGCCATTTAACAAAGAAAAATCAACCAAAAAAATGAGTTTGCGTGTCACCTCTGACAAGCATGTCATAGGTTCGCCATCACTGGCCTAGAGTCAGTTATAAAAATACAGGAGGGCCAGTACACGAAAATCGTGCACTCAGAGGTAGGGTCCCTCAGCCCAGCCTGCGCCCTCTCACAGTCTGGGAGCCCTCGGGGGATGTCTGGCTGACAGCCTCTTTAATCAAATGAGTTCTGGACAAAAACAAAAACTCTTTGTGAGGAATACATTGTTATTATAAGCCAAGCAATAGTATGGATTTATTTTTTTATCATATTAAGTAAATTATATTAGGATTTGATGGCATTTTTCATTCTTGAAGTAAATATAAAAGTTATGTTTAAAACAAGCTTGGATTTATATTTCTTCCATTCAAAGAAATAAACTGAAAAAAAAGTGACAAAATTTCAAATTGTCTCTCACAAATGTATTTCACATAAATATTTATATGGATAGCATGATTTTTTAATTCCTTACTTAAAGCTCACTCAGAATTATATAGGCTGATAAAACAAGCAGACATATTTCAATCCAATATTTTATGAAAATACTAGAGGCCCGGTGCACAAAAATTTGTGCACTTGGGGGGCGGTCTCTCAGCCCAGCCTGTGACCTCTCGCAGTCTGGGACCCCTCGGGGGATTTCCACCTGCTGGCTTAGACCTGCTCCCCGAGGGATCGGGCCTAAGCTGGCAGTCAGACATCCCTCTTGCAGCCCGGGAGCTCTCGGGAGATGTCCACTTGCCAGTGGGGAGCAGGCCTAAGCTTCAGATGGACATCCTTAGCACTGCTGAGGAGGTGGGAGAGGCTCCCGCCACCACCTCGGTGCTGGCAGCCATCAGCCTGGCTGTGGCTGAGCAGAGCTCCCCCTGTGGGAGCACACTGACCACCAGGGGGCAGCTCCTGCATTGAGCATCTGCCCCCTGGTGGTCAGTGTGTGTCATAGTGACCAGTCATTCCCAGTCGTTCTGCTGTTAGGGTCAATTTGCATATTATCCTTTTATTGTATAGGATCACTTGTATTATGTACCATTGAGTTCATATATTAAACTTATGCTTTTTAAACTATAGGCTGAAATCATTCAATTGAGTTCATTAAGAATATGCCTTATATTAATGTATGCATCCAATTTTATTCTGACAAATATGGCTGATATACAAACATAGGATTTTTCAACTATTCATAATATGTTTTCAATCTATGATAACTAACTACAGATATATGAAAAAATCTTGTTATGGAAACTATGATATTAAATAAATTTATTATTTCTTTTATCAAATAAACCATCTATAAAATTCCCCAGTTTTTAAATCACTTTGAATACATAATTGTATTGAAGAGAAACTATCCTATACAATAAAAGCCTAATATGCTAAGTGTCTGGTCGTCTGGTTGTCCATTCAACCAATCAAAGTGCAATATGCTAATGATATGCTAAGGCTGCTCCACCACTCACTATGGCGTGCACTGACCACCAGGGGGCAGATGCTCTGACCGGTAGGTTAGCTTGCTGCTGGGGTCCAGCAGATCAGGACTGAACAAGATGGGCCAGACACGCCCTTGAACCCTCCTGCAGTCCCTCCCCAGCTGGCCAACATGTTGCATCCCTCCCTGGCCCCAATGGTGCACCAGTGGGGTTCCTTGGCCTGGCCTGCACCCTCTTGCAATCCAGGACCCTTCGGGGGATGTTGGAGAACCAGTTTTGGCCCGATGCCAGAGGCCCAATTTGTGCACTGGGCCTCTAGTTATTTAATAATATTGTGAGGAGGTTTTCAAAAATATTGTGAAGGAAAATAACCTTACTTAATTGGATTTAATGCAAGCTTAATCATAAGAGTGATGAAAAAAAAGAAAAAGGGTGACTTGCATTTTAGCGCTGTTTATATTACTAGCTTTCTGCCCCACATATCTTCATTAATGGTATGTGTAAGCCTGATTTTTAATATATTTTTAGTATGATTATAAGCATGAAGAAATCCACTAATAAGTCATTTGATTAGCATGTACTTTAATCACTCTCCCCTTCTCTCTCTGGTATTGAATTTTAATTCTTCTCTAAATAAAATGCTACTTATATTATGGCTCTAAACATTGGGAACACACACTTCCTATTATTTGTAATGATAAAATAATTAAAATGAGCCCTAAAATTCAAATTCATAATCTAAGATTATATGTAATGAATATTAGTGGAAATAAAAATTGTGTTAAATAAATGTGCTACTGAAATTGAATGTTTTTAAGGCCCCCTGAATTTAGAATTTTTGGTAGTCCTTTATTTTTTCACTTTATTCAAGTATAGTACATATCATATATAATAAAAGCCTAATATGCCGAAACTGGTTTGGCTCAGTGGATAGAGCGTTGGCTTGCGGACTGAGGGGTCCCAGGTTCGATTCCGGTCAAGGGCATGTACCTGGGTTGCGGGCACATCCCCAGTAGGAGATGTGCAGGAGGCAGCTGATCGGTGTTTCTCTCTCATCAATGTTTCTAACTCTCTATCTCTCTCCCTTCCTCTCTGTAAAAAATCAATAAAATATATTTTTTTAAAAAATAAATAAATAAATAAAAGCCTAATATGCGAAGTGCCTGGTCGACTGGTCAGCATTCAACCAATCAAAGCATAATATGCTAATGATATGCTAAGGCCACTCAACTGCTCGCTATGACATGCACTGACCACCAGGGGCCAGAGAGTTGACCGGTTGACCTGTCACTATGATGTGCACTGACAACCAGGGGGCAGACACACTAGCTGGTAGGTTAGCTTGCTGCTGGTGCCCAGCCGATTGGGACTGAGTGAGACAGGCCAGACATGCCCTGGAGCCTCTTGCAGTCCCTCACCTGTTGGCCAGCCCCCCGCATCCCTCCCTGGCCCTGATTGTGCCTGGCCTGCACTCTCTTGCACTCTGGGACCCCTCAGGGGATGTCAGAGAGTTGGTTTTGGCCTGATCCCACAGGCCAGGCCAAGGGATCCCACTGGTGCATGAGTTTGTGCACTGGGCCTCTAGTGTTTAATGAATGGTGAGATATTATTACGTTCTACCTTTGAGCTCATTTCTAGTAGGTTTCATTTATTTTTAAATATATTTTTATGATTTCAGAGAGAAAGGGAGAGGGAGAGAGATATAGAAACATCAGTGATGAGAGATAATCATTGATCACTTCCTCCTGCACACCCCATACTGGGGATCAAGCCTGCAGCCACAATCTGGGCATGTGCTCTAATCAGGAATAAAAACCGTGACTTCCTGGTTCATAGGTCGTGCTCAACCACTGAGCCATAATGGCCGGGCTCTAGTAGGTTTTAACCTAAAGGTTATAAAATATGACTTATTTGATGTTGTGATGATGATAATAAAACATTTTAACTGAAATCTAAAAAGCAAATTAATATTTATCAAGAATATTTATTTCCATTTTGCTTAGGAATCATGGTACAAAAACCCTTTAAAAATTGTGATTGCTCTTTGTGGAGTGTGGGCTATTATAAAATATGTGAATTTCAGATATATGACATTAAGAAATTCTTTTAATGGATGATATGTGTGTAATTATGTTTAACAAATACTGTTTAACACAATAACATCAGGACAAAAGAAAATAATGTGTTCCTTTACTGTCTTTTTTTCTTCTTAATGTTGGAATGCATTACGCTGTTTATTGATGTCTTCTATATTTTTCACTCTTATGCTATCTATTTTATTTTGCAGACATAGCTATGTTGTGAATGTTTATTTTTAATAGTGACGTGAGTCCCTTTCTTCAGTCTCTCAGCTAAAGTGAGGTCTTTTTATTTTGTTTCAATTAGGAGTTAAACTGAGTCAATGTGGTGTTACAGCTCCAATTAGCTTCAGTGCCCTTGAAGACAATATATAGTTTGCCTTATCATAGGCCACGGCATCCTACAAGATTTTGTGCTTTAAGCTTCTCAATACAATGATTTAGATAAATCTATTTTTCAGTGCAGCTCACCCAGACTCCTATGCCACTATGAATTCAATGGAAAAAGTGTGGAAAATATCAGGAGGTGTAAAGATTATTTTTGTATTTAAATATTTTAGAGATTACAGTCCATTATGTCAACCAGTTCAATCTTAAAAGCTCTAATGATTTCTTCTTACTCTAAAACAGCGGTTCCTAACCTGTGGGTCGCGACCCCTTTGGGGATGAAATGACCCTTTCACAGGGGTTGCCTAAGACCATTGGAAAACACATATATAATTACATATTGATTTTGTGATTAATCACTATGCTTTAATTATGTTGAATTTGTAACAATGAAAATACATCCTGCATATCAGATATTTACATTACAATTCATAACAGTAGCAAAATTACAGTTATGAAGTAGCAACGAAAATAATTTTATGGTTGGGGGTCACCACAACATGAGGAACTGTATTAAAGGGTTGCGGCATTATTAACGTTGAGAACCACTGCTCTAAAAGATGCTCCCTGTCAATGGCAGCCCAAACTTCTCAGACCCAGCAAATACATCCAGTGGTCAATGATCTGATCACTAACGTGGGCTGACTTTCTCTGAATGTTGTTTCTTTAAACTTCTTTCTTTTATAACTCTAAATGGTTTAATAATGCATTTATTAGTTTACTCAGGATTTTTTTTGTTTTGTTTTTTTGTTTTGTTTTGTTTTACTTATTACAGTGATCTGTGGTAGACTACATAATACTTGAAAGGAGAACTCCAAATGATTCTTAATTAATGTCAAAGCAAAATTGCACTGGGAAATAGTAAATGATCAAGGAAGACTTTTGTCAAGGCTATTGCAAAAAGGGATGCAGGCCAGAAATTAATCTGAATTCAACCCTGCAAAAACAAAAACAAAGGGCAGGGAAGAGATTTTTAAAGCTAAGTGAGAGAGAGATCATGGACCATCTGTTTGTTAATTGGGTTTACCAGAAGGAAAACCCAATTTCTTCTTATTCTCATAACCCATGAGCCACACAAATAGGTTTTACATATAAAATGACTGTAACAAGTCAAAAGAAGAACAGTATTTTGTGACATGTAAAATTATATGAAAATCAATTTTAGTATCCATAAATAAAGTTTTATTGGAGCATAGCCATGCTCATTTGGTTGCACATCGTGTATGGCATGTTTTTGTGCTAAATGACAGAGTTGAGTAGTTGTGACAGAGATTGTATGGCCTAAAAAGCTTAAAATATTTGCCCTCTACCCCTTGATAGAAAACATTTGCCTACTTTTGTTGTAGCAACATCAAAAATTCCTAGTATATTGTAGGTAAGCATTGCCTTCTTTGATGTATCCTTCAATATGGGCTTAAATTTTCTCTTATGCCTTTCTTCTGTCTTCTTTCAAAAAGTATCTATTTAGGTCTGTTGCCCATTTTTTGATTGGGTTGTTTATTTTCCTTTTGATAAATTGCATGAGTTCCCTGTAAATGCTGGAGATTAAACCCTTATCGGTGATATCGTTGGCAAATATGTTCTCCCATGCAGTGTGCCTTCTTGTTTTGTTGATGGTTTCCTTTGCTATGCAACAGCTTTTTATGTTGATGTAGTCCCATTTGTTTATTTTCTCTTTAGTTTCCATTTCCATAGGAGCAGTATCAATGAAGAAATTGCTTCGGCATATGTCTGAGATTTTGCTGCCTATGGATTCCTCTAGTATTTTTATGGTTTCCCGTCTTATGTTTAAGTCCTTCATCCATTTTGAGTTTATTTTTGTGTATGGTGTAAGTTGGTGGTCTAGTTTGATTTTTTTTGCATGTATCTGTCCAATTTTCCCAACACCATTTATTGAAGAGACTGTCTTGACTCTATTGTATGTTCATGTCTCCTTTGTCGAATATTAATTAAGCATAGTGGTTTGGGTCGATTTCTGGGTACTCTATTCTATCCCATTGATCTATATGTCTGTTCTTGTGCCAGTACCAGGCTGTTTTGAGAACAGTGACTTTGTAATACAGCTTTATATCTGGTATATGAAAACATGTTCAAAGTCACTAATCATCCAAGAGATGCAAATCAAAACGACAATGCGGTACCATCTCACATCTGTCAGAATGGCTATCATCAACAAATCAACAAACGACAAGTGCTGGGTAGGATGTGGAGTGAAAGGAACCCTCCTGCACTGCTGGTGGGAATGCAGACTGGTGCAGCCACTATGGAAGACAGTATGGAGCTTCCTCAAAAATTTAAAATGGAATTCCCATTTGACCCTGTGATCTCACTTCTAGGACTATATCCCAAGAAACCAGAAATACCAATCAGAAAGGATATATGCACCCCTATGTTCATAGCAGCACAATTCACCATAGCTAAGATTTGGAAACAGCCTAAGTGCCCATCAACAGATGAGTGGATTAGAAAACTGTGGTACATCTACACAATGGAATACTACACTGCAGTTAAAAAGAAGGAGTTCTTACCATTTGCAACAGCATGGATGGAACTGGAGAGCATTATGCTAAGTGAAATAAACCAGTCAGAGAAAGATAAATACCACATGATCTCACTCATTTGTGGAATATAATGAACAACATAAACTGATGAACAAAAACAGATCCAGAGACAGAAGCATTGATCAGACCGTCAAAACTCAGAGGGAAGGTATGGGAGGGTGGGGGTAAGGGGAAGAGATCAACATAAGGACTTATATGTAAGCATATAGGCCTAACCAATGGACACAGACAGCAGGGGGGTGAGGGCATGAGTGGGGGGATAGGGAGGAACATGTGGATAAGGACACTTATGTAATAACTTAATAAAAAAAATTTTCTCTTATGCCTCTATAAATTGTGTGTATGTGTGCACATTTATGCATGGAAATATGTTTACATGTTATGTAAATAACTTTCTCCTTGTTCTTTTGTTGTACAGAGGAATTCAGTTAGTGGATCCTTTTTGAAAATCCCTCCCCCGTAACCAGCATAGCTAGCAGCTAATAGCATCCTGCATAGTAGGAGATAGAAAAATGAATTTATGGATGGATAAATACGTACCTTTAAACTGATTCCCTCAATGAGGGTCTCTGAAAATCTTCCACAAGCCAGTCAGATATAAAATAACCTAATTTACAATATATATATATTGTAAATTATATATATTGGGCGTGTGTGTGGGGGGGAGTGTCCCTCAGCCCAGCCTGCCCCCTCTCACATACTGGGAGCCCTCAGGCGTTGACCCCAGACCAGGCCTGACGCCTCTGACAGAGGCATCAGGCCTGGGCTGGGGGCAGAACCAGTGATGGGGGGAAATGAGGGTCCCCTGCTGGGCGGGAGAGCGGGTTGGGGGCGAGTCGCCCTGCCGGCCCGTGTGATCGGGTCCCGGGCGACCACCGGCACTCACGCCCCCAACCCGCTCTCCCAGGATGAGGGCATGAGTGCAGGCAGACGCCGCAGCTGCCCTGCCAGCTCGCATCTGGGTCTACGGGTGGGATCAGGTCTCGGGCGACTGCTGGCACTCACACCCCCAACACGCTCTCCCAGGATGAGGGCGTGAGTGCAGGCAGACGCCGCAGCCGCCCTGCCAGCTCGCGTCCGGGTCTACGGGCGGGATCAGGTCTCGGGCGACTGCTGGCACTCACACCCCCAACACGCTCTCTGATGGCGCTGTACCATCCTGCCTGCAATATGCAAATTAGCCGCCATCTTTTTTGGCAGTTAACTGCCATCTTAGTTGGCAGTTAATTTGCATATCTTACTGATTAGCCAATGAAAAAGGTATCGGTCGTACGCCAACTACCATTTTTCTCTTTTATTAGTATAGGATATGTTTTTGTAATATGTGTGTGAGTTAAACTAAATGACAGATGACTAATTGTTTTGTGTAAATTATGTGTTAGTTATTGCATAAAAATTGCATCTCTAAATATTTAACTTACACATGAATTGCTAAAAGGGAACAGCAATTTCTATTTTTACATTACATGTTTGAGATGGTGATACATGATTATAATATCAGAGTACTGTGTTTATTGAAATGCAAATAAGAAAAGTTTTAGAAATTTTTTAAGAAGTTAATCAGAACAGAGAGTGGGAGTGGAGGGATCATTGTAGGAATTTATGAAATGTTTGTAAGGCTTTACATTTCTTTTTATCTATACATATAAAGAGGTAATATGCTCATTGCCGTTGTTCTGGTGTCCCTGAAATGATCTATTTGCATATTGATGCCTGCACAGCAGGGGGCAGGCAGCCAGAGCCAAGTCCCTGGGGTTCTGAGGAGAGTGCCTGACAAGAACTCAGACTGCAAAGAAGGAAGAGGAAGCATGCACGGGGAGCTCTTCCAATCCCCCTGCACAGACACCCTACCCCAGCCCCCACACCCCGGGGGGACGGGGAGGCTGACCGGACAGGGAGAAGACCCAGACTCGGGGGTAGCTGCAGCACCACCTACTCCTGATATCTTCCCCCGCCACCCCTGCCAGGGGCGCCCACAATAATAGCATGCTGGCGACCACCCATCAGCTCCCCGGAGGCACCTGGGGCCGTGGTCCACTGCTGCTGGGCCCCTCTGCTGGGGCCTGTAACGTCTCTCCTCCCTACAACTCCAGACCCAGGTGGAGGCAGGCCTGAGTAGCCCCCTAGGGTCAGACCCTTCCCCCCAAACAGCAGTAGCACAGTCTCCCCAGCTGAAGTGCGCTGAACCTCCCTGAGGCCACTGCTAAACCCGCCCTCCTAGCCTGCCTGCCTCTGCCCTATCCCGGCCCCCACCCAGCCCCAGGAAATTGGAGCCCCACCCTGAGCTGGTATAGCTGCAGAACAGCTACCTACAATTTAAAGAACGGCACCAAGTGGGAAGGTTTGATAGTTACTCCCCCTTTGGCCTCGCCACCCCCCTAGCACCCCCTTAATTCCCTGTCCCCCACCAGCACCTCCAGGGAAGATCACCGCTACAGGGCTACTGGCCAGAGCCTGCCCCTCTGAGGCCTGCAGAACCCTCTGCAAATCTTCCATAATTACAGTCCAAGGAAACAATCATGCCCTCCTCCCCTAATCAACACCTGCTACTTGCAAGAGGACCCGTGTACAGTTGGGAGCAAGCAGGCTGGCGGGGGTGGGGGGGCAGTTGGGGGCGATCAGGCCAGCTGGGGGGGCAGGTGGGGGAGAACAGGTTGGTGGGGGGGGCAGTTGGGGGCAAGCAGGCTGGCAGGGGGAGGCAGTTGGGGGGTCAGGCTGGAAGTTGGGGGCAGGAATCGGGCCTAAACTGGCATTTGGACACCTCCTGAGGGGTCCCAGATTAGTAAGGGTGCAGGCCAGGCTGAGGGACACCCCCCATGCATGAATTTTGTACACCGGGACATTTGTTTGATATAATACTGTTCAGATTTCAAAGTCACATTTACATTTTTTAAATATCTGAGATGATACCGTTTTATTTAAAAATTAGAGGCCCAGTGCATGAAATTCGTGCTCGCGTGAGGTCCATAGGCCTGGCCAGTTATTGAAGCATGAGCGTCTGGCATGGAAGGGCAGTTCCCAGATGAACTCTGGGCCCTGGGCAGCACCTGGGTCCCCGGGCCCCCACACACCCTCTTTGGCCTGAGTATTGGGCCCCCACCTGGTTCTCTTAGTACCTGGGAGCCGGGTGGCGGCCATGCCCTGCCGCTGCTGTCACTGGTCACCATCTGCGGGGCGTTTGGGGGGATGATCGGACCCCACTCACACCCGCCTTGGACTGGCACCACCCACTCACCTGCTCCACCATCCCACCGCGGTCCCGCTCTCCTTGGGGCCAATCAGGGCCTGCTGCCAGTGCCTCCTCGCCAACGCCCTCGCTGCCCTCTGGTTGTCAGTGCACATCATAGCGAGCGGTTGAACTCTCAGTTGAACTCCCAGTCAAGGGGACAATTTGCATATTAGGCTTTTATTATATAGAATACTTTCTGAACATTTTTGACAAATTAAAAATAATTTAAAAGGATTTTTAGAATAGTTTATGGGCATAGATGCCTTTAAGACCACGAATGTTATCTATTTTAGTTGAGATTTCCATTTGGCTCTTTTGCCATAAATAGTTTAGATACTATTTCTCCTTTTTAAAGCATGGATCCCAGTTAAAAATGAACACTGATATTATTTTGGACATAGCTTCTTAAATATGTTATAGGAGAAAAGACACACTTCTATTAAAAATAAATAGAACCTGGCCGGCAAGGCTGTGATTGAGCATCTATCAATATCTATGAACCAGGAGGTCATAGGTTAGATTCCCGGTCAGGGCACATGCCCGTATTGTGGACTTGATCCCCAGTGTGGGGTTTACAGGAGGCAGCCAATCAATGATTCTCTCTCATCATTTTTCTCTCTCTTTTTCTCTCTCCCTTCTTCTCTGAAATCAATAAAAATATATTTGAATAATAGATGATAGATAGATGATAGATAGATAGATAGATGATAGATAGATAGATAGATAGATAGATAGATAGATAGATAGATAGATAGTTCCAACTTGTATATTTCCAGCACTGTTTCTTCAGAATTCTAATATCAGTCTCAGAGGAAAGGCAGGGGTGGGGGAGTAGGTGGGGATAGAGTAACTAAATAATTTGTATGCACATATGCACAACCATGGACACAGACAGTAGTGTGGTGAAGGCTGGGGGGATGGTGGTGGAGGGGTGAAGGTGGGTTCAGGGTGGAGGGAGTCAAAAGGGGGAAAAATGGAAAGTATCTATCATACTTTCAACAATAAAGTTAAACTTAAAAATATTAAAATGCAATAATTTCTAATGGCTTTATATCTTCCCTTCTAAACAAATTTAAGAAAAAAAATTTTCTCACATGACTGACTTTTGGAACAAAGCTTTTTTTTTTCTTTTTAAAAACTTATATCACTTAGTCTGTGAGTTAAGATTACTCCACATTTTTATCAAAATGCTAAAAATGATTCCTAAAAATAAAAAAATCTCCCCAAAATATATTTTGATGTTGCTACCAATTTAATTTTTTTCAATTACAGTTTACATTTATTTATTTTTTTAAATTAAATCTTTATTGTTCAGACCATAACACCTGTTCCTCTTCTTCCCCCCCATAACTCCCCCCCTCCCAGTTCCTGCCCCACCCTCCGCCCTCACTCCCCACCCACTGTCCTTATCCATAGGTGCATGATCCTTGTCCAGTCTCTTCCTGAATCTCCCACACCCCTTTCCCCCCCCCCGCCAAGAATAGTCAGTCCATTCCCTTTCTATGTCCCTGATTCTATTATAATCACCAGTTCATTCTGTTCATCAGATTATTTATTCACTTGATTCTTAGATTCACTTGTTGATAGATGCATATTTGTTGTTCATAATTTGTATCTTTACCTTTTTCTTCCTCTTCCTCTTCTTAAAGGATACCTTTCAGCATTTCATATAATACTGGTTTGGTGGTGATGAACTCCTTTAGCTTTTCCTTATCTGTGAAGCTCTTTATCTGACCTTCAATTCTGAATGAGAGCTTTGCTGGATAAAGTAATCTTGGTTGTAGGTTCTTGGTATTCATCACTTTGAATATTTCTTGCCATTCCCTTCTGGCCTGCAAAGTTTCTGTTGAGAAATCAGCTGACAGTTGTATGGGTATTCCCTTGTAGGTAACTGGATTTCTTTCTCTTGCTGCTTTTAAGATTCTCTCTTTGTCTTTTGCTCTTGGCATTTTAATTATGATGTGTCTTGGTGTGGTCCTCTTTGGATTCCTTTTGTTTGGGGTTCTCTGTGCTTCTTGGACCTGTAAGTCCATTTCTTTCACCAGGTGGGGGAAGTTTTCTGTCATTATTTCTTCAAATAGGTTTTCAATATCTTGGTCTCTCTCATCTTCTGGCACCCCTATAATTCTGATGTTGGTATGCTTGAAGCTGTCCCAGAGGCTCCTTACACTATCCTCGCATTTTTGGATTCTTTTTTCATTTTGCTTTTCCGGTTGGGTGTTTTTTGCTTCCTCGCATTTCAAATCATTGACTTGATTCTTGCGCTCCTCTGGTCTGCTGTTGGGAGTCTGTATAATATTCGTTATTTCAGTACGTGTATGCTTAATTTCTAGTTGCTTCCCCAATATAACATCGAGGGTCTCATTAGTTTTCTTGTAGATCTCATTAAGTTTATCGGCGGCTTCTAAACAGTTCTTGAGAGACCTTAAAAGTGTGGTTCTGAACTCTATATCTTCCTTTGACAATTTTGTCCTGTTTCTTTGTCTCCGCATTTTGTTATGCTTCCTTGGTGCACCCCCTAGTGGTCTTTGTTCACAGTCTTATAGTTAAACCTTGATTGTTGTAGCTAATCCCAGGGAGGGTTTGACCTCCAGGCCAAGTGGCTATGAGAATCAGCTGTGTCAGCAGTGAGAGAACTTCTGTCCTCCAGGGAGGTGCTAATCTAGCCCTTGCCTGAGGCCATCCGGCAAATGCCTCTGTGCAGGGCCTGGGCAGGGCGGGTCGCACAGGATCAACAGGGTGGGCCGGAGAGAGCAGTTATGGCGGCTCTGAGTCCTGTCCCCAGGGACTCTGCCTCTCCGAGTCCCAGCACCCGCTGCAAAGCTCGGAGAGAAAGCTGCACTCGCTCTGACCGAAGCCAGACAGTCCCGCCTCTCCCGTTTGAGTCTGGGTCCCTAAAGACTCGCCTGTATCTGGAGCTCAGAGTCTGCGACTCCCTCCCGATTGAAAACAACAACCGCGCCCTCCGCCGCCAGCCCGTTCCGTGCACTCCACACCTCAGAATTTGACTTCAGCACTGCGGCTCCTCTGAGTGTCCGTATGCGTTTCTCTTTCCTCCTAGCTGTAGGACTTCCACTCAGCCAGCGTTCCTGTGGCTCTGGGCGATGTCCCTTCCGTCTTTTAGTTCCACCCTTGAAGCAGTTGTCCAAAGCAGCAAACTCCAGCGCCAACCTATGCCGCCATCTTGGTTCTCTAGCTACAGTTTACATTTAATATTGTATTAGTTTCAGGTGTATGCATGGTGGTTAGACAACCATATATTTTACAAAGTGTATCCCTGATATTTCTAGTACCCACCCGGGACCGACATTATTATTTTCTTGTTGTTAATTCTTTCCATTGATTTTTAGAGAGAGTGGATGGAGGGAGGGAGGAGAGGGAGAAACACTGATGTGAGAGAGACACACACCCTGACCAGGGCCAGGGATCAACATTCAACCCAGGTGCATGCCCTTGACTGGGAATCAAACCTGAAACCTTTTGGTGCTCAGGCTGATGCTCTAACCACTTAGCTTACCAGCCAGGGTTATACATTATTTTTAACACTCAATCCTTAGAAATTTCAGTGGGATAAGCTATCTATTGAAAGAAATTAGTATAGGTGTGTGTTTATAGGATGCTTTTAATTTTTCATATCAAAGATTAAATCATGCGTATTTGGCTTGGGGAAAAAATAGTTCAAGAAAGTTATGAGGAGATGACCAAAATTTGGGAAAACTGTTTGCTATTGGAAAATTTATTCATAGTTTTAAAAGAATTTGAAGCAGAAAATGAAAAAAAGAAAATAAATTCTTAGTAGGCTAGTTTAGGAGAAGTGATGGTAAAGGTGTGAAGTTTATATGTCAACCAAAAGTGTCTGTATGTATAAGTCAAAGCATTTACCACTCCTTAGTATGGGGTCATAAGAATGAAGAAAATTGGGTTAGGAAATGGATGAGTCCATAAGAGGAAAACTGGGATGTGGAGAAGGAGATGGAATGTACATGGACGTGGGCTCAAATCTGGTGGATGGTGCCTGACCATGTTTTTCTAATATATCTAATTGTGTGTGATAGAGCTGAAGCTTATCTGGGAGCAATAGAAATATTTGGAGACTAGAATCAATTGTCAAGACTAGGGTCAGAGCTTTTGTCGATCCAGGGTGCCATGTTAGGACAAGCTGGCACCCTGTAGTTCAATTGTCTTAAAGGAAATATGACAAAGATAGCACTTAAAATGATTTTCAGGGACCGTTTGTTGTCAATAATTCATTTTCTCTTGAAACAATTTCTGTACACTTTTTGTGGCAATACATGGTCCCCTCATTAAAAGCACCGTGGATCAAACTATCACTTCAGTTGAAGTCCAAAGGCTATGTTACCTCTTTGTTTTTTACCTTCTGTGTGCAAACAAAACTGCAATCTGATTGCCTGAATCTTTACACATGTGCCAGGATTGGCTTTCTATAGATACAACACTAATGATCAGTAAGGTATGTAGATGGGTCATGACCTATTGGGTAATGGTATCTTTATTCATTTTTAATACAACCAAACAGCTAATATTTGTTGTTGTGTACTCATTCAGATTTCCAAGACTATCTCTGGCTATGATACTGCATTTAGGTGTCTGAGTTAGGTGAAGCGTGTACAAAATACAGGAAAAGAAGGAGCTTGCTTTCATTGTGCATCTATGAGAGGGCCCCTGTGTGTTGTTTATTCTAAAATGGCATAAAATACTACATAATCATGAAATGTTCCATGACAGCACTCAATTTGCCTCTCATAAATGATTTATGCGATATACAGAAATGTTCCCTCTTAAAAAAAAATAGTTTTTAAATACTGTGTGGCAGTTTTAAACCCAGATATAGTCATAATTATTTTAACATTTTTGGATGCTATTTAACCTCAGTTCTGCATGTTATTTCATGAATGTATTTATCAGTAACTATATATGTATTACTTCTGATTATGCTTAATTGCTGTGTTGTGGATTTTGCTCTTTTGATTTGTAGCGATGACATCTATGCATAAAGCTGTAATGTTTTCCTTTCAAGCAAAATGTGAGTAGATAAAATTGAAGCATCGTTTGAAACTGTTGGAATTATTATCAGTGAAAGTGGGATATCCCCTTCCCCACTAGGTGCTTGGAGTGGGATCCTTACAATACCTTGAGAAAAATAATTTTCTGAGACTCACATGGGAGGATAAGGGATTTCTATTTGCAAGGCATGACATCCCTCAGTTTCCAAATTCCCATTTCCCTTACTCCAGCCCTGGAAGATGGCAGCTGGGGATTCAATAGAGCTAAGCAAAGCCAGTTTCTGTTCCATGGTAGAGCTGGGTCTGGTCCATCATTAGGCTAGTTGCATTCCATTAGTCCATTGTGTAGGGTCCACGTGACAGTGGGCCATGAGGGCCAGTGAAGGAGTGCAGGATCATCAGAGCCCCTGGGACACTAGGCGCACAAGGGCACAAGAGAGCCAAGAGAGCAAACTCCTTTGATTAGGAGATTAAGTATCTTATATCTTTCCGGGCCATGCATATTCTGGCAAGTGACCTGTTCTCAGGTGTCACTGACAGAAACCACCTTCCCTATTTCACCCAGACTTTACTGAGCATGCATCTAAACTGCAACTTCCTGGCGAAGTTACACAAATGGCATGGCCATAATATTTGGTTTTCCCTTTGCTCCTTTCTAGCTATTCAGACCTGGTTTAATTATAATGGTATCAGAATGACTATAGTTATTTGATAATAGAAATGATAAATTCTGCCCAGCCAGCATGACTCAGTGGTTGAGCATCAAACTATGAACCAGGAGATCACGGTTCAATTCCCATTCAGGCTACATGCCCTGGTTGCAGGCTTGATTCCGGTGTGGGGCGTGCAGGAGAAAGCTGATCAATGATTCTCTATCAACATTGATGTTTCTATCTCTCTCTCCCACTTCCTTCCTCTCCGAAATCAGTAAAAAAACAAAACTAGAAGTTGGTTTTTTTTTTTTTTGTTTTGTTTTTTTGTTTTTTAATGAATTGATAGATCCTAACCAAAAAGGACTATGACTTCATGAGTTTTCTCTAATGTAGCAACTTATTACTCAAGGTAGGATTTTATTTCACCGAACTTTCAAGTTATTACCACTGTATTGCTATACGTACTTAGATTTTGACATGCATCTGTAATGAACGTTGGTGGCCCAGAGTGGCTTGTTTGGGGTTGGCCACTAGAGTAAATCTCACTGTGCTTAATTTGTCTATTGAATGATGAAGTTCTGTGTAATGTTGCATTGGGTCAAACAAAGTCTTGGATAAAATGTTTTTAAGTGACATATATTTGGGAAAAAAGCACCTGAGATAATAAATGTGTTATTAAATAATGGATACTTTATATACAGTCTGGCTTGGGCCATGACTCTTGAGCTCATTAAAATTTTAAAGTGAAACTGTATATCATATATTTGGTTAGAATCATTGCTGAATTCTTAAAATGAAGTAAATAATGCCCCCTTTCCCTCCTAAATATCAAACTGGTTATAAAAGAATCAGATTGATGAATATTAAAATATTATTTTCTTTGATCAAAATCAACCAGATTACACATTGAGTCTTTGAACAAATTAGACTACTCAAATATACTGCCCATTCTTGTCCTGGAGTGGTACACTGGATAGAGTGATTAACTACCATGTAAATATATCAGCACTTACTGAATCATCCTCATCTAGTCACATCATTGGAGACGGAGAGATACATCTTCTGTATATAATTCCAAAAACCTTCCTTTGCTCCTACCTACATCTACTTAATCATAGAAGAAAGAGTAGTAAAGTCTTCTATTGTTCTGAAGGCAATGCCAGGAAAACATAGACCAGTATGATCCATGTATGCTCAATGCCTACTACTTTCCACAAGGACATAAATATTTCATGTCTACTGCATTGGGATGATCTAAGAAAAGTCATAAGTGTTAATAATCAATAATCTATGTTAAACTAGTACATGGCTTGGATTATCATTAACTATAATGTTCCCAATATTTGTATTTTCTTCTAGTATCCAAAATACCTGGTGTATGAAAAACTTCTGTTACTGATATTTCCTTTTTATTTATAGTTTATCCCTTTTTATCTCTCAGTAAAATTTTTAATATTTTAGATCAATACATTTTTTTAATATTTTAGACATTTGTATCAATGAAATTTCACCATATGACTCTAAGAGTAAAAACTATTTTTTAACTGAAATCACAATATCTTTTTTCAAAATATTTCTCTCGGACACCTCTTATTACTCTATTCATTATTTGCATTGTCACACAAATATTTAATAGTTTAACTTATATGTGATAAGTAATGTATAGATGGATAGATGGATGGATGGATAGATAGATCAACCAAACTTCAAAGTCATATATTTGGTAAATTACTGAAATTCTCCACACAACTTTTAACTTTTATAAACTTGAACATATCACATGTGTACACACATACACACAATCCAAAACAATACCAATAAAAAAACAAAAAACAAAAAACACTGGTATTCTAAAGATATGAGATAAAAATAGGACAGATACCTTATTCTCGTCTCTGTTTTCTACCCTACTCAAAGATGCTTATTTTTAATTACTTCCCAGATATTTTTAAAGAAAATCATCTATAGTGATCATAAAGTACATGTATTATTTTTTTTATATATAATTGCATTGATTTCAGAGAGGAAGGGAGAGGGAGAGAGAGAGAGAGATAGAAACAGAAATGATGCCTCATACTGGAATGGAGCCCACAACCTGGGCATGTTCCCTGACAGGGAATGGAACCATGACCTTCTGGTTCATAGGCATAGGTCGACACTCAACCACTGAGCCATGCTGCCTGGGCTGTACATGTGTCATTATGTTGGGGTTTAGTAAAATAAGATTCTTTTGAAAGTAAGGCAAAGTGTTGAGGGGGAAAAAAGCTCTCAGTATACTTCACTTAAATAAATCCTTAAATTATCCTCCAGAGGAAGAATTAAAATCTTCCATTCACTTTATGAATGTGCAGCAGAATTCAGTGTTGAACTCTAATCATATTCACTGATTTGTAGTAAACATTGAGAAAGCAGAGCCTTATATTTTATTTGAGCACAGTGTAATATGCTACTTAATCATGGTATGATTATGAAGCAAGCTGCCCATAGAAATAAGTAATGACCAGGCAGTAGCAAGCATATTTTTAAAGCATTATATATCTATATACATAGAAGCCTAAGCGACCGTTATGACCTAATGACCAGAACAATGAGAACGACGGGTTGACCAGTCTCTATGACGTGCACTGACAACCAGGGGGCAGATGCTCAACACAGGAACTGCCCCCTGGTGGTCAGTGCGCTCCCACAGCCAAGCTCCAATGGCCAGCCAACATCCCTCGGTCCCTCCCCCAGCAGGTAAACCTCCCCCAGTCCCTACCCCCAGCTGGCCTGGCCCCCAATTGGCCCCCATTGGGGTGGGCAGCTGGACTCCACCTGAGCACGAATTCATGCACTGGGCCTCTAGTGTAATCTTAAGCAATTTTATATTTTCACCATAAGTACCTTAGAACAGTTGTGTGATGGAGACAGCTTACAAAAGCTCATAGAGCCTCTTAGCAGCATTTATTATCCATTTGCATTCAGTGACCAGTAGGCAGATTGAAAATGAAACGGGGCAATAAATGTCTGGACTGCCTGTCGCTACTTGAGCCAATTAAACAGAGACAGGATTGCATCATGTATGAGCATTTATTCCAATAAGGCCAGCAGTATGGGAGAGCAGCAGGCCATCCAGGAAGATCTGCTCTGCCCCTCTCCATAAGCCAGCTGCTTCTAGAGGGTAAAACAATGGATGTGGACAACAGGGGGTGAGGGTGAGGGCAGGATTGGGGGGATGAGAGGACATTGGGGGGATAAGGACACATTTTTAATATCTTAATCAATAAAGGTAAAATAAAGGAAAAAAAGATTACATGGGAAAGCAGGAATTACAGGCATGAGGAAATAGGCAAGTGTAATGGTTACAGGTTACAGGGAATGCGGACTGAGGCATCACATAGGGGCACATCTGGGACTCCATTGTTTTGGCAGCAAGGTTGTTAATCTTTCCATGATGATAGGCAGTTCTTGGAAAAAGAGTATGACTCATTCCGAGGTTAACTCCCATGTCCCAGGGCGTGTAACTCTTAGCCAGGTTAGAATGTGCTTTCTCTAATCAGAAGAGAACAATTACAGCTAACAGAGCAGAATTAACATATCTTATAACTAGAACTCGTCCCCACTATTGTGTTTCTGCTCCCAACAAAATCATCCACAGAGTATTTTCATCATAAAAGTTGGCAAACCCGTCCATCAAGGCTTTTTCCTACCTCTATAGGGAGATCCAATGTTTAGACCTTTAGCAACACATCACTGCTTAAAATCCAAGTACAGTATTCAGAATTTGTAATTCAAATACGTTATTATTCAGCAGAATACATTATTTCAACTTTTCCTGTGATATGAACACAAAAATATTCAGTAATTTTAACTCTGCTGACATTTAAATGCACCACATCATTTTTTTCCTCTTTGAGAGCAAATTCAAAGAGTTGAATTTTGTTATGGATTTCCAACCAAATATTTCTTCTTTCACATTTATATATAGTTGCCTGTTTTTAACCTTTCAAGATAAATGATAAATTGCATCTCCCAGTGAACCAACTCACTATTCAGCTAATACAATCTTTACTTAAGATCAAATAGGCACTGTTCGTTTTACAGATTTTATTTTATTACTGTCAGTTGGATCATACTTTTTTCTGAAGTGAAAGGAAAACACACACACAGAAAACAACCAGTTGAAATAATGTTGCAAGATAATGTTCTGGAAGGTCACAATTTACTGTCCAAAACCACAGTGAGATTGCTGACAAAGATCACGTTTTGGTCAATGAAAGTCAATTTGCTTTCCTCCTCCCTGCAACTACTCTCGTGTTGCCTATAGATGTGGAAATGTAAAAGGTTTAACTTTTTTTTCTCCTATCAGGGAAATAAACTTCTCTTTTAAGCATCTTTTGGTCATTGAATACTTATTATATATAATACATGTAAATTTAGAGGTGATTTATGAAAATGGTTTATTTTAAGTAGAGAAATATATTTAAAAATACAAATATATCTGAATTAGCACTCTTTGACTAGAATTGGGTGAAATGTTTCAGTTGTTCTTTGCAATTATTGAATGGTCAGAAATAACAAATGTGCACTCACACACATGCACACACACACACACACCACTCATATTTCATCCTAAAGTTTATAGATATTTAAAAGCTTTCTTCTGCATATTAAGCAAGGCTAAAAAATACAAAGATAGTGTCTTACCCTTGAACATATTCTTAGAAATTTTAAACTATTTAGAGTCTACAGAAATTTCTACAGGACAAAATTTATAGGATTGTCTTTTAGGATTGTAGAGGTGGAATGATTGCAGCTCTGATTTTCTCCTAAGAACCCTTCTTTAACAGGAGATGGCTGCTAATCTCTATGATAGTAAAAGGGGGATCTGGTGAATTCAGAGAAGCCAGACAGGGAAAGTGGGTGACTAGAACAAGAACAAATATTAATTGATGGCCTGAAAATATACAACTATATCATTTAGGATTTTTTTTCGACCTATCCAAACACATAGACTAAACCATTGAAAGGAACTACAAGTATTTTCTTAATAAATTGAACAAATATCTTTAAAAAATCTAAAACTATTTGTTTGAATATATAGCAACAAAGCAAAATTGCACAGCTTTCAATTCCTTGAGAAATTAATAAGATCAGGCAATCAAGATAAGCAAGCATAAATGAGAAAGGCCAAATGAAACACAGTAACAACAAACTGATTATAGTCCAGTGGCCGGCAAACTGTGGCTCGCGAGCCACATGCGGCTCTTTGGCCCCTTGAGTGTGGCTCTTCCACAAAATACCACGTGTGGGCGCACACGTACAGTGCGATTGAAACATCATGGCCCATGCGCAGAAGTCAGTATTTTGTGGAAGAGCCACACTCAAGGGGCCAAAGAGCCACATGTGGCTCACAAGCCGCAGTTTGCTGAGCCGCAGTTTGCCGGCTACTGGTATAGTATATACAATTGAGCAGTTAATCTAGAGCACAAAAGACATTTTTAGGCAAGTAAGCACATAGTACATTTATCACTCTTGTACCTCTTTTCAGGAACTAATTTGAGAATTTAGTTTAGAATAATCTAAGAGAAAAGAGACTGTGATAACCATCTAGCAATACTTTAAAACCAATGAAACAAAGAGATCAACAAGAAGAAATCTTCATTGTGTGACCTAACTTCTCAGGGAGTCAGCAGGCATGGGCAAATAGTGTTCACCAGATTTATACAGATTCAGGCTCCTCTCCAATGTCACATCTGGTGCCATTCAGCAAATGTCTCATACACCAAGGCCAGCTGACACCTGCCCTGGGGCTGAATGGGAGTCATCAGGGTTATGCCAACAGATTTCACCACGCCAAAATAGACCAAGATCTGGCAATGCAGAGGAAGGCTCTGCACAGGAGTGGCAGTGCTGGTGCTGGTTGGGAATGTGAGGAAAAAATGGCCCTCTCCCTAGAGCTAAACACAGTCCCTCCCTGTGACCTCTGCCTCTCTCTGAGTCTGCCTGGACCTCCTTGAGATTCTTCCAAGAAATTCTGCACCTCGAGCCCAGGCTGGCTGTAGCCAGCTGACTCCTCTTCAGGGAGCAAGCTCAGCATGGCAAGGCCACAAGAGTGGCAGCATGGGGCTAGTGTATCTCCTGTGGGGAGAGGCACCAGGCTGGCATTTGGTGGTGTGGAGGTTTGGGTGGGAGAAAATGACCCCAGGACCACAGAACTCAGTGGAGACAGTGTGGGAGAGAGACTCAGTACAAGGAACTTTGTAGCTGTCCTTTCAGCATTCTCCCTGAAGCCACACAACCCATTCTCACTTTGTGTGACTCCAGTTTGCTCTGAGCCATCTTTCCCATGCTGGAGCCTGGAGCCCAAGGGGGTAGCTGCAAACAAGATTTTGTGTACTAGTGCCTTAATATGGTGCCTAGGTTTATCAAAGATGTCAGTATCACCCTGGTGTACTGAATTCCTGCTGATTTTCACAGCCAGATATTATGTGGGCACCTCTTCCTGGCACTGGTGCTCTGGGCTGGGGAGCCTGGTGTGGAGTTGAATCCCCTAGCTCCTCAGAGGGGAACCTTTGCTGCTGATACACTCCCCCTCCTGATTCTTAACCCCTGCATATGGGTACAGGGTCAGCCCTTTTCTGTCTGGCTTCTTCTGTAGATCCTTAGTTATAAATTTCTGTTCCGTTAGTCTTCAGTCATTTATTCAGGTTGATTGTTCTATAATTTAGGTGTAATTTCTGTTTGGTCCTGGGAGGAGATGAGTGTAACTTCCACCCACTCCACTGCCATCTTGACTCTTCTATGATCCATTTTGACTTAATTTTTGGTGAGGGAGTTAAGGTCTGCATCTAGATTCATTTTTGTCATGTGAATTTCCAGTTGCTCCAGCACCATATGTTGAAATGACTATGTTTTCTTCATTGTATTGCCTTTGCTCCTTTGTAAAAAAATATTTCATTATATTTATGTGGCTCTGTTTTAGGGCTGTCCATTCTGTTCTATTGATTAGTTGTGTGTTCTTTTCCACTGTTTCTTGATTACTATAGCTTTATAGTGTTCAAGCTGGGTGGTATCAGTCCTCCAACTTTGATTTTTTTCCTTCAATATTATGTTGGTTATTGTGGGTCTTTTGGCTCTCTATATAACCTTTAGAATGAGTTTGCCCACATTCTAATAATAACAATTTTCTAATCAATAAACATAGAATGTCTGTCCATTTATTTACTTCTTTGAAATAATAAGTATTTCTAATGTTGAAGGGTACAAAGTTATACAAAATTCAGTTGCTTTCCTGTATGCCAACATGAACAAGTGAAATTTCATGTTAAAAGTACATATTCTTTATGTTAGGAACCAAAAGAGTGAATATTGAAGAAAATATGTTCAAAACGTAAAAGAGAGAAAAAAAAAAAACTAAGAAAAACTTCAGTGAATGAAATTGAAGAAGTAAGTAAATGGGAGATATTCCACGTTGCCCTTGAGGAATTAGAGTATGGGAAACTGATACTAAATGTGAACATACAAGGAAATTCTGTATCACAGGGGAAACCTGAAATTATGAATCTTGGTGTCTTGAACAGTAGCTATCAGGAGAGAATGAAAGTGGCCTTTATTACTCTTTGATGGGAGCATTTGGCTCTAGGGGAGAACAGAAAGATTGCTTTGTAAGTAAACAAACCGTTTCAACTCTGTTGTCATTAGAATGTGATCAAATGGCTCTAGGGAAATATGCAACCTCTACCTTCAAGGAAACTTTGCCATTCAACATTTCTTAATCTAGGTTGCCAGTTGTTTTGTTTTGTTTTGTTTTCACAGAAAGCCCTGACCATACAGAAATGTGAAAATAAATTATCTTAATAGGCACATATTAGCAATTTCAAATCTTTTAACAAACTATGATATTTACATTTAAAATATCACATGTAATGAAGTATATAATAAATATAAATGCTGTTAAATGGAATTATTCCTTTAAATATTCGTTTTTTTTCTGGATAACTCTGAATTATCATGAACTTTCCTCATTTTAAATAATGATGATGAATTGAGAAAAAACAGCTATATGAATGCTGAAATGCAAAATTTGGTGTAATGTGTTTAGAATATTTTTCAAAATAATTTTCAAAGTAGAAAACTATAAATTAATTATTTTATTATTTTATTTATGAATGTGGTATTTATATTTTTTTAATAAAAAGAGATATGATTTGTATGGCAAAATATTTTACTGCAAAGTTTAGGAACACTTTGAAAATGTCACTTTAGTAGAAAGGGAAAAACAAAAAATTAAACATTTTTTCCAAAATCTTCTTATTCAGTGTTTTGAAAGGGGAAAAATACCAAGTTTTGGAGGCAGCATGTGGGTTACTTTCTCAATGTTTACTTTATGCAACTTAATCTTTAATCTATTTTTATAACCTATCATACTGTTTCTATTATTCAGATAAATAATCCATGCATGACATTGTCTCGCTTGGGAAATCTTTAAAATTAAAAGCTGGAATTACACTCAGTTTCATTGATGCAATTGGTTCTTGAAGAGTTAACATGTTGGTACATAGGCAGGCTAAGTAGCCATCTCAAAAGGTGGATAAAGAAAAATTGAATTTATTTAAGGAAAAGGGGTGGGGGATGGGAAAACCAAAGGGAAGGGCTGCAGCACCAAGACAAGGGGACATTGTGCTGATGATGAACGGCAGCACCCAGGACCTGGAGTTTCATCCTTTTATGCAGTCACTGACGGGAAGCTCTTTTCATCACTGGATCTAGGCCAGGGCCTGAGCTGGTGGGCTTGGAATGCGATGGAATGCAGTGTGCAGTAGGGTGTCCTTAGGACAGTTTCAATTCCTTGTATGATCTGATTCCTGGTGTTCAGCAAGTTTCTCCTCCTCTGGTGGGAAGTTTACAATGGCTGTGAAGGGTTGTATTGCCCTGTAGACTAACAGTTCTCTATATTTCAACAGTAGAACATCTCATCTTTTTCATAGTGAAGATTCAGAAAGGAATTTTTATGAGACTAAGCTAAAGCTGTATGCAAAGGTGGAAGCTATTTGAATTGATATATTTCTAAAAATTAAAGAAACACTTAGTAAACCCAGTCATGGTTTTCTTTTAGATAAAATGTTATTTATAACATAGTATCATGAATTATTTACAAGCAATAGAGTCACTTGCAACAAGAATGAACAGAATTGATGGTGACCTTCAGTTCACTGAACTGCCGAGAAAGCAATTCTCTCATTTGGTTTACACTGGAGAATAAAAGAAGTCTTTGCCTCATGAATAAGTCACTGCTTGCTCCCTCAATCCCTTAATTTTACCATAGAGTTGAAAATAAATATAAGGAAAAAAATTACAAATAATTCTCAACCCAGCTCTCTGTTAAATATATGATTGTGGTCTCTCTATTAGTATGTCACTTAGAAAGATACAAATGGGCTCGTGATCTGGAAGTAAATCTCAGATAAATGTGTAGACATTTCTGCCATTATTAATGAGGCTTTGGGGGACTGTTCATTGACTGGAGCATTAAGATTGTGAGGAAACAAATTTCCTGAAACCATCTTGAACATTATTATGAGATATTTTCCTCCCAGGGCTGAATGATTGTCACAGTGACGGACAGTCTGTCCTTGAAAAAGACTTAGTCAGGCTCCTGTGAGTCCTACCTTGGGCTTCTGTCTCTGTTCTTACAGAGTTCATTTTTCAAGAGACTCTGGTGTTCTGTTTTTCTGTTTGTTCTGTTTTAATGAGAGAAAGGTATTTCTTATTATGGTCATTAAAATAACATTTAGAACTTATGGTAAATTTCAGAAAACAGTTTTCTTATTATCACTTATTAAATAGATAGACATTCTAGTATAAAATTCATGAGCTTAGAGAAAGTTACAAAAATCATCTAAAAATTTTCCTGGTGCTTAAGATGTTTATAATAAATGTTAAATCTTTTTTTAAATTAAATCTTTATTTTTCAGATTATTACATTTGTTCCTCTTTTTTCCCCCCATAACTCCCCTCCTCCCAGTTCCCACCCCACCCTCCACCCTCACTCCCCACCCACTGTCCTCATCCATAGGTGCACGATTTTTGTCCAGTCTTTTCCCGCATCTCCCACACCCTTTCCCCCCCAAGAATAGTCAGTCCATTCCCTTTTTATGTCCCTGATTCTATTATAATAACCAGTTCATTCTGTTCATCAGATTATTTATTCACTTGATTCTTAGATTCACTTGTTGATAGATGCGTATTTGTTGTTCATAATTTGTATCTTTACCTTTTTCTTCTTCTTCCTCTTCTTAAAGGATACCTTTCAGCATTTCATATAATACTGGTTTGGTGGTGATGAACTCCTTTAGATTTTCCTTTTCTGTGAAGCTCTTTATCTGACCTTCTATTCTGAATGATAGCTTTGCTGGATAAAGTAATCTTGGTTGTGGTTCTTGGCATTCATCACTTTGAATATTTCTTGCCACTCCCATCTGGCCTGCAAAGTTTCTGTTGAGAAATCCGCTGACAGTCGTATGGGTACTCCCTTGTAGGTAACTGACTGTCTTTCTCTTGCTGCTTTTAAGATTCTCTCTTTGTCTTTTGTTCTTGGCATTTTAATTATGATGTGTCTTGGTGTGGTCCTCTTTGGATTCCTTTTGTTTGGGGTTCTATGCGCTTCCTGGACTTGTAAGTCTATTTCTTTCACCAGATAGGGGAAGTTTTCTGTCATTATTTCTTCAAATAGGTTTTCAATATCTTGCTCTCTCTCTTCTTCTGGCACCCCTATAATGCGGATGTTGGTACGCTTGAAGCTGTCCCAGAGGCTCCTTACACTATCTTCGTATTTTTGGATTCTTTTTTCATTTTGCTTTTCTGGTTGGGTGTTTTTTGCTACTTCACATTTCAAATCTTTGACTTGATTCTTGGGCTCCTCTGGTCTGCTGTTGGGAGTCTGTATAATGTTCTTTATTTCAGTCAGTGTATGCTTAATTTCTAGTTGGTTCTTTAGCACAATATCAAGGGTCTCATCAGATTTCTTGAGGATCTCACTATATTTATCCACGATCTCACCAGTCTTTTTGAGGGCCTTACTAAATTTATCAGCGGCTTCTAGACAGTTCTTGAGAGACCTTAAAGGTATGGTTTTGAACTCTATATCCTCCATTTCTGTCATTTGTGTCCTGTTTCTTTGTCTCCGTATTTTTTATGCTTTCTTGGTGCACCCCCTAGTGGTCTTTGTGCGCAGTCTTGTTGTAGTTAAGCCTTGATTGTTGTAGGTAATACTGGGGAGGATTTGACCTCCAGGCCAACTGGCTGTGAGAATCAGCTGTGTCTGCAGTGGGAGAACTTCTGTCCTGTAGGGAGGTGCTAATCTAGCCTTTGCCTAAGGCTATCCTGCAAATGCCTCTGTGCAAGGCTTGGGCAGGGCAGGTCCCAGGGGATCAACAGGGTGGACGGAAGGAGCAGTTATGTCTGCTCTCAGTCCTGTCCCCAGAGGCTCTGCCTCTCAGAGTCCCAGCAACCGCTGCAAACCTCGGAGAGAAAGCTGCCCTCAAGTTCCAACCGATGCCAGACAGTCCTGCTTCTTCCGGTTGAGTCTGGGTCCCCAGAGGCTCGCCCAGAACTGGAGCTCAGAGCCTGAGACTCCCTCCTGATTGAAAACAACAACAGCGCCCTCAGCTGCCAGCCCTCTCCCCACGCACCTCCACACCTTAGTATTTTACTTCCGCACCGCTCCTCCTCTAAGTCTTGGTATGCTTTTCTCTTTCCTTCTAGTTGTAGAATTTCCCCTCAGCCAGCCTTCCTGTGGTTCTGGGTGATGTCCATTCTGTCTTTTAGTTGTATTTTTGAAGTGGTTGTATGAGGCAGCAATCTCCGGTGTTTACCTATGCTGCCATCTTGGTTTCTCAAGATGTTTATAATAAATGTTAAATCTAATTTAATCCTTTTACATTTATTATTAAATTAAAATAACTAGAAACAGGGAACTTAACATAACCTGAGGATATGGACAGATTTCCTGTGAAAGTAACAATATGTAAGACTACATATAATATTTGTTGAATTGAGTTAAATTGATTTTATGGCTTGTAAATATAAATTTTAAACAGATGAGCATGGCTATTTAATACTAGACGTTGAATTATAGATACAAAAATGATTTGATAAGTATTGTGGAAAAAGAAGATAACTGGGAAACATGGAAAAGGTAAGAAGAGTGTTAAGTCTGCAACAGTAGGTTAGTTAGGAGAGGCTTGAAACAGGAGGATTTTATAATTATCTCCTTCTTCTACTGATGATTATTATAAGCAGGTACTCCACTGGGTTTGTCTGGGTGGCTTTCTTGTATGAGATAAACATCAGCTTAAGGTCAAGGAGAAGGAGAACTTCTGGCATTAATGAATTTAAGAGATAATTGTTCAAATATAACCAATAAGATTATCTAATAATCAACTCATGGGATAGTTATTTCTAGGGAAAAATGGCACTTGTCTCAACCAGAAGAATTGAAGGGCAACAAATGTAACATTTTCTATCAAGATTGTCATTTCAGGATGGTCCATGCATACACGATACTCAAACTACAAATGAAACTGAACACGAAGCACAGTAGCAGTTTAGGCTATTCTTATATGATTTCATTTTCTTGGGAAAAAATGTGTAGTGGCTTAATATTAGTGATAAATAACACCTAAATTGCTGTATAAAAGTGAGGCATGACCAGATAACATTTATGCAGAGAGCTCATTTCATGGAATAGTTACAATATTAGATCTTTGCTGTTTTTAATTTATTGTAATTTTGTACTAAACAGATAACTGTGAGGCTTACTATGTGTGAGACTGTTAGTCTCTTGTGATTTATTATAGGTTAAACTATGGTTCCCGCTCCCAAAACATCATTTTTTTATAGAACTATAATTTTCTCTATAGTGACCATGATTTAACATACATCTTTTGATTTTATTAATGTTTATTGTGTCTATTTAAATAAGAGTGGTTTAGAGATTGAGTGAAGACAAAATTCATTTATCAGTATCTAGAGAGAATAATTGCCACTGCAGTGCTGAGTGGTGTTACAAAGCTAAACATTTATGTGATAGCCTGGAAGTTTTCAAAACTTGCTAAATTTTGGGCACATTTAGTGTTATTTTATTTGTATGTGTTTCCTATGATATATTAATTTAATATCTCCTTTGAAGTATTGATCAACTTTTCTGCCTTTCTGTCAATACTTCTATGAATTTTATAGTTATTACAATTCAAATACATTTCTTTTTATCAAGAAATAAAACTCAAAATCAATCTTAATGAATTTTTCAAGTGGATCTCATATGCATAAGTTATATCAACTAAAGCATGGCCAGATGATTTTTAAAATTTATTCATATTTATTTGCTTGTGTGTGTTGCGTGGGGATTACTCTCATTTTAATTCATAGGAAAATGGAATTAGAGCTAAATAATATATATATATATATATATATATATATATATATATATATATATATATATATAATTAACTTATCTAAGTTTTTTCTTATACCCCTGAGTTAATGCCACTGTTTCTATCTTAGATTCCTGTTAATAATTATAACATTATCATAATCTAAGAGATTAATGAATACTCTTTATTGAAAATAATAATAATATCAGAAATAAAATGCATAGATATAAAATGAGCACTGCATATATTAAACTTCCAGAAAAGAGAATTCACTCTACATTATAAAACACTACCTGTAAAGGTTATTTCAAAGTTTCCTGGCAGATACAAAATGAGCAAATGAACAAAAAATTACATGCACCACATCCAGACACCAAACACCTATATTGTGATGCCATAATGTGCATCTGTTCTGCTATTTCTATATTTCCATATAGACTTTTAGGTTTAGGAATTGGCTAGTTCTATGTTCTTTAAAGAATCTCAGGTTGAGATTGATTTTATTTGAGAAGAATTAATGTTTTAATAAAAGGGTATCTGTTATTTTGTGAGCAACATGATAGTAGAGATACTATATTTAACTAAGAAAGCATGTCTTTTAAAAAATTATGTATTTGAGAGTGTTTTTGTGTGTTACTTTCCTCTTACTATATGATACAAATTAAGACTAAAAAAGATAAGATGGAATATATTGATAATGTTCACCAAATGCAAAGCCCCTTATTAAATGCAAAAGTTTATATTTAAAAATATAATCCTGATATACAAAGTGTATGAACAATCATATCAAAGAAACATTACTATCAATACCCAATAGATGCATGCAGTAATGCCAGACTGCAGCAGGTCACCAAATGCAATATATCCATGTTCATATTTGTAAATATGTTAGTGTTATTTTTTAAAAAGAAAATATTAAATGCTATACAGTTGAATGTCTATATAAAGCCAAAGTTTAAAGATTTTCAAGTTAGGTTGTAGGCAGAACTTCCAGCTATTATTAAATTAATGCCTGGGTTTTGCATCCTTTGAGTGTGAATTCTTGGCACAAGGAATCCTAATCTGCAAATTTCTTAATCAGGACGGGGGGAAATGATCAGGATGAAATACCTCCAAAACTTTTAAAATTTTTTAATCAAATAAAAAGATGTTCTCAAACCATCTGAAGAATCTTTTAGAAGCAATATGCTATCAAGCTAATGAAGTCTATTTGGCTACTCCCAAAACTACTCTGTGATCTAAAAATTTATCATGATGAATTCTATATTATTTTGAGATTTTCAGTCCAAGAATGCTCTATTGCACCTTCAGTCTGAAACTGATAATACAGTGCCCATGTTGATGACTAAATCAATATGTAGCATTCATATTCCAATTCCTAGTGATTAGATTATTCTAAAAATTTAAAGAAGATTATTCTCCACATATAATTATGAAAATCCCTTTCACAAGATTGATTCAGCAGCTTAAGAGAATTCAATCCACAGAATGGAAATCAATGTAATTGTTTAAAGTCAAGTAAAAGTGTGAAAGCATTAAATGTTTTCTTTAAAAAGAATTAAAATACATTATTATATTAGCTTCAGGGAGTGGCAAGTATTAAAATTTATTTAATTTCTCTTTATGTTAAAAGAAAAGAAACTTCAAATTATGAGAGGGTAAAGTTAATTCCATGATAATTCAACAGGACCTAAATTTCAGTAGCATTCAACTTTGTGTGCCGTAAGAGAAAATGGAAAAGACAAGAGAAAGAATAACCCATATCTACCTAATAAATCTGAGAAAAAGCCAAAAAAGCCACGAGGAGTAGCTTCTTCAAGGGAATAAAATGTAACTTGTTTCATTTTATCTGCCAAGAAGAAAGAGAACGAGCGAGGCAGGGAAAAGCATGTAACTGAAAGTGTGTCTTCGAGTAAAACTCATGTGATGTCTCAGAATCCTGAATTCTGCCAGTAAGAACATTCACTTAGCTAATTAGAATCAAAGGAAGTGCTTCTGGCCAAATATGAAGTTAAAATCTGCATTTCCATTGTAACACACAACCTTGGTAGTTTTCCTAACTTGAGAAGAAACTATTTTAACTGGAAAAATAATGAAGATTTATTTCTCTTTATGTGGTATCTTAAAAATATTCAATATTTATAGATACTTTTATATAATATTTCACTTAAAAAAGAAAAATAGTTCCATCAAAAATATTGATACCATTATTCCATGGTGAAAAGATTTAGCATTTTCTCTTTTCCTAAGAAATATACCCGCTCCCTTTCTTGGTTTTCAATTAAGTAATTAAGCAAATCCCTTCAACTAAATCTAAAAAAAAAAAAAATGGAAAGAAAGAAAAGAATATGGATACTGGAGTGCTTCCACCCTCTTCCACCCTAGTTATAGATTTTGTTGGTATATTTTAAATTGTTACTAGTTCTACTTTCTACTCCCTCTAACCATCAGCCAATTAGAATGTTAATAAATCCAAACACTTCAGAAACACCATTTATCGCTATTATTCTATTTGTCTCATTTGCAAAAACTGAGCCTTTAAGAAAGTCTCTACATGTAAAAGAAATAATAATAATTATGTCAGAGTAGACTCCTTATGTCACAATTCTATGTCACAAAGTTGTTATGTTGTGTTATTATTAAAAGTTATTTTCAAATACTCAACAGTCAAAATGTGAGTACCACCAATGCAGAACACTTTGCTTATTAACCTACATTGCACAACATCAGAAAATTAGCTACTTAATAATCTGTATAATTGTATTGCAAAGCTCATTATCAATGAATATTTTGAAATTGGAAATAAGTTTTCAAGTTCAAACTTGTAAAATATACCTGCTAAAACTACATCTTTTAAAATTTAGTATAGGTTTCAGAGAACAAGAAGAGTACAATATCTTAGAATCTTAAAATGGCAAATGTCCTTTGTTTAGTATCTTGTCTGGTTTTTTTGTTTGTTTTGCCTCTGGACATTATGATCGATTGAAAATAGGGTTGTCTTTATTTTTAAAACTGTTTATATAAGTTTTTGAAGAAGCACTTTTACAGTTTGTCTGAGATGACCTTCTTCTCAAAGCTACAACACAGAAACACTCCAAAACCTAACCTTTTAATCCTAAATCTTCTTTTCTCAGAACAAAGTAGAATAATACATACCAGTTTGAGGCCCAGCATTTCTAACCAGTCCATTATCCATTCTGGGTTGTCTGTTAGCCTAGATATACTCACTTTTTGAGAATGGAGGAGGAGTAAATGTATAGATTTATTAAGTGAAGATAGTATAGACAACAAGTAACATAAATAAGTTAATAGTTGGAGATACTAGAAATCTCCAAGTTGTTTCTCTGTTTTATGAAGAGATGAGAAAAACAGAAACTGAGAACATGTATAACAAAAGTTTTTTTTATCATAGTGTGCATCCTAGTTTTTAAGGTTAATTCATTCTATTTTTATAATATTTGAATCTACAATTTCAGAAATGAAAAGAATTCTAAAAATAGGTTTAGAATAATGAAAATAATAATTGAAAGACATATTAATATTGAACCAGATACTTCGGAAATCACTATTTATTCTATTGTATCAGTTTATAAATTTGAAATGAAATATCTTTCAGTTTTTGTTATTTCATAGGTGCATGTTTATTAAAATAAGGATGAAATACTCAAATTTACAGGAACAAATTTTGTGGTAATATACAAATATGAATGAGCTGAATTATTGATGTTGTATTTCTGTTGTATTATATCCATATCTTGGAAATGCATTAATTACCATGCCCATTCTTCTACTATTCATTCTTTTTTTTTTAATTAAATCTTTATTGTTCAGTTTATTACAGTTGTTCCTCTTTTTCCCCCCCATAGCTTCCCTCCACCCAGTTCCCACCCCAACCTCTGCCCTCACCCCCCACCACTGTCCTCATCCATTGGTGCATGATTTTTGTCCAGTCTCTTCCCGCATCCCCCACACCCCTTAACCCCACAAGAATAGTCAGTCCACTCCTTTTCTATGCCCCTGATTCTATTATAATCACCAGTTTATTCTGTTCATCAGATTATTTATTCACTTGATTCTTAGATTCACTTGTTGATAGATGCGTATTTGTTGTTCATAATTTGTATCTTTACCTTTTTCTTCTTCTTCCTCTTCTTAAAGGATACCTTTCAGCATTTCATATAATACTGGTTTGGTGGTGATGAACTCCTTTAGCTTTTTCTTATCTGTGAAGCTCTTTATCTGACCTTCAATTCTGAATGATAGCTTTGCTGGATAAAGTAATCTTGGTTGTAGATTCTTGGCATTCATCACTTTGAATATTTCTTGCCACTCCCATCTGGCCTGCAAAGTTTCTGTTGAGAAATCAGCTGACAGTCGTATGGGTACTCCCTTGTAGGTAACTGACTGTCTTTCTTTTGCTGCTTTTAAGATTCTCTCTTTGTCTTTCGCTCTTGTCATTTTAATTATGATGTGTCTTGGTGAGGTCCTCTTTGGATTCCTTTTGTTTGGGGTTCTCTGTGCTTCCTGGACTTGTAAGTCTATTTCTTTCACCAGATAGGGGAAGTTTTCTGTCATTATTTCTTCAAATAGGTTTTCAATATCTTGCTCTCTCTCTTCTTCTGGCACCCCTATAATGCAGATGTTGGTACGCTTGAAGCTGTCCCAGAGGCTCCTTACACTATCTTCATATTTTTTAATTCTTTTTTCATTTTGCTTTTCTGGTTGGGTGTTTTTTGCTTCTTCGTATTTCAAATCTTTAACTTGATTCTTGTGATCCTCTAATCTGCTGTTGGAACTCTGCATAATATCTTTTATTTCAGTCAGTGTATGCTTAATTTCTAGTTGGTCCTTTTTCATAACCTGGAGGGTCTCACTAGATTTCTTGAGGGTCTCACTACATTTATTGGCGGTCTCACCCGACTTTTTGAGGGTCTTACTAAATTTATCAGCGATTTCTAGAAAGTTCTTGAAAAACCTTAAAAGTGTGTTTTTGAACTCTATATCCAGTAGTTTGTTTTCCTCCATTTCTGTCATTTGTGTCCTGTTTCTTTGTCTCCGCATTTTTTTATGCTCCCCTGTGTTGATAGAGTGGCTTTGTGTGCTAGGTGTCCTGTAGGGCCCAGTGGCTCAGCTTCCCAGTTACCTGAGGTGGACACTCTTGGTGCACTTCCTTGTGGGCTTTGTGCACAGTCTTGTTGTAGTTAAGCCTTGATTGTTGTAGGTATCACTGGGAGGAATTGACCTCCAGGCCAATTGGCTGTGAGAATCAGCTGTGTCTGCAGTGGGAGAACTTCTATTATAGAGGCACCCCTCCGGGGCAAGACTTGCTTCAGTGGGGCTTTAGTGCTCACTGAGTCTGCCCCTTGAGTGCGTCCTTTATGGATCCAAGGAGCTGCAATCTGGATGGTCCCACTCTGACCACTGGGCACACTGGCCTATGGATCTCTAAGGATGTGCTAATCTAGCCTCTGCCTTAGGCTACTCAGCAGAAGCCAGCTGTGAAGCAATGTGAGTTGCCGTGGGGCCTTGGACCAGCTGCAGTTTGTTAGGTAAATTTCAGATTGCAAAGGGCCAGGCCTTTCATATGTAAAAGCCTCTGAAGGCTTGGGCAGGGTGGGGTCCCAGGGGATCAACAGGGTGGAGCAAGCAGCTATGGCTGCCCTCAGAGGCCCCACTTCTCAGCATCCCAGCAATAGCTGCAAGCACCTCCAAGAGATAACTGCCCTCAAGTTCTGACCGATGCCAGACAGTCCAGTTTCTCTGTTATGAGTCTGGGTCCCCAGAGACTCGCCTGGAACTGGAGCTCAGAGCTTGAGACTCCCTCCCGATTGAAAAAGACAACCGTGTCCTCAGCCGCCAGCCTCTCCATGTGTGCCTCTGTACCTCTGTACTTTACTTCCATACTGCACCTCCTCTCGGTATATCTCTACTATTTATTCTTGATAAGGTCTGAAAAGTAAAAGATTAAAAAATGAAAATGAGCTCCACTTTTTACTTTACCTTTTACTTGTGTGTGTTTTATTCTCTTCTATTATAAAGTGAGGGGAAAAGGCAAGATGAAAAGGTATTATAACACTGAGTGGCAGAATTTGGCACAATAGCTTTCAAATGTGTAATGCAGCATGCAGGGAGATTCAATGCATTAGAATGTATTTATATTGACAAAGGAGTCATTCTTTGTAGTGTTTAGAAGAAGGATTCTGCCATGACCCACATAACAAATTACTGTTGTCTGACCTCATTGAAACGAGAATCTAGTGAAGTACATCCAGTGGGGCTGATGTAGTAGAAGTTCTTTTACCACATCACTCCTGGAGGGTCACGATTATACCTCCTCTTATTTCCTAGGCTATCAAAGCACTCAATAGCCTCATCACCTTGATACGGAGCTCTCTATGAGACAGAAAAAGGAGAGGCTGTGTTACCACAGAATAGCATGCTATTTTCTGAAGAGTTAAGATGGCTAAATAAGAGAAAGGACTCGTACAAACTGAAATAAAACTGTGTACATGTGGCAGCACATTCAGCCAGCAGTTTGCATTAAAAATAAGGGGAATTTATTTCTCCTCATTTCATATTCTGTTATACTCCCAAGTTGTATACCTAAGCAACCTGCTCTTAATGGGCTTCCCCTTTAATCATTTCTTTCTCTTAAAGTATATATTTTATTAAAAACACATTCTAAATTCTTTCTTAATGGAGAGAAAAAACTATATAGTTTGTTTTATAATGCATTGCTATTTCTTATAGATTGCATTCATTTTAAAACAGCGGTGTTTTTCTTACAATATACTTTATCATCTATGGATTTATTTCATAGAAATATTCATTTAAGTGGAAATTCATAATGTGATTGACTATCAGAGTTAACAACAAATTAGTTGTAAAGATTTCTTTTAAGTAAAAGACTATCAACCATTTTTATTTTATTCAAACTAAATGTACTCAACTCTAAAAATTGTAAAATAATGTTTCCAAAATGAAAACGTAAGAACTTTTAGTCCTCATTAAGTACTTCCTGTCACTACTGCTGAGCAGGCGATTCTTATATTCGCTTAGAATAACGAAAGTAATCTTTGGTAATTTTTCTAATAGCCAATAAAGAACTGAATCTTACACACCACCAGACAGCTTAAAAGCTAAGCTCTTTAATTGTTGTTCTTAATATTCCATTTAATATTTTATTGCTGAATGCAGTCAGGAGGAAAGCACTGTTTTATAATTTTCATTTTTAAGTATATTTTGTGGATTTTATTCTTACCGAATTGATTTTGCAAGAAAGTTGTTTCAGGCACTTTGTTCAGAATCCTTAAATTAAATAACAATGTCGGGGGGAAATCCATACTGATTAGTAGTCATGGGGATTATTCAAGGCTGAAAGCTTTTTCTCACCACTATAACACTTTTAATGAAAGGGTTGAAAATATTACAGTTTAGGATTACTAGTGACATTTGTTAGGGGAGAAGATTTTAAAAAGTTGTATTTGTTTAATGAAATTATATAGTTTCAGGTGTACGATTCTATAATACATCATCCTCATATTGTATTGTGTGTTCACAACCTCAAGCAAATCTCCTTCTTTCACCATTTATCCCGCTTTACCCTCTTCTAACTCCATTTACTCCCTTTTACTCTGGTAATCACCATACTGTTGTCTGTTTCTATGAGTTTGCTTTTTATTTTGCTTAATACTTTCACCTTTTCCACCTAGCCCCCCAAACTCCTCCTCTCTGACAGCTGTCAGTCTGTTCTCCGTATCTATGAGTATGGGTCTATTTTATTTGTTAGTTTATTTTGTTCATTAGACTCCATATACACTGAGTGGCCAGATTATTATGACCACCTGATGTTTGTATTACAAATTAGCCGTACACTGCATCGTATGGGATATGGAAGCCGAAGACCTGTTCGAACACCTTTGCTGTCTGCAGTTACCAAGATAAAACGTCTCCAATTCACACAGGAACACAAGGATTGGACAGTCGAGCATTGGAAAAAAGTCCTGTGGTCCGATGAATCACGTTTCCAGTTGCATCATGCAGATGGCAGAGTGAGAATTTGGAGGAAACAGCGTGAAAGCATGTATCCCACATGCATGAGTACAACCCTTCAAGCTGGTGGGGGCAGTGTTATGGTTTGGGGCATGTTTTCCTGGCATGATTTGGGCCCTTTAATTCGTGTGGAACAATGTCTGAATAGCACAACATACCTAAGTATCATTGCTAATCAAGTTCATCCTATCATGTTGATGGCGTATCCCAATGGAGATGGCTTCTTCCAACAAGACAATGCACCATGCCATAATGCCCGTATTGTGCAGGAGTGGTTTCAAGAACATGAGGGAGACTTTACCTTGCTTAGGTGGCCCCCACAATCACCCACCAGATCTCAATCCAATTGAGCATTTGTGGGATGAAGTTAAAAGAGCCATCAGGCAGCTGGTTCCACAACCACAACCATCAAATCTCACAGAACTGGACAGTGCTATTTATCAGGCATGGTGTCAAATTCCTCGCATCACCTTTCAACATCTCGTGGAGTCAATGCCAAGAAGAATCGCTGCAGTATTGAAGGCAAAAGGTGGCCCAACGAAGTACTGATGGGGTGGTCATAATAATCTGGCCACTCAGTGTATAAGTGAAATCATATGGTATTTGTCTTTCTCTGACTGGCTATTTCACTTAGCAAAATACACTCTAGGTTCATCCATGTTGTTGCAAAGGGTAATATCCCCCCCCCCTTTTTTTTTTTACAGCCGAATAGTATGCCACTGTGTAAATGTACCACAGCTTTTATACCCACTCATCTACTGATGGGCATTTGGGCTGCTTCCAAATCTTGGCTATTATAAATAATGCTGAGATGAATGTAGGGGCATGTAAATTCTTTTAAATTGGTGTTTCAGTTTTCTTCAGATACATTCCCAGAAATGTTATAGCTGGGTCATATGAAAGTTCCATGTTCTTTTTTTCTCTTTTTTTTAAAATATATTTTATTGATTTTTTACAGAGAGGAAGGGAGAGAGATAGAGAGTTAAAAACATCGATGAGAGAGAAACATCCATCAGCTGCCTCCTGCACATCTCCCACTGGGGATGTGCCTGCAACCCAGGTACATGCCCTTGCCCGGAATCAAACCTGGGACCCTTCAGTCCGTGGGCCGACGCTCTATCCACTGAGCCAAACCGGTTTCGGCTTCTTTTTTTCTCTTTATTTTTTATTTTGTTTATTATTTATTTATTGTCTAAAGTTTTACATATGACTCCTGTTTCCCCAACTGACCCCCCCCCCCACACACACACCCCGCAAAAGTTCCATTTTGTTTTATTTTTTGAGGCAATTACATACGGTTTTCCACAGTGGTTGCACTAATCTGCATTCCTACCAAACTCCCGTGAGGGTTCCCTTTTCTCCACATCATCACCTCCTACACTATTGTTTGTTGATTTATTGATAACTACTTTGACAGGTGTGAGGCAATATCTCATTGTGATTTTAATTTGCATTCCTTTGATGATGAGTGACAGTGAGCATCTTTTCATATGTCTATTGGCCATCTGTATGCCCTCCTTGGAGAAATGTCTATTCAGGTCCTTTGCCCAGTTTTTAAAATTGAATTGTTTCTGTTTGGGGTGTTTAGTTGTATAAGTTCTTTATAAATTTTGGATATTAACCCTTTATCAAATGTATTATTGGCAAATATTTTTCCCAGTTAGTATGTTGTCTTTTTATTTTGTTGATGGTTTCTTTTGCTGTGAAAAAACTTTTTAGCTTGATGTAGTCCCATTCGTTTAATTTTTTTTCTTTTGTTTTCCTTGACTTAGGAGATGTAGTAGAAAAAAAAATTGCTACTTGAAACGTCCAAGATTTTACTCCCCATGTTTTCTACTAGGATATTTCTGGTTTCAAGGCTAACTTTTAAGACTAATCTAATTTGAGTTTATTCTTTTGTATTGTGTAAGAAGGTGATCTAGTTTCATTTTCTTTTGCACATATCTGTCCAATTTTCCCCACACCATTTATTGAATAGACTATCTTTACTCCATTGCATCTTCTTGCCTCTTTTTTAAAGTATTAATTTACCATAAAGGTGTGGGTTCATTTTTGGAATCTTTATTCTATCCCATTTTAGTTTACTACAGTGGTTCTCAACAGGGAGAGGCATGTTTTTGCCAAGTCCCCAAAGGATATTTGAAAATTTCTGGGAACATTTTTGGTTGCCACACTGTGGATGGCAGGAAGTACTGTCATGTGTGGCTAGAGCCCATGAATGTGGCTAAATATCTGCTTTATCTCATCAACAGTACTATATCATTTGTATATTTTATTTGGAGAAATCACTATTCAACTCTTTAGCCCAATTTTTTATCAGGTTATTATTATTGTTTTTACTATTGATATTTTGGAATTATGTATTCATTTTGGAAATTAACTCTTTATCTGACATATGGTTTGTACATATTTTCTTCCATTCCATTGCTTGCCTACTCATTCAATTGATTGTTTGAAATTGCAACTCAGTGAGAATAAGGTTTTAATTATGTAAGTTGATTAAGTTCTAGAGCTATGTTGTGCAAAATTGTTAACAATACTGTATTAAAATTTTGTTAAGGTAGACCTCATGTTGTGTTCTTACTATAATAAAATAATTATAAAAAATTTTACCCATAAGTGACAATTAATTCAAATGCCAATCTTTCCCTCCCAGAATTTTCATGAAATAGCCTTCTTACAAATCCCCTTTCCCTCTGAATATGGAGTCTCAACTCCCTGAAACCCTAAGTTTGACTTTCAATTTTAAGTTGACAATGCTCCCTCCTCCAAAATTTGAATACTCATTTCACAAATATTATTTGAGCTACAACTTTGGCTTTGACATTGTTCTATTTCTTGTATAGATATGTCATTAAAAAACACACATACAAATAGATGAAAAAACAAAAATCACACTCTTGATTATATTTACACTTTAGAAGAGGACAGACAACACAGAAAATGAGTGAATTATGTGGTATTTTAGAAGGCAATATATTGTAGGAAAAATGATAATAGAGTACTGAATAAAGTATTGGGAAAGCTAAAAGTTTGGGATGGGTGGAGCAGTTAGCCCTTGTAATCTATATATATGTGACTGCCATGGGCCGTCACATCTGAAACAACCAAACGGACGACCAAACAGGCTGAGTGGGGTGACCAGGCCGGCAGGGGGGTTAGTGAGGGATGGCCAAACAACTGAGCAGCAGGCTGTGTGGGGTGACCAGGCCAGCAGGAGGGGCAGTTGGGGGCGACCAGGCTGGTGGGGGGGGCAGTTAGGGGCAATCAGGTCAGCAGGCAGAGGCAGTTAGGGGTGATCAGGCTGGCAGGGGAGCCAGTTAGGGGTGATCAGGCAGGCAGGCAGGTGAGCAGATAGGAGCCAATGGTCCTGGATTGTGAGAGGGATGTCTGACTGCTGGTTTGGGCCTAAACCAGCAGTCGGACATACCTCGTTTGGTCCCAGATTGGAGAGGGTGCAGGCTGGGCTGAGGGGACCCCCCCCCCCGCATAAATTTCATGCACTGGGCCTCTAGTTTTAAATAAAATAGTAGGGTTATGTTTCATTGTAATGCAATTATTTAGCAAAGGATTGAGAGAAATGAAGATGTTACCATCATCAACTCTGTGAAAAGATCATTGCAAGCAATGAGAACAGCCAGTGTGCAGTCCCTAATGCGACAGTGTGCATTGGTGTAACAAAGGGATAAGGAAAACAGGGTGGCTGGAATAGAATAATCCTGAAGGGTAGAAAAATGGGGAAGGAAGGTTGAAGCCAGATCATGCAGGACTCTAAATGACTTGAATTTGAATAGAATCATTTTTATTTTTCTGTTGAAAATAGACTGTAAGAGAGCAATAACTGGATTATGTTAAACCTGTTAAGAAGCTATAGAGGGAAGTCAAGTCAGAATTGATGATGTCTTGACCCACAGTAGTAATAGTGCTGCTAGCAGTGAGAAGTGATTTCATTCTAGATATGTTGTAAAGATAGAACCAGCAATATTTCTTAATATATTATATATGGATTATGAGAAAAAAATAAAGAGTTATGAATGATTCCAAGGCATTTGTCCTTGGTAAATGGAAGGATATAGTTATCATTCACTGAGATGGGGATGGTTGCTTAGAGAGCAGGTTTGGATGGAAATTTAAAAGTTCAGTTTGGATGTGTTAGTTTATTGGGACATCTATTATTCATCCAAATAGAAATGTCAAGTAGACAGATTTGTGAGTATGGTGTTCAGGAAAAACAAATCTTGACTGGAGAGATAAAGTTGGAATAACTGATGTATAAATGACATTTAAGATCAAGAGATATTTACCAGTAATATCAGGAAACTTAATGAAAAGAGAGCATAGACAGAGAAAAGAAAAGGGAAGTCTCCAAGATTAAGAGGTGAGGGATAATAAGACAGACTAAAGAATAATTAAATATATGTTTAACCTGAATATGGGTGGGAGAAAAGATAATATCAGAGAAGGTTAAAAGTTTGTAGAATCCATGAATTGCGATGTCATTAACGTGGGAAACAGATGCAGTTGTATTATATGAGAGCAGGGCAGTTGAATACATAAGATTTTTAAACTTTTAACTTTTTATATGTTTTATTGAGATTTTAGAAGAGAGAAAGGGAGGGAGGGAGGGAGGGAGGGAAGGAGGGAAAGAGAGATAGAGAGAGAGGGAGAGAGAGAGAGAATAGAAAAACTTTGATCCTATTATCTCTTCTTCACACGCTGACCAGGATCAAATGCACAACCTGGGTATGTGCCCTGACCAGAAATCAAACCCACCAGCTTTCAGTGCACAAGGTGACACTCCAACCCGCTGTGACACACTGGCCAGGACAAAAACATAATAAGTTTTGATCAAAGTGTAGGGTATATAAAATTGAGACATTAACATATGCATCCTATGGTAATTTTCAAAGTATAAGGAAATCTCCTTTTAAAATTAGATGGAAGTAGCCAGAGATAAAAAATCTGAATATTACTGATATTCCTATTGTTTCCTTGAAAATGAGAAAGTAGATGGATGGCCAGATGCTCCAATGTAATAAAGAATAGGTTATATATCAGCTGTGTAATTTATGTACTTCTCAAATGTTACTCAAAGGGTAGAGAAACCTATTTGAAGTTGCAAATTGACAACTGATAGATAGCTTTCTATGATAGCATTATTATGTTTTGACCAATTGGGGTGAAAAAAAACTTCATGGAAATTAACAAAATAATATATTCAATTTCTTGGAACTCTTTATTCTTTAGCTAATGCTCAGTTCTGCTCTAATATCATCTAGTAAAATGAACTGAAAAACAGAATGGATTAAAAATAGGCATGGCATTCGAACTTGAGCATTAATTATAGAGGGTTCACATTATAAGTTCTGTGTGCACACAAGTGATGTGAAAATGATATACTTCTTATAGAATATAAATTATATAATTATTCTATAATAAATATATTCCTAATATAATATTAGCTGCAATATATTTATTTAATATATATTCATCTATATACTATATTTCTTTATAATATAAGACAATATTACTGTGTTTAAAATATATTTTCTAAAACTCTAAGCCATATATTAGCAAAACACTGAAAGATGATTTATTATTGTGTTATATTGATAGCAATTCTATGCCACTTCTTATATTTCTTTTTGAAATGTGATTTTAAAACTTCTCTCTTCAAAATGTAGAGTACATTATGTCATATCTTGATCCTGGGCCATCCATGAATTATTTTGACTAACAGAATATGGTAGAAAGGATGATAATTCTGAGTCCAGGCCATAGGTTTCACACTTCCAATCTTTCTTTTAGACCCCTAGCTCCATCATGAGTAAAATCCCAGACTATCTTGCTAGAAATGAGAGATTACATAAAATACTGCGATAGCCTAGCATCCCAGCCAAACTTTACACATATGAGAAGGTTCATCTCACATAAGCAGACTCACCTATTTTACCCACAGGTGAACACAGATGCATGAATAATCTTCACTGAGCCCAGCTCAGATCAAAAGAAGTACCCAACTAACCCATTAACTTATGGCAGTGAACATAAATGGTTATGATAGCTAATTTATGTTAATTTTTATGTAGTTTGTTGTAGTGAGATATACATATATTTAACCATATTAAGTGTTTAAGTGTACAATTCTGTGGAATTAAGTACATTCATACCATTGTGCAAGCATCATCACCATCCATCTGCAGAACATTTTTATCACCCAAAACAGAATCTCTGTAATGATTAAACAATACCTCCCCAGCACCTCTACTCCAAGTTCCCAATAGCCTATATTTTACTGTTTAAAAATGTATAGGTACTTCATATAAGTTGAGTTATATACCAGTTGTCCTTACTTGTCTGGTTTATTTCACTTAGCATAATATTTTCAAATTTCATCTATACTGAAGAATTTATAAGAGTTTCACTCCCTTTTAAGTCTGTGTACTGTGCTATAGTATGTATATATCACATTTTGGTTATCTACTTATTATTGATGGTTACTTCCATCTTTTGACCATTATGAATAATGCTGATATAACTATTAGTTTACAAATATCTGTTTGAGTTCCAACATTATTTTTTTATATACCTTGAAGTGGAATCGTTGGATCATTTGGTAATTCTCTACTTTTTCAAGGAAGTGCTGTACTATTTTCTACGGAGGCTAAACTAGTTACATTTCCACCAGTAATGTACAAGCATTCCAGTTCCTCTACATCCTTGTCAACACTTGTTAATTTTTTTTTTGTTTTAATATTTTCTTTTTTAAATCCATCCAAGTTGGTGTTTTGAAAATGTTAGCACTTGTTTCATAGCCTAAAGATATGCTCTATGCTGGAGAATGTTCCATGTGCACCGGAGTTAAATGTGTCCTCTGCTCCTGTTGGGTGGAGTGTTCTGTACACAGCTGTTAGTTAAAATTGATTTACAGAGTTACTCAAGTCTTCTATTTCCTTATTGCTTTTCTATCTTCTATGTGCTATTGAAAGTCAATTAGTGAAGTCTTCAATTCTCATTAAAATCCTCTCTCCTTTGAATTATGCCAAAGTTTGCTTCATATATTTTAGAGGCCTGATGTTAGATGCATATATATTACATGTTTATACCTTCTAGGTGAATATTGCAACCATTTTCATTTAGTACAGAAAGATACATAAGTTGCTATTTTGCAATGCCTCTATTTAATATTTTAGCAGATGTTTTGTCAAAGCAATGCAAGATAGAAATACAAGAAACAAAAAGAATAAATAATGAGAAAAACAAACATGCTACAATTTATAGAAAATAAGAGGATTAATACTATTACTTGTCAAGGTTTACTGGACACCAGTAAGGTCCATTTTCTGAAGAATAAGGAAGAGTAGGATACAAATTGCTGGTAGAGGTCAGTTGTTTCTTAATAAGAGGAGTGTAAAGAGTAAGATGAGAGCAAATTTAGTGAGATTTGTATGATTGGAAACAGTGAGCTTGCAAGGAGTTTTGTTTGTTTATTTGTTTGTTTTTCCCTTGAAAGCTTTTATATATTTTTTAAATGAGGTCATATGTTGTGAGTGTGAGTGGAAATCTAAGGAACTGTAAGATTGGAAGATGGTTAAACATAAGAGCATTTATAATGTTACCATAAAAAGTGAAAAAAATAAAAAGAGCCTAGCCAGGTGAAGATAGTATGAATGATTATCAAAATCATAGGACAATTTAAATGTGCTATCCCAAGTTTAAAATAGAAAACACCAATATTTTTGTGTGACTTTTTACATCAGTACTAAAGTATAAGAAAAAGACAGACAGAGGGTAAAATTTTAACCTATATAATAAAAGCCTAATATGAAAAATTGACCAAATGGTGGAACAACCAGTGGAACGACCGGTCACTATGATGTGCACTGACCATCAGGGGGCAGATGTTCAACGCAGGAGCTTCCCTCAGTCTGCAGTTCCCAGGCCGGCCAAGGCGGGTGCCAGCAGTGGCCCCTGATCGCCCCACAGATAGGCCCTGACAGCCGGCCAGGCCTAGGTCCCTACCCATGCACACATTTAATGCATCAGGCCTCTAGTATACCAATAAAACAAATACTGAAATGATAGACAGGAAACAGTGCAACAAATTAGAAAAAAATAAATATAAATGAAGTTGGTTATGAATTGGAAATAAAGTAGAAATGCCAATAAAGAGGAATATCTCTTGAGGTCAAAGGGTGTTATACTGTTTACAGTTGAACCTGCAAGATAAAGTTAGAAAAGGCAAAGATACCCTCAGTTAGTGAAGTTTTATGTCAGACAATTACATGGTCTGAGATAAGTATGGGTGTGCGTGACTTCAGTATATAGTCATAAAACATTAGAAATACTCCTTTTAAAAACATGCTCTCAAAATACCCATACTAAGAAATCTACTGGATAGTGTTTTTATGTCCTAGGAAATCTTTATAATAAAATAAGTAAATTATATAAAATATGTGATTATTAAAAAGCAATGTACAATATCTCATTATATTTGTGATTATTTATCTTCATAAAAGTTAGAATTTTTTTAGCAACAATAGTAGAATTCAGCTGAGAATTTGGATACATGACTAATGTACCAAGAAAATTTGAAATTCTCATTTGGTCCAGGACTAAACTGTGCTTTTAGGTAATCTGTTTACTTCCCAGTAAATATAGGGCTATACTTTCATGTGTGTATCTTCTAGATATTTGCAACAGTTGAATGCTATTTCTAAACCAAACTGCGTATCTTATTTTGTATTTTAAAGAATATTTGTTTTATTTGTGACTTTCTTTTTTATTTTTTTAAAATATATTTTATTGATTTTTTACAGAGAGGAAGGAAAAGGGATAGAGAGTTAGGAACATTGATGAGAGAGAAACATCGATCAGCTGCCTCCTGCACACCCCCTACTGGGGATGTGCCCACAACCAAGGTACATGCCCTTGACCGGAATCGAACCTGGGACCCTTGAGTCTGCAGGCCGACACTCTATTCACTGAACCAAACTGGTTACGGCTTATTTGTGACTTTCAACATGCTTTAGAATAAAGAGAATTAACAGAAGTATCTTTTTCCATGGTATTTTACTTTAGGACTATAACTAAAATGTTATGGTGTGTAGGGAACATTTAAAATTAAAATAATAGCCTGTTACTATTTATTGCATGCTTATCAATCCCTTTAATTCTATTTCCATTAACTACTTTAATATATCTTATGATTTATGACTCTGTCCATAAAATACCTGATGCTAATCATGATTAGATGTTGAATTAATGACCTATTCAAATGTATAAATTAGATAGTTTTGTAAGTTGATAATGAGTACAATTCTGATTTATAGCAAATAACAGGGCATATACATTAGCTAATCATTTAGGCTTAGAAAAAAAATGCTAAATCCTTCAGAAGTGAAAATAAAGTATCTACACTAATAAAAGACAAACATGCAAATTGATAGTACTTTGCTATGCCTTAAGCCACGCCCACCAGCCAATCAGAGCAGCTAGATGCAAATTAACCCAACCAAGATGGCAGCTGGCAGCCATGGATCTGGAGGAAGCAGGAGGCTTGGTTGCCCCAATGATGGAGGAAGACAAGCTTCCCGCCTGCCGCGGCGGGCTCTGAGTTCTACTCAAAGCAACAAAATTTCAATTATAGAGGGTAAATAAACCTGCTTTCCGTCAGCCCTGGCCACGGAGCTGGAGCAAGCAGGAGGCTTCCCTCCCACCTACCCTGGCCGGCTCTGAGCTCCACTGAAGGCAACAAAGTTTCAATTATAGAAGGTAAATAAATCCCAGAATTAAAAAGACAAAAAAGAAAAAGAGGAGAGGCTGGGAGCTTCCGTCGCCGGGGGCTTGGCCAGCCTGAAAACGGCCCTCAGTCCCTCACCCAGACTGGCCAGGCACCTCAGTGGGGACCTCCCACCCTAAAGGGGGTGTAGCCAGCCTGCAAACAGCCATCAGCCCCTCACCCAGGCTGGCCAGGCACCCCAGCAGGACCCCTACCCTGATCTGGGACACCCTTCAGGGCAAACCAGCTGGCCCCCACCCATTCACCTGGCCTCTATCCTATATAACAAAAGGGTAATATGCAAACTGGTCGACCCAGACAGCAGAATGACTGGGAATGACTGGTCACTATGACACACACTGACCACCAGGGGGCAGACGCTCAATTCAGGAGCTACTCTCTGGTGGTCAGTGTGCTCCCATAGGGGGAGCTCTGCTCAGCCACAAGCCAGGCTGACGGCTGCCAGTACAGCGCTGGTGGTGGGAGCCTCTCCCACCTCCTCAGCAGCGCTAAAGATGTCCAGCTGCAGCTTAGGCCTGCTCCCCGCTGGCAAGTGGACATCCCCCGAGGGCTCCCGGGCTGCCAGAGGGATGTCTGACTGCCAGCTTGGGCCCAATCACCAGGAAGCGGGCCTAAGCTCGCAGGTGGACATCCTCTGAGGGGTCTCAGACTGCAAGAGGGCATAGGCCGGGCTGAGAGACCCCTCCCCCCGCGAGTGCACAAATTTTTGTGCACCAGGCCTCTAGTTGCATATAATATTACATGTCTCCTTTTTCGCCCATTGACTTCCCCTGTCCACCCCCAACCCCCAGCACATGCCCTCAACCTCCTAGTGTCTGTTTCTATTGGTTATGCTCATATGCATGCATACAAGTTCTTCAGTTGACCTCTTACCCCCCCACACGCCCTCCCACTGAGAAAGATAAATATCACATGATCTCATCCATTTGTGGAATATAATGAACATCATTAAACTGATGAACAAAAATAGATACAGAGACAGAGAAGCAACAAATAGACTGTCAAAATTAACCTTATTTCTAAGGCTTTCTCTCTATGGTTCTGAGATAGCTATTGTAGTTCCAGGTTTTAGTACTGGTTGGAGAGTCTCCAAAACAAAAAGAAAAGGGGGTGGGAGAAATGCTCATCTCAAAGCTCCTTTTCTTTTTCAGGAGAAAAATGTCTTTATAGAAGATCCCAAAGAAATCTATCACTTCTAATTTTAAAAAAATCATGTACTCATAGCTAGACCTGTCATTGGCACACAGGAATAAAAACATGTCACAATTGGCTTATAGCAATATAAAAAAAATTCCATTTGTTAGCATAAAGTTCATCAAATTTTATCATTTGCTTGTTAATAAGAAAGAAAGGAAGATGGACATCCCTCGAGGGGTCCCAGACTGTGAGAGGGCACAGGCTGGGCTGAGGGACCCGCCCCCCCCCCCCAGTGCACAAATTTTTGTGCACCAGGTCTCTAGTGTGTGTGTGTGTGTGTGTGTGTGTGTGTGTGTGTGTGTGTGTGTGTGTGTATATATATATATATATATATATATATATATATATATATATATATAGCGCTAATATGCTAAGTATCCATCTGACTGATAACTATGACACACACTGACCACCAGCAGTTCAATGCATGAGCTTCTGAGCTGGTGACGTGGCATTGGCGGTTCTCGGGTGATGCTCCCCGAAACAAGAGAGGAGGGAGCCCAATTACTTGTGGAGCCATGTGATTCCACCTTATGGTTCCACCCAGGTGTGGCTGGTTAGAGAGGGACTTTGGGAGGTTGGATGCAGTACATGTCTGGCCTGTCTCGCCCAGTCCCACCTTGATGGTCGCCTTCTAATTAATTTCCTTTCAATGTGCATGAATCCATGCACCAGGTCACTGGTATTAATATATTTCACCAAGAATTACTATAAGTCTATTCCCAGGTTTTTTATTTCCAGGGATTTAAAGTTTTATTACTACTCTCAATTTTTTATTTATCAAGAATTTATAAAACACACTGTATTATCTACAGTAAATAGAAACATTTTGTCACTGTGGAATGTCTGTTTGAAAATAATTTACCCATATTTTGATTCCTTTGTACAGTTTTATGACACACAGTAACTGATTAATTTGGTATTAATGTAAATTAAGAGCTCCTTGTACAGATTGATTTAATTATTAACCCTTTGCAATCATTTAGACAGTTTTAATTCATTTCAAAAGTAGATGCTGACATTTATTGCAAAATGATTTTCTTCACACTGCATTTCTACTTCTATTTTATTTTTTTAAACAACAAGGTAATGAGTATAGTATAAAAATGTAATGATGCAGTAATTGATAAAGGAAATTTTTTAAATATCCTACTTAATCACCTTCCTATCCACAACTTTGAATGTCACTCCTGTACATATGTATCTTTTCAAAGTTGGTTGGTTTTTCATAAATAAAATTCATATTTGGGTGACAAATAATTAATCCAAAGGTAAATAAGGAACTCCCAAATTGACTTGCAAAAAGATTTTTAGCAAGTTACAGCCTGATTATAAATCTTGAAAATAAATATTTACCTACAAATTGGATAACATTTTATTTTATTTAAATTTGGGAACCTTTGTGCATTGATAAATCCTAAGCTCCTATCATTGGAAGACTCTTCTTTTAAATAACCGCATCCCATTTTCGACTGTATTTTTAAATTTTGGGGTTTTTTTATGAGCACGGACACTATCTTTTCTATAAATTTTATATGGATACTAGTAGCCCTGCGCACAAATCCGTGCGCCAGTAGCTCTCTGAGGGGCCTGGCCACTCTTCGCCCACTGCCCAGAGGTTCTCCACGGCCCAGAGGCCCATCCACAGCTGGTCACGGAATGCTTGCCTCATCGCCGAGGTGATGATGCAAGCGTTTCCCCCTCCTGCACCGCCCCCCCCCCACCCCCCAGCCGCTCCATGCCTTCTGCCCAGAGGCCCTCTGTGGCTGGGGTGGAATGCTTGCCTCGTTGCTGCAGTGATGAAGCAAGCATTCTGCCAGGTCGCTCATACTGCCTATTCTCAGCAGCCGCTCCCCTGGGACTGGGGGACTCAGGCAGGGCTGAGTGGATTAGGTGCTGACATCTTGTTGCTATGGGCACCGCCATCTTTGTGACCGAATGACAGTTAATTTTCTTATTACCCTTTTATTGCATAGGATGGATATGTAAATATGCCTAATGTTTTCTAATCAGTAACAATTTTTAAAATATTAATTGTATTTTCCATGTAAAATGTTTTATTCGTGGTTTTGTTTTGTGTAATTCCCTCAAAAATATTTCATTTTATTCTGAGGTTTTATACCTCTTAAGTAATCACCTCCAACTCAATATTATTATCTTATATTTTATACTTTTAACTAATTTTTATTTCATTTTTAAATATGATATGCTATTAAGTCTACTTTTTTTCTTTCTTCCCAGTAGTACCTAAAAATATAATTAATAACCAGAGCATGAGCTTCTGGAATAGCAGGACCTAAATGGGGAAGGGAAGAATCCAATTCTGCCCAGCTCTAGTCCTTGTGTTTTCCTGGGATGGCAGGGGCAGGATGGGACTGAGAAACACCTGTGATGTTCTTAGTCCATTCAGATCATTAAAAACGGAGATCTAATCACAGGACTATAGAACCCTTCCCTACCCCTCACACTTCACAAGGACATGACGTAAGGCCTATTTATAGCAGTTCTTTTTACCTAATACATCATATATGACTATTAAAAATATTATGAAGTGTATCATCAGCCAAAAAATATAATTTGAAGAGACAAATCAATCATTAGAATCAGAGAGGTTTAGGATGTTGAAATTATCAGGCCGGGAATTTTAAACAACTATAATTAATTTGCTAAGGGCTCTAATGGGAAATTATTCAGCATGCAAGAACACATAAGCAATGAGAACAGAGAAATATAAATACTAAGAAACAATCAGAAAAAAATACGAAACATTCAAAAAAGGCGGTGACAATAATGAGGAATGCACTTGGTAGGCTTATTACTATATTGAATATGGCTGAGGAAATAAATCTCTGTTAATGGGTTTATTGAGAATTTTCAAAAAACAAAAGTAAGGAGAACAAAGGCTGAAAAAAAGTAGGATAGAATATCCAAGGACTGTGGGATAACTGTGGTAACAAAAGTAATAGGAATAGTAGAAGGAGAAAAATGAAAGAAATGGAATGAATATTTTGAAAAAATAATGACTGAAAATTTCCCCTAAATTAATATCAGACATCAAATCATAGATCCAGGAAGATGAGAAAACACCAAATACTAAAAAGAACTGCACCTCAGTATAACATTTATAAATTAAAAATTATAAAGATTAAAATAAAAATTTAAAAACTTCCAAAGAAGCCCAAAGTAGGAAATCTTACTTAGAAATGAAACAGATACAAATTGCATCCTATTTGTCAGAAACCATGCAAGCAAGAGGAGAGTGGAGTAAAATATTTAGTGCTGAGAGGAAAAACAAACACACCAACCTAAAATTTCAGACTTCGTGAAATTATCTTTCAAAAGTGAAGAAGTAATAAGGACTCTAACAAAAATTGAGGGAATCTGTCATTGGAGACTTTAACACCCCTCTTTCAGAAATGAACAGATCCAGCAGGCAGAAAATCAGTAAGAACATAGCTGAACTCAATGCCATTAATCAAGTGAGTATAATTGGCATCTATAGACTACTTCATCCAACTATAGCACAGTGCACATTTTTCTCAAGCTCACATGTAACATTCACCAAAAAGCAGACCACATTCTAGGCAATAAAATAAACCTTAACAAATTGAAAGCAATCATTCAAACAATTCACTTCTAAATAACAAACACATGGATCAAAGACTTTATCTCAAGAGAATTTTTTCTCAAAGTTTTTTCTGTCCTTACCTTTTATTTATTTATTTTACTTTACTTTTATTGCTGACACTATTACAGATGTCCCATGCCCCTTTGCCTGCCTCCACACAGCCATCAACCCCCCATTTGCCTCCTGACATCATCACACTCTTGTCTGTGTCCATGGGTTACGCATTTATGTTCTTTGACTAATTCCTTCACCTTCTTTCATTGAGTCCCCCTCCCTCTCCTCTGATAGCTGTTAGTCCGTTCCATGTATCCATACCTCTGTTTCTATTTTGTCAGTTTATTTTTTTCATTTGATTCAACATATATGTGAGGTCATATAGCATTGTTTTTTCTCTGACTGGCTTATTTCACTTAGCATAATAGCCTCCAGGTCCCTCCATGCAGTCCTAAATGGAAAGAGATCCTTCTTTTTTTACTGCTGCTTAGTATTCCATGGTGTCAATGGACCATTGCTTTTTTTATCCACTCATCTACTGATGGGCATTAAGACTGTTTCCAGATTTTTGCTATAATAAATAATGCTGCTATGAACAGAGTGCATATATTCTTTAGAATTGGAGTTTCTGGATTCTTAGAATATTTCTAGTAGTGGGATCACTGGATCAAATGGCAGTTCCATTTTTAATTTTCTGAAGATACTGTTTTTCATAGTGGCTGCACCAGTCTGCATTCCAGCAGTGCATCAGGGTTTCATTTCTTCCACATCCTCGCTGTTTCATTTATTGATAGTAGCCATTTTGGTGGGTGTGAGGCGATATTTTGTGTGGTTTTAATTTGCATCTCTCTCAAGAGAAATTTAAGAATAACATTTTAATACATGAAAATAATTTTTTAAAGTTGTTGTGCTGCTTGGTGTTTATCCAAAGAAGTTGAAAAAACCTTCACAGGAATGTTTGGATGCAACAATGGTGATGAATGGCTAAATAAGCTGTGCTATAGCTAGTAGGATATTGTTCAGTAAAAAGTATTGAGCTGTCAAGCTATGAAAAGACATGGAGGGAAGTCAATGCATATTATTTAGTGAATGAAGCCAATCTGTAAAATCTATGTGCTGTATGATTCCACCTATATGACAATTCTGAAAAAGGCAAAATTATTATATCAATTTATATTTTAAGGGGCTGTATTTTCAAGTTGCACTTGCTCCATATCATCTCCAATACTTGTTATTATTAGGTAAATAACTTTCACCATTTTAATGTTAATAATAATATCTAATTGTGGATTGAATCTTTTCTATTTGAAACCGTTAAATATCTCTCATATGCCTGTTGCTTAACATGATCTAAAACATTACATAGGGAAAATATAGTCCATATGCATTTCTGGTGAGGTTATTATTGTGATAAATGACTAAGTTTTTAAAAAATGTTAACTATGTTTTTTGTTTTTCAAAAGGTCAAAGTGAAATGATCAATAACTATAATACACTAGAGAGTGAAATAATAGATTATCTCTATTAAGCAAGGTATTAATAATAACCATTATATTTCATAAATAAATATGTCTCTGTAACGACAGGCACTTACCCAGGTTTAGTGTAGACATTTATTTACTCACTACAGAAATATCCAGACAAACCTGCCTCTGCTGATTATGTTCTTCCTTCTCTACCTATCATATTCATCTCAAATCTTCTACCTATTACATTCCTACACCTCCATTAATGCACAACAATAAAATAGAATGTATCACAATGTTCATTTTCATCTCTTTTCTATTTATTTTTTATGCCTATTGATCATACTAAAATTACCCATCTGTGCTGTTACACTTAAAATGTTTGAGATTTGGAAGCAAGCTCACATATTTGCTTTATTATTTTATTGCCTCAAACAGAGTAATTCCTTAGTATATCTATTTAAAATGTATTTATTAATTCAATTAATTAAAAAATCCTCTTGGAATATAAATATATATATACACATGATTAGATTATAAAACAATGGATGAGATGTGGTCTCTACCCCAAGCAGGTGACAGTTTTGTTGCTGATACATACTCACACACACAAATAAGTAATTGTAATTATATTAGAGACTGTTAGGGGAGGGAAATATATTAGAGGCTGAGGAGATTAAGGAGGAAAGGGGTGAATATTATTTCACAGTGGTGCTTCCCTTCTTGTGAGCTAGAGAACTCCTGCCCAATATCTATGTCTGCATGTTGCTAAGAAGTTACTTGTCTTGATTCCACAGACTTTATCAAGTTTTAGTCCTGTCCTAAATATAGGAAAAGTGAAGCTAGCTCATAATCCTTCCATATTTTATGAACTCAAAAACTCACATAATAGCTTTTCTAAAAACTTCCAACAGTTTAATTGCACACTCACTATTCAGTTATCCAGCCAAATTAGAACAGATTTAAATTCATTATTGTATACTAGAGGCCCGTTGCATGAAGATTTGTGCAATAGGCCTTCCTTCCCTTGGCTGCCGGCACCGGTTTTCCTCTGGCACCCGGGACCCAGGGCTTTGGTCCAGCTGCAGCAGCGAGGCTTGGCTTCTCCACTCCGGCTGCAGAGGAGAAGCCAAGCTTCTTCAGTCTTCGCTCCACGCCTGCATATGCAAATTAACCGTCATCTTTGTTGGGTTAATTTGCATACTCATCTGATTGGCTGGTGGGCATAGCAGAGTGACACCAATTTGCATATTCCTCCTTTATTAGTGTATATCAGCCGTGGGCAAACTACGGCCCGCGGGCAGGATCCGGCCCGTTTGAAATGAATAAAACTAAAAAAAAAAGACCGTACCCTTTTATGTAATGATGTTTACTTTGAATTTATATTAGTTCACACAAACACTCCATCCATGCTTTTGTTCTGGCCCTCCAGTCCAGTTTAAGAACCCATTGTGGCCCTCGAGTCAAAAAGTTTGCCCACCTCTGGTGTAGATACATGAATAAGATGATTTTAGTTAATTTGATAAGTACAGTATAGTATCTTACCAGTATAAGTATTGGCTTTCCTGATAAACTCACTGAATGAAAGTCAAACTATGACAATTTATAAGACTGTTCCATTAAATAATACTTAAATAAGTAATGAATGTTTATTGTTGTTATTGATCTTAGAAATGCTGATAGGTTTTATGTATTGTTCATGTCACTAAATCTAAATGCAGTTTTCAAGAAAAGAATGATTATTTTCAATCTAAACAACTAATACTCTGATAATTGATTAAATATCAAAGGTAATGTCCTTAATCAAACCAACATAAAGATAAAGAACTCAATAGTGCGTGATTTATTTTTAATTTCTACAAAGGTAATTGAAAAGAAACTAGAAAGACAAAATGAATCTCAACATGCAAACTTCTCTTTTGAAAACTTTCACAAATTTCATACTACATATTTTTGAGAGTACTTCAAGAAAAAAAAAATGTGAAAATGACCTTTTCTTTTATGCTTTTATTTTCTTGATGTGCTAGCTTGGATCATCATTTTATGCACTATATATATTCCTTTTATGGGAAAGCTGACCTTTACTGGAAATTAGATATGAACAGAATACAAACGTGCAACCATACTTCTTATGCACTTGAGAAAAATCAAAGGAATGATAAACAGATAAGGAGAGCATCTGTGACAGATGTTATATAAATTGTATTTTTCAGGCTTTTGTTTATAAAAACCAATTACAGTTTTGTAGCTCTCTAGATTATTTTATCAGTACTTAAAAATGAAATATGATGAGACCAGTATCAACATGCAATATCCTTGATCAAATAACTTGAAATTGTGTTATATGTTAACACAATATAACAATTATAATGTTTTATTTAAAACTAGAGGCCTGGTGCACAAAAATTTGTGCACTCGGGGGGGGGGCGGGGGGGGGGGGTCCTTCAGCCCGGCCTGTGCCCTCTCGCAGTCTGGGACCCCTTGGGAGATTACGACCTGCTGGCTTAGGCCTGCTCCCGGGTGGCAGAGGGCAGGCCCAATCCCTAGGTGCAGCCCCTGGTTGGGCTCAGAGCAGGGCCGATTGGGGAGTTGGGGCGCCGACCCCTGTCATGCACAGAGCAAGGTGGATTGGGAGGTTGTGATGCCACCCTCAGTCACGCTCAGGGTAGGGCCGATTGGGGGGTTGGGGCACCGCCCCCTGTCACACTCAAGGCAGAGTCGATGGGGAGGTTGTGGCGCCACCCGCTGTCACACACAGAGCAGGGCTGATCAGGGGGTTGGGGAGCTCCCCCCTGTCACTCACAGAGTAGGGCCGATAGGGGAGTTGGCGCACCGCCCCCTGTCATACTCAAGGCAGAGTCGATGGGGAGGTTGTGGCGCCACCCCCTGTCACGCACAGAGCAGGGCCGATTAGGGCGTTGGGGAGCTCCCCCCTGTCACGCACAGAGCAGGGCTCATCAGGGGGTTGATGAGCTCCCCCGTCACTCACAGAGTAGGGCCGATAGGGGAGTTGGCGCACCGCCCCCTGTCACACACAGAGCAGGGTGGATCAGGGGGTTGGGGCGCTGCCCTCTATCACCCACAGAGCAGGGCTGATCAGGGGGTTGGGGCGCTGCCACTCTCACACTCAGAGAGGGCCAATGGGGAGGTTATGGCTCTACCCCGTCACAGAGCAGGGCCCGTGGGGTGAGGGGGTTGGGGCGCCGCACCGTCACACACAGAGCCGCAGGGCGATCAGGGGGTTTGGGCGCTGCCCCCGTCACACTGATCCCGGTGCCGGGAGGCATATTACTCTTTTACTATATAGAATAGAGGTCTGGTGCATGGGTGGGGGCTGGCTGGTTTGTCCTGAAGGGTGTCCTGGATCAGGGTGGGGGTCCCCACTGGGGTGCCTGGCCAGCCTGGGTGAGGGGATGATGGCTGTGTGCAGCTGGTCACACACCCTTCAGGGTGGGGGTCCCCACTGGGGTGCCTGGCCAGTCTGGGTGAGGGGCTGAGGGCTGTTTTCAGGCTGGGACTGAAGCTCCCAACTGCTCCTTTTTTTCTTTTTTTTTTTTTTTATTCTGGTCCAGCTTTAGCTCTGAGGCTCCAGCTCTTAGGCCTCCGCTCCTGAAAGCAGGTATCTGGTTTGTTTAGGTTCTATAATCGAAACAATGTATACCTCCAGCTCTGAGATCCCAGCCGGCTGAAAGCTGGTTTCTGGGGTTTTGTTTAGCATCTATATTTGTTACAATGTTTGAAACTGCAGGCTCAGAGGCCTGCAGTGGCAGGCGGGGAACGTTGGAGTCCTCCGTCACTGAAGCAAGCAAGCCTCATGTTAGTTTCAAGCTGCCTGGCTGCCGGCCGCCATCTTGGCTGACAGTTAATTTGCATATCTCCCTGATTAGCCAATGGGAAGGGTAGCGGTCGTACGCCAATTACCATGTTTCTCTTTTATTAGATAGGATTATACTAAATTTGGGTATGTTTGAAATATATAAAGACTCAACTCCCTGTTTTTGAAATAGTATAATTCTTAATAATAATATCTCATTTGACTTTTGTGTCAGTAAAATAAAAGTTAGAAAACTTTAAATCTGGTTGAAGTAAAATTTTGAAATATAACAATGATAATGTTGCATAGTTGCATATTAAAATTGTTTCTAAAATATATATATATATATATATATATATATATATATATATATATGTATACTAGGGACCCGGTGCACGAAATTCGTGCACTGGGTGGGGGGGGGAGTGTCCCTCAGCCCAGCCTGCCCCCTCTCACATACTGGGAAGCCCTCAGGCGTTGACCCCCATCACTCTCCAATCGCAGGATCGGCCCCTTGCCCAGGCCTGACGCCTCTGGCCTAGGCGTCCAGCCCGGGCAGCGGGGACCCACAGCTGCAGTGGCCCCACGATTGTGGGCTTCACTTTAGGCCCAGGCAAGGGACCCCTAGCTCCTGGGACTGCCAGCTTCGACCGTGCCCAGCTCCCATCACTGGCTCCACCCCTACTTCCTGCTATCACTGGCCAGGGCGGAAAAGGCACCTGATTCTCCGATCATGGATGGGGGGCAGGGCAAAGGTGGCCCCAGGGCCGCCTTTGCCCTGCCCCCCAGCTCTTAGCTCCCCCCTGGGTTTCCATCACTGTCAGTGGCAGGGGGCTTCTTCCTGCTTTCCCTTTCGCCTCCCTGCATTGTGCCTACATATGCAAATTAACTGGCATCTTGTTGGCAGTTAACTGCCAATCTTAGTTGGCAGTTAATTTGCATATAGCCCTGATTAGCCAATGAAAAGGGTATCGTTGTACGCCAATTACCATTTTTCTCTTTTATTAGTATAGATATGCTAAGTGTCTGTCCGACCGGTAGCTATGATGTGCACTGACCACTAGGAGGCAGATGCCCAATGCAGGAGCTGCCGTAACGTGCAGTGGCTATTTACAGAGAAACAGCACCTCAGACGTGGCACCCACAAATCAACACTCAGCTTCCTCCTAGTGGGACACAAGCCCCACTACCACCCCAGAGTGACACCCCACCAAATCGTAGCTGATGCTGCCAAGACCCCATGGCACAAAATGCAGCCCACAGCCCAGCCCAGCCTGGAAAGGGTGACTGTGGGTGCCGGGTAATGACGTCACATAGCAACGCCTGGCTTCCTCTCTAGTGAAGATCTATCCAGTGAAGTAAACGGGATATTAAAGTCTTCTACTATGTATTGTTGTCGATTTCTCCATTAAAGTCCTCTAGATGTGTGTGTGTGTGTGTGTGTGTGTGTGTGTGTGTGTATATAGGTGCTCCTATATTGGGTGCATATATGTTTACCAGGGTTATATCCTCTTGTTGGATAGATCCCTTTAGTATTATGCAGTGACCTTTGTTGTCTCTTGTGATGCCTTCATTTTAAAGTCTTGTTTTGTTTTTTTGTTGGATGTTAGTAATGCCACTCCAGCTGTTTTTTCTTTTCCATTTGCATGGAAATTTTTTTCCCATCCCTTCACTCTCATCCTGTGTGCATCTTTTGTTTTGAGGTGAGTCTCTTGTAGACAGCCCATAGTTGGGTCATGTTTTTGTATCCATTCATATCCATTCAGCTATCCTGTGCCTTTTGACTGAAGCATTTAATCTATTTACTTTAGGGTTATTATTGATAGGTACTTATTTATTGCCATTTTAATTCTGTATGCCTAGGCTCCTCTCTCTGTTTCTTCTTCTCATTACAGCAGTCCCTTTAGCACAGTGGTTCACAACCTTGGCTGCACATTAGAATCACTTGGGAATCTTTTAAAATCCTGATTTCTGGGCCTCATCCTCCAGAAATTCTGTTTCTTTATTACTAATGTTGTGGCCTCACCCCATAACAAAGAAACAGAATTTCCGGAGGATGAGGCCCAGAAATCGGGATTTTAAAAATATTTCTAGGTGATTCTAATGGGTAGCCAAGGTTGAGAACCACTGCTTTAGCATTTCATGTAATGCTAGCTTGGTGGTGATGTACTCCTTTAGCCTATTTTTGTCTGGGAAGCTCTTTATTTGACTATCTATTTTGAATGATAGTCTTGCTGGAGATAGTAATCTTGGTTTCAGATCCTTGCTTCTCATTACCTTGAGTACCTCATGCCATTCCCTTCTGGCCTATAGAGTTTCTGATGATAAGTCAGGTGTCAGTCTTATGAGAACTCCTCTGTAGGTAACAATTTTCTTTTATCTTGCTGCCTTTAAGATTCTATCTTTGTCTTTAGTTTTTGCCATTTTAATTATGATGTGATTGGCTATGGTCCTGTTTGGGTTCTTCTTGCTTGGGGTGCTCTGTGCCTCCTGGACTTGTGTGACTTTTTCCTTTACCAGGTTAGGGAAATTTTCTACCATTATTTCTTCAAACACATTCTCTATCCCATTCTCCCTTTCTGCCTCTTCTGGCACACCTGCTATTCTAAAATTGTTATGTTTCACATTGTCCCACAGCTCCTTTAAGCTGTTCTCCTGTTTTTTTAATTGTGTGTGTATTTTTTCCCCTTCGGTACTCTGATTGAGTGATTTTTTTCAACCCTGTCTTCTAATTCACTTATTCAGTCCTCCAGCTTCCCCTAATCTGCTGTGTATTTCTTCCAATGTGTTGTGTTATGTCATCCTTTATTTCTGACTGTTCTTTTTTAATAATTACTATGTATTTTTTCATGCTGTTGAGCATCTTTACCATCATTACTCTTAACTCTGCTTTGTTTACCTCTTCTTCTGGAGAATTCTCTAGTTCTTTCATTTGGGGGTTGTTTCTTTGTCTCCTCATTTTGGCTTTCTGCTTGGGTTTGTGACTATGTATTGGGTAGATCCAGCTGGAAAAAAAACAAAAAACAAAACATTGCCCTGCTTGGGAATTAGATCCCAGAGTTCTCAATGGCAACCCCCCACAGATGAGGTATTTTTCTGGAACTTCAGTTGATGTGAGCGCCTGTCCAGCCCTTTTGTGCTTCTACCTTTCCTACCACTTTCTATGTGGTCTCCACTTTCAGTCCTCAGGTATCAGGGTTCTCTTCTGCAAGTCTTTGATTGATTATCCAGGAAGTTTCTCTGTATTTTAGTTGTAATTCCAATTTGTTCCTGGGAGCATGTCTGGGCAGTATTCATTTACTCTGCCACCATTTTTAATCTCCCCAGAGCTTCCTTTCCATTTTACAATCAGGTGTTAAAATCTATTAGTCCATGTGCAGAGTCCCACATGGCCATAGGATACCTGGGTGCAGAGGAGATTATCTCCTGCCATCAACCCAAGAATCTGCTGTGGTTGGGGAGAGAGAAGAGAGAAAGAGAGATAGAAAGAAAGTGCAGGCTTTTTAATCTAGGGGCAGATACATGCCTTGCTAACTCCTAATTGGTCCTTTCAAAGAATTCTGCCTTAATAATGGTCTTTGGATTGGTTATTCACCTCACTTTTTTGTAATTGGTTATCTGCAAGCTGCCTGTCTTAGCAACATTCATACATTTTAAAGCTCACTTCCCACACATAGATTCTTAACTACCTAGCTTCCCACTGTTTCCTCAAATACACATTGCAATATACAGATGATGTAATAGAGAATTGTACACATGAAATACGTGTAATTTTATTAACCCTTTTCACTGCCCCCTGCCAGGAGCCGGTCCATCCTTGCTGTTTCAAAGGACCTGGCATATATGGCATACTGTTCTTAAAATGTTTGCTCACCTTCTTGGCACTATGTGTTTTAACCAAGGTCTCCTCTCTGAGAAAGGTTGTTTCCCCAGGTAAGGATTTTCCCCTGAAGTTAGGGAGGGAATAAAACCCCTCAACTAAGTGCCAGGCGGGTAATTAATCACTTTAACTATGAACAATCATGCTTAATCTACATAATCTTTACTCCCTGGAATGGAGATAAGAAAGGCCCTAACCTTTGGAATAGAGATTGATAGGATTGAATCAACTGGTATAAATACAGATGTAACAAGACAGAAAGACACAGAACTTAGAAGACAGAACCATGGACACAGAACCTAGACACAGAATCTAGACAGAGAACCTACACAGAACCTAGAGACAGAAGAACTTTGCTGGAGAGAACATGGCAAAAGATCCTGGACAGAAACTGGCCACAGAACCTAGAGACAGAACCTAGCGAGAGAACCTGGCTGAAGAACCTAGAGACAGAACCTGGCTACAGAACCTGGATAGAACATGGCAAGAGAACCTGACTAGAACCTGGTGACTGAACCTGGCTGGAGAACCTGGAAAGAAGCTGGCTTGAGAACCTAGCAAGAGAACATGGACACAGAACCTGGCTGGAGATCCTAACCAGAACTTCGCTGGAGATCCTGAACAGAACTTGGCTGGAGATCCTGGCTAGAGATCCTGGCTAGGCTGCTGATCAACTGAACGCTGCCTCTGTGTCATTCCTTCTTCGCTGACTCCGTCCACACCTTTGGGGACCCCTGGACCTGCTGGTGTGGGACCCCAGCAGCCCCCCCAACAAAAGAAAACAGAGACTGACCTTGAAAATTCCCTGAGCAGATAAAACCAGTTTTATCATACAGGCAAAGCTTACCAGTAGTTTTGTTTAGAATAACTTATCCTGGGTGATTTTTTTTTTGTGCCTCTGGAAATCATAAGTGTAATTTATAGTTTCTCAAGATTGATGTGAGGTAACGAATAATTAATTTTCTATTATTCAAGAAAATTCTAATATTGTAACCAATTACAGTGAAGAATAAACAGTGACTGTGTTATAACTATGTACTCCTGAGCCTCATTCACTGTTTTGCTTTGACTGTTCCAGGTTTGCAAACTGTCTTTTGGTATGTACACAATAAGATTTTGCTAATTACTACTTTGATGATTTGTCGTTTTTACTTCTGTTATTCTCAACTTTTGCTATAGTGCAATGAATATTCTAATGAAACTGAGGGAAGACAGGAGAAGTATCATGTATATAGTTGCATATACATATGGCACATATATGGCACATACAGTGAAAAATGCAGGTATGAAATTTGAGAGTCATAAGTATACAGAATTTTACCATCCTTTGGATATCCTGCATCCCTGAAAGCAGACAAAGTAAACCTGCAAATTAGTAAACATCCCAATGTAAAGAAATTCTTTTGCAGATATGTCTATGTTATGGTTTTAGCACACAGACATTTACAAGATTGGTATCTTAAGAAGGTTACTCCTGCTTATTCCAACAAATAATTTAAATGTATATTCAGTTGCAGCGCTTCCCTCAGTTATGTAGATAGTAAAAATGAAACTTATCTTGAAACTTTATTACTTAATTTTTATGTGACTTCAACTAAGAAATTCCTTGCAAAATTTTAATGACATAAGCCAACCAAATAAGTCATAGCCATCTAAAAATGCACTGACATAATCTGCTATTAGGGAAAGTTTTTTTTTTCTTCTTCTTCTTTTTATTGTTGACACTATTACAGATGGCCCCATTTCCTCCCCCTTTGTCTTCGTTCACACAGTCCCCACCCCCTTTCCTTCTGGCCATCACCACACTGTTGTCTTTGTCCATGGCTGAAGATTAAGTTTAAGGATCTGAAATACATCCCCAATTTCTTCTTTTTTCTTTAACTACAGTTGTGACTTTTGAGGAAAAAAAAAATATCATTAATATATCTGAACTTTATTTTTTTTTAAGAAGCATTTTTTAAAAATATACTTTATTGATTTTTTACAGAGAAGAAGGGAGATGGATAGAGAGCTAGAAACATCAATGAGAGAGAAACATCGATCAGCTGCCTCCTGCACACCCCCTACTGGGGATGTGCCCACAACCAAGGTACATGCCCTTGACAGGAATCGAACCTGGGACCCTTCAGTCTGCAGGCCGATGCTCCATCCACTGAGCCAAACTGGCCAGGGCTCATCATTGATGTTTCTATCTCTCTCGCTCTCCCTTCCTCTCTGAATTAGTAAGAATATATTTAAGAGAGAGAGAGAGAGAGAGAGAGAGAGAGAGAGAGAGGAGTATATATGTTTGTAAATAAGAAAACATGTATTTGATGCTCTTAGAAAGTCTTATTTTCTTTCATTAAAACTTGTGCAGTGTACAGAACTCCATAGATTCTCTTAATTTGAAGAAAGTTAGAGGGAAAGGTACTAATTCAGAGTTCTTTGGGAAAATGTGTCACTTATATATTTTTTATGTTTATTTTTTTTTAAATCAAAAACTGAAATATTTCCTATTCAGAAAATATATTTGGATCTAAATATCTTCTATAATTTTAACCCTAAAATATCAATTTAAATATTTTAAAAATGGTTGGGATGTTTGTTTTTTTAAAATAAGTTAGGTTACTGAAGTTCTACATGTTACTGGATCATCTGAGGTAATTTTCTGATTGGAAAGTTAAGAATTATAGTCAGAGGGGAGGACATGAGAATATTTAAAGAACATATTCAATTTACTTTAGAAGCCGAATCTCTCTTACCATGTGACTTGTTTTGTATGTTTGTTAAACTATATTATCACATAAGCATTGCTGCTATTGGGACAAACGGTGACAGCTGATTCAGGTCATTTGAATGTCCACTGTCTGTTTTAATTTGTATGTTCATTTTGACTCTGTCATATGCTCAAACTCCAGTGGAAGTCATGAGAACCTATTATTTTTGCCTGCTCCCTCCTTTACGTTGGAAATACTCTTTTACTCAGAGGGACCTTAACTTTAATGTAAGGGATTGTTTCCCTTGCCAATTTTTTTCTTCCTTGCCAAGTAAGAGAGTTGTTGTGAACTCTTTAGTGATGCCTTCCCCAGGATATTTGCAGATGTGGTTGGGGAAAGTCATTTCATCCCCGACCTTTGCATGTCAGGTGCTGGGTTGCCCAGGGTGCTGCCATGCCTGCACCCCCAGCCCTCCCTTCGCGATCGCATACCAGGGGGCCCAGGCACGGCTGCACCCTGGGGCTGCACCCGGTGCCCAGGATGCTGCCATGCCTGCTGCCCCACCCCTCCCTTCGCGATTGCAGATCCAGGGGCCGCAGGCACAGCTGCACCTGGTCCCCCAGGTCCAGCCGTGCCTGTGACCCCACCCCTCACTTCCCGATCTCAGATCAGGGGACCACAGGCACTTCAGCACCCGGTGCCCTGGGTGCCGCCATGCCTGTGGCCCTGCCCCTCCCTTCGCATCTCAGATTAGAGGGCCGCAGGCAAGGCTTCACCCTGGGCCTGCACCCGGTGCCCAGGTTGCTGCTGTGCCTGCTTCCCAGTCCCTCCCTTTGCGATCACATACCAGGGGCCCCCAGGCATGGCTGCACCCGTTCCCCCCGTGCAGCCGTGCTTGGGGCCCTGCCCCTCCCTTTGCCATCGCAGATCAGGGGGCCACAGGCCAGCTGGCACCCCTGGCCCCGGGGGTCCTACACCCCGGCTCTCTCTTCCTCCAATCCATGGCGATCACCGGCACCCCTGGCTGGATGGTGTTGTCTGGTCTGCTGCTGGGTTTTCCGATGGTGGTCACCAGGGCTGGCTTTGCCCACCCCCCAGCTCTTGCCTGCCACCATTCTTCCGTCTTTCCTTTTTTGCCTCCCATCATTGCACCTATGTATGCAAATTAGCCGCCATCTTTGTTGGCGGTTAACCGCCATCTTTGTTGGCAGTTAATTTGCATATCGCCCTGATTAGCCAATGGGAAGGGTAGCGAAGTTACAGTTAATTACCATGTTTGTCTATTATTAGATAGGACTAGAGGCCCGGTGCATGAAATTCATGCACTGGGGGGATGTCTCTCAGCCCAGTCTGCACCCTCTCCAATCTGAGATCCCTCGGGGGATGTCCAACTTCCGGTTTAGGCCCAAACCTGGATCGGGCCTAAATTGGCAGTCGGACATCCCTCTCACAATCCAGGACTGCTGGCTCCCAATCGCTCACCTGCCTGCCTTCCTGATTGCCCCTAACTGCTTCTGCCTGCCGGCCTGATCGACGTCTAACTGTTCCCCTGCCAGTCTAGTCACCCTCAACTTCCCTCCCCTGCCAGCCTGGTTAACCCTAACTGCCATCCCCTGCAGGCCTGGTCTCCCCCAACTGTCCTCCCCTGCTGACCATCTTGTGGTGGCCATCTTGTGACTACACGGGGGCAGCAATCTTTTGACTACATGGGGGCGGCCATATTTTGCAAGGGTGAGATGGTCAATTTGCATATTACCTCTTTATTAAATAGGACTTGTAACCCATCACGCGAAATAGCACGAGACCCGGGATCCCCTCCCCCAGTGCCATTAGGCCACACCAAGTCCCAGAGTCCCACTCTGTGTGGCCGGCGCACCGCAGATCGGCCCCGAGTCCTGGAGTGTTGCCCCGATGACCTGCCTCCCGGCCGTGCACAGCGGCCACTGGGCCCCGCCCCCGCCACGCACACACAGGGCTGTGGAAACCTCAGCAGAAGCCACTCAAAGAAGCTGCCGGCCCCTGCCCTGCTGCCCCGCCCTCTCTGTGAGCTTTTATCTTGTGATGGCATTATGGCATGAGGTTCAATTTGCATATTACCTCTTTATTATATAGGATAGATATTTGGTTTAATAAGAACACTGATTTAAAACATTGCAATTTATCCCTATCCTAGCTTCCGATTTCATATTTATAGTACCGAAATATTTGATTTCCATGTAATCTGATTGGTGACAGTTAGGTATGAGAAAGATAAAATTAAAAGTTATAAAAGAAAAAAAAATAAAATACTAGTATAGCTGTAACAAAGCAAACTTTTTATTCATTGAAAGTTAAATTATCATTCCTTTTACAAACCTGCATCATAGACTGAATTCATTCATATTGACTATAAGATCTATATATGAATTCAAGACTTTTCACTTATCCAGTGAATACCATGTTGCATGATTACAAAGTAGCTGGAATTTTTAAACATTTCTTGAAATTAAAAAGGTTTAAAAAATTCAACTGACATTTAGGTGGAAAATCTTCTCTAGATTTCAATAAACATTGAAATCTGTAGCCATTAGAATTTAGCTTTGAATTTAGTTGACAATTCAATAAAAGCTGTCCCCTTTAGAAAATTAAATTGTCTTTATTTTTCATTTTCTTTTTAATGCTCAAGTTCTGTTTGAACTGTGGATATTTTCTTTTCTTTTATTACTTATACAATGACATTTCTCTTTAACTACTTTTCTGAAAATTACTTATCTAAAAGTCCATTACTCTGAAAAAATCCTTTAAACCTCAAGACAATTAAGGAATTGTTGACATTGATCCCTCATGCCTGAATTAAGTTCTTTCAAATTGAGTTAATCAAACAACCCTTGCCTAAATCTTCCTTAAAGGATGCTGAGTCTATAAAGCACTGAGTAGCCAGACCTTACTATGTATATAACTTATGTATGAATGATTATTGCTATTGTCTTTATATTCTAAATAGCTTGTAAGGTTTGATAAATTAATTCTTCAAGAACATTATATTTGTATTACAGAAATTCATATTTCATTATTTACATGTATAATTTTAACAAAACCAATGACTGGATATTAGTATAAAGTGACTGAAAAGAGAAGAGACTATGTGCTTCCCAAAAGGAGTGGAGGTGATGTAGAACACAGAGAAGAATAAAAGTACTGTATAGTTATAAATGGTCACTGATAGTCAACAATTTTTCTGATATGTTAATGACAAATCAAACAAAAAAGCTAACTAGAATTGTGCTTTTCTGTATTAAACTACACTTACTACCTTTAAGTTAAACAATGTTAAAAGAAATCTTTGAACTTTCCAACTTTTTTTACTTTATAATTTTTAAAGATCCTTTAAAATTCTTCTTCATTTTTTTCCCAATAAAATAAAATGTTTTTTAGTATATAGAAGTTTTAAAAGATATATAAATATTTCATAAGCAGTTTAGTCTTTCACAAGGCTAAATTCTTTCCTGTGAAAAATTTGTAGGCTTGTCACAAGACCTCAATATTTTGAGTAATTTGGCTTAATCTTATGTTGGTTTGGTTAAAAAAACACACGCACACACACACACACAAAAACAAACAAACCCAAAAACAAACAAAAAAACAAGCCAACATTTCACAGTCAATTCATTTCTCAGTGGAAATACATAGCTATACTTAAGACTTTTTACAGATTCCTAGAGATGGTGGTTTAGTGTGAGTGTAGACTCAACTTAAAGCAAACAAAAGAAAATGAAGAAAAATCATAAAAATCAAATATATTTTGGGCATTTTTAAAAATCATAATATTAAAATAAGTTTAGGTTCATATCGAAATAGTATAGACGATTATATTTAGAAAGAAATATTTTATTAGAAAACGTAATACTCCTTGGGCTATGATTAAATTTGAAGCCTCCTGGCATAATTTAAATTAAAGGTCTTGGTACTCAGCAGCAGTTCAGAATTACTAATTGCAAAGCCTGTGCATTTCTGCCCTGTCAATCAGCACAAGTCATAAGTCAATCAGCTGCTTAGCACAGGAATCAAGGTCAGAGAGAAAAATGATTTCTGCTTAGCTATAATAAAGTGCATTTTCTCTTCTTTTTGTTTTTTTTACCCTATGTGAAATTCAATTTAAATATGCATGCCAGCCACCAATCTGGCAAACCAGCATTGTTTTACTTTTTCAACTGTTTATTTTGTGAATACACTTTGTTTTAACCATGTTCAACTTCGTTTGTGTCTTATAGAATTCTATCCTATTAAATACTTTTATAGTTTTTCTGAGTAATGGCAAAAATAAAAATAATGCATTGCCATTACATAAATTAAAAAAAAAATAGAGAAATATGTGGTTCTGCATAATAAGATACAATTCAGAATCTAGAAAATATTTTCATTTATTTTGTAGTAGTTATTTCTTTGTCGAAAATACAACTGAATAAGAGTATTATTCAGAGTGAAATGACTGAATTTTATTAGACAGACTAGAGGCCCGGTGTACGAAATTCTTGCACAGGGTGGGGGGTCCCTCAGCCTGGCCTGTACCCTCTCTAATCCAGGACACCTTGGGGGATGTCCAACTGCCGGTTTAGGCCCAATCCCGGATCGGGCCTAAATCGGCAGTCAGACATCCCTCTCACAATCCAGGACCTCTGGCTCCTAACCGCTCGCCTGCCTGCATGTCTGAATGCCCCTAACCACCTCTGCCAGCCGGCCTGATGCCCCTAACTGCTCCTCTGCTGGCCTGATTTCCACTAACTGCCTCTGCCTGCCAAGCTGATCACCCATTAACTGCTCCTCTTCTGGCCTGATTGGCCCCAACTGCTTTCATGCCAGCCTGATAACCCCTAACTGCCTCTGCCTTGACCGAAGCCACCGTGGATTTGTCAGGAAGGATGTCCAGAAGATGTCTGGTCTAATTAGCATATTACCCTTTTATTAGTATACACTAGAGGCCCGGTACACAAAAATTTGTGCACTCGGGGGGGGGGAGAAGGGGTCCCTCAGCCCAGCCTGTGCCCTCTCGCAGTCTGGGACCCCTTGGGAGATAACGACCTGATGGCTTAGGCCTGCTCCCGGGTGGCAGAGGGCAGGCCCAATCCCTAGGTGCAGCCCCTGGTAGGGCTCAGAGCAGGGCCGATTGGGGAGTTGGGGCGCCGCCCCTGTCATGCACAGAGCAGGGCAGATCGGGAGGTTGCGATGTCACCCTCAGTCACGCTCAGGGTAGGGCCAATTGTGGGATTGGGGCACCGTCCCCTGTCACACTCAAGGCAGGGTCAATGGGGAGGTTGCGGCGCCACCTCCTGTCACGCACAGAGCAGGGCCAATCAGGGGGTAATGGTGCTGCCCCCTGTCACTCACAGAGCAGGGCCCATCAGGGGGGTTGGGGCTTCGTACCCTGTCACACACAGAGCAGCGTCGATCAGGGGGTTGGGGCTCCGTACCCTGTCACACAGCAGGGTGGATCAGGGGGTTGGGGCGCTGCACCCTGTCACTCACAGAGCAGGGCCAATCAGGGGGGTTGGGGCTCCATACCCTGTAACGCACAGAGCGGAGTCTATCAGGGGTTTGGGGAGGTCCCCCCTGTCACTCACAGAGTAGGGCCAATAGGGGAGTTGGGGCACCGCCCCCTGTCACACACAGAGCTGCAGGGTGATCAGGGGGTTCGGGAGCTCCCCCCTATCAGGCACAGAGCAGGGCTGATCAGGGGGTTAGGGTACCTTCCCCTGTCAGGAACAGAGCAGGGCAGATAGGGAGGTTGTGGCCCTGCCCCCTGTCACACACAGAGTTGTAGGGCAATCGGGGTTTGGGCGCTGCCCCCTGTCATGCTGATCCCAGTGCCAGGAGGCCTCGCGGCTCTGCTGATCCCTGTGCTGGGAGGCATATTACCCATTTACTATATAGGATAGAGGCCTGGTGCACGGGTGGGGGCCAGCTGGTTTGCCCTGAAGGGTGTCCTGGATCAGGGTGGGGGTCCCCACTGGGGTGCCTGGCCAGCCTGGATGAGGGGATGATGGCTGTTTGCAGCTGGTCACATACCCTTCAGGGTGGGGGTCCCCACTGGGGTGCCTGGCCAGTCTGGGTGAGGGGCTGAGGGCTGTTTTTAGGCTGGCGGGTGACTGAAGCTCCCAACCGCTCCTTTTTTTCTTTTTCTTTTTTTTTTATTCTGGGCCAGCTTTAGCTCTGAGGCTTAGCTCCAGCTCTGAGGCCTTGGCTGCTGAAAGCAGGCATCTGTTTTTGTTTGGGTTCTATAATTAAAACACTGTTTCAACTCCAGCTCTGAGATCCCGGCTGGCTGAAAGCAGGTTTCTGGGGTTTTGTTTAGCTTCTATATTTTTAACAATGTTTCAAACTGCAAGCTCAGAGGCCGGCAGCGGCAGGCAGGGAACGTTGGAGTCCTCCGTCACTGAAGCAAGCAAGCCTCATGTTTGCTTCAAGCTGCCTGGCTGCCAGCTGCCATCTTGGCTGGCAGTTAACTTGCATATCACCCTGATTAGCCAATGGGAAGGGTAGCGGAGGTATGGCTAATTGCCATGTTTCTCTTTTATTAGATAGGATTTTGTGCAATATAATTATTTTAAAAATGTTTTGATTGATTTTAGAGAGAGAGGAAGGGAGAGGAAGAGAGAGAAAAACATAGATGTGAAAGAGAAACATTGATAGGCTGCTTCCTGACCATGACACCCCTTTCCCCCCGGGAATCAAGCCGGCAAGCTGGGCGTGTGCCCTGAGCAGGAATCAAGCCAGCAACCTTTTTTGTATATAGGGTGATGCTCAATCAACTGAGTCACTCCCACCAGGGCTGTGCTGTATAATTCTTACCAAAAATTTTCCATGCTTAATAGAGAATATAGCATCTGAATTTGAGTAGTATTCCATTGTATGTATGTACCACTTTATCCAATCATTTATCAAAGGACACTTCAGATATTCCCATGTCTTGTCCACTGTGAATAATGTTGCAATGAACATAGGGATACATGCATCTTTATGATTAAACTAGATTCTCAGTGCATGAATTCATGCATGGGTGGGGTCCCTTTGGGTGTCCTGAAGGGATTGGGCTGAAACCCGCAGTCCAACGCCTCCTGCAGCTCCCACCTGCCACTCCCGCTCATCCCTGCCCCACTGTGCCTGCCATGGGCTCCCACACAATCAGTCCCTATTGGGAGAGGCTCACGCTGCCGTAGCAGTGCTTGCCAGCCGTGAGCCCTGTGTCTAGTGCTCTCACAAGGGAAGTGGCCTGTGAGATCAGGCTGAAACTGGCTCTCTGACATCTCCTGTGGGGTCCTGGATTGAGAGAGGGCGTAGGCCAGGCTGAGGGATGCCACCGGTGCACAGTCAGGCCAGGGAGAGACCACAGGAGGGCTCCCGGATGTGTCGGGCCCATCTCGCTCAGTCCCGATCGGCCAGACCCCAGCAGCAAGCTAACCTATCGGTCTGAGCATCTGCCCCATGGTGGTCAGTACATGTCATAGCGAGCTGTTGAGCAGCCTTACCATATCATTAGCATATTACACTTTGGTTATTCCATTCTGCAATTTGGTCTATTTGCATATTACCCTCTTATTATACTATAGGATGCTTTTAAATTTGGAAAATAGATACCTAGAAAAGGGGCTGGGTCATATAACTATGATTCTTAATTTTCTGAGGAACCTCTATACCAGTGGTTCTCAACCTTCCTAATGCCACGACCCTTTAATACAGTTCCTCATGTTGTGGTGACCCCCAACCATAAAATTATTTTCGTTGTTACTTCATAACTGTAATTTTGCTCCTGTTATGAATCGTAATGTAAATATCTGATATGCAGGATGTATTTTCATTGTTACAAATTGAACATACTTAAAGCATAATGATTAATCACAAAAACAATATGTAATTATATATTCAACAAGAGCCGATGCACGAAATTCGTGCATGGGGGGGGCCCATAGCCGGGCCTGCAATGATGTCAGCATCCCTCACCAGGGACTCCAGCCCAAGGCCCCTCCCCTCCCTTCCTTAGGTGTGGACGCTGCCTTGCGTCACAGTGAGCACAGCGTTCCTCTCTGTGGGCTCTGCCCCCAAGCCCCTGCCCTCCCTTTCCTCTGCCCGGCCAGAGTGCAACCACTGGGCTCGTGTCACTATAAACCCAGTGTTCCTTGACACAGACTCCAGCCCAAGGCCCCTCCCCTCCTCTCCCTCCACTGGCTGGGGGGCAAATGCTGGGCATCCCTGGAGGAGGACTCTGCAAGCCCAGAGAGCTTTCCTCGCCACAGATTCCAGCCCAAGGCCCCTCCCCTCCCCTCCCTCCACCCAACTGGGGTGTGGACTCTGGACATCCCTGGAGGTGGACTCCGTGAGCCCACTTTCCTCCCTGCAGACTCTGGCCCAAGACCCCTGCCTTTCATTTCCTCCACCTGGCTGGTGAGCAGATGTTGGGCTCTTGTTGCTGCAAGACCAGCATTCCTCCCTGAGGACTCCAGCCTGAGGCCCCTCCTTTCCCCTCCCTCTGCCCAGCCAGGGTGTGGACTCTGGCCTCTGGCCCCAGGCCTTTCCCCTCCCCTCCTTCAGCGCTGACACTAGGCCAGGGGTGGGCAAACTTTTTGACTCGAGGGCCACAATGGGTCCTTAAACTGGACCGGAGGGCTGGAACAAAAGCATGATTGGAGTGTTTGTGTGAAATAATATAAATTCAAAGTAAACATCATTACATAAAAGGGTATGGTCTTTTTTTTTAGTTTTATTCATTTCAAACGGGCCGGATCCAGCCCACAGGCCGTAGTTTGCCCACGGCTGAGCTGGCTCTTGTCACTGTGAGCCCAGGGTCCCTTGCTATGGACTCCGGCCCGAGGCCCCTTCCCTTCCCTCCCTCCACACAGCCAAGCCGGATGCTGAGCTCACGTTACCTGGCTTCTGAGTCTTCCGGGAATGGGCTGCCTCACCGGGTCAGGGGGCCAGGGCCCGGCTCCCGCGCGCAGCGTCACTGGCACACTGCCTGCTGTCCCCGCCTACTGTATGCAAATTAGCCGCCATCTTTGTTGGTGGTTAATTTGCATATCATGCTGATTAGCCAATGGGAGGTGTAGTGAAGGCACAGTCAATTACCATCTTTGTCGATTATTATATTAGATATGTGTTTTCTGATGGCCTTGGGCGACCCCTGTGAAGGGGTCGTTCAACCCCCAAAGGGGTTGCGACCCACAGGTTGAGAACCGCTGCTTTATACTGTTTTCTATAGTTGATGTACCAGATTACATCCCCACCAGCAGTGAATTAGGCTTTATTTTTCTCTGCAAACTCTCTAACATTTGATATGTCTTGTTGATAATAGCCATTCTTTAAAAAATAAAATTATATATATATATATATATATATATATATATATACATATATATATATATATATATATATATAAATTTCAGAGAGGGAGAGAGAGATAGAAACATCAATGAGAGAGAATCACTGATAGGCTGCCTCCTGCATGCCCCACATGCGGGATTGAACCTGCAACGCAGGCATATGCCATGACCAGAAATCAAACTGTGACCTCTTGGTTCATAGGTTGAGGTTAAACCACTAAGAACACTGGCCAGGTGATAATCGGCATTCTAACAAGTATAGGTGACATATCATTGTAGTTTTGATTTGCATTTTTCTAAAACTAGTAAAGTTGATCATCTTTTCATATATCTGTGAGTCATTTGTATGTCTTCTTGGGATGTGTTTCTGTTTCCAACTTTTAATATGTTCTAAAGTAATATGTATTATATATATATTAATTATTGTATTTTAAACAAGTGGAAATAATTGTATAGGGTATGGATCAATTCATGTGCCCAAGTGACCTCTTCTAATTTGATAATATACAGGATGGGGAACAGGAGGTTTATGCTTGTATTATTATTGATTTATTATTTTCCATACAAACATATATATATTATATGCATACAATTACATACCTTCTAGTATTATTTTAAAATAATGAAAGCTTTGCCCTGGCCTGTTTGGCTCAGTGGATTGAGCATTGGCCTGAGGACTGAAGGGTCCCGGGTTTGATTCCGTTCAAGGGCATATGCCCGGGTTGCAGGCTCTATCCCCAGTAGGGGGCATGCAGGAGGCAGCCAATCAATGATTCTCTCATCATTGATGTTTCTATTTCTCTCTCCCCCTTCCCTTCCTCTCTAAAATCAATACAAATATATTTTAAAAAATAACAGCTTTATTAAGATATAATTCATGCCCTAACCGGTTTGGCTCAGTGGATAGAGCATCAGCCTGTGAACTGAAAGGTCCCAGGTTCAATTCCAGTCAAGAGCATGTACCTTGGTTGCAGGCACATTCCCAGTTGGAGGTGTGCAGGAGGCAGCTAGTAGATGTTTCTCTCTCATCGATGTTTATAACTCTCTATCCCTCTCCCTTCCTCTCTGTAAAAAATTAATAAAATGTAGTTAAAAAAAGATACAATTCTTGTACATATAATTACCCATTTAAAGTGTACAATTCAATGAGTTTTAGCACATGCATAGGTTTTCAAACATTTCAAAAATTGTTAGATATTTTTATTGCTCTCATCTCAGCAAAATGCCATATGTATGAGCATGAACTCTATGGGGCGCGGCTGCAGTGTTTTGGGCAGGTTAAAGCCTTGGATTGAGGAGAGGGCACAGTCCTCTCATTGCCACGTGCAAGTCCCAGCTGGAGGGCAGAGCCTTCCCAGCACAATTAGCCAACAGCTGTAGCTGTAAGCTGGAACCTATGGTCCGAACACGTGGCCCCACGTGCCTGTGTGATAGAGTTCAGGTGCATGTAGTTGAGTAGGGTTGAAACCAATGAGAATGTTGTAAACATCTTGATCACACCCCCACTTTGCCTCATGGCATCTGCTATAAAATAAAGACACGGCTTGTGGGTGCTTGCGCTGTCTCCTCATCAGGGAGCAGCGTCCCACCGAGACCCAGCTTTCGTTCTCATTCTCTTTTCTCAATCCTTTCACCGCCCCCAACTCAGGGTCACTGAACCAGGCTGAGCTGGCATGAGTATGCCATGGCCGTGCCAGCTTCCCACAGAACTCTCTTATTTTCCTCCCACTTATCCCTGCCCCAGTTCTTAGCAAAAGTTAGACTCTATAGATTTGCCTATTCTAGACATTTCAGAGTGAAATCATAAGAAAAGGTTGTTTATTTTTTCACTTGCTCCTTTCACTTAGCATAATATTTTCAAGGTTGATTTTTTGTTATGGCATGTATAAATACTTTGCTCCTCTTTTATCTCTGAATTTGAACCGGCTACCCGTGGTGGGCAAACTGCAGCTCGCGAGCCACATGCGGCTCTTTGGCCCCTTGAGTGTGGCTCTTCCACAAAATACCGCACGCACATACAGTGCGATTCAAACTTTGTGGCCCATGCGCAGAAATTGGTATTTTGTGGAAGAGCCACACTCAAGGAGCCAAAGAGCCGCATGTGGCTCGTGAGCCTCAGTTTGCCAAGCCGCAGTTTGCCGACCACTGGATACCATTTCATTGGTTTCATTATCATTTAGTTGAATAACTAGGGGCCCGGTGCACGAAATTCGTGCACTGGGTGTGTGTGTGGGGGAGTGTCCCTCAGCCCAGCCTGTCCCCTCTCACATACTGGGAGCCCTCAGGCGTTGACCCCCATCACCCTCCAATCGCAGGATCAGCCCCTTGCCCAGGCCTGACACCTCTGGCTGAGGCGTCTGGCTCGGGCAGCGGGGACCCGCAGCTGCAGCGGCCCCACGATCGTGGGCTTCGCTTTAGGCCCAGGCAAGGGACCCCTAGCTCCTGGGACTGCCAGCTTCGACCGTGCCCAGCTCCCATCGCTGGCTCCACCCCTACTTCCTGCTATCACTGGCCAGGGCGGCAAAGGCTCCTGATTCTCCGATCATGGCTCCCCCCTGGGTTTCTGATCACTGTCAGTGGCAGGGGACTTCTTCCTGCTTTCCCTTTCGCCTCCCTGCATTGTGCCTACATATGCAAATTAACCGCCATCTTGTTGGCAGTTAACTGCCAATCTTAGTTGGCAGTTAATTTGCATATAGCCCTGATTAGCCAATGAAAAGGGTAGCTCGTACGCCAATTACCATTTTTCTCTTTTATTAGTGTTGATATTTTATATGTGTTCACTCTGTTATTTATAAAAGTCCATGTTCTTAATTTTATAATTTATAACTATAAACATATTAAGAAACATTTTTATTGTTTTTAATTTCTAAATTTTATTATTTTATGTTTCAAGAATAGAAAAATAAGAGCATAATGCCAAAAAAAAGCTTAGGCAGAAAATGAAAAGCAACAAATGCATAGCATTTTTTAGGAGCATATATATGAGATATTAAAAAATGAATTATTATAAAGAAAATAGCATTTTAAACATTTAGTGTGATTCCAAATAATCGATTCAGACATACTTGCTATAGTTTTGTATGACCTTGTGAAACAAAAAAGAAATGTCAAGCTCACATTTGGAAACATTTTTATTTCTATTCATTTTGTTCATTAAAGATAGCTAAAAGGCCTTTGACATTATATGTGTTTTTGCAGCTGTTGTCATTTATTCAGACCAAACTGTGAAATGTGTTGATTTCTCCATGACCAACCCATGAAATCAGTTCTCTAACTGCTTCATATTCTGGCTGCTTACCAAAAATGCTCTAAATAAAAGATGTGCTGTGAAAACAAACATCCTGTGTGAGTGTGTGTGTGCATGAGTGTGTCTTAGATCTCATTAAAACATTTTTAAATGAAAATTATAGAACCAGAAATAGCTCTATGTACATTTTAAATTCAATTTGAATAAAAAGTGTTATGCCCTAGCTGGTTTGGATAGAGCGTCGGCCTGCGGACCCAAGGGTCCTGGGTTCGATTCTGGTTACGGTCATGTACCTTGGTTACAGGCTCCTCCCTGGCCCAGGACTCTGGTTGGGGCACATGCAGGAGGCAACCAATCCATGTGTTTCTCTCACATCAATGTTCTCTCTTCCCTCTCTCTTCCACTCTCTCTGAAGGATCAGTGGAAAACTATCCTCAGGTGATGATTAGCCAAAAAAAAAAGTGTTATGACGTTGTGGCTTAGAGATGGAATTATAATTGCAGAAACCTTCACTCTACACTAGCTTTCTGTTTTGTTTTGTATTGTTTACTAGCCATAAGCTTTGATTACAACTCAGTAAATGCATTGGGCTTACAAAGTTTTTTTCTATATTTTCTTTATATCCTCTTTTTATTAATATTTATAAATACAGGGTTGGGCAAAAGTAGGTTTACAGTTGTTCATACGGAAAATAACTCCATAATTAGTAAATATTACAAGAATAAACTCTGTATCTCATGCACTCACAACTATAAACCTACCTTTACCCCAAGGTCATAAAATATATACTGTTTCTAACATTAAGTTTATTTTTTTAAAAAAAAAATATGTTTTATTGATTTTTTACAGAGAGGAAGGGAGAGAGACAGAGAGTCAGAAACATCGATGAGAGAGAAACATCGATCAGCTGCCTCCCGCACATCTCCTACTGGGGTTGTGCCCACAACCCAGGTACATGCCCTTGACCGGAATCAAAACTGGGACCCTTCAGTCCACAGGCCGACGCTCTATCCACTGAGCCAAACCGGTTTTGGCAAGTTTATTCTTTTAAAAGTGATGTACGGCCTTGGCCAGTGTCACTCATCTGTCTGAGCATCATCCCATGCACTGAAAGCTCACCAGTCCGATTCCTGATCAGGGCACATACACAGAATATGGCTTCAATCTCTGGTTAGGTGTGTGTGGGAGACAACTAATTGATGTTTCTCTCTCACATCGATGTTTCTCTCTCTCTCTCTCTCTCTCTCTCTCTCTCTCTCTCTCTCTCTCTCTCTCTTCCTTTCTCTCTAAAATAAAATAAAACACAGAAACATATTTTTAAAAAAGGTCATGTACAAATAAGAAAAAATATGTACTGATTTTCTCTCCTAATCTAAATTATTTACTGAGTACATTACTGCTTAGTTTGTTTAGTTAATGTTGAATTAGTTATTATTCAGATTTGTCAAAATGTTCATGCCAATTATGTATTTATGCAACCAGATACAAAAATAGTATTAATCTGACTTACTCAAATTATTCACTAAAGTGTCTACATATTTTTTGTGGAATCATATTAGCAATTATATCATATTTTCACATTTGTTTTAAGAATACCATCCTTTAAGATAATTAGAATCTTTCCATTAGCCTTTCGAACAATTCTTCTATTAAGTTGGACATTATACATGCTTATATGAGGCAGATGTTTTGAAAATTTTGAAGTTTTTATTAGAAATATATTTTCTCTCATCCAGTCAAATGTGTTAATGAAAAGACAAAACAAGACACTGGATTCTGGTTGAGTCATCCTAATCAATGATGTTTATTAATTTTATTAACTAATATATCAGCTTGAATTGTGTTATTTTTGTTACTGAAATGAGAAAATTTTTAACACAGTTTTTAATTTATTTTTAGTGATATCTTCCCTAGATATCAAAGCTTCTTTTCATTCAGTGATGTGTGTTCTTCTGGGAAAGGAAATATACTTTAAAATTAAATGACCTTGTTTTGTTCAGCTATTTAAAGTTATCCAACAGAAAAAATAAAAAATATAGTAATGGTCTTTTAAATAAAACTTTATAAAAATATTATAATAAAAATGAATTAAAGGTACATAAAACCAAGAATTTCTCTTGGCTACTAGATACCTAGAGACTTGACAATCTTGGAATAATCTATATTTCCCAATCTTTTTATGTTATTAACTACATTTGCTCTAGAAAAACAAATGGCACTTACAGTGGTACTTATTTCTCCAAAATAGACTGCAATATTGTATGTTGATCATTGACTGTCAAATTATCCTTGCATTATGATGTAAAATTTCTTTGTGTGTATGTACAGTCAGTACTCATTATATTCTTTATATATTATTTTTCAGACTTGCAAAAATACATGTTTTGCTTTTGTTTTTTTAATCCTCACCCAAGGATATTTTCCATTGATTTTAGAGAGAGTGGAAGAGAGAGGGAAAGACAGAGAGAAATATCGATGTGAGAAAAACTCATTGTTTGGACACATTGTTTGGTTGCTTCCTGTAGGCGCTCTGACCAGGACCCAGGCCAGGTAGGAGCCTACAGTAGAGGTACTTGCCCTTGACCAGAATCCAACCCAGAACACTTTGGTCCTCAGGCCAACTTTCTATCCACCGAGCCAAAACGACTAGGGCCAAAATATATTTATTTATAACTCCCAGGCCAGCAGTTCTGGTGCTTTCATCTGTGGCCACATGCAATGAGATGAAAACGTTGTCACCCTTGTGCTTGCGTGTTCCCAGCTGAGGCTGAATAAGCCAGTGCTCTGCCTTCTTGCTTCAGGTCTCATACAAGTGCCTTCTTCCTGGTCTGTGTAATGCTGCACTTTGCATTTTAGTTTGTTGTTGTTGTTGTTCATAATTTCCTTTGTTTACAATGCTCACCATGCATACTTCTGAAGTTTGTATAGTGTTCTCAAGAAGGGTGTTATAAGCCTTACCAATAAAATATGTGTTTAGGCTTGAGTTAAAGTGCTGTTGGCTATTAATTCAATGTTAATGAATTAACAATATACAGGGTCGGGAAAAAGTAGGTTTATGCTTGTGAGTATTTGAACAGAGTTTATTCTTGTATTATTATTTATTATTGTATTATTTTCCGTATGAAAAAACTGTAAGCTTGCTCTTGCCCCACCCTGTTTATTACATAAGGCATCTTTAAGCATATACATAAAATTAGGTTATATATTGATCAGTTGACAAAAATGTCATCAGAGGTTCAAAGCCTGTATTTTCTCTGGGAGCAGTGGTTCAGTGTTTCCTAAATCAGTGTATCTGTTCATGATATAGAACATGACTACAGTGAGTATTATGACTTAACTGAATGGATATTTTTGATCTGCAGTTGGAAATCCACATACGTGTAGGGCCAACTTAAGTTATATGTAACTTTTTTTGAGCTCTATCCAGTGCCCCTAACCCGTATGTTGTCCAAGGGTCAGCTATATATGTATATGTGTGTGTGTGTGTGTGTGTGTGTGTGTGTGTGTGTGTGTATATATATATATATATATATATATATATATATATATATATGCATACCCATGTGTTTACATGTATAATTATGTCTTTAAATTTATTTTAGTTAGTGTAGATTTTTAAATATTACATATTATTTTAAAATGAGGGAATTCCACCAAAAAATATCAAATCAAACAGTAATTTTCACATATGTAAAAATGGTACATCATTAATATTGAAAATTTATTTGCAGAAAAATCCAATGTATTTATTTATTTGTGATTTAAATTGCTGCTGTGATCATTTTACTTTGTAATCCACCAAGTATGGGGAAAATTACAAATCTTCACTAATATTTTATGTATGTTATGAATTAATACTTAGAATTATTTTTTGCACTTTTTAAAAATTGTTCATTATCAAATATTGTACTTCTTTTTTATTCTTACTCATTGGCTATTTGATATATTCTTTACACTAGCATAATAGAGACCATAAACAAAATACAATACTGTTCAAAATTCTTTTGAATATTCACTTTTCTTCAGACCATTTTTCAGAAGACAGATATTGAAATTGGTAGAGTGATATTGCAGAGCTTTTGATGACATGGTTCTAGTGAGTTTCTATAATAGTTCACGTTAAGGATACATGAAACATGATAATCATGTATATATTTACTAGAGGCCCGGTGCACAAAAATTTGTGCACTCGGGTGGGGGGGGTCCCTCAGCCCGACCTGTGCCCTCTTGCAGTCTGGGACCCCTTGGGAGATAACAACCTGCTGGCTTAGGCCTGCTCCCGGGTGGCAGAGGGCAGGCCCAATCCTTAGGTGCAGCCCCTGGTCGGGCTCAGAACAGGGCCTATTGGGGAGTTTGGGCGCCGCCCCCTGTCATGCACAGAGCAGGGCGGATTGGGAGGTTGCGATGCCACCCGCAGTCACGCTCAGGGTAGGGCCGATTGGGGGGTTGGGGCACCGCCCCCTGTCACACTCAAGGCAGAGTCGATGGGGAGGTTGTGGCGCCACCCCCTGTCACGCACAGAGCAGGGCCGATTTGGGGGTTGGGGAGCTCCCCCCCCATCACGCACAGAGAAGGGCCCATCAGGGGGTTGGGGAGCTCCCCCCTGTCACGCACAAAGCAGGGCCCATCAGGGGGTTGGGGGGCTCTCCCCTGTCACTCATAGAGTAGGGCCAATAGGGGAGTTGGCAAACCACCCCCTGTCACACATAGAGCAGGATGGATCAGGGGGTTGGGGTGCCGCCCTCTATTACCCACAGAGCAGGGCCAATCAGTGGGTTGGGGCGATGCCACTGTCACACTCAGGGCAGGGCCGATGGGGAGGTTATGGCTCTACCCCATCACACACAGAGCAGGGCTTGTGGGGGTGGGGTGTTGGGGCACCGCCCTCTATCACCCACAGAGCAGGGCCGATCAGGGGGTTGGGGCGCCTTCACCTGTCACGAACAGAGCAAGGTGGATAGGGAGGTTGTGGCCCTGCTCCCTGTCACGCACAGAGATGCAGGGCAATCAGGGGGTTTGGGCGCTGCCCCCTGTCACACTGATCCCGGTGCTGGGAGGCCTCTCAGCTCTGCTGATCCCAGTGCTGGGAGGCATATTACCCTTTTACTATATAGAATAGAGGCCTGGTGCATGGGTGGGGGCTGGCTGGTTTGCCCTGAAGGGTGTCCTGGATCAGGGTGGGGGTCCCCACTGGGGTGCCTGGCCAGCCTGGATGAGGGGATGATGGCTGTTTGCAGCTGGTCACACACCCTTCAGGGTGGGGGTCCCCACTGGGGTGCCTGGCCAGTCTGGGTGAGGGGCTGAGGGCTGTTTTCAGGCTGGGACTAAAGCTCCCAACTGCTCCTTTTTTTCTTTTTTCTTTTTTATTCTGGGCCAGCTTTAGCCTGACTCCAGTTCTGAGGCCTCAGCTGCTGAAGCAGGTATCTGGTTTGTTTAGGTTCTATAATCGAAACTCTGTATTAACTCCAGCTCTGAGATCCCAGCTTGCTGAAAGCTGGTTTCTGGGGTTTTCTTTAGCTTCTATATTTGTTACAATGTTTCAAACTGCAGGCTCAGAGGCCGGCAGCGGCAGGCAGGGAACGTTGCAGTCCTCCGTCACTGAAGCAAGCAAGCCTCATGTTAACTTCAAGCTGCCTGGCTGCCGGCCGCCATCTTGGCTGGCAGTTAATTTGCATATCGCCCAGATTAGCCAAAGGGAAGGGTAGCGGTCGTACGCTAATTAACATGTTTCTCTTTTATTAGATAGGATGAGCAGATCATAGAACAGAAGTATACATGAATACACTTTAACAGAATTGTGGGACTTAAATTGTTGCTGTTTATATGTGATCTTTATGGTTAGTAGTCTAGTACACAGCGCCATGATGCATTGAGTTCTTGCTATCAGTGTATTTCTGTAGGTTTTTAACACAAACTAACATTTACGCAGGGGCTTTCTATAATCCTGGGCAAACTCTAATTCTGTGAATGTGTAATTGGTCTCTGGGAGGGATAAGATCACTGAAATATTATAGTGGTTCCTGGTTACCACTAAAATTGGATATTTTATTAACAAATCCTTGTTTTTAGGAATTGGAGTTGCAGGTGAGAAGTTCAATTGTTATTTATACGGCTTTTACTATGGAACTAAGAACTTTATATTGCTTCTAATTCTCACAACTATCCTTTGAATTCAGAATTAATATCAAGCTCACTTCAGACTTAAAGAAAAATGGGGTCAGAAAGATAAGTAACTTGGCTAAATTTACTAAATTTTCGAAATGTGAAGCAAGGATTGGAGCCTGGCTAACCTGATGTAAAAAGGCTCACATTTTAACCACTTAACTCCTTGCTGCATTCTCATGTAAGTAAAAAGTTACCGTTTCAATTGTGCTAAAATATTCACATCAAAATTTACTATTTTAGCTATTTCAGTGGCTCTAACTGCATCCCCATTATTGTGTAACTATCACACCTCTCTGTCTCCAGGACTATTCAGCAGAAATGAAATTGTTTTGCTGGCATTGAAAATCCCTTGAATTCTCAGCACTCAAAGGTATTTTTTAAAAGAACAGCAAGACAAATTAGAACAATAAAAACAGTAAAGTCTGAAATCACACATAGTGAATACTGACAAATGAATACAGCATTTAATAATACAAAATATAACCATTTCTATATATTTTCACTGTTGAAGTTGAATAATGATAGCTTATTCACAATGCCTGAAAGATCCTGTTTGATCACAGTGTGCTGAACTCTAATCATTCGCTTTTCCAGGAATTTGCCATTTCTGCTTCCATGTAAATCTATTGTATATAGTGAAAATTAGTACCATTAGACTGTGAAATAGGTAGCCATACTATATTTATTGAGAAAAGAAACACCTACTCTGTTATAGAAAAGCATAACAAATATTAGAAAAAGTAATTGAAACAGGTATATTTGTCAAATAAAGTATTTTAGGGCATTCTTGTTTGAAGTGTTTATGTAAGTTGATCAATTTCTCCCTTAGAGACTACTATAAAAGCAATGGGATTTCTTTAGCTTATGTGCAATAATAATTATTTCAGAATCAAGTTTCTCCTCAAATAATTGTCTCTGTCAAAACATTTTAACTAGAAAGAAATCATTCACATTTTTTGAAATAGCTTTTTTGAATTTTAATCAGACGGAAGTCTATTAGCATGAAATGTATATCATTGGATATAAAACTTGAATGGGTTTCATAAGTATAAATTTTAAAATAGCATTTAATTTATATAAATGCATGCACAGTTTTGCTTCCCAAGGGTGACACCACCACTAAAATCAGGGGCTTTTGTGATATCAAATAATGACAATATGTCAGGATGAAAGCTAAGCAACCCAGAAAACATTAGAGTAAAACATTGTAGAGTTTATTTCCACAGACAAAGTAGCAACAAAATATATTTCAAGCCTTTAAAATACCATCTTCATTAAATTTCTTCTCAGAAAAATAGAAAAATCACACACAATTTAATGCTGTCAATGTTCAAAGCTCCTTAAGCATATAATTATTATGGATGTTTGAAATGTTTGAATAGAAAGAAGTTATAATAGTGTATCACAAGAAGATATTCCCTGATAATGTATAGTCTTAAATAATATGTTAACTCTCTTGACAGGATGAGGAGGAGCTTGTATAACCCTTCAATTATGCTTTTTTAAAAATATAAATTTGTATTTATTACAGAGAGGAAAGGAGAGGGAGAAAGATAGAAACATCAGTGGTGAGAGAGAATCATTGATCAGCTGTCTCCTGCATGCCCCACACTGAGGATCAAACTCACAACCCAGGCATATGCCCTGACCAGGAATTGAACTGTGACTTCCTGGTTCATAGGTCAATGCTCAATGACTGAGCCATCGCCAGCCAGGCTATAGAGGGTACTTTTGACTTTTACTTGTATTACATTTTTATTTTTTTCTGAAAGTTTTCTTTTACTGAAAATTCTATTTTAAAAACTGAATTCCATCTCAAAAAACCATGTTTAGAAATTTCTCCAGGCTAACTAGTTTGCTATTCTTTTCTCAGATTAGCATATTTTCATTTAGTACCTAATCCCCAGAACCAAAATAAAGGAAAATTAAATGCAAATGCATGGGCATATATTTGAAACCTTAATCAAAGTCATATAAAGAATTCTGACACATAGAATCCGTATTTTGTGAAGGAACACCTCAAATTGCTCACTGGCTCTTAAAATTTCCCACCAGAAATCACATATACCTTCCAGTTCCATATGAGAAAGCAAATGAGCCAGGTAGGAACACTGAACTGTAAAGGGGACAATGAAGTCCATTGCTACCATTTGCCTTGAAGGAGCAAAGTTGGAAATATTTGGGAATTGGCACTAAGGATTTCCACAGTTTGTAATATTTTCCTCTGCAGGACCTCTTTTTTTCTTTCTAATTTATCCTTTGCCCAGTTTCCTTTTTGATAGATTTCCCTTACCTTGCTGATTCTTGTTTATTTCCATAGACAAAGTAGCACCAAAATGTATCTAAATCCTTTAAAATACCATTTTCATTAAATTTCTTTGCACAAAAATCACACACAATTTAATGCTGTCAATGTTCAAAGCTCCTTAAGCATACACTTATTGGGGAGGTTTGAAATGGTTGAATAGAAAGAGGTTATAATAGTGTAACACAAGAATATCACTTGATATTCTTCGTTACACTGTATTATCCAAAATATGATATTTACCATTCTAAATTCTACATAAACAAAATCTCTTTCCTCATAATACAAACGTCTCGATGCGATGTAATACAAAAGGCTGATCCAGCCACTCCCTGATACGGGGATTATATAATATTGTAAAAAAAAAATACCAACATATACACAAATTCTTAGTGAGATATTACAGTATGTCTCTTCCTTAAGTCTTCAGTGGTTCTCAACCTTATGGCCCTTTAAATCAGTTCCTCATGTTGTGACCCAACCATAAAATTATTTTTGTTGCTACTTCATAACTGTAATTTTTCTGCTGTTATGAATCGTAATGTAAATATCTGATATGCAGGATGGTCTTAGGCGAACCCTGTGAAAGGGTCCTTCGACCGCCAAAGGGATCGCGACCCACAGGTTGAGAACTGCTGGCTGAACCAGTGACCAGTTTTCTCACTGTATGTCTACTTATTTATCACTCAGTCTAAATTTTATCAATGACAGAACAATAATCACAACTATCTTAGTGCTGTGCTTGGCTCATAAGTATAAGTGGTCATTGTCACTGCTAATACACTAAAATTCAGTAAAATTAGTACAAAAACATGTGTTAACTGATAACTTTTCATATATTAACTGTGCTAAAATTTTAGGGTATATTTATTTTAAAAATTGACTTTGATCATATCTTATTGATTCCTTATTACTGTGTTGGTTTCTTGTTTCTATAATGCTTCTCATGTGTTAAGATATTGAATAATCAGATGGCAAGATTTTTTTAATAACTCATGTTCCCCAGTTTAATCCTCAGCAATTAAGATTCAATAGACTAAGCTTCAAATATTTGGATATTTTACAGTTTTTTTCTGAGGGAATCTGCAGCAGCTAGGAAATATGTTTTGAGACAAAATAAAGCTGAATAAATGAATGGCCCTTTTTGGAGGGTCCATTTATCAGGCCACGTCTCCCAGACTGATGGCCATCACTTCCCTCGAAAAGAGGAGTCTATGCCTGGCCAATGTGGCTCAGTGTTTGAGGTCCTGGTTCGATTCACAGTTAGGGCGCATGCCCGGATTTTGGGCTCGATCCCCATTGGGGGGCGTGCAGGAGGCACCGATCAGTGATTCTTTCTCATTACTGATGTTTCTATCTCTCTCTCCCTCTCCCTTCCTCTTTCTGAAATCAGTAAAAACAAAAAATAGAGGAGCTTGGCATATATACATAGAATATATCTGTATTCAAAATACCAATTATTGGCCCAGAATTGCCACCTCAATTATACATAGACTGAATAGGAAAAAAAGTTAAATATATTAGAAAAAGATGCTCTTAAAAACATAAGAGTACAGAAATTTTAAATAAAAGAAAATGAGAATGGGTATTTCTAGAAAATACCATGAAAATAAATATGGTGTTTTAATCTGAATAATTTATATGTATATGTAAAAATAGATACCACACTTAGGATGATGATCAGGTCAAGTGAAGAAGGAGAGTTATGTAATCCGGAAGTAGACACAGGGCCAATCAATTGAAAGATCACTATTTTCATTTTTAATTTTCAAACGTACTTTGTTTCCAAAGATTTGCTGGCATTTTAAAGCATAGATGATGAATAATACATCTAGAAACCCATTTTGCTATTTATAAAGTGTAAAGACTTATTAGGAAGGGCTATAGAGTATGTGGGATCAATAAAATATTATGAGAACCTTTGAAGCCAGAAAAGAGTCCAGAGAGCACAAAGCACTATTAATTAACACTGAAAGGAAATAAAAGTCTAGATGAATGTTTAAAACTACTAGAAACTACTTAGCTTGAACTGTGTTTATTACATTAGAGGACCTGAATTGATTTTCATTTACTTTTATTAAAGATGCTTCAAATTACTTCATTCTTTGTTAATCAAAAGATACAATTTCCTATATACATGAAATTTTACCTCATATCTTATTTTTTACTAATAAGGCACCTTAAAAGTCTTTTTTTAAAATGCCACCTCTACAGTTATCCAGTGATCTGATCCAGTTACTCTTGCTTTTCAGAAAACCTTTTTGTGTTTTTTATTTTTGGTTTTTATTTTAATTTTATTTTTTTTAGTTTCTAGAACCATTACGTACAGAAAGTAATTCAAATCAATTACCTTTCTAATTTTTAATTTGGCATAACAATCTCACTTATGAGAAATACAGATTCCCTCAGAAAAAACTGTAAAATATACAAATATCTGAAGCCCAGTCTATTGATTCTTAATTGCTGTGGACAGGACCTCATAGTGGAGTTAAAAGTACAAAGCCAAGCAAACATAGTCTTGAAAGTGTCTTTCAAGCCTTTATTTGCATTCTGGTTTCCAACATTACATTGGTCCTCAAACCAGTTACATGGCTGAACTTAGAATCAAGGGATAGGGAAATAAATTTAATCACTCTATCAAAATTAATTTGAAAGTCACATATATAAAAGTCATTGGTACAGGAGAGGGTGAACTAGTAGAGATATTAATGTAATCAACCTACCACACCCTTTATGCTGTCATTCATATGTAGAAATTTTTTTCCTACAGATATACTTGGACATGGGTGGCATGACCTAGGTATAGTAATATTTAATAAAATATTTTTAAAGCTGGAAACTAAAATATGTCAAGCTTGAAAAATGTCAATCATCTATCAATAAGGGAAAAATTTAATAATTACAAAAATCTGAAAGGAATATTCTGTAGGTACTGAAAATTATTTACATGACAAAAACACTTTTAAGTGGAAAAGAAATATACAAAATCAGGTACTATACGTTACTATGTTTTTAAATATATCAAGTATGCTTAGATATCTCTGAAAAAATAGTAATTGTGCTTAAAATGACTGGTTGACTTTGGAGAGGAGAATAGGAGGACTGAGAAACTGAAGTGTTCATATAATCTTACCATGTACAATGTGCCTTTCAATCTTTTTCAAATTCTGTACCATAAGCATATATTACCAATTTACTTATTACCTATTTGTTCACACAATAACTTTGAGTTTTGTTTTTATTTAATCCTCACTTGAAGATATTTTTCCATTGAACTTTAGAGAGAGTGGAAGAGAGAGAAATATCCATGTGAGAGAAACACATTGATTGGTTGTCTCCTGCACACGGGCTGACCAGGGCCTAGGCCAGGGAGGAGCCTGCAACCAAGGTACGTGCCCTTGACAGGAATCAAACCCAGGACCCTTTAGTCTACAGGATGACTCTCTATCCACTGAGCCAAACTGGCTAGGGTGTGAGTATTATTTTGTATCTCACATCAATAATAGAGTAGGCAACTATATAACATGTCCAGATAGAAAGATATTTCTAATATGTTTTCCAATCTTCTAATTATTTTAGACTGAATTAAGACAAATTGTACTATGTAGAAGGAAATATTACCCAAAACATATAAATGTCACATAATTTATATGAATTGCCAACAATTTTGTGTATCTAGCACTTAAGCTAATGAATATGTTTGTGCAACTTCTCAATTACTTATTTAGGTAATTTTTCCTATATTTAGTTTTTCTAATAAGATGACAACTCTCCTTAAAGAAAGAGAAAATGTTTTCTTATATGTCCTCTCTGTTGTTGGTGGGAGTAAGAAGCAATATATAGCACCACAGAAGTGAAACAAGATTAGGAGAGAACTGTCACACATTTCCAGGATTTAGCACTATTTGACCATGAGCAAATTGTTTACTTATTTATTCATTTTCCTTAGTGTCAATCTCCATTCCTTGGGGAAAATGGGGAAAGAGTGTCTATAGGCAATATTAGTTTAAATATTTCTATGGTAGTTTAAACATTGAATGGTAATTTAAATATTTCAAAATTTTATTATACTCTGAAACTTGTTTATTATGACTTATTCTGACTTCTTATTGTTTCATATTAATAAATACAGTGTGTCTTAAACTCTCTTCAATAAGCTACAACACATTTTTTATGCTTTTAAAAAAAGATGATAGATGATGCATTTTTACTCCCTAATAGTTTTATCAATTTATATTAATTGTTTAATATTTTCATATACAAACAATAAAATTTAATGAAAATGAAACACATCTGAGTTATTTAAGGCTGATCTCTTGCTGTTTGTAAGACAGATGGCAATATTTCTAAAGTTATAAATTCAAATTATAGTGTATGTGCCATTGGGTATTCATATGCATAATTTCAGATATTTTCGACTACTTATTTTTCATAAATATGTAAATATTTTGTTTCATCTATGGGGACAAAATCAGTGTATTACATCCAAATAATAATCTAAAGGGAACAAATATCTATTGAACTCGGTTCCAGAATTTATAATGAATATAATTTGCCAACATAAATGACTTTCAGGACAAAGTGAATATCATACTCCAAAGAGAAACTGTTATAACTGGTGTTAGAAGTTAAAGATACTGGATATTGACTTTAAAATGGAAAAATAGAGAAAATATATTTAGGGAAAATGACTTAAGGGAATGAAAAATTTAAAAAATCACCTTTAAGTAAATAAAAACATCCTATATAATAAAAGAGTAATATGCAAATTGACCGAACAGCGGAACCATCAGTCGCTATCATGTGCACTGACCACCAGGGGGCAAATGCTCAACTCAGGAGCTACCCCCAGCCCGCAGGCCCCAATTGCCCTATTGGGGCCTGCAGGCCAACCTCTCAGTCTCTTTCCCCAGCTGGCAGGCTCTGATCACTGATGGCAAATGGGGAATGGGGGTGGGTGGTGGGGGGGGCAGGGCCGGCGAGCAGGCAGGAATGGCCAACCTCTTGGTCCTTCCCTCCTGGCTGGCTGGCATTCTTTCCCGCAGCTGAGACACAGGACTGACCACAGCTGCAGACAGTTGCTCCTCACTACTCCCCACCTGCTCCCTGAGGGGGAGGGAGAAACTATCACAAGGTAGCAGGCGTTGGTTAGGTGGGTTGTTGAGAAACCTGTCTCCTGATGCTGCTGAATTCTAACCTTGTTCAGTATTCCGTGTTCTCTGCTTAAAGCACCTGCTCTTACCCTCCTCAGTGGTGATGCAACCTGAAATCTAATGGGACCTTTTTGTGGGATGGGTTGTTGTACCCCAGGACCCTGCAAGTAGAATCCTCCAGTGAATAAACACAGTGAACATTCAGGTGTGACCAGAATGAGCCTGATAGCGCCATCAGCCCCCTGGAACTCTCTTGGGCATTGAGCCCACACCCCATCCCTTACCTGAAAGAAATTCCACACAAAAGCACCTCCCGCAAACGGGCCTCCACTGGGGGGATCACAGCCTCCTACACAGGCTGAAAGTATATCCTGGGCCAGGCCCACCTTGGGTGCAAGATGGCAAATGGGGAACCGGAGGGTGGGTGGCAGCAGGGGGCAGGGCTGGCTGCCAGCAGCCTAGGAAGATGGCTCTGAACACAGGCCAGGCCTAGGGACCGTACTCATGTATGAATTTCGTGCACCAGGCCTCTAGTCTCTATATATAAAAAGCTATATATATATATAAAAGGCTAATAGTTTGAACGGGAGACCGGGAGTTTTATTGCTCACTATGATGTGCACTTACCACCAGGGGGCGGCACAAAATAAAGGAAGGCCCTAGCCTGCAGACAGGGAAGGGAGACCCCAGCGGGTTGCCGGCAGCTGGGGAAGGGAGTCCACTGGAAGGCTCCTATAGGCCCTGATCGCCAGCCAGGCCAAGGGACCCTACCCATGCATGATTCTCATGCACTGGGCCTCAGTACAAAACTAAGATTAGAAAAGTTATACTGAGTAACAAATAAAGTATGATTTTTTCCTTAAGAGTTTAACTTAAAAAATCATTTTAATTAAAGCTTTAACTGAAATTGACCTTTTCAACATTACTTAATTTATATGGAAAGAGAGTTTATAGGTAGACCAAATCAAAGATTCTATTAGAAGCTAATGATGTGCATTTATATATGTCCCTATAAATCAATTATATAATTTCTGAGTTCAACAAAAATTGAACTTTATTGAACTTTAGCTGGTGTCATGTACACAATGTCCTCACACACCTACCTAGATGACAATGGACATTATGAGATCATACTGAAAATCAAATTTCTCAGTATTCAGTAAATAGCTAGTAAAACCAATTAGTTGAAGACCTACAAAACTAGTGTTAAAGGTGTTTAAGCCAACTTAATAATTATTAAAAAAATAATTATACTTCCACAGTAAACTTCAGAATTGTAATTGGACTGTCTATCCCAGTTAATTAAATAATTAGCCACCAAGATTACTGAAAAAAAGAGTAGTTGCAAAAGTGCATTTTTTAGAAATCTCACATTTAGATAGGCTCTTTAGGATAATTTGATACACCAATATTCCAAAGTTAAGAGAAGACAATTTAATTTTCCTTTTCACAATAATTAGTAATTATCCAATTAATATTATTGCTCTTACTTTTTACCCCCTTCCAAAACAAACATCAACCAAAAGTACAAACTAACATTAGGTGAAGTTACTGGTTGATTGCCTCTAACAGTGGAGTAAATTGTGGAAGATTATATTTTATTAAGTTCTTTAGTGTTTCAAATAAAAAAATAGAACATTTTTCCTTTATTAGGAAAAATATTTTGTATAGAATCATATTTAATGATCCCTGACCTTGAGATTTAAATAAGCGAATCTTGCTAATATACTTTATTCAGAAAATAGTTGAGGAGCAACAATGAGCCAGGCAATGTTTAGGTAATAAACATTGGTAATACAAAATAAAACAAAGCTTACTTATAATACAGAAATAAACAAAACAAACAAAAAATCCCACTGAGGAGTTTGCATAATAGTGAGAATACCCATTTATTTCACCATAGGTTACAGAACCTTCAAAAAAGAACCCTAACATTCGATGACAACTCAATGTTTCTGTGCTCAGACCCCCATAGATTGTGCTCAATCAATAGTCTACTGTTACAATAGAAATAGTATCGAGCATTAATTTCTTCCAGGACCTGGCCAATCAATAAATATATCAAAAATTATATGATTTGCCCTAGCCAGTTTGGCTCAGTGGATAGAGTGTTGGCCTGCAGACTGAAGGGTCCCAGGTTTGATTCCGGCCAAAAACATGCCCAGGTTGCAGTCTCGATCCACCATAGCGGGTATGCAGGAGGCAGCCTAGCAATGATTTCTTTCTCATCATTGATGTTTCTATCTCTCTTTTCCTCTCCCTTCCTCTCTGAAATATATATATATATATATGTATATGTATATATATATATATATATATATATGTATATGTATATATATATATATATATTTAAAATTATATAATTTTAAGTTAGTATTTTAAAGCACATTTTACTATGTAAGTCCCAAACATTAAAAATAAGAATAGCAGACATTTTAGCTAAAACAAATCTTAATATTTTCAAAATTTACTCCATTTTTTTTCAAAAAATAAAATATTATATACCTCAGTCTCTTCTAACTTTTCATTGTTATGCTGCTTGACATATCAAACACTGCAATAGCTGGGTAGTACCTTTCTCGTGAAATTATTTTATACAATTAATATATAAAGGTTCTCTAACAAAGTCATTTACCAAAGCTACACACACACACACACACACACACACACACACACACACGTAAAAATGATCAATTTTATAGATGTAGCTATGGTTCATTTATTTAATTCATTTGTAAGATTATATTTATACTAGAGGCCCTGTGCATGAAATTTGTGCACTGGGAGTGGGGTCCCTCAGCCCAGCCTGCACCTTCTTGCAGTCCAGGAGCCCTTGGGGATTGTCCAACTGACGGCTTAGGCTGGCTTAGGGAGTGGGGAGCGGGACTAAGCTGGCAGTCAGACATCCTTAGCGCTGCCGCGGAGGGGGAAGAGGCTCCTGCCACTGCTGCTGCACTCACCAGCTGTGAGCCCAGGTTCTGGCTGAGTGGTGCTCCCCCTGTGGGAGTGCACTGACCACCAGGGGCAGCTCCTGCATTGAGCGTCTTCCCCCTAGTGGTCAGTGTGCATCATTGTGACCAGTCATTCCGCCGTTTGGTCGATTTGCATATTAGCCTTTTATTATATAGGATATATAATATTTTATTTTGTAAAAATTTAGGTTATTTTCATATTTTTCTCTATTACATTTCATTCTGGGATACATATTCTAGCATAAGTTCAATTTGAAGTAGGGCACATATTTCTACATGTCCATAGTAGCTAGGTATGCTAGAATTCTCCTTACTCTGTGTTCTACTGTATTAATTAACATTGCTTATGGACCAACATAATCATATACATAGGATTCTCTTGATCAATTATTTATTGACCATTTCCAAAGAGACATTTTGGGCTAGGTGAACATCAAATCTTTAAACATAAGTCTCCTACATTGAAAACTAATGAGTTTGTCCCTGGTTGGAAACTTGGATTTATTTGTGTTTATAATTCATACTTGTTCCAATATACACAGAAGAAAAAGAACATCAAGAATATTCATTTCAATATTCCAGTTTTCCTGATTAATACTATGCCATTGATTTAATACATCACATTGGCAACTAGTAGAATTTAATCAATTGCTCAGTTTAGATTCCTTCCAAATAAATTATAGCATAGAAACAGTGTTAATATCATTTTGATTTAAGACAGATGGGAGATTGCTGTCATGATCATACCAATAAAATAAGGCTTGTGCACCAGGTACACTGGTGATGAAAATTATGTATTTATTGTATTTAAGATTGTGTAGAGCTTGCCTATGACTTTTCCAAGTTATAATATTACCTAATACTTCTTTGTAATATTGAAATTACCTGACTTACATGCCAGTATTCATGGTGAATTGACATGCTTCATATGGATACTCGATTTGCCTCAATTTTTAAAGGTGGTGGTTATGGCACAGAACAACCTTTTGTTTTTGGAAATTCTTTAATAATTTAAATGAATTTGATTGAGTATGTGATAATAAGAGATCAAGATAATCATATATCATCTTAGGACTCATTGTGGAAATATTTCTATAGGGAAATTTTAATTACATATTCCCTGTGATAATGAAATTCAATTATTATTATAATATGCAAACTGAGAGAGGGTCAAAATTAGATTTTTTCCCCCTCTATATATCCCTTGCTTGATATTGTCTCAAAGTATTGATGAGACATTAAAAAGTACTTTGATGCTCTTAATTATGCTGGAATATTTACCAACTGCAACATATGGTAGCACAAATCAAGTCAAACATTTGATGATAAATACCATTTATAATCATAAGAATTTTGGAAAAACAAAAACGCCTAGAAAAGGGAGCTTGGTCACCCCAAAAATATTCATATAATTATAGTCCATTGCCTAAGAAACTAGGACTGAAGAAATGTAAATTTTATCATGTGCCCCAGGTTATAATCATACTGTTCCTCACGTGCAGTTCTAATGTAACTCCAGGGAAAAGATCTCCATATTATTGTAATAATTTTCATCATGAAATATTTCTAATCTATCACTTATGTTATATTATAAAACAGTATAATACATAAGTGAGTTCAATGAACATTAGGGAAAGGTAAGCAAATAAAAATTGCTCATAAGTTTATCCTTTTTAAAATGGAAATACTAGCAATTCAAAGAATGTCTCGTATTATCAAGCCCAATTAAGGCTTTAGGTATTTGAATGTGTACTAACAACTTTGAAACCTGTTTATATAAAACCTAGGACTAGAGTCATTGCTACAATCCTTTTATGAAGTAAAACAAATGCAAAGATACAATTTTCTGTATTGAAAATTAATTGTATTTTAAATATTAACATCAGTAATTCCAACAACAAAAACAGTATACTCAGGGAAGTAGCTCCTAACAAATATTCATGGTAAAGTAAAATAGTTTGAAAACAATAGTTTGAATTTCAAAGAATGAAAAAAATACATAGATTTAAAATATGCATATGCACATATTATATATCTATAATAATAAAATGGTAATATGCTAATTAGACCAGTCATCTTCTGGGCGTCCTTCCTGATGAAGCCGGGGCTGGAGGGAAGCCAGCGGGGTCCCGGGTGCATGCAGGCGGCCTGGGGGAAGCCAGCCAGGGTCCTGGGTGCCTGCCAGCAGCTGGAGGAGGGAAGCTGGTGCCGGCAGCCATGGAAAGGAAGGCCTACTCTTGCACAACATTTCATGCATCGGGCCTTTGGATGTGATATAATACCAGATTTTCTTACTCAAATTTACTAAAAAAGTTATTTTATTATGTTGTAGCTATTCTCTTAATTTTAGTCCTAACTTTAAAATGCATTTTCATAGATATATCTGAAACTGCAACACAATTTAATTTTAAGTGTCACCATATTTCCATTTTTTTTTTTTTAGCAAATGTTACTGTATACATACTGAATTAACTCTAATGTAGTTTTCATTGAGAATAGAAAACAATTCAGCATAGTCATTTATCTAGGAATTTTCTTCAACATCTACCAATACAATGATGGATCCAAAATTGACATCCACCGCCAACAAAATTATATATTCTCCAGAACTTCATGATCGGCTATATCAGACATTTTCACTTAGATGCCTGTAACACTTTCAGTTTTACACGTTCCCACTTCAAACCCACCTCTCCTTTATTTTTTATGTCTTAGTGGATGACTCTTTATAGCTACCCAGTTAGACAAGTCAGAAAACAAGACATCTTACATTCCTTTTTTTTAATTCATTATAATCAATTAAGTTGAGAATTCTATGTCGTAAATATCTATTGTATTTATGCCCATGTCAGTACTATAATATAGGACCAACTTGTTACTTTCCTGGCCTCTTAGGTAGTTTTATCAAATCACAATCCATTTTATACTCCCATCAAAATAAGTTTTTATTAACATACATTTGTAATGGTGCCATTCCTTTGCTCATAATACTGAAATAGATCATTTTAACCTTGGAAACACATCAAGATGACATTGCATCCCTTCATAACTGAATAATACATATGCCCAGCCAGTATTATTATGTTCAGGATGGGGAAAAGTAGGTTTACAGTTATGAGTACATGAAATACAGAGTTTATTCCTGTATTTTTATTTATAAAATAGAGGCCTGCTGCACAAAATTCATGCATGGGGGGTGGGTCCCTCAGCCTTCCCTGCACCCTCTCACAATCCGGGACCCCTTGGGGGATGTCCAAAAGTTGGCTTAGGTCAGGGGTGGGCAAACTTTTTGACTCGAGGGCCACAATGGGTTCTTAAACTGGACCGGAGGGCCGGAACAAAAGCATGGATGGAGTGTTTGTGTGAACTAATATAAATTCAAAGTAAACATCATTAAATAAAAGGTTACAGTCTTTTTTTTTTTTAGTTTTATTCATTTCAAATGGGCCGGATCTGGCCCGCGGGCCGTAGTTTGCCCATGGCTGGTTTAGGCCCCAAGGATTAGGCCTAATCCGGTAGTCAGACATCCCTCTCACAATCTGGGCCCGCTGACTCCTAACCGCTTGCCTGCTGCCTGCCTGATCACCACTAACTACTCTGCCTGCCTGCTTCATTGCCCCTAACCACTTGCTTGCCTGCCTGATCACCCCTAACCACTCTGCCTGCCTGCCTGATGCCCCTGTTTGCCTGCTTGCCTGATCACTCCTAACCACTTGCCTGCCTGCCTGATTGCCCCTAACTGCTAGCCCCTAACCACTCACCTACTTGCCTAATCACGCCTAACCGCCTCTGCCTTAGCCCCCACCACTGCAGCTTTGTCTGGAAGGACATCCAGAAGGTTGTTCGGCTGTCTGGTCTAATTAGCATGTTATGCTTTTATTATTATAGATTATTGTGTTTTATTTTCTTATAAACAACTGTAAACCTACTTTTGCCCAACCATGTATTAGGTTTAAGTTTTTTTCTGTACTTCATTGCTCCCAAACCATTGGGACATCCTTTTATTATCATGCTTTGCTATCATTCTACATGTTGCTTCCTTGCCTTAAACACCCACATTAGGCTTACTCAGTAATTCTCAACAACCACATTTCACTTTCAAAAAATTTCCTAACGGTCCTTTAGAGGCTCTGGAAAAACAAAAACAAAATAAAACTTTGAAATTTTGTATAGATTATTGTTTCTTTTACACATTTATTTTACAACACTAGAAAAATGTTTTAGACTTTTCTGTTTGTTGGGTACCATCATGCAAAAAATGTATGTGGCTTCATATATTTGGAGTCTGAAGGTTTTATTCCCATGAGTGTACTCCAAATTCAAGGCCATGTTCCACACACCTAACTTGACACACTGATAACTCTCTCTTTTATGAAAAATCATGCCTTTGTTAAAAAAAAAGAGAAAAATTAAGAGTTTTTCATGATTTTACAACTACCACTGCCTCAGTGCACAAATTATACATATTTACTAATATTTATACGCATCCAAATTGACTTGACCTACTGAAAAATCTATCTATTTAATAAGCTGTTTACCTAGGATGCCTACCACTTCTTTAGTATGATGGAACCATTTTCTAGATCTACCTTGTATGTGTTAATGCCTGCATCTTTTTTTATAGTTCAATTCTTTCTTCCTCCCAGTATCTTCTTTTGTAATGTAAACATAGAATCTGGGGCATATACCTTGATTTTATGATTAGCCTTTGACATTTAGTATCTGGTGTTTCAAGTAGGCATGGGCCAATGGTAATATCACCATAATTGAGAAACTCCAAGAAAATTTTTGTTTTATAAATGTCACAAATGGAATTAGTGACTTTTCAGTGGTTAAGTATTGGCTTCCTTCACATCATCATCAAAGAATCTACTGTCTTAAGTTAGCAGAGACCTGACCTATAAAAATTGTCAAGTGATGAATAGGCCTTATAAATATCACTCAAGGGAAATATATCACCTGAAGCATGTCTGTTACCGTATGATCTTCAAAATGAAAATATAACCCAAGGCTTTTATTTTGACCTATCTCTTCAAGACTCTCACAGCAAAAAATAAGGGCAGTATTAAAGTACAAAGTATTACATATGCTTGCACATCTGTTACTCAAGAAATCTTATTCTAGCCAACATCAATGACTTATTATAAGAATAAGAAACTCTTAAAGAACTGAAAACTATCTGGATGTCATAGAGGAGGTAGTTTGAAGGTAAATAATTAGAAGGAGAAAAGCCCTCATATAAAATTTGGAGTTTTACTTTAAGGTATTGGAGTCAATCAGCCAAGACCACACGTATGATACCTTCAACTGAAAACATACAGAGGTAACTACAGTCTTAAGGGAACTGAATCTGCTTGTTTTTAACACCATCGCTGTTTATTCTAATTTAAAAGCAAATTCATTTTTAAATTGAACATGACTATTGTGATTCTTATCAACATTGATAAGATGACCCTTTGTAAGGGTCTTAGGTGAAATATCATGCTCCTCTCTTGGCGAAGTCATGTATGGTATTCCTAAAATGTGTACTTTAGCTTTTTATAGCTCTTCAGAAAGTATAACTTTTGTCTATTTTTTTTTTCTGTTTCAAAAACTCAAGATCACCTTGACAATGATTGCTCCATTTGAACCATTTGAGAAAGAACAGCCGAGCAATTTTACCAAGGACTAAACAGTTTCAAATGGGCTGAGATACTGATTCCAGACAGCCAAATGACCATTAAAACAGAGGTGGGCGGTTGTGGAACATGAAACTAATTTGAGAAATGTGTATTTTGACATTTTTTATTACACAAGCAGTCATTAAAGTCTAGCATTTCCTTCTAGGTATGGAGAAAAGTTATTCTTGCCATAGAACTGAAAGGATAGTTAAAGAGGGAAGCTCATTTATATAGATTTTCAAGTGACTAAGATAAAAACCAACAATACCCAAATGGTATAAGTGAAGAAGTGAAAAGTGCAGGAAACTACTCAGCATGTGACCCTATCACTCTGATCCTCTCAGAGACACCAGGACTTGCCTCAACTCAAGTTAACACACAAATCAGGGGAGAATTAGAAAATGTATAACAGGTACTACACTGCACTTAAAACTAAGTTATAGTATAGTAAATAGTATAGTAAATTTGATTCCTAACATTTTTTCTTGGAAGCATTTAAAAGCATTGTGTACAATTTCCATTATTTGTAATAAGTAAAGGATGTAATTGTTTAGCTAAGTAGATTTTGATGTGCAGCATTTTGACTGATTATAGCTCCTGAATATAAATCATAGGAACAAAGTGATATACATATTTTCATAATTAATAAAATTAAGTATTTAATTTAATGTGACATAGCACTCCAAGAAGAGATTATATTATCCTATATAATAAAAATCCAGTGACTGAATGGTGGAATGACCAGAATGACCGGTCTACTAGTCGCTATGACATGCACTGACCACCAGGAGGCAGACACTCCGTGCAGAAGATGCCCCCTGGAGGTCAGTGTGCTCCCACAGTGGGAGCAGCTGCTCAGAGGGCGGGTCCACAACTGCTCTGCTGACCGGGATGAGCGGTGCGCCCACAGTGGCCTGAACCCCACATGCCACGCCCACCACCAGAGCATGAATCCCGTGCACCGGGCCTTTAGTTTTCACTATACAGTGGGGCCTTGACTTATGAGTTTAATTCGTTCCATGATGGGGCTCGTTAAAGAGCTCGTTAACTCAACTTACTCTGTCAACTCAAAAATCGGCTGAGAGATGGCTCGTATCTCGGAAAAACGCATTAGTCGGGACACTTGTAAGTCAAGGCCCCACTGTATTATAGATGAATATTTAATTGAAGGAAGAAGTTAACTCATTTACCTTAACTTATATTTTATTTTTAATATATATTTTTATTGCTATCAGAGAGGAAGGAGAAGGAGAGATAGAAACACCAATGATGAGAGAGAATCATTGATTAGCTGCCTCCTGCATGCCCCATACTGGGGATCAATCCTGTAACCATGGGCATGTGCTCTGGTGCTCTGACTGGAACTGAACCTTGACCTCCTGGTTCATAAGTCGATGCTCAATCACTGAGCAACTCCAGCCAGTTATATTTTCTATTGCTGATCAAGTCATTATCAGAGAAAGAGGTTGAATGGGATCTTTAACAGGACAGTGTTAATGTTGCTTATAAATTCAGTGGGCCAGGTGTGAAGAATACTTTTGATTATCTATTCTTAAACTCTAGGAAGACTATAACTCAACACAAAAACAGACAAAAGAAGCACGCAAAACCAAACAAATAAAACGAGGCATGTCCTTCTCTTGAATTTGTATCAGTTACCTGATTAAATATTTCATTTTAGATTTATAATTGCAATAGTCTGTATATTATAGTAATGAATAAAAAACTAATTTGTAACATAAACTTTGTGATATAAAAATAGCTATTTTGTTGTTGTTGTTGTTAACTTTCACCCGAGGATATTATTTCCATTGATTTTCTTCAGAGAGAGTGGAAGGGAGGCAGGGAGAGAGAGAAAGAGACATTGATTGGTTGCCTTCTGCATACACCCAAACTGGGGCTAGGGATCAAACCTGCAACCTAGGTAGTACCTGCCCTTGACTGGGAATCAAATCTGTGACCCCTGGTGCCCTAACCACTGACCCAAACCAAGCAGATCAAAGAAAAAGCTCTTGCTCCTATTTATGGTATCTTCTTCTTTTTATTAAAAACATTTGAATGTGTATCTGAAATTGTATCTATAAATTTCTTGCCAATTACACAGTTTTCACGAATGTCACCTTACTATTTTCTGGTTATCATTACAAAATCTGTGATGCCTTTGCCTTAGAGGCTATGTAAAATTTTTGTTCGTTATAAAGCATCTCATTTCTGATTTCAGGAAGTCAACATAATCCATCTGCTGCTTTCACTTCCCAGCTGTATGCAGCTATGCCAAATTGCTCTAAGTTAAGCTTTATCCTGTTTTTGTAGGCTATCTTTTACCTACCATGCTTACATTTTCTTTGTGTAATCCACCATCGACACAGGTGCAGATGGTATGTAAGAAGAGCAATGCATTTGGGAACATGTACTGTGAAGCTTGCAAGGCTTTTGACAGACTTTGAATTACAGTCCTAAAGGAAATTAGTTTTGTCTAAGGACTGTCACTAGTGCATCAAAATGAATACAGCTCTCAAAGTGATCCCTGACTTTAGATCCCAAATCCCTATTTCTATGGTTTCCTGAGGAAGCCATTTACATCCATTCTTTCATTTTCAACATTTCCAAATGAAGATGTTGATACTTTTCACTAACTTTCTAACATTGCTGGTTTAGAAAAAAATCTAGGTAGGTAGGTAGATATATTTACCTATTGATAATTATTTGTTAGCAGTGTGCAATATAACTATAAAATATTCTTCTAAATAACATTTAGAATACTAAAGAGGCTTATGTTCTTATTATTAATAACATTTAAAATAAGAACTAAGCAGTCAGGTAAATCTTATCAACAAGACCATTGTGTATGCTCTAACTTTTCTGAAATGATAAAACTCAAACAGCCCAGCCAGTGTGGCTCAGTGATTGAGCGTCAACCTATGAGCCAGGAGGTCATAGTTTGATTCCTGGTAAGGGCACATGCCTGGTTTGCGGGCTTGATACCCAGTGTGGGGTGTGCAGAAGGTAGCTGATCAATGATTCTCATCATTGATGTTTCTATCTCTTTTTTCTCCCTTCCTCTCTGAAATCAATAAAAAAAATTATTTAAAAAAACAACTCAAAATATATGTTTGGAAGTTATAACCTAATAATTCTGCTAACCCAGATATGTATATACATGTCATCAAAATTACTTTATAATTATATACCTTAGGTATTTTGACCCTTTGATATTTGGAAATACCAGGTTTATGGTTATTCTTTTCATTTAAAAATTATATTTTATTTTCTTAGAAAAAGGAGATTAGGTAGACTGGGCAATGTGTTTTATTGGAGGTATAGGAAAGGGCAGTCATTTTAACTTTTAAATTCATGAGCATTTTAATGTAGTTAAATTCTACAGTGACTATTGGTAATCAAATATGTGGAATACGTATAGTATACTTCAATATATTTTTATGACGTATCTACATTTAGATGGTTTTATTGGAGTTGTCAAATTTAGGTATTTGTGAATGAAACAGTATCCACAATGAGGAAAAATAGTGTGCTATTAGAAGTGCCAGTTTATATTATGGTCTAATTGAACTTCTGGATTTGTGTTTAAAAGACTCTCTTAACTAAACTATAGCTTTTAGTCTTTGATTGACATGATACAGTCGTCACAATTCAATGTCAGGAGAGATACCATCATATCTGCTTCTTGGTGCCAGTACCCACAAAATGAAAAAGATAAAGAAACAAACCACAAAAAGCCAGAAGAGTTTGGCTGTAAGGATGACAAAGGTTTTCTGGGATTTCTGACTTATTTGTCAGTTTACAATTTTTCCAAGTTTCCTATATATGCATTTAAAATAAATGTTAGGGGGAAAGGCTAGCTCATAACTTGTATGAGAGAGGTGACAAATGGTCTCTTCTCCTTCCAAATTCTGCTACCACCCAAATTAGGGCACAATGGAATTTTCAAAAGTATTAATTCCATTTATTCTGCTATAATAAAACTAGGGGCCCGGTGCACGAAATTCGTGCACTGGGTGTGTGTGGGGAGGGGAGTGTCCCTCAGCCCAGACTGCCCCCTCTCACATACTGGGAGCCCTCAGGCGTTGACCCCCATCACCCTCCAATCGCAGGATTGGCCCTTTGCCCAGGCCTGATGCCTCGGCCAGAGGCGTAGACCCCCATCACCCTCCGATCGCCTGATTGGCCCCTTGCCCAGGCCTGACGCCTCAGCCAGAGGCATAGACCCCCCATCACCCTCCGATCGCCTGATCGGCCCCTTGCCCAGGCCTGACGCCTCCGCCAGAGGTGTCAGGCTTGGACAGGGGACCCCCATCTCCCCCTGATCACTGGCTCTGGCCCCCGCTCAGGCCTGAGGCCTCTGGCCCAGGAATCATGCCTGGGCAGGGGACCCCCATCTCCCTCTGATCGCTTGCTCCACCCCCCGCCCAAGCCTGACGCCTCTGACCCAGGCTTCAGGCCTGGGAAAGGGGACCATCATATCCCCCCAATCCCCGGCTCCGCCCCCCACCCAGGCCTGATGCCTCGGCCAGAGGAGTTGACCCTCATCACCCTACGATCACCAATCACCGGATCGGCCCCTTGACCAGGCCTGAGGCCTCCAGCAGAGGTGTCAGGCCTGGGCAGGGGACCCCCAGCTCCCCGCGGTTGCAGGCTCCGCCCCTGCCCACGGCTAACGCCTCTGGCTGAGGCGTCCGGCCCGGGCAGCAGGGACCCGCAGCTGCAGCGGCCCTGCGATCGTGGGCTTCGCTTTAGGCCCAGGCAAGGGACCCCTAGCTCCCGGGACTGCCAGCTTCGACCGTGCCCAGCTCCCATCGCTGGCTCCACCCCTACTTCCTGCTATCACTGGCCAGGGCGGCAAAGGCACCTGATTCTCCGATCATGGCTGGGGGGCAGGGCAAAGGCGGCCCCAGGGCCGCCTTTGCCCTGCCCCCCAGCTCTTAGCTCCCCCCTGGGTTTCTGATCACTGTCAGTGGCAGGGGGCTTCTTCCTGCTTTCCCTTCCGCCTCCATGAATTGTGCCTACATATGCAAATTAACCGCCATCTTGTTGGCAGTTAACCGCCATCTTGTTGGCAGTTAATTTGCATATAGCCCTGATTAGCCAATGAAAAGGGTATCGTCGTACGCCAATTACCATTTTTCTCTTTTATTAGATAGGATAATTTCAAAGAGACCATTCAGTCTATCAATAGATTTTGGGGGGTCAATTGCAGTGAATGATGATGGACAAAAAGTTATACTATTGAAGCCAATGTTTAGTACACAACAGGGACATGAATAACAAGTATCATTATTTTTTCTCAGTATTAATTGAAGTTCTGTTTACATACATTTGTGCCAAGTCTTTGACAATCCTAGTTGTATTCCAGTGTTACCATATTTTTTCTCATTTCAGAGGTTTGTTCTAATGCCCCTTCCCATAATTTTTGTAAATTAGAAAGAAAATAATCTACTTTTTTTTTTAAACAAACTGCCCAAAATCTGTTGCTTTGTTAATTTATTTAATAACTAGAGGCCTGGTGCACAGATTCGTGCACAGGTGGAGTCCCTCAGCCTGGCCAGTGATTGGGGCCTGTCGGCGCCATTTCACCCAGTCCCCATCAGGTCTGATCAGGGCCAGCCAACTGGGGGGAGGGACTGCAGGAGGTTGGCCAGCCATAGGAGGTTGGCTATTGGAGTGCACTGACCACCAAGGGGCAGCTCCTGCATTATGCATCTGCCCCTTGGTGATCTGGGCACATCAGAGCTACTGGCCAGTTGTCTGGTCATCTGGTTGTCCAGTCATAACAGTTGCTTAGGCTTTTATGTATATAGATAGTCATGTCCAAGTAGATGCAAGACAAGAGAAGAAGATTCTCTTTATTTTCTGAAAATATTCTTCGGTTCTCATTTTTAGTTTTGCTATAAATCTATTACCTTAGGTAAGGCTTCATGCTATTCATTTTTACCAATCTATAAAATTGAAACTATATTGTCTGTTGTGCTTTAGGGTTAGAAAGAGGTATCAGCACTAATTGATATTTCTGGCATAATTTTGAAAATATAAGATGACATTTATGTCTTTCTAACCATTTTATTTTCACCTAATTACTCTGTCTTTCAATTTAGAAATCTTCATTTATTGCCTTTGCTAATCAAATTTACTTTCCTGTCATTTCATTTCCTGATGTCTGTCAGTTGTAATATTTTAAAACAAAATTGATCCAGGGAAAAGCAGTTTATTACAAAACCTCAACAAGAGCAAACAGGTAAATTGTGCCTTTATAACACCTATGAAAATGTCTAGAACATATATTATTAACCATACTTTGGTTAGATCTTTGGAAAGCTGAAACAAATCTTAAATAATAAAAAGTAACTCTGGTGTTTTGAAGCAATAACTTATAATAATTTATTTTTTATCAACTTTTGCTTGCCATTCTACCTCCAAAACACCAAAGGAAGAAATTTATACAAACCATTCAGCTAATGGAGCTTCAGTTCTACATTGAGTGTTACACAAAAGTGTAGATAGAAGGGTTAGATAAAAATTTGGCAGTTGTTACAAAAACTTTTGTTTACAATTGTAGGGTTACTAGAATGTTAATTTCCTCAATTAACTAAAATAGAAAGAAAAGAATAAACAGCACAGAAACTGGAAAAGAACAAAGAAAATAAAGCACATAAGTTGGATAAGACAGGATAGCAGATGAGCTGTGTCAGCAATTTTCAGTTTGCAGAAAATGTATATAAGCTGGAGTACTTGTATTTATGGCAATTTGGCAATTGAGCAATGTGAAAAACCACACAGTAGAGAAAATCAAAAATTGTAGGATAAGTTGTAGAAAAATTTCCTTTCCAACACATTTCACAGCAGGCAAGAAAGTGAGGGAAATGTGTGAGCCTAAAAGTGTGAATTCAAAGAAGAAAGAAAGCTTTGAAGTTGGTAGCTGCCTTGGGGCATTTGACAATCATTGTAGCCCATGTCCTGGGTTTTAATTATCTGTGTATATAGAGGATACAAAAAAAAGCCTAGAGTCTACATATGGTAAAATGTCAAATTAAATACTTCCAAGTAAAGACTAAATCCTTGAAAGGGGTTGCCACCATCCATCAAAACTGAACAAATCTAAATCTTACCACACAGAACAAGACTGTACCTACACTAGCTCAAAACCTTCATTCTCTCTGGAAGGATAGTAAAGTTTCCAGAAAAGGCACAAATAGAAATTGGGATCTGAATTAACTGTATTCTTCTGGCCAAAAAATTATAATCTAAGAAGATGGCTTAAATTCTGAGTTAGTCATGACACAAGGCAGTTAATAGACTCATATTCATGAAGGAAAGCATCTTTATTTTCAACTCTCCAAAAATTAGCACAGATGAAAGAACAACTGACAATGAAAAAGGCAATAAGCACATAAAGAAACAAACCATCATAGGTAGAAATCAGATGAAACAAGAGAAAAGAAATACATATATTACTAGAGTACTGATGCATGAAATTCATGCAAGAATAGGCCTTCCTTCCCCCAGCTGCCAGCACTGGCTTCTCTCTGGCACCCAGGACCCGGGCTTCCTCTGACCACCGGTAGGCACCTGGGACCCAGGCTTCCCTTGCAGCTCTGGCTTCATCTGGAAGGTTGTCTGGAAGGATGTCTGGTCTAATTAAAATATTACGCTTTTATTATTATAGATTTGTTTAAAAATGGATTTGAAATTATAGAAGAAAAAGAGATCTTTAAGAAGTAAATTTGTAATTTCTGAGATTACAAACTCAATGTAAGTGTTACATTTAGACCTGGAGAGTATTTTGCTAAGCGAAATAAAGCAGTAAGAGAAAGACAACTATCCCATGATCTCCCTCATTTGTAGAATGTAATGAACAAAATAAACTGATGAGCAAAATAAATCCAGAGATATAGAAGCATGGAACAGACTGTCTAATCTCAGATGGAAGGTCAGGGAGGGTGGATGGGATGGGAAAATATCAACCAAAAAAATTGTATGCACATATGCATAACTGATGTACACAGACAATAAGGTGGTGAAGGCCTGGGGCAGGGGCCTCGAGCAGGCTAAAAGAAGTCAATAGGGGATAAAAGGGGATATATGTAATATTTCCCATAATAAAGATTTAATAAATAAATAAATAAATAAATAAATAAATAAATAAATAATAAATAAAATGCTAGAAATGTGAGATTCTATTATCTGGCTAATCCTTAAAGGAATTTCTTAGACATATACCCCAAAGAAAAGGAATATGAGCCTAATAAGAAAGTCTGAGGTGCAAATAACAGCATCCATTAAATAAAATGTTAAACATGCAAATGAACTTGAAGCATTTTATATGTAAACTAGAGGCCCGGTGCACGAAATTCATGCATGGGGGGTGTCCCTCAGCCCAGCCTGCACCCTCTCTAACAGGGGACACCTTGGGTGATGTCCGACTGCCGGACATCTCTCTCGAAATCTGGGATGCTGGCTCCTAACTGCTCATCTGCCTGCCTACCTGATTGCCCTTAACTGCCTCTGCCTGCCAGCCTGATCACCCCTAACTGCCCTCCCCAGCTGGCCTGGTTGCCCCCAACTTCCCTCCCTTGCTGGCCAATTTGGTTCTGATTGGTTGGTTTCTATGCCAGTCAGTGTCAAAAGCTCTGACTCCTAGGCAGCCATTGGTTCTTCAAAACACCCACATTTGGTTCTGATTGGTTGTTTCCTATACCAGTCAGCATCTCTGGGCCTATCAACGGGGCCTGATCAGAAAGGAGAGGCTTATCAGAAGCCCTGGTGGAGGCCTGGAGAGAAATGGAGGTGTGGCTGCTGGCCAGACTGAGAAAGAGAGAGGCAAGTGCTAATCAAAAGCTGCCACAGAGGCAACGGATCAGTCCCTGCTTCTCTCTTCAGGGCTCTCTCTGACCCTGATTCACAGCCCCCTCAGTAGTAAGTGCTGGGGCACTATGCCTGCAGCAGAGGCAGGAAGCAGTCAGCTGACTGCAGGACTGACTTCTGGTTGGTCAAGCCTCTTTCATTGCAACCTAGGGTTTTTATGTATTAGGATGAAAATAATTTTTAATAATTGGCATAAAAAGGAAAGCTAACTTAATTTATAATGTTTACATGTAATTTGTAAAGGTTATCATTGGAATTAGAGCTGTTTAAAGTTGTAGCTTTTGGAAGTATAGTAGAGTTATCATTAACTTCATATTTCATTAGTCTATTTAGGGAATATAATTTAAAAAATAGTAGAGAAAAATTAACAGAATTAAAAAACAAAATAAATCAAAACCAAAACGAGAGAAACACAAATACACAATTAGGTATCTAGAGTAAACAGAAAGAGTAAAATAAGTGGTTTAAGAGAAATATAAATAAATCAATAATTAAATTAGTTATGAATGAAATAAATTATTCATTCCAAAGAGAAATATTTTTAAAAAACTTAAAATATAGTTATAGCTATATGCCATTCAGAAGAATAGTGGCTAAAGTGTATAAACATATATATTGAGAAAAATGTACATCTACTGCCGAAACCGGTTTGGCTCATTGGATAGAGCGTCAGCCTGCAGAATGAAAGGTCCCAGGTTCGATTCCGGTCAAGGGCATGTACCTGGGTTGCAGGCACATCCCCGATAGGAGATGTGCAGGAGGCAGCTGATCGATGTTTCTCTCTCATCGGTGTTTCTAACTCTCTCTATCTCTCTCCCTTCCTCTCTGTAAAAAATCAATAAACTATATTTAAAAAAAAATGTACATCTACTAGTATATATATAAAAGCCTAAGTGACCATTATGACCAATTAACGAAATGACCGGTCAACTGGTCGCTATGATGTGCACTGACCACCAAGGGACAGAAGCTCAACGCAGGAGCTGCCCCATGGTTGTCAGTGCACTCCCACAGCCAACCTCCTGTAGCCAACCAGCCTCCCATGGTCCCTCTCCCCTCCTGCCTGCTGGCCCCAATCGCCCCGATCAGGACTGGGGAAGACAGCCCGATTGGCCCTGATCACTGGCCAGGCTGAGGGACCCCACCTATGCATGAATTCATGCACAGGGCCTCTAGTATGTAAAATAAAATCTAATAACATAAAAAAAATTGATGTAGTTATATTAGATTTTTTAAATTAAGGCATTGCTGAAAGTATGATGAAAAAATTTTAAAAAATTCATAGCTCAAATGCCCCAAACATATTTTTAAAATATGACTAAAATAAATATATATAAATTTTAAAAAGTAAAAATACACACTTATCATCAATGTGTTTATTTTTTAACATAATTCACTCACAAAACAACTGAACAAAAATCAGCAAATAGATCGAATTAAATTAAAAATAACAAATTTTAGTCAGTGGATGAATACATAAAACAGTACATAATGACTACAAATGCACATATTCAAGCATGCATGGGATTATACATACTACTGGTTATCCTATATATCATTCAAAACAAGTCCTATTAACTATAAAAATATATGAAAGGAATCAATATATTTTTCTTTAAAGGTCCAGAAATTAAATATTTTCATCTTTGTTTCTCATGTAGCCTCAACTGTTACTACTTTATGGAACTGAGTGATAATGTAAATGTAGTCATAGAAAGTATGGTAAGTAAATAAAATGATATGTGTAAAGCAAAACAAAAAAAAGTATGTAGATGAACAGACATGACTGGGTTCTAAAATAGGGTTGGCACTGAGTCAGTCCTGTAGGGTACTGTGTGCCAATCTCTGTTATAAAGCACTCATTATTAGGCACAAAGATAGTTAATGTCAAAATTAATATAACACAATGAAAAATATACACAACTGAAATAATTTTAAAGATCATTTCTAAATGTCTCAAATAAAGGAGAAATCATAACAGAAGTTGGAATGTATTTAGAAGTAAATGAAAATATCAATAGTACTTTATAAAATGTAACAATGCGCCGACCCGGTGTGGCTCAGTTGGATGGACCGTCACATTCCATGCACCAAAACTTTGCAAGTTGGATTCCCAGTTGGGGCACATACCTAGGTTGTGGGTTTGATCCCTGGTGGGGTCATGTGCTGATAGATGTTTGATGTTTCTCTCATACATCAATATTTCTTCTCTCCCTCTCTCTCCCTTCCTTCCTTCCCATCTCTCTAAAGTCAGTAAAACATATCCTCCTGTGAGGAGGCTCTCTCTGGAGCACATCCAGGCCTTTCTTCCTCAGACCAGCATATTTACCTTTTCTCTCTAATTTCCAAGGGTCCTCATGAGACTTGAAATCAGGGAAGCAGTGGGCAGCAGTTATCTCCAAGGCCCCCTCTTCTCTGACTTTTCAGTGAGCTAACAGCAGGCCCGCCTTGTTCATTTTTTCCTTATATGTCCATGCTTCTTCTCCCCTAAGCCCTTCCTGTGTTTCACTGTCCACAGCTTTAATAAGTGTACTGCCAAAATCAATTTTAAAATGTTACAAATGTTAAAGCAAGAACCATTTATGAACCATAAATTAGAACTTACTAAAGATGGAACAAGAGAAGAAATTAAAGAGAATACAAAGTTAAAATGAGAGTGTCAATAAACACATGTAATTGTTCTAACATTTAAAGAATAACCTTAAATGAAAAAAAAAAAATGAGCTAGATAATTTTTGCTATGCTTCCTTCTCCTTTCACAGGAGAGAAAAACATTTACAAAGTGGCTATGTGAGGGAAGAAAAGAGAAAATAATCACAAGAGTCGCATGCACTAAGAACCTAAGAAAATATTATGATCAAAATTATGCTAATTTATTCAATATATTTAAGAATTTAGATTAAAAAACAAAAGCATACAGAAATAGAACTGAGTAAAAGTCTCATAAGTAAATGTAGGTGATTTATTTAATAATACAATAAATCAATATTGACAGTATTTATTGATTATAATAATTAAAAAGTCACATTTTCTTGATAAGTTATATGGCATATTACAAACAAGATCATTTCAATATTATGCTAATTCTTTTAAAAAATACAAAAGTGCAAATATTCATTATCTGAATCTAATCTTATGATGATATTAAAACAAAAATGATTATGGAAATGAGTATTATGGTCAAATTATATTACAAAATACATACAAAAATCTGAAAGGTAATTAAATAAATACAAACATCATTTAAAGGCACACATGCATGGATACATACATATTTGATTTATAACATTGGCATATTAAAGGAAAAATCACTTCAAACGTTTTGATTATGTCTCCACATGAAATAAAAAACGAAAAAACTTGGCAAAATTCAAATAGGGTAGGACAAGTATGTGTTGTGTGGTGAAAATATAAAAACATTTCTTTAAAATTGTAAAAATGCCAAGGAAGCCACTATAACTAAATCAATTCCTTGCATTAAAATTCTTGGCCAGTAAATAGGAAAAGTAAGATTCCCAAAATAAGTCTTCTTTTCTTTTTTTCTTTTTTCTTTTCTTTTCATATATTTTATTGATTTTTTACAGAGAGGAAGGGAGAGAGATAGAGAGTTAGAAACATCGATGAGAGAGAAACATCGATCAGCTGCTTCCTGCACATCTCCTACTGGGGATGTGTCCACAACCCAGGTACATGCCCTTGACCGGAATCGAACCTGGGACCTTTCAGTCCGCAGGCCGACGCTCTATCCACGGAGCCAAACCAGTTTCGGCTTTCTTTTCTTTTCTTTTCTTTTCTTTTCTTTTCTTTTCTTTTCTTTTCTTTTCTTTTCTTTTCTTTTCTTTTCTTTTCTTTTCTTTTCTTTTTTCTTTTTTTCTTTTCTTTTCTCCTAAATATCTTTACTACCAACAGAGGAATTCTTTTGTCACTTCTCTGTTGAAACAAAGTGAGATTTTCCTCAATTTTCTTACAGTAAGATCCACATTTTTTACCATGTCCTACAAGTAGTTACATGAGATTCTCTTTTTCTCATAGACATCTTTACTCACTGTTTCAGCTACACAGGTCTTGTGACTTAAGGCACATGCACACTTTAAGATATTTTTAGTGGCATTTTCTTTGTCTGGACCAGTTCTTCTCTATAATCATTGTTACACAATCCAATATTGTTTAATTTCAATATACAATGAGACGTACTCTGAGAGCCCTAATATTATGCAATCCTTCTCCACTATCTCCCAGATTTTAATTCTTCCACCCCATTTTACTAATTCTTTTTCTAGAGTACTTATTACCTAACATTTTAAATAACTTTCCTAGTTATTAGTTATGTTTATAAGGTGACCATTTAAAATAATATCTGAATAGTATAATTTGAAAATGGAAGAGGTTGCTATTAACAACATGCTGCGCTAACAGGCATAAATGGGAATTATCACAAGCAAACGGAGCATATGGTTATTTACCCTATGACTTATATTTTGTTTTGTTTTTGTTTTCTGTAATGCAAGGTTCATGAAAGATCTTTGCTTTGTTTACTGATGCAAATCATGTGGCTACAATGCCAAAATAAATATTTATTTGAGGATAAATATCTGACAATTTCTCCTTTGCCATTAAAAAATCTCTCTCCATGCCCCCCCCCACTCCCCCGCCCCAAACAACCACCCTCATTACTCTGTCATCCTAAACACAATGAGATATTTCTGGTCTGTTCACCAGGTAGCAAAAAAAATTCCTGACAATTCATATAACATGAATTCTCTTTTTCAGTAGCCAGAAATCATTCCTGAAATGTAGACCTAAGTTAATATGGCTTTTTTATATGATAGTCTTTTTTTTTTTTTTGAGTGAACATTTCTGCCTGTTTTAATAAATACAGTTAGCACCATAACCAACACCAATACAGCGGCATTACCTCCACAAACCCCATGCCCTCCCCCAGCCCCTGACAACTGTTCTGTTTTTGGTTCCTCTAGATAGGCCTTCTCCAGAATGCCATATATATGAAATCTATACAGCATGTATCATGGTCTGTTGTGATGATGATTATTTTTTGCATTAGTGACTGTGATTTTTTTTTATTGTTTAAAGTATTAAATACAGTATTACATATGTCACTTTTTCCCTCCAGTGGTCTCCACTGTTCACCCTCCCCCACTTCCACAGCACATGCCCTCACCTGATACTCTTGAATGAAAAGTGTTGAATTTTGTCACAAAGCCAGAGGCGGTTCCCACCCCCACCCCTCATACAATATATTTACTTCAAATATTGAAGTTTGCTTTTCTCTCATTTAAAAATTAGGTGGATTTTTACAAGAGAAATTGGAGAGGCAGGTCTGGGCAACTAGAACACACACAAGCTCTCAGATGCAAAACAAATAGACCAACAAGAACATTTGGAACATTCACATCCTTGCCTGTTGACACCTTAGCACAATCTGCAAAGTGCTGTGAGGATTGCCCTTCTGTTTATTCATTGAATAAGTAATATTTGCGCATTTCTCTTTTCCCCTTTGGATACAAAGTTCTGTGAAATATGATAGAGTAAAAGGAACATTTGAATGACAGAATCTGCATACATATTTCAATTACAGGCGATAGGAATATTTGTGACTTTCCATCATTCCAGTGCTGCCTAAATATATATATTTAAAAATCAAGTAACAAATACTCTTTTTATGAGATCAATAAATAGAAATGTTTGGGAAATTATTATTTATTTTTCATTACAATCACTTAAAAATAATATTTTAAAAAAGTAAATCTAACTCCAGATGCATGATAGAAAAAAAAATCCACAAAATAGTGTTTCTGGCTCAAACAGCTTAACTCAACTCCTATTAGATATTGAAACCTTTAAAAATTATAAGCATTGCCTATTTAGATAACCTTTAATGAAAATTATGTATCATGAATTGACTGTTTAAGAAACCAGGTGATTAAGTTTGACAATATATATTTCTTACCAGTTGCTTTGCAAATGTAGGCTGTTGAGAATAATTGAAGTTGTCTTAAGAACTGTAGAATATCTTCATTAGTCCTCTATAGCCTGAACTCCCATTCTGTATTTATTGTTTGAAACCTACCAAGGAAGGCTCTTGTATTCTAGACTAGACAGTAAATACATTCATGTATGATATGTCATATATCTTGTACATATACACATATATCATATATACACCCATATGCCACACACGCACACACACTATATATGTGCATATACACACATATATATATGATGTACATAAGTAGGTTTACAGTTGTGAGTTACATTATTTTGAGTTAATAAAGCTATTGTAATAATCATAACCTGCATGCCCTTTTCTAATCGAACAACTGTAAGCCTACTGTTGCCTACCCCTGTATACAAACAAACATGAACACATACTAGATAAAAAAATTTCAGATTTTTGATACTATAGTACATCAGATGAGACATTGGCTTTAAAATTCTCAAACACTCAAATACAGCAGGTCTTTCTCATAACATTTAAATAAGAGTCTTATGATGCTGTCTGTATATGTGTAGAGGCAGGTAATGCAATCCTATCTATATCGTTCTACACCTGTTTGTGTGGGTCAGACAATTGACCCTCAGGGGACCTTTCTAATTTAATTTCCTAGCAGAGGGCCTCAGCTAAAATATGGCTGGAAAGTAATTGAAGTCACTCAGGAATTGCATGCGGGAAGAATGGAAGGCATTTTCTGTCTATAAATAGATAAACATCTCTGGACATGCTCTCCTACTCTTACATGTTAATGAGGATGTTTCACAATTTTCTAGTACTATCTGTATATCTGCAAACTCCTAGAGACTTCTGTACAGATTTCTAACCATCGCAACCCTCCTCTAAATAATGAAAAATCAATCACAAAAGCAAAACAGAAGTTTATTAGTAAATGTGGAATTGTAAACTCCACTTCACCAGAGAAGTCAGTCTGATGTAATAGAAAAAGGGTCTGCTTTCTAAACCAGGCAGATGAGATGAAATTGTGATAATACTAGAGAATAGCCAGTTAACTTACTTATCTTCTCTAAGCCTTACTTCTGCCACCTCGAAAATCGGAATAAATCATAACTTACATGTATGTGTTGAATATAAAATGAAATAAAGCATTAAAAGTTGTTCTCTGATCATTCCACAATCAGTATTTCACACATTACCACCCTTTCAAAAGTTAAGTATTGCTATTTTATCTTAAATATTTAAGGGATTTTAGTTTTAATTTATTTGAAGTATCCTAGAAGCATTTTCAAGACATTTTTTTAAATGCTGGAACATCAAATATGTAAGGAATGATCTTTTTTAACTTTTTACCTTTAATATTATAATAGAGAAAAGAAGCCAGGTTTGGAATATTATTAATACTTTTTTTGCTAATCAAGCACTTTGTTAATGATCAACTTTGTAAGTCATCAATATACATAAATAGAAATGGACAAGTTGGCTTAGTGGATATAATCATTGTTTTATCTAATTGTAAAGATTAGCCTCATCTTAGTCTTCTTATTTATTTTAAGCATATTTGAAGCACTTTTAAATGTACTCATTTGTACATTTGAAAGTAGTGTCCTTGATCTGGCTGGTGTGACTCAGTGGTTAGAGCATCATCCTGTGCACTGAAGAATCACGGTTTCAATTCCAAGTTAGGGCACATACCTAGGTCCTGGGTTCAATCCTTGGTCGGGGTGCATACAGGAGGCAACCTATTAATGTTTCTCATCTTGATGTTTCTCTTCCACATTGATGTCTCTCTCTCTTTCTCCCTCCCTCTGTTCTAGAATCAACGAAAACAAACAAACAAACAAACAAACAAAACCCTTGGGTGAGCAATAAAACAAAAAGTAGTGTTCTAAGTTGATGTGGGGTTTTTTTGGAGCCTGACTGCCCTCTTTGACACATAACAAATATTTGCTTGCAGGGCTTTGCCAAGTTTTTTCATCTAGTTTGTAAAATTCACTCATCAAGGCAGTTTTCAAACTTTCCTAAAAGGAAGCTCCAAGCAATTGATTAATTTGCTTTTTGATTATAGTTTTCATTGCATTGCTCCCAGCCAAGAAATTTTCTCTTCAGAGTTGCAAAAAGAGGTTGGTCATATTCATTCACAGTTTGCGTTACTGGCTGCACATATTGCTCTGAGTGATGTTTACGTTAGTTATTGCTCGGGGTTCTCTCTCACAAGACACAACAAAATCCAGACTCTTTTGAAACTTCAAAGTAATAAAATCCATATTTTAAGTAAGTATCTATAAATATCTCACATTATTTTACTCTGGCTGATAATACATTGCAGTTGTATGAGCTTTGGAGAGAGAGGTCAAAATAAAAGCACTGTGTGAGTCTGTGTGTGTTTAACTGAATTTGTGCTCAAGTATGCAATATCTCAATATTTCAGATATGTTCCCGTTTGAGAAAAATGACAAGACTACAGCTTTTCCCTTTTGCCACTCTTGCAGAGCTGAATAGTGGTCACCCATTAGCTAGGTGACAGCCTGTGACAGTTTACTACAACTGTTTCTGCACAGGCAAAGCCCAGGCCTGAAAATCTGCCTTCTTAAGCACAAGGCCAGGGAGATACTGAAGAAACATGCAGGCCACTCTAGTCTGGCAACTACCAGAGTTTATTAAGGGATAAATACATATGTGGCACATCTTGGGTGGCTGGAAGACAAAATGGATATTCTGTGTGTTGCTTGGCAGGAACCAAAGAATTCCATAGAGTAAAAAGGGAGGGGAAATGGTCACGAGTACTAGTATGGGAATGCTACCAGGAACGGGAAATTCCTTCACACACTTGACCAGGTCAGGACAAAGGCCTCTTCCAAGAACCATCATGTAGCGGGAAGCATGGGAGCAGTACGGAATTTACTAGTAACATAGGTTCACTGATGTTAACTAAGGTTCAATGTCACAGTGAATATCAGTCATGGTCAGTCTGCAAGTGGGGGTTGCAGTGAGTAATCTGTGGTCCTGCCTAGGTCAGCTCATGGGCCAGACAGCGGTCATGTCCTGGAACAGTCTCTTATCCACACTGTCCACTCCATCCTAATGAATGTTTGACATTCTTGTCTAATGTCTGCAAATATTAATTACCACATCCTCCTTTGCGGCTTTTCTCATGATAAGAGAGTCAATGAAGGAAGAAACTTATTTTCTGCAGCCCTGACTCAATGAAATGCAGTCACTGCAAAATTAACATTTTGGAGTCACTAGATCTACATAGGAAAGCCAAGTAGCCATGTACTGTAGCCAGATACATATGCAAAATTAAATAACATGATGTTTTATTTTAAAAAAACCTAAAGAAATGTAATTTTTAGGTATCAACAGAATGAATGTAGGTCTTAAAGAAAACAGTAAATGTTCAAAGAAGTAAAATTAATTATAATAATTATATGTAAAATTATGTTTAGTTAAAACTATTTTAATGTGAAATGTCTATTTAATCTTTTAAATAGACAAGGGATTGACTATAAAGGGGCAGCATGAGGGACTATATTGGGTGATGGAATATCCTCCTATGGTGATGGAGATCTGAATCTCTGCATGTGTTAAAACTCAGACACTTGGGCACCACTCCTCCTAACTCCCAAAGGAAATTATTTTATTTTTAACAAAAATTTATTTTTTAAGGAATTTGATTGTGAAGTTGGTATACTTTTTATATCAAACATTGATCTATGCTTATTTGTAAAATACATGTATCAAATACATGTATCTTTTGCAATGTTATTTTATGTGTGACAGGATAAGAGTGATATTCTTCATTAGCTTTCCCAGCTCTAAATTCAGCCTATGTAGAAATAAATGTGTTTTGGAAGGAAAAAATTTGCACAGATGTCATTCCCTGAAAGCAGGTGAATTATGAATGTAACTAATGCACTGTTTTGATTTTGAGCTTCTGGAAACTGATATATTGAAATGTCAACAGATTCAAGACCATTTTCAGCTATCTTAGAGATGTATAAATTGATAGCCACTTATCTTACTTGTAACTTGCATTGATTTATCTATGAAGAATCCTTAAGAATGAAATTCAGCATTTTCCTATATCTATGATTATAGCATCATTAAACTATTCTGAAAAAGCACAATCTGAACATAAACATTAGTCTTATGTCACTTTTGTTATGCAATAATCATTGATATTATGTAGGAAAAAAGATAAGGAAATATAGACAGAATATAATTGTATTAAATTAAAAATTTTTGAAGGGTTCTGGGTAAAATGCCAGTTTCCGGGTAGATTCATTTCCTTCCTAAGATATTCACAAAATGATTATACACACACTACTGTCTATACCAGGGGTGGGCAAACTTTTTGACTCGAGGGCCACAATGGGTTCTTAAACTGGACCGGAGGGCCGGAACAACAGCATGGATGGAGTGTTTGTGTGAACTAATATAAATTCAAAGTAAACATCATTACATAAAAGGGTACGGTCTTTTTTTTTTTCCAGTTTTATTCATTTTTTCTAGTTTTATTCATTTCAAACGGGCCCTTCCTCTCTGAAACCAATCAAGAATATATATATTTTTAAAAGCCAAGTACATTCTGTGAGCAAGATAAAATATCTCTGAACTATTATATACAATAGCTGAATTTTCTCATCTGCTTATGTTAATACTTTTAAATGGCACAAATGGATAACATGCTGCTTATCCAAATAAAATATTTAAGTTAGACATGTACCTAAAAATGAGTTTAGGGCATACTTTGTATTAATGATTGGAATATTGAAAATTTTTAGTTTTTTTTTTCCGGATAATGAAGTCATTACATTATGGACTAAATGTATGTGGTATGTGACTCCCTCAGATTGTTATGTTGAAATCTTACCCCTGATGAGATGATACTTGTATTAAGAGGTGGAACTTTCAGAGGTAATTAAGATTAGATGGAGTCAGAAAGGTGAAGCCCTTATGAATGGGATTAGTGCACTTAGAGGAGACACAAGAGAGGAGTTCTGCTCTCTGTCACATGAGGCTACAATGAGTAGTCTGCAGTGTGCAGTTTGCAACACGGAAGAGGGCTCTCACCAGAACCCGATCATGCTGACACCCTGGCCTTGGACTTGCAGACAACCAGAACTATGAGAAATGTATTTCTTTTGTTTATAAGCCACCAAGTCTAATTCCATTATAGTGGCATGAACTGAACTCCTTGTATTATTTCTCTTCATGTTTGGAGAATTCATAACTCTCTGCATATATTGAACAAACTCTCCTTAAGTCACCTTTCATTCCATTCACTTTGTTCTACTTTCCTTCAATATAAAAAAGAAAATCAAAATTATCATGCATTCATGGCTAAAGTTCACATTTTGGTTACTTGTGGGGGTAAATATCATGTAATATACTTCAGGGTGCTTATTTTGACAATAATGAAATATAATTTTGCCATACTTCTTTAAAATTTAGGAATATTTTTCTGTTCATGACTGTATTGCTCCTCCTATTAAAGCAAATTAAATTGAAGCAACAGACTCAAGACCATTTTCAGCTATGTTAGAGATGTGTAAATTGGTAGCCACTTATCTTACTAGCAGTGGTGAGAGAGGAACTGTTTGGATCATAGCTCGGTTGTATTACAAATATGTGACTCTGCAAATCTTTAACCACTAAGCCTTAGGTGTTTCATCTCTAGAATGGGGATAATAAGTACACATGTCTCAGGAAGTTTTATGAAAACAAGAGAGGGGCCACAGAGCAGCACCATAAAACAAGGACAATTTATTGGGATTAAATTCAGTTGTGTTTGAAATGAGAATTCAGAGAAGATGTAATAAATATTTATGACTGCTAGGAAATGATCATATCAGCCTTGTAATTCAGTATCAGTCAGCCAGCAGATTTATTTTTCTGCAGCAATCATACTACTACTTAGTTTGAAATGCATAACAAAATGTAAAAACCATAGTTTTGCATGCTTGCTTATTGTCTCTGGTTATGAATGTAACCCTTTGAGTGTACCAGAATGGCAGTCATAAAATTTAAAGAAAAAAAATAGACTCAAACAGCACTTTTAGCTCTAAAATCTTGATGGCCTAGCTATGTGTGTTGCCTGACCATTTGGCCCAGGCTTCTATGAACAAATCTGGACTGTCTTCAAATGATCTGGAGTCTATACTATAATACTTTGTGTGAGCAAACATATTAAAAGTGAATTAGCCCTAACCGGTTTGGCTCAGTGGATAGAGCGTTGGCTTGCAGACTCAAGGTCCCAGGTTCAATTCCAGTCAAGGGCATGTACCTTGGTTGTGGGCACATACCCAGTAGGGAGTGTGCAGGAGGCAGCTGAATCTACGTTTCTCTCTCATCGATGTTTCTAATTCTCTATTTCTCTCCCTCTCTGTAAAAAATCCATAAAATATATTACATTTTTTTTTAAAAAGTGAATAAAAGTATATCGTATGGACGGATATGTGTATACACACACATAAGTAATAATTTCTATAAAACACTTAGGTTCATATTAAAATTTATTAAAATAATATAGAAATTCAAATAATGTTTTTAATACTTTTTTGAGACAGCATATAGACCTGAGCAGGGAATAAAATATGCCCGGTTGCCAGGAAGCTAAGTTAAGATGAGGTGGTCAGAATACCAGAGAAGCGGACCTCAAGAAGGTAACACCCCCCACACCCTACCCCAAAGCATTGAGGTAGCTGATTGTATCTCTTTTCCAACTGCAGATGTTGAAACTACTGACAAACAAGTGCAGTTTACCAAGGTTTGACTGCTATATGTCTTTCTAAGGTAGTGGCAATGAGCAGGTACCAACATAGTTACCAGGTAATGGAGCCCTCCTTTCCCAAAAAGCCCTCTCTTTCATGGATGCCCACTTTGTCTCCAACTTATAAAAACAGCCAAGCAGTGCCAGTCTCCAAGCCAGTTCAGAGGACCTTTCTTTCCTCTGTGCTGCCTCCTTCATGCTCGAGCATAAGCTTAACATACCAGTACGTCTGGAAGTTTCTCTTCTGATTTTTATCTTGGGGAATCCAAGAACCCCAACACTGGTAACATCTTTTAATAAATGAGCCTATTGATTTTACAATTAAGAGAATACGTTCTTTATTCTGAGAAATAATCATACAATTGTTACTGTTGAAATCAGTTCAGTTTTCTATTTCTTTTTTCTAAATGTTAAGAGGAGTTTCCCAAGCAAAATCTCTTTTGTTGTTAATAACTGATATCCTATTAAATTTGGAGCTCAAAGTTTTTGCATTGACTATCAGAATATAAGAATCCCAGCAGCCTTATGTGTTGTTCTATGCCTCCCTATCTCTGTGTGGACAAGCAATACACAACAGTAAGAAGGAAGCCTTCTGGATCAAAATTTTATATTCTTTTGAAGGGTATATACTCACTACTTATGTAGAATTATATCTTCTATTCCTAGTTACCATTAATATATTATATGTGAAATGTCATTAACTTAAAAAATATATATCTTAACTTAAAATATTTGCTTCTTACGGAATTGATGACCTTTTTATTAGTTTACTGTATTGTATAGTTGAGTACATCAGATTTCTGAAAGCAAATTAATATAATATACAAAAGGTGGTAAATTATTTTAAATATATATTTTTAATTTTTTTAATATATTTTACTGATTTTTTACAGAGAGGAAGGGAGAGAGATAGAGAGTTAGAAACATTGATGAGCGAGAAACATCAATCAGCTGCCTCCTGCATATCTCCTACTAGGGATGTGCTCGCAACCCAGGTACATGCCCCTGACCAGAATCAAACCTGGGACCTTTCAGTCCGCAGGCCGACGCTCTATCCACTGAGCCAAACCGGCTTTGGCTATATTTTTAATTTTTAAACTGAAAGTTTATAGAGCTAGAAAAAAGGTTAAAGCTTATTAATATAATCAACCAATTCTAAATTTTGTCAAAATTGAAACTATTCAAGAAATAATACTTCAGCCTAACTGGTTTGGCTCAGTGGATAGAGTATTAGCCTGCGGACTCAAGGGTCCCAGGTTCGATTCAGGTCAAGGGCATGTACCTTGGTTGCGGGCACATCCCCAGTAGGGTGTGTGCAGGAGGCAACTGATCAATGTTTCTCTCTCATCGATGTTTCTAACTCTCTATCCCTCTCCCTTCCTCTGTAAAAAAATCAATAAAATATATTTTAAAAAAAGAAATAATACTTCAAAATAACTAATATGTGACACAAAAAATATTTAAACATTTGATGTTTAACTTTTAATAAATAGTTCAAAACAATTAATATCCACTTAATATTATAAACATAAACCAGCTTTCATGAGCCTAGAAACTTATTGGAGTCTAAAAGAATAAGCAGAGTAAAATACTGGCAAGTCCTTCAACTTTTACTCAAAAGTCATGACATCTGAGGTTTAATAATTTAACAACAACAAAAAAAGACTTATTGCTCATTTTTATATTCTTAAGCCATTAATTTTAAGATGTGGACTGGACTGAAAGAAATGTAGTGAAACATAAATTGGCATACAATTTTATAGGTGGATTTTATCTGGAGGAATGAATGTCTGTCCATCAGAATGCTGACTAAAAACAAAATTGATTTAATATTTAAATTATTCAATAAGACAGATGCATGTACTAAAAATTCTTCATGAGGGTAGAGTCACAAGTTCAAGAAAAAAAGTCATGTACTAGTATCCCATTTGATTAGAAAATTTACATGGAACATTTTTATAGAGAAGATAGCAGGAATATTTCAATTCAAACTTTAGAGAGTCACAGAGGTTAAAGCTACTCTTGAAAGAAAAAAATATAAATATACATATTCTTTTTAATTTATTTCTCAATTAAGAAGGGGGGATATTAAACATATTTTTTAAATAAACAGATTAATAAAAGCCACCGTTTTTTTACTTAACTTAGGATAGAGAAATGGAGTTTAGGGGAAAAAAGACTAATAGAGACAGCTAATAACTCTGAGACTAAAAGATATGAGACCATCAATTCCATAAATAAAATAAATCAGAAACAAAAACACAAATTATAATCAATGCATAAAAAATAGAACGTGTGTGTGTGTGTGTGTGTGTGTGTGTGTGTGTGTTTAAGTCAAAAAACATTTTCTACAAATAAACCTAGCAAGTACCTCATCCATGTAAACCCAGCAATGGAACTCATGAGTCAGAATAGACCAGTGATGGTGAACCTCTTGAGTTCGCTGTGTCAGCATTTTGAAAAACCCTAACTTAACTCTGGTGCCATGTCATTTATAGACATTTTTTGATATTTGCAACCATAGTAAAACAAAGATTTATATTTTTGATATTTATTTTATATATTTAGATGCCATTTAACAAAGAAGAATCAACCAAAAAATTGAGTTCGCTTGTTACCTCTGACATGCGTGTCATAGGTTCACCATCACTGGAATAGACCACGGATCGGCTAGTTTTGAACAGATTTAAAAGCAATGAGAGTAAAGTGAAAGTTAATCTAAGAATGTACAAAATGAGTAGACAATTGTTCACAAAGGCTCACACAAGCAGTGATGTTCAGCGGTAAAGCAGAATACCAGTCAGTCCTCGGGTTACGTCGGACTCGATGTACGTCGTTTCTTGATTACATCGCCATCTCCCATTCATTTATAAAAAACAGTTCCGTCATTTTGACGTATGTACGTATGTGCTTTATGTTTTTTATTATTTATTTACCACAAATAAAGGTCAGGAATTGATATCTTTCTTTTCAATATTTTTTTTTACTGTTTCCCTTCATTACTGCTGTGTGTGTGCTCCATGCGAGTGATGTAGGTGCTTATGTAGGTGGGTTCCGATTTAACTGCGAAAATTGCATTCGGTTGCGCCATAGGAACGAATTTCCGACATAACCCGAGGACTGACTGTATCTTCCAGACATCAAAATGTTATTAGAAGTGGCAGACATGTCGTGTGTGATTAAAGACATAGTAATAGTTGAAATAATTTACTGTGTAAATGTCAGTTACCTATATTTTCATCCAGTCTGTTAGCAACTATTTCTATCAAAGCAAGATCATAGTAGGGGGGCCTCTAAAACATGCTGGTTCTTATCAGTCAGTCAAACTGAAGGATGTAAGGGCCTCAGACACTTGACACAAACCAGTGTAACCTTTCTTAAACTGACAGCTCAATGTTTTGTACTTTTTCCATTTTTTACTACTAAGTCTTTGTCAGTTAAAATGAGTATCAACTTGAGACTGATACCTTTACTCTTGTTTCACAATATGCATAAATCTGGTTTTGTGCAGTCTATGGGACAGAAATTTATGACCAATAATTTCAGAAAAATAAATGGAAAATGAAATTTGTTAAATGATCAAATCCAAAACTGCAAAGTAAATTACATATTTCAAAATCTTACAGTGCTACTTTTTTATTTTTTATTTAATTTATTTGAGTGTCATTGGTTATTACGATCATATAGGCTTCAGATGTGGGTTTCTATGTTACAAGATCTGTGTATTATACTGTGTGCCCACCACCCAGAGTAAATCTGCTCCCATCACCATAGACTAGGTGCTATTTCATATCATAAATGTTTATAATTTGAGGAGAATAAATCATTGTAATTTTTATATTATTTACTAAGTTAGCTTCAGATCATACTCAAGACTTCAATGATTAAAAATAACAGAGTTCCAGGACTATTCAATGGGGAAATGTCAAAATGTCAGTCTTTTCAACAAATGGTTTTGAGAAAATTAATATGTAAATGCAAAATAATGAAACTGGTTCCTTATACAAAAACAATCAATCAAATAAACAAAAAAAACCCTCAAAATGTAGCAAAAACTCTCAAACTCTTTTTTTTAAGCTCTCAAACTCTTTTTTTTAAACTCTCAAACTCTCAAAGAAAACATAGATGAAATGCTTCATGACATTTGATTTGTGAATAATTTCTATATAAAATGAATAGCACATGAGTTATAGAAATAAGGGGTTCATTTGCCTGTATGTACCATACCCAATCAAATGGGAACAGTTTGCAGCCAAAAAAAAAAGTTTTATTAGTTAAGGAATGGTATCATACCAGAGTCAGAGGTGAGCTCATGTTCAAAGACCTGGCTATCTAGAGGATGAGTTATATAGGGGCAAAAAATCATTAATCATGGTGACTAGAGCAGTAGGGTCATAGTAAGGGTCCTGGTCTCCACTGATTTGTCAGAGAGATTGTAGGGAGTAGTGGATCATTGCATCTGGTCCTGATGTCAGCCATGGTGTTGTCCCTCTGTCTGATTTTGCAAGGATGTGTTTGATGGGGTCATTCCCCTTTTCTGGGTCTGGAGTTAAAACACAACTGAGGCCTAGATATTATCTTTAGTTTGACTAAAACTCTGTCTCCATGACTAAAACAGACCCAAGGCTTTGTTCATAAGATTATTTGATGCTCACTAGCTTAATGATTATGGTAGTGGCCTTGCAAAGGAGAGAGAGATGGGTGAGTCAAGGTACTCCTAGGATGGAAAAGGCTAGTTTGAAACAAAAGGAAAAAAGAGAAAATATTAGATTAAATAAATTAAGTTTCTGAATGGTTACACATGTAACAAAAAATTGATAAATTGGACTTTATAAAAATTAAGACATTTGTTCATGATATTGATAAGTCTATAATGAGATACTACAAATATTGTCAATACTTACAAAATTCTTAATAATCTAGTTTACAGCTTAATCTAAATGGGTAAATGTAGAAAAATAAAGAGAAAGCAGGGAAGAAAATGTTGAAAGTGAAGAAAAAGAAAAGAGAAAGAAGAAAAGAAGAAAGAAAGGGGGAAGAGAGGAGGAAAAGAAGGAATAGGAAGGAAATAAGGAAGAAATAAAAGGGAGGGAGAAGTTAGAAAGGAAAATAGATAAATAAAAAATATTCAGACATTCTTTTGGTTTTGGTTTTGGTTTAATTCAATATTAGCAGAAAGAAAATAATGTTTATAGGTGTTTGAAAAACTCACTATAAGTAAGAATGCCAAGTTAGCTAAAACTCAGGTTAATTTTTTACAGAGCAACACAATCATTAGTTTTCAGTTATCATTTCTATAGGTAACAAATTATTACAATTCACAACTTTTCAGTATGCTAATTTCTAACTTTATGGGGCTGGAAATCATCAAACAAATATATATCTTCTATATAATAAAAGTATAATATGCAAATTGACCAAACAGCGGAATGACCAGTCAGTGGGGGGTGGGGCAGGAGAACGGGTGGCGCCAGGCCAGCCAAGGCAGGTGCTAGTGGGGGGCAGAGGGAGGGGACAGTGATTGGGGGGCAGCAGCTACCGGCAGCAGAGGAGTGATCAGGGGGTGGGACCACAGAGGGAGGCCACTGGTGGCGGCGGCAGTGGGGCCCCACTGGTCGCCTCCCGTAGAGGGAGGCCAGACTGCTATCAGTTGAACATCCCCCGAGGGCTCCTGGGCTGTGAGAGGGCACAGGCTGAGCTGAGGGACCACTCCGAGTGCACGGATTTTCATTCACCAGGCCTCTAGTGTGTGTGTGTGTGTGTGTGTGTGTGTGTGTGTGTGTGTGTGTGTGTGTATGTAAATACATATATATGTATTTAGACTAGTATGAAGTAAACTTATAGTATACTAGAGTCCTGGTGCACAGATTTATGCATTGGTGGGGTACCTTGGCCTGGCCTGTAGCAACCAGTGGACCTCCACGCCGCCATAGCCTGGCCTTACCTGCCAGCTCAATGGGCTCCAGCCTGCTGTCCGCATCTATCCCCCACAGCATGAAGTAGTGCACTAAGCAGCAGGTGGCCAGGAAGGACCCCGGCCTGGACTGGTTGCTGCACCACTCCCGCTCATCCTGGCCCCGCTGCACCTGCTGCCACTTCCACCACTTGGGCACACAGGGAGAGTGTCCACAAGAGAGGTTCATGCCGCTGCAGCTGTGCTCGCCAGCAGTGAGCCCGGCATCTGCTGCCTGTGTGTCATCTGAGTGGCACTCCTGCTGTGGGAGCACACTGACCACCAGGGGAAAGCTCCTGCATTGAGCATCTGCCCCCCAGTGGTCAGTGCATGACATGGCTACTGGCCAGTTGCCCAGTCGCTAGGTAGTCTGATTGTCTAGTTGTGCGGTCGCTTAGGCTTTTACATAAATAGATAATTCAAAATAATAAATAATCAGTGGTCATTTGCCTTATTTTCATGTTGGATAAATTATTGCTTTATAAAAAAGAAATGGAATGAAAGGAAGAAGAACAGAGAAAAGAAATAGCTAAATATATGGAAACTTTATTTTTTTTTTTTAAATTAAATCTTTATTGTTCAGATTATTACATTTGTTCCTTTTTTTTTTCCCCCATAACTCCCCTCCTCCCAGTTCCCGCCCCACCCTCCGCCCTCACTCCCCACCCACTGTCCTCATCCATAGGTGCACGATTTTTGTCCAGTCTCTTCCCACATCTCCCACACCCCTTTCCCCCCCAAGAATAGTCAGTCCATTCCCTTTCTATGTCCCTGATTCTATTATAATCAACAGTTCATTCTGTTCATCAGATTATTTATTCACTTGATTCTTAGATTCACTTGTTGATAGATGCATATTTGTTGTTCATAATTTGTATCTTTACCTTTTTCTTCCTCTTCCTCTTCTTAAAGGACACCTTTCAGCATTTCATATAATCCTGGTTTGGTGGTGATGAACTCCTTTAGCTTTTCCTTATCTGTGAAGCTCTTTATCTGACCTTCAATTCTGAATGATAGCTTTGCTGGATAAAGTAATCTTGGTTGTAGGTTCTTGGTATTCATCACTTTGAATATTTCTTGCCACTCCCTTCTGGCCTGCAAAGTTTCTGTTGAGAAATCAGCTGACAGTCGTATGGGTATTCCCTTGTAGGTAACTGAGTTACTTTCTCTTGCTGTTTTTAAGATTCTCTCTTTATCTTTTGCTCTTGGCATTTTAATGATGATGTGTCTTGGTGTGGTCCTCTTTGGATTCCTTTTGTTTGGGGTTCTCCGCGCTTCTTGGACCTGTAAGTCCATTTCTTTCACCAGGTGGGGGAAGTTTTCTGTCATTATTTCTTCAAATAGGTTTTCAATATCTTGGTCTCTCTCATCTTCTGGCACCCCTATAATTCTGATGTTGGTGCGCTTGAAGCTGTCCCAGAGGCTCCTTACACTATCCTCGCATTTTTGGATTCTTTTTTCATTTTGCTTTTCCGGTTGGATGTTTTTTGCTTCCTCGCAATTCAAATCATTGACTTGATTCTTGGGCTCCTCTGGTCTGCTGTCGGGAGTCTGTTTAATATTCGTTATTTCAGACTGTGTGTGCTTAATTTCTAGTTGGTTCCCCAATATAAGATCGAGGGTCTTATTAGTTTTCGTGTAGATCTCATTAAGTTTATCGGCAGCTTCTAAACAGTTCTTGAGAGACCTTAAAAGTGTGGTTCTGAACTCTATTTCTTCCATTGACAATTTTGTCCTGTTTCTTTGTCTCCGCATTTTGTTATGCTTCTTTGGTGCACCCCCTAGTGGTCTTTGTTCGCAGTCTTATAGATAAATCTTGATTGTTGTAGCTAATTCCAGGGAGGGTTTGACCTCCAGGCCAAGTGGCTATGAGAATCAGCTGTGTCAGCAGTGAGAGAACTTCTGTCCTCTAGGGAGGTGCTAATCTAGCCTTTGCCTGAGGCTATCCGGTAAATGCCTCTGTGCAGGGCTTGGGCGGGGCGAGTCGCACAGGATCAACAGGGTGGGCCAGAGAGAGCAGTTATGGCGGCTCTCAGTCCTGTCCCCAGGGGCTCTGCCTCTCTGAGTCCCAGCACCCGCTGCAAGGCTCGGAGAGAAAGCTGCACTCGCTCTGACCGAAGCCAGACAGTCCGCTTCTCCCGTTTGAGCCTGGGTCCCTAAAGACTCGCCTGTATCTGGAGCTCAGAGTCTGCGACTCCCTCCCGATTGAAAACAACAACCGCGCCCTCCGCCGCCAGCCCACTCCGCGCACTCCGCACCTCAGAATTTGACTTCACCACTGCGCCTCCTCTGAGTGTCCGTATGCGTTTCTCTTTCCTCCTAGTTGTAGGACTTCCACTCAGCCAGCGTTCCTGTGGTTCTGGGTGATGTCTGTTCCGTGTTTTAGTTTCACTTTTGAAGTAGTTGTTCAAAGCAGCAAACTCCAGCGTTAACCTATGCCGCCATCTTGGTTCTCCCAATATATGGAAACTTTAAAGGAATAGTCTGATTACCAAAATTTCAATTGCAGGATGCAGAGTTTGTTAGGGGAACATAGACTTGCTCAACAGGATTTAACACATTTTCCAGTAATTTGACATTTAGTTAACTAAGCCCAAAATTTATTCTACCTATCTGTGAATACTTTTTCCCCCTCAAATTAACAGAATATAAAATAATTGTTCTGGTAATAATATTTATATGGATATGATAAATATTCTCAAATATTCTAAATTGGATAAGCAAAACTATTTTTTTTAGTTTGGTACAGAACATTTCAAGTTGTTGAGTTGGATCAGTTGAATCCTGTGATTAATACTGTGAGTTTATAGTGTGAGTTTAATCTGATTATATTTACATCACTGTTTCTATTTAACAACAAATGTAATCATCTTTTAATAATTACCAGCAGATGTGGCTCACTGGTTGAGCATTGACCTATGAACCAGAAGGTCACAGTTTGGTTCCAGGTCAGGACACATGCCTGGGTTGTGGGCTTGATCCCCAGTGTTGGACTTGCAGGAGGTAGTCAATCAATGATTCTTTCTCATCATTGATGTTTCTATCACTCTCTCTCTCTCCCTTCCTTTCTCTGAAATCAATAAAAATATATTTAAAAATAGTAAAATACTATTGCTAAACCATTATAGCATTTTGTATAATGATTACATTTATGATAGTGAATTTGATACATAATTTAAATAATTGAGTCTTTGATTTCACAGTTTCATGAATGAGATTATACTTTCACAAATTTGGATGAACAAAAATGTTGTTGAGAATTTGATTACAGAATTCAAATTTTTTAGGCTTATTCTGAGAGTCATATATATTTCAGTAACTCCAGAAGTTTTCTCTTCTGGGTAACACCACCCACTTTTAGTTCTGTCTCATCTTCTTTTAGCCACATTGATATTCAGATGTATAATGAAGCAGCCAGATGAATTAAAAGCATGATGTATATACATAAAAATCTGTTATTTTTTTACACAATAATGACTTTCCAAATATAACTAAAAATCTGATTGCATTGAGCTCAGGGTTTAGCATTAGAAAGGAAGTCATCCTCATTTGCCAGGTAAATAACCCATGTATTCGGTTTGAGTATGAAATTTTTAGTTAATATGTTAATATACCTTATCATACATTTACTGGTTTATTATAAAATATCTTATTAAGAATATAGATGACTAGGCAACTGAAGAGGCATAGGAACAAGATCCAGACGGGTCTCAAGCACAGAGCATTTGTCTCCATGTTCTTGGGGTATTCCATCCTCCCTACACATTGATTCTTTCATTAACCTGGAAACTGCTATGAATATTTTTTTGTGTGAAAGTTTTTTCTCCTTCTGTGATAACGCATATCTGAGTTTAATATTTTCTTTCTTATATATATATATTTTTTTACTTTAAGACATGTGGTAAATATTTTACATCTATACTAATAAAAGTCTAATATGCTAATTAGACAAGGAGACCTTCTGGGAGACATTCTGGACAAAGCCATGGTGGTGGGGCTGAGGCAGAGGCAGTTAAGGGCAATCAGGCCAGGAGGGGAGGACAGTTGGGGGTGATCAGGCTGGCAAGGGGGAAACAGTTGTGGGTGAACAGGCCGGCAGGGGAGGGCAGTTGGGAGACATGAGGCCGGTAGGGGAGGGCAGTTGGGGGCAATCAGGCAAGCAGAGGGGGGAAGTGGGGGGAAAGAAGGCTAGCAGGAGGTGCAGTTGGGGCAAGCAGGCCAGCAGGCAGAGTGGTTAGGGGCAGTCAGACAGTCAGGTAGGTGAGCAGTTAGGAGCCAGCATTCCCGGATTGCAGTCCCTGTGGGATCGTGCCTAAACCAGCAGTCAGACATCCCCCAAGGGGTCCCAGATTGGAGAGGGTGCAAACCGGGCTGAGGGACACTCCTTGCCTGCACAAATTTCATGCATCAGGCCACTAGTATATTATAAATTTAATATCTGAGCATTATGAGATAGGTATTGTTTTTTCTATCTTGTTTTATGGCTATTAAAACTGAGGCTTAGAAAGTTTAAGATATTGGCAAAGATTCATGGCTATGATGCCTTTAGTCCATATCATATAGCTTCTTGAACAGAAATTTGCCCTGTAATCACCATGATGTCCAAAATGAAAATGAAAATTAAAAAAAAAACACCAAAAGTATTATCAGTTATACATATGGCAATCTATATATGTAGCTATATAAATAAAATATCTGTATCACTTCAGCTCCTGAAATATATTTGTTCTCTGTGGCATAAACAGTCCTACATGTCTCAACAATGTCATGCAGTTTTGCGTTCTCATATTATTCTTGTCCCTGAATGTTCTTCTGTCTTTGCTCACACTCATTCAAGCTTGTTAATACAAATCTTTGAGCCTGGTCTACATTTGAACATAGTATCTTTGTTGTAATTGAAGTATCATAAACAGGTATAAAAGTTTATCCTTGAATATAAATGCCTCCTTAGAAATGTCAAGTCTTTTTATTGTCCTCTTAATACTGCAACATAAACCTGAGAAAAAATGTGTGCATAGGGATGAATCTTCACTTGAATCATAGTCTGAATAAAAATCTTATGCCATATAAAAATAATGTATTTTTCAACTGAACTCATTTAAATTTTTAATTATGTCAGAATTGGAAAATTATATACCATGCTTGTTTACAAAAGTGCTATAAGAGTCTTCTGTCCACATGCCCCTGGAGGCTGGCTTTGTATTTTGTGCTGCCTTACTGAAGCTTTTGTGTCAGGAACAAGCTTAAATATTCAATTTCCATTTGTCTTCTCACTTACAAAGCCTCACCTTGCTCTTGATGCTGCTGGTCAGTCAGAAACCAGGTCAAGTAGGAGTCTTGTTCCTCCAATACGCATTCATTTCCTTCCTCACTTTGTACTTGGACAGTCAGGCTTAACACTTCTAAATACTGCTAATCTTCAAAGCCTTAACGTCTACAAGTGAACTGGAGCTTATTTCACTCCTCAAAGGCAAGTAGTTTACCTCTCCAAATAACAGCAAGCATTTATTGAGCAGGATCTTAAAACTGTTTCAAGTGCTTTTCTAAAACCGTTTCCATAAGGTTCCTAACTCTACGAAGTAATGGGGTGACCACAAGCATTCACCTCATTGCTCCCAACTTGCGGGAGGGAGCCCTGGCTGCCAAGTTCTGAAATCCATTTCTGCATTTGCGCTGAGTCCAAACCTTCTAGGGCTGTTCCCAGGCAGTAACTGAGATCTTCAGAGGTACTTCTTCAGACTCATTTTCAGAAGTCTTAAAATACCTATAAAGACTTCTCACCAGCTTTGCAGAAATTCCCTCCATCACACAGCACTTTACAGATCACTACCTAATCCACCTTATTTCCATCCCCTTTCTTTCTGGACTTCACTTGTGTTTGGATGTCTGCCCCAATATTATGCAGCTCTATTTCCAATTTCTAACGTTGCTGCAAGTTTAAATTGCCTTGCTCTGCCGATGATGCCAATCAGCTCACATATACTATATTATTAACCAAGTTTGAATACTGTGATAGCAATGTTGTTAAGTAATTGATCCAAGTTTACTGGTTTAAGAAAATACAGATCTGGGGCTGCAGCACATTCCCCAAAGGGAAGTCATCGTAGGAATTGTCAACATATTGAAGCAGGAAGTATTAGGAAAGAGTACTTATGAGTTGAACCTTGGGATCTCTATGTAGATTGAAATATTTTCCATTTACATCAGGGGTGGGGAACCTTTTTTCTGCCAGGGGCCATTTGGATATTTATAACATCATTCGAAGTCCATACAAAATTAGCAACTTAAAAATTAGCCAGCTGTATTTGGCCAAACATTTCATTAACTCACCCCTAATGCCTTGGCAGGGCCAGACCAAATGATTTCTGGTGCCATAAACGACCTGTAGGCCGAACATTCCCCACCCCTGACGTATATTATACCTAGCAGGAATTTTGTGTTCTATTAAATATCAATGTTCCAGAATTTTTACGACTAATGCAGCAACTCTTATACTCCCATTTTCTTTTTTAAATTTTCATCACATTATTTTATTTTTTAATATAACAAGGGCTTTCCATGACCACATATAAGCCACATAAGACACCATCTTTGTAAAAGTGGGTTTTAATTTTAATGTATTGATTAAGTGCACATATATTAATTTACATTTTTATATAAATGTATCTTTTAGATATTTACTCATTAAAATCTGCTTTTAAGCTGTATTTGTATTTCTACCCCTACTTATTTAGTTAATACATCCTTTAAGCAAATGAGAAAACTAGACCAATTTATCCTTGTATTCAGCTTGTGATTTGTCACTAATTTACTTGACATTAAAAACTTCTACCAGTCATTGAGATATTTCCTTTTTAAATAAATTAATGACATTGGTTGTTTTGTTTTCTACCTAATTAAAAGAAATATGAACTCATTTGGCTGTTCACTGAATGTATACTGAAAATTTCTACATGATTGCCATAAAATGCATACTTTCCTATGTAAGGTAATCAACTTCAAAAGAAATAGGCAACATTTATTATGAGTTTATGTTTACTGTAATATGTTTAAAGTTTCATAAGAATTATGATTATGTCAATGATTCAAGCAGAACCATGTGTGCATTTTATATTTTATTAACATATTTTAGTAAAGTAGAATCATATCCCATTCCAAACTCATCATCAAAAATTATTTATTAAAAATTATTATATAAGTATTTTTATAGATTACTTCCTCTGTCTAGTATTCACATAACTAACTTCAGAAGTACTGCCTGAGATGATAGCGCAAATTTTATTTTATTTATATTTTATATATTTATTTTTTAAATCCTCACCCAAGGATATTTTTCCATTAAATTTTAAATAGAGTGGAAGAGACATGGAAAGAAAGAGAAACATCGATGTGAGAGAAACACATGGCTTGGTTGCTTTCTGCACGTGCCCTGACCAGGGCCCAGCCCAGGGAGGAGCCTGAAATTGCGGTACATGCCTTTGACCATAATGGAACCCAGGAACCTTTGGTCCACAGGCTCTATCCACTGAGCCAAACCGGCTAGGGCAATGGTGCAAATTTTAAATGAGAATACATAGTCATTGAAAAGAAACACATAACTTCTAGTTACTAATATTGCCAATAATCCTGAATATTAAACTATCATTCTGACCTGCCAAATCAATATAATTGGTTTGATATAAATAAAATGACTGCAAGAATAAGACCTTGAGGATCTGGAGACTATAGTAAATATTTAGTCGATGGTTCAGCATTACAACAAGGATAATTGGAGATGTCAGTCATTGAGTTTATGACAGCTGATTGAAGTACGTTTTTCATTTCTTTCATCTCTGATCTTTCATAACTTTAAAAGAATTGTAATTATCTTAAGTAATAATCCTGGAAAACAAAAACAAAAAAGCAGAAAAGAAAATTGTCAGGAGACTACTTGAGAGGTTTTTTGTTTGTTTGTTTGTTTGTTTTTTTGCCAAATCGATGAACATTCACACAAAAGTAGGGAGTTATTCAGGTGAAAAAATAGCACGTAGTAAACCATTATCAAACATTTCTTCATTCATTAACATTGAATGTGAATTTTTGTAGGTGGTAGTGTTCCTTTGGGAAAAAAAAGTTCTGATATTTATTTGCACCTACATATAATTTCATTGCTTTGATGATTTTTTTTCTCTTCATTCAAGGATGGATGATCTGAGTCAATGGTGGTCCAACAGCATTTGCATTTTTACTTCTCAGCACTTACAAAAAATAAACATATTTGAATCCATTAGCAAGCTTCAATTTATGGCTTGCAAGACTGTATTATTCTGAACAAATGATGTTAGATAAAATTCTAATGAATTTACATAATGGAATCTATAAATGTAATGGATTAACTGCATTAGTGTATTTGTTGCAGTGATTTACTTTTTTTGTTTTAGATGAAAAAGAATGTTTTTAATTTCCCTTTAACAGATATTATTAATCTTGTTGACTTTGTGGCTAAACATGTAGTCAGATCTATTTACCACTAAAGATAAAAATGTCTTACCTTTGAACTGCTAGGGGGAAAAAAGCCTTAAGAATTTCTATAAGATTGCTTTGAATATAAACAGATATATATAGAAAATATTTAAAATATATCGGTTAGAAATAAAAACACATTGCTATATTGCATTATTTCTAGGAACTAAAGAAAAATAACAGTGTCAAACAAAATGTAAAGTCATACAGGACCATTATTGGTATCATATTTTTCAAAAATGTAAACAATTTAAAAGCAGACTTTAGCCCGACTGGCATAATTCAGTGGTTGAGCATCAACCTATGGACCAGGAGGTCATGGTTCGAATTCCAGTTGGCATATGTCTGGGTTTCAGGCTTGATTCCTAGTGGGGGACTTGGAGGAGGCAGGCAATTGATGATTCTCTCTCTCTCATCGTTGATGTTTCTATCTCTCTCTCCCTCTCCCTTCCTCTCTGAAATCAATAAAAATATTTTTTAAAAAGTAACAGCTTTTATAAAGAAAACACTTTCTGACTTTAATACATAAATAACTCTTTTAAGTGGAATTTTTGACAAAGTGATGTTGTGACTAGAGAATATAACAGTGCCCATCGTAACTTAAAATGCCAACAGAGAGAAGGAGCTTTCAATACTAAACCTATACTCAAATATACATGCAGAACCAGATTAATACAGTATTCTTCCACATATGTAAAATCTACACCCAGTTATGATAAAATAATCAGATAACCACTACATGATTGGCATTCTTCCAAACAAATTGATCTATGCTCTTCAGAACTGACAACTTCATGAAAGAAAAAGAAAGGCTTACAGAATTTTCCAGTTTAAAGACCAGCTAGACCTAACAACTGAATGCAAAGTGTAATGCTAGATCATAAGCTAGATGGATTGGGGTAAAATATTCGAAAGACTATTATTAGCTGAGTAGCAAAATTTGGATATGAATTATACATTAAAAATAGCATTGCAAATTAGAAAATTACATACATTTTATTTATGTAATATTAGATGATTTTTTAATTTACTGTGCTTTCATAAAGAATGACTTTGGCCCTTGGAAAAGATCTTATATTAAGTTCATGGAAATATTTTGAAGTAGCATAATAATAATAACATTCATGATAATAACAGTAATCCTATTATTTATCTTCCCATTTATAGATAACTGGGTAGACAGATGATAGAGAGATAGGGCATATGTGATGAGATATCAACCATTGATGAATTTAGATGAAAAATATACATACTTACTTGGATTTATGTCTTTACTATTTATTCTAAAATACACAAAACACATAAATGCTACCCAAACGTTGTGAAGCATAAGTACCAACATATTATATGCACTGTGCTTCAAAATGACCTTTGTGCTGCTGCTAGGGAGGATAAATTGACAGTTATTTGAAGCTTTGCCACACTGCCATTTTAACAGGGCTGAGAGAGAGAATCAGGGATCAGTGTGTTAACCTTTTAATGGAGACAGTTAGTGGTGCTCTAGCATGAACTAAAACTTACCCGTGCTGCATATACACATAATTATAATGAACAGTAGCAAGATTTTGCATAGTTTCTTGAAAAGAAACATTCACATTTTCAGATATTACCAAATGGACCTTTTGATCTCCATTTTGACAAACTCTCATTATAAGCATTTTATGACACTTTGTGGGAACAGAGGCTCTTTTATGCAAACATTACAAAATGCCCTGAGGCAAACAGTGCCATTCTGTTTTTTCCAATGTCTTACTGAAATATAAATATACATATTGCTAAGTGTATATTACCTTATAGCTGATGAGTAGCTGATGAGTTTTTACAAACTGAATACACCTGTGTAAGCTCCCAGATCAAGGCATGTAATGCGCAAGCCCTCCAGAAGCCCTCGGAGGAGGGGAAACACAGACTCAAAATAAACACTGAAATAAACCCCAAAGTACACCGTCGGGCCTGAAGCAAAGCTCAGGTGGCCCAGCACAACAACAAGCCTTGTGCAGGATTGAGACTGCTTTTTCATTTGAAGCTCCCTTCTGTTTCCAGTCCCCATTGGTTGATGATTATTCAGCAGAGTTGATGCTCCTAGAATTTTGGATCATATCCTTTTTCCCTTTATAGCTACTGAGAGACACCAGATCCCAGGCCTTACGCTGTAGGGCATCATCAGATTTTGCAAGTGATTGAAGCTGCTGGAGACTTGGAACATCTACCTTTAGAAGTAGCCAAAAGACCTGAAACGGATAGGCCATTTAATAGGAAAAAAAGAATAAAGGAAGAAAAAGAAAAAATTAAGACAGTGGATAAGATTCATGGAACACATATAGGAAAATCAAATAGTCTAGCGAAAACACACAATAACAAATGTAAGGGAAAGGCCCTGGCGGTTGCTCAGTAGTTAGAGAATCGGCACATGCACAGAAGGGCTATGGGTTTGATTCCCTGTCTAGGGCACTGACCTTGATTTCAGGTTTGATCCCTGGCCCAGTTGGGGGTGAGTACAAGAGGAAATCAATCAATATCTCTCTCTAACATTTATGTTTCTTTCCCTCTCTTTCCTCTCTTCTCTCTCTCTCTCTCTCTCTCTCTCTCTCTCTCTCTCTCTCCATCCCTCTCTCTCCATCACTCCACTCTCCCTAAAAAGCAGTAGAAAAATATCCTCTAGTGAAGATTAAAAAATATATATGAAAGATACAGCTTCATGGCTATAAAGCTGTAATCTTTAAGCATAATGCAAAACAGTGGACAATAATAACAATAGAAAAATCTCTCAAATTCGGTTAAGAAAAAATGTATATAAACTTATGTCAAGCAGGAATACACACACACACACACACACACACACACACACACACACACACACTAGAGGCCCGATGCATGAAATCCATGCACGGGTGGGATTCCTAGGTGTGGGTGACGATCAGGGCCAATTGGGGCCTTCCAGCTGCCAGCCGGGGACTTCCTTCCTGCCAGCCACCAGCCAGGGCTTGCCTTCCTGCTGGCTGCTGGCTGCTGGCTGCCGGCTGGGACCTTCCTTTTTGTCGGCTGCCGGCCAGGTCCTGCTGGCCAGGGGGAAGGACTACAGGAGGTTGGCCGTGGGACCTTGGCTATGGGAGCACACTGATCACCAGGAGGCAACTCCTGCGTTGAGCATCTGCCCCGTGTTGGTCAGTGCATGTCATAGCGTCATAGCAACTGGTTGTTCTGGTCGTTCTGGCATTCCAGTAGCGTAGGCTCATATATAATATATATATTAGAAGCCCGGTGCACGAATTTGTGCACCAGTGGGGTCCCTTGGCCTGGCCTGTGGGATTAGGCCGAAACTGACTCTCCGACATCCCCAGAGGGGTCCTGGATGGCGAGAGGGCGTAGGCCAGGCCAAGGGACCCCCACTGATGCACAATTGGGGTTGGGGAGGGACATGGGAGGTTGGCCAACCAGGGAGGGACCACGGGAGGAGTCCAGGGACCACTCAGTCCCGATCGGCCACACCCCAGTAGCAAGCTAACCTACTGGTCGGAGCGTCTGCCCCCTGGTGGTCAGTGCACATCATAGTGAGCGATTGAGTGGCCTTAGCATGTCATTAGCATATTATGCTTTGATTGGTTGAACAGACGACTGGAACGACTGGGCACTTAGCATATTAGGCTTTTATTACATAGGATATTGAATGGGAAAGGTTGACTAATGACATGACACCTACTTCGGGTTTATTAAGAAAAATTATCTATAACAAATCCAGAGGTTGGTTGTTCAGGGATTTGTATAGCACTCAGTTGTGTTCCTTGGTTCCTTCATGTTTTTTGTGCTCAGGTTTCTTTGAAAGTCTCAAATCTGTGAGTTTATGGTTTTCATCAATTTAACTAGACTATCATGGAAGACTACTAACATGAGCTATACTTTTTATCACCTAATGGAAATGCTTTTACTGAAATGCATTTGCTTATTAGAGCATTGCCCTGCATTAATATAGAAACCTCTAAAAGATGAATTATTTTTCAATACAAAAATGTTGCCAGTGTTACCGTTACTACATTTACTATTATCATTATGAGGACCATATAAAAATCTCACAAAATCTCATAAAAGAAACCTCAATATATGGAGCAGTTGGAATCATTTCTGTAACTGGAGTGACATTATTATAAATAGTCACTTATATGACTCTTTTTTTTGTTACCTTAAAGTATAGGTAAAAATATGTAATTTGGCAGATCCAAAAATATAATTTGGGAAATGATCTCCCACCTTTGTATATTTTTTTCCCTTGAAAATTATTTTTCCTTTGTCTAAATCCTCTCAGTGATTTTTGGTCAAAATAAATACACAGGAAGACTAAAACAAAGGGGGAGAGAGAGAGATTCGTAGTTGTTTGACCTTCCCTGACTTTTCTAAACAATTTTTTTTTGCTTACCTGTTTCAACATATCCCACCTGATACTTTTAGACATATTTAGTTCTATATAATTAATTTCTTGTATGCCCACCAATGAAGTCTGCCAGAATGCTCTTACCCTAACAGATTTTTGGATTTGGCTCCTTTCCCCAGCCACATCCTGCTGCTCCTCTTCCCTCTGTGTGACAGTGGCAGTGCCTTGAGGGGTTGTGCCAAATGACACGCTGGTGGGAGAATAATTAAAGTCATTCAATTATCAAATGTTTATGGAAGATCAAATATGTGCCAGCAACTGTGCTATACTATGGAGACAGGACACAGAACCTGACAGATATCATTCTGTTTCCCCCAAAATCTAATATCAAAATGTATCACTTTGAATTCTCTCCTGAAATGTCTAGCTATTTGGGATACAGATCTGGCCTAGGACAAAGTAGGACATGTTTTATAATTAACTAGGGGCCTGGTGCACAGAATTCATGCACGAAGTGGCGGGGGAGTCCCCTCAGCCTGACGTGCACCCATTGTCACGTTCCAGGATCCTGGCCACTACGGGCCTAGGTGTGGGCTACAGGCTCCGGGTGGCCTGGCTCCCGAGGATACCTGTCCAAGGGACACAGGCCTTTTGGTGACGGCATGCGCGCAAGTGGCCGCAGAGTGAGAACTTCCATCAGCACCCACACACACATACTCCAGTGGGGTGGGAGCTTCCCCCACGTCACCATGGCAATGTGGGGGAAGCTCCAGGCCCCACCCCCAGCCTCTGTGCGTGCCTCCCTGACCCCAGCTCCCTGGCGTCCATGCGTGCCGCCCTGATCCTGGCAACCTGTTGCCTGTGCGCTCACACAAGCCGGGTGGAAACTTCCTTGTTATCCGTGCACCTCCCCTACCCCGACTCCTTTGTTGGGTTAATTTGCATACTCAATCCTCATTGGCTGGTGGGTGTGGCTTGTGGGCATCGTGGAGAGATGGTTAATTTGCATATATCTCTTTTATATAGGCAGATTGATTTACTTTTCAGGTATGTAAAATTATGCAATCACAAAATTTACCTCTAAGAAAATACATTGATGTCCCACATATGGTGATGATGAACATTATTTTAGCAGGGTAAACTTAAATAACAATTTAAGTTATACAGAGAATTTATTGGAAGGGAGACCAGACATAATTATCAGACATAAACAACTGGTGGTTATTCAAGCAAATCTTAGGTGTTAGTGTCATGACTAAAATAGATTGACTGTCATGTTAAAACATACTTTTTTATTTAAAAAAATTAAAGTATTTAAAGAAACATAAAAAAAGAAAATGAAAACAATTGTGATATGATACCTCACTATAGTTATTACATTTGAGGAGTTGCTGTAAGTGAAGCAATCTGCTAAAGATTTTATCTACATTACTAGAGGCGGCCTGAAGCACGAAATTTGTGCACGGGAGGGTGGGGAGTCCCTCAGGCCAACCTGTATCCTCTCCAATCAGGGATCCCTCTTGTGTTCTGGGACTGCTGGCTCCTAACCGCTTGCCTGCCTACCGGCTTGATCACTGCCTAACTGCTCCCCTGCTGGCCTCATGGACTCCAACTGCCCTCCCCTGATGGCCTCATGGCCCCCAACTTCTCTCCCCTGCCAGCCTCATGGCCCCTAACTGCCCTCCCCTGCCAGCCTCATGGTCCCCAACTGCCCTCCCCTGCCAGCCTCATGGCCCCCAACTGCCCTCCCCTGCCAGACTGATCACCCCTAACTGCCTCTGCCTCAGCCCCCACCACCATAGCTCTGTCCAGAAGGAAGTCAGATGGCCGGAAGATGTCTGGTCTTCTGGTCTAATTTATACTAATGCTTTGATTAGTATAGATGATTTCATTTATTTTTCAAAATAAAACTGTGTGAGGTCAGCATTAGTTTAATATCACATATGGAAAAATAGAAGCTAAGGGCATTTAAGGAACTTGCTGTAGACTCAGGAAAATTCAAGATACCAAAATGATTGAATATTTGTTTCTTTTGCTTTAAAATAAGGCATTCAATGATCTATGTTCCTGGGTTAAATTTCCTCTGGGTAAATATCATGCCTATTTTTCTTCCTGCCCTCCTCTCCCCCATCCCCAAAGCTAAGAATATTCTGTGAACTTTGCTGTCATTGTTTTTATTACATGTTATATTGGACCCCAAATTTCTTAAAAGAATAATATAGTAAGTAGGTGGGTTGAGAAATAAATGTGCTTGACCCATAATGCAAGCAGGAAACCTAGTCAGCAGGGGTTGTTCCAGATACCATTGCACTCAGAATGCTAAGCCAGATATGATGCTCTGGACTTCTATGAAAAAGTTTGGATCTCCCTTTCAGTCAGTGAGAGCAACAATGTGAAACATTACTTGGTACTACATTTAGTAAGTAATTTATAGACACGCAGGACTTCATTTGAACATTGGTTGGTCTCTGCCTCTTAGATTCCTACACACCTTAATCCTGTTGCCTTATGTCACACAGACAACAGTTTATTTTAATAAAAGTTTCAAGTCAATGTCTCTTTCTTTAGTGACAAAGAAACATGATGCTACCTATTATGGAATTAATTAGATAGTAAATATCTAATAACAGGAGAGAAGGTGGCAAAGAAGGAAGGCACTTTTATGCCTTATGTTTTATTTAAAACTAATATTTGATGCAGTAATCTTATACAGCATTATTTATATAATAAATGGTAGAATTTTATAATAAACATTGACATAATTTGAATTATTATTTCCATCTGACTCCTTGGATATTTCCATCAGGAAAAAAGGTGACACGCTCACCTACAATTGATAAAAAATGTATTAAGCTCTCTGGCATTAGGGATTGAAATGAGAAAACCAATATTCCGATAGGTGATAGTAATATCCAGCCTGTAGATTAGAAATTCCTGATGCTGTTTATTTTCCAGAAGACTTGGCATGAGGTAATCCTGGTTTGAGAGTAGTAATAGCACCAGTGATGTATCTGAAATTGTTAAGATGAACACGAGGAAAAGTATCAAATGTTTGCAAACCAGAGAATGGAAGGTGGTAGACTCTGTTAGTAATGCAAAAGCAAGGAAGGGAGAGATGGAAAAAATCTCAAATATGTAAAGTAATATGTTTAAACATTTTTTAGTTTTAGGATGTTAGTTCTTGGAAAAAGAAAGTCACTTCTTATTGATGTTTCCTAAGCCATCATTTCCAAAACTTTACTGTGACAAATTTGCTTGGAGATCTTGATAAAACATAAAATCCTGGAGCATACCCTAAGATTCTGAATAATTAGGCCTTGAGTAGGCTGCAGAAATTTGCATTTGTATCAACACATAGTTCATGCTTATGTTACTTATTCATAGATGCAATTCACAGAATGACCTCCCTTGCCCCGCCCGCGCCTGCACACACATGTGCGTGCACACACACACACACACACACACACACACCAATTATGTTCAGATCCTAACTTCTGGAATCTATGAATATGTTTGGTTACATGGCAAGGGGGAAATCAAGGTTACAAGTAGAATTAAAGTTGCTAATCAATCTGACTTTAAATTAAGGAGATTATTCAGAATTGTCCACATGGACCCACTGTAATCACAGAGATCTTTAAATAGAAAAGAGGGAGGTAAAAGAGTCAGAACAAGAAAGAGATGGTATCATGGAAAAGACTGAACTGATTATTTCTGACTTTGAAGAGGGTTAAAAGGTTAATAAGGTGGGAAGGGCAAGGAGATTGATTCAAGAGCCTCCAGAAAGGATCACATCCCTGTTGAGGAGACAAAAGGAAGCCAGGTAGGTAGGAATGGGACCATGGGAAATGAAATAGAACCAGAACCCAACTAGGCAGAGTTACTAAGGCACCCCAATTGGGGGGGGGGAGTGAGGAAGAAAGGGCATTCACACCAGAGGCATGAACTTAAAATATGTGGCTATTGCTAAGACAGGCAGCATACAGATAACCAATCACAAAACAGTGAAAGACCAATTGGGAGCTAGCAAGACTGTACCCACCCCCAAATTAAAAGGTACTGGCACAGGAGGCCCTCTCTCTTCTCCCTGGCATGCAATAGGTTCCTGGCGTTCATTCCTGTGTCAGGGGAGCGTATCCCTGCATCCTCGTGGCTTATAGTCATGTGGGCCTCCACAGATGGACTATGAGACTTTAATTAGCTTGGATACTAACCTACTCCCACCTGTAACAGGAAAAGGAAGCCCTGGACACTGGCCTGCTCCTGGAACCCCAGCTGCTCCTTTTCCAGGACTGGCTTCTCCCAATAAGCTTTGCTCCCATTCATTGATTTTGTCTGTGACTTCATTCTGAGGTTTTTGTAAGACAAGAACTTGGACTCAAACAACACCCACATTTTTTGGTATCAATTTAACTGGTTTTATCTATATTTCCCTCATTAATTAATTAGGTTAAAATATTGATACTTGGTTATTTTATATTGGCATATGTTTCATGTCTTTAAATTTTAAAATATATACTTTAAAATATATTGTAATAGTGTTTAGAGTTTTTGTTATATGTTATGCAACTGTTTTCCCTGCCCACTCTCATGTCTATACCAATCATAGTTTTTAGCTCTTTCCATGAAGAAAAACAAACATACAGTTGAGCATTTCTTCCTAGTATTATATAACCTCGATACCCTAATATTGGGATAAATTTAGTTTACACTTGAAGACTTAATGATAATTTTTCTTGGCTATATATTTAATGTGTATCTACAATAGGAACTATGGTTTGGTGGAAAGGTTACTGAATGTGGTAAATTTTAGAAATTTGTTAGAACCATGCCTAGATTATTTTGATGGTTTGAATGTCAATGTCTTTATTCATAAAGTACTGAAAATAAAACCCCTTGGTCCCCCCTCAAAAAATAAATAACAACACAACTTCTTCCCTTTAATAAATACACTAACATGTTATTTGAATTCTACTCTTTATGTTCTAAATAAAATTTGGTAGTCATATTGGGTTTAAACATCCTAGAGGAAAGCTCTAAACCTTTATTTTGAGCTAAAACAAAGCCAAAACTCAACAGCTTTATGATGTCAAAAACTCAACAGCTGACATATCGTATCCCACCTTAATTTTCCCTCCTTCTATTTAATCATTCTCACTTGATGCTCTCACCACCTTTCATTTCAGAAGTTTGAGTCAGCATTCACTTCTATCACTTGATCCATAGATATATTTCAGTGTAGTCTCTGAAAAGAATATTACATTTTATCTGCTATTTTGGAAATCTGGTAAAGTTTGGAAGGACTACATAGCTTAACAATAAGTTTCCCTTTTACTAGTTTCTTGTGGTAAAATCCTTTAGCCAAACAACCCTTATTTTCCCCCCAGAAACCAGGCACATTAAATACATGTTCCTCAGTATCAGATTACAGTTTCCTTCTATCTCCCCGAATTATTCAAATAACTCAATCACATCCTCCTTCTAGTTACTACAAAGTCTGCTTCCTGCAGATCCCGCTTGTTCACTGTAGCCAAATTTATATATATTTGTAATTATGTATGTATAATAGTTAGCATTATTTAACAATTAATAAGAAATAAGTGATTTAAAAATTAGATAAATACTATAATGAAAATATCCATATTTGTTTCAACTATTTTGAAATTATAAGAGGCTTGTTAGCATAATTACTGCTTATTATCCCTGAAGGCCTTATCTATTAAATGTTATTAAAATATTCATGTGCTTATTATCAAATTTATAGAACAGGCTACTATTATAAAATATCTGTTTCTATATACACAATAATTATACAAGCAATTAAGAACCATAAGATAAGCTTAATAGTCAGAAAATTATATAGATCTTCCTTAATAAGATAATAAGTAATATCATTGACCAACCTCTCTTGACCAATATACTTGAAAGATTAATGGTTTTTATCCCATGTCTTGAATTTCAATTATCAAAATCTGACAAAGAATTACATTTTAGACTTAAATATCTTCCTTTGAGATTATATATATATATATATATATATATATATATATATATCTTATAAGAAAAATAACAAATAATTTAGATAATGATATAAATAATATTTTCATAGTACTTATAATTTTAATATTATAATAAACAATCATTTTCTCATTGGACTACTTTGAAAACAAAGGCTTTGCTCTATAGAGATTAGCTTACAGGCAGCATGCAGACCACCAATGCATGCTGGTTAATAAGGGTGCCATATAAATGCACATTTCATAACATAATGCAGCATTTTGAAGCGCCTTGGTTTTAGAACTGAAACACTTGTCCTTGGGTAAAAATAAGTCTTCTAGTATTTATTTCAGAGAGTTCAAAATTTTATGTTACACTGTGTAAGTAATTGAAAGTCATATTTAAAATATACATTAAGTAGGTTTATCACCAGTCATAAACTTAAGTAAGAATCTTTGGAACTAGCAGGGTCTTAATAAGTAGCACACAAGGAATCTGCAGAAGATCTTCAATGCCATTTTATCAAAGATGAAAATGTTATTTATTTAGTCATTTCCAACTTTGGTTTAGCTATATTCAAAATATATTAAAATGGTATAGAACAATCTTGAGATAAAATAGAGAAAAATAATAATAAAATAAACATGTCTGGGAAAACTCAAATGGTAGAAATTGCAATCATACAATTAGTCACATTTGTCATCATTTAAAAGTATTTAAAATTATTATATAAATATGCTACAGTAATTTCACTGTGGCATAAGCAAAATTCTCTATTTGCTTTTTAAAACTGTGTTGTCCAAAGCAAAGGATAAAATTTTACTAGAATTTCAATATTGAAGCATTTGATATTTAATGTTGGATATCCGCCACTTTCTTAATATATGTTATTAATTTTATATATTTTATATTTGAATATCATGATAAAATAGAAATAAGATAAAATAAAAATACTTATCATTTTAATAAAAAGAAAAAGAAATGTTTTTATAAGTAAAATAGGTGAAGCAATATTTACTTGCTATTTATTACCCAATTATATAGCTCTTATTGTTTCTTTGGCCCTCCCAACTACCCATCCCATTAAGAAAAATTTTAAAAAGTTTTGTTTTTCAACAAATAAAGGAAAAAGTACATATTGTTTATATTGTTAGTCATTAGATTTTAAAATCTTATTTGACTTTCAAGATGCTCTCCCAGCAACATCTACTTTCTCTTATCCAATGTTTCAGTGCTAAATGCAAAGTTAATTTATACAGGAGGTGTTTGGTCCTTCTCTTACTATAAAACTTCTACCTTGGAAAACTGTTGCACACTTTGTCTGATGAAAGTCTACTCTTTGAATTCACTTCAACACCCCATTTAAACATCCTCTGAGAAGGATTAATTTTTTTCTGTTTTTGTGTCTAAAATTATTATTTTTCTACCTTTGCTAAAACACTTGTCTTTATACCAGCTTGGAATCTATATTATGTTGATGCATACTTTAATCACTTGCTTTATATTATAAACTGTCTGAAAATTGGTTCTGTATTATCTTTAAACTTTTTATTATTCCCATGACCGCAATGCAATTAATACTTACTCATACAAATACAAGCAGTTAATGTATAATATGTCTCTTTCATCACACTAAAATGTAGATATGTCCCTTGTTCCAATAACATTTATAATTCTCAAGAGAGACATACTTTTGTACAAGTATAATTACAAATGTTCTCGGTATAATAAGTAACAGTAATTAATTTTATTAAGGCATATAATAGGAAGTGATAACATAGCTGAGTTTGAGGTCAAGAAAGGGAGAAGTACATTTAAGCAGAGAATGAGAGCTCTATGAATTAGTTTATAATTATATTATTTTGATTTTAAGGCTCAAAATTTATTTTGTTTAAATATGATATAAATATTGTTACATTGTATTCATATTCAAAATGGAAAACAAATTAAAAGTTACTTGTAAGCATATAAAATACTATTATGAAGGATGCTTCATGTCTGGCATTTTTTCTTTTTGTTTATGGAACACATTCTATATTTGAGTGATGTCTTATCTCCACTTTTCGAGAAATTAAAGAAACTAAATGAAAGAAATGAAAAAAAGAGGAAGGAAGGGGAGGAGGAAGGAAGGAAAGAAGGAAATAAAATATTTGACTCTGAAATTTTTTTTTCTGCCTTCCCAAATGAGTATCTACTACTCTTAATTTGTACTTTTAAAAATTCAAATTGACCTTTTTAAAACTCAAATTGAGAAGTATTGCCCCTATAAAGCACCCAGATTTTTTAAGCACGGTTGTCCTCTTCCCTCAGAATCCAAAATTTTTGATATTCAATGTTATGTTTGTTTGTTTTTTCTTGGAGTATTTCTTCAGCACCTTACACTCCCCCCACAATTTCTTCTACTTCAGTGCATATTATCTCATGTGTGCTGGGTCATGAAATTGGTTCTTCGGAAACATTATTTTCTATACACACACATACACACACACACACAAATATTTCTTGTAACTCTACTCCTGCTTATGAAATCAAAAGCCACAATTTTGTTTCCCTTCTTTGGTTTCCTTGTGACAGTTTGTCAGTTAGAAACTTGACAGATCCTATTTTTATTTTTGACATGAAATATGAGAAAATAAAAACATGCATAAGTTAATATTTTAAATGTACAATGCATAATATTTAACTTATTAATTAATTAGATTTTATTTCTCATCAGTCTATGTTTGTTGAAAAGTCATTTCTCCTGTCTCAAATACTTGTTTTGTACTTAATGACCCAAAGTCATGCATTAAGTACAAAAATAAATGGTAGAAATTAGAGACAGAGCAAACCAACAATAGCAGAGTGGAATGGAGGAAGGAAAAAATATGTCTTGCCATCAAAATGACTGAAGACTACAAAAATGCCTTCTTTTATTCTGTGTCAACCCAGCCCTCAACAATCAATGATATCAAAATCATCCTTATTCCCAAGCATTTCTATGAAGTTTCATGGTTCCACCTATAAGCTTAACCTCCCACTCTTCTACTATACACCACAACACATAGCTTTATGTAATACTAGAGGCCCGGTGCACAAAATTCTTGCACAGGGAGGGTCCCCTCAGCCTGGCCTGCTCCCCTCACAGTCCGGGATCCCTCAGGGGTGGTAAGCGACCCGGCGATCAGGGGAAGGTGACGCCCCCGTCACACCTCTGCTGCCACTGCTGGCAGCGCAAGCCTTGGCCGGCCCTGGTTACCTGAGCCTCGGGCGGCCCTGGGTGGCTGGGCAGCCACCATCCGAGGCTTGCCTGTGCCTCTGGCTGGACTTGGGTGGCGGGCTGAGGGAACTGGGGGATTACAGAGGCAGGTGCACAGAGCAGACCTTGCCGCACACCTGCCGCCCCAGCAGGGCTGAGGGGAGTGGGAACCTCCATCTGGTGGCTATGGGCGCCACCATCTTTGAGGGCGTGGCAATCAATTAGCATATTCCCTCCTTATTGGCTGTGGGCACCCCCATCTTTGTGATGGTATGAGGGTCAATTAGAATATTTCCTCTTTATTAGATAGGATTGTCTTTCTCTTCAGTCATTCCCTTTAGCTCACCCAATCCTCATTGCTCTTTACCCCAAGGTTCCCACTTTGCTTTATGGAAATTTTGCCTGAAAAAAAACAATATAGACATTCTCAAAATTCTTTCTGCCCACTTATCTTAATTTAAAAATGATTCTATCCAGAAAACAGCATTGTCCTTGTAAGCATCCAAATGAAAGGTTTCTCTTTTTGTTTTACAGTTTGCTTTGTAGTTTTCATAACCCTTGAGTATAAGTTAGCGTAGAATTTCACATTGATCCTTAATCTTATTTTCATAACATTCTTTCTCCATATAAATATACAACTATACAAGCAAAGAGTGAGAGGAAAAAATAACACTGCTTTAAATTTTATGCTATGAAATGCCAAACTTACAAATTTATCAATGTTGGTCTATAATAGCAATTTACTCACAGGACTTTTCATACCCCAAATCATACCATCTTTCTTAGACAGTTATACTGATATATCCGTATGGATGGATATATCCACCTTAGTTGTTTCTTGATCTACATATCACCAATGATATTTTCTCTTTTCACTATAAATACAGATTCCTATTAATATACCTGATATTTCTTGTTGACAAAGAAATATCACTAAAGATATCAATAATTTATACATCTTCTCAACTATATTTTCTGTCTCATGACATTCTTTTAATCATTAGTTTCTCCTCTTGTCTTCACTTTCCTCCTGGTCTAGCAGAGATCCTTTGGTCCACAAATATTATGACAAATTTCAAAATATCCCGAAGCAATTTCCTTTTCCTTCCTTCTGTTATAACAAACAACACAGACAAAACAAAACAAAATAGTTATCTGTATTCTGCTTACTTACAATTTGATTTTGAATGTAAGACATGAAGGTCTATTAGTTCTTAATTGATTATATGCCACAAATAAATAAAGTTTGAGTACAAAAATTATTTGATTTCACAGAATTATAATTCAATGTGATATATATATTTAACTTTATGTAAAAATGATTATGTCTAAATAGAGAAGAACATTATGGAATTGCATGAATTGTAAAGTTACTGGAAACTACACTATATATTATTAGAAAAAAAAACAAGATATATTTTTAAATTATTTAGTAAATAAATGTCTTTCCAATAGACCTTTGAAGCATTACACAGAGAAATAAATTGCATTCTAGTTAAGATCATTGACTATATGATATCAAGAAATATTAGTATTTCAAATGAAGAGTTTTTTAAGTAAACGTAATGATTAATCTTGATGATTTGTATTTGTTATTTTCTGGAAACATTTTGTTTTACTGCTTTATATATAATTCATAAAATTACATTGTTTAATGGTTAACTCTTTTACCCATTTTCCCCTTCTTTAGCCAATTCTCTTATTCACACACATAAATTATATATTGAAAATTCCAAACCATAAGGAGTTAAAGTTTGTTAGGCTACACACATGAGCTTTGAAAAAATACTCTAGATTGGCCAATTTGTCAAAGTCATCACTACTTTCCCATTTGCAGACCTCAGCAAAACCATATGCAAAAAATAAATCATCCATTTTCATGAGTCAATAGCAAATGCTGTGTGATCTCTGAGTGTCTACTGTTCCTTCCTCTCATCACCTCAAAGTTATCCCTACTTTTTTCGAAGTTTGGAAAATAAACTCCTTTCAATAATAGATCTCACATCACAGAAAAGTAGCTAACGTCTGGACTAGAATAGAGATAAGCTACAGTCAGTGCCAAGACTGGTCTGTAATCATCATGTTCAGGTTTCACTACCTGTCAGTTTCCAGTATTTTTTTTTTTTCAGTTCAGAATTGAGGGACTGTCTCCAGGTGTTGCTATTAAAATGCACAGAGTATGTATAGATTTTAAATAATACTACATATTTTATATATATTTTATTTGAATATATGTAGAACACTAAAGAGCACATAGAAGTAAAACCTGTTTTACTCTTGGAAAATTTTCATATTTTCAAAATAACCAATTTGTTTATTTTTTAATTAAACAAAGTATTGAATAAATACATGTGCTTGCCATTATTCCATGCTGTACTGACGCCAAAATAAACAAACCATGAATTTTTGCTTTCAAAGAGTTAACAACCTGGAGTGAGAGACAGATACGGAGAGATGTTCATGACACATTTAGTAATCACAACAAAGTAAGCATAGCGCATTTAGTAGATGCTTTCCTTAAGTCTAACATGGCTTCTTATATTTTTATAGCAGCCTGTTCATGTAGGGTCAGTTCTCATTCTTATATCTCAAAGTAGGAAATCGAGACACAGAGCAGTACTAGTATCTTGCTCAAGGTCATACAATTGCAGTATGACAAATGTGGGATTGCAATTCAATTCATGTAGAATTCTGAAAATGCACACACACACACCCACACCATATATATATATATATATATATATATATATATATATATATATATATATATATATATATATATATATATATACACAAGGTGGTATTGGAGTATATGAGCTGCCTACTAGGAGAGCTTGTGATGAATGAGGTTGAGTTAGGATATACTCTCTGAGTTAAGGTAGGGAAGAGAATGTGAGAAGAGCTCCCAAGCTGAGGAAACCACATGAGAAATAGGGTTTTAGAGAATTTCAAGCAGTTCACAATTATTGGAGTTTGAAAGTAGAGAAATGGAATGAAGGAAAAAGAAAATCCTGCCAGAAGCAGACCCAGAGTCTCCATCGGTCAGATTGAAGAGATCAGAGTCAACCTTGAGGAAAACAGGAAGCCCTGAAGTGTTTTATTTTGAGAGGCGACACTGTTACATTGCTGTTTTAGATGTTCACCCTGGTATCTTTTGTGAAGTATTTTGAGGAGGCCAAGAGGAGAGACCAAGGGAAACCTTGGTGTATTGTTGTGGTAGCCTGTTGAATTTCAATAAAACATGATAGTAGAAACTGATAATGGGATATGTAAAGAAGCATGAAATGTGGATGGAGTTATATGCAGGGAATCTGGAAAATTTCATTGATCATGCATATTGAGAGAATAGTCATTAAGGATAATTTCTAGGCTTTTTTTCTTGATTCACTTATAAATTATCCAACTGAGATTAAGGCTAAAAAAAGAAGTAAATGATATGGATCTATGAGAAAGAAGAATACTTTCTTCTGAAATGGAAGATTAAAGGGAATAAGCACATTTAAGCAAAATAATAAATAACCTCTAGAAAGAAATGGTGATATCATGTGGACCAATTGAATATGATATTTGAGCAAACACTGTATGATACTATCTTTATTCAGAGAATAGTAAGTAAACAAGATTGAAGTGAATAGGGAAATAGGAATGAGGAAGTGGCAGGAATAAATCTATAAAACAATAATTTCAGTATGATTAATGAAGTTTTACATATCTGGTTAGGGAATGCTTTTATTTTAGTGTTTATTCCAGAGTGTGTATTTTCTAGTAATTAAAGTTTAGTCTTTAGAAATCTTTAACTTTTAAGCCTAACTGTAACATAAATAAAGGAGTAATTTAAAGTTTATTAGAATGAATAAAGATTGAGAATAGACACAATAAATTAGCACAAAAAATTACTTATAGTCTATGTGGCAGCTTAATATTTACCATTGATACAATAAAATACTGAATAGTACAGAGTATATAAATTAAGGCAAAGTAGGTGATAGTAAACAAGTAAGCAAATTTTTGTTCATGTGCATTATATTAATTTATGTCCATCAGTATCAAAGTACAATTTATGATATGAACACGAAATATACACGTTTGGAACAAGCTATAATGATAGAGAATAACAGAATGTGAAGGCACCTTCAGACTTTGGAGGACAGCGAATCCACTTAGGTACATTGCTCACGGATTGCCTCTCTGGAAAGATATTAAGATGAGCAGTGGAGAATAGGTTCCAGTCACGTGAATAGTAGAGAGAAAAGCACCTTCAAGCAGCCGTAAGAACATGCGGAAAGCCCTAAAGTGGGAGAGAACTTACTTTTCTTGTGAGATAGCAAGTAGCCTATTGAGCCTGAAGGGCAGAGTTAATAAGACAAGGTTGGGAAAATGGTCAGGGTATTGATGATGTAGAACCTACATCCTATGTAATGGTCAAGTTTATGACATAATATATGAGGGGTGTAAGGCTCCCAGGAAAATAATCTTAAATTTGAAAACATTAAAATGACACAATAAGGGACTCTATAGACACAAAGGGGCTACAAAATGTATCCATATTATAACATCACTCAAGTTAGACATTTTCAATATCGACCAAGTATTTTTACTTTTAGCGTGTTACCTTTTTACTTTAAAAACGTGTTTCCCTCTGTTTTTAGGTATTTGATGTTCCAACATATCCTAAATTATTACTTTTACCTATCACTGGCCTCAGACTGGGTGGGGAGGTAATATTTAAATTTATTGCTACAACAATGATTCTTGGCAGGGAATGAACAATGAACTTCAGCTGAAAAAAATGATGGAGTGATATCATGTTCACTTCTTAAAATTACTGAGTGGGACTTCTACCAAGATCAAGGAAGAATGAACATTATAGATATTGCCATTATTCTTACAAAGAAATATTTTCTCAAATTATTGTTTTAAAGTTTGAATGGTCTCTGATAAAATTGCCAAAAGCTACATTTCAAAATCAATATATACTCATAACCTAAAATTTAATAGTAACATATTTTATTCATCAATTTTCTCTTTGAAAATGATGAGCCTTTTGCAGTTTAAAATAGCTATAATTAAATCCACTACTCTAATGTGCATTGACTCTATGCACATTCTACTGGGGGTAGCAGCTAAGGAACAATTTTAATTTTTAAGAAATAAGTTAAATATAATAGTTCTTATATTTTATTGGAATTCTAGGCTTGCTAAAACCCTAGTAAATTTTTTCGTTAAACAGATAATTACATTTTAAATTTCTGTGCATTTTAATGACACAATCATGACTATATTTTAGTCTCATCATTGACAATCTTTTTATCTAAATATGACCTCTTTCATATATTTGGTATAATTAGTGTGAAAGGTTTATTATGAATATGCCAGTTCCATGTAGTTTAATCCTAAATGTGATGAGATAACAAATTCTATTAAGTAAGCACAGTTTGAGAGCAATCAGCTAGAATTATAAGAGAAAGAGCCATGCTGTAGATTGGGCTATTAATTATCCTTCAGTTATCAATATTTCACTCAACAATCAGTACTTTCATAATTAACATGTGGATAGCAAAAGTGTTACATTGGTTAAACAGTGTCCTATTAATTAACATAATGGATATTAGAAATAAGTGTAAGGATCAATTAGAAGTATTCATAAATATGGATTAGCTAAAATCATTTAGAAATACTGTTCCCTCTAATTTTGACAAATAAAGGATATAAATCCACACAGATGTACTTCCTAAACTCCTAGGGATAGTATCTTCATTGGTTCTCCCTTTTGTTAAAAGACTTCTTTCAGAATCTTGCATTAACAGGGTGGTGTGTCTGAAGCCAAGCTTTAATCTGGAATCCTTAAGTGACCACCTAGTTATCTGATCTTGAGAACAATACTCATTAGAGAATTTAAAACAGCTACTGGCAAAGCAATAAATATTAACATTCTTATTCGATAATATAGTAAATTCTCTGTAGTAATGATTAAAAGAAAAGTGAATATCACCATAAATTGCCAATATATATTGACAGCCTTCCTAGAAGCAAATTAGAATTTTATTGCAAAAACCAGCAGTGGAGTATTCAAACATTATGAAAACACAGAACCTAGCTTGAAATTCCTCTTCCTTACAGGTACAACTTTGCACTTATTTTTTTTGTATTCAAATCTCACTCTGCTTTTTCTCAGTTATTGTTCTCAAAGAAGTAATCAGCCTTATGCCCACACAACCTGAGCTAAAATGTTGGAGGATGCAATTACTTGACTTACCTTTATTAAATTTAAAAGCTATAAATAATCTAAAACAAGTAACATGAAAAATAAAATTAAAACTCAGCACATTACCTTTCTTGCAACATATATAAATTTGAGAAAAACAGCAAGGCTAATCTAAACTGTGAGAGGTCAGAATAGCAGTTACCCTGAGGCACTGGGCTGTGAATGGGAGGCTCCAGGGCTCCTGAGGTTCAGTTTATGTTCTCTATTGGGTGCTCCTTACAAGGGCCTGTTCTCTATGTGGAAAGTCACCAAGCTGCTCCCTTAGGATTTGCTTCATGTACTTTGATTCAATAAAATGTTTAAAATTGACCAAAAAAATAGATGAAGGTGGAAGATAACTAATTTCAAATACTGGGTTTAATGTTACGCTATAAATTTAGAGAAATATAACATTGATTTATAAAACAAAAAGTACAGTTGTATCAGGATAACAAAGTAGAAATCTCTAGGAAAAAGAAATAGTGGTGTGTGTATGGGGGGGAGGAGGGGCAGGGGAAAATGGAGACAATGATTTCTTAAGTATTTCATATAGAAATCCAAGTTTTAGTTTTCACTTCCTTTGTGTTTACTTTCTTAACCAGTTAACTCGTTTCTCTGATTTTCATCTTTAATAATTCTAGATATCTCTCCTTCTACTTTTCTCTCAAGTATGCCATTATAGTTGTCTAAGAATCAGAATTGAAATTGTTAGGAATAAAAATGTGTCTAACCATTTCCTTTTTTACCTCCTGCTGACTTATTCTGAATACCCAAACAAAAGGCAAGTACAAAAATAAGCCTAATAACATTGCTAACATACATTCAATCATACTTGTAGTTCATAGCATAAAGCCACGATCTTGATAACCCACAGATCCTCCTCCCATTACACAAAATCAGTTCCTTTTTACATTCCAGTAGTACTGGCCTTGTTTCAAACTTGAAGTTACCCCATTTTACTTTCCTTGCCCAAACCACACCTTTTGTTTGAGAGATGCTTTCCCACCTTCTCATTTCAGAAACTGCTACTTACTCTTTTTTTAAAAAAAATTCTTTATTGTTAAAAGTATTACATATGCCCCCTCCCCACCCTGTTGTCCTCTCCCAGCCTGCCCCTGCTCCCCAGCTCCAGCCTTCTCCCCTCCCCATTGCCTGTGTCCATTGTTATGCTTATATGCATACAAGTTCTTTGATTGATCTCTTCCCCATCAACTCCCTCTCCTCCTCACCCACCCTCCCCTACCTTCCCTCTGATGTTTGACAGTCTGATTGATGCTTCTATGTCTCTGGATCTATTTTTGTTCATCAGTTTATATTGCTCATTATATTCCACAAATGAGTGAGATCATGTGATATTTAGCTTTCTATGACTGGTTTATTTCATTTAGCATAATGCTGTTCAGGTCCATCCATGCTGTTGCAAATGGTAAGAATTCCTTCTTTTTTACAGCAGCATAGTATTCCATTGTATAGATGTACCAGTTTTTTAACCCACTCAACTGCTGATGGGCCCTTAGATTGTTTCCAAATCTTAACTGTTTTAAATTGTGTGGCTATGAACATAGGGGTTCATATGTTCTTTCTGATTGGTGTTTCTGGTTTCTTGGCATATAGTCCTAGGAGTTGGATCACTGGGTCAAATGGGAGTTCTATACTGTTTTCCACAGTGGCTGCACTAGTTCGCATTCCCAATCTTTATATTGGGACTCAATCACTTCCTCAATGGATTGTCTTCCTAAATTTCCTAACTTCTGGGCTGGGGCAGAGAGGAAGAAAACAAATCCTGATAGTTTCTGACCTGAAATATTCTCATTTTATACTCAGAAATGTGGGTAATAATCATTGAATGGGCTTTGGGTTTTGCAAGGAAACCAGGAGAATGTCTGAGATCAAAATACCATAGAGGAGGGCAAAGTGGGGGTAAAAATATTTTTAAAATATGAACAATACAATGGCAATAAATACATAGCTATCAAAACTTAATCTTAAAAAAGCAAACAGAACAGAAATAGACTCATACATATGAGAACATTTTGATGGTTGCTAAATGGAATGGGGGTTGGCAGGGCAGGGGAAAAGGTGAAGGGATTAAGTACAAATTGGTTGTTATCTAGTAGTCATGAAATATAGTATATGGAATATAGTCAATACTATTCTAATAACTATGGCTGCTTTTACATGTATCCCCACGCACTATTCCTAGTCCAATAGCTAGAAGGATATTGTTAAAATAAATGTCAGATCATGCTAATCTCACTCAGACTCCTATACTCTATTCCCATCTCATTCATAGTCAAAACAAAACAAAATTTAAAATGATCTACAAAACATGATACATTACTTAATAGTTGTTTCTCATTCACTGTGAATATTTACTCCCCTCAGGAACTATATTCCTACTCTTTCGTCAGTTGGAGGTTCTCTTCCCAACTATCTACATTTCTCATTTATGCTTCTCTTTCAGGTTTTTATTCAAACACCACATTCTGAATAAGAACATTATCTTCCTCTGCTTCCTATTTTCCTACTTCACTTATTGCCATCTAACATACCACATATTTTATTAACATACTAGAGGCCCGATGCACGAAAATTTATGCAAGAGTAGGCCTTCCTTCCCCCAGCTGCCAGCACTGACTTCCCTCCGGCACCTGGGACCTGGGTGGCTTTGCTCAGGCCCCAGCTTTGTCCAGAAGGATGTCCGGAATGATGTCTGGTCTAATTAGTGTATTACCCTTTTATTATTATAGATATTTTAACTCTCTTTTTGCAACAAAATAAATATAAACTTACAAGGTGTTTTTTTTTAAATCATTTTTAGTGTTTTGTACCATAGTATACAGAATATTTGGGGGAATCTAATAGATGTTCAGTCTACTTTGCTGAAAGAATAAGTGAATACATTTCTGGCAATTTATACTACCCTTAACTCAAGCTAGGAAAGAAATGGTATAGTTCTAGTCCAAGGGCAAGAGAAATGTCCCAGCTTTAAAGACAAGTAGAGAGAGCTGATTCTCTCTTATTCTGCTTTTGTTCTCTTCAGGCTTTGGATGAATTGGATGAGGCACACCTGTATTAGGGACGGCAATCAAATTTACTCAGTTCACCAGAAACACCCTGCTGGGCACACCCAGAATAACTTTTAACCGAATATCTGGCAATCCTTAGCCCAGTCAGTTTGACACATAAAATTAGCCATCATAGACATTAAAAGTCAAATATTATGTCTGTGTTTTGATGAATTTTTTATTAAATATCTAATTGAAACCCTGTATATTTCTCTAGTTAAAGGCAATTGTGAGGTGTTTTGTTTTTGTTTTTTTAAGTACAGAGAAGGCATTTCCCAAAGCTTTATTCGTGTTTATTTTCTACTTTGTGAAAGTTTGTGCTATAAAATGACATTTTAAAGTTTCAAAAAGAAAAAAAAATGATAACTGTGCTTTTTAGATACAAAAAAAGCCCTGAAAGTATGTCCTGACATTTCAAAGCATTTTAAAATCAGTTACTTATTACTTGCAATATGCCCTAATATTGTACCATTGTACATCAAAACATGAGGAAATATATTTATTTACACATGCATTTTATCATTTCCCAATACTTTATTTTAAGAATATATATACATTGAGAGAGAAAATATCTATGATGTTAACACCTTCAGCAAATTTGACATATGAAGTTTTGAAGCTTGCTGTCAATATAAGAAAGTAGCATGCAGATCAAATTGCAGATCAAATTTGGAATTTTCATGCCAAATTAAAAATAACACAAAATAAAGAATGGCATATTTTTTCCAACTAGAGCTATATTAGAATAAACAGAAATTTTTCCAGAATTATTTCCATTTGCTAATTCAAATTATTACAGATGTTAGCACAATAATTATACTAATGAGTATGAAATTTGTCTTTGCTTTATAACACTTTTCGATCTGAATTTTAATTAATTATTCAATTCAAAGTATATTTTCAAATGAAAACACTAAAAACTGATAATCAGCAAAGCAAAGTCAATTCCCAGATTACAAAATATCACACTTTATCTTTTGCCCTGAAGGAAAAACAGAAAAAAGTATCTTGGGTGATATTTAGTAATCTTTGTCATGGTTCACACCCACACCATTTAGAAGTCCTCTTGAGTTCATCTTTAAAACATCATCAAATATGATTTTTCCTTTGTTTCTAATATTAACTTTAATTTATGCTAAAACCTTCACTAGCCTCCATTGTCATAAAATATTTCTACTATACTGCTTGGTAGCACTGCCTCCCTGCAACACTTAGCTATGAATGAAAAACAAACTACAACAAAACTTAGTAGCTTAAAGAAAGAATGGTTTTTGATGGCTCATAGTCTACAGAAGAGCTACATACTTTGGAATATCTTTACTGGGCTTGGCAGAAAAGTTCTAAACTTGGCTTAGGAACACACACATGCCTGGCAGTTAGCTGGCTGTTGACTGATGTAGGACAACCTCAGCTTAGAGTCCTGGCTCTGCTTCATGCATCTCTTCATCCAGCAGACCAGCCAGGGCATCGTTTCCTGCTGATCTAAGAGGTCCAAGTGAGAGAATGGAGTGTGCAATGCCTTGTGAGGCTTAGGCTCAGATCTGGGGCACTAGCACTCCTGCCACATTCTATGGCCAACAGTCACAAGGCCCCGCCAGATTTAAGGATTAGACATAGAGATGAGAGAATTGAGGCAAAGACACATTTCAAGGACTGTGGATATTGTGATAGGGGTTTGGGAAATGCGGCGGAGAGAGTGGATAAGTGTACTCATATTTACGGTCAATCTACCAAACACTTTAATATGTAATTTTAAAACAATATTCAGATTTATATTTCTAAAATATGAGCCAAAGTATTGCTCCAAACCATTAATGTCTTATTATTATGCTTATTACACATCCTAAATGCCTTATCAAGACTTACAGTGCCATTTACAATATGGTTTCTGCCTTCTCTAATCTCATATTTTAGTCTCAGCCAGGAGATTTCCTATGGAATGTCCTCAGCTTGTCAATAAAAAGTCCAGCACACAGTAAACACTCAATAAATATTTGCTAATTAAACAAATGGGTTAATTAATATGCAAACATGTCACAACATCGTCATAGACACATTAGTTGAAAAAACAAGTATAGTGTTGGGAACAATCTGAGATATAAAGATGATGTTATCTTGTTTTCCTGTATGCTTTCCTACTATCCTAGATAGATATTAGGGGAAACCAGCAAAGTTAAATTTAATAGCTTTCCATCTTATTGAATTCTGCTTCTCATGATGCTATTCCTTACATAACCTGAATGGCCATACACAAACATCCAGGCTATTTGAAAAATTGATGCCATAAAAGAGCAAGTTCTTTCTGCACACAAACATTTGAACTCTTCACATTAAGTTCCTGAACGTCTTTTTATCTCTATCAACTTTATAATATACCATGAAATACCAAATTTTAGACGGGGTCCAATAAGAGAAGAAAAATGCTATAAAGAACATTAATGGTTCAAATGAGAAAATTGTCTGAAGGAAAGTAATTGTACTGAGGTTTACAAGTATAATGTGAATTTCCCTATTGTTAGCAAGCACATACTAATACAACTTCCCACAAATGCTCTTTTTTTGGCACAAAATTTGACATTTTTAAGCGTAAAAATATCTATGATGTTAACACCTTCAGCAAATTTGACATATGAAGTTTTGAAGCTTGCTGTCAATACAACAAAGTAGCATGCAGATCAAATTGCATATATATCAACATATGTGTAACCATCTATTGAAAAAAAATCTGCATTATTAACTGGTACACCTAGTATACTTAGGGATAGAGGGCCATGATGTGTTCAACTTCTCTAATGTTTCAAAAATTATGTTTGTATTTGTGTGTGTGTGTGTGTGTGTTTAGAGTAGCAGGGAGAAAGAGATGGAGGGAGCAAATAATAAAGTGAATGTATGCATAGGTAAAACATAAATGAACTGTAAAAGCTGATATTCCTGCTCATGTAAATTTTCTTTTTCAAAATAAAAGTTATATTATATGCTATAATAGCAGGCAAAATCTTTACCACTATAAATGTTATGATTTTTTAAAATATATATTTTATTGATTCCAGAGAGGAAGGAAGAGGTAGCGAGAGACAGAAACATCAGTGATGAGAGAGAATCATTGATTGGCTGCCTCTTGCATGCCCCCCACTGGGGACCAAACCCACAACCCCGGGCGTGTGCCCTTGACTGGAATCAAACCCGGGACCCTTCAGTCCACAGGCCACTGAGCCAAATCAGCTAGGGCTACCACTATAAATTTTATGTCCCACCCCCCAAATCTTTTCATGCATCACATTAATATCATTGGAACACCCTGTAGTACTTCTTCATTTGCTTCCAGAAAAGCAAACAAAATATCGCACTCAGTATTTTCTTGCATTTTCATTAGCCTTCTCTATGATAATTTTTTTTCCCCAGTGGGCTTGCATTTTCATAGTGATACACCAGTGTGCATGCCTGGCCAGGTGGAAACCAGAGCCTGTAGCTACCTTTAGACCAAGTTATATCTCTTGGGGGTAATGGAGTCTAAAGTTAAGCAAGTATGTGCTGTAAAAGTGTAATAAACTGCAAGCCTTGCACGGAGTTTCTTTAATAACAGAATGTCAATATCAGTAAACAAGGGCAAATATAAATGTTGGAGTTTTCGCGGGTGTTTATTGCCATCTTTGAGTGTTCTTGTTAATTTCTTAGTCAATAAATATGTCTAAAGCATGCAGTATTTGTCCCCATAAGCATAACGGCGTCTCTCTATAATACATACATTTACATCAAAATCAATCTGTACATGCGCAATTGTCTTTAATATTTCTGTTGGAGGAAAGGGTAGTTTATACAGCACATACACTTAAAAGTCTTGTCTGCTGTTATCATCAGGCTCTTCTAGGAGCTAGGTCTAGCTGGCCTGTTCTTGCTTTCCTGGCCACCTACATCAATAAGATTGTTTTCTAGAACATCACTATTTGTCACAGCTATCCTCTTTCTTCTTCTTGTCCAGGTGTTTCTCCGTCAGGGAATTTGTTAACCTTTATCATAGTAACAATAATTCTTTTCATCATAAGGGTTCTACTGCATACCCAGTATACCCCAGATATACCTTCAGAGAAGAAACTGTTAGAAAGCACAGCTGGGGAACAGGAAGCCATGTATTGCCGGCCAAGATTTTTTCTACAGGTGATTAGAGCTAACGATATGACCTAAAATGTCCTCTCTATAAGACAATTAAATAGAAACATTTATTTTTGAGCCTCAACTGAGAGAACTGGAGCAGAAAAGATGAAGTGGCTAGTTTTCATGCCAAATCAAGATGATCTATAGCTGAGTCAATAATAGAATTGCTGGTATGTAACATATGTGCCCAAGGCATTCTCTGACCCATAAGGAAAGTTTTAGTCTGGTCTATTACTCTTACAATAAAGCTAGACATGAAGTTTGTTGAAATTATACAACTGAACTGTTTAGAATAGGAAGTGACCTTATAAATCAGCCATTCTAATCTGTGTTTGAGATGCATAGATTAATATATTTATCCGTGATAATCATCTAACATTGACTAAATAGAGCTTAGTTCAACAAAACAAGCAGCAATTTGAGATTTAATATAGTATTTGTTTTAATTTTTTTAATATTTTAGTGTATAAGATGTATAATTAATATTAGCATGTAAACATGTTTTTTCTCTGTAATCTTACAGCTTTAGTAAGAATTCTTTTATCTTTAAAAAAAGTTATAATTGACAGTCTATATTTTTGTTTTGTTTTGTTAATCCCCACCTGAGGATATTTTTCCATTTATTTTATTTTAGAGAGAGAGAAACATTGATGTGAGAGAGACACATCAATTGGTTGCCTACCTCATATGCCCTAACCAGAGCTGGAATAAAGCCTGCAACCAAGGTATGTGCCCTTGACGGAAATTGAACCTGGGACCCTTCAGTCCACAGGCTGATGCTCTATCCACTGAGAAAAATGGACCAGGTGACAGTATATGTTTTAATTGGTGTACTTTATTCCTATAATCATGGTGCCTTGTACTTTGAATACAGGTGATACAGTTTTATAGTATTAAATTGAATCTAATATTTCTAGTCTCTAAATTTCATAACCAAAGGCTTTAGTTTCCCAAATGGTAATTACTTCTAATTGTTAAAACACACAATTACAGTTATAAAACATTTGAAAACTCATCAGTCTCTGGGAAAAGAAAATATATATCCTACACTTTGCACTATAATTTCAAGGCACAATGTAATTTAATCCATAAGCAAATAGCAATTGAAAACTCATGATATTCAAGATATTATTTTATTGTATGGCACTGAAAATTTGCAAAGATAATCAACATGGAAACATGTTTGAGAAGGTCCACTCAAAGGCCAATGACTTTTTAACAAAATCTTTTTTCCCCCCAACTATTTGACAGGAGCTAACACTTCTTGGTGCCTTTCAAACATATCTAGGATGGCAATGGAGGTCATGATAGTGCATTTTCTAGATCCATAGTACCAGAATGGTAATTTCTTTGGTGAGAATTGGAGAATTTGGCTGGAATGTGGCAGGTGGAATCTCTGTTGGGAGTCAGAGTAGGCCATGGTAGTCATAGGTTTAGTCTGGGCTGAGGATCATGGATACATTGCCAGTGCTCACCAATACACGGTGTGCTTCTCCTTTCAGGAAGCACAGGAGGCTATGCTACCCAGGCCTCATGTACTCAGGTAGAACCTAGTTCTTCCTAAAGAATTTTGAATAAAAATGAAATACATGCCTTCTTTCTCTTTTCTTGCTAACATGATGATGGTGCCAGGCAATGTGATAATCATAGAGTCTTTGTATGACTTATTTCACTTAGTGGCAGGTTTCTCTTCCAAACAATAGCTAAAGAACAAACATATCAGACCCCATGAACAGAGACAGTAATTTGGTAAAGGAAAAGGAAGGGGTAGGCAAAGAAGGGTGGAGTTAGACAAAGGGGATGGATGGGGCAGAAAAGGGGACTCCTATAATATTGTCAACACTAAAAAAAAATTAATAGTAAAGAAATACAAAATAAAATGTAGTGATGTGCCACTTTTACAGTAGTACAAGGAGGGAAAAAAAGAGTTGTTCAGATGACGAATGATAATAATATTCGGTGTCATTAAACATTACAGACATGAAAATTAACACCACAGTGAGATGCCACAACATACCTATTAGAGTTTCCCAGAAGCAAGCACACTCTGTGTAGTCTCTCAGTATTATCTGTATTCTTCCCAGCAAAGTGGCTTCTGAAAGCAAGACTTTTAATTGTGGCTCTGTCCTTTAAGTGAGCATGTTCCAGCAAACAAAGAAAAAGTCGGGTCATCTTGGAGGCAGTTTTGGGAGTTCCATAGGGTAACCACCACTGCACTATATTAGTGGAAGCGGTCCCAAGCCCAAATGTATTCAAGGGGTGGTGAGTTAGACCACATATTGATGAGAGAGTGGCCAGAACACACTGTAAAAGAGCTTGTGGGACCAGAGCCACTGCTGCATCAATCTTTGGAAACTATACTCTTTACCACATTTGGATCCACGGATTCATAGAGTCTCTAAGAATTCCCCCACAAATTATTCTTACTTGTAAAGAGAAAAACAAGTGCCTTTAAACAATGATGATGAAGGAAAAGGCTTACCAATGAGGAGTAATGAAAATGCCTGGCTCACCTATGTATCCAAATCACAGTTGACGTAGAAAAGAGTGTCCCCTCCTAATTATGTGAATATGGAAAGCCATTCTCCCAGGATCATGATGTTAATGAGGGGTAAAACCTTCTCTTATTCAGAGCTGGTGTGTGAAGCTTGTTTTTGCAGATGCACACTGATTTAAAGAAGCTATCTTAAAATGCCAATGCTGACTCCCTATAAATTCCCATTCTCTCATTTCCTAGTATCACACTATTTTCTCCTTATGGCATTATAGTGTAATATATTGCTGCCTCTTCCTTTGGACTTATAATGTTATCTCTTTACTTGAGACAAGCATGCCGTCTTTTTCTTCCCTCTTGTCACCAGTGTATTTAGTCGCTTTACTTCTTTAGATAACTTCCCTTTTCCTCTTTATTGCCCTGTTTTTAACTGGCTTCTGCATCACAGCCACTGTAAGATAATATGAACTTCTCCTAAGTAAACAGTTGTCTTCAGGTTGCCAACCAGAATATTTTACATCTCTGTAGGAGAAAGAAGTATAGTAATGTCTTAGGGCCTCTCTCAAAAAAGTGAAAAGTGGCAAATAGGCCTCCTTATTTGCTACATTTTTAAACCCTGAGTTACACTGTGATTGTGTCAGTACTCTGAAAAGGATCCTGTTCTATCATGTATGCTAATCAAAATATTAATTCCTTTTTACGCCAATAGAATTTTAACAGCTTGTTTTATAGTCAAGGAAGCATCAAAATTAAAATACATATTTTTTTAATAATTTTGCCTTTCCACTGAATAGGGTTACTATTATCATTTATAGGTAAAGATTGAATTTGCAAATCAAGGTCAAAACAATACAAACATAATAAATAACATTTGAAAGTTGAAGATAATATATTACAAAGAGATAAAATTATGCATGATTAAAATGCAAACTCAGTTCTTCTATACTTTGTGGTGGTGATTAAAGAGGTGAAGAGATAAGATATCCTTTTTCATTAAATCTCAATATTATAAAGATATAATCTATCTAGGATAGTGGTCGGAAAACTGCGGCTCACAAGCCACATGCGGCTCTTTGGCCCCTTGAGTGTGGCTCTTCCACAAAATACTGACTTCTGTGCATGGGCCACGAAGTTTCAATCGCACTGTATGTGCGTGCCCGCACGTGATATTTTGTGGAAGAGCCACACTCAAGAGTCCAAAGAGCCGCGTGTGGCTCGCGAGCCACAGTTTGCTGACCACTGATCTAGGATATTCAAAAACACATCTCTTGCCCTAACCAGTTTGGCTCAGTGAATAGAGCGTTGGCCTGCAGACTGAAGGTTCCCAGGTTCGCTTCCAGTCAAGGGCATGTACCTTGTTTGTGGGGGCATCCCCAGTGGGGAGTGTGCAGGAGGCAGCTGATCAATGTTTCTCTCTCCTCAATGTTTCTAACTCTCTATCCCTCTCCCTTCCTCTCTGTAAAAAATCAATAAAGTATATTTTAAAAAATCTCTTTAAATGTCTTTATATAGAAAGTTTTGGTGATAGATGGAACATGGGATCTGAGAAAAAAATAGGTATAATAACATTTACTTCTTTAATTGGAATAATCAATGTGAACCCAATTCTTTTATAAAATATTTAAAGATTTTTCATACTATGTATGCTGAACAATAGCAAAGCACTCTTGCTCTCACTTCCATGTGCATCCTCAGTGTTTTCATTATGTCTTTTATTGTACTTTCCCCAGAGGGACACCTGGAATGTCACTGATCTTTCATGTCCCTATGATCCAAAAATATCTCAGGTTGGATCTGGTAACACTGATGTTGTTATAAAACATGGATGTTACAAAAGATGATAGTGTATTATAAAAGAGATAGCTTGAATGACTCATTATTCCATAGTTGAATATGTCACTAGTTGCAGCAGCAATATAAGCAATATTAACAATAATAATAATAATTGAAACTAGTTGTTTGTGAAAGACTATGATTCCCTAGTGATATTCAAAGGAGAAAAGTCAATGTAAAATGTTAAAAATATTTTTGAAAAAGCATAACTAAATTTGGATGCATTTATAATATAAAAATTATTAGAGAGGGACAAAGTAGTTAAATGTTTATTTTCTGTTTTAACAATATATTGGCTTACAAAACATGAACATATGTGCCATATATGTAGCAGGGCCTGTTTAATGGGCTTATGACTACTGTAGTTGTACAGAACCCCAAGCATTTATAGGTTTTCTGTGCTTGGTATAAGGATCTGATGTCATCATATATAAATTCTTAATAATTTTATCTTTGAAATTGTGTTTTGAAAGCAAAGTATGATGTGTGTGAGCAGATGAGATTCACACAATATCCATGTATGAATCCCTTGACGCTCTATTTGAATACCCAATGAGCCCAGGATTCTGATGAATCCACAGAGCATGGTAGTTTAGTGAGATTAGTTTAGTGAGATCCAAAGTGAGCACAAGGTAAACCTATTATGATAGCTTGCCTTGTATTTTCTTTGTCTTGCTGAACAAACATGTATTGGGGGCTATGGAGATTCTGCTCATTTCAACAGCTATGGCTGAATAAGCAAGGCCACAGACAACCCCAAAAGGTTGCACAAATGAACTTTTATATTTTGACAACCACTGTCTTTGTATGCTAATAAAAAGATTGATTTCTTAGGCCAATAGAAGTTTAAGAGCTTGGTATAGAGTCTAGGGGGGCTATTGTATGAATTATGACTGCCATGTACATATTAGAAGTAAGAAAAAAATAGAACAACCCATATTTGTTGTTGTTTTTTCCTTTCAGTACATCCATAGCCATCAGTATCCTAAGGTAGAGATTTCTGGTAGCATATGCATTGCCAAGAGGCACAATAGCAATTGTTGAATTAGATTTGTGCAGTGTTTCTACTTTTTTCTGTTAAGAGTGAAATGCATATGCATGTATGAACCACAAAATATGAAGTATCTACATTTAAAGCAGGCGTTCCACAATGTAAGAATGAATAGCAAAAGCCAAGCTAATAATTTTAAATTTTTCTTTATGTAAAACAGCACTATAACAACAACAAAACACACCATGATAAGTATTTTGAGACCAATGAGGAAGAAAGGGAAAAGCTGTGTAATTTAGTGCCTTGAAAGGCATTCTTCTCCTGCTCTTTTGAACAAGAGGTCCATTATTTTACTTTTGCACTGTGTCCCACAAATTATGCAGCTGGAACAGCATGCAATGAAGTATAAAGATTAAAATACCCTGTGATTAAGTATGGTCTATTCAAGCAATACATTATTTAATATCCAAAAAATTAGTTGTGGTATTTCACAATATAAAGAAACTTTAAAAATATACTATTATCTCAATATGCAGAAAATTCATGTGAAAAATGAAACTCTCACTTTTTGGTGTATTAGAAAGAGAAGGAAACTTTCTCAAAATGATAAAGAACATTCATGGAAAAAAAACCACTAAAACTAAGATTATATTCAATACTAAAGACTGATTTCTTTTGAACTCAGGAACAAACCAAGAATACCTATTTACCTATTTCATTGTCCATCAATTTAATCATGTTGCGGTACTCCATATTTTTAATATTTGAGACTTTAAATGTATTTTAATATTGGCTAGTTTAGTCAAACTTGACTATGCTATTTATAGGATTTTTAAAGTTATTTATTTATTTACTTATTTATATCTTTACTAGAGGCCCAGCGCATGATTAAATTGTGTGCGTGTCGGGTCCCCTAGGCCTAGCCTGCCATCAGGGCCGTGTCCACCGCCCTGCAATGCCTCGCACACTCCACAGATGCTGCTGGTGCCCCACAATGCTCTGCTGATGCTGCCGGCACCCCAAGACGCTCTGCCAATGCTGCCAGCGCCCCAAGAGGGGGATGTGGGGGGAGGGTCCAAGAGGTGCTCCATGCATCTCCTGGTGACTGGTCGTTTGGTCGTTTTGGCCTCACGGCCACTGGCATTTTATAATATAGATTGTTGAAAGTTTTACATAAGTCCCCTTATTTCTTCTCAGAAATTTATGATCAACTTGTCAGTCTTCCCTCATATCTATAATAATAAAAGTGTAATATATTAATTAGACCAGACAGCCGAATGACCTTCCGGAAGAAGCTGGGGCTGTTGCCATGGCTGTGAGGGCCGAGGGCAGCCATCACAGCTGCGAGGGCCAAGCCCCTTGCATGAATTTCATGTATTGGGCCTCTAGTTATTTATAGTTTATATTCTCTTAATAAAAACAATAATTTGCTTATTTACTTCATTTAGACAAGTGAATTTGTTGGAATTTCTCTTGGAAATGTGACTGCTCATCACAAAATCTTTTGAAAATATATACAGACAGTCCTCAGGTTATGTTGGACTTGACATACATCATATCGTGGTTACATTGCCATCTTCCATTTATTTATATAAAAAAATCATTTTGATGTATGTACATATGTGCTTTATGTTTTTTATTATTTATTTACCACAGGTAAAGGCCAGGAATTGTTATCTTTCTTTTATTTTTATTTTTTTACTGTTTCACTTCGTTACTGCTGTGTATGTGTTCCATGTGAGTGACATAGGTGCATATGTGGGTCGGTTCCGACTTACAGCAAAAATTGCATTACCTCGCACCGTAGGAACAGATCTCTGACATAACCTGAAGACCTACTGTATATATATTTTTATTTATTTCAGAGAGGAAGAGAAATTTAGAAGCATCAATGATGAGAGAGAATCACTGATTGGCTGCCTCCTGCACATCCCACCCTGGGGATGAAACCCACAACCCAGGCATGTGCCCTGACCAGGAATTAAATCTTCTGGTTCAGAGATCGATGCTCAACCACTGAGCCACGCCGGCCAGGTGTCCCCAAGTAATTCAAACTGAGAACTTATCTTAGATACCTTAGGAGAATATAAAATAAGATATTTTAGGAATCAATACTGTCATTATTGTAAATAACTTTGTATTTGCAGTATTGTTAAGGGAAAATAAAGAATATTGTTAAAGTAGTGGCATTTGGCTTTGTTTCTAGATATCAAATATATATCCCAAAAATTAGCATGTGGAAGAAATGGAAACACTTTTCTTATAAATATAAATTATTCAGCAGCTAACAAAATATACCTTTGATGTAATTGTCAGAAGTTTATGTACTATCTTAAATTTTGAATATAATTTCTGAGCTAGAAATCTTAAGGAATAAAGAATACCTATGAATAATGAAAAACAAACCTGCACACATGAGTTATGGTTCAAACCTTATCATGTTAATAAAAGGTGACAGGAGCATATTATGCTGCTAGATGAAGTTTCAGCCTTTAATACATGATTTGATTTCATTGAGATCCATGGAGATAAACTGAAATATTTAGTGACAGTCCTTTTTTTAAACCATCTTCTCCTCAGAAGCAGATCAAAGAATGCAGTTATATAATTACACCTGGCACCTTAATAAAAATTCTGAATATTTGCACAATTGAATCAGTTTTCAGTTCCTTATCTATCAAAATTAGCAATTCATATACCTAGATAAACAAAACCTCTAACAAATACATAAATAACCTTTTGGTTATAAAGGATATGAGCATAGCATTGAAAACAAAGTAGAACAACCATTTTAACATGTACCACTCCAGCACAAAAGGAGTTAATATTCTGTCAATATGTCCATTTTACTGTATTATAATACTATACTTACAATACTATACTTACAAAGGGTCAATCAAGCAGAAGCATGCCGTTGTAGTTGAATTATTTCACTATTTTAACAAGCAATTGTTTGTTATTTCAAATCTTTATAATTCAGGATAATTTTAACTTACATTTGTGTTCACATCTAAAAATAGATCCTCAGTGTCTCCAGAAAAAAAAAATAAGGTGGTCGACAATATATATATATAACTCTTCCAGGGAAATATTTCATTTTCAATATTTAAAATGATTATTTAGTATTCCATGTATCAGGGCAAAGACCTCCTTTCTTTAAATTTGTGTGTTGTATACTATTGAAGATAATAAAATTTACAGAATACAGTCATAATAGAAAAAAATTGGCTCCATTAGCAGATAGTAAATATTACTCCACTCATAGAAGTCAACATTTTCCTTCACTTATTCTATTCTAATGTGTACCTACAAAACAGTCAGCAGAATTATTTTTCTCCTCCAGTAATAAATTTCTTTTTGAAGTTTCCTCATGATTTTACTAGTTTCCTTGGAAAATATTCCATTTCAGCTTTTTGTGATACTGGAGACAGCATGATTCACAAGGTTGTCAGATATGCTCAGGGAATTGATGAGTATATTCCCACAGAGAAGGGAGGATATCCTGTAAATGAAGAAAACATATGGCACATTATAAAAGTAATTAAAATCAGTTTTGCATGACTAGATTCCGGTAAACTTAATTGTAATACCTGGGATGTAAAAGACATAATACTTTCTTAGTGGAATTGAGGGGCTGGTGATGCGAGCTTGCACTAGGTGATGTCATATGTTCTTCCTGCTTCAGGTATCATGCATGTGCTGTTACCTAGGTCAACCTCGTTAATGATTCCATACTCCGTTACAAATCAAATAGAACATGTTGGAAATTGTACCATAATTTACTTCATAACTCAACCACTGCTCTTCATCTTTTTGTTCATTAGGTTACTATGTGATTGGTATTTCAAACAACAAACTTACAGGCGTCCTCAGTCTCTGTTTATCACATCTCTTATGTCCATTCTTTCATTTTCTTGAGGTTTCTCATCTGGAATTGAGCAGCAATTTAAAAAATGGTGAATTAATCAATTTTTTATTTGTGATGTTTATAGTGTAATTAAAGCCAGCTTTAGGCCAAGAATACATTTTGGTGAACCCAGGATTGGTAGGGAGATAATACAAAGGGATTTTTAAATTTTTGAAATTTACTTTGGATTGGTTTCAGGTGTACAGCTTAGTGGTTATACTTTAGATAGTGTCCCCCTGGCACCAGGCATATTATTGACTATATTCCCTATCCTTTACTTACTTCCTTGTGACTATTTTGTAACTACCCATTTGTGCTTCTTAGTCCCTTCTCTTTCACTCAATGTCCCAACACTTTCCCCTCTGGCGAGCACGTTCTCTCTCTGTATCTTTGAGTCTGTTTCAATTCTGTTCATTTATTTTTATTGTTCTTTAGATTCCACAGATAAGTGAAATCATATGGTAATTGTCTTTATCTGACTGACTTATTTCAGTGAGTATAGTACCCTCATCCATGCTGTTGCAAATGATAAGATTTTGTTCTTTTTTATGGCTGAGTAATATCCCATTGTATATATGCATGCCATCTTTTTTTATCCACTCATCTATTGATGGGCACAGAGTGATCTTGACCTTGGATTTACCCAAGCTCTCTGTAAGTACTCTGGTGTATGAGATCTGTTAACACTTGCACCTGAGTAGGCTAACCTGCAGACAATTTCAGAAACAATTGGGAGGGACTAAGAAAATGTAAAATACTCATGATAATGAAAAATGAATCATCTTATAGGACCCTGATCAGGCAATATCTTTGATCCACTGGGAACTGAAAGCCAGGAAAATACTACTGAGATATATTTTTATGCATCCAGCTATGTGCTAATAGTGAGCTGTATATTCACTAATTCTACAATAACTTTTATATTTCGATTCCTTCTTTTGCTACTCAATAATCACTTTCACCTTTGTAACAACCATTCACTAAATACATGAAACTGAGTTATTTTATTTTTCATCCAGATTGTTGATTAAATACTATAATTAAATAAAAGCAATTAATTTGATACCTAGAACACATTGGATACTCTTGTACAAGTGTATTCTTGCATTGTTTTCATTAATTATTTTATAAGATGTAATATTTGGTCAAGCAAATTCATTTTTTAATTTATCAACACAATTTAGAAACAGTGGTGGCATGAATAACACTTAAAATAATGCTTTACCCTCAGATTAGCAGGCTACATTTCCAAAAAAATATCACAACAATATCTCTGGTTTACTGTGGTGTGTTTTGTTGGTTTGTTTGTTTGTTTGTTTGTTTGGGGTTTTTTTTTTTAGAACTTTGCTACTCGATCATCAAAAGGCAGAATGTATGTACCTTCCTTTTGCGGTATGGCAAAAGTGATAAAGTGTGATTTCTGAGGCTAAACAACAATATAACTTCTCCAGTTTCTAGGGATGCTCCCTTTTGGAACCCAGCCTCTAAGCTGTGAGGAAGCCTGGCAGCCACAGGAGGTGTTCCCCTGAGGGCCCTTTCCTGAGGTCCTCACCTAGAGCTACCATCAAACCATCAGACACGAGAGTGAGTGAGCGTTCAAATAATTCCCAAGGGTAACCAGCTGCCCTTTGAGCCAGCTTAGGTGGTGCCACACAACAGGCTTTTCCCACCAATCTGTGCCAAAAGTGTAGACCCACGATGTAATAAAAGGTTATCATTGCCTTAAGACACTACAGTGGATAGTGATTTGTTATAAAGGAGTAGACAGCCCACTTAGAGTAACATTTTGATATTCTGTGCCTCCTGCACTCTTATATTTTCCCTTAAGGTTTAGATAACACATACCTTTACTGAAATCAATTTTATGGTTATGCCAACTTTTTGTTGTTTTATATCATTTTGTGGTTTTCTCTCTCTCATTATCTCAACTATTTAAAAAAATAACCCAAATCACTGTTTAACAAACATTACTAGGGTTGCTGTTTCTGTGCATTTTTTGTTTTGTTTTTCTTCTTTTGTGGTAAGGCAGGCTGCTAAAGAAATGTGTTAACATGAGAAAGGAGTATAATGTTCTATAGATTTCTTTATATGCATCGATGTACTTCGATAAGAAACTTTAAAAAATTAGAGACAGGCATTAGGAAGGACATTTAAACAGTGTACAGCAGGTTCTTGGATGGCATTGTCTCATTCACTATTGTTTTATTTTAACATTAATGAGAAGAAGAAAAAATGATGCCAGCTGGGACCACTGTCTGTATGGAGTTTGAACCTCCTGCCCATGTCTCTGTGAGCTTTCCCCAAGCACTCTGCTTTCTTCCTATGTCTCAAAGATGTGCATGTGATATAGATTAGTGTGTCTGCATTGTCTCAGTCTGAGTGCAGGTATGGGTGACTGGCTCTGTGATTGAAGGGTGTCCTGCCTGGGGTTGGTCCCTGCCTTGTGTTCTAAGCTTCCAGGATAGGCTCTGGCCACCCGCGACCCTGAACTGGAATAAGTGGGTAGGAAAATCAGTATCTTACTTGTTTTTATTAATTGTTCTTATTTGTATGTATAACTCACACTTATTTCAATGTTGAATATTGGAAATGTTTTGGGTCTTCATTTAGAAATTTGGTGATGTGTTTGTGACCAAAAATATGCTGTAGAAACTTAACTCTTGCTTATATTAGCTATCCTATGGGAATATTGGATTCATTATATGTCCTCTTGCTTTAAACTGCAGTTTCCAAGAAACTATTCATGAGGACTTACTGTATATTTATGTTCCTTGGCAAATAGCAAATCCTGATTCAAAACATTGGCAATATACCTTGATAGGTGCTTACATTTTTGTCTGTTACAATCCATTTTTACTATATATGTTTATCCCAAAATTGGGATAGAATTTGAATCTACTCTTGATAAAAAAAAAAAAAATCCCAATCTTCATGAAAACTCTCAGTGTTAATGTGTGATTTATTTTGGAAGTACGGAGAGCATATTTGCAAGTATGGGTTGTGGCAATCGGCTTTAATGTTCCAGAAATTTCAAGGTGGTTATAGTTTTACTGCTTTCCATTACCCACAATTTAACCCTCATCATCTACTAGTTCAGATGTTGGCAAGCTTTCTCTGTTAAGGGTCAGATAGCAAATACTTTTGGTTTTGCAGGGTCTTGTCTCTGTTGCAATGACTCAACTCTATGATTACAACATAAAAACAGCCATACCCAGTACATAACCTGAAGGGTCTGGCTGTGTTCCAGTAAAACATTATTAACAAAAACAGGTGGCAGACCAGATTCGATCCATGGGCAATAGTTTGCCAAACCCTTTACTAGAGTAGAAAGACTGTAGAAATGTCTGTTTTTTAGTATTTGGAATCTCAACTAACTCTGCATTTACTTATTATCGAAGCATTCTTCTTTCTTTGAAAATAAATATATTAATCATTATGTTTTAAAAGGTCCTAATAAGGTGGAAATTACATATTTAAAAGTTTTGCAAGGACAACAGATATGCTTTTAACTTGTAATTATGATTTAAAATCCTTGGAACTTAAGAAAAGTGTTTGATGATGAGAGTTTGAAGACTATCCCATGAGTAATCTAATGAAAGTCATTTAAACTAAACACCTGGATTCATTAGAGAAAACAGTAGCTTCTTTTGGCAGGCACACAAAAAATATTTTTCATTTTAGGTAAATAGTTTTAGAATTGAAGGCATAGAGAAGCACATCCTTCCTTTGTAGTTTATAAGTAAATATTAAGATAAAGTTCAAATAAAGTTAATAGTTTTCAAATATTACTTTGTTATTCCAAATAAAAGAGCTAATTTTTTTGTTTTAAAAATAGTTTGAATTCACAGATTATAACCATGAATGGATTTTTAATCAATTTCTTTAAAATATTTGTGACAGTGTTTTAATAGACACACATAAAATAAGACACCAAACGAACAAAACATATTCTTTTTAAAACTGTATTCTACTAGAGGATACAGATCACAATCAAGATAAACATATGGCATGGGGGACGATTACTAGTATAAAACACAAAATAGCCCAAACCGGTTTGGCTCAGTGGATAGAGCGTCGCCCTGCGGACTGAAAGTTCCCAGGTTCGATTCCGGTCAAGGGCATGTACCTGGGTTGCGGGCACATCCCTAGTGGGAGGTGTGCAGGAGGCAGCTGATTGATGTTTCTAACTCTCTTTCTCTCTCCCTTCCTCTCTGTAGAAAATCAATAAAATATATTTCTTTAAAAAACACCACAAAATAAAACAGGATACACATGTAAGGAGGATTATAGGGAGTGAGGATGCATTTTAGATAGTCCAACAGTAATTATTTAAAGGTTTCATTTGACAAAAGACCAGAAAGAATTGTTACCTGATTGTAGTTATATGGGAGGAAAGATTAGCAGATAGAAGTTATAACTGTAAATGCACCAACACAGAGTTTGCCTGCTGTTCTGAGGAACCCCCAGGAGGCCTGCATGTGAATGAGGCCAGAGTCGAGAGAAAAGTGAGGATAGAGTGAAGTATAAGTTCAAAAGGGAAAAGAGGAATGGATTCTGTGAGACCTTGTAGGCCCTTAAAAGGACTTTGATATTTACTTTGCATTGGGGAGGTATTAAGAGTTTTGAACTGAAATTCACATGAAATAATTAAGCTTATAAAGATTCTTCTGGCAACATTGGAAAAAGATCAATAAGGAGCTATGGAAATTACATAGAAGCACGGAACAGACTAATGAACCTCAGAGGGAAGGCAGGGGTGGGTGGGGAGAGATGAACTAAAGAATTTATATGTATATATGCACAACCTATGGACACAGACAGTAGTGTAATGAAGGCCTGAAGGGAAGGTTGCAAGTGCGGGGTGGAGGGGGTCAGTGGGGAAAAAATGGGGACATCTGTAATGCTTTTAACAATAAAGATACATTTTAAGAAAAAGAAGCTATGGGTGTTTAAGTTAGGGTGGATCTACACGTAGCTGCACATAAAAATCACACAGGGAGCTTTCAAAATTATTATTATACTAGGGGTCCAGTGCATGAATTCGTGCACCTTGAAAGGAAATGTGGGCCATGAGGTTGTGGTGGGCACAGGGGCGGGTCTTGGCCCATCTTCCACGCCCCCTCCCAGCCCCTCCCACTGTGGCCTGTCTGCCATCAGCCCTGCTCCTGCCACCGCAGATCTCACATGCTGATGGTGTCGGCCCTGGTCGCACCTGCTGACAGCATGGAGAGATTGAGGCTGGTGTCAGCAGTGGGTGTGAGCAGTGGCTGCTGCCCCGATCACCCCTCAGGAGCAGGGAGAGGTGGAGAAGCCCTCAGGGGTGATCAGGACTGGTGCCAGGCTCAGGCAGCAGATGCGAGTGGCAGCTCTGGTGTCGGCTGCAGGTGTGGCGGAGCTGGCACTGGCAGTGGGTGTGAACAGCAGCTCTGGTGCCGGAAGCAGGTGTGAGTGTGGCCATCATCAGTAGCAGGTGCGAGAACTGGCTGCTGGCCCTGATCGCCCCTCAGGAGCAGGGGGAGGTGGAAAAGCCCTGAGGGGCAGTCAGAGCTGGCAGCCACCGCTCATACCCACTGACAGCACCAAGTGATCGGGGCCAGCGCCTAACACTGGCATTGGGTGTGAGTGGTGGCTCCGGTGCTGGCAGTGAGTGCAAGTGGGGCTGGTGCCAGCAGCAGGTGTGAGTTCTGGGCAGGACCGCTGTGTGCGGGAGCAAAGAATTTTCAGTAATCACTGGAGGCTTTCCCTGATGACAGCAACAGGCATCCCACCTTGGTCTGGTGCCCGTGCTCACCTGCTCCACCATGCCACCGCAACTGATGCCCACCATGTTCCTCACTCTACCACCTGCTGCCGATGCCTGCTGTGTTCCACGCATGCCCCCTGGTGGCCAGCACAGCTATTCAATCTATTTGCATATTAGCTTTTTATTATATAGAACTAGAGGCCTGTTGCATGAAAAGAATCGTGCAATAGGCCTTCCCTTCCCCTGGCTGCTGGCACTGGTTTTCCCCTGGTACCCGGGACCCAGGCCTTTGCTCTGGCTGGAGCTGCCTTCAGTTTTTGCAGCCCCGGCCGGAGCCACCTTCAGTCTTTGCTCCGCTGCTTCGCCTACATATGCAAATTAACCACCATCTTTGTTGGTGGTTAATTTGCATATCTCATTGATTAGACAATGGGAGGCATCGTGAAGGTATCGTCAATTACCATGTTTGGCTATTATTAGATAGGATAGGTTCCATCCACAAAACTTTTGTTAATCTTTGAAAAAGTATAACAAGTTTTATTGTTTGTGTATGCTAGATGCACCTATTGTTGCTCCTGGTTTCATAAGCAGATAAACATAAGTTTCTTGTGTATATTCCATTTATTCACAATCATACAGAAAATATTTGCAGAAACCTTAGAAAATATATAATGTAGGGTAGAAGGATTTGTAGCAAAAACAAATATTGAAGAGAATGCTCACTTTAAACCATGGTTTGGACCAGGGATAACAATAAAGGTGATAAGAAAGGTAGATGAAATAGAGGATCAATTCTGCACTCACACCCAAGGATAACGGAAATCATTGAAGAGACTGAGTAATGACCTAACACAATTTTTGTGGGTAATGGCTGATACATTGGAGGATTTTCCCCTTGGTAATCCTTTCAATGTTTCTAAAATGAAAAAAAATCCTGAGATTGCATCATCCATATCATTATTTGAGGATTCATGCCACTGGAAAAGAAAATGTAAAATGCAGCTTTAGAGAGCAGTTGAGTCTTATGTGAAGAGCTACAATCCTAACAAGTAAAATATGTGGACTTCTACATTTATCCATCATTTTAGTTTTCTATGCTTCACTTTGCTTATCTATAAAATGAATTTTTGGTGATATTATGTTTAGACATTTAAACAAGTATTCTTTTTTCACAAAGTAAAGTTTTGATATTATTTTGATTAAATAATAATTTAAAATAAGTGCTAAAGTATTAATAATCATTTTATTATTAAATATTTTGCTTTTTAAAGCTATAAATAAATAATATTACCATTATAAGATATAGATGTGCTAAAATCAAGTTTACTTTTTTAAAAGTGTAATTTGCTTAATGCACTCATGTCTATAGATGTGGATATTTAATTCTGCCATCTATGCTAAATATGATAAAACAAAAGGAGAACTCATTTTTCAGTTCTTAAGTCACTGATTTTGATCCTATTTACATTTGCCAATGCTAACTGTCACTTCCACTTTTGCTATTTATTTATTTGTTGTAATGTCACTGACAGGCCAGGGACACTTCCTTTCAACCACCTATTTTTTGGAGGTCTCTATAATTCAGTTCAACCCAGACATTTTTGAAGACAGCTTGCTTGAATTAATTCTTATGATACCAGCAATCTGGGGACTACTATCCTATACAATAAAAGCCTAATATGCTAAGTGCTCGGTTGTCCGGTCAGCCATTCAACCGTTCAAAGCATAATATGCTAACGATATGCTAAGGCTGCTCAACCTCTCACTATGATGTGCACTGACTACCAGGGGGCAGACCGTTGACCCATTGACCAGTCTCTATGATGTGACCACCAGGGGGTAGACACTTCAACCAGTAGGTTAGCTTGCTGCTGAGGTCCGGCCAATGAGGACGGAGTGAGAAAGGATGGACACATCCTGGAGCTCTCCCTTGGTCCCTCCCCAGCTGGCAACCTCCTGAGTCCCTCCCCGGCCCTGATCGTGCATTGGTGGGGTCCCTAGGCCTGGCCTATGCCCTCTTGCAATCCAGGCTAAGCAGGCCCTGCTAGTGCACAAATTTTGTGCACCAGGCCTCTAGTAGTTTATAAGATTAATGGAGAGGTGCACTCTAGAGTGAAAAAATGTCCAGATTAGAAACAAATACACTGTCCAGATAATCCAGTTAAGTGTTGTTATTTTTTAAAATTATCTTTATTGTTTAAAGTATTACAGAAGTGTCCCTTTCCCCCCCCAACATTGACCTCCTCCGCCCCGCACCTTCCCCTCCCAGGCCTTCACCACACAATCGTCTATATCAAAGCAATATTCATATTACATGTAACTTTACTGTTATGTGTTTTTAAACATCCAAATGAATTTAAGAACAGCCTATGAATCTTACTTTCATTCATATATTAAGAAAGCTGCTACTTTCATTCATTAATGAAATTCATAGAGTCAGCTTTTGGTTAAGTGTGTATGTCTTATATTTACTCTGATAACAACACTTGTCTGTTTTTTATATATGTAATCTCTTCCCTTGGAATTTAAATTCGAATGCATACACAAACAGTAGGTGTTTATTTCAGTTACAAAGTCAAGCATGCAAGAAATACATTATTGTTATTTTTCTGTAACTGGTCATATTTACTTTTTACCCTGAATCCAAGAGGAAAACAAAACATAATTTGCTTTGAGTTGCAATGTGTGTCCCAGGGCCACTTACAGCAAAATACTTCAGTGCCAATTCATGGGTGTGGGATAGAAATAAATGTCTCTTTCTTAACTAATTATCAATTACTAGTGACCAGATGCACAAATTTCATGCACATTAAAAGGGAATTAATTAGAGGAAATATTTGAATATTGCGGGTATCTGGCTCCCTCCTCCCTCCTGTCAGAGTCTGGGCTGGTGCCCGCGGGGACGCAGCATCAAGTCCCGCTGGCAACGTGAGACCCAGAGTCAAGTCCCCGCTCACCCACTTGTGCCTCGCCATGCAAGCAGCCCCGCCCACCTGTGTGCGCCTGACACGCATGCAGCCTCCTGGTAATCAGTCGTTATGGTGTGAGGGCATCACAACCACAGGCTTTTTATATATATAGATCTTTTACTCAGCTGTATCCAGCTTCTTATTCTAAACATGGCCACTTAAACGTTTTTAAATTTAAAAGTCTAAAGTTAGGTAAAAGCTAAAAATATTTGGTTCACTTAAATTGTTTGATGGTTGAGGATGCCAACCATGGAGAGGAAAGCTCATTTGCTCAGGGTACATTATTATTCTAAAAATTGAGCATTGCATCATGGGTGTATACATGTGTTCAAACTCATCAAGTTTTATACATTGTATATATATATATATATATATATATATATATATATACATATATATATATAGTTTTTTGTATATCAAATATACATTTATAAAGCTGTAAAAAATGAGTGAGTATAAATAATTAATTGCTTTAACCACCGAATAAAAAATGCCGATGGCAATCTAATGTTTATAATTATTTACAATTAATATTCTTACTTATAATATGGGATTAATCTTGTTAATAAAATTAAACACTAATTGTATATCATATTAAAATGTATATAATTTAGTTACTTTGTTTTATTTCCTCTGTTGCCATTAGTTGTTTTCCCCCCATTTTAATTATTTTAAATTTTATTGGGGTGACATTAGTCAACATGAACATGTAAGTTACACATATGGATTACTAATGTATAAAATCTAAATATAAGACCATGTGTCCACCACCCAAAGTCAAATCTTCTCCTGTCCCCTCATATTAGGACCCCTTGCTTCCCCCACCTACCTCCCTCTTGTAACCACCACACTGCTGTTTGTGTACATAAGATTCAGTTTTATATCCCACATATGAATTAAATTATATAGTTATTAGCTTTCTCCATTTGACTTATTTCACTTTGCATAATGTTCTCAAGGTCCACCCATGTTGTTGTAAATGATGCTATTTCATCCTTTCTTATGGCCATGTAGTACTCCATTGTGTATATATACCACATTTGCTTTATCCAGACTGGTACAAGCACTGTGGAAAACAGTCTGGCAATTCCTCAAAAAATTAAAAATAGAGCTACCATACAACCCAACAATCCCACTCCTGGGTATATACCCAAAAAACTCAAAATCATTTTTACACAAATATATATGCACCCCAATGTTCATTGCAGCATTATTCACAATGGCCAAGTGTTGCCATTAGTTTTAAGCAATCATTTCATTTTGGCTAAAATTTGATAAAAAATGATGTTTGTGGTTAAAACATATTATACATTGTTTGAATTTTACAAATTAATCAAAGCAAATTAAAATAGAATGTGATGTGTTTAGGCTGCCTTTTTATGTGAAAATAAATATATATAATTATTTAAAAAGCCATTAAATGTTTGGTTATTTCATTATCACCACCTGCTCTTCCTATTTAGTACACAAAATTTGACACCCAATACTTTATAAATCATGCTTGAGAACTGTTAGTTGAACTAAACCAATTCAAAATACTCTTTTATTCTTTCCTCAGATGAGTTTAAAATCACTGTTTAGTGAAAATTGCTTGTCTGGTAAATATAGACATTGAAAGTGAAGGCGTGTTGTATTTTTCTATTTTAGTCAAGGTGCTTATTCATTTCTAGGCACACAAATTTACTTTTTCTAAATTAACACATGTTTTTCTTTATTATTATTATTACTACAAGTTAAGTCCTTGAGTTGCTAATGTCAGATTTCTAACAAAATAAAAACAAAACTAAGCTCACAACTTTCTCAAAATATAAATAAAGTATGCAATGCCAATAAAAGATACTTCTAGTTTACTTTAAAGGGTTTAGCTAATTGATAGTAACTGACAGGAAAAACAATGTTGAAAGACATTTCTCTATAATATATGTATCATGCATGATCAATGTCTCTTGTGAATTTGGCATGTTGGATTTCTAAAAATTGTCTTCATACAATAAATCTAGGTGGTAATCTGTTATTTTAAACAAATTATAACTATTGTGTTATTTATCTTCCTGGTTCTTAAAGAAGTTCATGGCTACTCCCATTATGAAATACAAGGACATTTCAGACTACTTATTTTTTATGTGAGCATAATATCTCATAATTTTTATGTATACTGACATTTCTATACAAATTTAACTTAATGAACCAAAGAAGCCTTTAACCTGAAATTATTTGGATGTTAAAGAGGTCAACTCTTCCACTAAAAATTGTTTCAGGATATATTGAAAGCACCTCTGTGCATGCCAATGATTTTTACCATGGCATTGTTCCTTACTAGCTGCTAATAAAATCCTTTTTAACAAGCACATTTTATGTTGGAAGATTATCTTTAACAGTAGAATTGCAATGTTCCTTGGTTATTTTATAACATATAAATAATCTTTGGGATAATATTTTCTCTTCTAGTGGCAGGATCTATTGCATTATCAATAAAAGAATCTTAATTATGTACTTGACACCAGGTTAGCTCCATGCTTACTCCCATCTGTGCTAATTTGTAGCCATCTCTCTTTATTGGATTGTTTTCCAGACACACCTTAAAAGTCCAAATTGCATTCCCCTTTTGCAGGTGGGCAGGAAAATTTCCTGTAATAAATCGTGCCTGCTAATCTGGCATCAGTACCCCTTTTGCATCCTTGTTGTATATAGCAAAGATAGTTTGTGTTTCAAAAATGACACATATACTGTATAGACAAAATGCTATAAAGGTGGTTCTGGACAAAGACTTTGGGAGGAACAATTACAGATAATGTTTCTAAGCATAAAGTTGATTGATTTAAAAAAAATATTTGGAGACATTTTAATTCCAACAGAAATTATTTACTTACCTACCTCAATAATATGGGATGTAGAGTCTTAGAGTTTTGATTTTTTTAGCATAAGTTTTATTATTCTTCAAATAATTTGGTAAATCCCTAAAACCTGAAACACTGATACTTTGCAAATAAGTTAACCATATTTTAAAAATATCATTTTATTGATTTCATAGAGGGAGAGAGAGACAGAAACATCAATGATAAGAGAGAATCATTGACTGGCTGCATCCTGCATGCCCCCTAATGGGAATCAAGCCTGTAACCTGGGGATGTGCCTTTGACTGGATTAGAACCCTGGATCCTTCAGTCCATAGGCTGATGCTCTATCCAAACAGACTGTGAGACAAACAGAGTATGGCAAGTTAACCATATCTTCTATATAACAAAAGCCTAATATGCTAAGTGTCCAGTCGACCAGTTGTCCGTCGTTCAACCAATCAAAGCATAATATGCTAATGATATACCAAGGCCGCTCAACTGCTCACTATGATGTGCACCGACCACCAGGGAGCAGACAGTTGCTATGACGTGCAGTGACCACCAGGGGAAGACGCTCCAACTGGTAGGTTAGCTTGCTGCTGGGGTCCGGTCAATCTGGGCTGAGCAAGATGGGCCAAACATGCCCTGGAGCCCTCCAGTGATCCCTCCCTAGCTGGCCTACCTTCTGCGTCTCTCCCCAGTCCCAATCATGCACCAGTGGGGTCCTTCGGCCTGGCCTGTGCCCTCTCGCAATCCGAGGCCCCTCGGGGGATTTGGAGAGACATTTTTGGCCCAATCCTCAGGCCAGGCAGAAGGATCCCACTGTTGCACGAATTCATGCACTGAACCTCCAGTTTTATATAAAAACTAGAAGCTTTGTGCACAAAAATGTGTGCACTCAGGAGGTTCCCTTAGCCCAGCCTGTGCCCTATTGCAATCTGGACCCATCAGGGATTGACCACCTGCTGGCTTAGGCCCACTCCCCAGGGGATTGGGCCTAAGCTGGCAGTCAGACATCCCTCTGGCAGGCCAGGAGCCCTCCGGGGATGTCCACTTGCCAGCAGGGAACAGGCCTAGCTGCAGTCAGACATCCTTAGTGCTGCTGAGGAGGCAGGAGAGGCTCCCACCAACGCCACTGTACTGGCAGCTGTCAGCCTGGCTTGTGGCTGAGCGGAGCTCCCCCTGTGGGAGCACACTGACCACTAGGGGGCAGCTCCTGCATTGAATGTCTGCCCCCTGGTGGTCTGTGTGTGTCATAGTGACCAATGATTCCCAGTCACTCTGATGTTAGGGTCAATTTGCATATTACCCTTTTATTATATAGTATAGAGGCCTGGTACATGGGTGAGGGCTGGCTTGTTTTCCCTGAAGGGTGTCCCGGATCAGGGTATGGGGTCCGCTGGGGTGCCTGGACAGCCTGGGTGAGGGGCTGAGGGCTGTTTTCAGACTGGCCACACCCCCTTAAGGGAGGGGTTCCTGCTGGGGTGCCTGGCCAGCCTGGGTGAGAGGGTGATGGCTGTTTTCAGGCTGTCCAAGCCCCCCAGTGGGGACCCTCACCCCATGAGGGTGTGAGCATCCTAGGTGAGGGGCTGATGGCTGTTTTCAGGTTGGCCACAGCCCCTTCAGGGTGGGGGTCCCCGCTGGGGTGCCTGGCCAGCCTGGGTGAGGGGCTAATGGCTGTTTGAGGGATGGCCAAGCACTCCAGCAGGAACCCTCACCCCATGAGTGTGTGGCCAGCCTGGGTGAGGGGCTTATTACTGTTTGCAGGCTGGCCACAACTCCCAGCCACCCATGTTCCCAGTGGAGGCTGGCTGGAAGCAGGTATCTGGGATTTATTTAGCTTCTATAATTGAAAATTTGTTGCCTTTTGCAGAGGCCACAGTTGGCCAGAGCAGGTGGGAAGCTTGGCTTCTTCTATCGCGGGAACAACCAAGCCTCCTGCTTGCTCCAGCTCCGTGGCTGCTGGCCGCCACCTTGGTTGGGTTAATTTGCATATAGTAGCTCTGATTGGCTGGTGGGCATGGCTTGGGCATAGCGAAGGTATGGTCAATTAGCATATTTGTCTTTTATTAGTGTAGCCAGCTGAACATGGATGCACCAAATTGGGACTAAAACTGTTTCCTGGAAAGTGGAGTAAACTTAATTTGAGCAATGTGAAATTTTAAAGAAATCAGAGGTCACTCTCTATGTCTGACATATACATGGAGTAAAGGAGGAGAGAGAAAAAAGAAGAGGGGAGAAGTGATATGAAAATAAGTTCACTGGATAAGTCAGCTCCTGGTGTATTTGTATTTTCATGTTAATCTCTTAGCATTCTGCTCTTCATATTGAAGTGGTTCCTCAAGAAGTTAGGAAAGATAAAAATCCTATAAGACTTCATAGGCAGCAAAATAGCAGACATATGTTGTAACAATATCTTTACATACACAGCTCCTAGGGCCATGGAGACTAAGGAAAATAAACAAATAAACATCAAAATAAAAAGCTTTTGCACAGCAAAAGAAACCATCAACAAAACAACAAGAGAGCCCACTGCATGGGAAAACATATTGGCCAATGACATTTCCGATAAGGATTTAATCTCTAAAATTTACAGAGAACTCATACAACTTAACAAAAGGAAGATAATCTAGTAAAAAATGGGCAAAGGAACTAAATAGACACTTTTTGAAAGAGGACATACAGAAGGCCCAGAGTCATATGAAAACATGCTCAAAGTCACTAATCATCCGAGAGATGCAAATCAAAACGACAATGAGGTACCATCTCACACCTGTCAGAATGGCTATCATCAACAAATCAACAAATGACAAGTGCTGGCGAGGATGTGGAGTAAAAGGAACCCTCCTGCACTGCTGGTGGGAATGCAGACTGATGCAGCCACTATGCAAGACAGTATGGAGTTTCCTCAAAAAGTTAAAATGGAACTCCCATTTGATCCAGTAATCCCAAGAATTAGGACTATATCCCAAGAATCCAGAAACACCAATCAAAAAGGATATATGCACCCCTATGTTCATAGCAGCACAATTTACCATAGCTAAAATTTGGAAACAGCCTAAGTGCCCACCAGCAGATGAGTGGATTAGAAAACTATGGTACATCTACACAATGTAAAACTATGCTATAAAAAAAGAAGGAACTTTTACCATTTGTAACAGCATGGATGGACCTGGAGAGCATTATGCTAAGTGAAATAAGCCAATCAGAGAAAGATAAATATCACATTATCTCACTTATATATAGGATATAATGATCAACATAATCTGATGAACAAGAATAGGTCCAGAGACAAATGGTTGGGGAGGGGGGTTAGAGAGCAACCAAAGGACTTGTATGCATGCATATTAGCATAATCAGTGGACACAGACACTAGGGTAGTGGGGGCTTGCCCGGGGTGGGAATGGCTGGGGGGGGGGGCGGTCATCAATTAGGGAAAATTAGAAGACAAATATAAAACTTTAGACAATAATAATAATAAAGTTAGGAAAGGAATATGGGAGATACTAATATGCTTGATGTAGCTGTCCAGAAAATAGTTATAAAAATTCACCAAAGCTGGGTCCAATTCTGGTAAAGTTATATAAGTTGTTAAAAACAAATTGTAGTGAACCATTTTTCTATGTTTTTTTTTTCACAGTTACTCTGGGAACACTTCTTTTGAAATAAACTTACAATGAAATAAAAATTTGCAGGATATATCCAATTTTCTTTAGTGTGACATAAGAAAGGAAATAGGTGTCGAATAAAAGCATCTAGGACATGGGATAATATCAAGTAACATTTCCCAAACAAGTTTGTTGCAGTAATAATCAGTTTTCCTGGAACAAACACTTTATTAAATTTCTCACAGAGAGTTGCCATGAGCTTTAGAATATTAACAGCTACAAAGTTTTTAGCAGTTAAAATGAGCTGTGCCTTTAGGTCTTGCACACTTTTCCTAATTCATGTTATAGTTTAGCATTATATATAGATATATATAGATCCATCTATCTTTCTGTGTCTTCAAAGGCTTATCAGTCAAACATATAGGGGAAGAATCTTTTTGTTCTTATTAACCTTCCTGCCACTTCCAACATATTTTCCCCTTTAAATGATATTAGAGTTTGTTACTGTAGTTAAATGAGGTCATAAAAAATGGAGACATTTTTGTTAACCAGTTTTCATGGTTCAGGTATGCAAAATAACTGACCAGATGAATGTGTTAAAATTAATTTGACAAAGTAAATAGTTGATTATATGTACTGTGCAGTAATTCGTTGTTAATAAATTTGGGAAAACTTTTGAAAAATTGTGGACTTCTGAGTGAGATCATAAAAATAGGTTAAATATGCAAATACCTCTGGGATCCTTTATGTTAGCACAGATGCCTAAGTGAAGAAATATGTTCTGCATGTAGTATAATAAAGCAATGACAAATGTTAGGGAAAATGCTGAAGCTATAATGTCTCTCCTGACCATTTGTAGGAAAAGAAATATTACTATTTAATATTGCCTCCCAGCTGTAACTACAATATAAGCTATCTTCCTTAGTATTAAATATTTTAATTTAATGTGAAAAATACCCATTGTCACAGAAATCACTAAAATCCCACTATTATATTAGGAGCATATTACACAAATAATAAATAAGCTTTAAAACTAGCATAGATTTAAATAAGCATCCAAAAGTGCTTACTTTCCAAGCCATTTCCTCCTGTTAGTATTAGACTTAAGGTACATGTGAACCACTATGTAAGAAATTTAAAACTCATGTGAGACTATAATATAACACATTTAAATTGAAGGCAAAGTATTCATCATCGTAGAAAACTTCTTTGCACTATAAAAAATAAGTTAAATGCATGATTTTGGTTTATTATAATAATATCAAATGGTTATGATAAAACATAGAATAAATTTATAGATTTGTAAAATCATTTGTTTTCCCCCCAAAATATGAAAAAATAGTATATTTTTGAGTGTTCAAATATGCCATAAATCTGCAATTTAGGAGAATTAATTTTATTTCATATAATAACCCTGTCAGATAAGTAGCTCTACTTTGCAGATGAGGAAAGTAAAAGGAAGAAGTTAAGTTACTTTTAGTTATATAATCTCTATTGGTAACTGCAATATTCAACACCATAAAGTCTACCTTCAGAGCCTAACTTCTCCTCACTATATTTTATTATTTCTCTTTGTACTAGAGAACAATTTTTTAAAATAAATTAATATACTTTCAGTACTCCAAAATAAGTAATATCCTGGGTAAGCCTCAGTAATAGGTAAGTAAAATAAATATAAGGGAAAACAATGAATTTCATAGGAGAGTTAATGTAAACCAACTAAACAATAAATCAAATAACAAAACTACAAATAAACCCAAGTTAGTTGCCAAGGTATGGTAGAGAGTGGAGCAGTCATGTTCAGACCTGAAGTTATGCCTAAATAATGAAGAACCCCATATCAAACAGCTTGAAATTTGAAAGTTGGGCTAAATGAAAAAGTTAAGGGATGTTTTATAGTTTGTTGTTATTGTTTGTTTGTGTTTCTAGTAATGTATGCATATTTACACATACTTTTTCCTCTGTTGATTTCATTGCTTTAGAACCCGCTGTCCAAACAGATATCTGTAACTTTTGACATGTATGTGAAGTAAAGTGTTGCTTTTATAACTTAGAACCAACTTGCTATGAAAAGAATTGAACAATTTTTAAGATATTATCTGTGCTTCATTTTCTATGGCTTATTTTTATATCTCTTGTTAAAAGCCACTTATGATTATAAACTACAGTCATTTATGGACAATTATATTTTATGAGGGCCATTGTGGAAAAAATCTAGATTGATACTATAATTTTAATCGATACTAAAATGTTAATATTAAATCCTTTATAGTTCTATTTTTTTCTAATAAAAGTTTAACAAAGATATTAATTTAATCAACATTTCACTTTTTTACAGAGCCGAAATATCTTTTGGTGAGAGTCCTAACAAAATTTTAATATGTGCATTCCACAAAAATAATCCTATAGAAATGAAGGTTATCATCAGATAATGTATTTTTGTGTATGTGTGTAGTTCCAGCAGTCATTAGAATGTTGTACTAGGATATACAACATGGAATAAGGTATTAGACTTTTGTTTTCATTTTAATTTTATTTCAAATAAATTTCTCTCCTTTCCCCCCCCAGTTCTGTGTATACCAAATAAGATTATTAATTCTAAGTTTTGTCATTCCACTATAAAATTAGCATAATATCAGGTTATACAGTGAAACTTACTATCTTCTTTGCAATTTTTTTCATTGTTGTATAATCAATATAAATAAAAATGTGTTTTTGCTCTGTTCTCTCTATAGTCTTATTTTTACTTTCCACTGATCATGAACTGTATCTACACTGGACAATACCCTTGCTGGGTTTTTTTTTTGTTTTGTTTTTAATATATTTTTATTGATTTCAGAGAGGAAGAGAGAGGGAGAGAGAGATAGAAACATCAATGATGAGAGAAAATCATTAATTGGCTGCCTCCTGAATGCTCCCCACTGGGGATGGAGCCTGCAACCTAGACATGTGCCCTTGACCAGAATTGAACCTGGGAGCCTACAGTCTACAGGCCAGTGCAAAATCACTGAGCCAAACTGGCTAGGGCCCCTTGCTATTTTTCATCCATTGTCTTAGCACTTAGCAGGCAAACAGCAAGTGTTAATTTATCCACAGCACCCTGTGATATATGCATGAATTAGAGGTACTTTAGAATACTAAAACTTAACAGAGTATGATATCACATTGAACTAAACCCAAATGTACAGTTGTATACCAATTTTGTGTCCAAATGCAATTAATTTTGAAAATGTGTAGCTCCTGAAAAGCACAGGTTCCTATATTTCTGATATTTTAGTCATTTACTCATGAAATAAAGCATAGTAAGAATTTGTAACATGTATTACTGATATTGATACACCATCTTTGAATATCTCTGTCCACTTCAGGAATACATGTCAGAAAATTAAGACAACTTGCTATCTAATCTAATAAAAGAGAAACATGCAAATTGACCGTGCCTTCACTACACACCAGCCACACCCACCAGCCAATCAGAGTGACTATATGCAAATTAACCCAACCAAGATGGCAGCCGGCAGCCACAGAGCTGGAGCAAGCAGGAGGCTCGATTGCCCCAGTGATGGAGAAAGCCTAGGTTCCTGCCTTCCCTGGCCGGCTGTGGCCTCCACTAAAGGCAACAAAGTTTCAATTATAGAAGACAAATAAATCCCAGATACCTGCTTCCAGTGAGCCTCCACTGAGAGCTTGGAGCAGCCTGTAAACAGCCATCAGCCCCTCACCCAGGCTGGCCAGGCACCCCAGCGGGGACCCCCACCCTGAAGGGGTGTGGCTAGCCTGAAAACGGCCCTCAACCCCTCACCCAGGCTGACCGCATCCTCATGGGGTGAGGGTCCTTGCTGGGGGTCTTGGCAAGCCTGAAAACAGCCATCAGGCCCTCACCCAGGCTGGCCACACCCTCAAAGGGTGAGAGTCCTGCTTGGGGACTTGACAAGCCTGCAAAAAGCCCTCAGCCCCTCACCTAGGCTGGCCAGGCATCTCTTCAGAGACCCCCACCCTGAAGGGGCTGTAGCCAGTCTGCAAACAGCCACCAACCACTCACCCAGGCTGGCCAGGCACCCCAGCAGAACCTCCCTCCCTGAACGGTGTGTGGCCAACCTGAAAACGGCCCTTAGCCCCTCACTCAGGCTGGCCAGGCACTCTAGCAGGGACCCCTAACCTGAAAGGGGTATGGCCAGTCTGAAAATGTCCCTCAGCCCCTCACCCAGGCTGACCAGGCACCCCAGCAGGACCCCCACCCTGATCCGGGACACCCTTCAGGGCAAACCAACCAGCCTCCACCCATGCACCATGCATATAATAAAAGGATAATATGCAAATTGACCCTAACAGCAGAATGACTAGGAATGACTGGTCACTATGACACACACTGACCACCAGGGGGCAGACATTCAATGCAGGAGCTTCCCCCTGGTGGTCAATGCACTCCCACAGGGGGAGCTCTGCTCAGCCACAAGCCAGGCTAATTGCTGCCAGCACAACAGTGATGATGGGAGCTCTCCAGCCTCCTCAGCAGTGCTCAGTATGTCCGACTGCAGCTTAGGCCTGGTCCCCGCTGGAAAGTGGACATCCCCTGAGGGCTCCTGGGCTGCCAGAGGGATTTCTGACTGCCAGCTTAGGCCTGATCCCCCAGGGAGCAGGCCTAAGCCAACAGTTGGACATCCCCCGAGGGGTCCCAGACTGTGAGAGGGCACAGGCCAGGCTGAGGAACCCACCCCCACAAGTGCACAAATTTTTTTGCACAGGGACTCTAGTATATATATTCTTGATCAAATGTCCTTCATTAATTTATTGTATTTCTACTATATGTGGCACGAAGTGGCTGAAATCTAATACTCATTCTGTTTACCACATGATACTATGCAGTGTCAGGTCTTAATTTCTGATTTACATAAAGTTTCCCTGTGGTTTAGTGTATGCTCTGCTTTCTGGATACAAAATAAAATAACTTTGGAAAATTCTTCCAGAGAAATATGCAGGTTATGTATGGAAACTGACAACAGATTTTCAACTAATCAGGAATTTCAGGGTAATTTTTCCTGGAAAACAAATGATTCAGGGAAAAATGAAATGTTTGTATAATCTATAATAATAAAAACATAATATGCTAATTAGACCAGACAGCTAAAAGACCTTCCAGACATCATTCTGGATGTCTTTCTGGACTAAGTTGCAGTGGTGGGGGCAGGGGCAGAGGTAGTTAAGGGTGATCAGGCAGGCAGGTAGAGGGGTTAGGGGGGATCAGGCAGGCAGGCAAGTGGTTAGGAGCTATTAGTTCTGGATTGTGAGAGGGTGCAGGCCAGGCTGAGGGACCTGCCCCCCTTCCCCGTTTATGAATTCCGTGCACTGGGCCTCTAGTAAGACATAAAAAAATGTCCCTGGAAATAGTGCATGGCTCAGTAGAAGAACATTTCAAATGTACTGTGCATCAGTAAAGAGCAAAGGAGGACATGAAGTAGAAGAAGCAGGACAGGTAGGAAAGGATTTGGCCCCAACCCTAGAAGCAATAAGAAGACCTGAACAGTTAGTAATGGGGCAGACACACTCAAATATGATACTTTAATAGATTACTTTGCCTTCAGGGAGAGAAATGGATCAGAAGGACTGAATGTAGGTGAGGACAGAGTCATTGTTAGTCATTTGGAGATGACTGCAGTTTCCTGACCTAGAGATAAAGGTAGTTGAAACCATGTTGGAGTTAAATAAAATAAATGGATACATTAAAAGCTATAATAATTTTTTTCTGAAGTCTGAGGGAGTGGTTTAGACAATGTCTGAAATAAGCCATTTTTAGAAGTTGTTCTCATTATCATTTAGTGATTAAGAAAAGCTGCCTTTGAATTTTTCACCACAAAGCATTATGGATGAAGTTGTTTTAAAATTCTATTTTATTTTAGTTAATTAAAATGATATATAGAACTATTATGACTAAAGGATAAAATTATAATTGCTTTCTAAAAGCTATATTCTAAAAGATACTCAGCTTTCACAAATAGTCCCCTCATTATTTCAAAATATATGCATACATTTCAAAGCAAATGTTTCAATATGGCATTCTCACTTTTTTAAAAATTTACAATTATAAATTATAAATTAATGTATTAAGTATGAATTTCAGCACTTTGGGGCAGGTAAACTTAATCATGTGCTGTTATATTTAAGGTGGCCAAGGTGTCTATACTTTGTGTATACATATATACACATATTACATGTGTATACACAAAAACACATATGCATTAAATCCTATTTAAATTCAAACATTGAATCTATGATTGTGCTTGTACTGGTCTAGTGCTGATTTCATACTAAAGCAGTGAACCTTATGATGTTTTAAAAATTAATTAATAATCTAAGTATGTTCATTATCATTTAAGATCTATTTTAGCTACACGTTTTAATATTCTGTTTTTGTTGTGGAGCTATTTAGACACAGCCATTCGTGGATAATAAGTCATTTATTCCTCATTAACTGTTAGGATGGATGTAGATGTTCATTACAGCCAGACAAAAGACTCATTTAACTGCATACAGTACATGATTATATACCACACCAATGACTAGAATGCAAATTCCATTTCACATTAGCTTCATTTTACTTAAGCATTTGCCAACAGCTCAGATATTCTCCTTCATGGCTGATGATTTCCTTTTCTAGCTTTTCTGCCAAAAAATCAGTTAGAGTTTTTATTTTCAAAAGGGAAAAGATAAAGAAAGAAAAGAGGAAAAAAATGAATGCTGTGGGCAGAGAAAGGTTTATAATTTAGAATCATATTTCTCTCTGCTGTGAATCACATGGACCCTTAAAATTTGTCTATGGAACCATGCTTTCTCTGTTGGAAATATATGCCCTAATCAACTTAACCGTAAACCAGATGAGTTTCAGCTTTTAAATGCAGAAGACCTTAACAAATCATCATAGAATTGGTCACAATTGCAAACTTTATCTGAGCCTGCAGTGAAATTCAGGAATTTGCTACCTTCCTTCCACAAATGATAGGATGTAGACCAGCCTAGGCTCACTTCCCCAGACTTTCTTGTTTCACTGTTCCAAACTTTAACAAACATCCTCCAAAATTAAATATGTATATGCATTAAAGTTTATTAAAAAGTATAATATATTCTATAAAATTACAACTTTTAGATGAGTGACAATATGCAGAAACTATGGATCTCTCATGACGTGGCTTTTATTTTCCTGTGTAACAATAAGTATTTATTCTCTATGTAATCGATGACAACTTATTTTATTAACGTAACATTCCTAGAATATAGAGAACATTAGCGTCACAGCTATGGATTTGGAAAGATTTTACCTATTGTGTAGTCTACGAACTTGTTGAAGAAACAAAATGTATAGTTATTGTAATGTATGTGTAATTAAATTTTAACTTCTATAATATTAGATATTTAATGCAACTAATATCTAATTTGCAAGGTCATCAAAAAGAAGAATGTTTAGTTCGCCCAGTGTGGCTAAGGGGTTGAGAATCGGCCTATGAATCAGGAGGTCAAGGTTTGATTCACAGTCAGGGCACATGACCAGTAAGAGGCATGTAGGAGGCAGCCAATCAATTATTCTCTCTCATCATTGATCTTTCTATCTCTCTCTCTCTCCCAACCTCTCTGAAATCAATATAAATATATGCTTTTTGAAAAAAGAAGAATGTTAGGAAAACTTCAGGGTGGAACTGATATTAATGTACAGGTTGAGTAAAATGTAAAATAAGCAAAATTAAAGGAAAAATTCAGATAAACAATATCCAATCTTCTCTTTCTAACCCTTCCCTGTATATCACCAGCAAACATTTATCTCTATAGTTGTGTGTTTTTTTTAATTACATATTACATTTGATATTATTTGTATTAGGTCTGGTATACAGCATAGTAGTTAGACAATCGTATACTTTATGATATTTCCAGTACCCACCTGGCTCGATCTATATTTATTACAATATATTGACTAAATTGCCTATACTGGACTTTACATCTCCATGACTATTTTGTAACTACCAATCTCTACTCTACAGTTTTTGAATTTTCAGTTATTACATACTAGAAGCCTGATGCATGAATTCATGCACAAGTGGGGTCTGGGGGCCGATCAGGCCAGGCCAGCCAGGGGAAGGAAATGCAGGAGGTTGGCCGGCCAGCCCCACTCCCTGATCGAACTCCTGGTCGAACTGCTGGTTGGGACAATTTGCATATTAGCCTTTTATTGTATAGGATAATTCGAATCATACAGCATGTCATCTTTCCAGAATTGCTTCCTTCTTTAGCAATATGTATTTAAGACTCATTTATGTTGTTTCTTATTTGGATTGCTCATTTATTTTTATCACTGAGTAATAATATTCCATTGTGCAGATATACCATCATTTATCTATTCACCTATGGAAGGACATCTTGGTTGTTTCCAGTTTGAGAGAAGTGAGCATAACTGAAAAATGCTGCTATAATCATTCATGTACAGGCTTTTGTATAGAGCACACTTTTACAATATTCTTGTAAATACCCAGGAGTGTGATTGTTTGTTCAGACTATATTTACCATTGTGAAAACCTGCCAGACTGTCTTCCTAAGCAGCTATATTACTCTGCATTCCATTAGCAAGGGATGAAAGTTTCTGTTATTTGCATTCTCACCAGTAAGTTTTAATTGTACCTACCCAAATAGGTGTGTCCTGATTTCTCCTGGCTGTTTTAATTTGCAGTTTTCTAATTATAAATAATGTTGGGCATCTTTTCATATGTGTATTTGTAATCTGTCTTGATTACTGTAACTTTATAATTAGTCAGTGAAATTGGTTACTGTGAGTCCATGAACTTTATTCCTCTTCTTCAGTATTGTGTTGGTTATTTTAGATCATATCACTTTACATGTAAACCAGTTTGTAAATATCTGCAAATAGTTTGCTGATATTTTGATTATATTTATATTGAATCCATAGATAAATTTAGGAATAATTGACAACCTATCAATATTGAGTCTTTCAATCAATGAACATAGATTATCTCTTCATTATTTGAGATATTTTTCATTTCCTATATGAAAGTTTTGTACTTTTCCACATTTTGTTAGATTTATATATGAAAATTAATTTTTTATTAGTGCTTTTAAACATGATTGTATTAAAGTAAAAATACCTTTGTTTATTGAATTAGTTGTTTTATTGTTGACACTATTACAGATGTCCCCATATCCACCTCTGCCCAGCCTCCAGCCCTTGCCCCCATCCCCTGGCCTTCACTACACTGTTGTCTGTGGCTATGGGCTAGACTAGACACACATGTTCTTTGACTAATCTCTTCACCTTCTTTTATCCATTCCTCTATCCTCTCCCCTCTGACAGCTGTCAGTCTCTTCCATGTATTCATGCCTCTGTTTGTATTTTGTTTGTCAGTTTATTTTGTTCATTATATTCCACATATTAGTGAGATCATGTGGTATATAAGAATAAGGAACAATGATAATGGCAGCTAAAATGTATGTATGTATGTGTATATATATATATATATGTATATATATATATATATGTATTTATGTGTATATGTATGTGCGTATATATTTTGTTTCTTTCCGCCAACTAATTTTGAGTCGAATAATTAAAATATTTTGTAAGTGAAATAGTTTAATTTATATCACACCTAACTCCCAAAGCAAAAGTAGGAGTAATTTCATAAGAACTTTGATCTCTAGCAACAAAAACAGGAAGGCAAGGATAAAAACTATTTTGACTTAGAAACCAGATTTTATTTTTTTTCCAATGATGATTATTTTTCCTTCTGCTGACAAGAAAAAAAAGTGCTTGGTTTGAACATTAAAGAGCATAATTTATTTATAGCCAGACTGGCTTGAAATTCTTCATTTTAAATCCCTGCTGAACTTTAGAGAAACCTTGAAAAACCCAATTACATTTATGCTATGCTTTTACCACAGCCTTCAGAGTACAGAATTCTAATGCTTAGGGAAAAGCAGCCGGTACTAAAAATCTACAAGACCGTATGAAAGTCTCAAAGAAGAGCTGTCCCCTAAGCTTTGATTGCCAAAAATATCGACAGGATTCCTTTCCTTGGGAGGAACTATTGGGGGGCATTCGAAGGAAAATGATTGTTGATTGCCCACGTGAAATAAGTCCATATTGGGAGAACTTATTAGTGGCTTTTTAAAAATCCACTAGTGGGATGTCAATATATTGGAGTACTTCTTTAAGAATTAATTTTCAAATCACTAATCAAAGTAACAATAGAGTAGACAAAATAGTCTCTGAGCAGTTATTTTTTTAATAGAGAGCATTTTCTAAAAGATAGGTTAGCAGATATAAGTACATATGGATATTGCGTATCTATTTTAAGATTTTTTTTATTTTTCATTGATTTTATTGCAGTGACACTAATTAAACAATTAAATACGTTTCAGGTACACAGTTCTACAACACATTACCTGTACACTGTATTGTGTATGCACCACCCCGAGTCAAGTCTCCATCCATCTTTATCCCTCTAAACCCTCCTCCCCATCCTTTCATCACTCCTCCCCCCGGCAATCATTGCACTGTTGTCCCAACCCACCCAGAAAGCTGTCAGCCTGCCTCTCTATCTATGAGTATGTCTCTATTTTGCTGATTAGTTCATTTTGTTAATTATATTCCACATACAAGTTAAGTAATATGGTACTTGTCTTTCTCTGACTGGCTTATTTCACTGAGCATAATGCTCTCTAGGTCTATCTATGCTGTTGCAAAGGTAAGATTTCCTTCCCTTTTTCCTTCTATTTTACTTTTAACTAAATTTAGAGAATGTAGAAAAAAATACATTCCTAGCTAATAAAGACATGTAATTGTTGTGAGATCTTCTAAGGAACATAACTAATCACAGAAGAGGATGTCCTTCTGCATTCGTTATTTCCTGGAAACTTTAAAGAATTATTTATATTTATTTTTTTGCTAGAGAAAATAGACAAGGCCTGTAACTTTGATAATAAAAAAAAATAAGGTATAAATAAATCACAATATTTTTAAAGAAAACGTATTTCCTAGCAGAAAACTTGGATACGGATATAGAATATAACTAGCATTTTTAAAAATTATAATTTTTAAATCAGGTTAAAAATTTGTCTTGAAAACTTCCAGTCTTAGATTATTTTTTAGAAAGTCTTTAGTATTTTCTATCACTGCAGACATAAACAACCTCATTAACATACAAGATATAAAACATATTTTGATTATGCAAGTAACTAATGTTTCATAGTAGGAAAACATATAAATAATTTTCAGAAAGTGGAGCTTATTGCTCACAACATCTTAATTTTTATATTCACAAGTATAAGTAAATTTTTACTTATGTACAAAGAATTGATTTTAACCATTATGTTTATTCCAGGTAATCCTCACACTTAAAAAAGCTCAAATAACACTTGGGTAAAAGCTTTTCTTTAAAATTGATAATCATTGTTTTTTTCTGAAGGTGGTCTTGATTTTATTTTTCTCGCATAAACATTTTTTGACAACTTGCAAGTACCAGGCACTGAGTAATGTGTTCCCAACATATAAGTGAACATAAATCCATTCCTCATGTAACTCATAATATTATAGGAAAGACAAGTTGCCCATCAAGATAATTAAAACAAAATGAGGCAAATAAAATCAGAGATATATTCAAAGAGTATTGGGAAATGTTCTTAAGGAGAAAGAAACAAAAGTCAGAGGATAGCAGATTAAGAATTTAGTAAAGATTATCGCACAGCTATATCTTAAGAAGAGACTAGAATTTTGCTGGGAAATAAATGAAACTGGTAAAGTACGAAAAATTAAATTTAAGAATCTGGAAAACAAAGAGAACTATAGGGTGTCTAAGGCTGAATATAGTGAAGTGTTCAACAGAATTGTTAGAGACGAAACAGTTATGTTGGTAGCAAAGAGTTTGGCAGAACCTCTAATGCTTTTTTGGGAACTTAGAATTTTAAGCAGAATAAAAAATTGAAGATTTAATATTTACTTCCCTCCACTTTAATTACTGTAATAATTATGGATTGGAATAAAGATTTATACTAGCTATGGTCTTGCATATCTCACAAGAGGTTTCTGGTATGTCCTTCTGTGTAGTAGAGATTTAAATTTAAAAATTAAACTTCTCTTCAGATATTCTTTCTGAGGTGATTTTGGTTCTATTTAATTTGGTTTCATATAAGACTTAAATTAGGACTAGCTCCGGTGCTATCGTTGGAAAATACAGGAGAACCATCCATTAGGGCTGGAGCAGGGACATTACCACATTTTCCTCTTGATTCCAAGATTATAACTAATGGGGCATGACTGACAGGCCAGTAGTTAGGTTAGCAGCTTTCTGACCAATGGAGAAGCATGGCCTTTGGTGGGCTAGTTCTGTTGATATAATGTTATTTAAAGTTCATTCCTAAAAACATACCTATTCCTCTATACTTTTGTTATTATTATAAACTAGGGGCCCGGTGCACGAAATTCGTGCACTGGGTGTGTGTGGGGGGGAGTGTCCCTCAGCCCAGCCTGCCCCCTCTCACATACTGGGAGCCCTCAGGCGTTGACCCCCATCACCCTCCAATCGCAGGATCGGCCCCTTGCCCAGGCCTGACGCCTCTGGCCTAGGCATCCGGCCCGGGCAGCGGGGACCCGCAGCTGCAGCGGCCCCGCGATCATGGGCTCCGCTTTAGGCCCAGGCAAGGGACCCCTAGCTCCTGGGACTGCCAGCTTCGACTGTGCCCAGCTCCCATCGCTGGCTCCACCCCTACTTCCTGCTATCACTGGCCCAGGCGGAAAAGGCGCCTGATTCTCCGATCATGGCTGGGGGGCAAGGGCAAAGGCGGCCCCAGGGCTGCCTTTGCCCTGCCCCCCAGCTCTTAGCTCCCCCCTGGGTTTCCGATCACTGTCAGTGGCAGGGGGCTTCTTCCTGCTTTCCCTTTCGCCTCCCTGCATTGTGCCTACATATGCAAATTAGCCGCCATCTTGTTGGCAGTTAACTGCCAATCTTAGTTGTCAGTTAACTGACAATCTTAGTTGGCAGTTAACTGCCAATCTTAGTTGTCAGTTAACTGACAATCTTAGTTGGCAGTTAACTGCCAATCTTAGTTGTCAGCTAACTGCCAATCTTAGTTGGCAGTTAATTTGCATATAGCCCTGATTAGCCAATGAAAACGGTAGCTCGTACGCCAATTACCATTTTTCTCTTTTATTAGTGTTGATACAGGATTGCCCATAGTAAACAAGTATAGTTTGGTATAAAATAGCTAGAGAGTTGTGTTATCTATATGTTATCCTGAACGATATATCCAGGCTAGATTTTTCTTTAAACACACATCACAATTTAATATGGGGCAGCAATGTACCCAACTATTAAACTAAGTCATTGGCCTATATTGCAATTTTGGTGGTTCTGAGATACAATATGAGCCAATTAAGCACAAGCACATCTACTGGAAAATTCTGCTAGTTTTGTAGCCCTAATATGCCCACCTCCCAGTGCCCTTTGCATTTTAGTTTTATAACCTCTTTTACTAAACAAGATTTGTCTAAATGGTTGAATCTATAACACCATCATATGACCCCACATGGCTAAGAGAAATGCAGAAATCTTGGCACTGTCAGCTTTGGGCTTTTGAATCAATGCACTGATGTTGTCTTTCTGGATATTAGGCCATTAGGTGGGGGAGCCATTTTCAAGTTACTGTCAGATATTTTGTCAATGATAGTTTATAACAAGCATAATCTTTAATGGATATGAGATTTTTCTGTCTCATGCACAAGTCTTAGAAGCAAGCAACAGAAGCTGACTTTGTGTGAATAAGAAAATATTTGTTCATTTGGATCATCGTGTGAGGGATAGAAAGCAATATTAATGAACTGTGCCTAAAAACACATTAAAATGACCCAAGGTGACACTATTGCTGTTGTACAACTGCCCCAACTGAAACTAATTCCTTGTCAAGAATTCAGTCTTAAAATCAGCAGAATATCAAATGGTCACTCTGCAGTTATCAAGATCTGATGATTTGACCATCACTGAAAACAAGTGTCACGGAGCCTCTAACACCTTACTTGTTTCCAAGCTCATAAAAACAGAGAGCAGCCTGGCCAGTGTTTCTCAGTGGTTGAGCATCAACTCAGGAACCTGGAGGTCACTGGTTTGATTCCTGGCCAGGGCACATGCTCTGGGTTTCAGGTCCAATCCCAGGTTGGGGGTGAGCAGGAAGTAGCTGATCAATTATTCTTTTTCATCATTATTGTTTCTACCTACCTCCTTCTCCCTCTCTCTTCCTATGTGAAATCAATAAAAATGTTTTTAATATAAATAAATACATAAATAAATAAAAACAGAGAGGAGAGCAATGTTTATTGGGGACTGAGGAGTGAGCAAAATGAGGACATGTTCAAATTACACAAACTTTCATTTACAAAATAAAAAAGTTCTAGAAACCTAACTTACAGCATGGTTATTATAGTTAATATATTGTGTACTTGCAATTTGCTGTGATAGTAGACTTCGAGTATTCTTACAAAAAATGTAACTGTGAAGTGATAGATATGTCAATTAGCTTGATTGTGGTAATAGTCAGTTAACAATGTTTATATATGTACATATATATGAACATTACCATACATCAGCGGTTCTCAACCTGTGCGTCGCAACACCTTTGGGGGTCGAACGACCCTTTCACAGGGGTTGCCTAAGACCATCAGGAAACAATTATATAATTACATATTGTTTTTGTGATTAATCACTATGCTTTAATTATGTTCAATTTGTAACAATGAAATTGGGGGTCACCACAACATGAGGAACTGTATTAAAGGGTCGCAGCATTAGGAAGGTTGAGAAACCACTGCCATACATCTATAAATGTATGTATATATTTATACATAAATTTAAATCTTAAATATATACATTTTTTGTTAATTTTGCCTCAATAAAACTGGGAAGGTGAAGGAAAAAGCATTTTCTAACCTCAAAATTATATAATTAATATTAGTATGGTATGATATTTAAAAATTCATAAATATGTATATGTTTAAAGCAACAGTAATACTAGTTAAGTACAAAAACATATATAACAGATATAACAAGATATAAGTCATTAATGAAAAGATTCATACCAATTTAGAGAGATTTACTGTATCTGTTTATTTGGAACTGATCCATATTTTTGATTATTCATTTTGCCCCAGGCATTGCTTAGAAATTGTGATACAGACAGAAAATCAATGAGAATCCCTTCCTTTTTGTACCTCACAGTTCAGTGGTGAGAGGGACAATAAACCAAGTTCTTAAAAATATATCTATATGTTTATGTCTATATCTACATATCAGGTGATGAGAGAGGCCTAGTAAATGAAAATAGGAAGAAAGTGGAATACTATGCAACAGTTTGTTGGCATGAAAAACGGGGTAGATGGTGCTTCTATTTACTGAGAGGTAAGACACTGGGAGGTGTGTTCTGGTTTGGGCAGGGATGGAAGAACAAGGATCAGGAGGCTGGTGTTGGATACTTATGGTAAAATATTAAAATTGTAAAGCAAGGGAAAGTGTTTGAAATTTTATTTAATTTTCAACCTCTGATTTCTTATCCACAACAGTTTCACTGTTCAAATTATGTAAGTGATTATGGAACTTCTACTTGAGAATGAACCATTTTATATCTTGTACTAAAGGCCTGGTGCATGGATTTGTGCACAAACCTGAGCCACATTTTCTTCCATTATGTTGCTATCCTTTGAAAGTATTATCTTTATTAAATGTACTTCATTCCTTCTCATAAAATTTGCATCATTTAAGTTCTTAGACAATTATAAGTTCTTTATCAATATAAATTTAATCAAGTATCTTTCCTGGACTTTATTATTATTATTTTTTAGTTTGTTGGGTGATCTATTTATTGTTTGAGGATGACCCATTTAAAAAGCGGCTGCAAAGAACCTGATATTTTTGTAAGAGATAATTAAATCAAGAAAACTTTAAAGGTGTAATTTTGAACTTCATTTTAATTGCTAAGTGTATGTTGCAGTTCCCATAAAGTTCTAAATTCTGGACTTAGGGTGATTCATAACAAAAAGATTATCTTAAATTGCAAAGATATTTATTTTTTCCTAATTGTATTTTTCTGTTTTCCTTTTCTACCTTACCAAAGTAGATTGAGATTATCACAACTTCTCTAAAATTGATGCTTATAAAAATGATAAAATATAAATCACCTTTCCAGTGCAGAAAACAAATAGGATTACAAAATAAATATAGAATGTAACCCATATATTATTATAAATTATTTGTTGTTTAATTTAGATTAAAACTTAGCTGAGTACATTGTTGTTTTTTTCTAAATCTCAAAAATATCATATCAACCAATACAAATGTAAGTGAAGCTTTGATATATAACCAATATAAAATTTGGTCACCAGTACAAAGTGTACAGCCATAAAGTATAATTTACATTTTTTCTTAAAAATCGCATCCTAAATAGCTACTGATCATGTACCATGTTTCATTTTCTCAATACATTTAATATAACATTGCTTTCAAACAGGTCCCATTACTTGATCTAGAAAACAGGAAGAAAAAAAAAACCCTCCTGTGTGAACATTAAACCCTGTTATGGTTTGTATTTTGTCCTCCAATAAGGAAATGTTGTAGTCTTAAATCCCAGTATCTCAAAATGTGACCTTATTTGGGAATAGAATCATTACTGAGGTAATTAAGTTAAAAAAAAAAGTGGCCTTTTATCCCATATTAGTGGCCTGGTGCACAAAATTCATGCACTCAGGGAGTGGGGGGGCGGGGTCCCCCAGCCTGGCCTATGCCCTGTCACAGTGCGGGAGTCCCGCAATCCATCACCCCAAAGATGTAGGCCCCGCTCACCCATCCGGGGCTCCTCAATGGATTGCCCCAAAGAGGTAGGCTGGAGTCAGGGGAGGCCTGCAGACCCCTGGGCCAGGCCGCGGTGGAGGCCTGTGGACCCCCAGAGCAGGAGCACGGAGGCCCCCGCCACAGCCCCACCCCTGGGCCGGGCCCGTGGCAGAGGGGCCTCTCAGTGCACCTGCGGACCCCTGGCCGGGGCCGGGCCCGTGGCAGAGGGGCCTCTCAGTGCACCTGCGGACCCCTGGCCGGGGCCAGGCCCATGGCGGAGGGGCCTCTCAGTGCACCTGCGGACCCCTGGCCGGGGCCAGGCCCATGGCGGAGGGGCCTCTCCATGCATCTGGGGACCCCTGGCTGGGGCCAGGCCCATGGCGGAGGGGCCTCTCCATGCATCTGGGGCCAGGCCCATGGCAGAGGGCTCTTCGTGCACCTGTAGACCCCCAGCACAGGCGCACAGAGAGGCCTCTCTGCCGTGACCCCACCCTTGTCCCCGATGCTGCAAGTCCCCGCCCACCTGCATCTGATCAGTCATTACTGTGACGGTGTACCAACCAATTTGCATATTACCCCATTATTAGTATAGATAGCTAATGTTCTTTCTAAAGGGGAAACTTGGAAATTTGGACACTGGAAGAAATACTGGAAGAATACCATCTTAAGTTGGAGGCAAAGATTGAAATTATGCTGACACAAGCCCAGGGATGTGTGTGGCCACTAGAAGCTTGAAGAGGCAAAGAAGAAAACTTCCTCAGTAAGTAGCAGAAGAAGCATGGGCTTCCTGACACTGTGGCTTTGGACTCTATTCTCCAGACCTGTGAGAAACTGAATTTCTGTTGTTTTAAGCTTCCCACTGGCTGGTACTTTATGGAGGCAGCACTAGAAAATTAATAGCAAGCCCTACTCACGTAGGCTACATCTCCTAGAACAGTCCTAGCATGTTCCAAGCATTTTACACAGGTGATTTTATATAATATTAAATCATAATAATCAGAGTTCATATTTGCATACTTTGGTCAGATTATTTATACCTGGAAAGTTCTTCTGTAACATTTTTGCCTATTTTATTAAAAATCATTTAATGCTTGTATTATTTCAGTTATTTTTAAGCCTTTATAGGAAAATCAGGGTGATATCCTATACAAAAAAGCCTAATATGCTGTGTTCAGTTGTCCAGTCATCCATTCAACCAATCAAAGCATAATATGCTAATGATATGCTAAAGCTGCTCAACCGCTTGCTATGATGTGCATTGACCATCAGGGGCCAGACAGTCGACTGGTTGACCAGTCACTATGATGTGCACTAACCACCAGGGGGCAGACGCTCTGTCTCGTAGGTGAGCTTGCTGCTGGGGTCTGGCCCATTGGAACTGAGCAAGACGGGCCGGACACACCCTGGAGCCCTCCCATGATCCCTCCCAGCTGGCCAACCTCCCGCGTCCCTCCCTGGCCCCGATTGTGCACTGGTGGTGTCCCTCAGCCTGGTCGGCACCCTCATGCAATCTGGGACCCCTCTGGGGATATTGGAGAGCTGTTTTTGGCCCAATCCTGCAGGCCAGGGTGAGGGACCCCACTGGTGCACAAATTTGTGCACTGGACCTCTAGTTAATAATAAAACAAATGAAATAAAAATTTTTGGAATCATGAAGCTGTCATTAAAGTGGGCTCATCAAATAATAGTTGAAAAGACATTTAATATGAACAACATTGGAATTAAAATAAGACATTTTATATTTTTGTAGTGCTTATACAGGGTGCCCCCCCAACCTGCTTGGCTCAGTGGTTGAGCATTGACCTATGAACCAGGAGGTCATGATTCTAGCCCCTGTCATGGAACATGTCCAGGTTGTAGGCTCGATCGTCAGGGCCAGTCGTGCAGGAGGCAGGCATCCAAATAAGGATCCTCTCTCATCATTAATCTTTCTATATCTCTTTTGTTCTCCCTTCCTCTCTGAAATAAAAAAAAAACATATTTATAAAAAATAAACATGTCCCTTATAATTATTCAAAATGTGTATATATTTTTGGGACACCATGTATATGTATCTATTTCTACTCTTATCCTATCTTTATATCTCCATTAACTCTATCTAAAGTTTATCTGTTTCTATATGTATATACAAATTAGGCAAGTAATTTCAAAATTCTTCTATCTTATTGTCAAAGTTGTACCATAAAAAATGAAAGCAATTTTAGTTGCAAGGAGTAAGGGGAAGAAAAGCTGCATTTTCAACAGAGAAGTATAGTTTTAATTTGATGGACTTAAAAATCTATGCAATCAAAAATAGTGCCATTATGCATAGTTCTCTAAAAATAATATTAGAATTTTACTTGTACATTACACAATGTAAGTATAATTGTGATTATGTAATTTTTAGGGAAAATCATAAACTTTGAGTTACTATTCAGAAAATTTAATTAAAATGTCAGTAGCATTTTAGCATTTACTTTTAGAATAATCAGAAAACCAAAATTATTCTATCTAACAGTCAGAGTTGTACCATAAGAAAATGGAAGCAATTTTAGCAACAAACAATATCAGGACTACAAGGCATTGTAATGGTTATGTCATTATGAACAAAGTAACTTCATATTAACTTTGTGAAATCAAAAGTATATGATATCACATATGTCTGAACAAAAATATTAATGCTGACATAAAAGTGATCCAAATAGTTATATATATACATAGGTTGTCTTTTTATTCCAAATCTTTATTGTTGAAAGTATTATATATGTGCCCACTTCTTCCCCATTGACCTCTTCTAGCCCGCCCCTTGTCCAGGTCTTCACCACCCTGTTGTCTGTGTCCATGGGTTATGCATATATGCATACAAGTCCTTTGGTTGATCTTTTCCTACCCACTCCCCCATCCACCTACCCCAGTTGTCTCTTAATTATAAGGTAGATCTTCCTTAGTCATAGTCCTATTAGAAGTTCTATTTTAAAACAATCTTAAATAATATATTTCTTTTACATTTTCTGAGGAATGATATCTCCATTGGTATAATTATTAAAAATAATAGCATATTTTATTGATCTTACTGTATGCCTGGCTTAGTTCCAAGCAAGGCACGTTCTTCTGATATATGAGTGTGTATGTGTGTGTGTGTGTGTGTGTGTGTGTGTACATTTTACATTCAGATTACCTTCATGTTTTGATGGGAAGGCACTGATCTTATTATTAATTTTCAAATGCAGAAATTATAAATGGCACAACTCAGATTTCAACTTTAACAGTCTGGTTCCAAAAATCATTATTTTAAAAGCCATGCAAGTATAGTATATGCTTTACAGTATAAGATTTTTATATTAAATTTCATGGTGATATTAAAAACAAAAGTACATGGAAATGATTTATTTATAAATAATGATATAGATTTAAGTGTTACTTCAGAGACTAATGCATTCTCAGAGTAAAGAACAAAGATTAACACGAGTTACATTATACTGCATTTTTTGTTTTATTTGGATTTGTTTGACTTGATTATCCTATCCAATAAAAGGCTAATATGCAAATTGACCCTAACAGTGGAACGACCAGAACGACCACTCAGCCAGTCACTATGAGGCACACTGACCACCTCTTGGTCCCTTTCCCGGCCAGCAGGCTCCCCATCGCATGATGGTGAACAGGGAACCATGGGCGGGTGGCGGCAGGGGCGGAGCCAGCTGCGGGCAGCTGGGGAAGATGGCCCTGATCGCAGGCCAGGTCTAGGGACTGTACCTGTGCATGAATTTCATGCACCAGGTCTCTAATACTAAATAAAATATTTTTATTTTATTTTACTTTCCTGCCTTTTCTCCCTTAAGTGTCCTATGAACACCATAAGTCATTCCTACCACTATTGCAAATTCTTTAAGATAATTCCTTCTAAACAATGGGAAGTAGGAATAAGAAACTCTTCTATTGCTCTTTCACTTGTAAAATAAAGTGATATTTATATTTGATAGAATTTATAGGTTTTTATCATGATTTAAAAATATATCTGAGTGAAATAAGCCAGTCAGAAAAAGATAAATATTACATGATCTCACTCATTTGTGGAATATAATGAACAGCATAAACTGATGAACAAAAATGGAATCAGAGTTATAGAAACATCGAGCAGACTGTCCAACCTATAAGATGAGGCAAGGGGCAAGGGGCGAAGAGATCAACCAAAGCACTTGTATGCATGCATATGAGCATAACCAATGGACACAGACGGGGGAGGTGAGGGCATGTGCTGGGGGTTGGGGGTAGTTGCAGAGTGATCAATAGGGGATCAATGGGGGAGACTGATATAATACTTTAAACAATAAAGAATTTAAATTAAAAATATATATTAAAACATATATATATATATATATATATATATATATATATATATAATCTGTGATTTATATGTTTTAGCAAGACAGTTTTAAATAGGAATTGAAATGAAAATCAAAATGTTTTAAACTACCACTCATTATTTGTTCTAAAAGATTCAATGAAATGTGTCTGGTAATAAATAAGTAAAACTATATACATATTTATAGTTTTATGGATTATATAAGATTTTTAAATGCTTGACAATAAATTAGAGCATAAGAAAGCTAGCTCCTAGTAGACATATTTTTACAAAGAATCAGCGATTTCCCAGTTTGTGTGGCTCAGTGGTTGAGAGTTGACCACTCAGGGTTCATTTCCTGGTCAGGGCACAAGCCTGGGTGCAAACTACTAGTGCCTTAAATCTTAAAATCTTCCTGTTATATTTGATGTCACATCGCTATTAAATTAGAATTTCACTGTGTTCATGTATGTATCTGTTAAAGACATGAATTATTTCAGAACTTATTCTGCATAGTTTCAGGTTTGCTTTTTGCCAAAATAATTTAGGATTGATCACTGAACACTGTTTTTAAATTCTAGATACAGAAAGAAACATTTCAAACTTGTTCATTTTGGAACAACTATAATACTTGGCATTTTTCACTTCTTAAGCCAACATAAATAAACATCAAAATTGATTTTTATAGTTTCCCCTCACAGAAATTTGATTCTCACCAGTGAAAGCAGGTCACATGTAGAGGTTAAATGAAACTCTTTGACAAGAAATTCTTTGGTTCCTGACAATCTTACCTCCTTTTTTAAAATTTTCTGACAATGTAAGCTTTGTTCTCATTGGAAGACAAAAATTGCAATAAATATAATTAATAGAGGCACTTCCTAAGCCAGTGATGGCAAACCTTTTGAGCTCGGTGTGTCAGCATTTTGAAAAACCCTAACTTAACTCTGGTGCTATGTCACATATAGAAATTTTTTGATATTTGCAACCATAGTAAAACAAAAACTTATATTTTTGATATTTATTTTATATATTTAAATGCCATTTAACAAAGAAAAATCAACCAAAAAAAATGAGTTCGCGAGTCACCTCTGACACGCATGTCATAGGTTCGCCATCACTGTCCTATGCCTACCTGTTTTATATTTAACCCTGTACTGAAACTAGACTGAATAAGAATTTTAATGTAGCCCTAGCCTGTTTTTCTCAGTGGATAGAGCGTTGGCCGGAGGACTGAAGAGACCTGGGTTCAATTATGGTCAAGGGCATGTACCTCAGTTGCAGGCTCATCCTTGTCCCTGATCGGAGTGAGAGACAAAGGCAATCAATTGATGTGTCTCTCTCATATCAATGTTTCTGTATCTCTGTCTCTCTCCCTCCCTTCCACTCTCTCTAAAAATGAATCAAAAATATCCTCAGGTGAAAATTAATTTAAAAAAGAATAAATTTAATTTAATATTTTCAAAACAAAAATAGTTGACATAGAGCATGGATAATGTTATATTAATATTATACTTTCTGCCAACACTATAATATTAGAAATGAGTCAAAACATAAGATTACTGAATGCCTATACTAGTGTGTCTTTTTTTAAGTAAATATTAAACATATTTGTTTATGTATCCACACAATCTTTAAAAAGTTACTGAAGAAATAAAATTTTTAGGCACTGATGTTGTTGTTTTATGGTAGTATAAGAAAACCATCATATAGATTCCCAAAGCATAAAGGGATATAATTAAAAATATGAATAGAAAAGAAATTTTCTTTCAAGGTAAAAATAGACTTGTTTACATAAAGAATGGTATCATATGAAGTTGAAACAAATTACATTTATACAATTTAAGACAGAATAGGAAGGTGAAAAGAATAATGCTTTTGTGATGACATAAATCAAGGTTTCAATGTCATATTTGAACTCTATGACTTCAGACAACCTTTTAATATTTTGTAACTTCTAAGCGTTGATCTGTTCTGATTAAGCTCCATGCTAATTTGTAACTGATATTCCATAATCCATACCAAGAAAGGAGAAAGTCATTTCCAGTGGTTATGTTGAAAAATTAATACACTTAAATTGCTAATTAGAAAATAGTCTAGCCGAAACCGGTTTGGCTCAGTGGATAGAGCGTCGGCCTGCGGACTGAAAGGTCCCAGGTTTGATTCCTGTCAAGGGCATGTACCTGGGTTGCGGGCACATCCCCAGTGGGGGGTGTGCAGGAGGCAGCTGATCGATGTTTCTCTCTCATCGATGTTTCTAGCTCTCTATCTCTCTCCCTTCCTCTCTGTAAAAAAATCAATAAAATATATTAAAAAAAAGAAAAGAAAAGAAAATAGTCTAGATAAAAATAATAATGTTAATGTTATACTTTGTTTTCAATTGTAGTACAAAGACACTATAAAGTCAGAAACTTACCCTGAGGCTATGTTAGGTTTACTGTTCCCATACCTCTGTCTTGAATTGAATATTGGTAATGATTTGGAATATTCAGCAATCCTCTTAGAATGTAGACTCAGACAGGAGCACTGCCATATCTATACTAATAAAAGGGTAATAAGCTAATTAGACTGGATAGACCGGTTGTCTCCTAGACAACCTTCTGGACAAAGCCACAGTGGTGGGGGCCAAGGCAGAGGCAGTTAGGGGGTATCAGGCCAGCAGGGGAGAGCAGTTAGAGGCAATCAGGCCAACAGGGGAGCAGTTAGGGGCGATAAGGCAGGCAGAAGGAGCAGTTAGGGGCGATTAGGCAGGCAGAGGTGGTTAGGGGCAATCAGGCAGGCAGAGGCAGTTATGGGTGATCAGGCAGGCATGCCGGCAGAGGTGGTTTGGGGCGATCAGGCAGGCGGGAGAGCAGTTAAGGGCATCAGGCTGGCAGGCAGAGTGGTTATGGGTGATCAGGAAAGCAGGCAGAGGGGTTAGGGGCGATTGGCTGGCAGGCAGGTGAGCACTTAGGAGCCAGAGGTCCTGGATTCTGATAGGGATCCCCGATTGGAGAGGATGCAAGCTGGGCTGAGGGACCACCCTTTGTGTATGAATTTCAGGCATGGGGCCTCTAGTCTATATAAATAAAAGGCTAATATGCCAAGTGTCCCCTCAAGAGTTCAACTGGGAGACTGGAAGTGCGATCACTTGCACTGACCACTAGGGGGCAGTGTGGAATGAAGGAAGGTCCCAGCTGGCAGCCGGCTGCTGGGGAAGGAAGGCCATGGCCATCAGCCAGAAGGCCTTGATGGGCCCTGATTGCCTGGCCAGGCCTAGGGACCCTGCCCATGCATGAATTTAGTTCACTGGGCCTCTAGTAGTCAACGTAATCATCACTAACAGTTTAGAAATAGAGAAACAGAGAGGCTGACTACTGGGAAGAACTGTCAGTAGGGAATCAGACTCTGTGGACTGAACCTGGTCACCATGGTGTCAATGAATACCTCTGTTTCTGCTCCCACCAGAAGCTTTCTACATACTCCGCCTCCGAATTAGCAGAAGGTATTGGAGAGGTGTCTGCATCATGGCACAAAGAACCCAATCGTGGTCTGGGTTTGCTTCATTTGCATAGAAAATTGCTATTTCAAATTAATACTATGATTGATATACAAGCGACTTCATATTATTCTTGACAGATATTTTATAGAGCAATATTTGGATGATGTTATATCTTGCTCTAGAAGAAATAGTTCAAACAAATACATATTAAAATAAACTTTATGTGTATAGGAATTGACAGCTTGGTTAATGTACACCCATCACTGTGAATGGCGACATAAATGCTGTGACAGGAGTATTGTAATCACCACTATCTCTCATAGAAGATTGAGAACTAACAGAAAGCTTTCCTCTGGAGAAACTCTGATGTATAAGATACTGGTCTCTATGAAAAATAATGCAGAGAGATAAAACTTTAAAATACGCTTCACTAAATATTTTCACACATGAAAATTCTCATTCATTCAAATTAACCAATAGGTAATTTTCAAAATTAAATGAAAATAATTCTATGTAATAATATACCAAAACTCCCTGTTGAATGATACAACCTAGACTTTAAATATAACATTAATCAATAATGAATTAATGACTATATTTTATAAGGTAGCTGGAAACATGTTTCCACTGATCCATTAATGATAAAAATAAGAGCAATTGCATCTTTTAGCTGAAAATATGTCAAGGCTATCACACTGTATTCATCCTTTACATATCGCCTATTGATAGTTCGCAGCTAAAGAATCACTCACAAGGATAGTAATATCAGTGCTAATTAACTGTTTTTGCTGGGAGTCTTTCTGTTAATACTGTCAGGTCATGCTTGAATATTTTGAATTATATTCTATAGGGTATGGTTTATGAAGTTTCAATTAATCCATGATTTTTGACCCATTATTATTACTACATAAACAAAGGTGAACTACTGGCATCTTAAAATTTGAACAGATCTTTAAGTAAAATATAAATTTTTCATCAAGCTACCATATATATAAAATTATTTAGCTTAATCATTATTAACTAAAATCAACTATATCCTTGATAGCAACATTTCCAACTTAGAATTGACTTGTGCTTGGAGCATGATTTATTTTAAAAATGTTAGTTCCTATATCCATTGGCATCAAGATTGCAAATATAGTATTTAAATTCAACTTCCTGACCTGAATAGTTGACATTTTTTTCTTTTTAATTTAAAGGCATTATTTTTTAATATATATTTTTATTGATTTCAGAGAGGAAGGGAGAGGAAGAAAGGGATAGAAACATCAATGATGAAAGAGAATCATTGATTGGCTGCCTCTTGCACGCCCCACACTGGGAATCAAGCCTGCAACCTGGGCATCTGCCCTGACTGGGACTCAAACCATGACCTCTTGGTTCATAGGTCAATGCCCAACCACTGAGCCACATCAACTGGCCTAAAGGCAGTATTTTTAACAGTTAGGTGCTTAAAACTTAATCTCTAAAATGTTTTGTGTAGAATTCTAAACAGATAATACAAATTGAGTGTGTTGCCTCTTTTGTGCACTCTGTGTGTGTTGGTATGAGTATTCTGTATTAACCGTTTAGTCCACCGCCCACCATTTGGAGAAAACTTATAGTGGTGAGAAAACTCATCTCTGCTATTCTTGGCTCTTCTACCACATTCATTTCAGTGGTGTAGTTGATCAGCTTTAGTGTTCTATTGGTAACCTCTTTGTTTCAGAGCAGATACAGTAATAATGAAATGTTAGATCTCTCAGTGGCAAATTTGAGTTTTCAGGGTAAAGAACTCATTCACCTATATTAAATGTCATACACTTCTAAGCTACTCACAAATCATTAAAGTTGGGTAAATGCAATTCCCCCCTGACACAGTATCTGAGTGCACATTGTTCCAGCAGCTTGAGAAGACCTATGGGTGCATTCTAAGTGATAAGAGCAATAGAAATACAATTTTCCATTTCAAGTTATGAGGAAGACATTCTTCCCCAGCTGCCAGCATTACCTAAGAGCCCATACTCTATTATTATTCCTAATATCCCATAGACACAAAATTTTAAGTGTTTAAAATGAGTCTACCTGCTGTTTAAATACAGCATTTATTCCCTAGCTATTGATGCTAAATTATATTTAATTAGAGGCCTGGTACACGAAATTCATGCACAGAGGGGTGTTCCCTCAGCCCAGCCTGCACCCACTTCAATCGGGAACCCCTCGTGGGATGTTAAACCGGCGGCGGACACCCCTCTCACAATCTGGGACTGCAGGCTCCTAACCACTCACCTGCCTGCCTGCCTGATTGCCCCTAACTGCCTCTGCCTGCCTGCCTGATCTCTCAAGATCAGACACACATTGGTCTTCAGACATTTTCTGTTGATAATGCCAGCTTCTTTCAGCTGCAGAGCTACATTGTATCAATAGCTGCTTTTTAGACATAGTCCCACCTCTCTGCTGTCACAGTCTGAGATTCAGGTGAATGAGAGTCCTGGCTGCGAGGCCGCTGAGAGCTGTCTGACCAATGGCTGAGGCTGGCTGATTCTGTGGGGGTAGGACTTCCTCCTCCCTGCTGTCAGAGTCTCCACGACACAAGCATTCCACACCTGGCCTGGCCAGAGGCCCTCCTCCAAGGCCAGGTGCAGAAAGCCCTCCCGCCCCACCCTCCCCGCTCTGTGCCCACTGCCCAGAGGCCCTCCGTAGCCAGGGTGGAATGCTTGCCTTGTCACTGCGGCGAGGAAGCAAGCATTCCACCAGGCTACTCACGCTGATCTGATCGCTCTCAGCGGCCGCCCACTCCACCCCCTGGGGCCTGGGGACTCTGGCAGGGCTGAGAGGACTGGCCACTGCCATCTTGTGGCTATGGACACCACCATCTTTGTGACAGAGTGACAGCCAATTTGAATATTATCTTTTTATTAATAGGATAGGGCTATAGAAAAATGCTATAATAAAACTCAGGTCATAGGTGAATTTAAAAATGCAAAAAAAGAAAGCAAAAAGTAAAATGCACACTTACCATATGACCCAGTGATTCCACTCATACATATTTATCCAAAAGAAATGAAAACACATAGGTCCACAAAGACTCACATGAAAGTCCATAGCACCATTATTCAGAGTAGCCAATAAATAGTTGAAATGATGAACACATTGAACACAATGATAAATTCACTGAAATATATTTCAGCAATAGAAAGTCGTGAACTATTGATATACTCAAAAGCATTTACTAAACTTACTATTGTGTCAAATAAACCATGTACTGTTCAATTCCATTTATATGATTCTAGAAAAGGAAATTAATGTATAGTCTGAGAAAGCACAGCTGTCCTAATTTTGGAGGTTATAAAAATGCTTTCTATCTTGATTGTGGTGGTGAATAGCATGGTATATGCATTTGTCAAAACTAATTTAATATTGCTTTTAAAACATAAATTATACCACAGTAAAGTTGATTTAATTTTTTAAAAGGCTAATATTTATTTATTACTCACTATGTATGCTTTAATATATGGTTTTGCATATATGCTTTTACTTTCATTTGGTGATTTTATTTTAGTGTTGCCTTTTTTATCATCTTATTTTCAACATGAGTTTTGAATAATTTAAAATGCATGACAAAAATCACACAAGTAAATAAAAATATTAAAGTCTACATCTATTGAAACCATGTAGTATAGTTTTTTAATATATTTTTTAGGTTACTTAAGTTAACTGTTAATAAATCTCTGATGAAGGTTCCTGCCTGTAAAGTGGGATTCACCAATTCAGAACATTTTTAGAATGATTTCAATTAGGATGTTTTCAATATATGTTCAGCAGCTGCATTCTCATGAGAAAGGGTATATTTTATTTTAGTCAGCAAGTCAACTAGGATTTCTTAAGCTCTCACAGGATGTTTTATACTACATTAAGCAAATTTATTATTGCCTTACAGTGTCAATGAATCATAGGGATATTTTCCCAGAGTTACTGTGAAACATAATTTACAATATTGATTAAATAAGGATAAAACAAAAGGGAAGAAATTGACATTTCCACGTAAGATTTTTTTCTTTTTTTGACATAGTATATATTTTTTTTAAAAAAATTTCCTATTTGAGTATGTGATACATACTGTATTTTAAATATTATTGTACATATATTAGAAATTGGCACTAACTATACAAAACTCCTTGAGAAAGATTTCTGTCACCCCTGTGTATCCCTCTGTACAAATAATGAAGTGGAAAAACAAGATATTGAGAGAAATAACAATTCCCTTGGGTCTATTGGTTTCATATAATGTAAGATCCTTTTCAATCCTAAATTTTCCATTACAGTTTCAAATGATGAACTTGCAGTATCTCTGGACCTTGATCCATTAGTTTATTCCCATAGCAATAGTCAATTCCTCATTTATCCATCAATCGCCACCTATATTCCCACACTACAAATGAATTTCTGATTATCAGAGCATGTATTTAGTGTTAGCTTCTTTACAAATTAATGTTATAAGTCATGTAACAACATTCCTTGGAACATTACATGATCATTTGGCATGCAAAAATTCAGTTATTCATACAAGTTCACACATTGGCACACAAAACTCTGCTATTTTAGAAGCACTTTTTTTTCTTAAATAAAAATCAGTTGTTATTTTCTAAAATTCAAAGTGCAGTTTTCTCCACATTATAGCTTCTCAGTTTCCTCCTAAGTAACCAGTCAGAAAATGATATAAATGTATATTTAAAATTACCCCCAAAAAGTACAATGATATAATCATACTTCTCTAAAATATTCAGTCATTAACTAAAAATTATGCTCAAGAGAAGGTGCAATGAGTATCCAGGGGTATTATTCTAAAACAGACACAAACTCTTGTATATTTATTTGTGAATGCTCTAACGGAAAGGCTTACAAATACCTGTTTGCTGGTCCTTATCATTATTAGTCAACATTAAATACAAGTAAAAATAACAAAAATTAAAATGAAAGTAATATATGTACCTACCACCTACTATTTTTGTTTTACTTTGCATTGGTTTGAATGAAATAATACAGCCCAAAACACATACTTCACTGAAATAAAACACGTACTATTTATATACAATGTTCAGCCCCTCTATCTCAAAAAAAGGGGGAAAAAAGAATGTTATTAGTTCTGTTAGAAGAAGGAATCCATTAATTTCTATGAGTGGTTGACTTCAGGATAAGTTACAATTTAATATTTCCTACTGGGTTAATAGCAGGTACCAAAAGTTCAGAAGAACATTAGTAATTACTTCTCCCAAAAGCAGAGATTTATTAGGGATATCATGCTGTTTAGCATTACGCATATCCTGTTATTTTCATTGTGGCTTAAAATACGAGCAATTTAATGTTCCAAAGACAATCAAACACTGTGTCATAAGCAGAATAGTTTATCTGAGTATCTCAAGTTCTATATTTTATCTTTTTATTGAGATTCTTAACTGCATAAAACAGTAGCAGTATCAAAGATCATGATCGATTCTCAACAACTCTATGATGAATCTTTGATGAATATGGCTTATGTGTAACAGATTTCTGGGTATAATAAGGGTAATAGTGTAGTGATTTGGGTACTATTTAAGGAACTGTGTAAATCCTCATAAAGACTATTCTTCTAAGTATTTTAAGGACCATTGTGAAGATAACTTTTGGCTCCCATCCATTGACATCACAGTAAATTCTATTTTAGTTCTTTTTCATCTCTACTTCTGAGAGAATCTCTTTGGCTCAAATCCTTGTCAGTGTTATTGTGGCTTCCTGTTCCACTGAATTCTTTTTTTTTTTTTCCCCTACTCAAATGTTTGGCAATACTTGTTTAAATACTGCTTATGATTTTTTAAATTTCATATTCATGTCTCTTTTTATTCCATATGCAGTTTTTTTAAGAAATTTGTTTATTTATTTATTTTAGTTTGAAATAGTTTAAGATTTCCACTGGGTTCTTGATTCTTCTCAGGGTCAGGCCTCTGCTTCCCTAACACTGCCCCATCCGCATCCTGCTCCATGATCATTTCACTGAACCAGACCAAGCCCCTTTCTTCTTGGCTTACATCTCACACCATTACAATGATAACAATTTGGAAATTGCCCTAAGCGCTAATTATCTCACAGTTATTTTAATGATCTATTTATTTATTTCTTGTTACCGACTTCATCATAGGACCCAGGGGAGAAGGATTGAAAGAGAAGCCAGAACAGAGGGCTGCTGAAGCAATAAGCCATGTTGTACTAAAGAGCAGCCATGTTTCATGAAGCTCCAGTGCCTATATTTTTTCTCCCTGAGAAGTTAATTGTCCGTGTTTTCCTTGTGAACAGAGGTAAGTGCCTAGCTAGTCTTTAACAGATACTGAGAAAGATGGCCTTAACATTCCCCTCAAATTGACTGAATTTTAGACACGTTTCCTCTGTGTCTAATTGGCCTCTGACCTCCCTTTTCTTAGAGCTTTTACTTTCTTTATTGTAATTGTTTTTCTCTGCCTCTTTGAGATATAAATCTTTGCCCAGCCTTTTGCCAACTTCACAACTCAGAATTGTTTTATGCAAAGACCGGGGACCATTCCTATAAGATGTAATAATCAAGGAAGATAGAGTCCCCTGTCTCCTAGTCTCTGTGAGAGGTAGAAGCCTCACTTTGATAAGCACTAACTAGCAAACACAGAGACCCATGCAAACCATTAATTGCTGGCTAATTCTTTCAGTGAGGGCCCCGTTGTGTTTTAAAATGGAAATTGAAATTATATAAGCTGTAATTGTATATATAATGATATATTCTAATACATTTACTATATTTACTAGTAACAAAAATTTCCCCATATGTGCAAAGGGTACATCCTTCAATTTGAATTCAGTTTTTAATATTGTATATTTAAAGATCCTTATTGATAAGAATCTATCAGGGAAGCTTTGGAGATGAAAGAAGAAGTGGAAAACACTTCTGAGGATAAGTTAATATGTACTTTGATCTTTTAAAAATTTTATTGTTTTATTCTTATATTCCTATCCTGCTCTACTTATATTTCTGTATTTTTTGTTTTTAAAAAATATAATACAATTTAATTATGAATTATGTTTGTTTTTAATTGTCAATTTCCCTTACTAAAATTTTATGACTTGAGGACAAAGTTCTTTGTCTATTTTGTTAAATATGTGCCAAGAGCTTATATTTGCATATAATAAGTGGTAGGCCCCTAATAAATATTTATTGAATGAATTAATTTTTTAATTGTCAAAGGAGTTGGGATAAAAACCCTATTTCCCATTCTCTAATACTGATTAAGTAGTTTTAATTAAGCAATTGATTGATATATTTTGTCTACTTTGTCAGACCTTTGAAATGAACTTGTACCCTTTGTTGCTATATCTAAGTTGTATCTACAAGTTTCAATTTATTTTTGTCAATGTACATACATAATATGTGCCAAAGTATATTTGAAATACTTTAAGGAATGGCAGTAAACAATCTTCTTTTTTATATATTTTTATTGATTTCATATATAGTTTCAGTGATGAAGGGAGAGAGAGAGGAAAAAGAGAGATAGAAACATCAATGATGAGAGAGAATAATTGATTGGCTATCTGCTGCACGTCCTACACTGGAGATCCACCTCCTGGTCGACCACTGAGCCATGCCAAATGGGCAGTACACAGTCTTTTAATTGTGCTTTTCTCTATGATTCTAATTATTTTTTATTCTCTTATAAATACAATAACAACTTGTGAAGTATTCAGGACATATTAAAAGCTTAACCTAAGATACCAATGTGAAAACGAATTATTAACAGCAGAATTACTAAATGAAATGATTTTAGTATGTCTTTATAGAATAGACATACTGTTTTACTTGAAAACAGTTCCTAATTCTGAAATAAAAGCTTAAATATTTTTTAAATATATTTTTATTGATTTTTTTACAGAGAGGAAGGGAGAGGGAAAGTGAGTTAGAAACATCGATGAGAGAGATAGATCGATCAGCTGCCTCCTGCACACTCCCCACCTGGGGGTTGTGCCCACAACCAAGGTACATGCCCTTGATCGGAATTGAACCTGGGACCCTTCAGTCTGCAAGCGGATGCTCTATCCACTGAGCCAAACTAGTTAGGGCTAAATATTTTTTAAAAAATCTTTAAACTAGTAACTTCCAGCAGTGGTCAGTAAAGATAATTTTTATAAGTTTATGGAGATTATATAACTACTAGGGGACCAGTGCATGAATTCATGCACCTTGAAAGGAACTGTGGGCAGCGAGGCTGTGGTGGGCACAGGGGTGGGTCTCGGCCCATCCTCTGTGCCTCCACCTGCCCCCTCCCACCGCAGCCCCCAGTCCCCTCTCTGCCTACAGCCCAGCTCCTGCCGCCAGCAGCAGTTGTGAGTTGTGACTTCGGTGCTAGCAGTGGGTGCAAGAGGGGCTGGTACCGGCAGCAGGTGCAAGTGCCAGGTGGGACCACAGTGCACGGGAGCAACGAATTTTCAGTAACCACCAGAGGTTCGCCCCATGGCAGCGACTGGTGCCCCACCTTGGTCTGGCACACCCCTGCTCACTGGCCCCACCATCCTGCCACAGCTGACGCCAGCCATGTTTTGCACGTGCCCCCTGGTGGTCAGCACACATCATAACAACAGATTGTTCAGTTATTTGGTTGTTTCGCTGTTTGGTCTATTTGCATATTAGGGTTTTATATAGAGAGATGTATTCAAAGCGATACAACACTTACGTAGAAAATAATTGGATGTCCCTAGTGTTTCTCAAGTGTTGTTTTTCTCAAATATTAATTTGAAGAATAAAATTGTGTTTCTCTGTTTCCAGTTAATTCTGTTCTCAGGAGTGTGGTTCATTATGAAAAATAGGTTATAATAAAGCTTAAAATCAAAGGAGGCTTTGTCAATTCTGTAGATCTGATATTTTTCATGTTTCTCATTCCTGTAAACAAAATATATTCCTGGACTAACATATATATTTAGGTGAAGTAAAGTAAATAGCTTATCTGCTTAAATGAAAGATAGAATTTAAAATAGAAATGTTTCCCATCATTCATGCTTAAATTTCTTAAATATTTTTTTAAATCTCAAGTTGCTATACACTTTTGAAAGTCAGCCAATTAAGACTCATTTTTCTTAACTTTGTAGTATATCATTTTTGTTGTGTCTACTCAATATAGTACAAAGTGCTGCAGGCACAGACAAGCAAAGGAATCAAACACTTGGGTCATGTATTATGAACCAGAATAGGCATCTTACAGTGTCTCTTTATCTTTACAATTGACTTTGAAATTGAAGTTACCATTCTGATTCTGATTTTACAGATGAAAAAGCAAAAACTGACTCATTCAAGAGAAAACTATGCTTACTACTTCAGCATTTTCAAAAGATCAGCTAGAACTTGTTGACTGAGAATCTAGCCTTTCAAACATACTATTCCATAAAAGCACTCTGAAATCCATCCGATCTCTTCTCTTTTCTTTCAAAATGACTTGATAAATGCCAGTTTATAATGTCACTATTTCTAGTCCCACAACCACCATTAGGTAGTTGGCTTATAAGTTTCTTCTACAATTCCAGATCTTAGAGGACAACTTGGCTTTCTCTCAAAAATGTTTACTGCATACAGACAGATTTTTTTTTGATTTAAAATAATAATAAATAGAAAATACAACCAAATGTGTATGTAGTTTCTTCCTTTTTTGAGGATTTTTGATTCCAAATCTACCTGGACTTCAATTGAAAACGTTCAATAGAATGGTAGGTCAGAATATCATCCTCTATGTTAAGAAATATTCTTTAACAATACTGTGTAAATATAAATAACTTAATAAATGTGTGTATTATGTACATATATACACAGCCACAATTATACACAAATTAGAGGCCTGGCGCATGAGATTCGTGCACTGGGGGAGGGTCCCTCAGCCCAGCCTGCACCCTCTCACAGTCTGGGACCCCTCGGGGGATGTCCACTTGCTGGCTTAAGCCTGATCCCTTCGGGGATCGTATCTAAGCTGGCAGTCAGACATCCCTCTTGCAGTCCAGGGCTCTAGCAGCCCAAGACTGCTCACTCCCTACGGCCTGCCTGCAGCAGAGGCAGGAGAGGCTCCCACCACTGCCTCTGGGCTCACCAGCTGTGAGCCTGGCTCCTTAGTGCCTCCTCAGAGGCAGGAGTTCCTGCCACTGCCCCTGAGCTTGCCAGCCATGAGCCCGACTTCTGGCTGAGTGACCTTCCTCCTGTGGGAGCGCACTCACCACAAGGGAGCAGCTTCTGCATTGGGCATCTGCCCCCTGGTGGTCAGTTCACATCATGGCGACTGGTCGTTCTGCTATTCAGTCTATTTGCATATTACACTTTTATTATATAGGACTAGAGGCCTGGCGCATGAAATTCACGTGCAGGTATAGTCCCTAGGCCTGGCCTGCGATCAGGGCCATTTTCCCCAGCTGCCCGCAGCTGGCCCTGCCTCCTGCCACAACCCACCCCCAGTTCTCTGTTTGCCATTGGGTGATTGGTGCCTGATGGCTGGGGGAAGGGACTGAGAGGTTGGCTGTTCCCGCCCACTTGCTGGCCCTGCCCCCATTACAGGTGGCCATCAGTGATCAGAGCCTGCCGGCCAGGAAAAGGGACCAAGAGGTGGTCAGTGCACCTCATAGTGCCTCGTCCAGCGGTTCTTCTGGTTGTTCCTCCGTTGGGGTCAATTTGCATATTACCTTTTTATTATATAGGTTAGAGGCCTGGTGCATGGGTGGGGACCAGCTGGCCTGCCCTGAAGGGGGCCACAGATTTGGGTGGAGGTCCCCATTGGGGGTGGGACCGGCCTGGGAGAGGGACTGCAGGCAGTTTGCAGTTTGGCTATGCCCCCAATCGGGGTGGGGGTCCCCACTGGGGGACAAGGCCAGCTTGGGCAAGGGGCCTTGGGCAGTTTTCAGGCCATCCATGTCCCCATCAGAGTGGCAGTCCCCACTGGGGAGCGGGGCCAGTCTGAGCAAGAGGCCCCACACAGTTTGCAGGCTGGCCACGCCCTCAGCTTTGTCAGGAAAGATGTCCAGAATGACATCGGAAGACGTCTGGTCTATCCGGTCTAATTAGCACATTACCCTTTTATGATATAGGATTATTATATAGGGTAGGATGTACTATATTCCTTTAGCTGCTGTAACAGATCATCTAAATTAGTGAATTGAAAAATAAAACACATATTTGTTCTTTATAGCTCTAAGGTTAGGACCCAAAATGGGTTTTATTGGCCAAATCAAGGTGTTGGCAAGGCTATGCTCCCTCTGGAAGCTCTAGGGAGGAACCTGTTTACTTTTCAGTTCCATCAACTCTATACAGGCTGCCTACATTTCTGGACTTGGATCTTCCATCTTCAGTCAGCAAGGGTCAGTCTCCTTTCTCGCATCATACCAGTCTGACATTGATGCTTCTTTTGTCTCTCGCTTCCATTTTTAAAGACCTTTTGTGATTACATTGGGCCAACCTAAATAATCCAGGATAATATAATATTCCCATCTGAAAATCCTCATCATATTTGCATTTGTAAAATTTCTCTTGTAGTATAGGGTGAAGCATTTACGGACTCCTACTAATGAGATGTGCGCCTTTTATGAGGGCGGTATTCTGTATGTGTGTATCCTAATAATATGTTTTTAAAATGCAAACCTGCAAATAGAGGTATTTAATGAGCTACAGTCTTTGTGTGTGGAAAACCTAATTTTTACCTGAAAAGGGTACATTTGAAGGAGTGTGTTTGACTTTTAAGTCCACAGGGTGCTGTTTAATAAATGCCTGCTACAGTAAACTGCGAGGTCCACCCTTAAGTCAGCACAGTTCTACCATATCATTAGAATGTTAGAAGAGAAATTATAAGAAAAATGTGCTCCAGGGTTGAATATCATAACAAAATGCATACAGAATATATGGCAGTATAAATACTAACCCTAAAAAATGATACAGATAGGCAAATATTTTACTTACAAATATATACATTTCTATTACATTTTAAAATAAAGAAATAGGTCATCAGATTATTCTTCAAATTGCTTTGTAAACAAAGGCATCCGGTAGTGTGACTGTGCTTGTGTATTTCATCAAAGAGCAGATGTAGCAGATGTTCAATATTCTCTTTTTTAAAAATTTCATTTCTGTCTTTATATTAGAACATTTTCCCAGGGTTTTAGTAATTCATAATTTATTTTATTAAATCATACATGAAAAGTTTATAATCAAGCCAGTTTTATTCCATAAAAGCTATTAAAAGTGTCATGGTTATGTTATATGAGATCCATTTGGAATAGATACATATTAAATTAAAATCAATTTTTTAATCTCCAAAGGCAAATATTGATAGAAAACTTTAGAACATCTCAAGTGGTAAAAAAAAAAAAATTGCAATCTAAAACTTTGCATGCAAATGAAGCAATTTAGCTAACCTTCAAATTAAACAATAGCAAAATACTGATTGCATGCAAAATTACCCATTTTGCATAGGTAATTACATGGTTTTTTGCATCATTATATATAACTTTGGAAGTTTAACATTAGCACTTGCCTTCTATTTTGATCAGAATTATATAAATATATGAAAGGACTGTACTGAAAAGAAGCAAATATGCCACCCCAAAAGGTGCTATTTTGGCATGTGGGTTATTATGAGAGGAAAGCCATCAAGACCCAGCTGACTAACAGAAAATGTCTACCTCTCTCTCCTAAGTCAACAGGGAGCCTGGCCCAGAAAGAGAGCTACTATAACAGATAACTTTTTGTATATGGATGTAAGGGCAAGCATCGAATTACCAAACATCTACTCTTATTGCCTGGTGAATTATCATCCTGTCCTTTGAAGCCCCAGCCCCCCCCCCCCCATCCATCCCTTAGCTCAGGATGGTATATAAGCCTCAAGAGCCCAGCTGACCCTTGAGTCTCTTACCTTTGGGGCTTTGTATGTATGAAAGTAAATGTATATTTCTCCTATTAATCTGTTTAATGCCAATTAAATTCTTAGGCCTGTTTAAAACACCCTAAAGGATAGAGGAAAACTTTTCCTCCCATATAGTACTGTTATCAGTGGGGTGTCCTCTATGTCGCCACCCGTTGCTGGTAATAGTGGAGCTTTTGGGGTGCCACGGGAATAAAATTTCCCTAAGCCACCATAGGAAGATGAGGTGTTATGGAAAGCTTTATTGATGATTAACATGAAGGGGTTTCCCTTCCAAGGGTCCCATCTCCTTCCTTCCCACCATGGAAAAGTCCCATTTTGTCTTTAGCAGAGCTAAGCTGTAAGCCACTGCCCACAGTCTTCACTCCATATGAAAGTCCAGTCAAGCATCTGGCTAGCTTGGCTTGTGTTCCCAGCTCTAGTCCATTGTGTACGGGCTGGGTGTGGCCCTGGGCCATGTGGCTTCTGTCAGGGAAACTATCCTACACAGTCTCCTTTTAAGAGACATGCATTCCACCACTTCTATTTGTTTAATGTTTATAATGTTCAAAGTGAATATATAATTCCAAAATGGTCTCCATTTTTTTTATTTGAATAGTGAGTTGAACTTGACTTACTTCACTTTTCAAAGGATTTTGAAATGTTTTTGAAAAGAAGTATTTTTCTGAATAATTAATTTCTGAATTAATATTCCCCTCATGCCCTAGCAGGTTTTTCTCTGGTGATAGAGCATTGGCCTACAGACTGAAGGCTCTATCCTTGGCCCTGGTTAGGGCACATGCAGGAGGCAACCAATCAATGTGTCTCTCTCACATCGATGTTTCTCTCCCTCTCCCTCCCACTCTCTAAAAATCAATGGAAAGATATCTTCTGGTGAGGATTAATGATAAGAACAAAACATATTGCCTTCTTAAATTTGTTATTATAACAAATCAAATGAATTAAAATCTTGATAGGTGAACATTGAGTAAGTTACTTTACCAGGTTGTATCTATTTCATAAGAAAGTGAGGATTATCTCCCGATATATTTTGCAGTGGTGCATTCCAAAATAAACCATAATCATTAAGGCAGCATGGTAGAGGACCAAGGTTAGTGGCTTAGAAAGAATAGAAAGTTTTTTAAATAATCACTGACACTTTGTTTATGTGTCCATGATGTCCCTTTTCCTTCCTCAAATTCTGCTTTCCTTTCCCCCTAAATCATATGATTCTGCCATACGTGTACAGTCACAGATTGCTATTGTTTTTGTTTTATTATTTTTTTCTAACTAAAATCTTTGAAATACTTAAGGGAAAACTCATTCAAACCTAAAAGAGTACACTTTGTTTCAGTGGTGAGGAAATGTTGCCTGTTAGGTTTTTCTTAAATTGGGACCACCCCTACACATTCTATTTTTTCCTGTTTCGGTTTTTTTATACATGAAGTTGGGTCTATATTTTTAAAAGTGTTATTTTTTTCCAGTTTAAAAGCTAGTAATGGATATTGGTTTAAAAAAAAGAGGGACTGAGGACTTGAAGAAAATTAGGTAATTATCAAAAATAGTGAAAGAATAACAAAATGAAAAACGTCTTCTATTGTAGGAGCGAATTAAAGTTTATAGAAATTCCTCCTTTTCTAAGATATTATTTTAAAAGAAAACTAAATAGGCATTTTTACTACATGTGGTTTTAATCAGTGTGATATAATTTTCAGTTCCTTTGATTAATGAGTACATTCTCAGCTCCTAGGTGTTACCTATTTGTTCAGAAGCCATAGAAACACTCTGACTTAACTGGCTTACACACAATTTTTTACTTAATTAGCTTTTCTAGACTTGCTAATAACCATACAGCCTTGACTGTGAACCATGTAATTATTTTGACATTAATTCTCTGGTTGGGATATCTCACTCTTGATGTCATCATTTCTCCATTTCAATTTCTGGCTAGTAATTTTACAACTGTCATGAACCTACTATTGAAAGATGTGTGTGGATATTATACCTTAACATTTTGTGGGGTAGATAGGTGTCAATTGTTATTCTCACTCTAATAGCAACTATATGCTTTATACTATATCTTAATTACCAAAACTGACATGAAAAATCTAGTGATGTATCTTGAAGAAAGATGAATCAGTGACAACTCTATCAAAACTTATGTGCTTTCTGTTTTTTTTAGTTTGGTTGAATTCTTTATATTAAATTACCAAGAAGTAGAAATAGCAAAATCATTGGTTTAGACATTTACTAACCAAAAAACATTATTCATTTAATCATTTTCTTTGTGACCGTATATGTATGTTTGGCAGGGGAATAAATGAAATAAAGAGAAAAGAGAGAGGCAGAAATGTAGAGAGATATAAAGCAGAGAGAGAGACAGAGAAGAGAGATAATGAGTGGTGAATAAAAGAAAAAAAAATAAGTGGTAAAGCTAGCCAAATATTGGTTAGTAAAGACACACGGCCCTAACTGGTTTGGCTCAGTGGATAGAGTGAGTCTGCAGACTCAAGGGTCCCAGGTTCGATTCTGGTCAAGGGCATGTACCTCTGTTGTGGGCACATCCCCAGTAGGGAGTGTGCAGGAGGCAGCTGATTGATGTCTCTCTCTCATTGATGTTTCTAACTCTCTATCGCACTCCCTTCCTCTCTGTAAAAAAATCAATAAAATATATTTAAAAAAACCAAAAAACATGTTGGATTCTTTAAAAAAAAAAATAAGACACACGGATTCTGAAGTAAAGGGGTTCAGCCAGGGTCTGATTGTAACCCTACTCCCACCTTCAGAAATCACGGTAGTTAATCATAAACCCTTTAAATTACCAGTAACGCTTCTAAATCCATGGGAGGATCTGGTTGTCTGTGCCCCATCCTTGGAGACTAGCCCAATCTTTCTAGGGCCTCCAGGTCTGGGCTGCAAACAAGGTGCTCTGAGCACAGCAGAGCACAGAAGGAGGCTGCTGCACACTCCCTGCAAATCTGTTCTCCCCTGACAGCTGTCAAAAGGAAACACTCTAATCAGCCCCACCCATACCTCATTCACACTTTCAGCATTCCCTTTACGAGCACAAGTCCCCTGCGTGGGGTTCAGTGTGAGCTACTGATATGTACTAGCCTTTCTCCCTGACTGTCATAATGCCATCTGCCCTGAGTACTCCACGACTGATCTGCCTTTTATTCCTGTTTACATTAATCACAACAAGGAACCATTATTTTCAACTCTGCCAACTCACTCCCTCTGGTACCACAATCTCCAGGTACTTTTGTGCTCTCTGGAATCTTCAGTCCATTGATCAAACTAAATCTTCTCTCTCCCAACATTCTATGAGATCACCTTGTCACACCTTAGCCAGGTTAAAATCATAACCATTGTACCTTGCCTCTCTCACTTCATCTCACTTGCTTGGAACAGTTACACCATGGAAATATATTGTGTCCACTTTTTCTAAGCCTCCATCAGTGCAGCAATTGGAATGTGGAAAAAAAATATATATATACTTTAAGTTCAAAATCTGGAACCTTAAATGTGCCTTGTTTCCAGGCATCTTGGTTATACGTTTTTATATTGCATTAGGTTTCCTACTCTCTTAACAATTATTTCACTAGTCTTCTCTCCTCAAGTGACCAATATCACCTTCTCTATTCTTTCTGTAATCTGATATGCTTACTTTTATTAAGGAAATTGAACACTTGAAAGAGAACTCCTCTGGATTCATCTGCATATCAGCATACCTCCCAATTCACAATTTAATCTGTTTTATTGCCTATTATTATATATGAACCAGTCCTGATCCCCCATACAGCTAATGTCCTAACTTAAGGATTGATGTGTTTCCCTTTTTGCCTACTCAAGAATAGAGCAGTGATTTTCTTTCTCTCCAATACATCCTTATTTTTTTTGTAACAAATCATTTTCATGGCTATAAGATGTACTATTATTTCTTCCAAATTATAATACTGAAAAGGAGCTCTGGCCAGGTGGTGCAGTTGGTTGGACTGCTGTCCCATGCCAAAAGGTTGCAGGTTCAATTCCCGGTCAGGGCACATACCTAGGCTGAAGTTTAGACCTTGGTCAGGGAATGTAGGGAAGGCAACTGTCCTTAAACAAAAGGACACTAATTGAGGACCGGCTACATATTAATTCATTAAATTCTCACAATCCATTTATTTGTGATTTATATTTATTAATTCCTAACAGCATTTAGTAGTGTTAAAATGTAAACTGAGACATACTAAAACTTTGAAGAGTTTATCTGATCTTCTATCAGGTTGAAAACAGGCACAAGTACTGTAGTTAAGAGGGCTGCAAAGACAGGAGTTGGGGAGAGACTTTTCCAGGAAAAGCTGAAGCAAAGCAAGGATATTATTGATTGGCTGTCGTGCGAAGCCTAGATGACTGTTCGTGACTGGTTGCCCTTAGGTTTCCCTTTTGTTACCTGGAGATATTTTCAGGCTTAGGCATTGGTTTGCTTCCTTTGCCCCCACACATTATAGTCACCTCAGTCTAATGTCCTCCTTATTTAGTTAATTTAACAGTAGTAAGTAGTCCTAGGCGTATTTTAAAGTGAAGAAACTGGGGAGCACAGAGATTTAATAATTTGCACAAGACTGCACAGAAGTGAGTTTTGAACTAATGTGTTTCAGGTTTAGAGACCATGTTTATAAGCAATATGCTATACTGATGCCCCTGGTGCTTAACTTTTCTTAATATAGTAAACTCTCCATAAAAATGGACTAATTCAGGCGAGGCCCATTATATAGTGAAATAGGTTTTCCGAATGCCCATGTTAAAAAATTGACAAATTAGTCCATATGTTTAACTTATGTAGACATGTTTGTGTAATTAGAATTAAGTATGGATAAAAAGCTAAGTTACACAGAAAAGTTTTCTATATGCAATTACAGTAATTTTAAATATATAGAAAAGGTGATATTGGTCTAGTAAATGTGTGTATTCACCAGTCACTGAGAGTAAACAAATACACATGCTGGAGCGTGGCTTAGTGCAGGTGGGTCATGGTGCAGTCAGACAGTCTTAGCAGAGGCTCCCGCCACCGCCGCTGTGCTCACCAGCTGTGAGCCCAGCTTCTGGCTGAGCAGAGCTCCCCCTGTGGGAGTGCACTGACCACCAGGGAGCAGCTCCTGCATTGAGCATCTGCCCCCTGGTGGTCAGTGTGCATCATAGTGACTGGTCATTCCCCTGTCGGGCCAAAACTGGTTCTCTGACATCCCTCGAGGGGTCCCGGATTGCGAGAAAGGGCAGCCCAGGCCAAGGGACCCCACAAGTGCATGATCAGATCTGGGGAGAGACACGGGAGGTTGGCCAACCAGGAAGGGAACATGGGAAGGCTCCAGGGCATGTCCAGCCCATCTCACTCAGTCCTGATTGGCCAGACCCCAGCAGCAAGCTAACTTACAGGTTGGAGCATCTGCCCCCTGTGGCCAGTGCATGTCATAGCAACTGGTCGACTGCCCCTTGGTGGTCAGTGCACATTATAATGAGCAGTTGAGTGACCTTAGCATATCATTAGCATATTATACTTTGATTGGTTGAATGGCCAACCAGACAACCAGACACTTAGCATATTAGGCTTTTATTATATAGGCTATTTGTTTTTGTGTCACCCTGACATAACCTATTAAAACTTATGTTTTTTATACAGGAACACATGAAACACAATGATAATAGAGTGAGTGTTATACACCTTTGTTAAAGGCGCAGTTTGGCTCTATTTTTATTACTGAACTAAAAAAAAATGTGTTGTTTTTTTTCAAGATTAACTTTAAGACATAATACAGAAGAAAATGCTAATAACAAAGATATTTTCAAAGGGAAAATATATTTTTAGCTAATACAGACATTGCCAGTTTGCAACTGTAGTGGCTCTTTTAGCTTGGGGGAGAACTCCCTGGAATGCTTTAAATGACAGTATCACACATATTAGCAGCTCAGCTAGATAAATTTCTGATCCTACTGAAAAATCTCAGGTTATATTACAGTTTATGATGCTACTAGATTTTGTAATTAACTAGCTTTTCTTATGATAGCTCAAGACATGTGAATTTAAATTTTTTGCTATATGTAGCCATAAATGCTGTTATTAATGAAAAAGTATTACTTTTAGAGAAAATGTCCCATAAGTCACTTCTTTGATATTTTTCTTTTATAAAGGATTAGTCTTTCCGAAGTTGTGATTATGTACTCAGCATGTTTCATAAATGAATTTCTGGTGTACATTTATGCCAAGTCCTGAAGTTTTTCCAAAGCACTTTTTTCCCCCTAAATAGAGTTTGGAAATCTCTTCATTAATGTTTCCAGTTGCTAAGCAATACCCCCTCTTTGCTTGTTGCCATAGTTTCCCTTGAATCAGAGAGGACACAAAGCCATCTGTTTAAACCAACATCCCTCCTTTCTCTAAAGTATGACCTGCTCTATTTATCCAGAGGCAAAATAAAGTTCAATATGACTTAAGGTCTAAGTATTTATGAAAGTAAAACTTTGAGATGGTTAATTTTTTTTAAAATGAATCATTTGTAATAGAACATATAATCACTGTACAGCCAAAATACTATTCACAATAGATTGAAAGTACACTCTGAAATGATAAACAAGAAAAAGACAGTAAAGCAAAACAAACAGACTAGCTTCAGGTATTTTAAAATATCAGTTTTATTATTTTTTTATACCGTGGTTTTTGTTGTCTAGAAATGTACTTCCTAAAATAATATTTAAAAAGAATGTTTGAGTTGGTCACTAGAAAGCCAACTTGTTTAATCCAATGGAATCTTTGGGATAGAAGTGAACAAAGTGGCACTAGAATTATCCAGAATGAAAACTGGAATTTGTCTTTGTCTTTGCTTTCCCAAAGTGAATCTAATACTATTTTCTGGACTCCTAAGTAGGTGGTTTCAGAATGTGCCTAGGGAAATGGCTTCATTGAGGTTGAATGTTTCATCAAGTACCCTTTCTAGATGCACAAACATTTATAAAGAGACTGCTATTCTCAAGAATTTGTTCAGCATCTGATAAAGTAAGTAGAAAAAGTAAACTTTCACTTAGTTGGGATGTTAACAGTTTTGGAGTTTACCAGTATTTTCATCACAGTAAACATGAGCAATGACCTTCATTTCTAATAGTATTTCTATTACAACTAGAGGCTCAGTGCATGGATTCATGCATCAGTTGGGGTCCTCAGCCTGGACTGCACCCTCTCATAATCCAGGATCCCTTGGGGGATGTTGGACTGCCAGTTTCTGCCCAATCCTGCAGGCAGTCCGACATCCCCCGAGGGGTGTAGCAGTGCATGAAGTGACAGGTGGCAGGGGATGAGCCCAAGCCAGGCTCTATGCTCGGTGCTTGGTGCTCTGCGCTCCTCACCACTCACTGCTAGCCCCTAACCGCTCACCACTTGCCCCTAACCACTCACCCCTTACCACTCACTCCTTACCGCTCACCCCTAACCACTTGCTTCTTAGCACTGCTGTGGAGGTGGGAGAGGCTCCTGCCACCGCCGCTGTGCTTGCCATCCGAGAGCCTGCTTCTGGCTGAGTGCCGCTTCCACTGTGGGAGCGCACTGACCACCAGGGGGCAGCTCCTTTGTTGAGCATCTGCCCCCTGGTGGTCAGTGGGTGTCATAGTGACTAGTCATTCCGGTCATTCAGGTTGTTCTTTCGTAATGGTCACTTAGGCTTGATAGATTAGATAGATAGATAGATAGATAGATAGATAGATAGATAGATAGATAGATATTGCTGTAGTATAATATTTGTTTTTCAGCTTTGTGTGATTGAATATCATTTTAAAATCTTGTGTTAAAAAATATTATTAAAATAGTGAGTTCTGGTGATTCATCTTTCCATACCTCTCTGCTGGCCATTAGCTAAAATGTGGTAGAAACTCCACAGACTTACTTTGGGGGCTATACTTGAAAATATATACTATAAGATCATTTTAATTATATATAATGCATTATTACCTCTAAAAGTACTGTGATGTTCCAGAGCAAGCACTTTCTGGTTACTAATACCTAACTGACTTATATGTATAAGTTTAGTTGTTTGCAAGAAAAATACACCTACTTTTACTTTAGCATCAGTTAGAATATACACTGAGTGGCCAGATTATTATGATCGGACATATTATTATGACCACCCACCCCATCAGTACTTCATTGGGCCACCTTTTGCCTTCAATACTGCGGCGATTCTTCTTGGCATTGACTCCACGAGATGTTGAAAGGTGATGTGCGGAATCTGACACCATGCCTGATGAAGAGCACTGTTCAGTTCTGTGAGATTTGATGGTTGTGGAACCAGCTGCCCAATGGCTCTTTTAACTTTGTCCCACAAATGCTCAATTGGATTGAGATCTGGTGATTGTGGGGGCCACCCAAGCAAGGTAAAGTCTCCCTCATGTTCTTGAAACCACTCCTGCACAATACGATAGCCATGACATGGCGCATTGTCTTGTTGGAAGACGCCATCTCCTTTGGGATACACCATCAACATGATAGGATGAACTTGATCAGCAACTATACTCAGGTATGTTATGCTATTCAGACGTTGTTCCACATGAATTACAGGGCCCAAATCATGCCAGGAAAACATGCCCCAAACCATAACACTGTCCCCACCAGCTTGAAGGGTTGTACTCATACATGTGGGGTACATGCTTTCATGCTGTTTCCACCAAATTCTCACTCTGCCATCTGCATGATGCAACTGGAAACGTGATTCATCGGACCACATGACTTTTTTTCCAATGATCAACTGTCCAATCCTTGTGTTCCTGTGTGAATTGGAGACGTTTTATCTTGGTAACTGCAGACAGCAAAGGTGTTCGAACAGGCCTTCGGCTTCCATATCCCATACGATGCAGTGTACGGCTAATTTGCCTACGAACGTCAGGTGGTCATAATAGTCTGGCCACTCAGTGTATGTACTTACTGAACTGCCTTATTAATCCTGAAATAAAGGTATAAAGTCAGCATTATAATGTTTTGGTTTTATGGCACAAAGATGTCTTTAACTCAATATAGATTTGCCAAGGAGAAAATAAAGGTATTTCTTTTGAGTCAATTTAGACTTACTGTATCAACATTGTTGATTGATATTGTTGAATTAGCTTTTATTATGTTATTTTCTCTATCAGTTTTCTGTTTATTTTTATTTCATGAATTTTTACTTTCATCTTTACTGTTATTTTTATTTCTTGCTATCTTTGAGCTTAATTACCTTTGTTTTCTATTTTCTTAAAGTGGAAACTTATATCATTAATTTGAGACCTTTATTCATTTCTAATATAGAAATGCAGAGTTTTTATTTGTCCATAAGTACTGGTTTAGGAGTACCCCACAATTATCTATTATATTTTCATTTTTATTAAGTGTATAGTATGTTTTACTTCATTTTTCTTTGGAATTATTATTTAACCTAAGTATTGCTAAAAGTTTGTTGTTTCCAAAGTTGGGGATTTTACAGATATCTTTTTAGTACTAATTTTGCGTGTAAATCCTTGTGATCAGAGAACATACTGTATCTGACTGAGATTATTTTAAATCTATCAAGATTTATTTTATGAGTCACAATATGGTCTATCTTGGTAAATGTCTCATGTGCACTTGAAAGAGTGTACACTCTACATTCCTTTGAGGTGGTGTATTTACAAATGCCTATTGGGTCAACTTGGCTGATGGAGTTTTTCAAATCTATATCTTTACTGATTTCCTGACAATAATTTCACATCTTTATACCCAATACTGGTATTTAGTGGTGTAGGTCACCTCTGAGTGCTCCTCTATTGGTATCCCATAAATTTTAATATGCTGTGTTTTTATTTTTATTCAGTTCAAAAAACTTTCTTCTCCTTTGAGTTATTTTTTTCACCCATTAGTTGCTTAAATATGTGTATTCCACTATTCACATTTGGAGCATTTTGAGACATGTTTATGTTATTGATTTGTAAGTTGATTCTGTCTCAGAAATCATGTCTTGTATTACATGAAACCTAGTAAACTCATTGAAACATGCTCTATGGATCAGAACATGGTCTATCTTGATTGTTCCATGAGCCCTTTGAAAGAATATGTATTCTATTATTGTGGAGTGTTGGGAGGAAGGTTTTTAAAATGCCAATTAGGTCATGTCGATTGATAATGCTATTTAGGTCTCTTATAAACTTCCTGATTTGATGCAATATCAGTAGACTTATATTTTAGCAAGTGTGAAATTCAAGATACGTACTTACGTTTATTGCTATCAGAGACCACTAACTTTATTAAAGCCGTATTTAGTAAATACATACTCTTCAATGGATAACCTACCTTAGTTATGTGCTAGGCATGGATGACCTTTTATTTAATTATTATGATTAAATAATAATAAATAAAACACTCAGCATGACATCTACTCTCTTGACAAATTTTTAGGTGTACAGATAGAATATTGCTAACCCTAAAAATAATGTTATTTAGCAGATATCTAGAACTTATTTATCTTGTATCATAGTACCTATATACCCATTGAACCACAACTTCCTGCTCTCTCCTTCCACTGTTTCTGGCAAACCACCATTCTACTCTGTTTTTAAAGGTGTGACTATTTTAAGTCTCATATAAGAGCAACTATTCAAGTTGCTATTTGTCCTTCTCTGACTGACTTATCTCCCTTAGCATAATCTCCTTCAGATTCCTTCATGTTATCTCATACGACAGGATTTCCTTCTTTTTAAAGGATGAGTTATATTCCATTCTATGTATGTACCACATTTTCTTTATCTAATTATCCACTGATAGATATATTTTTATTTCTACATTTTGGCTATTTTTAATAATGCTTCAATGAATAAGGAAGTGCAGATAACTCTCACCGATTCTGATGTCAATTCTTTTGGAAAAAGACTCAGATACAGGAATTCTGGTTCATATGGCAGTTCCATTTTTAATTTTTGAGAAACCTCCATACTATTTTTGGTAATGCCTGCATCATATCATTTTATATTCACATCAACATTCCATTTTCTCCACATTCTAACCAACACACACACACATGCGCACATATATTTATAATGGCCATTTTAACAATTGGGAAGTGGTACCTCATTATGGTTTTTATTTGCATCCCCCTGATAACTAGTCATGTTTGTTTGTTTTTTAAATATATTTTATTGATTTTTTACAGAGAGGAAGGGAGAAAGATAGAGTTAGAAACATCGATGAGAGAGGAACATCGATCAGCTGCCTCCTACACACCCCCCACCGGGGATGTGCCCGCAACCAAGGTACATGCCCTTGACCGGAATCGAACCCAGGGCCCTTCAGTCCGCAGGCTGATGTTCTATCCGCTGAGCCAAACAGGTCAGGACTAACTAGTCATGTTTGATATAGTTTCACAGCCTGTGGTAATTTATATGTATTATTTGGAGAAGCTTTTTTTCAAATATTTTACCCAATTTTTAATAGGGTTATTTATTTTTATGCTATTGAGTCATATGTGTTATTTATATATTTTAGAGATTAGTCTCTAATAAGATATGTAATTTGTAAATTTGTTTTCAATTTCATAGGTTTTCTTGTTACTGTGCATTTTAGTTTGATATAGTTCCACTTATTTATTTTTCCTTTTGATACCTCTGATTTTGGTGTCATGTCCAATAAACTATTGTCAAGAACAATGTTATAAAGTCCCCCCCCCCCCGCTAGGTTTTCTTCTAGGAAGTTTATAGTTTCACATTTAGATTTAAATATTTCATCTATTTTTGAGCTGATTTTTGTGTATGGTATAAAATAAAGATATATTTTTGACACTTGTCAAAAATCAGTTGGCCATATATTCATGAGTTTATTTCTGAACTCTTTATTCTGTTCTATTGGTTTATATGTTTATTTTTTGCCAGTACCATACTGTTTTAATTATTCTAGCTTTGTAATATATTTTGAAATTTAAAAATGCAATGACCCCTACTTTGTTCTTTCTATGGATTTATTTAGCTATATGGAGTCCTATGTGGTTCCAAATTAGCAAATCAAAGTCAATGGCACATTGAAATGATCATACATCATGACAAAGTGAGATTTATCCCTGGGGTATAAGGATTGTTCAACATAAGCAAATCAAATAATGTGATATATCACATTAACAGAATAAAAGATAAAAACCATGTGATCATCTCAATAGACTCTGAAAAACAATATGACAAATGTAATTCTCTTTTATAATAAAGGTGTCAACATACCACATGTAAAAAAATCTGTAGCTTACACTATTTAGTTGTGAAAAAATAAAAATGTGTTCTCTAAGAGTAAGAGCTCTCAAGGATGCCCACTCTCATCACTTCTATTTAATATTGTTCTGGGAGTCATAGTCAGGACAATTAGGTAAGGAAAATAAAACACAAAAGACTCAGTCCTCAAAATACTCTTTGAACTAATAAACAAATTCAGTTAACTTTTGAGAGGCAAGTTAAACATACAGCAACCAGTGTGTTTTCATCCACTAATAATAAACTAACCTAAAAAAAAGAGAGTGAGAAATAGAGAGAGAGAGAGAGGAAGAGAGAGAACAATCCCACTTGCAATAGAACAAAAAAACTTATAAATTAACCAAACAAGTGAAACATTTATATAATGAAAACTATAAAATATTGATGAAAAATTAAAAAGACACATATAACTAGAAAGATAAGTCATGTTCATAGATTCCAAAGACTTAATATTCTTAAAACATTCATACTATCCCAAGCAATACACAGATTCAATGCTGTCCATGTCAAAACCCCAATGGCAATTTTCATAGGAATTAAATTAAAAAAAAAATTCTGGTCATGGATGATAATGAACACAATAAATATCCTTAATACAATGAAATAAAAACTAAAATTGTGAACAAATATACACTTACATAAAAAAAACACTATTCTTCATGTGTTGATGTGCCTGACAAGGTTTCAAAATATAACTGTTTTATTTGCAAATTTATGCAGTTTTGAATAATACTACATGATTATTTACTGAATAATTACTCAGAGAACATTACTATTCAAAAATTAATTATGCCATCATTTCCTTACGAAAATAGACACATATGTGTTCAAAGCCCCAGAAACTGAGAGCAAAGGATGAACATTACATAGGAATATCAGTCCAGAAAAACTATTTTTCACATATACTGGCAAGTGAAGGATAAATGAGAGAAACTAGAGGAGATAACTCATGTAACACCTTATCTCACTGATGTCATCAAAGTTATGAATCATCTCTTGGGGGAAATTTGCAGAATCTATCTTTATGTGCATTTGCCATTACACTAACTCATTAGATTCGAGACGCCAATTTGAGTCTTGGTATATATTTTTAGAGCACATATTTTTTAATGCAATTAAAGGATTTTATTACCTTGCTATTCACAGGATTCTGTAACCATTGAGGAATTTTTGACAGGATCTAGTATTAAATAGCTGTAAAACTAGACAGTATTATAAAGTTTCAGATTTTGTTGGTTTAGTTTCATAATTGGCATGAGGTATCTTTTAAGTAGTGTCTCTTCATTATTTAAATTGGAATTGAATCTAGTCAAACTTTTATGTTGACAAAGGTCTTCAAAAAGGAGTTATTTCAAAGAAAACAGAGAAGCAATCATTCATACTTACTATCTTGACATATAGACTTAACTGAATAAGGGATCAAATAATTAAAAGGAATGGATAGACATGCATATTATAGGAGGAAAGAAATTCCTGTGGTTTGAAGTATACACTTTAAAATAAGTAAGATTTTCTTTCTTCCTATTGCAGAATAAGATGAACAATAATACTGTTTATTTCTGTGGAGATTAAACAAAATGATAATGTGAATAATGGTTGACAGCTGTAAGATAAAAATGGCATTACCTTTATTGTTTGGAAATATTTTAAACTGATTTCAGAGAGGAAGGGCGAGGAAGAGAGAGTTAGAAACATCAATGATGAGAGAGAATCATTGATCGTCTGAGAATGGCATTACCTTTACATCTTCTTCATAGAAGTCCCTATCTCCCCTACTACTCAACTACAAGGCACATCAATAAAGAAGCAATAAGTGGAACCCAAGAGGTTCATTGAATATTGGTATGTATAAACTTAGAGAAAATCCTATCTAATAATGAGGGAATATGCTAATTGACCCTCACACTGCTGCAAAGATGGCAGCACCCACAGCCAATAAGGAGGGAATATGCTAATTGACTACCCCACCCTCAAAGATGACGGTGCCCACAGCCAATAAGAAGGGAATATGCTAATTGGCCACCCCACCCTCAAAGATGGAGGCACCCGCAGCCAGAAGATGGCGGCGCCCAGTTCCCTCAGCCCTTGCCAGAGTGGTAGGCATGCAGCAAAGTTTTCCCGCCCCCAAGTGGGCCTGGCCTTGCTGCACACCTGCCTCTGGAATCCCCCAATCCCCTCAGCCCCTCAGCCACCCAGGGCCAGCCCGAGGCACAGGTAACCAGGGCTGGCCAAGGCTTGCACTGCCGGCAGTGGCAGCAGCACAGGAGTGATTGGGCGTCGCCTTCCCCTGATTACTGGGTCGCCTCCCGCCCCTAAGGGCTCCCAACTGTGAGAGGGGGCAGGCTGGGCTGAGGGTCCCCCCTCCAGTGCATGAATTTTCATGCACCAAGACTCTAGTTAAATGATAAATGGGGCTTGGAAACCATAATTAAGGAATGGAGATTTAGCTCTTGAAAAAAAGGAATAATTGTCTGAAAATCTTGATCATGCTAACTAAAATAGATGGATAAATTAATCATTCAATCCACACTTGTTTAGTATAAAAAAATAAGCTAGGTTGTACTAAATATGTAAGATTTTACAAACTAGAGAGTACAATATGGCACAATAATCTAAAATTAATAGTAAGAACTATGAATATAAATAAAGATTACGAAGGTAATTTAAAGAGGCCTCATGAAAGAACAAATGAATGGTTTGGCTTCTTTGGAGGTGAAGTACTAAAAACAATATGGAATATGAATGAAGGCATAAACATGGGAATAATATTAACTACAATAATTTCAGTGCTGACATTTTCAGGCAGGATCAATCAGTACCACAGACCTCTATTATGAATTTATTTTGTATTTTCCTGATAATTAACAAAGTTAAGCATACTTTTATATCTTTTTTTGTTCTTTGTTAATTCTCACTAGAGGATACTTTTCTATTGATTTTTAGAGAAATAATGGAAGGGGAAGGGAGAGGCAGAGCAAAACGTCAATGTGAGAAAGACACATCAATTGGTTGCCTGCTGCATGCACCCCTACCAGGGCCAGGAACCTGCAACCAAAGTAAGTGCCCTTGAACGGAATCGAAACTGGGACCCTTCAGTCTAAGGGCCAACACTCTATCCACTGAGCCAGAAGGGCTAGGGCATACTTTTACATCTTAAAATATCATTTTAAAATTATATTAACTCTTTAACACCAAATAGGTAAAATAATTTTGTTGTGGGCTTTTGGTTTTCTCACATTTGGAAATAAGAAAAATGCAGTAACAACTTTTGTGCAGCCAAATTTTATACTATAATGGTTGGAGCAAAACTAGATTTACAGTATGAAAAATAATGCCATAATAAATACATAATAATACAGAATAAACTATGTGTTTTGTGTACTCACAATTGTAAACCTATTTTTGCCTTACCCTGTATTTCATAAGATTTTAAATATTTTTAAAATTTGATTTTGAAATAACTTTAGCTCAAGTAAAGTTAATACATTTTAAATCATTCTTTATTTGATAAATGTAGTAGTTAATTTTTGAAATACACATGGGAGGGATGCAAATTCTTTGAGAAATTGCAGATGTTTTTACCATAATTTTCTTTCCCATCTTTCATTACTACTTATGCTAAAGCTTTTAAGTTTACTATTAACAGTATGGAAAATAGGTAGAAAGTATAAGAGGGAGGCAAAATAAATTAAGGATGAATATGCAGATACAACAAAGGAAAAATGTAAGAACTCGACCTAAACAAAGGTCTATTACTGGCCACCCTTAGAGAAAGTTGCAAAGTGAAGGACACAATAAGTAGTAAGAGGATACATAAGGCAGTAATAAGAGGAGTGTGGGGCAGAGAAGGGGGTCAAAATAAGAATGATGTGGGTCTTTTGTTTATTTCCTATATTGTCTCCTTCTATTATTCAATGTCCTCCTCTATGCTGTACCTCATTGATTATAACTATAAACCTTACAAAATGAAGGCTCTCCACATAGCCAAGGAGTAAGGTACTGCTTCAGTTATTTTGCAGTTTTACATTATATACTTTCTATTTATTGTTTCTTCTCTCCACTCTCCTATCCATCTTTGGTAGTTTGATGACATTAAATATGAAATAACCTAAACTGGCTATTTATTTTTATAGGTGATAAAACTTGGGTTTATTGGTATCAAAAAAGCTTGCTCAAAGCCCTACATTCAGGTGCTACGCTGAAATTCAAATCTAGGGCAGTGTTAAAGGTAGTAACATAGAACTTAGTTATAAAAGGATGCAATGACTTCACACCAACCAGTATGGTTGAGGTAGAAATTCTTTCATTCAACGAATAATTACCAAATGCCTAATATCTGCCAAACAGAGAGTGCAAGGATGTGTAGAATTCATTTTCCACACTTATTTATGTCAGAATAGTGACATAAGTAAGAAAATAAAATTTAAGGAAGTTACCTAACATTTTATTGATATTATGATGTAAGTATGGAAAGGATGCTGTCTATAGCCATACATTAAGAGAGAGGTTTTAGAAAAAATAAATCAAGGAGTGTGTAGTCAAAGAAGGAAACTGGAGACTATGGGACCCCAATTATAAATGAAGAAAGAGTAGAAGTTAGTCCATTAAAGTACTTGTTGACAAGCAGACAAAACATATATTCTAGGCTAAATTAATGACCAGAAACATTATCTACTTCAGTGTGTGTGTGTGGGATTTATGTTAGCGAAAAAGGGAAGTTAGTGAGTGAGGGTCTCTGTGGGGATATTGTATCAAAGACGTAAGTAATGTGTTCTTACCTTATTTCATGGACTGCATATATCATTCCAACAGTAACCACTACAGTTAGGAATCATTTGGTTGTTGGACAACAGATATAATACAATTTCAATAGAAGGCGACCTTTGCTTGCCAGACTATCTCTGATTACCAAGTGCTAATCACTTTACATGAAGATATATTTGATCTCTTAAGGTCCAATATCCCTTTGCTTATCTCCCAAATCCTAAATATCTTTAAGTCTCATCATTTTAAATCTCTAATATGTTCTAATGGCTAGTTAGTTACATTTAATGCTTGCACCTGAAAAGAGAAGGCAGGTTGCCAAGAAACAGAATATTTAAGAGGGGAACATCACCCTTAAGCCTTGGAGCTTATGGTGTGAGACTGATTGATTAGATAGCCATTGTGAAATATAAATCAAAGTTGGCTGCCAAATAATGTATTAATAGAGCGGACATCCAAATTCCCAAAGTCAAAAAACTATTCAGCTCATATTCCATCACTGGCATACAGAAGCAGGGAAGCAACAATGTATGAGAAGGGGGAATACCTTGCATGTTCTATATTAGCCTCTGAAGGGAAGGCAGGGAGGGTGGGTGGGAAGAGAGCAACCAATGAACTTGTATGCATATATGCAGAGCCTGTCAAAACAGACAATGGGGTTGGGGAGGCACAGGAGCAGGCTGGAAGAGGTTAATGGGGGAAAAAGGAGGACCTATGTAATACTTTCAATAATAAAGACTTTTATAAAAAACAAAGACAATGAGTTTGTCTGTGAAAGGGGTTTCCAAGCCCTAACCGGTTTGGCTCAGTGGATAGAGCGTCAGCCTGAGGACTCAAGGGTCCCAGGTTCAATTCCGATCAAGGGCATGTACCTTGGTTGTGGGCACGTCCCCAGTAGGGAGTGTGCAGGAGGCAGCTGATTGATGTTTCTCTCTCATCGATGTTTCTAACTCTATCCCTCTCCCTTCCTCTCTGTAAAAAAATCAATAAAATGTATTTTAAAAAAAAAAAGAAAGAAAGGAGTTTCTAATATCACACACACAAAAAGAAGGAAACTAGTAAAAGCCAGCTTCAATGAGAGATACAGTATGGAACTAGAAAGCCACCAGAAACTAAAGAGCAGCCTAGCATTTTCCCACTTGCTTAGCTACACTGTCACTCTTTCTCTCTCTTAGTGGTTACTTCATTCTTCTCATTAGTTGAGGATTGGTTGCCTGTACTAAATTAAAAAGGAAGATACTATTTTTTAAATATGCTTTTGTTGATTTTAGAGAGAAAGAGGTAGGGGGAGGGAGAGAAAGAGAGAAACGTCAATGAGAGATAAACATGATCAACTACCTCCTGCATGCCCTCTACTAGGGATTAAGCCCACAATCCTAACCAGGGACCTCTTAGTGCATGGGATGATGCTCAACCAACTGAGCACACTGATCAGAGCGAGAGATTACTTTGAAATCACTGTTGTATTAATACCTGTTAATATGGTATTTGGCATACACTGCCTGCTCAGTAAATACTGTTTAATGTTTATTGTTTCTCTACACAAGCAATGGAAAATGCCTCCTTTAGATTTCTGCATGTCTTCTGAGGTTGAATATTGAATCTGAGACTAACTCAAATGACTGATAAAATTACAAATCACTGGTAGAGAAACACTAGCCTTATTGGAATTCCTTTCTCTTATTGTCTCCTCAATGACATATGTGAGAGTAGATTCTTATAAAACAGATTTGACTGAAGGGAGTATGGAGTCATAGAAAATACAAAGGCCATATCTTTCATGCACATATATATTTTATACAATAGAGATGGTGAGAAGAGTAGCTATTTATTTTTAACAGAGTATAAAAGATCACTAAATGTTTCTGAGAGGTGAAACCATATAATACAATCATATGTCCTTAGAAATAATCACTGAAAGCAACAAAATTGGTTGGTGTTAGAGAAGACAGGATCCTGAGAAATCAGCGGGTAAAACAAGCTAAATGGCCCACTTAGAAATGGAAAGGAAATGAGAGATAAGTGATACAGTTTATAGCAATTAGAGCGACATGTTATATAATTTAAACATATGTCAATATATTAATGGACTAGGAATATGATACAGTAAAAGGTTTAATTTAGAAACAGGGGAAAAATCAATGCTTATAAAGTTCAAATAGACGTGCTCTATGAATCTGAGCTGCCATCGTCACGTGTTCCTCTGAGTCACCAGATGAGTAACTATGAATGGGAATGAGAGCAGTCAAATCCACATCTCTGAACAATGTTGATTCTTAGATTAGATATACTCTTCATTTCAGCGATGGATTATGTAGCTAAGAAGGCATTTGGGACATATGTGGATTTCAGATATCTATGAAATCTTCCTTGAGAACAGCTTGAGAAGGTTATTATGATGATACTAAGATCTTGCTGGTATAAATTACATTTTTAACTTAATTTAAATAATTTAAAATTTCTAATCAAATAATTTGGCTTTACTTTGAGGATCTAAATAACCTGCATACTGCATCATAAACACAGCTTTACAGAAAATCAACCCCTTGATTTCATTCACCCTTCCCTGTATCTGTGTGCTTTTCTGACTGTTTTGATCAATACAATATGGAAATAATAACATATTGGAATTCTAAGACTGAGTTACAAAAAGATTATATCGGGTGTTGCTTAGATTAACTAGTTTTCTTTTGATTGAGCCTGTTTTCAGGGACAGACATACTGGTAAAAAGAAGCAGACCCAACATTTGAGTGTCAACCAATAATTGGGGGGAAATAGCTAGATGAATACATTATTTCATATCTACTAAACACATGACATTCTCATTAAATGTTACCATTTTATGTCAATCTAATCTATTTTTTTTTTTTTACCTAAAACCACTTATTTAAGTGATTTTTTTTTGTTTTTACTAATCAAAGTAGAAAGGATTCATCCATGGAATATCACAATGAATTCTGCTACTCTTTTTATAGTTTTTTAAAAATATATATTTTATTGATTTCAGAGAGGAAGGGAGAGGGAGAGAGAGATAGAAACATTAATGATGAGAGAGAATCATCTATTGGCTGCCTCCTGCATGTCCCCCAACTGGGGATCAAGCCTGCAACCTGGGCATGTGACCCTGACCGGAGTCAAACCCCAGACCCTTCAGTTCGCAGGACAACAATCTACCCACTGAGCAAAACTGGATAGGGCTTATCTGCTACTCTTAACAGGAATAACAATCTCTATTCAGATATCGGAAACAGTTAAAGAAAATAAACGTAATGAGCAGAAGTCTGAGGGAGCATTATCTTGAGTGAAACAACACAAGGGAAAATAATTTTTTAATACAAATCATAAAAATTGTGTCTGTCTTGTTGAGATTTGAGCCTTTCCAAAATGTATCATTCAGTGTAGTGTCTAGTATGGAGAAGGAATCTCTCCTTCTACTTAGCCAAGAATTTCCATAAAAGTCCTAGCATAGTCATCATGATAGGGTTGTGAGTAAATTTAGTACTCTAGTAAGTTTTTAAGTAAAATTGTGAGGCATTGTCTTTTGTCTTTCCAATGCCATTTCCCTTTTTATACTTGCTGATCTGTTTCGAATTTAAAAGTATGCTACACTTTGTTATGGATTAGTAAAATTTGAAGAAAAAATATATTCTACATTCCAAAAAGGATGAATCAGAAGTCTTTCCATATAGTGAATGGCTGAAATAAAATTCTGCCTCCACCTAGGGGGCAATCATTTGTCTGATACTTACAAAGTTGGAAATGGCTCTTAAGTTGGATAAACACAATGTTAACCTTAACATGAGCAATGAGTTAAATTCATCATAGACAACTGAGCATGTAGCAAAGTGATTGATTGTTGGCTACAGTTTTCAAAGTTATCCTAAATAAGTAACTACCTTTCTTTTTGTTGTAGCTAAAGTTTTGTGTAAGTTTTAAGGAAGAGTGGTTATTACCCTAGCCCAGTGGTCGGCAAACTCTGGCTCGGCAAACTGCGGCTCGTGAGCCACACACGGCTCTTTGGCCCCTTGAGTGTGGCTCTTCAACAAAATACCAACTTGTACACATGGGCCATGAAGTTTCAATCACACTGTATGTGCGTGCCCGCACGTGGTATTTTGTGGAAGAGCCACACTCAAGGGTCCAAAGAGCCGCATGTGGCTCACGAGCCGCAGTTTGCCGACCACTGCCCTAGCCAGTTTGGGTCAGTGGATAGAGCATCTGCCTTTGGACTAAAGGGTACGGGTTTGATTCTGGTCAAGGGCACACGCCCAGGTTGCAAGCTGAAATATCAGTAGGAGGTATGCAGGAGGCAGCTGATCAATGATTCTCTCTCATCGTTGATGTTTCTATCTCTCTGTTTTCTCCCTTCCTCTCTGAGATCAATAGATATATATCTTTTTAAAAAACAGTGATTATTAACCATAAACTATTTAAATAGAAATGGCATAAGCCATCTTGAAAATATGATCTTCCACAATCCTGATATCTCAAAGCTATTTTATATATATAAAGTAGAGGCTTGGTGCACGAATTTGTGCACAGGCCCCACCTTGGCCTGGCCGGTATTCGAGGCCTATCAGGGTGCCAGCTGGCTGGGGAAGGTTGGCTGGCTTGTGGGAGGGGCCGTGTGAGGTTGGCTATGGGAGCACACTGACACTAGGGGGCAGCTCCTGTATTGAGCATCTGTCCCTGAGTGGTAGACCAGTTGTTCTGGTCGTTCTGGTTTGGTCCTAATGCTCGCTAAGGCATATATATATATATATATATATATATATATATATATATATATATACACTAGAGGCCCAGTGCACAAAAATTTGTGCACTCGGGGGGAGGAGGGGTCCCTCAGCCTGGCCTGTGCCCTCTTGCAGTCTGAGGATGACCACCTGCTGGCTTAGGCATGCTCCCCAGGGGATTGGGCCTAAGATGGCAATCAGACATCCCTCTGGCAGCCCAGCAGCCCTCGAGGGATGTCCATTTGCCAGTGGGGAGCAGGACTAAACTGCAGTCGTACATCCTTAGTGCTGCTGAGGGGGCAGGAGAGGCTCCCACCACCACCGCTGTACTGGCAGCTATCAGCCTGGCTTGTGGCTGAACAGAACTCCTCCCATGTGAGCGCGCCCTGACCACCAGAGGGCAGCTCCTGCATTGAGCGTCTACCCACTGGTGGTCAGTGTGTGTCATAGTGACCAGTCATTCCCAGTTCTTCTGCTATTAGGGTCAGTTTGCATATTACCCTTTTACTATATAGGATAGAGGCCTGGGGCACGGGTGGGGGCCGGCTGGTTGCCCTGAAGGGTGTCCCGGATCAGGGTGGGGTCCCGCTGGGGTGCCTGGCCAGCCTGGATGAGAGGATGATGGCTGTTTGCAGCTGATCACACCCCCTTCAAGGTGGGGTTCCCACTGGGGTGCCTGGCCAGCCTGGGTGAGGGGCTGAGGGCCGTTTACAGGCTGGCAGGTGACTGAAGCTCCCAACCTCTCCTTTTTTTCTTTCTTTTTTTATTCTGGGATTTATTTACCTTCTATGGCTGTCACTGGAACTGAGAGCCAGCTTTAGCTCTGAGGCTCAGCTCCAGCTCTGAGACCTCTGCTGCTGAAAGCAGGTATCTGAGTTTGTTTGGCTTCTATAATTGAAACACTGTTGCAGCTACAGCTCTGAGGCCTGGCTGGCTGAAAGAAGGTGTCTGGGGTTTGTTTAGCTTCTATAATTGCAACATTGTTTCTTAGAGTGCAGCTCAGAGGCTGGCAGTGGCAGGCAGGGAACCTTGGCTTCCTCCATCACTGGAGCAAGCAAGCCTCCTGTTCATTCCAGCTGCCTGGCTGCTGGCCGCCATCTTGGTTGGCAGTTAATTTGCATATATCCCTGATTAACCAATGGGAAGTGTGTTGGAGGTACAGTTAATTACCATGTTTGTCTATTATTAGATAGGATATATGTAATTTAATTAAACTTATAAATATAAATTGAATATATACCATTTATGATATAAGCTATATATATTTAAAGAAAAATATAGTTTTAAATCTGATATGAAGAGATCATTAATTTCTAATATAGACGCCAGATAAAGTTAATATTGCAGATAAATTTGATCTGGAGAAATAACTTTCACTACAAGATGCCAGATAAAATTACCAGATAGGATAGGGAAGGGAAGGCTATGGTTCGTTCTCCAATCTGAAGTTCTGCTTTCACTCTTCTTCAGACATATGCTCTAAAGACAGAATAATTTGTCTTTCCTCTGAAAATAATTATAGACTATTCCTCTAATTACCAAAGAGCTAATTAAGAGACAGCTTATTGGAAAATCTTCAACTGTAACTCGCCTGTAAGACCATGATCTATCTGTAACACACTGAGAACACTCTGGAGAATTTGTATAATCTTAGTCATTATGAATGTGTGAGAGACATGAAAAACAAAGCCAAGCTAGAGAAGATTGATTTGGGGGTCATTAGAGCAAATGAGAACTTGTGGAACTCTTCCACTACAATTGAGTATATAGACCTGACTAGAGGAAATTCACAGCTCTGAGTCTAGACTTACAGGAAACAGAGAATTCCTTTATCATCACTACCTGCCTTACTGCTTCTATTCAACTCCTTTTAAATAACTTACTAACTTACATAATTCTTTCTTAACTTTCTTAAATTATATACATTTTCTATAGAATCCCGCCAGTAGTTAATTTGTATTTTACTCTTATGCAGCTTAATAAAAAGATGAATAATAGCCGAAACCGGTTTGGCTCAGTGGATAGAGCGTCGGCCTGCAGATTGAAAGGTCCCAGGTTCGATCCCGGTCAAGGGCATGTACCTGGGTTGCGGTCACATCCCCAGTAGGAGATGTGCAGGAGGCAGCTAATCTATGTTTCTCTCTCTTCGATGTTTCTAACTCTCTATCTCTCTCCCTTCCTCTCTGTAAAAAATCAATAAAATATATATATTAAAAAAAAGATGAATAATAATTTACTCCTGTCCTCCCAATATAACTTAATGACAGCTTTGGTTTACCAGTATGCATTCTTTAATTGTTATCATTTTAAACATGGCTCACTTGTGCAGTAATTGTTTTGAAGTGAATAATTGTCCTATGGGGCCATGCATTTAATTTTACATATTTTTCCCTAAATTATTGCTAACTCTTTAGTAAATTCTGGAACATCTATAAAATGGTCTATATCTGATATTCTTTTCTATTTTTCTTGCTCTTTTCTTCTAGATATGCATGTCTTTCTATTATTGTCTGCATGGGTTGATTTCTCTACACTTCTCTAGGGTGTTTTTACATTTTCTTGAATATGTCTATTATTTTTTTTCCAGATTACATTTTCTTTTTACTGGATATTATATATTCATCTTTCTTCTTGTCATTGTTTTATTTTTTATATTTTGTATAGCAAATATAAATATATAAAATAAAAACCTCTGTAAATAGACCATAATTTAATGTTAAAGTGCCTAAATACTCTTGTGAAGAATTAGAGAATTATAACTTCCTTATTTCTTTATCACCATAATTCCTTGATTTTAGATAAAGCAATGTAAAAGCATTACTTAGAATTTAAAGCTGTGGTTTTCTCAGAATTTCTAGAACAAGTAGATGTTCAACTATAATCCAATTTAAAAAATAACTTAACCGTTATAAAGAGGGATAGTATTTTTTAGGAATAGATTATAAAGTATAAGGTAAGTTCTTTAGGAATTTACTATAATTTCAGCACATGATCAAGTGCAGACTCCTCTGAGCAGTGCTGCCAAAGGTCTTTCTGAAATAATTCTAAAATAGTGAAATCCTCTTGTGGTATCACCAAACGATGTTTCCTATCTCCTAAAAACATAAAATAACTGAGGTCAATGACTCCTTCAGTTCAGAGGGTTTATATATTATCAGTAGAATTTTTAGTGATGATATATTTTTATTCAGCAACTACAAACCTCTGTTTTAAAAAGGTGTTTATCACTTATGGGAATTTAGAATAAATCATATTGCCCATTGTTTATAGGCATGATATTAGTTTTGCCACATGATACCCCCCCAAAATAGATAAATAAATTCTAATCACACAAGTAACATTATTAGCATCAATTATAAGATAAGTACTGAGATGTAATTTACCACATGATGACTAAGTTAACAACATTGCATATTTGAAAGTTGCTAAAATAAATCCTAAAAATTGTAATCACAAGGGAAAAAATTGTAACTATAAGAGGTGATTGATGTTAACTGAACTTATTGTGATAACATATCACAATATATACACATGCAAAGTCATTATACTGTACATGTTAAACTTACACAGTGCTGTATGCCATTTATATCTCAATAAAACTGGGGGAAAAGTTTTAAAAGGACAGATTACTTTTTTTTAAGGACAATATTGGTATGACACCAGCATGGTAGTAATAATAAAGGCAAACAAGAAATATAGATTCACTGGTGAATTTATGTTATACTAGGGGCCCATTGCACAAATTTGTGCAACTTGAAAGGAACTGTGGGCCGTGAGGCTGTGGTGGGCACAGGGGCGGGTCTCAGCCCATGCTGCGCACCACTGCCTGGCCCCTCCCGCCTTAGCCCTGATCCCCTGTCAACCAGCAGGCCCTCTCCCGCCGCTGCTCCCACGTGTTGACAGCAGCGGCCCCGCTTGCACCTCCTGACTGCATGGAGCTATTGGGGCCAGTACCAGCAGCAGGTGTGAGCAGGGCCAGTGCCATCAGTGGGTGCGAGCGATGGCTGCTGCCCCAATTGCCCCTCAGGAGCAGGGGAGGTGGAGAAGCCCTAAGGGGCAATTGGAGCTGGGAGCCGCCACTCGCACCCGCTGATGGTGCTTAGCAATTGGGGGCAACCGGGCACTGGCAGCAGGTGTGAGCAGGGCTGTCGCCGGCAGCAGGTGTGAGAGGTGGCTGTCGGCCCTGATTACCCCTCAGGAGTGGAGGGGGCAGGGGGCGAAGAGGCCCTGAGGGGCAATTTAGGCTGGCACCAGGCATTGGCAGTGGGTGTGAGCAGCAGCTCTGGCACCAGCAGTAGGGGCAAGCACCTACAGGACCACGAAGTGCGAGAGCAAAAAATTTTCAGTAACCACCAGAGGCTCACCCTGATGACAGCAACCAGTGCCCCGCCTTGGTCTGGTGCCCCTGCTAACCTGCTCCACCATTCCACCGTGGCCAATGCCTGCCATGTTCTGTGCTCAACCCCTGGTGGTCAGCGCATAGCATAGCAACCGGTTGTTTGGTTGTTCAGTTGTTCTGCCGTTCGGTCTATTTGCATATTAGCCTTTTATTATATAGGATTACTGCCAATTTTTTTTTTAATTGCTGTGGAAAATTGAATAACTGAAAGTAATGGATTCTTTCAGCTAATTTAAATATGCATCTCTAAAGTCACTTCTCTATTTAAAATCAATCACCAACTTTGAGGTACAATCTAACCTAACTAACTTGGCATACACCTTCCACAACTAATCCTGGTATTTTTTCTCAATTTCATCTCCTACCCACTACCTACCACCCCAACCACTGAAATAGTAAATTATTTTTTGCTTCTAAGAATAAGCTTATTAATCACTATATAGAAAGACTTTTTCAACTATTGTTGATATCTGCAGAGTGAGAAAGCGAGATAAATACGAAGATGTTTTTTAGCCAGACTGCACATTAATCTTCTTTCTCTCTGCATTTATAGTAATTTCTGCAGTATAAGTTGCTGGAATAGAGAAACAATATGGTCTTATTTTACCGTCATTACCATTATTACTGTTGTCATAAGCAATCACCTGCATCCTCTCAAGAAGTGCCTTAACATGCCAGGCCTTTCATATTAAGAGAGGATCAATGACTGCTTGTAATTATTTTGAAAACAACATCAGCATCAGTAGAAACAAAAATATACACACAAAAGAAAACTCCATAATTTATCAAAGTCTAACTATGTGAAAGTAACATACACATTTGTTTGTTCATGCACTTCCCCCTTGATGTATAAATATATATTTGGCAAATGCTTAAAAATATAAGAAACTATGTTTGATAAAAGAAAAATAAATTCAATTAATAACAAATGTTTTCTGATGTTAAAGGAAGTTTCTAGGCTAGAAGGAGAGACAGGTTTCTGCTAGTTCCACAGCCTGTGCTAGTTCTACTGGCCCACACGCATTCACACAAAACACTCCTGTCATAATTGATGTCCCTTGAGAACTCATATTGGGAAGAAAACACAATGTGAAAAAGTACAGAAACAAGTAGTTTCCAAAGCCTTGAAAAAAATAATTAAGTAGGGAAATTAAATGAATTTAATTGAAGGATGAGGAAATGAACACTTGCAACTTCATTCTGATATCAAAAATACTGTCATATATATGCACATGCATACAGATACAAATATATATATACAAGGTTGGGAAAATAATTTACAGTTATAAGCACATGAAACACAGTTTATTCTTTTATTACTTATTAATTATGGTATTATTTTCCTTGTGAACAACTGTAAGTCTACATTTGCCTCACTGTGTATACTTTTGTGTACATATGTATACATTTTACAACACATTGACTTTTATTTCTGATTTTATTTTTGTTTTGACAATTAAAATAATATAAATATATACTGTGGAATTAATAAAAATGCATCCAGATAGAAATTCTCCCAGAAGCATACTAAAATTCAGAATTTTAAAACAGGTTCACATAATATTAACATTAAGAAATTATGTGAATCAAGAGGTCAAATAGTTAAATGAGAAGTTATCTCTTGAACTATTAAAATAGTGTATGAATATAATCTATAATAATAAAAGCATAATATGCTAATTAGACTGGATGTCCTTCCATCCTTCCAGAGGAAGCCAGGGCTGCTAGGGGAGCCCAGGTCCCGGGTGCCAGAGGGAAGCTGGTGCCAGCAGCCGGGGGAAGGAAGGCCTACTCTTGCACAAATTTCATGCATCGGGCCTCTAGTTGCATAATATCTGCTAATCACTGCTGCTTTTCTATTTGATATCAGCTTAATGCTTTGGGGGACACAAAGTTACTTTTATAGTTTGTCAGAATTTTTCTCTGCTTAATTTGGCAACGTTTGAGAAGTATTCCAAACATGTGTTTTAAGTAGTGATAGCTACCTCCAAATTATCTATATAAAATTAAAACGTATTTTATGTTGCCATTATATAGGAACTATAGGCCTGATGCACGAAATTCATGCAAGAGTAGGCCTTCCTTCCCCCGGTTGCCTACACCGGCTTCTCTCTGGCACCTGGGACCTGGGTTTCCCTCGCAGAGGGAGGCCCTGCCCACTCGCTGTAGCCCGCAGGTCGGTTGCAGCTGTGGTGGCTTTCCTCTGCCCTTGCAGCCGCAGCGGCTTGCCTTGGCCCTCACAGCCCCAGCTTTGTCCAGAAGGTCATCTGGAAGGTCATCCAGTCTAATTAGCAATGTTTTGATTTTTTGCACTATCTAATGTAAAATACTTACATATCATACATATCATACCTATAATGACAAAGTACATTTAAAATATTATCTCCTACATGATATAAATCATGCACCTTGTTTGGCCAAAATTATGTTAACTTTCCTATAAGAACTGAAAAAGATTCTATATTTAATTACTTCAAAGCGAGTGAAACTAGATAACTCTATGTAACTGGATTAAAAGTTGTGAAGTAGTATATTCATATTTGAAAAAAAAAAATGGAGCATTATGCTAAGTGAAATAAGCCAGTCAGAGAAAGATAAATATCACATGATCTCACTCATTTGTGGAATATAGTGAACAACATAAACTTATGAACAAAAACAGATCCAGAGACATAGAAGCATCGATCAGACCGTCAAACCTCAGAGGGAAAGTAGGGGAGGGTGAAGGTAAAGGAGATCCTATGTGCAACCAAAGGACTTGCATGCATGCACATAAGCCTAACCAATGGGCACAGACAACAGTGGGGTGAGAGCATGAGTGGGGAAGGGGGGAGGAGTAATGGGGGGATAAGCTATATATAATAGCTTAATCAATAAATAAATTTTTAAAAATCAAGATATTATTTAATTTTGTTCTCTTTTGTATCTTCACTAACTGATAAAACAGATTTCCCTTTTTTGCATAATGACACAGCTGTATTTCTCAGATTTAGTGATATGTTTTTAAGTCATAATTGTAATTTTGTATTATTTCTTTGGGGATTAATTTCCTTATAAAACACAACATATAAATTAATACAGAGCATAAGTCCTTCAAAATAAAACACTTTTCCTATGAAGCAATGAAAAAGGTAATTGGAGGCTGAGCAGCTTTAGACATTTATATAAATGAATGCGTGTCAGCTATGAACTTTTGCACATCTTAATATTAAGTAAAAGTTACATTCCGCTATGAAAAAGTGCAGGTTGTTTTTTTTTGTCCTTCTAGAAAATGCTATTTCATCTTTAAAATCTCTTTCACTTCCAGTTTAAAAGATAATTCATTCATAGCTTTTAATAGATTAAGAAAATTATCTCACAAAATTTCTGATACATGAAGTTTATTTGCTCTATTTTTACAGAATATGTTTTTTATTAATTTTCTTCCCTAAATTGTATATTCAAAGTGTAGTATAATCCATTATAGTCTGCTATCTTAAATTGACTGATTCTCTCAGAATGTTTAGAGCCATTTAGACTTCCTCATCACTGGGTGGCCGTTTTTATAATTTTATTTTAAAAAGAATTTTCCATTTTCTCAAAATTGCCAACTTTATTGACTATAAATTGTTTACATAGTCTCATTAAATACATAAGATTGTCTCATTATTAATTATTGTTATTGTACTTTTTATAATTTCATTAATTTATTTCAATATTTAATAGAAAAATATCAACAATAATATTTTCTGAAATAACTATTATATTTGTTTCAATTTTATTATATTTCTAGTTCATTAACTTATGTCATTTTTATTATTTTCTCCAGTTTGCATTTTTACATTTGAAATATTTTTTTCCAAGTGTTTTGAAATGGGATATTTATTCAATGGTTTTCTGCCCTGTTTCTGTATAAATGAATACTCTTAAGGTTATAAATTATCTTCCGACCGAAGAATAACTGCATCCCACAAGCTTCATATGTTGTTTCTTCATCATCCTTCTTTACATTTCTTTTAATATTCCTTATAAATCATAGTTTACTTAGATGTATTTTGTTCCAAATGAGTGAAATTTTCAATTTATTTTTCTTTGATAGTTATTCCTAGCTTAATTTCACTGTGGACAAAGAACACTTCTTAATGATTTATGACACAGCATATAGTCAATAACTGTATCATATGCCTTTGAACAATGTAAATTATTATTGTTTGGTATGTATTACATCAAAATTACTGACCCGACTTCAGACTCACTATAGTCTCTTCTCTACAGAGCATAATGGGAAAGGGTTCACTGAAGCATAATAATCTAATTAAAAAATATGGCCCAGCAGCTTGGCTCAGTGGTTGAGCATTGACCTATGAACCAGGAGGTCATGATTTGATTCCCAGTCAGGGCACATGCCTGGGTTGCGGGCTTGATCCCCATTGTGAGGCATGCAGGAGGCAGCCTATCGATTCTCTCTCATCATTAATGTTTCTAGCTCTCTCTCCATCTCTGACCTCAATAAAAATACATTTTTATAAATACATTTTTTGTTCATTAGATTCCACATGTGAATGAAATCATTTGGTACTTGTCTTTCTCTGACTGGCTTATTTCACTTAGAACAGTGCTGCCCAGGACCATCCATGCTGTCACAAATGGGAAGATTTCCTCCTTTTATATGGCTGAGTAGTATGTCATTGTGTAAATGTACCAAAGCTTTTTTATCCACTCATTTCCTGATGAGCACTAGGGCTGCTTCCAGATCTTGGCGAGAGCAGGCTGACAGCTGTCAGTGGTGAGCATGGTGGGGAGGGGGGTTCAGTTGAGGGGGTGGAGTGATTGAGCTAAAAAGGAAAATAAAAGAAAAAAAAAACACGCATGAACACAGACAAGAGTGTGGTGATTGCCAGAGGCTGGGGCAGGGAAGGGGAGGGAGGAAGTGGAGGAAGGCATCGGGGGGAAAAATAGGGATGGACAGAGACTTGACTTGGTTTGGGAAACACACAAGACAGTGTACATATGATGTGTTGTGGATTTGTACACCTGAAACCTGTATAACTTTATTAACCAGTGTCACCCAAATAAATTTAATAAAAAAAAAATAAAAATAATATGTTTTTAAATAGACTACTGAATGAACTTCATAGGTTGAGAACCCCTATGTAACCATGTCTCAGATCAAGAAATACAGGGTGTCCCCCAAAAAGTATACACATTTTAACAGCTGATACCTCACTTAATTTTAACTCCTTTTCAGGTTTAACTTATTTGAAATAATGGGTGAAGCCAGACTAAGCTTTCAACAAAGAAAATTTATCCTAAAGTGTCACTGGACTTTTTTTTATGGGGACACATCCTATCTAATAAAAGAGAAACATGGTAATTGGCATACGACCGCTACCCTTCCCATTGGCTAATCAGTGAGATATGCAAATTAACTGCCAGCCAAGATGGCGGCAGGCAGCCAGGCAGCTTGAAACTAACATGAGGCTTGCTTGCTTCAGTGACAGAGGACTCCAACGTTCCCCACCTGCCTTGCCGGCCTCTGAGCCTGCAGTTTAAGAAACATTGTAACAAATATAGAAGCTAAAAAAAACCCCAGAAACCAGCTTTCAGCGAGCTGGGTTCTCAGAGCTGGAGTTATCCATTGTTTCGATTATAGAACCTAAACAAACCAGATACCTTCTTTCAGCAGCAGAGGCCTCAGAGCTGGAGCCAGAGCTAAAGCTGGCCCAGAATAAAAAAAAAAAAAAAAAAAAAGGAGCAGTTGGGAGCTTAAGTCCCAGCCTGAAAACAGCCCTCTGCCCCTCACCCAGACTGGCCAGGCACACCAGTGGGGACCCCCAGCCTGAAGGATGTGTGACCAGCTGCAAACAGCCATCATCCCCTCATCCAGGCTGGCCAGGCACCCCAGAGGGGACCCCCACCCTGATCCAGGACACCCTTCAGGGCAAACCAGCCTGCCCAACCCATGCACCAGGCCTCTATCCTATATAGTAAAAGGGTAATATGCCTCCCAGCACCGGGATCAGTGGAGCCACGAGGCCTCTAGGCACCGGGATCAGCGTGACAGGGGACAGTGCCCAAGCCCCCTGATCACCCTGTGGCTCTGTGTGTGACAGGGGGCGGGGCCACAACCTCCCTATCAGCCCTGCTCTGTTCCTGACAGGGGAAAGAGCCCCAACCCCCTGATCGGCCCTGCTCTGTGCCTGATAGGGGGGAGCTCCCCAACCCCCTGACCACCCTGTGGCTCTGTGTGTGACAGGGTGCAGCGCCCCAACACCCCTCACCCAATGGGCCCTGCTTTGTGTGTGACGGGGTAGAGCCATAACCTCCCCATCGGCCCTGCCCTGAGTGTGAGAGTGGCAGCGCCCCAACCCCCTGATCGGCCCTGCTCTGTGAGTGATAGAGGGCGGCGCCCCCACCCCCTGATCGGCCCTACTCTGTGAGTGACAGGGGGGAGCTCCTCAACCCCCTGATGGGCCCTGCTCTGTGAGTGACGGGGGGGGGGCTCCCCAACCCCCTGATGGGCCTTGCTCTGTGCATGACCGGGGAGAGCTCCCCAACCCCCTGATGGGCCCTGCTCTGTGCGTGACAGGGGGCAGCACCCCAACCCCCTGATTGGCCCTGCTTTGTGCGTGACAGGGGTGGCGCCGCAACCTCCCCATCGACCCTGCCTTGAGTGTGACAGGGGGCAGTGCCCCAACCCCCCAATCGGCCCTACCCTGAGCGTGACTGAGGGTGGCATCGCAACCTCCCAATCGGCCCTGCTCTGTGCATGACAGGTGGTGGCTCCCCTACTCCCCAATCGGCCCTTCTATGAGCCCGACCAGGGGCTACACCTAGGCATTAGGCCTGCCCTCTGCCACCCGGGAGCAGGCCTAAGCCATCAGGTCATTATCTCCCGAGGGGTCTCAGACTGCGAGAGGGCACAGGCTGGGCTGAGGGACCCCCTCCCTCCCCCCCGAGTGCACCAGGCCTCTAGTAAAATATAAAGTTTATGGTACAAAACTGGCAATAGTAGACAAATTGAAGGCACACAAGTACTGAACAAAATTATATATATATATATGTATTATTTCAGAAAAGAAGGGAGAGGTAGAGAGAGATAGAAACATCAATTATGAGAGAGAATCACTTATCGTCTGCTTCCTGCACGACCCCTCCTGGGGACCAAGCCTGCAACCCTAACCGGGAATCTAACTGTGACCTCCTGTTTCATAGGTTGATGCTCAACCATTGAGCCACACCAGCTGTTCCAAAATGATTTTTTTCTGGCTTTATAATATTCCTTTTTAAATTTAAATTCTTTATTGTTGAAAGTATTACATATGTCTCCTGTTTCCCCCATTGACCTCTCCCCACCCACTCCCTTCCCCCAGCACATGCCTACTGTCTGTGTCCATTGAATATGATTATATGCATGCATATAAGTCCTCTGGTTGATCTCCTACCCCTCCCACAGACCCTCCTCTGCCTTCCCTCTGAGGTTTGATGCTGTTAGATGTGTCTATGTCTCTGTATTTATGTTTGTTCACCAGTTTATGTTGTTCATTACATTCCACAAATGAGTGAGATCATGTGATTTTTCTTTCTCCAACTGGCTTATTTCACATAGCATAATGCTTTCCAGGTTCGTCCATGCTGTTGCAAATGGTAAGAGTTCTTTCTTTTTTATAATAGCAAAGTATTCCATTCATTTTGTAATGGTACATCTACACAATGGAATACTACAAAGTGATTCTTGATGTTCACTATTCCATTGCTTTGCATTATCACCAGTGCCTGGAACAGAATGGTCATTAGTTTGAAAACCGGTGTTGACAAAAACAAATTATTCATTTCCGTAGATTCTTTTAAAATTTGAAAGTGAACTTTATGTTAATAAGCACTGACTTTATATTCATTCAAATTGTGTATACATTTTTGGGGAAGACCCTGTAGAATATTGCCCACTTTAGAAGCCACCATAGTTTTACATCCAAGTAACTAACACTTTCTACTCCATGATGGTAAATGCCATCTTGTCTTCTAACATCATGGATTTGTTTTGTGTCATTTAAGGGATAAATGGTGACGGAAGGAGACTTGACTTGGATTGGTGAACACACAATACAGAGTACAGATGATCTGTTGCAGAATTGTGCACATGAGTTCTGGCTAGTGTGACTCAGTTGGTTGGGCGTCATCCTGTGCACCACAATGGTTAGATTCCTGATCAGGGCACATGCCTGGGTTGCTGGCTTGATCCCAGGTAGGGGGTGTATCAATAGATGTTACCCTCTCACATCAATGTTTCTCTTTCCCTCTCCCTCTCCCTTTTTCTCTAAAAATCAAATTAAAAAGAAAAAAAAAAGATTTGTGCCCATAAACCTGAATTATTTTGTTAATCAGTGCCACCAAATACATTCATTCAAAATTTAATTAAAGTAATATAAAATAAATTAGTAAAATTATACTTTAGTTTGCTTCTTTTCTTATCATCTTGTGAGTCATCCTGCTGTGTTTTGTTCATTATCCATCGTGACAGGCAGTGAACATTTGAACTGTTTCTAGCCATCTGTCATTATAAATAATGCTGCTCTCAACATTCTTGTGACTGTTCATACTCATAAACATTCTGATATACCTATATCAATCATGAGTGCATGTATTATTAAATTTACTAGAAAATGGCAAATGGTTTTCCAAAGTTTTTCTACTGATTTAAACTCCCACAAGAAACATTTGAGAGGTCCAGTTGCCTCACATTTAATACTTGTTATTTTCAGGTTTTTAAATTTTATTCATTCAGGGGTGTGTAGTGATAGCTCATTTTTTTATGAAATTATTAATTTATCTTGGTTTGTTTAATTTTCATTAAAGCAATTAATAATAAAATGAAGCACTTTTTAAAATGTTTATCAGTCATTTATCAGATATACTGTTTAATGAATTACTTGCAAAAGACTTCTTACCCATTTTTCTATTTTAGTGTCTTTTTTTCCAATTGATTTATAAATATTTTTCATGTTTTCTGAAAAGATTTTCTTTAATTTTTACTCTCAAAATGATTTTTATAGCAAAAGTTAATTTTAAAGTAGTTGAATGTATCAATTTATGCTGAGTAATGTTTGATTTCCAGTAAAAAAAAAAATATTTTCTACCCACATTTATAATTAGCTATTCCTAAAATAATGCTTATCACATAATCTTAGCTAAAAAGTATTCAGGAGGGTTAATGTTGGCAACGCTGCGCACAGGGTGCAGCTGTGTTGCCTCTGCTTCGGGTTTCAGCTCAGTTGGGATGTTCTTACAAGTGCTCTCATCCTCCTTGGACTGGAGTGCTTGCTGGTGAGTGTTCTCTAAGCAAGAACAGAGTAGACAGTGAAACACTCAAAGCCTCGTAAGTTCTCAGCTTGAAAATGGTATCCTGTCACTTCTGGCCCATGCTAATTAACAAACCAAGTCGAAATTTCAAGCTGTCAAATCCAAAATCAAGAGGGGACAAGAGGTGAAAGTATTTCATCTCTTTAGGGGGAGAAATGACAAAACTGTATGCCAAAACTTGGGTCAACAATAAAAGCTATTTCATCAAATTAGTGAAAATATTCTTATATGCCACCTAATATAATAACTTTTAATGTTCTCTTTTAGATACAAATTCTATCTAAATCTGTTATCTGGGAGTGTCCAAGGTATGCATCAAGTCTTATTTATTTACATTTTTATATAGATATTTCAATTTAATAATTGTGATTTCTGGGGTCTCTATTCTGTTCCATTGATCTATATGCCTGTTCTTGTGCCAGTACCAGGCTGTTTTGGCTACAGTGGCTTTGTAGTATGACTTGATAATTGGTATTGTGATCCCTCAGGCTTTGTTCTTCTTTCTCAAAATTCCTGCGGCTATTCAGGGTCTTTGTTGGTTTCATATAAATTTTTGGAGTATTTGTTCTAGATCTGTGAAATATGAATTGGTATTTTAATAGGGATTGCCTTGAATCTATAGGTTGCTTTGGGTGGTGTGGACATTTTGATGATGTTGATTCTACCAATCCATGAACATGGTATATTCTTCCACTTGTTGTATCTTCCTCTATGTCTTTTTTCAACATCCTGTAGTTTTCTGAGTACAAGTCGTTTACCTCCTTGGTTAAGTTTATTCATAAGCATCTTAATTTTTGTTGTTGTTGCAATGGTAAATGGGATTGTTATTTAATTTCTCTTTCCGATAATTCATTATTGGTTTATAAAAATGCCATCAATTTATGGGTTATAATTTTGTATCCTGCTACATTGGTGAATCCATTTATTAAATCTAGTTTTTTGGTAGAGTCTCCAGGATTTTTTATGTACAGTATCATGTCATCTGCATATAATGAGAGTTTTATTTCCTCCTTTCCAATTCGCTTTTCACCACTCTTATTCAACATAATACTGGGAGCCCTAGCCACAGCGATCAGACAAGAAGAAAACATAAAAGGCATTCAAATTGAAATGCCATTTTTAAATAAATATTGGTCTATTTTTTGGTCTTTTTATAATACATGTTAGTTCCATATGTATACTTGTGACAAACCCACATTTTTTATTGTAGATTTAACTATATCTATTAAATTTTCCATTATTTTTTTTATTTTTCAAGAAGATTTTGATGAACTCCAAGTAAATTGTTCTAGTAGAATTATACATTCAAAGTCAACCAAAATAAAATGTGATGGTGTTTTGATTGGTACTACATTCATCAATACATAAGATTGAGTATAATTTAAATCTTCCCATTTATGTAACTTTAAAACTTTAAGCAACCATCTACTGATTTAAGTATTCATTAATGTCTTACAATAATACTTTATAAATGCATTATAATTTTCTGGCAAATATTTTGTTAGAATTTTTACCTAGGCATTTAATAATTTTCTTTCAGTTGCATTACATAATTTTAGAAAGTCATGTTTGTACCACTGACACATAGAAGTACATTGGATATAAGCCATAGCTTTGCAAATAGCAGTTTTTAGATCCACCTCATGTAAATAACAATTATTTAAAGACAATATTCTCCATATTGCATATATTTACTTATATACTACTAATGTATAAATCTATTTACTATATATACTACTTTCTAACTTCCCTATTATAATATACTAGAGGTTCGATGCACAAAAATTCGTGTACTTGGGAGGGAGGGAGGGTCCCTCAGCCCGGCCTGTGCCCTCTCGCAGTCTGGGACCCCTCAGGGGATGACCACCTGCTGGCTTAGGCCTGCTCCCCAAGGGATTGGGCCTAAGATGGCAATCAGACATCCTTCTGGCAGCCAGGCAGCCCTCGGGGGATGTCCACCTGCCAGCGGAGAGCAGGCCTAATCTGCAGTCGGACATCCTTAGCGCTGCTGAGGAGGCAGGAGAGGCTCCCACCACCACCACTGTACTGGCAGCCATCAACCTGGCTTGTGGCTGAGCAGAGCTCCTCCGTGTGAGAGCGCCCTGACCACCAGAGGGCAGCTCCTGCAGTGAGCGTCTGCCCCCAGGTGGTCAGTGTGTGTCATAGTGACCAGTCATTCCCAGTCCTGCTGTTAGGGTCAGTTTGCATATTACCCTTTTACTATGTAGGATAGAGGCCTGGTGCACAGGTGGGGGCCAGATGGTTTTCCCTGAAGAGTGTCCTGGATCAGGGTGGGGTCCCACTGGGGTGCCTGGCCAGCCTGGATGAGGGGATGATGGCTATTTGCAGCTGGTCACACCCCCTTCAGGGTGGGGGTACCCACTGGGGTGCCTGGCCAGCCTGGATGAGGGGATGATGGCTGTTTGCAGCTGGTCACACCCCCTTCAGGGTGAGGGTCCCCACTGGGGTGCCTGGCCAGTCTAGGTGAGGGGCTGAGGGCCGTTTTCAGGCTGGCGGGTGACTGAAGCTCCCAGCCTCCTTTTTTTCTTTCTTTCTTTTTTTTTTTTTTTATTCTGGGATTTATTTACCATCTATGGCTGTCACTGGAACTAAGAGCCAGCTTTAGCTCTGAGGCTCGGCTCCAGCTCTGAGACCTTGGCTGCTGAAAGCAGATATCTTTGTTTCTTTGTGTTCTATAATTGTAACACTGTTGTGGTCCTGCTAGCTCCAGCTCTGAAGGCTGAAAGCAGGTTTCTGGGGTTTATTTACCTTCTATAATTGCAACATTGTTTCTTAGACTGCAGCTCAGAGGCCGGCAGTGGCAGGAGGGGAACCTTGGCTTCCTCCATCACTGGAGAAAGCAAGCCTCATGTTCGCTTCAGCTGCCTGACTGCCGGCTGCCATCTTGGTTGGCAGTTAATTTGCATATCTTGCTGATTACCCAATGGGAAGGGTAGCGAAGTTACAGTTAATTACCATCTTTCTCTATTATTAGATAGGATGATCTGCATCAGATCATTTTTTCATCTCTGATATCCTAACACCTAGAAAATTATTGATCTATAAATGCTTGTTAAGTGTTAAAAGTTTTTAAACAACTTACTACTTTTTATTCTTTTATAGCACGTTTGTACTATTATTCCATATACTCCAGTTCCCACTGAGCCCTGAGTCTTGGCACCATCACCTATTTAAAATCAAATATTTGCTCCATATTATTACACATACCAAGACTTATCCTAGTGCTTCCTTTATATGCACAGCATATGCCTCTTGAACATCTGCTGTAATTTCAAACTTCAATTTCTAAATAAACATTGTCAATGTATTCTGAGGGGTGACAGTGTTGTCTTCAACTCCTCAACTCTATAATGCAATTTTGGTGAAATGTTTTTCTTGTCAAAATGGCAACTTACTATGGCTTATGTAATCTGCTGTTTTTACTTTTTTAATAGTTTCATGAATAAATAATTGCAGCAATGTACAAGCTTAAAATATATGCATGGCAAAATGAAAATCATTTCTCCTATAACATGAATCATATTCATAAGACTGCTGCTTTAATCATATTATTTTATAGAAGGTAGGCAGTAAATGATAGGAGATAGTCTCATTGTCAGTAAGCGTTTTATTCATTCTGAAATAGCTGTCACAAGTTTCGGTACAACAATGAATATGCTAATTATGAGCATATACCACGAACATGTGACATGATGCTAATGTCTCAGCTTCCCCATTTTCTGTGTGAGTCAAAGAACAGAATGTTTTGCCCTGGCGGGGTAACTCAGTTGGTTAGGCAAGCAGGTCAAACTCGCAGCCTGTGGGCCATATGCCTCGTTTCTTTGGCCTTTGAGTTTGACATGCTTGGGTTAGAGCATCGTCCCCATATGCCACGGTTGCTGGTTTGATCCTTGGTCGAGGCACATACAAGGATAAAGAAGAACAGAATGTTTGGGGTCAGTAAGTTTACAAGGATAGAACATGGTGTTGATAATTCATAGTGGAACTTTAAAAGCAAGAAGTTAAAAATAGATACACATGGATTCATAAAGTATGCTCATTCTACTGAAAGTATTAGTCTCCCATTTAATCAGTGCCCTGAAAAAAACAACAACAAACAAATACTTACAAAACTTTTTTTCTATACAGAAAAAAAATGTTCATTCTTGATTCTAATTTCATACAATCGTTACCATAATAGAATTTGTTGAAAATAGGAAATACTAGTTTTAGTGTGAGCAGGAATAATTCATTTTAACCTTTATATTTTTTAACAAATTATAACCCTGCTTTTATGTATATGAAAGAGAATGTGATGGAAATATGGAGTTAAATAATGTTGAATTTATTATTGATGGATGAATGACCACCATCAGTCTAACTGTTGAAACTCTGAAAAAGAATAAAAAGTCCTAAAGAAGAAATATTTGGTGTGTAGTAGTGAAGGCATCAGAGGAAAATGGTATAAGAAGCAAAAAAGAAAAAAAAAAAGAAAAAAATATTCTGAACACCAGCAAAATAGGACATTCCATAGCTCTGAAGGTAAATAACTAATTATCAACTCACAGAAGTAAAATGGGGATGTAATTCTTAAAATCTAATTATTGTCTTATGTTTCGCTACATAATTTAATGGGACTAAATCTTTGATTGAGTATACTATTTCCATAGCTACTCTAAATGATGAAGCTCTTTAGCTCTCCTCCACCTTAAATGAACTTTATTACTTTATTAACTTATTTGGCAAATGTACTAGGACTCTTAACCCATGTCAAGAACTCTTCAAAGTACTCTAGATACATAGATGGCCCATTTTGTGAGGGGACTCAATAGCTAGGGGGGAACATACATATAAACTGCTCAGATGCAATAAAATTTGCTAAGTGTAATTGCAGATAATACAAAATGTGCGATGAGAAAAGACAAGACTGAGCAATTATATACTTAGGTATTTGGGGGAAGGTAATATCCAGATATCTCCTGAGGAATCAATAGGAAAATCTTCCCAGCCATTAAAAATGAGGAAGATAGATTTTCTAGGGAGAAGAGGTAGTTCATTCAACAGAACATTAATTGGGCAAGGAACACCAGTATGGTAAGTTAACTACTGTTTTGCAATTTTAAAGTTCTCATCACAAGAATTGTATGCAACATAATGAGCTGTGACATGCTAAAGTGTGAATAATATGCTCAGAGACTCACCTGTCTGGGCTCTGAGGTAGGGTACATCATTCTCATTTCTAATTTGTGGGTATCTTCCATTAGGTATCAATACTGTCATTAGTGTGTCCTTCGGAGGATATCTTAACCAAAATATTATAGCTGGCTTAATAAAGAGGCCACCAAGCCTTCATATATCATTCTCATGAATCTATTGGTTAAGAGAAATGTATCAATTGAGCACGAACAATAAATCTAGACTGCTTTCACATTTGAAATGGATAACTTTACAATGTCATTTATTCAGTAATTCATATTTATTCCTTTTTGTATTTTGTTACTTTTTCAGTACTTTTTTTTTTAATGTGCCATCTTCCCATCATATTATGCTGAGTCTGTGGATAAAGAAATTAATAAACAGACTTAGTCCTTACCTTACAAAATTTATGTTTGAGAGATGGTTGTGGGTGGGTGTGCATTACATCAACCTTGACAAAATTACTTATTCAGTTGAAATATTGTGGAGTGTTACAAAGGAGATGTACTTGTTGTTTTAGGAAAGTGGAAGTGGAAAGCTTTCTAAACAGAGAACATTTCCCAGAGAGAGATAAAATAAACACTAATACTATCTAAAAAGAATATGATTGCCCTAGTCGATTTGGCTCAGTGGATAGAGCATTGGCCTGTGGACTGAAGGATCCTGGGTTGGATTCTGGTCAAGGGCAAATACCTTGGTAGCAGGCTCCTCCCTGGAGAGCCCCTGGTCAGAACACATGCAGGAGGCAACCAATGGATATGTTTCTCTCTGTCTTTCCCTCTCTTTTCCATTCTCTCAAAAAATCAATGGAAAAATATTCTCTGGTGGGAATTTAAAAAAGAAAAAAGAATATGTTTCCTCCTATAGCTGCTTTTATTAATGGTTCATTCAAACTAATTATCAGAGCATTTAATCTTCCATATGCATGGTTGCTATTCAGTTTGACTGCATTTAGTCATCAATTTTAACATTTTAAGAAATCACTGCTATCTTAGTAGTAGATTCACTACCACTCTCTCCTCTTGCCTGACATCTAGTGGAAGAGATAATCAGTGGGAAAATCACCAGGGGGGAAATAAGTGAGGAGGCCAAATTACCAAAGGAATAGCAAAGGATCTACCTGTCTGGATCATCATATTTTATATAATGAGTAAGACTGCACAACTTTTATTAGTGTAGCACCCTTACCTGTGCTTTAACTCTATGTTCTATAGTACTTTTAATATATTTTCCTACAAAATACCCTAGTAACCTGCTAACAGTATTCTTCACTGATGTTTCATCACTGGCACAAAAGTAGCTTTCTCCTCTTTATGGCTTTTTTTCTCTTGCTAATTCTGAAATACCACATGAATATATAATTGCACATGATCTCAAATTAGCTTATTCAATATTTTCCTAGAATATGGGGGTACTATTTAATGGTGTTTATTTTTTCTGCCATATCTAATTTTCAGACTCATATAAATGAGGATAAATCAAAATATGGATTCCAATATAGAGAAATTGAATTAAATAGCATGCAAAATACATGCCTTTTACAAATGAAATTAGCCAATGTGTTACTATAGATAAAGCATAGAAGTAAATGTGAATAGCCTTAAATAACACATTAAAAGATACTCAGTGGAGGTAAGATTTTATTCTATGAAAGTAGTTGTTGACATTCATAGTTTAATTACCAGTGAATCTTTACTGATAATACAGAAAACATATTTACTATTTGCTCTGATATTTTATGTCCATTATTTTGTGTGTATGCATATATGTACAAATATGTCTGTGTACCTTTTAGATGGTTTTCAAGTTTCTTTTTGTAAATAATTCCATAGGATGTTTTTATACCTACAATTAATGAGGAAAAAAAACCTAAATTTTTTTTAAAAAAAAACTTTAGATATGAATATATTCTTTTTCCATAGGCAGGCTCACACTGGTTACTAAAATAGAAAATATAGATGTATTGATATTTCCCTTGGGCCATTTGAAAGCACCTTTTTTTTTTCATCTTTAATCTCCCTATATTCACTTTTGTATTCTATTTTCTCTGATACTGCTTTTAAACTCTAGTCTTTTTAGAAAATTTCACTTTGCCATTTGTCTGAAGTTATTGTTTGTCATTGTTCTTTTGTTGTTGTTTTTTTTGAAGAAGGAAGTCAGAAATATTCTCTATGGCAGTGTGTAATAATCAGAAGAAAATTGTAAGTCAAAATTAAGTTTAAAAACGGGTTAAGTAGGTTATACTGGATTAAGAGACCTAGATATGCAGTTTTCTTTAACTTGAAAAGAATGTGTTCTTAAAAACTGATGAGACATTCACAAGAGAAAAACAGGAAGCTAATGAAACAGGCATTATAAAAAAGAGAAATAAAAAAAATTAAGAGACTTGGTGAGTACCAAAAACAAATTTAACAGAAACAAATTCAACTGAATGCCAATTATAACAGTAGACTATATCTTTAGGCTAAACAAGAAAATCTATTATGAAAAATAATACGAAATCCCATATATATTTGAGATTGTAGATAGCTCACATATGAACCACAATTTAATTATCCTAATAGGGGATAATAAGTCCTAGTTGTCATCAACACAGAAGTAACTAGCAAATAATAGAAAAAATGCCTGTGAATATATATATATATATATTACTTAGGGGAAAAAGAAAATGACTGAGCCTCTGAAAAATAAATTTAGTTTTAAAAATACCTTAATTGTCCAGCTGGCGTGGTTGAGCTTCAACCTATGAACCAAAAGGTCACAGTTCGTTCCCAGTCAGGGCACATGTCCTGGTTGTGGGCTCGAACCCCAGTTTGGGCTATGCAGAAGGCAGCCTACAATGATTCTCTCTCATCATTGATGTTTCTCTCTCTGTCTCCCTCTCCTTTCCTCTCTGAAATCAATAAAAATATATCCTAAAAATAAATTTAAAAATACCTTAATTTAGAAACTTAGATATTGAAAAATTGAACTGAAAGCAACCATGTCAGTCATATATATGTATGTATGTGTCTATATATGTGTATAGATATATATATATATTTGATAAGTTTCTAAAAAATAACTTTAGCCATGGGATACTTAAAAAATAAAATCCCTTGATAAGCCAGTCAGAGAAAGATAAGTATCACATGATCTCACTCATATGAGCAATCTAATGAACAAAATAAAGTAAAGAACAAAATAGATCCAGAAACATCATGGTGTAGGCTGATGAATCTAAGAGGGAAGAGGGGAGGGGGGCTGGGAAGAGATTAATTGAAGAATTTATATGTATATATGTTTAACCCAGGACACAGACAATAGTGTGTGAAGGCCTGGGCGGGTGTGCAGAGTGCAGGGAGTCAATGGGGGAAACAAAGAGGGCATCTGTAATACTTTCAACAACTGAAAAAATAAATTAAAAGAAAGAACCCCTCAAATTGAACAAATAAACTACATTAGGGGCCTTCATCCTTTCTATTTGGGCTAAGAGCAGAGAACTGTAGCACATTAGAAGTTCAGAATGCTTTTGAAAATACAATGTAACTATTAAGGATGCATTAAATTGATGCAAATTCTGTGAAAAGATAACATTAATTGAACACATTTATTTTATGTTTGTCATATACAGCCATGCCCACATACTAGTGTATATAATGTGATCCAGATCCCATGGGAAGCTATGCAGAGGTCTTTTGAAATGTCAAGTCATTGTAAACAGGGTCAAGTTTTCTTCTTAAAGGAGAAAACAGGTAACCTGGCTTCAAATGGTCTGACATGCTGTGAACTTCAGCTTCTTAGGCATTATTTGTGGAACCTTTAAACAGGAACACAGTGAGGTGAAGACTAGAGAAATATAGAAAATTATTGAATGTTTAGAGTGGTCCATACTTGTTGCTGTACTACCTCCAATCTCTTATCTTAGATATCTTATGTACAGTGTTCTTTGCAGGTTCCTGCTCAATACACATGAAGTGAGAAAGTGGAATGTCAGAGGAATCAATATGTTTTATACTCTTATCTAATCTGCTTAAATATAATTAATTATAATAATAACTTTGAGGTCTATCCAGACTATATAAAAATCACTGAAAACCTTTAACCTTTACTAGTTTACAGCATGTCTGCTACCTGTAAAATCTTGTTGGTTCGTTCATTCATTCATTCATTCATTAATTCATTATCCATTGCCAATTCTCTACTGTAACTCTGTTTTTATTTAGCTTCCCATCTCTTTGAAAAAAACAATAAACTTTTTATCATGCATATTATAATCTGTGATTTTAAACTGTCTGACAGAATAATGACCACTTTTAGATCCTATTAATAAATCACAATTAGAACTGTATTGTTGATAATATCATAATTGATCATCCCATTTTGCACAACACCCACTCTTGAAAAAATTAAACTCTTTTGAAACTAGCTTTGTTTAGATCAAATGCTAAAAAATAGAATACTAGAAGATTTTTCTTGTATTTAATGTTCTACTAAATATGAAATAAATCATAATATTTTAAAATAATAAAGGTGAAAATGAGGTTTCTGATTGATTTTACAGATTCAGTTAATTACTGATTATCAGGAGAAATTAATAGTATATAACGGAATCTACTTTATATAATACTACAAATAAAAAATAATCATTGTTATTAGGAGTGCTCTACCCTGCCACATTATAATATGTTTTAGAGCAATTTGTGCTTTTTATTAATTTAACTTTACTCATTAAAATGAAAATGACTTGACTACCAGAAGCCAAGAGTCATTGGAGCATGAATTATATATTCAATAACAGTTTTATGATTTTACAAATATTTTCATAGTTTACATAAAACTGTCTTCTCCCCTCCCCAGTTTAAGCAGCAGGCTATTAACAAGGTGGATAGGGGCTGATAGAGGAATGAATCCTGTGTTTATTATTTATTATATAACTTCTTTCTCTAATAACATTTCAGAAATATTCTAACACAACCACTGTCAAATCAGCATTTAATATGAAATCATTGCAGATTGATTAACATTTACATACCTATCCTATCTAATAAAAGAGTAATATGCAAATTAACCATCACTCTGTCACTCTATCACAAAGATGTTAGCGCCCAGTTCCCTCAGTCCCGCTGCTGAAGTGTCCAGGCCCGTCACTGCTCCGGTGGGCCGATGCAGCCTTGCTGCTCTACCACCGCCACTGCCACTGCCACTGCTGCAATGTCTGGGCCTGTGGACCCGGCCAGGGGCCGCGGGGGCGAGCAGCGAGGCACAACCCACCCACTCCGGCAGGCCGATGCAGCCTCACTGCTCTGCCGCCGCTGCCACTGCAGTGTCCGGGCCTGTCAGCCCCTCCATGAGGCTCAATGCTGCATCCAGGGGGCACACACAAGAGGGTTGGGACTTGACTCTGGGTCTTCTGGCACAGGGGGACTTGAGGCTATGTCCCCGTTTGTGCTGGCCAGCAGGTGGACATCCCCCAAGGGATCCCAGACTGTGAGAGGGCACAGGCCAGACTGAGGGACCCCCCTGAGTGCACAAATTTTTATGCACCAGGCCACTAGTATGAGAATAAGAGAGAAAGCATTGGTGCACAAAGGTTCAAGCGAGTCATTTGGATTTGAGAATCAAATCATAAAGAATGTGGGAGCTTTTCAATATATGATCTGTGTTTGTTAGTGTGCTGTTGGGAAGGAAAATGCTACTGAGCATTCTCAGCCTAACAACCAGTTCTTTCCACTCATGCTCCTTTCTGGCTTTTATAAATATTTTGTTTGACCAATTAGTCTCTTACTATTTTACTCTTGATCCATAAAAGGTATCTGTAGTGATGCAATCACTTCATGTGTTAAACATGCTTTTATCTATGAAGATATTGCTAATTAACATCCCTTCTTCATATCACTGAACTATAATTATTAAGCAGGAAGATTAATTCAAGTCAACTACTTAACACAGTTACTCACATATTGTCTTTGGAATGTTTCTTATTGTCTATTGAAATTGTTTAAATCTTATAATTACATAGGTGAAATCCAAAAATGGCACCATCATCCATTCAGGCATTCAACAAACATTTGTGGACAGTACAGAGTTGAACAAAAGAGATTTCTCATTGACCTTAGAAAGCTTCCAGTCAAGGGAGATAGAATATAAGCAGAAAGATAAAAGATCTTTTATATAATAATATGCACTATGAATAAAAAAAAGCCTGGTAAGTGAATAAAGAATAGTAGGTGCTCTTATAGGTGACAACCTTTCAGCCAAAATCAGCAGAAAAGATAGTGTTCTCCTAAGGGAAGGGGGAGATAGGTTGTCCAAGACACAGGCAAGTTTGGTCTGCTCAAGGAATTTACAGAGGGAGGGTAAAACATTTGGTAGGGGGAGAGTTTCAAGAGATAAGGCCAAGTAACATGGGCTAACAGTAAGAAAAGACCAAAAGAAGAATGTTGGACTCTGTTTCAAGTAATATATGAAAAATCATTTACAGATTAAGCACACGAGATCCATAATTTAACAGCTATAATAATAAAAGCACAGTATGCTAATTAGACAGGATGTCCTTCCAGAAGACCTTCCTGATAGAGCTGCGGCTGCAAGGGAAGCCCGGGTTCCGGGTACCAGAGGGAAGGCGGTGCCAGCAACTAGGGGAAGGAAGGCCTACTCTTGCATGATTTTCATGTGTCAGGCCTCTAGTCTATACTAATAATAAAGGAATATGCAAATTGCCCGGGATTCCATCACATAACGACCAATCAGGATGGAGGTGGAGCCACAGTAGAGAGCTCTCAGCAAGCCTGTGCCAGGGGTCCAAGGGCATGAAGAGAAGGGGAGAGCAGATAGGCAGTCACGGGGATCAGGACAGGAGGGGAGAGCAGATAGGCAGTTAGGGGAATCAGGCCAGGAGGGGTGCACAGATAGGCAGTTAGGGTGATAAGGCCAGGAAGGGAGAGCAGTTAGACAGTTAAGGGGATCAGGCTAGGTGGGGAGAGCAGTTAGGGGGATCAGGCTGGCAGGGGAGTAGTTAGGAGCATCATGCAGGCAGGCAGGTGAGTGGTTAGGAGCCAGTGGAACTAGATTGTGAGAGGGATCCCGAAATTGAGAGGGTGCAGGCCAGGCTGAGGGACCCCCCCCCCCACTGCACGAATTTTATGCACTGGGCCTCTAGTAAGTTATAAAAGGATCTCTCTGAGTATTTTGTGAAAGGTAGTGAGTGAGCTGAAAGGGGCAAAACTCTTTGTGCTATTGAATGCTAGTAAGCAATGACCTTAAGAAAGTCTCTTTCCCCTTGGTTTCCAGTGCACTATACTGTGCTGGTCCTCCACTGCCTCTGTGGGTCTTCACTTTATTTTTATTTTTATCCTTTCTGTTCTCCAAGTATACATGTCAGAGCTTCCTCTTCATTGATTAATCAGAACATTTTTCTATTTTCTGACATTGTTTTCCTGATGATTCAGTCTTGTGCAGCTTAATGACGGAGATAGTTGTGAGAAATGCAGTTAGATGATGTTGTCATTTGTGAACATTATAAAGTGCATTTACACAAACTTAGATGGTATAGCCTATACCAAGGATGGTGAACCTACGACACGCATGTCAGAGGTGACACGCGAACTCATTTTTTTGGTTGATTTTCCTTTGTTAAATGTCATTTAAATATATAAAATAAATATCATAAATATAAATCTTTGTTTTACTATGGTTGCAAATATAAAAAAAGATTTCTATATGTGACATGGCACCAGAGTTAAGTTAGGGTTTTCAAAATGCTGACATGCCGAGCTCAAAAGGTTCGCCATCACTGGCCTATACTATATTCTACACTTTTATTACATTGTTCTACACTTTTATTACATTGGCATTACAGTAGGTTTGTTTATACCAGTGTCATGACAGACAAAACAAAAATTTATTGTAGTATGAACCTCATAATGAAAGTGCCCACCTTAAGCTTTGATTGCTGAGGCATCCACTTTCCAGGCGCAGCCATTTCAGCAAACACTATCTCCAATAAATAGTAACTGGCCAATGATGCATTATAGCTTTACAGATGTGAATGGTCTTGGGAAAGAGGAGTAACTCTTTGTTTGACCCATTACCACATCACAGACAATACTAACCAAGAAAAATGGCAGAGAAGTGAGATCATGGGAGAAAAGAATTCAAGTGTCAATGACCTTTGTAAGTGCTTTCCTGAGTCAGTTGAAGAGTAATGAATTCACTCTAAATCACCATACTAGACCTTGTGCACTCAGGCTAGACCTTGTAAGTGGGATGATCTACCTGGAGCTCATCCCCAAAAGAGTTCCCAAAATGCAGGCAGACTTATAGCCAAATGAAAGAAGACTTAAATAATGGTAGATAATTTATTTTAAAAGTTATACAAAATTTAAACCTACCAGCTACCTACCTCAGGCTACTGCCTCAATACAAATGTTTATGTTGAGTAAATAGTTGTATAGACAAGTTGGCACCTATTTTAATATTGCTATTAAACAGAAAGTAGTACATTCATGCATAAATGTCACAAAGAAAATGGAGTAAACAAAATTTTGATAAAAATACTAGATGAAGAGATATAACGGAGGATGAAAATTTTCATGACTGTGAACAAAATTTCAATCAGATAATTCCATGTCTGATAACCTTTTTAACAATTATGTAAAATGTGACAGTAACAAAGTACTAAATTCAAAGTATACAAATACTTTGTCAAGATAATTGTCTTTTTCCCTAAGCATATCTATTTAAAATGTTACAGAGCTTGGGAATGTAAGCTCTTAATGATGCTTACTAATAATGGATTATTAATTTGGGAATTGATACTGATATTCATAAAAAGTATAGGTCATAAAATATCCAAAAGTGTGTATGAAGCATTGCTATTGAAAATTAATGGATTCTTCATTTCATCATTTTTTTTAAAATGAAATTTAATAATTGTGTAGTAATTAATAATTTTCTTTAGTTTCTGCATATGTGTGTATTATTCAAGTAATATAAAAAATAAGAAATCAATTAAGTAATGAAAAATAATAAGGATTGTTCTATTTAGTAGAAAAAATATTCTGTTGACATACAAATAACTGCGTCAGCAATCTGCATTCTTGTACCTTTGAGAATTTAGATTTCCTTTTCCTGTATGAAGTTGGATTGCTTGATGAATATAAAATAACAATGAACAGTTCTTTAAAAGGACAGCCAAAGGAAACTTGGCAAGTTGGTTCATTTGGATTCAAATGTCAGTCTCAAAAATTATGTTGCAGTGAGATTCTGTTTAATATTTTTTCTCCCCAGTTAAAAAAAAAAAAGATGAACCCTTAGGAATAAATGATATATTAAGTATAGTTACATTTATTTGCTTGATCATTTTATTAGATATATAGTTTTAAGCATTCACAAAATTTCACAATGTTAACATAATCTTTATCTTGTGCAAGCATGTTCTATGTTCACTATTACAACAAGTATGTTTTTCAAAGATAGTACATTTTTCTGAATGCAAGCATCTTTGTTATTAATAATAGTGACACAAAAAATAAACTAGACTGAAGAAAAATTCATGTTTAACAACTTTTTAATATCAAACCCTACCCGCTTATTTGCATGTGTTTGGAATGTACTTAAGAGAAATGGCATACAGATATTTAGTACACTATCGTGCACTAAATGTTGTATTATTACTGAATACAATGATTGCATGGGTTGCATATTATTATCCCCATTTTGTAAATGACAAAAGTAAGAAAAAGGACTCTTCCCAAAGGCACTCATAACAAGAAAGCAAGAGGATTTGAGTCTAAGCCTGTGATTCCAGAGTGTGCTGCAATGTACCGCCAGGGATGTGCTCAATGTTGCACACCACTCAAAAGGAAATTTTCTTAGATTATTTTAATCTGAATTACTCCAACAGGACAAATATTACAAAACTAATTTTAAATTTTTTTATCTACTGGCTTCCATTTCAGACAGAATTTTTTATCTGTTTTTAAATTTTGCATAATACTGTACAGATAATATTTCTATTTTAGGTGCATTCACTCAGATTTAATGCTGTATTATAAAAACACATTTTGGCACAATAAATTTTGCAGTATTTGTTTCTTTTACCGTGCCAATATGGGGAAAATCAATTAAGAAAAATAATGAAGTATCGACTCATATAAATGTTTTTATTATTTATTATCTGATTGCTTTTTTCATCACAAAGTTCATATATTTAGGGGAAAAGGTTATAATTTCCACTTTAAAAAATCATGTACATGAGCTAATTAAGTTTTAATAGAATTTACAGTTTTCATTAAGTTAAGCAGCTTTTTCAAAGTCAAATAAGCATGGTAGATTACACATAACATTTTCTTAGCTTTTACTTTTTATTTGCCATATCAATTTCAAATGATACTTTATAAATGATCTTATACTTTCATTAATTTTAATAATTTGCTTTCATGCTAAATATAAGTAAGTTCATTTCTAGAAATCATAAACTATTTTTATAATTATCACATAAATATTAATTTGTGAAATTATAATTATGCCTTACAAATCTCAAATCAATTTTCACCACCCTAATTGCATTTCATTTGTCTTCAAGAACTTCTTTGATTATTATACTTCTTATTAAATTGATTACCATTCCTCAAAATCCTTTTTTATGTTGACTTTAAGTGCACTTATTAATGTATTAATGTAAGTATATGTGTGCATGTGTGTATGTACACACACATAAATATCTGTCTTTGCTTCTAGAAGTGTACATGTTATTTATATGCACTAACCTCTCTTTTACTCCTTGGCTTGTCTTATTCCTACACATTCTTTTTTTTCTCAAAAAATTATCGTTTCAAAATGTGAAAATATTTCCTGACTTAAACAGATCTTCAGGCTATAAAAGAGCAGGGGAGAAAATAAAGAAGGTTTGTAAATGTCAAGAGATTAAGGTATTCATAGGCAGTTACTAGAGTAATCCTATATAATAGAAGGCCAGAGGCATCACGACCGCATAGACCAGAGACCAGACCACCATGGCCCCTCGTGGGCTGGCCCCACCCCCAAGCAAGAGGCTAGAGGCAATCAGGCAGGCAGGCAGAGTGGTTAGGGGTGATCAAGGAGGCAGACCAGTGGTTAGGGGTGATCAGGTAGGCAGGCCAGGAGTTAGGGGAGATCAGTTAGGCAGGTGGCCCCTCACCAGGCTGGCCCCACCCCCAAGCAAGTAGTTAGGGGTAATCAGGCAGGCAGGTGGAATGGTTAGGAGAGATCAGGTAGGCAGACCATTGGTTAGGGGTGATCAGGTAGGCAGTCCAGCAGTTAAGGGAGATGAAGTAGGCAGACAACCCCTCGCCGGGCTGCCCCCCCTCCCCCAAGCAAGTGGTTAGGGGCAATCAGGCAGGCAGGGAGAGTGGTTAGGGGTGATCAGGTAGGCAGACCAGCGGTTAGAGGTGATCAGATAGGCAGATGGCCCCTCGCAGGGCTGGCCCCACCCCCCCAGCAAAGAAAGAGGGAGGCCCAGGCCAGCCAAGCCATCACACCCCAGCCTGTCATCTGAAGAGGGAGGTAACTGGTGGCAGGGGAGGGGGAGCAGAGCTGCACAGATGGCAAGCAGTGACAGCAGTGGGGGTGGGGCCAGATGCCTGCAGCTAGGGGAAGAAAAGCCCCCATAGGCCCTGATCTCAGGCCAGGGCTAGGGACCCTACCCGTGGGGTCCCAGATTGTGAGAGGGTGCAGGCCTGGATGAGGGATCCCCCCACCCCAGTGCATGGATGTTCATGCACTGGGCCTCTAGTTCTATATAAAATTAAAGAAAACAGATATTCAATGTTATATATTGAAAGAAGAAATGGATAAAGCCTATATGGAAATAAAATACTATCAATATAATATAAAAATGAATAAAAGTCTCTAGAAATAAAACAATTATGTATAACAAGAGGTATAAAATCTATTTTAATGACTCTCACCCTAAAATAAAAGCAAATGGAATAGATTTTTGTGCCTCTCAAAACTATTTTTACAAACGAGTATTAAAAATGAGAACTTCAGCCTCAACTTTAACAATGTTTTTAAAGTATAGAAAGGAAATATGTTTGATAATAAGGCCCACTCTTCTTTTACTTAATATTATTATTCCAATTTAGCAATATTAATGACCTTTTAACTTTTTCTGATAATGGACCCTTGTACATACATACATCTTACTGTGCTTGAATGAACAGAACAGACTTTGAAAATGTGTTATTTCAGTATTTAAATGTTTATATCATGCTCTTTACACTTTCTTAAAGTGTGTAGTACTAATGGACATTGAATGTGGAACAATGAAATATATATCAAGTACATATCAAAGGTAATGTCTAAATCTCTACTATCCCTTCAGAGAAGAGGAGATTATTGATCCACTCATGTGTATTTGATAAAGTCTGATCTAGACTTCCAGTTTTGGGTCTGGCATACAAGGAGCTTGGAAGTCATCACTCTCCCCAATCACAAGTAAAGCTATGGTCACTAAGTCAACAGCATCAACACTTTTAGAAATGCAAATTCCTGGGCCAAATAGATGGAGACTCTGGGGTGGGGCCCACAGTCTTGTGTGTTAACAGGCATCCTGCTGATGCCAGTGCTGGCCAAAGCAAGCAGTTTGGACAGCTGCAGGTCCTCAGATTAACAGCCAGTTTTCAGAAAAGGGAAGAGAAGGCAGAGAAATGAATAGAGAAATCTAAAATGAATATGATTTATATAATCATGGCTTAAGATTTCCAGATGGAATAGAGGAAATGTGGCAAAGAAGGGGAGATATGATTTGTTCATATGAATTTATGCAAAGGGTTTAGAAGCAGTGCTTTGAAACTGTTATTAGGGCACTTTTGTTTTATTTTAGTTCCTTGAATAGATAAATGATGATAGACAGATAGATGATAGATAGATGATAGATAGATAAATGGATGGATGGATAGATAGATAGATAGATAGATAGATAGATAGATAGATAGATAGATAGATAATAGGTGATATATAGATAGGAAGACAGGAAAAATGAAAAAGGAAGGAAGGAAGGAAGGAAGGAAGGAAGGAAGGAAGGAAGGAAGGAAGGAAGGAAGGAAGGAAGGAAGGAAGGAAGGGAGGAAGGGAGGGAGAGGAAGGGAAGGTAGATAAAAAACAAGCTAGATTTCAGCTCTCAAGCTCTGTTATCAGGTGTCTTTTGATATCTCTTTGGCTTCTATGTTTCTGCCTTTGTGTTGGCATTAAATCAGCAACATCTTACCATGTGCAAAACTGGGCCTCAGATTTTCTTTGCTGAAAGTCCTTAAAATTTATCACATCTGAATCAGTGCCCCCAATGCCTCTGATTGGTGCTGCTCATGAGGTGTGCTCAACCTGGTAGTAACCACTGCTCTGAAGGAATATAATTCAAGAAGACTTGCACGGTAGTGCCCCCTTGTCAATGGCTTTGCTTCCCACAGTTCAGTTGTCTACAGTCAGAGATAAAGAATTCTTAAATTCTAATTTGTGCGCCTTTTTGAGTAGCATGGTGAAATCTCGTGCTGTCCTGCTTCACCCAGCCCAGGATGTGAATCATCCCTGTGGCCAAATTTCCACACTGTATATGCCACCCAATTAGTTACTTAGTAGCTGTATTGGTTATCAGATTGACTCTCATGGTATCAAAGTGCTTGTGTTCAAGTGACCCTTGTTTTACTTACTATGGGACCCAAAGTGCAAGAGTAGTGACGCTGGCCATTTGGATATGCCAGAGAGAAATTGTAAAGTCCTTTCTTTAAGTGAAAAGATATGTATGTATAGGAAAAACAAATGGCGAAAGTAGGGATTGGTCCTTTCTGAGGGTTTCAGGCATCTACTGAGGGTGGTGAAATTTACCCCACAGATACGGGGGGGACTACTTTATATCCATTCCTATATTGGGTGTGGTTGACTGACTACCTTCCCATAATAACGTGCTCTGACCCATTATCTACATGAGCAAAAAGCAACGAGACAGATGGCTACTTTGTAGGAATTAAAAAGACATATTTACTGCTTTGGGAATTTTTGAGGTAAACTAGAATTTGAGACGGACTTAGTCCTAATATTGTCTTGGCACAAAATTTTGACCGAGGATAGTCTAAAAAGCTTAAGCAATAATTTGGAAGCAGCATGACTCATCCGCTTTTATAAACCTCCCTAGGTGGCAGGATTCTAGTAAGATAAAGACTGAATAGTGTCCATTCAAATTAGTGACAAAAAGAACTATTGGTGACCTTGGCAACAAAAGCTACAGTGGATTGACAGGAAGGGAGCCAGCTGCCGGTGCATTGGGAAGTATGAATGATAAATGAGGGAGCAGAGACGGGGAAGAAAACACTTTTAAAACATTTCATGGTAAAGCAAAGTTAATGAAAATAGCAGTTTTCTCAACTTGGAGGAAATATGATAACAGTCATTATCACCATGTTGTAGAATTGCAAGCAACTATAATTTTGTTCATATTTCTCATACATTCTAAATTAGCCACATTGAACATATATCACGTTAGAGTCAGAAAAAATAAACAAACTTTTAAAAACAAGCAGTCGGGCTAAAACCCCCAAATGCTGTAAGGCCAAAACGCATCAAACTCACATTCCAGTTTCCGGCGCACATCCAAACAAGGCGAACATCTGGGTCTCCTGAAGCGAATGGAGAGTTGTGCGCTTGCCCTGTGGCTGCCAAGTAGATCCAGTAAATTCACAGAGGAGTTCAGGTTTATACCCCGGAGCTGTTATGGCAAACTGTACATCTAATTGACAGCTTTTCTGCTGAAAACATCAATAATCTTTCATTGTGGGCTCCGGATCTTGAGCAACACTCTGAGGACTCATTTCAGTAAGTTATAGCTTTGCAGGTCACCTTTGCAGCAGATTTATTTAAGGATCTGACAGAGGAGAAGACAAGGTGGAAGGATGTTTGGGGTTATGTTCTTATTCTCTGCAAACCTGGGTTAAAGCTCTGCCTTAACACACACACACACACACACACACACACACACACACACACCCACACACACACCTAAAAAAACAACTCACAAAACTTTTAAGTCATTTTCCATTCTAACTTAAATTTACTCAGTCAACCACATAAGTAGCTTGTAATTGTTTAGTTTTCCATCTCATGAAAGTGATATGAGATTTTTTGGACTAGAACAGGTGGTGCTCCCCTGGGCAGGATGGCTTCCCCGGATTCTTTATCCATAGGAGTTGAAAACAGTGCCCAAGGGTTGAGCAATCCACTTAAAATTATGAAGGTGAAAATTGTATGTTAAGAAGAGCACAGAAGAGCCCTAACTGGTTTGGCTCAGTGGATAGAGCATCGGCCTGCAGACTCAAGGGTCCCGGGTTCGATTCCGGTCAAGGGCATGTACCTGGGTTGCGGGCACATCCCCGGTAGGGGGTGTGCGTGAGGCAGCTGATCGATGCTTCTCTCTCATCGATGTTTCTGGCTCTCTATCCTTCTCCCTTCCTCTCTGTAAAAAATCAATAAAATATATTTTTTTTTTAAAAGAAGAGCACAGAAGAAAAGAGTTTTGGTCTTTGGACAATGGTATGTTGCAAACCATTTAACACAGTGAGAAAAATTAAGTTTTATTCAGTTAAACCACTTTAGTGATGATACGGAAATTTTGGACTGGAACCCGGATTCTTTGTCCACTGAAATTGAAGAATGAATCTACGGACAGAGAGTAGTATAGCAAAGGTGGAGATTTATTGAAAAACAAGTACAGACTCCCATGTGGGGAGAAGGAAAGAGTCCCACAGAATGGACTCCCATGTGGGGAGGGGGTAAGGGTCCCGCTGAGTTCCTTTTCCCTATGGCTTATAAAGGCTGCAGATCCTGGTGCCTTGATATGCCCTCTGATGGGTCAATATTCCCTTAGACTGGTTACTATAGTAACTCCTGGGCTTAAAGGTTGAACCTCACATGGGACATGTGAAGTTCACCCCCCTCCTTCCTTATTGTTTTCCTGTTCCCTTTGGGCTTTCTTCTTCTCCTTCTGGATGAAGGGCTTCCTTCTCTTTATTTTGTAAATATAGACCTTTTTCTGTCCCAGCTCCCTCATTCTATGGAGATGTACCTGTTGCAGCTTTCCAGCTCCCCCATTCTATGGAAATACACCTCCTGCTGCTCTGCAGCCCTGTGCTTCCTCCATGGTCCCCTTGATTTCCAAAATTTCTAATATTTCCTCAACCTGTCCTATTTTACTCCTAAAATTTCTGTTTCAGTAATATCTGATATATAAAAATAAAATGCTAAATTATATAAGGGCTTTCGTAGAAAAGCTGCTAGCCAGGTGCAGGGACTGGGCTTGTAATGCAATGCCATTTTTGCTCCTGATGTATAAGATTATTTGTGAATAGGACAAGGACTCATTTATGGAATGCACCATGCCCATAACCACATTTCTGGTTTCAACACACTCATTAGAAGCCACATTTCTATTACGCATTTTCCTTATGGTTGCACTCACAGTCAGCCTGATATATCCAATGGTTGATCCATTTTGGTGCTTCTAAGACTTCCACTGATCTTCTCGACCAAATCATGATTTAACTTCTCACCTGCTTCTGTATTTTGAGCTCCCCTGGAAGATTTCACCAGTCATTGCTGAGTCAGAATTCTCTTTGTTTCAAATACAGTAAAATGTCATTATCCATGGAGCTCAGTGATGGTCCCAGCTGGAACACACTTGCAATAATTTATCTGTTAGTGATGTTAAACTGCTTCTGCTGAAAAGAAACCGAAACTTGCTACAGCATCCTGAAATAACATGGGAAGGGCTGGGGGTGTGGAAACACTGCTATATTATTGAAAGAAAATTAAAAATGATAATTATAATATATGAAATAGGTACATAATCAAAATTAATCTATAAAATGATCCTAGAAATTTACTTGACTTTTATTAAATGAAATATCATTCTACCATTCCTTGGCTTTGGCCCTTCATTTATATTTTATTTTTTTAAATATATTTTAATTTCAGAGAGGAAGGGAAAGAGAGAGATAGAAACATCGATAATGAAAATCATTGATCAGCTGCCTCCTGCGTGCCCCCTCCTGGGGATCAAGCCTGAAACATGGGCATGTGCCCTTGGCTGGAATTGAACCTGGGACCCTTCAGTCCTCAGGCTGATGCTCTACCCACTGAGCCAAACTGGCTAGGGTGGCTTTTGCTGTTTAAAATGCCCTTTCAAGCCCTAGCTGGTTTGGCTCAGTGGATAGAGTGTCACCTGCTGTCTGAAAAGGCTGGGGATCAATTCTAATCAAGGTTGCATGCCCAGGTTGTGGGCTCAATCCCCAGTAGCAGCGTGCAGGAGGTACCTATCAATGATTATTTCTCATCCTTGATGTTTCTATCTCTTCATCTCCCTTCCTCTCTGAAATCAATAAAAATATATTTTTTAAAAATAAAATAAAATGTATTTTCAAATTTCCCTTTTACTTTCAAAAATTCAGTTAGATATCATTTATATATTTTAAATAACATTGACAGATGCTATAAGTACCAAAAAAATATTAACATTGACCCAGATGTGAAATGGATTTTTCAACAAGGTTTATCCCAAAACAATAATAATTCTGATAAATTTTTGAGAATTTAATTTAGAGGAACAAAATACACTCATAAGAAACAAAGGTTAACAAAAAATATTCTATTCTAAATGATTTACTACATGGACATTCATTGTATATTCAGTACGTTGCCATAGCTCTCCCATTTAAAACATCGGTACTAAGGTTCTGCTATAGACTATCATGAAATAGCTTTGTATCAAGCTAATCTTTGCTAAGAATAGTTATAGAAGGTGAATAAAGTAACAAACAGTAGCAACAATTGTTGATAGGTATCAGAGAACAATTAAGGTATCCAGGACAAGAGGGACACAATTTCAGAGAAAGAGAAAAGCATGGTCGTTTGAAACCTGCATTCAGAACAATATTTTCTCTCTAGGAAACAGACTGGACCTGTGTCGGATTCCTTGAGCTGAACAAACACGATGTACAGTGCAGAGGTACCGAAGAGCTAGAACAGCAAGTCGCAAGTTTCTGAAGAAGAGCCAACTGGAGAGGGGTAAGACATACTCTGCTTGCGGTTTCCCCTTGATGAAAAAGTTTACACCCAAGCTGTTCAGCCACCTGGAGAGATGTGGGGAAGCTAAAGTGATAGATGCAGCTTAAGCGATAAAATTTTAAACAGGGTGTCCAATACTTTAATGTCCTTGAGAGTTAAAAATGTGGGTTCACGATTTCTAAGAAGCAGCCTAAAAAATAATCTAAGCATTAGGATACTTTGAGTACTTTGTGTCTTAGGCACTCAGAGTCCAAGCAATCCAGCCATGTACCATCTTCCACTGGTTTTTCCTCCAGTTCTTTCAGTGATATGTACTTTCTTGGATTAATTTTATCTTTCCAAAGGGGAAGAATTTAATTAAAACATATAATTTTAGAAATTATCATTCCTTCTAGAGCAGTGGTTCTCAACCTTCTGGCCCTTTAAACACAGTTCCTCATGTTGTGACCCAACCATAAAATTATTTTCGTTGCTACTTCATAACTGTAATGTTGCTACTGTTATGAATCGTAATGTAAATATCTGATATGCAGGATGGTCTTAGGCGACCCCTGTGAAAGGGTCATTCGACTGCCAAAGGGGTCATGACCCACAGGTTGAGAACCACTGTTCTAGAGCATGTGGCCAGTAGTGAAATTGCTAGTCTTTTGGTATTCTAAAATTTTGAGTTGATTACAAATTATTATTAAATTTATTATGTGGGCCCCATGATTTCAAAAGGATTCTCACTCCTTGTCTTAAAACCACAATATTTCCACGACCTTATATCTGTATAAGTTTCCCTTCGTAAGCCCACCTTTACCCACACACAAACACTTCTTTCCCCAGTCATACTACAGAATTCCTTATCTTCTCTGAATGTTGGACAGTTAAACACCAGCATCTAAATATATCACATCCAAACCAAAAGTGTGGGTGTCTGAGTCCAATTTTTTATCTCACAAAATCAAAGGATGAAGTCGGGGACAAAAAATGATGAATGACACCAAAGTTTATTGGGAGAAGCCAGGCCTGGGAAAGGAGCAGCTGGGGTTCCGGGAGCAGACCAGTGTCCAGAGCTTCCTTTCCATGTTACAGTCGGGAGTGTCTTAGTATCCAAGCTAATTCAAGTCAAGTGGCCCACATGGTCATAAGCCTGTGGGTGCAGGGATGTGCTCCCCCGCCACAGAAGTCAATGTCAGGAACCCATTGTGTGCCTGGGAGAAGAGAGAGGATGAGAGGAAGTATGCACCTTTTAATTTAGGGGGTGGAGGCAGCCTTGCTAGCTCCTGATTGGTTTTTTCTAATAATTCTGCCTTAGCAACATCCTTGGGATGGTGGTTATCTGCAAACTGCCTGTCTCAGTAATGTCCATACATTTTAAAGTTCATGCCTCTCATGAGCACCCTTCCTTCCCTGTCCGGTTGGGGTATCTTAGTAACACCACCTAGTTGGGTTCTTGGATTTTACTTTCCCTTCCTGTGGTCCTGACCCTATCTGCTTACCTTTTTCTGTCTCCTCAACATTATTTGAAAAATAGATTACCTTTTCCTGTAATTTAAAACAAAACAAAACACTTAACTCATAATGTTTCTCCAAAACTCATCATTAGTCTGAATTTCAGCAAGTCTTCTATAAAGGCTCTTCATAGTACTTACATGCTCTTTTTTCCTGTCTGTGCACACCTTCAGCTCATTTTAAACTTATGTCATTGTCTGATATTTCTGTCTCTTGTGCTGACTGGACATCTTTCTTCATAGTGTAGTTTTAAATATAGTTTTTAATTACTTCCCAGCTTCATATTAGTAGAAACAACTACCTTGAATTTTCTGATTACCTGTCCAAGTTTTCCCAAGTAATTTTTTGGGAATCTTATTAAAATGTTTTCAAGCTGTAGAAATACATAAACTGAAACCAGCTTATTACTCAACCAGTACAAGTTGTTCTTTTTCTCAGTTCAAATTTATAGTAAGCAAAACAAAGTAACTATATGGTATATAACATTAAATATTTCCATGAAATATAAGCTGTTAGTCCCCTGTGGGGTACTTTCCAGTTCATAGCAAGCTTCAAGAATGCCAAAGTGGGAGATGCACTGTGAGTGAATCTTTGGGCCATATCACATCAGTAAGTCAAAATGGCATTTTAAAAAATAACTGTTCACTCAAATATAACACAACTTATAAATTATTTAAAATATTTCTCTCTCTTAAAATTATGCTGCTAAACATCTATTTTCAAAGTATTTCCATCTTACCCCCTCACAACTAGGATTTTCTCAAATAAGTTGACCATTTACTCTATTTGCATATTGCAAGATAATCACTTGGTTGAGCTTCACCCAAGTATTTATAATTCTTGGTGACTTTCTGCATTACAGAGAGAAAATGCTAACACCTTTCAAATGCAGACATTTTATCAAGTGAAAAATAAGTGTAATTTAAAAGTTATTCCCGCCAGCACCGGTTTGGCTCAGTGGATAGAGCGTCGGCCTGCGGACTGGGGGGTCCCAGGTTTGATTCCGTTCAAGGGCATGTACCTTGGTTGCAGGCACATCCCCAGTGGGGGGCATGCAGGAGGCAGCTGATCGATGTTTCTCTCTCATCGATGTTTCTAACTCTCTATCCCTGTCCCTTCCTCTCTTTAAAAAATCAATAAAATATATTTTAAAAAAAAAGTTAGTCCCCTTTTGCATCCAGATACATTAACATATGCATGGCATATGGTAAAGAAATATTTACCAGTCAGCATTCTAGAATACAAAGGAGCTAACTCAAACTAGATAACTTTGAGAAGAGCTTAATAAAAGGATTATTATATGGCAAATGAATAGGGAAATCAAAAGGGGAAGTGCAGGGCCCCAGAGTGTTGTAATTACCCACAGCCCTGGAAGGACAGTAAGAGAGCAAGGTCACTGGGAACCAGGACAGGCAGTCTTAAGAGAGACCTGCCTTTTCAGAAGCTGGAGTTTGCATGTTGCATTAGAAGAGGCCTAAGCAACCACCAATGTGGTGAGCCAGGAGAATGAATGCGATAATCTCACTGTTCATGCTGTCTCTCTCAAATCTCCTGGTATTTCCATTTGTTCTAATCATCTGAAGCTAGAGAGCAAGGGATCCCATGGAGTCCATACAGGTCAACCTCCCAGAGCAGAGAGCAGAGGAAGAAAATGGAGCATTAATGGAGAAACACAAAGGGAGCATTTCCAAAACAGTCTATTCCATTACCCCTCAGCATTCTTTCCAATATTTTACTCTGGTGAAAACTAAATTTTCACAACACAGGAGAACATGAAGTCCAGCAGCTGCCACATCAGCCTTCACTGATGTCAGCTATGTTCAACTTTCTCCTGAAACTGGATATCTTAAACATCATTAGTGTTCGCCATATAAGGCAGTGGGCTTAAGGTGCTGGGAAAATCCAATCCGTGATATAGTACAGTCTTCACTTCTTAAGATGATCGGAACTCCATTTGTAGCCGTGTCTTTATATTTCTAGCACTCAATTACTTTTCTATCTTTCAAGTAGTAAGCCAGCTTGATGGAATTTTTAACCAATAGGGTGAGACTTAACTTCTCTGTTGGAATTATTTTCTATTTGAGTTTACCTCAGGTTTCTATTAACCAGAATTATTAGGTAAGATAGCAGTAAAAGGGACTCTCAGTGTAAACATAGGGTTCCAGGCACTGTCCTGCAATATTCCAAAGTATATCAGAAACCAGTTTTCTTCTGGTGATTGGAACCAATCTCCCTGACTAGCCAATATTCTTCTCTTTATGTTCATTCAACAACATGAGAAATCCAAGCTAGCTGGATAACAACACATACTTTTAATTCAGTAGAATTCTGAGTTTTTCCCCCAGTGAAAGCATTCATGTATCTGGTTCAAGGACCTCCAGGTTAATCACACCTAAAGTTGTGAGGTTGAAAACAAATCAACATTATCCAAGTGATTTTTTTAGGTAGTCATATAATTGGTTATCAATTCCATTCCTTGGTTCCCAGAATTATGTATTCTGATTATGGAAGAGAGGACTTACATCAACTGCTGGTTTATGATAGTGGTCCTATCCTATAAAATGACATCCTGACTTTGCAGGAATTCTAACTCACTTCAGCAGAGTATTCCTTCTTTCCACCAAGCCAGTCTTTCTAGGTGAAGAGACATATGAGGCAGTTAGTTCTGTGAGTGTTAATCCATCGCCGCACTTCATTATTTGTAAAATGTGTCCAGGGCTCATGGGAAATATGTGTGTGAACTACAGAAATAGGTAAAGCAACTGCTTTGGTATCAAATGCCCCTCCGCCCCAATTTTCCTTCTAAAAGGAAATATGTAATCTAATTTCCAGCAAATAGTCAAGCTGTTTTTTCTATGTACATGGACTTGCTCATGGGTTTAGCATTGGCTTCGGCTATAAGCATGATGTACATTCAACTGTGGTACTACCAGATTAGCTTTGATGAGAGGTCTGTATTGGTAAGCTCATGCCTATCAACTATGGTTGTCTCCATTACAGCTTTATACATGAGGCCACTGAGTAAGCACTGTGGGGTCTGGAAGGAGAAGCTAATATTTACAGTGCTAGTCATCTTATCCTTTTGATAATGGCATGCTTTCTTTGCGGTATATGCTCTCTGGTATTCATTTACATGCAGTGTGAATATCTCCACACTCCATGCCTATGCATTCCTACACCTTTCCCCCAAACGTTCTGTACCTTGATCCAATATTAATTTTTTTGTCCTTAGAGCCACTGATCACCGAGTCAAAGCACTAGCGATGGCCTACGGAATTCTGTAGAGCTCTGCGTCAGGCATCCTTTCCTTTCCTAGACTGAACAGCCAAGCAGCTGGACCACTCAAAGTTTGGCCCACAGGATCATTTCACTTCTCCATCGTCTATTAAAGTGGGGCTACTGTATAAGGAAGAAGTCACTCCTTTCTTAAAGCAGAATGTGCAGATATAATCGCACAATCAGGCTCATGCTGTTCTCTGCTTTAATTTCGAACAGAGGCTACAGATGGGAGCTTAGAGGGAAAATGAAAAGCCAAAGGAGACCGAAGGCAGGAATCTGACATCTGCTCAAGTAGGTTTTTGCTTGTTTGTTGGTGTTGTTTGTCTGTCTGTTTGTTTATTAGCTGGCAGGACCCACTCAGGCCCAGTCTCTTAAATACCTTTTCTAACATGTAATTTAATACTGTTGTGCATATCTGTTTTAATTTATGAAAATATTTATGTATGTGTAAATTGATGTATTTGTACATAGGCATTTATTTACTGTATGACAGACAGCAATCTGTGCATAATGAGCAGTTGAAATTGAATGATGACATTGTGTTAATCATTTTATTAATTTTCTATTAATAATCAATGTATTAATGTCATTTTGCCACGATAACAATTACCACAAACTGAGTGGTTTGAGTAATTCAATTTTCTTACAATTCTGGGTGTCAGAATTCCAAAAATCAACATGCTGTACTCTTTCTGGAGGCTTTAAGTGATTAGCTGAAACTGTTTTCTTGCCTTTCTTAGCCTTTAGAGGGCACCTGCATTCCATGGCTCATGGCACTATCCTTCATCTTCAATGTTAGCAGTGTAGCACCTTCCAATTTCTCTCTCTCTCTCTCTCTCTCTCCCCCCCCTTCCTCCCTCCCTCCCTCCCTCCCTCCCTTTCCCTTCCTCTCCAAATCTCTACTTCTGTCATCTCTTTTTTATAGCATTGAAATTCTTGCTTTTCTCTTAATAGGACTCTATACTTACACTGAGTCCACCTAAATAATCCAGGAAAACATTTCTACCTCAAAATCCTTAATTTAATCACATCTGCAAAGTTACTTTGTTGTTGTTGTTGTTGTTATATAAGGCAGCATATTTACAAGAAAAGTCCAGTATGAGACAGACAATATTGCAAATGGGAGATAATTTGTCAATAGAAAAGGGTATGACATGGCGCTATTCACAAATCCTATGCTTTAAAGCCCCTAATATCTCTCTGTTGTTTGTCAGAGCTCTATGAAATGTATCTCTATGCACAGACTCTTTCAATAACAGTGGGATTCTGGGACCTCAGGTCCAAGTGTCAAGGCTCTAGGCTCAATTTTGAAACAGCAGCTTTACATATTACCCAGCATGTGAACTGGAATAACATGACTAATTGTGATATGTATTGTCTTCAAAATCCTTAAACAAGACCCATTAAGTATTGTGTCTGTTCGTTGACAGCGATTGTTGAAAGGTGCAAAGATTTTTCTTGCTTTCTACAACATAAAAATAGGTCTGAGACCATTTGACTCCAAAATATTTTATTAATTTCACAGATCCCTGAACACTGAGGAGTTAATTTGTTACCCTTTAGCACCCTATGTTTTACTAAGGATGTAGGATGCTGACTGTGCCCTGTTTGGGAATAATGATACAAGCAGGAATATAATGGACCAGTGTTGTGTTCTTTGCAGTACCCCGGACAACACATATTCCCAGCCTATTTTATGACAGAGCTGGGGAGTTGACATAGCCCTAGAACAAGACAGGAAGGATATACTCTTGTATTTTTTATGTGACAGCAAACTGCTAATGTTTTTCTTTGCTGGAAGAAACGGGGGCAAATGCATTTCTATTTCAATAGCTGTATTCCAGGTGTCAGGTTCTGTGTTAATTTTCTCCAGGGGAAATACCATATCTGGGAATGCAGCTGTGATTGGAATCACTGCCTAATTAGGTGGGTGATAATCGACTGTCATTCTCCTCAATACATCTGGCTTTACACTATCCAAATAGACATATTAAATAGGGATGCTGTAGGAATTAGCTCCCTTGCACACTTCAAGTCATTGATGGTGGCACTGATCTTTGTAATTCCTCTAGGGGGTATGATATTGTTATTTTGTTTTGCTTTCTAGCAACTTAGGTTTGGGCAGGTGCAATTCCAGTGGTTTCTACTTGGCTCCTCTACCATAACAGTCCCCCTTCCATGGATTGGAGAACCAATGTGGGAATTTAGACAGATATTTATGTCTGTACCTTCTATGTATTTTGAGTTGAGAGAAATAACTACCAAAAGCAGTGGAGGTGAGCTGGATTGAGGCTCTCTTCATCACTTGAGCTCCCTAAGGCCTCACTTTATCATTGGTTTAAATAAACAGTTCAAAGCCGGGAGAAAATGTTCGTTATAACATGTGGTGTTTCCCTTTCTCCCGAGAAGGTTTAAAGGAAAATTCAAAGTATATTTCAGTTACTATGTTTCAAGGTTCCTCCTCCGGGGAATTCTGGCTTTCTCTAATCAAGAGGCTAATGGTCTATTAACTGGCTTCGTTTTTGAAAGGCTTTAAGAGTCCACAAATCTGCACTATGATGTTTCCAATAAGGTTTCTCTCTCCTGGATCTATTGTTTTTCTTCTTATTTATGTCAATACATGCCATATTAGTTTGATAATCTCATCCCTTTCTAAACCCCCAGTAAAACAAAATTACCCAACACCCTAAATCCCTGAAGATCAATCAGTCAATAAATAAGTAGCTCACACTATGTGGTTTATGGTTCTAATTGTTCCCATTAGGTCTGTAAGAGTTAAATACTAGCACTGGCATCACCTATAAACAATCCTATTATTCCCATTCAGATCAATCAAGCCAACTCTATTGTAGCATCTCCCACAATCATCTCTACCTTACAGAAGTCATGAACCATGGGCCCTTTCAAGGACTGTAGTGGTCCTCTCATCAAAGCATTTCTCCGTTCCTTGGTAAAGGGTGAATATTTTCAGGCTTGCTCTCCCAGGCCATGTGAATAAATGATGGCCAAGCAGACTGTATATAATAGATCCATTTTAATGTTCCCATCAACCTAAACTGTTGTACTAATTGCATCATAGTATAAGTGATATATTAGAATTTCAGTCTCATTAATTATAGGCCACCATTGAAACCAAGATTTATTTAGCCAATTTAGCAGATCATTTAGTGACTTTTGGGAACTTGAGACATTTCATTAAACCATGAATTCCAGTTAAAACAAACAAACTCACACAAAACTATCTTTAATTTCTCCTGATAAATCCTTCTTCTTTATTTAAACCTCTTAGAATTCTCTGTCAAATAACCTCTCTACCAATGGAGCAATACAATTTGTTAAAGTGTTCTAATTTTTTATGTGTATAGACTATCTCCTGCTGAATTTAGACCTTCTACTTCTTTTTACCTTTTCTCTTACAGTCATTTTTGTATCTGCAATATACATACACTGTCCCTTAAGCTCAAACTCACAATTACCTGGTATCATCACTTGTGTGCCCTTCCTGGCAGCCTTCTCTGCTTGGAGCTGTAAATAACAAGAGTTTTGCCTCTCATCTACCTGAGTATCTTATGTTGCATTCCACCATCAAAAGAATCTTTAAACCTTATAAAATATTGGCACTGTAAACAGAAGTGTGTGGCCGTGACCTTGGACTCTTGGATAACTTCTTGGGGGACTGCTCTTGGATGACTATTGTTTGTAAACCACAGTGAGAGCTGCATTGGAGAGAATTACACTTTGGAAGGCAAGCTCATATTTGAGCCTTGTTGCTCTCTGCTGTGTCTACTACTGATTGTCATGTCTCCTTAGCGTGAGACTATTCAACACAAAAAGTGAGAATTTCTAAATTGTGGCTAGACACTCGTTTTAGATGGGGCCACTGTAGAGCAGGAGGAGTGATGGGCCACGGGAGCCCTACTTTCCAACGTCTGGTTCCAGTGGGTTTCAAGCCATGGTAGGGAAGACCTGGGAGATAGGCAGGATCCAGTCTTGGTGAGATCCTCTGGGAAGCAGAGGAGCCCACCCAAAAAGGGAACTGCTATTTCCAGAATGAAAATAGAATAGGGTTCAAGTGCTAGTGAAGGTCAATAGAGAAAGCAAGAAGTTTACCCAAGGTGACCTTAACATCTCAGTTTTCAGAAAGCTCCAAAAGTTCCTGCAAAATCACATTCACAAAAATAAATGCAGTGCTTCACCTGTAAGTCAAGGACTGTGTCTCTTGGTGATGGTGGCCCTTGAGGTAGTTTGAGAAGACAACAGAGAAACTCAGTTGCTAAACAAGCTTTACTTCCCAGGTTGGATTCTTTTATCAGAGGAGTGGTTGCTACATCAATTCCCATGCTATACAGAAACATTCTCTCCTGTAGCAATAGAGGAGGAAGCTTTGGTAGGCAAAGTTTGAAAATTTTCTTTTCCTAGTTCACTGTTTCCTGAGGAACCTCTTAAAATAGTTCAGGAAAATTCAACTAAATAATATGAGTAACAGAAAAAAAGTGTGCCTTCAGTAAAGATATAGTTACATAATTATAAATTTGATGGCCTGGACAATGTGGCTCAGTGCTTGAGCATTGACCTATGAACCAGGAGGTCATGTTAGATTCTCGGTCAAGGCATATGCCTAGGTTGCAGACTGGATCCCCAGTGTTGGGCGTGCAAGAGGCAGCTGATCAATGAATGATTCTTGCTCATTATTGATGTGTTTCTCTCTTCCTCTTTGAAATTAATAAATATATATATATTTTTAAAAATTTATGAATTTTTTTAAAAAATTTGAATTCATTTTCCCCCCTTTACACTGCTTTCAAAATGTAGAGAATTTTCTTTCAAAGATGCTCCTTTTTAGAAACCAGAGAGGATATTGTCAACAACAGTGTTAAACAGTAAATAAATTTGCAAGTTAGGTGACTAGTGATCTTGAAATTCTCTTCTTTAGAGAAATTCTATAGTAAATTGGGACCATGTTAAATTTCTCATGTGTTTCTCTCCTAATTTAACAGCCTTGTTGACACTTTCTGAAACACTTTCTGTATCTTCTAAATATATCTGAAAAGTTCCCTGACTCCAAAAGCAAAGAGAAAATTACTGCCTGTTTTAATGAGGAAATAGAAGGCTGAATTAAGTTGTTCTTCAAAGGGACAACACAAAGTAATTACATAGTAAGGGGTTAAGCAGGGTGTAGTAGTTAAATGCTTCCCTATAAAACCTACAATATTAGGGGATTAAGATAAAAGTAAGCCATTCATCTATAATAATAAAAGGGTAATATGCTAATTAGACTAGACATCCTTCAGGACGTCCTTCCTTACAGACAAAGCCACAGTGGGCAGGGACCGTGGCAGAGGTGGCAGAGGCCCCCAGCTGTGGCAGCGGCAGCAGCAGGCAGGGGCCAGGGCCAAGGCCCTTGCATGAATTTTGTGCATCGGGCCTCTAGTTAACTATAATTGGTCACTTTTTAAAGAATAAATGAATGTTCGTTAAGCTATTAATTTGGTACAAGTGTTAAATTTTGTTTCCATTTAAAAAAAATCAGTGCCAAAGATTCTCAATAGAAACAGGTTAACTCTTCCTTTTCTTTATATTATTTTCTATGATAAAACTTTGAATGTAGTTTCAATACATTATACCCGTTTGCCTGGAGTTGAATATTCACATAATGGAATAGTACATTTGGATTAACTTCATCAATTAACTCTCTTGGATTGCTGGATGATCTTTGTCATTGAATTTAAATATTCATCATTCAGTATTTTATAAATTGAAATTCTTTACATTAAAGAGGAAAAAAAAACTGTCACATTATCTCATTTCCTACTAATAAAATATAGTCAATTTATATCTCATCTTCCTATCAGGGGCATGTCTACCTTTCTATTTTTCCCTCCTAAGGAACCCTCTTAATAGTAGTAGTAAAGACTTTAGTCCAAATTATTTTTCTATCTTTGATAGAATTTTTTTTTACACTGAATGGTAAGACCTGCATCCTTCTGATTCTGCAATAGAGGTAAAAATAAAAGTCAACTGACTACTAGGTGTACCGACTAATAATGAGGATTTTGTAATCAAAGAAAACATGATAATTTCAAGAGAAACATCAAAAGTGCTTTATTCAAAGTAATGTCCATCACTAGCTACACATTTCCCCACCTTTCAGGTAATTTGTGGATACCATCCCAATAGAACTTTTCTTGTTTTGAGGCAAACCATTCAGAGATCCAATTGTCCACTTCTTTGTACGTTTTGAAGTGCTGCTCAGAAAGTGCATGTGCCTTCGATCGGAGCAAGTGGTAATCTGAAGGAGCAAGGTGTGGTGAATACAGCGGGTGGGTTAATACTTAAAAGATCTTTTAACTTGTCTTTAACTGGTTTTGAAGTGTGTGATGGTGTGTTATCATGAAGCGAAATTACTTTGACGTGTCTTCTGGCCCATTCTGGTCATTTTACAATCAAAGTATGGTTCAAATTAACCTGGACTTTCTTTGTCTTTCACATCAAAATCATCACTTTTAGAGCGTTTAAAGCGTTTAATCATCACGTTTTAGAACGTTTAAACCAGCTTTCACAAATATCTTGAGATGGAGCATGTTCACCATAAGCTTCCTGAAGTATACGATAACTTTCAGCAGCACTTTTCTTCAAAATAAAGTAATGGGTTAAAACTTCCCACAAATGCTCTTTTTTTTGGCACAAAATTCTACATTTTTAAGCGTAAAAATATCTATGATGTTAACAGCTTCAGAAAATTTGACATATGAAGTTCTGAAGCTTATTGTCAATACAACAAAATAGCATACATATCAAATCGCATATATATCAACATATGTGTAACTCCATCCATTGAAAAAATCCGCATTATTAACCAGTACACCTAGTGTTGTAGTGTACTGCATGAATCGCACAAAGGATGCCTCAAGAAGCCAAAATAACATTAGATTGCCCAAGGAAGTCATTTTGACTGCTTTTTAATTTCAATTAGAAAAGCAATTATGTATATAAGGACACAATGTCTTAGAATTTTGTGACTTTTTATACAACATATAAATGCGTTTATTAATAATTGTAGTTACCTTCCCCTCCTTCATTTCCGGTATATATATATGTGTTATACCTATATTGCCCAAAAGCAGTCATTTTGACTGCTTGGGGAAATTATGACTCTTATTATTGAATTGAGTAAATTTCTTCTATGACCAGTTCGGCTCTGTATTGAAATAACAGTTTTCATTTTTTTTCGATTACTGTCACATGATAACATACAAGTACATGATAAATTGTCGATACTTGATAAGTTGCAGTTGCTCAATAAGCTAAACTAGTACTTGTTATTTGAATCTTTATGCAGTGACACTTGTTCTAAGAAGTTGTTTATTTTATTTCTTTTGCGCCCTAAATTCATGAAAGAAATGTCGAATAGAAGTGAGTTATTGGAAAAGCTAAGGAACATAAGTGAAGAGTGCTCCAATATTATTCTTTCACAATGCAGTCATTTTGACTGCTTTTGGGCAATATAGGTATATACTAAATTTCAGTCTTTCTAGTGTTAAAGAGTCACATTTATTCAAAATCTGGCAGCTACAACAGGGCAAAGGCTCTCCAAGTCTCGTAGCCCCGAATGGCAGTAACATCAGGCTTATAAAGGCAAAAAAATCACAAAGGTAGCAATTACGTCCCTAGTGTTGGAATGAGGAACTGTTTTGCAAAAGCAGTTTTGTACAGAAGCTAAATTGAGCGAGTTAGTTATCTCTAAAGATTAATTATAGTGTTAGTTCTTGGAGCCACTGAGTCAACGGAAAACATTCCTGGAGCTACTGAGTCAATGGAAAAGCGACTAAAGCACTTAAAGCAATTTTCGTTGTTCTGGTTCCCACGTGCAGAAGAATGTCCTTTTTAAAGACCACAATCAATGGGGTATACAACCGAATGGGGTGATTTATATAAGTTCAGGAGATCAAAATAATTATTATTTTAGCAGGCAAATGATTACAGAAGCCAGAATAGCAGGGTTAAAGTTTAAACAGTAGTTTTTACCCAAGATGAATGTTACTATGCTTCACTAGTATAGTTATTTTTTAACACATTAAAGTTCACTACTTCATCAATATTCTTCAAGCAAATTTAAATTTGCCCTTGAAATGATCTCACCTCAATATTATTAGGTTCTGAGGGGACATTGGGGGGAGGGGTAAGGACACATTTGTAATATCTTAATCAATAAAGGGAAAAATTAAAAAAATATATTATTAGGTTCTAATAATCCATTATTTTTTTTTTTTTTGAGAAGATGGAAGAGAGATGGAAAGAGAGAAATATCGATGTGAGAGAATCACATCAATTGGTTGCCTCCTGCATGTGCTTTGGCCAGGGCCTGGGCTGAGGAGGAACTGAACCAAGGTACATGCCCTTGACCAGAATCAAACCCGGGACACTTCAGTCCACAAACTGGCTAGGGCTTTTTAAAAATATATATATTTTTATTGATTTTAGAGAGGAAGTGAGAGGAGAGAGAGAGAGAGAGAGAGAGAGAGAGAGAGAGAGAGAGAGAGATCAATGATGAGAGAAAATCACCCACTGGGGATTGAGGCCGCCAGCTGGGCATGTACCCTGACCAGGAATGAAACCGTGACCTCCTGGTTCATAGGTCGACATTCAACCACTGAGCCACATCAGGTGAGCCATTCTTTTTTCATATTGCAATATGTTGCAGTGCCCAATTCCTGCATTTATGCAAAGTAGAAGGAAAATATTTAATGTCATTATAGCATATGCTGTGCTAAAGGAGTAATGGTTACTAGCCATGCATTTTTCTTAAATTCAATTTGCTTCCTTGAGTCTGTCATCTTAATAATAATTTAAATAATTATCACAGAATATCTGAGTAGGCTCAATAACTCAGGACTTAGAGAGGCAATATAGAACTTGTTAAGAATGACACTGCGATTATGGAATAAATGATGTTCCAGGTGGGGCAAAAGTAGGATTACAGTTGGGAATATGTGAAACAGAGTTTATTCTTGTATTATTAATTATTTATTAATCATTTTATAATCTTCCATACCAAGAACTATAAACCTACTTTTGCCACACACTTTACAATTTACTAGTGACTAACAAAGACCCAAAGTAATAAATGTCAAATTAAAATGTTATGTATATATGTTTGTGCTAGTAGTATACAATCTTTAAATACAAAGCAATTGCTGAAACTCTTTAGGAAGGCTAGATATAAACATTATCTTAGTATCCTCTTGTTTTATTGTTCTGAGTTACAGTCTTTATTAATCTTTTAAATCATTTATGTTCAAATCCCTATTTGATTTATGTCATTTTATATTGGCACTTTGAATACCAACTATAGCACACACAATGGGGTAAAGATAGTCTATTCAGTAAATGGTGCCGGGAAAATTGAATAGAAAAATGAAAAACATATATACACAAAAATAAACTCAAAGTGGATTAAAGACTGAAATGTAAATCATGAAATTAGAATCTGTTATTTAAAGGAATCCCATTGCAGATAAATAGGGATTTGTCCCTAGCATTCTTGCCTTAAAACAGTATTTAATATCCCCCAGGCATTCTGACATTAAATGCCTACCATAATTTGGCAAATATCTAACATTTGGCATAATATAATTTTGTATATTTGTCTAAAGAAGTATACTTGAGTTTATATGAAAAGGTCTCTAAATATTTTAAGCTTCCAATTAGTCAAATATATATTTCATACTAGATGAAAAATTATTTAAGCTAATTTATTTGTTTTACTTATTTAATTCTTTTGATGGCATATGAAATGCATTGAATTCAAATATTTCTGTGAGTCTATATTTAAACTCATAAACAATACAGAAGATAGTTAACATTTTCAGAAAAATTCATTGACAAGTTTACACCTTGTAACCATCTTTCTTTTGAAATTCTAAAAATTTCCCCTATTTCAATAATTGAGATGTTTTCCAAATGTAAAAAAATACATATATATATAATGTGAAACAAAGATACAAAAATTGAATGTTTATACATCCAAAAATGTATATACATTTTAACAGCTGATAGCTCAATTTTGAATTTGAGATGTACATTTATAAACAGTGCCTTTATAATTATTCAAAGTGTATGTATACATTTTGGGGGGATACTCTACATATGTGCTAACATGCACTTATATATCAATTTCTAAAATTAAATTTCAATAGCGTCATATCTAAAACTGTGTAAATGACTGTCTCTGGAATATTCATTTAAATTGGTAACAGTCTTCAAATTATGCTATGCAATACAAATGCTCCACAAATAAAATAGACTCAAAACACCATTTTTGTTCATCACTATTAATATTAATAAATTTAGTTATTAAAGGGAATCATCTAACTCAAACAACTAAGAATCATTCCAAAGCTAGTGAAAGCTATTGATAACTCAATATTAACATTATGCCCTAAAAATAATTTGAGTTATATTTGACTAAAAAAAAAAACAGCTTTGAAATAAACTTTCCAGAGTACATTTAAATAAATAAAAAAAGTTGTAGCAGTGGAAATTATTAAAAGGTTAAATTAATTGGAAGTCAACTTGACAGTATGAATAGTCTTGGTGATCAGTTTTGTATAAAGGCTATTTTAGAGATTAGATATGTGTGCATATGGAAAACAATATAATAATGAATAAATAAAAATATAAGAAAAGCAGTTTTGCATAGTCGCAACTGTAAACCTACTCCCCCCATGCTGTTTATATGTGTTTCGTGTATTTTTTATTACAGTATTACTTTTAATGCAGTTTTTAAAACCAACGTGCATGAGCCTATGAGAGCCACATTCAAGAATTCAAAGAGATTATTTACTTTCTAAACTATTATCATTCTCTCTTATGTAACAGTTTATTGGTTACCTTAAAATGACAGAAATTCTGCAGCAAGTGACTTTTGTGTGAAATAGAATGTTGAAGCATTTTTTGGGGGGAAAAAAGAGTTCCTATAAATGTTTAAATATAAGTTTTACTGTTACAGAACATTGTGCCCATATTAACATCTGTTCCTATTTGGGGAGATTTCCTCTTGGCAAGGTAAGACCATATCCATCTAACGGTTCTCAACCAGCCCCACAATGTGTGGAGAGCTGCTAAAAGAGCTCATCAGTTTGCACCTGTTCAGGCTGCACAGCCCACATTTGAACTGCAGAGTGAAACCTATGGTGCAGTAATTCCACAAAAAGGAATCACATTATGTGTCCCTTGTTGTCAAAGTTCATGAATACCCACATAACATGATAGTAAAAAAAAAAAATCGTCAGATTTATAATTGCAGTCTTTAAATCTTTAGGACCATGCATTGCCGTTAGAATTTTATAAAGTGAACTTCCAGTATAATTAATTATTAAACCTAAGTTAAATGCTTCATATACCATATTTCCTACTTATTCAAATCAGTCACCTTATGACATACTATTCTCATCCATCTGCTAGGGAAGGCTGGCTGCTTCCAGAAGCGATAGCTTCATGTAAGTCATTTAACTGTGGACACCTGATGGATCTTGTGTTCATCATTAACACTGAGACCTGTAGAAATCAAGAAGAAAGTGTGAGTCTGAATTCAAGGGTCCAAAGGGTCCTATTTAATAATATCCCTGTCATGGGAGTTGACACATAAAAGGTTGATTGGGCTCAAAGTCTAAGGGAATGATGCTCCACTTATATAAAATACAGAAATTCCCACAATTCCGTGGATTCTCAAAGTCTACCTATGAACTAAAGAAAGACACTGTGCTTAAAGTATTATTTTCCCATACCACTATTCTAACACACAGAGTATGGGGAAACTGCTCTTTTAATAATTTTCTTGAAAATGTATAAAGATTCAGGAAAAAACAACAACACATACAAATGAAGTTTTTCCTATTTGAGAAAGAATTTGGCTCTTGCAATCCTATTTAAACTGCCAATATTTGGGAAATACACAATGGTTAGAAAATAATACAGTGAAATTGGATATTCACAAACAGGCCAATGAAATAAAAATAAACTCACTCATTAGGTTTTTCCTAGCTTCCAAAGAAGTTTAGAATATCTTTAACTATTCAAGCAGAAAACTGATGCAACCAGTTAGCACAGCCAGCAAGAGTTACAGAAATCTGAATATTGCATTCAAGACTTCTTTGTAATAAAATGAGCTGGTGCCTAATCTTTATAAAATTTCCATTATAAAACTTATAAATCCATCTTGGGATTGGTTTTTGAGCCCATGTGTGTCTCAAAGATTAAGTGATTTATTACTTAGAACAGCAAATCTTGTACCAATAAAACCCATGTTGGTGATGGGGGTCTAGGTAACAATGAAAATAACATATCATTGGGATATCACGAAAACACCTTTTAGTGCATGGAAAGGTAAATTATGTGAGGGAGAAGCTTTATTAGCCATTGTACAACACTAAGTCCAAGCACGAAACACTGGACCTGTGCATTACTGATTTCAATCTCTAGTTTCGTGTTGTTCTTTCTGTTAAATAAGTGAATTAATGACTGCGAGATAGTGCATATTATTTTAATGAACATATGAATACAATAATAAACATGGCCAAATAATTGTGTAAAAAGTACATTTAATTACATTTGAATATGTTTTGACAAATCAAATATTGCATAAACATGTATTATTTTCCAATTGGGTTGAGGAGCTGGCTTAATTTACAACTATAAAAGTATTTCTGCAGAATTCTCCATGCCCGTGGTCTCTAGCTGTCACTGAAATACCGTTCACATTACACTGTGCAGTTGATGACAATTTGTACCGATGTAAAACTAGCATTCATAATAACTCTTGGCCACATACCCAAAATTCTTCAGCAGATCATTATGGCAAAGATGTCTGCAATCTCAATTGTAGTGCTATTTTAGTATATCAACACAGAATTATCTACAAACAAAGCACCCTGTTATTTAAAAGCATTTCACATGAATTATTGTATTTTATTTTTCAAAATTAGACATATATTAGGCAATGCAGGAATTATATAACCATATAAATTAAAATTAATAGTTGAGGAAACAAAGGCTCACAATTACTTTTCATATAAGTTGTATCAGTATTCTTTTTTATTATTGTTCTCCAGTTTTTATTATTTTTATTTGTTTATTTTTTATTTATCTTTATTGTTGAAAGTATTACAGATGCCCCCTTATTTTCCCCAATTGACCCCTTTACCCCATGTCCACCCCCCACCCCCGGCCTTCACTGCTACAAAGCAATATGCATATGACTGCTACTTCTTCTGGGCTTAGAGGTGCCCAGGCTAAGCCAAGCCACTAAAGCTGGGCCTGGGCCCATTTAGCAAGAGGTATAGGGTTCACTGAGGCCAGATGCTACTTGCTTGAGAGATTTTAGGAAAATTTGAAGCCTGAGTCAAGACAGGCCATTTCTATGGTAAAGCCATCGGAAACAGCTTGTGTGGGCCCAAACATTGGTTGGGGCAGAGTATCAGGGAATCACCAGGGTGGGTCAAACAGTGTGAGCTAGGTTGATGGAGCCTCATATATGATGGTGCCCAGCTGCTGGCTCTTTGGGGGAAGACATCATCAAAGGAACAATGGCTTCTGCCAGCACTTCCCTCTGGGAGAAAGCTCCCCTCCAGCTCTAGCCCTGATGCCAAAGAATTCAGTTCCCTCCTTATGTCTGGGGCATATTTCAAGCTGCTGCTCCTATGCTGGAGCTCAGAGGGAGTAAGTCTGAGTCACTTCATGCATGTATAAACATTTAAATAAAAATCAATAAATGAGGACACAAAGGCTCACAATTACTATTCATATAAGTTGTATCACTATTCTTTAGTACAAGAATTAGAAAACTGGTCTTATGGTTCTCCCATTACTTTCTGACTAATTCCTATTACTGCACAGTGAGAGAAAACAGTTATAATGATGGTGATATGTCAGTGGTTAACAATGAAAAACAAAGTTTATGTTGCATAGAACCATAAAGATGTTCAATATTTCTACCTCATTTTTATGTGTACTAATGACACTACATATTTATTCAGCATAATCTTTATTTACAGGTGAACAGGTGAGGATACTCTGCTTCCATATGCCTTCTCTATTTTCTGCAGCCTTCACTTTATGGTCTGCTGCTTTTAAAAACACATGGCTATTCTGGGCACTTTCAGTGTCTACTCTCCTTTCTGTCATAAATTGTAATTTTTGAGAGACTTTATGGTCTTAACATAAGTACATATCATGTTAGTGCATACACTATCACAATTCCTTTACTGTTAACCAAATTCATTATTGCTAAGGTGAATAGTTTCTCTATAATATACTTTTATCTAATTAATTTGGGACCATCATTGTGCTTATTGAATAGCTTTCTTTATTCAAATATAAAATATAGTGGATTTTAATTTTGCTGAGGCATTTTGAAAGCATAAATTTGCAATAAAAGCTGCCCATATTTATTGATTCTTTTAGTGTTTTGTTATAAAGGCCTTTTATAGAATTCTTTGTTTTAAATCAACCCAAGGTTTCAATGTTTTTGAATACACATCACAATAATAATTTGTTTTTTTATTATGCAACTGAAGCAGATTCCCAAAATGAGTCCCTCTGATGTCCACATCCTATCTAATAATAGACAAACATGGTAATTAACCGTAACTTCACTACCCTTCCCATTGGCTAATCAGGACGATATGCAAATTAACTGCCAACTAAGATGGTGGTTAACCACCAACAAAGATAGCGGCTAATTTGCATACTGCAGGCAGATCCTGCTGCTCTGCCCAAGGCGAGATCCTGGCCTGCCATGTCTTAGGTGGGGTGGGCGGGGCGGGCAGCAACAGATCTGAGCTGGGCGGGATCTGGGCCTGCCATGTCTTAGGTGGGGTGGGCAGGGCGGGCAGCAACAGATCTGAGCTGGGCGGGATCTGGGCCTGCCATGTCTTGGGTGGGGTGGGCAGGGCGGGCGGCAGCAGATCTGAGCGGCCCCTCACACCAGCGGGGGATCCAGGCCTGCAGTTTCTTGGGTGGAGTGGGCGGGGCAGGCAGGGCGAGTGGCAGTGTGATACGTGAGAGGGCACAGGTTGGGCTGAGGGACCCCCCCCTTTCCTGCCAGTGCACAAATTTTTGTGCACAGGCCTTCTAGGCCTATATAATAAAAGCCTAATATGCAAATCACCTGAACAGTAGAATAACAGGTTGTTATGATGTGCACTGACCACCAGGGGGCAGACGCTTAATGCAGGAGCTGTCCCCTGGTGGTCAGTGCGCTCCCACAGGGGGAGTGCCACTCAACCAGAATCTGTGCTCACAGCTGGCGAGTGCAGCAGTGGTGGCAGGAGCCTCTTCTGCCTCCGTGGAAGCGCTAAAGAGCAGGGAGCTGAGCCATAAGGAGTAGTGAGCAGGCAGGTGGTAAGGAGCGAGGGGTCCAGGACTGTGAGAGGGATGTCTGACTGCTGGGGAGTGGGCCTAAGCCGATAGGCAGACTTCCCCCAAGGGCTCCCGGACTGCGAGAGGGTGTAGGCTGGGCTGAGAGACCTCCCCCACCCCCCTACCCCCAGTGCATGAATTTTGTGCACCGGGCCTCTAGTGTCTTATAAATGATCTGATGTGTACTTAAGAGGTCCATGTATGTGGGCCTTTGTTGGAGGAAGAAGAGGAATTTCTGATGCATTAGGTTAAAATGGGAGTGAGTAGAAAACATGTGATTTGTCATAGATTGTGTACATGAATGAAATGGACTCTATCTCATGATTTTAAGAGGTGTTGCGTTTAAGAGAGAAAATTTATAAAACACAAGTTTCCAAGCAACACTCTTCTACAGTAAAGGAACATTTTCCACTCTTCTGCTATAGAACAACAAATAGGCTGGCAGAGAAACAAGGAAAATCATCAAAGATGTGCAGGAAATAGGAAAAAAATTACCAAAATTACCAAACTTAATGGTATAAAATGGCAGGAGATAGGGCAGGGTTGTGAAATAGCTTAAGGGGAAAGAAATGAAGTTGGACAACTAGGTAGCTCAGTAGACTTTTTATATAATGTACAAGGAAACCCTGGGAACTCCTAAAATAATCGATTAAGGCTTAATCAGTGAAAGAGATGCTACACTAAGCTACCCTGTACAATTTAAGTACATGCAAATAGAAATTAAATAAGACATAAATAAATAAGCTTATTATATTAATTTGCATTATTTTCAAGCTTTGTATTTTCTACCTAACATAGTATTTGAAAATGTTGAAACAAATGGATGAATTCAACCTGAATTCAACATTCAATTTCACCACCTGTTGGTGTGCACACTTGAGTGAGTTATTAATTTTCTCTCATGCTCAGTTTATCTATTTGTGTTACAAACATAAAACTCGATTCAAGTTTTTCGTTCCTCCCATTCAAAAAAAATTGATAATCTAACTTCAAAAAGCTAGAGATAAAACTAAATGTACTCAGTTGGTTAGAGTGTTGCCTGGATACACCAAGGTTTTGGGTTCAATCCCTGGTTGGGCACATACAGGAAACAACCAATGAATGCATAAATAAGTGGAACAACAAGTCGATGTTTCTCTCTCTCTCTCTCTCAAATCAATCAATAAAAAGTAAATAAAGTCTATTGGTCTATCTTGCACTTTAGATCTCTTACCTATGCTAAGCAAAATAAGCCAATCAGAGAAAGATAAATATCACATGATCGCACTCATTTATGGAATATAATGAACAACATAAACTGATGAACAAAAACAGATCCAGAGACAGAGAAGCATCGATCAGACCATCAAAACTCAGAGGGAAGGTAGGGGAGGTTGGGGGTAAGGGGGAGAGATCAACCAAAGGACTTGTATGCATGCATATAAGCCTAACCAATGGACACAGACACCAGGGGGGTGAGGGTATGAGTGGGGGGTTGAGGGGGCAATGGGGAGATTACATATGTAATAACTTAATCAATAAAGAAAAAAAGTAAAAATAAATTTAAAAACCATAAAAAGCAATACTATAAAAATTAGTAGGCTTATTAGTATTCATATTATAGTTATTTATAGTTAAATGAACACTCGATTTTGTATACTTAAGTTTTTAATTATATTGCCATCTGACTTCTTCTTTGCTTTGGATAAATTTATCATCACTTCCTATATCCATGGTGAACAGGAAGTAAGGAAGATTTTTAGAAACCATCTCAATGGTTTACCTGTATATGTGTTTATATATGAAACTCTGTTCAAGTGGGTAATAAAATCAGTGAAATTTAAAACATGATTCCTGAAATAAAAAGCTTAACATTTAAATGCTAAATATATATATATAGGGAGCTTTTAATGCAAATGAAATGTGCACAGGTGCTAAGTGAATGACCGTGTAATTAAATGCCATAGGAATTTAAAGGAGGACTACTGTATTATGGAGAAGCATAATTTATAGAGGATTTATAGAGGAGTTTGGCTTTGAAGAATATGCATTTAGGCATAGAGAACTAAGTGAGTGAAAATAGAGATATGGAATCATATGGAAGACAATGAGAAGATTATTTGATTGGAATGAGGAATTTGTGTAGGGGACTAGCAGGTAATATGATTGAAAGGGTATGTTGGTGTTATGTAAATGAATAATTTTTACACCAAAGGCCTACCTATTTGAAATAAATAATATAATCTTAAAAAAAAAAAACCTAAATAAGGCACATTTTAATCCAAAATTTCACAAGACAATCAGAGTTCTGTGTCCTTTTAAATTATTTGCTCCTCTGAGTTTTGCCTTCAATAAAGTACAAGCACTTTATGTACTCTTTATAATAACAAAAATGACTGGGTACATTTTAGTCCTTAAAACACTGTATCATTTTGTCCCTAGGACATGTCCTATCTTCCCAGAAGATGATCTAAATTTACTATGATTGGATCAGATAAGGTCAGATGCCCACCCTAGAATAATGTGGTTTTGTCAGGTAAGTGGGAAATTCTGATTATCTTAACCTACAGAAAGAACTTCACACTGTGAACCAGAAAGTGGAGTAGCATTCCTGGACAATGTTCCGTTTCTAAAAAAGGGTGAGAGAGGTTAGAAGACAAAGAGGTTCATTATTGCTAAGAAGGAAACCATAAATTATCTGCTATATTATTTCATAAGGTTGTGAAAACTAACTGAAATAATACATGCAGAGTCATTTGCACAATGTGTGGTCCTTAATAAGCAATTATGTTTTCAGCAAAGATGATAGGATGTTCTTAGGATGTGAATTTACAATATAGTAATGCATTTAGGCAACTAACCCTACTTCTAGGTAACTTGGGTAATGCTATCTAATTCTGGACCCCCTCTTAGAGTATCATTGAAAAAACTGAATTTATAGAAAACTAGAGGCCTGGTGCATGAAATTCATGCACTGGGAATGGGGGGGGGGGGTGTCTCTCAGCCCAGCCTGCATCCTCTCCAATCCCCTGGGACCCCTCGAGGGATATCCGACTGCCAGTTTAGGCCTGATCCCCGCAGTCAGACATCCCTCTCACAGTCCGGGACTGCTGGCTCCCAACCACTCACCTGCCTGCCTGCCTGCCTGATCGCCCCTAACCACTCCCCTGCCAGCTTGATCGATGCCTAACTGCTCCCCTGCTGGCCTGGTCGCCCCCAACAGCCTTCCACTGCCAACCCAGTCACTCCTAACTGCCCTTCCCTCTGGCCTGATCGCCCACAACTGCCCTCCCCTGCTGGCTACTTGTAGTGGCCATCTTGTGACCACATGGGGGCGGCCATCTTGTGTGAGGGTGTGGTGGTCAATTTGCATATTACCTCTTTATTATATAGGATAAAGATTATAATACATATCTGTAGTAGAAGTACATATTGGAGTAAGTTAGTGCACCCACTGATATTGGATGCCATAGTGAGCAAGAATACCATGTCTCATCTTTTCAACAAAAAGAGGGATAAATAAAAGAAAATAGTACCAGTTTACAACTACCCAAAACTTTAAAGAGTTTTTCATCATAAAAGCAATGGTTCCTTAACTGACATCCCTGGAAAGCATTCTCTGTTTACTCCTCTTAGTTGATTCAATGAATTGGAAAAATTAAACTACCATATATTTTAACATTTTCTTCATTCCTTACCTAGTTCTGAACAATTTGTACATAAATTACTAACAAAATTCATCTCAATGTTAAATAACAATCAAGCAGATTTTATTTGAAAGAATAAATAATCAGACAGATGAAAGAATTTTTTTAAGTAAAAAAAATCTGAGCAGTAGATTAATAATTGCGTTAATGCAACCATTATTATGTTTTGGAATTTTTTTATCATTTGTTTACTATAGAAATATAAAATAACTACTCATTAAAGGAGGAAAATGTTCAATCAGAAAATATCATTAAAGTTCAAAAATATGACCAGTTTATTAAACACATTTTGAAGAGGGAGAGTAATCAGTTTAATGGTGTAACAAATCAAAATAGTGAAGTTGCAAATATTGTCAAGGTTATATTCTTTTCTCAAAGGGAAGCTATTTTAAAGTGAATTGAAACAAGTAAAGGAAAATAAAGTTAGAGAAAATTGAAAATGTTATAATAGGAAAGAAAGGATTATAATAAGCAAAATAACCTTTTTTAGAACTTCATTTATGATATGGAAGCAAATAAAAAAGCAAACTAAACTTGGGTTTCTAAATCAAAAAAACCTAACAAAAAGCGAGACTATATGAATGAAATGTGACTCCAAAATTTTAACAATATGATTGTAATATTTAAATTATAAAGAAAAATCCAATTTGTGTGTGGAAGAGGAACTAGTTTATATAAAGGAAGAAAGAGATTTGTGTATGTGAGTGAATATAGAGGATAAGATTATTAAATCAGATTTATCCAAATCAGAGCCCTTACCCAGGATCAAGCTCTAGTAATAACATGAAATAAGCATGCATGTTGCCCTGCTGATGTGACTGCATGGCCTGGCTGAGGTGGCAATGGAGCTCAGTGTCAACCTATGAACCAGGAGGTCATGGCTCAATTCCAGGTCAGAGCACATGTCTGGGTTGCAGGCTAGATCCCCAGTGTAGGGTGTGCAGGAGGGAGCCAATCAATGAATCTCTCTCATCATTGAGGTTTCTATGACTCTCTCCCTCTCCCTTCCTCTCTGAAATAAATAAAAATATATTTTAAAAAGCAGGCATATATAGAGTGTCAGATACAGCTGGGAGATTTGGGGGCATTCTTTGTTTTCAATTCTTGCATTGGACATAGCTCTGGCCCCAACTTTTCTCCAATTTTTTTTTTTATTGACTTTTTACAGAGAGGAAGGGAGAGAGATAGAGAGTTAGAAACATCGGTGAGAGAGAAACATTGATCAGCCGCCTCCTGCACATCCCCCACCGGGGATGTGCCCGCAAGCCAGGTACATGCCCCTGACCGGAATCGAACCTGGGACCCTTCAGTCCGCAGGCCAACGCTCTATCCACTGAGCCAAACCGGTTTCGGATCCAATTTTTTTTTTAACAGAATGATAAGCCAGTTAACCAAAAGACACGAATCTTTCATTGGGAAATAATAATTCACCCTGCAAACAAGGTAATTTTGACTACCTTCTCTCTAAATCAAATGCATTCTACCTTCTCTCCAAATCAAATTTTCCAGTTCAGCAGGCGTTTTATTTAGTACAAGTTAACAATAACCGTATTTCTACTGGAAAGGGCTCCTGATCCCCACTTGCTCCAAGGCATATAGCATGAGCTTCAACAAAAAAATATCTGCCTCTGTCACTTACTAATGGGGAATTCACCATAAACCTTAATGAGGCTGGATGAGGTAACTTTATGACCCAACCCTAAAGTATGTATCTCCGCAATGCACATTGTCAAAAATTATGTTATTGATGTGAATTTTGGGCATCAACTTCCTTGGGAATACTTGTTTGATCTCAGGTCTGGCACTGCTAGGTCAGGAAAACAAAATTTTAAAAAATTGCTTTGAGAAGGTAAAGTTATATCATTGTGCAATTTCATTCTCTCCCACCTTGATTTTTAGAAATCTGCCTTTAATATTCAAATTCAACACACATTAATTTAACTAACAAAGATGTACTTTTTGCAACCTGTTTTAAGTAAGAAGAATTTTCAATGGGCCATTTCATTTTCAGTGAGGCAGTAAGGCTCCTGGTACCTCCATATAATACTATCTTTTCTTGTTCATTTTTGTAAATTGTAGCTGTGAGTTATCCACCTTAACATATGTTGCTCAGAAAGAAATTCATCCAGATTGGCCAAATTGATAGAGTTTGCTATTAAAGACCTTAAACTCCTTTCTTCAAGGCTGGTTCTGTTATGGGATAAGCAAAGACTAGAGTAGAAAGGTATTTACCCTACTCCAGGCTAGAGGAGAGGTCTAACACATTTCCTTGACTCTTGGCCTTGGGCAGTTTTACTTACAGTTGTTTTCAAGTAATGCTGTTCCTGTTTATACATTGGCACAGAAATCTCATAGTTTGGTGATTTGGTGCAGGGGATTGTGACATCTCTTAGTCCATCAGATTCAAAGTCTAATTATTCAGACATCTACAATCAGGCAGCTGGCTTTCAGGATATAACCAAGCCTCTGATTATCTGATTTAGCCTTTGAATCTTTTCTGGGCCTGCAACTATGTTTTTGTTATGGTGGTGATGGTGATTTGTACTATCCACTTCTTCAAATTCCTACAAAGATTTGTATTCTGGACCTGATTTCCTAATACATAAATGCTATTGACTTTATCCTAAGATTCTTTGAGTATCTAAATGAAATGTTGAAAGTAGCAGCCTGGTACTTCTTTCACTGATTATATATATAGTCTAGCCTTGGCCTTGGCCAGTTAATCAACATACTCTGAAGGCAGTAAACTCCCCTTGAATTCTGCCCCCTTTAGTATTTTGCTTAATATAATCCACCTTTGAATGAGCTTTGCTAATTTGTGCCCTCTGTTGTTTACTACCCCAAAGCCACTTACCTCAAACTATTAAATTCAGCCTAATATTCCACCTTTATTTCACTCTCAGCGGTCAGGTAAGATCTTGACCTTTCATTCAGTCTATTTTTTTTTTTTTTTTTTTAGATTCTATGGCTTTAATTGAAGCAATAAATTCAGCACCTTCTTTGAGAATTATCTGTTATAAATCATGATCCTCATAATTGGATTTGAAATCTTTCAGACTAGGATATAGAGAGGGAATTTGCCAAGGTGTTTAAGGAGCAGGGAGTGGGAGGGGAGTGGTCCCTTCACCAATCAAACAGATGATTAGCTGTCAAACTCTTAATGGAAAAAGTCCATGTATGTATTCTTTTGTCACTACATTTTAAAAAGACGAATAAACAAATCCTCCCAAATAATATGTCTTTTTCTCACCTCTTTTCAAGTTTTGTCTCCATGTTTTCTTTCTGTTGCAAGGTGTGCGCTTTTTCCCCTCGTTATGCAGTTCTTCTGTACAGTAGCTGAGACAGTTAAGCCCCTGCCTGCTGAATATTCCCCTTGCTTCCCAAGAGCAAGCCTTTACCAGGCATCCAAGATTGAGAAACCCACCCTATCACCACATTAATCAATATTTCTATCAATGGTATTAAGTTTGTTTCTAGGATCATCATAAAGAAAGTATAAAACCACTTATATTGCTAACATTTCAACCACTTAGGGATGATTCAGTTTGTGTGTGGGAAAAGATAGGGCAGTGACTTCTCTGAGTAGATGTGACAATAGTTGTATTTATCTACTGCTGCAAATTAGCTGTACATATGCCTGAAAACTCCTACCTTGCTGTCTGTTGAGGCTCTATCCACTCAACTAATCTATCCCATTTGATAGAATCAAAAATTACTGATGTGTCTTCTGAATATTAATTATAATAATACTAGAGACCAAGTGCACAAAAATTTGTGCACTTGGAGGTGGGGCGTGTCCCCACCTCCAGCCTGGCCTGTGCCCTCTCATAGTCTGGGACCCCTCAGGGAATGTCCACCTGCTGGCTTAGGCCTGCTCCCCGGGGGATCGGGCCTAAGCTGGCAATCAGACATCCCTCTGGAAGCCCGGGAGCCCTTGGGGGATGTCCACTTGCCAGCAGAGAGCAGGCCTAAGCTGCAGTCGGACATCCTTAGCACTGCTGAGGAGGTGGGAGAGGCTCCCGCCACCACCACTGTACTGGCAGCCATCAGCCTGGCTTGTGGCTGAGCAGAGCTTCCCCTGTGGGAGCACACTGACCACCAGGGGGCAGCTCCTGCATTGAGCGTCTGCCCCTGATGGTCAGTGTGTGTCATAGTGACCAGACATTCCCAGTCGTTCTGCTGTTAGGGTCAATTTGCATATTACCCTTTTATTATATAGGTTAGAGGCCTGGTGCATGAGTGGGGGCCAGCTGGTTTGTCCTGAAGGGTGTCCCGGATCAGGGTGGGAGTCCTGCTGGGGTGCCTGACCAGCCTGGGTGAGGGGCTGAGGGCAGTTTTCAGGCTGGCCACACCCTCTTCAGGGTGGGGTCCCCACTGGAATGCGTGGCCAGCATGGGTGAGGGGCTGATAGCTGTTTTCAGGCTGTCCAAGCCCCCCAGCGGGGACCCTCACCCCATGGGGGTCTGGCCAGCCTGGGTGAGGGGCTGATGGTTTGTTTTCAGGCTGGCCATGCCCCCCAATGACCCAAGCTCCCAGCCTCTCCTTTTTTTCTTTTTTTCTGGGATTCATTTATTTTCTATAATTGAAACTTTGTAGCCTTGAGTGGAGCCCAAGGCCAGCCAGGGCAGGCCAGAAGATTGGCTTCCTCCATCACCGGTGGCAACCCAAGCCTCCTGCTTGCTCCAGCTCCATAGAAGCCAACATCTTAGTTGGGTTTATTTGCATACTCAGCTCCTGATTGGCTGATGGGTGTAGCTTGTGCATATAGCAGAGTGGCAGAGTGATGGAGTGATGGTTAATTTGCATCTTTCTCTTTTATTAGTGTAGATATGCCTGCATAACTAACTAGGTTTCTGTCAGTATCCTATATAATAAAAGCCTAATATGCAAATTGTCCCCTTGACCGAGAGTTTGACCAGGGGGCGGGGCTGGCCAGCCAACTGCCCATGGTCCCTCTCCCTGGTCAGCCCACCCTGGCCAGTGGCAGCAGGCGGCCGGGGGAAGGGAGGCCCTGGCCAGAAGCCAGCAACCTCTAGGGAGCCTACCTGTGCATGGATTTTGTGCACTGGGCCTCTAGTTTTTCTATAAAAGTATCTAGCTACTTAAAAGAATATTCTCCTTAGCATCCAAATAGCTGCACATTCTTACAGATAATAGATTACCTTAAGTGTGTTACTTTGTGAGTACCACATCTCTCCATAGCCATAAGGCTCCTTAAGCCAGAAGATTAAGAGAGTTTTCCAGTGACAGGGAAAACTAGTTTCATATACATATTTTTCATCCACTATCTTCAACTCTTCTTTTAGATTTTTAGACTGGTAGAGCTATTAGTAATAATCAACAAATAGAAATTCTACCATCTGTCCTTCAGTCTTATACTGCATAACAATTGTATTTAGCCAGATCCACTGGATCTATTTTCTCCAAATTCCACAGATATGATTTTCCACATGCATTTACCCCATCATTTTCCTCATACAAAGTATGGTTAGGTGGAATTCTATGGTCAGAGTCTCATTGCATTCTTTTTATTCCCAACTTTTCTTCTTAAAAGTGTCCTAGCCATTATGATATATGAGTCTGTAAAGCACTTCTATTCACAATGCCAATGAAGACTAACATAAAATTAAGTTGTCAGATCTGACTTACACAAATCAGAGACAATTTGCTGCATTAAATTCTAATAATCTGAAAGATACAATGATTCAAGAAGCAAAGGCAAAGGTGGGAGTGTCCTGGCACATTCTGCAAAGTTCCTTGCTGTGCTAGTCTTATATTAAACACATTGCATCTGGTCTAGTGTGACACACGAGGTCACTAACTGTAACTTGGGAGTCATCTTACTCAACAGGGGGAGTTTGGCTTACGAAAAACCTTTGTTTTATACCCAGATGATTGCAGGGCTTGTGTGACATTTTCCAGGGAGTCATGCCTCATAAATCCATAGTTTCTAGGTTTGTTTACAACGAGTAATCCTGAAGCATGGTCATTCTACTAAGACCAATCCATAGATAGTACTCTCCTCCTAGCAAATATCAGAGTTTATTTATCAGAAGATCAAGATATATTTACAAAAAATAAGACAAAGACATCAGCCTTCTTTCTCTAAAATAACTTTGTCTGACAATTTTCCCTTGTTATTTGGAGAAACATGATTCCCAGCCAGTGGCTTAATTTCTTTTCCTACAACCCAGGATGGGTTTATGCTATTAGGTTACTTTATAATATAGACTTTATATTAGAAAATTAATGGAAAATAAGTTTGATCTAAGATCTCTAAATTCAAAACAATGTGTTTTACATATAAGGTAAATAGTACATGTTCAAGTATAGATACTTTTTTTAAGTGTTTCACATGAAATTTGGCTATATATCAGGATTTCTACTCTATTTCATTGGTCTTAATATTAATCAGGAGCCAATACCAAAACATGTTTCATTATGTGGTTTATAAGTCTGTTCAGGTAGCTATAACAAAATGCCACATTCTCAATGGCTTAAACAATAAGTTAATTTATCACAGTTCGGGAGGTTGGGAAGTCCAAGATAAAGGTGCCAGGTAATGGAGTTTATGCTGAGAGGTCTCTGTGTGGTTTGTAGATGGCCATCTTCTCGCTGTGTTCTCACAAAGCCCTTCCTTAGCATGTATGTACATGAGAAAAGTGGTGGGGGTGGGCAAGAGCATGCTAACTCCTGACTCTTCTTATAAGGATACTAATCCTATCCAATAAAGATCTTATCCTTGTGATCTAGTTTAACCTTAATTTCTTTTTTAAAGTTCCTAACTCCAAATACAGTTAGATTGGGAGCTTCAATATACAAATTTTAAGGGAACACAAACATTTACTTTATAATACAGGTTCTTTATCATATATATATATATATATATATATATATATATATATATATATATATATATATATATTCTTACCTAGTAGAATTTATTCTATAGCACATTATTCTTTGATATTATTTTCCCATTTATCCTTTTTATATCCCTACTAGGGGCCGGGAGCACGAAATTCGTGCACTGGGTGTGTGTGTGGGGGGGAGTGTCCCTCAGAACAGCCTGCCCCCTCTCACATACTGGGAGCCCTCAGGCGTTGACCCCAGCCCAGGCCTGACGCCTCTGACAGAGGCATCAGGCCTGGGCTGGGGGCAGAACCAGTGATGGGGGGAAATGAGGGTCCTCTGCTGGGCGGGAGAGTGGGTTGGGGGCGAGTCGCCCTGCCGGCCCGCGTGATTGGGTCCCGGGCGACCACTGGCACTCACGCCCTCAACCCGCTCTTGCAGGTTGAGGGCGTGAGTGCAGGCAGACGCCGCAGCCGCCCCGCCAGCTCGTGTCCGGGTTTGCCGGCCGGATCGGGTCCCGGGCCACCGCTGGCACTCACGCCCCCTACCCGCTCTCGCGGGTTGGCGGCGTGAGTGTGGGTGGACGCCGCAGCCGCCTCGCCGGCCCACGTCCGGGTCTACCGGCGGGATCAGGTCTCGGGCGACTGCTGGCACTCACACCCCCAACCCGCTCTCTGATGGCGCTGTACCATCCTGCCTGCAATATGCAAATTAGCCGCCATCTTTTTTGGCGGTTAACTGCCAACTAAGATTGGCAGTTAATTTGCATATCTCACTGATTAGCCAATGAAAAAGGTATCGGTCGTACGCCAATTACCATTTTTCTCTTTTATTAGTATAGGATATAAATACTAGAATAAATTCTTCTCTTGCACACACACACACATAAATTTAATATGAAGTAATATGATCAACAAGCTATTTCACATGTCTATATGCTTATATTTATACTAGAGGCCCAGTGCACGAAATTCGTGCATGGGGAGGTCCCTCAGCCTGACCTGCACCCTTTCCAATCCAGGAGACCTCAGGGGATGTCCTACTGATGGCTTAGGCCCGCTCCCATGGTTCTCTGCTCTCTGCAGAGCCTGCCTGCTCCATACCACAGTGATGGGCAAGCAGGCCCTGCTGGGTGCTGCCTCCGGGCTGCGCTTGCCTGCTACCGGTTCGCCCTGGCAACGACCAAAGCAGGCCCTGCTGGGTGCTGCCTACAGGCCACGCTTGCCTGCTCCCGGGTTGCTGGGTGCTGCCTGTGGGCCACTCTTCCTGCTGGGCTCACATGGCTGGGGCGATGCCACCCGCATCCCGCCCCGCCCTCTATGGGCGCTGCCATCTTTGTCATGGAATGATGGTTAATTTGCATATTACTCTTTTATTAGATAGGATTAGCAATCATATTTACATGTGTTTGTATTCTTATAATAAAAAGTACAAGTTGTTTTTCAGAAACACTTGGGTCAAAGGGGAAATAAAAATAAATGGGAAATAATCTTTTGGAAATGTTAATGAATATAATGTATACCAGAACTCATGAGACACAATTGAGGTAGAGTAAGTGGTAAAAATTCATACAAACAAAATAAAAGAATAAAAATTAAATGAATTAACAACTTCAAAAACATATAAAATTTCAACAAAGTAAACCAAAAACTAAAGCAAAAAAGTGGTAATTACATAAAAAGTAAAAAAAAAGTGACCTAAACACCCATAAAACAGAGCTTTTCAATGAATTAAAATGCTAAGTATGTTAAAAATATATATACAATATTGACAAACCATTACCTAAATTAAATAAAAATGATTATAAATAAAAGAAAGTACAAAGGATAAGTATTAGAATGATAATAATTTAATATATTTATACATTTATATTTTCAAAACTTCATGAAATATTTTTCAAAATGTCTTAAATTTATAATTTCCTAGAATAATATAACTTTTATAAGTGGCCCCAGTGATAACATTTTTAAACAGATCAATCAGTTGAAGGTCTGAAGAGAACAAAAAGGCTGACCCTCCACATGCATGAGGTCCCTCCTGCTGCCTGAGTGCCTGAGATGGGACATTGGTCTTTTTCTGCATTTTGAGTCCGACAAAACATCAGCTCCTCTTGGAGCTCGGGCCTGCTGGCTTTCAGATTTGAACTTACACCTTTGGCTCCTTGGGTCTCCAGCTAGCCAGCTGAGATCTTAGCGCTTCACAACCTGCAGGATCAATGGAATCAATACCTTAAATACATTAAATATATTGCTGGTTCTCTCTCTGTAGAAAATCCTGAGTGATACTCACTTTGGAGCTGAAAAGTGGGTGCTGCTATAACAAATACCTAAACATGTGGAAGTAGCTTTGGAATTAGGTAATTGGTAGAGGCTAGGAGAGTTTTGAGGTGCATGTTGGAAATATGGACACTAAAGACAATTAGGGTGAGGTCCTAGAAGTGAGGAACATCATATTGGAAAATGGAGGAAAGGTCCCCGGTGGTTTCATGGGAGCAGGAAGATTCTGTCCTGTACCTCAGAGGAGGCAAGAAGTGCAGGGGGCAGGGCAACCCACAGAGCCATGGGGATGACTCTGCCATTGCAGTCAGCCTGGAGGAGAGAGTTTCAACCTGAAGAGGAATATTCTCAAATCTTAAGATCTAATGGAATTTACCTTGCTACAACTGAGATTGGCTTGGGATCCACCCCTTCTTCCTTTAGGGATTGGAAGGTGTATCTTATATCTGTTCACCATATATTTTGAAGTACATAACTTGTTTGGTTTCACATTTTCACACCTGGAGAGAAAAATGGTCTTCGGATCAATAATACGTTGAATCTCATTCACACCTGATTTAGATAAAACTTGTTAAAGTTGATGCTGTTTATGGAGCTTTTGGGATGGAATACATGTATGTTTCATGCAAGAAGGACATGGATTTTGAGGGCTCAGGGATTACATTTCCCCCTAAAATTTATAATGCTAAAGCCCTAATGTCCCTATCCATGTGACCTTACTGGAGATCAGACTTTTAAGGAAATAATGAAGATTAAATGAGGTCTGATACAACCGGTGCCTTTATTAAAAGAGAAAGATCTCACTTTTTTAAAAAAAAATATATTTTATTGATTTTTTACAGAGAGGAAGGGAGAGAGATAGAGAGTTAGAAACATCGATGAGAGAGAAACATCGATCAGCTGCCTCCTGCACACTCCCCACTGGGGATGTGCCCGCAACCCAGGTACATGCCCTTGATCGGAACCGAACCTAGGACCCTTCAGTCCACGGGCCGACACTCTATCCACTGAGCCAAACCGGTTTCGGCAAGATCTCACTTTTTATTTCTACTTTGACCCAGTCATTTCTTAGTAGCATGTTGTTTAATCTCCAAATATTTGCAGGTTCCTTTACTTCCTTTTGGCAGTTGATTTCTAATTTCAAAGTATTGTGATCAGAGAATACGCTTGGTATGCTTTCAACATTCTTAAATTTGTTGAGGCTAGTTTTGTGACCCAATATATGGTTTATCCTTGAGAAAGTTTCATGTGCACTGGAGAAGAATGTATAATCTGACGCTCTGGGATAAAAGGCTCTGTAAATGTCAATTATGTCCATTTTGTCTAATGTGTCATGTAAGACCAATATTTCTTTATTGATTTTCTGTTCGGATGATCTATCTAGAGCTGCCAATGGAGTATTTAGGTCTGCTACTATAATTGTGGTCTTGTCAGTTACTCCATTTATTTCTGTTTTTCCCCATATAAAAAAATTAATTCAAAATGAGTCAAAGACCTAAATATAAGTTCTGATACAATACTTTACATAGAAGAAAGAATAGATGCTAAACTCATAGGCATAGGTCTTATAGAGGATTTTATGAATTTGACCCCAAAGGCAAGGGGAATAAAGGCAAAACTAAATTAATGGGATTATATCAAACTAAAAAGCTTCTGCACAACAAAATAAACCACCAACAAAACAAAAAGGCAACCAATGAATGGGAGATTATATTTGCAAATAACAGCTTGGCAAGGGATTAATATCCAAAATATATAAATAACTCATACAATTCAACAACAAATAATCCATTTAAAAAAAAAAATGGGCAGAGGACCTGAACAGACACTTCTCTCAACAAGACATACAAGTGGCCAACAAATATATGGAAAGATGTTCAAACTCACTAGCTATTAGGGAAATGAAAATTGAAATCACAATGATATATCACCTCACACCTGTTAGAATGGCTATTATAAACAAGACAAATAATAGCAAGTGTTGGTAGCAATGTAAATGTGTATAGCCACTATGGAAGAGAATATGGCAATTTCTCAAAACACTAAAAATAGAGCTACCACATGACCCAGCAGTCCTTCTTCTATGCATCTACTCAAAAACTAAACAACAAACAAACAGAAAGACAAAACAACACAAAGAGGTGCGTTCCTTAGATAACTCCTTCCTGCTGGTGAATGCCTTGGAGTAAGCATCATTGGAATTTCCCCTGTTGCAGTCATCACATCTAAGTCTGAGTCTCCCAAAGAGCCGGAGCAGCTGCGGAAGCTCTTTATTGAAAGTTTGAGCTTTGGCAACCGATGAGAGTCTGAGGAGCCATTTTGAACAATGGGGAATGCTCACAGACTGTGTGGTGATGAGAGACCCAAACACCAAGCGCTACAGAGGCTTTGGTTTGCCACCTATGACACAGTGGAGGAGGTGGATGCAGCCATGAATGCAAGAGCACACAGGTGGACAGAAGAGTTGTGGAACCAAAGAGGGCTGTCTCAAGAGAAGATTCTCAAAGACCTGGTGCCCACTGAACTGTGAAAAAGATTTTTGTCGGTGGTATTAAAGAATATACTGAAGAACATCATCACCTAAGAGATTATTTTGAACAGTATGGGAAAATAGACATGATTGAAATCATGACTGACCGAGGCAGTGGTAAAAAGAGAGGCTTTGCTTTTGTAACCTTTGATGACCATGACTCTGCAGGCAAGATTGTCATTCAGAAATACCATACTGTGAATGGCCACAACTGTGAAGTAAGGAAAGCCCTATCTAAGCAAGAGATGGCTAGAGCTTCGTCTAGCCCAGTGGTTGGCAAACTGCGGCTCATGAGCCACATGCGGCTCTTTGGCCTCTTGAGTGTGGCTCTTCCACAAAATACCACGTGTGGGCGCGCACATACAGTGCGATTGAAACTTTGGGGCCTATGCACAGAAGTCGGTATTTTGTGGAAGAGCCACACTCAAGGGGCCAAAGAGCCGCATGTGGCTCACTAGCTGCAGTTTGCTGGCCACTGGTCTAGCCAAAGAGGTCAAAGTGGTTCTGGAAACTTTGGAGATGGTCGTGGAGTTGGTTTTGGTGGAAATGAAAACTTGGTCGTGGAAGAAACTTCAGTGGTCGAGGTGGCAGCCATCGTGGTGGTGGATATAGTGGCAGTGGGGATGAATATAATGGATTTGGTAATGACGGAAGCCATTTTGGAGGTGGTGGAAGCTACAATGATTTTGGCAATTACAATAATCTTCAAATGCTGGGCTTATGAAAGGAGGAAACTATTGAGGCAGAAGCTCTGGCCCTTATGGTGGTGGAGGTCAATACTTTGCCAAACCACGAGACCAAGGTGGCTATGGCGGTTCCAGCAGCAGCAGTAGCTATGGCAGTGGCAGAAGGTTTTAATTACTGCCAGGAAACAAAGCTTAGCAGGAGAGGAGGGCCAGAGAAGTGACAGGGAAGCTATAGGTTACAACAGATTCGTGAACTCAGCCAAGCACAGTGGTGGTAGGCCCTAGCTGCTACAAAGAAGACATATGTTGGACAATACTCATATGAATGGGCAAAAAAAAACTTGAGGACTGTATTTGTGACTAATTGTATAACAGGTTATTTTACCTTCTGTTCTGTGGAAAGTGTAGAGCATTCCAACAAGGGTTTTAGTCTAGATGTAATCTATTGCTAAATGTAATAGTCTGATCATGGAGCTGAACAAATGTGTCATTTTTTAAAATGTGCCATGTAAAGTTAGCTTGCTCTGAAGCCATCTTGGTAAATTACCCCAACAGTGTGAAGCTAGAATTCCTTCAGGGTGATGCCAGGTTCCATTTGAAATTTATTTATAACCTGCTTGGTCACAGAAGCCATTGTCTTTGGAAACTTTGGTGTAGTTGAATTGACAGTTACTGTGTAGTGATCTGGAGTTCACCATGAAAAGGGTCACCCAAGCAGAGTCATGGAGTTTATTTAGTTATTAATGATTATTGGCACATCCTATGCAATATATCTAAATTGAATTATGGTACCAGATAAAATTATAGATGGATATGAAGCTTGTGTAACATCTATTATCATGTGTAATCAATAAACAATTTACTATCCTCTTGAAAAACAAAACACAAAAAAATATTTATTTCCAAATGAACCACACAAAAATTCAACTGGAGCATTCTGAATTCTCAGGTTCTTGTCTCAGTGTTTTGAAGAACAAAGCCACGGATGAAAGGTGACAGGTGAAAAGTACAGAATCTTTATTGCAGGCAGACGCTACCTCTAAAACCTAATTCTAAATCCTAAGCCTGAGACTCTGTCCCTCCTGGACGGACAGTGGGGCCCCTGAGAAGGGTGACCGCTGCTCTCTTTGTCTTGAGGCATTACATAGGCTGCAGTTCTTTGTCTGAACCTGCCCCTTCTTATTGGTCATTGTGCTACATAGAGTAAGTTTTCGAAGCTCAAAGCCCACGTGGTTCCCCCACCTTCTCTCCCCCTTATCTTGTTGGTTGGAGTCACTGTTGATTTATCTTATAGCTCTCCCAGTTGTGTTGGCAGAGAAAGCCTTATCTCATGGCCCTCCCAGCTACTCAGGTCAGGGCTACTTTTGGCCTAACTTATGGTCACTTTAATGGCTCAGGCCAGAGATACCCCTGTCCTTGGTTTATGGCTGTCTTAATTGCATGGGCCAGATATATTTCCATTTACATGTAGCATTTCTTTATTCTCTGTACAAGTAAGATAAACACGCTGGCGCCTTCAAGTCTCCATTATGTATTTCTTCCCATGGACCATTTTCATTCCTCAAACTTCCTAAGTCTGCCTAATTAAGCTAGTTAGCTACCCCTTTCACAAAGATATATGCACCTCTATGTTCATCGCAGCACTACTCACAATGGCCAAGATATGGAAACAACCAAAGTGTCATTTGATTGGATAGAAAAGATGTAGCACATAAAATACAACCATTTGTGACAATGTGGATGGACCTTGAGAATATTTTGCTAGGCCAATGAGTCAGTCAGAAAAAGCTAAGAACAATATGATTTCCCTCATAGATGGGATATAAAATTGAAACTCATAGACGCAAGAGTGTGGTGGGTGCCAGAGGGAAGGGAGTTGGGGGGTGGTGGAAGGTGAAGGGAGTGTACAGTGACAGAAGACAATTTGACTTTGGGTGGTGGGTGCACAATGCAATGTACAGATGATGTATCATGGAAATCTACACTTGGAAACCTATATAATCTTGTTAACAAATGTCACCCCAATAAATTTAATAAAAATATAATTATAAAAATGAGAGAGAGAAAGAGACACCATAGTCCTCTCTCTTGGATGAAAAAAGGCCCACATGCTAACTTGACTAACTCAGGGAATGAAGGCCTGCTTGTTTGCCTTGCAAACTGAAGAGACCTAAAGTAACTACAAAGGATGATCTGAAATTAAAAAGCTCTAATTGAAAAGCAGTTTATAGTGGATAGTCCTGTCCTAGGCCAGTATCTTCCTTGACAATGGTCAACTTTGATCTTTACTGAGCCTATCATCTTTTTTGCATCTAAGATAACATACCTATAAAATGTTAGGATAATTTGTAACATCCCTTTTTCTGGATCCCTCAGGGCACAACCAAATGTGCTTGAGCTCCAGGATGGAGACTACAAATTCCTTCATTGTTGTTGTTATGTTAATTGTTGACTGTTAATTACCCTGTACCTACCTAAGTAAAAGAAGTATGTATCTATCATTTCACTTTTTATCTAATCCCAGAGGATTCCCAGCTTGCTTTGTTTTCTCCTGATTCCCTAATATATCACAAATGGATTTCATGTAACCCACTAACCCACTTATGTCTCCTCCTTTGATTGTAATGTATAAAACAAAGTGAAAAACTGCCATTTTCAGGAGCATTCTCCCAATATGTTGAGATTCTGCTTCCAGGCAATTGTGAATAGTTTGATTAAAAAACAAAAACAAAACAAAAAAAAACTCACAAAGATTCTTTACAGGTTTGAATGTTGTGTTACCAATAAAATTACTAAAATTACCAATAACCGTAGATCTTTTTTTTTTTTTACATTTTAGTGACATACATAATCAGTACCAGGCAGAGAGAATCACTGAACAATTTGAGTAAATTTTAATTGTGAGAACTACGTTTCCCCAAAACTACTACTCATAATGGCCAAGATATGGAAATATCTTGTTTGTTAATATCTCCATGTGACCAACAAGGAAAGGCCGTGTGAGGACACAGGGAGAAGGCAGCTGCCTACAAATCAGGAAGAGAGCTCTCACTAGAAACCAATTGGCTAGCCCCTTGATTTTGGACTCCTTAGTCTCTAGAACTTCAGAAATACACATCTGTTGTTTAAGCCATCCAGTCTACGGTATGTTGTTAGCCTGAGTAAATTAAGGCAATGGGTTTCACAGCCACATGAATCCCCTCCCCTGGTCTAAGAAACTTCTGACTAGGTATATTACAGCAATGGTGAGGAATAAAAGACCTATTTAAAAAATACCAGTCACCCACTGAGATTTTAAAAAGCTCCAAATACCACTAGGAACTGCTACTTACATCACTAGCTCACACTAACAAGCGCTGTCACAGTTAGTTTTACAAGCCGCCTGGAACTCCTGTCTCTAGGAGGCTTTGACAGCTGATGGAGACACTGCTGGTAGGCCTAGCCACTGAGGATCTTCCTCAGGAAATGTTCCTGTCAAGTGTGTCTACGTCTGGGAAGGGGCACTGCTGTCAAGCTCAGCCCGTAGGAAAAAGCAGGCCCCGTACCTTCACTTTTAGAAAGAAAGGGACTCAATGATGAAGTATTAAGAAACGCTTGACATGATAAAACTGAAGAACTAGAGAGTGTTTAACTTGGAAATTTGCACATTTTGGTGATATGGCAAGTCCATTTAAATATATGAAGCCATCCATCACAAAGAAGGTATTCACTGTGTTCTATGGTGTCTCAAGAGATAAAATTAGAATATAAAGGTGGAAGCTTCAGGAAGGCAAATAATGACACATCATAAAAAAACCTTTTTTAAAACTTTTAGAGCTATCCAAAGGTAGACTTTAACAGCAATGACTTTTTTTTACTTGTTAGTTTGAAATAATTTTAGATTTACAGAGTATTTGCCAAAATGTACAGTGTTCCAAAGTCCTTCATCTAGATTCCCTATTGTTAAGATCTTACAGAACCATATAATAATGATCAAAACCAAAATAATAATATTGATAGAATACTATAAACTAAACTACACAATTTATTTTTATTTCACCAGCTTTTTCCTTTGAAGTATTTTTTTCTGTCCCAGACCTAATTTAAGATCTCACATTATGTTTTCATGAGTAAATGATTTTTAATATTTATTAAACCTTGCTACTTTATAACTAAAGGCATGAATTAAAATTGTATTACCGTGTTTGTTGTTATAATAATAACACATTAGTTACTCACAACTATTTTGTGACAAGGCAAGTCAAAATTCATTTTGATGGATCAGCTTAGAATTTTGATAGAATGGCATATAATATGATTAAAAAAGATATTGCAAGAATGTACTTATGCAGCACACTCCAAGATGCCCTGTTTTTGATGATACTCTAGGCAGGGACAGGGAGGAGGTGGGTAAGGTGGGGGTTAAGGGGGACATCTGTAATACTGTCAACATTAAAATCAAATCAAATTAAACTAAATTAAATTAAAAATAAACAGATGAAACTGATTTAAACTAATAATAGAAAGTATTGATACACAAAATTTTGAAGGAGTTAGTACAATCCTCGAGAAATGGTTAAGTGTTAACTTCATGCTTTTCAATCATTATAAAAGTGTTTCAGCCTTCTACTAAAACATCTAGTCAAGCTAAGTATATCTCACTCATGTAATCATGGGTGATATGGATTAGTGGGAGAAACAGGTAATGAGGTGGACTTAGCTCATGGCCACAGTTTATTGACCCCCCCTAATTTAATACAAATAAATTACTAATTAATACTACTCCTAAAGAAAAATCCCTGTATTTATGCATTATTTTCAAAACTATTTCAGATTCAAATGTGTTTCAAGGATTTAGAGCTAGAAAATAAAGAGGGAGGTGAGATCTGAGATGTGTTTACATATAAATCTCCTTCTACAACACCTTATTGATTACACTTTGAGAGAAAACTTATAGCTGTGTGGAGGGAGATGCTTGAGTTAAATTCTATTTTTTTAGGAGTGGAGTGGTAGAGACTGGGCTGAATAATATTTATATTATATTATGTTATATTATATATATGACACAGCTTGAAGGAATTGAGTATCAGAAAACCTAGATAATCGTCTGTTATCAAAGAAAGACACAAGAGCTCTGCCAGCGTGGCTCAGTGGTTGAGCGTCAATCTATAAACCAGGAGGTCATGGTTCCATTCCCGGTCATGGCACAAACCTGGGTTACAGGCACAGTCCCCAGTGTAGAGTGTGCAGGAGGCAGCCGATCAATAATTCTCTCTCATCATTGATGCTTCTATCTCTCTCTCCCTCTCCATTCCTCTCTAAAATTGATAAAAATATATTAAGAAAGAAAGAGAAAGAGAAAGAAAGAAAGAAAGAAAGAAAGAAAGAAAGAAAGAAAGAAAGAAAGAAAGAAAGAAAGAAAGAAAGAGAACGAAAGGAAGGAAGGAAGGAAGGAAGGAAGGAAGGAAGGAAGGAAGGAAGGAAGGAAGGAAGGAAGGAAGGAAGGAAGGAAGGGAAAGGGAGGGAGGGAGAAAGGGAGGGAGGGAGGAAGGGAGGGAGGAAGGAAGGAAGGAAGGAAGGAAGGAAGGAAGGAAGGAAGAAAAGAAAGATACAGGACACTCAGAAATAAGTCTTTGGAGAAAGTGCTTTTACTGCTCACTTGAGGTATCAGTGACTCTCCATTTTGACTGCTCATTATAATTGTCCCAGAAATTTAAAAATATTCTGTATTAATTCATGCAGAAATGAAGAAAGATTATTCATAAAAAACAATGTTTTAGCATTTTAAAATATTAATAAGATGTCGAATGGTAAATTGTAGATTAAAATAACAAATGTATATAATTGACACATAAAGTAGTTAGTGCCCTTGCCGGTTTAGCTCAGTGGACAGAATGATAGAACGTCAGCCTGCAGACTGGAGGGTCAGGGTTTGATTCCGGTCAAGGAAACATGCCCGGGTTGCAGGCCCAATCCTGACCTTGGTAAGGGTGTGTGTGGAGGAGGAAACCAGTCAATGTGTCTCTCTCACATCCATGTTTCTCTCTCTGTCTCTCCCCGTCCCTTCCAGTCTCTCGAAAAATTAATGAAAAACTATCCTCCAATGAGGAATAACAAAAAAAAATAAATAAAATACAGTAGTTAGCTATATATGAAGCAATATAAATGAATCACCACAAAAGAAGATTAAGAAATATGGATTTCTGATTCTTCTACAAATTTAATAGAGCAATATGAAATAGAGATTATTACTCAAACTAAATAGAGTTATATGAAATAGTGATGTGAAGCATATCAGTGTTTGTAGAGAGTGCCTGGGAAGGCACATGGGCATTTCTTTAATTATTGTCAACCGAATCCAGTGGCGTTGGCAAAGCCACTTCCTGGAAACACACTTTGCCCAAAGGCAGGAGTGTTGTCAGCTTGACCTTTAGCCCAGGTGCCAGGGGGTAGGTTTTCTTATTTAAATCCAGCCAAGCACCAGGAATGAATATGACTTGGGGCCACCCAAGAGTGCACATATCTCCTTTGTCTTGACTTTTAGTAAAACTTCCTGTTTTTTTGCTGTATAAAATAAACACACTGTATTGGCTCTGCTTCCCTGTCCCTGTCTCTCCATCAGAGGACAGTGGTCCCACCCGGTCCCAGTTTTATTCTTCCATCTCTGTGTCTGTTTCTTTCATTTTCTCAATCCCCAGTGGCCCCTACTCAGGAACCGGACGCTCTCTAGCTGCGCTGAATTCAGAGGAGAGAGAGATACTCACAAGTGTTTGTGTTCTCTTAGATGGGAAATTGGGGGGAAATGAAAGGTTGATTGAGAATGATAACACACGGTTTTAGAAATATTTCTAGAGAAATGTAAATTGAAAGATGCTGATACAAAACAACTGTGCCAATTTTATAGACAGGAAAACAGATTTACATACTTGTATCTAAATATCTGTGCTTGTAGGATAGGCCACATTAACTGTTTTGTTATTTAGATAGATCTAATAATATTTATAGGAAGGTACAGTGAAACCAAATATTAATGAACCCCATAATTACATGTTTACTTCCTGTGTCCCAGACTTTGCAACAACAAGGCAGCAGTCACTAGGCTTGCTCTATTCCAGCAATTTTCCACCTTTTTCATCTCATGGAACACAGAAATTAATTACTAAACTTCTGTGACACACCAAAAATATTACAATTTTTGCCAATGTAATGAAAAATATAGGTATAACTTTGGTTCATTCATACCAGATGGCTATTGTGTTAGTTGTTGTTATTTTTTTATTTGACAAAATCTAAGGGAAAAGAGGTCAGTGCCCCTGACTAAATAGCCAAGTATTGCATGTTTTAAATTCTTCCTGCACACTAGTGTGACTCTTGCCACACACCGGCTGAAAATCACTGCTCTATTCATTTCATGACATCACAATGTATACAATTTATATTTCTAACCCCACTTATAACAATCTGGAGATACCTTATTACTGTACATATATGTAACACCTAGGTCTGCAGCCTAGGAATGTTGACTGTGACAGGTATGCTCTGCTTGTATTGAAATATCGGGACATTGACTATTCCTTAGACTCATGAAATTGGTTATACACCTCTTCAAGTAAAGAATTTCCCACTCAATAAGACCTATAATTACAAAGTAAAGAGCAAGAACCTAAGGGGGCAGAACAATTATAGGGAAATAATTATTTAAATAGCTTGATTAAACGTATGTATATTATTCTAATTTAGCATAAGTAGCATAAAGATAACTTCATTTAGATATAGCTTTTGGAAAAGTTTAGTCCTAAAGTTATATTTCACTGATACTGTACTTCCCAACCAGCCAGGGAAGAACATTCCACTTTGGGTTGCTTACACAGCATAAAACAACCCAGAATAGAAGCCAGAAATAAACCCCTTGCGGTCTCTGTGTAAAGGGGGTCTATGTTTCATATAGTTCCTTAAAATAAGAAACTTTTTTAAAAGGTCAAGAAAGAAGAGTAGGAGGTAGAGGAGGAAAAGAAAGAGGAGACAGAGAAGGAAGGGAGAGGTTCGAGTTTAGAGTTTGTAAATATCTGGAGGAAGAACAAGATATCAGGGTCAATCAGAAGGAGGGAAAATAAAAAATGTCAAAAAGGAAGCTATCTGGCTGTTATTTTAAAGCCTACTGGATCTATAATTACTATATCAAGAATGCCTGTCTATCAGAAAGTATCAACTCTGCATTCTCCAGAAGGACGAAGGATAATAAAGTTACTAAGAGAGTATGTTTTTGATATAAAACCAGATTGTTATCCTGGCCCCTACTAGATTTATACTCCTGTCGAACTTACTTTCATAACCATAAAGGTATCAATCCTCATAGAATGACAGTAGTAACTTTTTATTTATAAACTAATTGAGAAGAATAAATTAGATCACTCATATAACAGGCTTTCTAATGGTCCGTGTTATTTATTGTTGCTTCTGTCATCTCACCCTTTCAACTGTGACAGTTGTTAAAGCCACAGGGATCTATCCTATGGCAATTTCTCAGGTGCCTAGTCTCTAAATAAATACAGGCAAAAGGCTTTTAAACATATTTCAACGAAGGAAAATGACTTTCCAAAAACCACTTTGACTACGTACATTTACAAATTTTCCTCCGTGGTTCTGCTTCTTATGCAAGTAAATCCTAGAGTATTGCCAAGTTAATAATGACAGTGACATGTGTCATACATGCCTCCTCAGGGAAACTACCCAATACTTGTAGAGTCTGCAGAAGAATCTGTTCTTTCCCCTGAAAGCAATGTGCAGGCTGGGCATAAAGAGCTGAGAATTTATGAGAACATACATTCCGAGTGCATTGTTGGGGATGGAACTATGTGGGACGAGTGTGAAGACCTCTTCTAGCGCAGATCCTGGCAGATCTAGATACCAGGTTTTTCTCCCAAGAACAAATTGTTTGGTTTCAGAAAAGGCAGGTCTATTATTTCCCCTGGTTCAGCAACAGCTAAACTTCGGCATAATATGGAAATATGCTGTTGATTTTGTGGTTGCTTGCTAAGAAAGGACTGGAATTTATGCTAGTTTGGAAAATATGGTTATATGCAATGCAGGGTGGATTTACCTTTCCCTCTCACTTTTGGGGTTCTGCTGTTTGTGAAACCTGTATTCAGTTGCTTCTTAGTCCCATGCTCACTTGATTTTCAAACCTGATCTACAGTGTGATATTGTACTTATTGATTCTATATAACACACAGAATTAAAGAGAAGGTGAGAGAAAATTTCAATGTTAGGGCTATCCTATATAATAAAAGCCAATATGAAAATCAACCGAACAGTGGAAGGACCAGTCACTGTGACACAGTGTGGCCAGTCGCACTGACCACCAGGGGGCAGACACTCAATGCAGGAGCTGCCCCCTGGTGGTCAGTGTGCTTCCACAGAGGGAGTGCCATTCAGCCAGAAGCCAGGTTCATGGCTGGGTGAGCACAGTGGTGGTGGCAGGAGCCTCTCTCGCCTCTGTTGCAGCGCTAAGAATGTCCGACTGATGGCTTAGGCCTGCGGGGGCCTAAGCAATCAGTAAGACATCCCCTGAGGGCTCCCGGGCTGCCAGAGGGTGCAGCCTGGGCTGAGGGAATCCCCACCCTCCCACCCCGAGTGCACAACTTTCATGCCCGGGCCTCTAGTTTTTAATAAGATCACATCCTCACAGTCATTTCTGATGATATTAAGGATCTCCTTTGCCAAAGATTTATTATAAAATAGTTTCTAGGTTAGAAAATATAGAAAACCTTTTACATTGTCTTTATGGTATTAAGGACTAGAAGGGAAGGTAGATTTTAATTGTTATTGCTACAGACTGAAATTTTGTTTGCCGCCCCACCCCCCACCCCCCGCCCATATTCATAGGTTGAGCCCTAATTCCAAATGTGAAAACATTAACAGATGTACCTTTGGGAAGTAGTTAGGTTTAGATGAAGTCATGAGGGTAGAACTCTCAGAATGGAATGAATACCCTTGTAAGAAAAGACCGGAGAAAGATCTCTCTGGTATGAGTGAACAGTAAGAATACTCTAATATTCAAGTCAAGAGGAGAGCTCTCACTAGGAATCCAAATGGTCTACATCTTGAACTTGGACTTCCCAGGCTCCAGAACTGAGAGAAATAAATGTCTATTTAAGCTTCCCCTTTTTTTTTTTTTTTTTTTTTGTTATAGCAGCTTGGGCTGCTTCTGATACGTATATAACAATTCTTAACTTTTCTTTTAATAGCCATGAATTGCAGAAACTTCCTCTACTGGCATTTTGAAAATTTAATTTTTCAAAAATGTGAATTCTGCTTTCTTTCTCACCTCCTCAACCATCTTTATAAATAAGCCAAAGACTAACAAAAGTCAAAATATCAAATGACTATGGGGGATGTAAGTAAAATCTTTCTGTTTAAAATATTGATAACTACATCAAACAAAGTTTATTTATGAGATGAAGTCAGCCCGTGGGCCAATATGACTTTTTGAGCTAAAGTATCATTTGGAGAACATGCTTTTATAACTTTTTAATACTTTATACCAAACTCAGCCTTCAAAATGTAAGAATATAGTGTTCAAATTTAAATATATATATTTTATAGATGCATATCCTATCTAATAAAGAGGGAATATGCAAATTGACTGTCACACTGTCACAAAGATGGCAGTGCCCAGTCCCCTCAGCCCCGCCGGAAGTTCCCCAGTCCTTTCAGCCCATCCAGGGGGGTGGCAAGTGCGTGGTGTGCTGGACCCGCCCTCAGCATGCCAGCTGCCCAGGGCTGCCCGAGGCTCAGGTAGCCAGGGCTGGCCAAGGCTTGTGCTGCCAGCAGTGGCAGCAGCAGAGGTGTGATGGGGCATCACCTTCCCCTCATTGCCGGGTCGCCTCCCATCCCTGAGTGCTCCTGGACTGTGAGAGGGGACAGGTCGGGCTGAGGGACCCCCACTCTAGTGCATGAATTTTCATGCACTGGGACTCTAGTCCTATATAATAAAAGCCTAGGTGGCATCTCGCCCTTGCATCTTCACAAGATGGCCGCCCCATGTCATCAAAAGATGGCTGCCCCCATATCATGACAAGATGACTGCCACAAGGTGGACACCACAAGATGGCTTGCAGGGAGGGCAGTTGGAGGTGATTGGGCATGCAGGGGAGGGCAGTTGGGGACGACCAGTCCGGCAGGGGACGGCAGTAGAGGGCAATCAGGCCAGCAGGGGAGGGCAGTGGGAGGTGATCAGGCTGGCAGGCAAGGGAGTTGGAGGTGATCGGGCCAGTAGGGGAGCAAATAGGCGTAAATCAGGCTGGCAGGGGAATGGTTAGGGGGCGATTAGGCAGGCAGGCAGGCTAGTGGTTAGGAGCCAGTGGTCCTGGATTGTGAGAGGGATGTTCCAGATTGGAGAGGGTGCAGGCTGGGCTGAGGGACACCACTCCAGTGCACAAATTTAGTGCACCAGGCCTCTAGTATATACATAAATGCATATCTATGTATATGCATACATATATGTTCAATGATTTAGAATATCATAAAGTACATCAACAGTTAGCATTGCTTACATTTGAACTAACTGTTGCAAGATATTTAAAATATATTCACATCAATATTTCTGACCTAGATAAATAAGCAATTGGAACGATGAAGAAATTTGAAGACAAAAATAGTAATCACTAAAACTCCAAAGGAGTAATTTTTTTTTTAACTAGGCTAGAAAATAATAAATAAATAGAAAAATCCTCTCTTAAAGTGTACTCTTGCAAGGATTATTTAAGTGACTTTAGTTACATAACAGAAAAAAAACTCTAAAAAGCTAAATAATTGTCTTCAAAGATATTAACCTGAGAGGATTATGAAAGGTTTTTTATTTATATAATAATATAAAAAGCATTTTGCCAATGCAAAAAAATATATACTTTAAATGCAGTTTAGTACAGACATAAAGACACACTCCAGGCTACTGAGGAAACTCTACTTAATTTTATTGATTTTTTTTCTCTTCAGTTTAAATTCCTTAGTCCTCATGGTTTTTCATCATTTTTATTCAGAGGCAAATAAGAGGTCAAAACTCAATTCTGCTATATCTTTCAGATTATTATTTATAATCACACCCTGGAATATTGAATATCATCAGCCATTTAAAATTTCAACCCTAGAGGTATGCTTTAGAGTTCTCTCTAGGAGATATTAAATTTCCCATACATTTTACATAGGTTATATATTTTTAAAGAGATAGAAACATTTCTGAGGGAGAAAGCACTGGAAGTATTCACTCTTATTAAGCTATGAGTGAATTTTAGAAAACATAAATGACTTTCGATTTACATTTCTTACTACATATATAACTGTTAATATATTCTAAAATGATTGATAGAACTCTTCCTATGCATCCATCCTTCCACATTCCATAAAATATTTTATGCTATTTCAAAAAATGAAATTAAAATGTCATGTATCCTAGCTAATCATAAACAAACATGGTAATTGACCGTACCTTCACTACATCTCCCATTGGCTATTCAGCACGATATGCAAATTAATCCAGCCAAGATGGCAGCCAGTAGTCACGCAGCTGAAGCGAGCAGTGATGGAGGAAGCCAAGGTTCCCCGAATGCCGCGGCCCAGCTCTGAGGTCTGAAAGCAAAAAAGTTTCAATTATAGAAGCTAAACAAACCCCAGATACCTGCTTTCAGCAGGCCGTGGCCTCAGAGCTGGATCCGGCTCTCAGCTCCAGTGACAGCAACAAACTTTCAATTATAGAAGGTAAATAAATCCCAGAATAAAAAAAGAGAGAAAAAAAGGAGAGGCTGGAGCTTCAGTCACCCGCCAGCCTGAAAACGGCACTCAGCCCCTCACCCAGACTGGCCAGGCACCCCAGTGGGGACCCCCACACTTAAGGGGGTGTGACCAGCTGAAAACAGCCATCAGCCCCTCACCCAGGCTGGCCAGGCACCCAAGCGGGACCCCCACCCTGATCTGGGACACCATTCAGGGCAAACCAGCCGGCCCCCACCCATGCACCAGGCCTCTATCCTATATAGTGAAACAGTAATATGCAAACTGATCCAAACAGAAGAAAGACTGGGAATGACTGGTCACTATGACACACATTGACCACCAGGGGGCAGACGCTCAATGCAAGAGCTGCCCTCTGGTGGTCAGTGCGCTCTCACGTGGGGGAGCTCTGCTCAGCCACAAGCCAGGCTAATGGCTGCCAGTACAGCGTTGTTGGTGGGAGCCTCTCCTGCCTCCTCAGCAGCACTATGGATGTCCGACTGCAGCTTAGGTCTGCTCCCCGCTGGCAAGTGGACATCCCCCGAGGGCTGCTGGGCTGCCAAAGGGATGTCTGATTGCCATCGTAGGCCCAATCCCCTGGGGAGCAGGCCTAAGCAAGCAGGTGGTCATCCCCTGAGGGTCCCCGACTGCGAGATGGCACAGGCTGGGCTGAGGGACCCCCCACCCCCGAGTGCACAAATTTTTGTGCACTGGGCCTCTAGTAAATACATAAAAGACATTTAATAGAGTTCACACAGGTTTTTTTTTAATTTTTATGGAATTGTTTGGAGTGATATTGGCTAATAAAATTACAAGGGTTTCAGGTACACAATGATTTAAAATAAAGATTTGAATCATACATTATAAATATTTCTCAGTTATTTGTCATTTTCTTCTTGGTGAACTTATAGTTGTATCTATGCTTTTAAACAAATACTCTCACTTTATTTTTCTTTCTTTTTTTTAAAATTGATTTCAGGGAGGAAGGGTGAAGGAGAGAGAGATAGAAACATCAATGATGAGAGAGAATCATTGATCAGCTGCCTCCTGCATGCCCCTACCGGGGATCAAACCCACAACCAAGGCATGTGCCCTTGACCAGAATCAAACCTAGGACCTGTCAGTCGGTAGGCTGATGCTGCATCCACTGAGCCAAACTGGCTAGGGTCCCACTTTATTTTTCTAACACAAACCATACCAATGCCACATCTACTTCTTTTTTTTTTTCCATTAAAAAATAATTGTTTTATTTGATACACTGAACATTTAAAAAAATTCTGCCTTTTTAGTGCTTAGAAGACTTAAATTATTGTTCATTGTCATTTTCTGCCAAACATAGAACATGTTGGGTCACTTCTTAAATAATTATGTTTCAAGAATTGTGTATGTAATGTCCATGTCAGATACACATAACAAAACCCTGAAAATAAGTGGAGTCTCTGACTGCTCAAAAACCATTTACTTGGTTTGATAACATGCTCTGCCTCCTGCCATCTTGAAGGTCATGCTGATTTTATTGATCTGGTTTGCTATTTTTCCCCATTAACTTTTCTGTTCAAGGCAATTGTGCTGAAGAAGAGTCTCCACTGACAGTTTTCGCTCCGTGTCACCGGTGGAGATCTTTCCTTCTTCCTGCTGTTTTCCTGGTTGAGGCTGCTAATGAGCTGTCTTCTTCAGGCTGATTGTCAGTTCATACCCGATGCTGATTCAGCTAAGCCACCCCTATCTCCTGCGTGCGCACTTGTAAAGAAGGGTTATCGGTTCTCTGAAGTCTCTCAGTTACTAGTATCTAAAGGACTTAGGATAATGCCCTGGGCCTACTGAACTACCATTTTGATGATCTATTCAAGGCTGCAAGGGTGTTCTCAACTAAATATTTCTTGACAGTTTTCACACATGTTAAAAACTTCAAAAAGTGATCCATATGTTTCTATACAGTTTATTTATTTTTGCATATCTTTAGTGACTAGTTCTGTCCTAATTATATCCTGAGAGTTAGAGGTGTTATTTTTTAATTGCTCCTAATTATTAGCCATTTTTGTTTTATTTTAATTTTGGTTTTCCAAAATAGATTAAGCAATCTACATGTGGAGAAAGGTAGTATTTTGGGGGATATATCATCTGCGCAATGTATCAAACAACTAGTATTAAATAATGTATATTATTTAACATAGGTCATATTTTGTTCACAATATTTGCCTTATGGTATTGGCTCGCTAATGAATCATCTCTCATGTGCTAATTGTTGTAGTTTGAATTTCCATGTACCTGGCACAATTCATAAGGTTTAACATACCCAGAATACTTTTTATTTTTTGCCACAAGTAAAAAGAGAGGGGTTTTGTTCTCCTAATTACTTATATTTATACTTCTATCATAGAGCCATCTTAATGATAGTAAACCCTTTGCCCTCTTGAATGGACTAACCCAAGTTCATGTGCTCCAAGGCAGAAGTTATGGCAACTCTTAAGGGGACTTATTTGTTTTCTAGGATATTTGGATGCCCACGGCTTTCAAGAGATTATGAGGCTCTTGGCCCTTTTAAAAAATATTGGCACTACCAACACATGGGATGTGTGATTTCTTTGGGAGCAGGAAAAGCCAATCGTTTAAAGGAAGTTAATATTAGAACATCTAATTTTAAGGACATGATTAAAATGGAGTTATGGTTGGTCATACTTTATCTTTTGGTATTAATTGAATAACGAAAGAATATGCACTGTATTAAAGAACATTCAACATACATTCTTAATGATTCAGAAATTATCCAAGATTTTACCAGTTTTGTTAAAAAGGGAAGAGCAATATCACACCAGATTAATGAGTAGAACTGTGTCTTTGGTATGGTAAATTACAAAGGAAATTAAATTCTATATTACATAATGAAATATATCTGGTTTAAATGTGGCTGCTGATGATAAAATGCTACCTAGGCTATAATGCTAATGGAAACCTAAAATATTTACTCAAGGAAATAGTAAATGAATTTAGAAAGTAGTTTGAGATAACCTGGAGAATGTTTCTACTCAGAACATTAGATTATGAAACAAATTGTTTTAAAGGGAGCACTGGTATGGGAATATAGAACTGAAAATGATCAGATCCAAATATCCTGATTCATTTGTGGTTAAAATTAAAAGAACCCAGAGATCACAAGTTTCTTTTGCATTTTACAACAAAACTTGGAAGGAAATAAAATTGTTTACACAATACTCTGAATATATTACTAGTAAGTGTCAGAGTATTATTATGCTTGGTTGCAAAAATAAGGCAAAGTGTAAGAGGATGATTACATAAGGGTAACTGCAAGTTAGATTAACTTCTTGAAGTAAATTAAATATGGTCTTTAATTGTGTAAAAGAAATTGCATGTATGCCCCTCACGCTCCCCTCACACACAGCTGGGCCAAAAAAAAAAAAAAAAGGCAAAAAGCTTTCATGTGATATTATGCAATTAGGTACAAAAAGTTTGTGGAAGCCTCCCGTGAAAAAACAAACATTACCTGCAGGGTAAAATTACTTTGGTGTTTAATTACAAATTTTCTGTAGTTAAAGGTGTTTGTAAGGATGCTTATTAGAGGAAATTTACTGGAATCAAACATAGGACATTTCTGCTTTTAATGGGTAACATACTAAACATAAACTTACCCTGACTACGCCTCCATTATAAGCATTACACTTCTTCTTTCTCACATTGCTATTTCTTTCTCACCAGTTTCATTTTCCCTCTGCCTCTCTTTCCTCCTCCACTTCCTTTCAATATAAAAAATATATTCTCAGATGAGGATTTTAAAAAATTTGATTAGTGGTGGAAAGGTAAATATTGGCAGAGAAAGCAAGCTATTTCTACATAGAGTTTTTCATCATATTTTCAAAGATTATCATAAAAATACTTTAAATTTTGACATATCATTTTCTGAAACCATAGACAGTGCTATTATGCCACTACTAAGAATATGTTTTAAATAAAGTAAATTTAAAATTACATTTCTCTTGTATTGAGTAGCAACATCTTTACTAGTGACTTAAATGATGGCAATAATAAAATGAGTAAAAAAATCTTTACTACTGTAGGAAAAGAACACACAGTTAATTTCATTAATAGGTTTTGATTTATGATGTTTAACATAGAGCTAAAAACAATGAAAAGTGCCAAGTAAAACTTATAATTTTCTTTTAGCCATATAAAATACTTTTTAAAAACTTTTCATGTGAAGTCTTTATTGTATAAAGTTTTCTTTAACTCAAAATTTAGCCTTGTCTTGGATATAAATGATTTTCTATTAAAAGTTAGACTGGGAAAATTGATCCATTTTATATAAGCCACCAAGCAGTCATTAAACTGAAACCTATCTGTCTTTCATTTTATTCTGATGTGTTAAAGTGGCATTTCTTTTATCAATTTATTTTCTTTTCTTTAGCAATTTTAGTTAATATTTCTCCCTTGACTACTTTTTATTTCTGCTTTTGGAACTTTATCACTGTTAGTTTGCTATTCTTCTTTCTGTCTTTGTTTCAACTAAGTTTTAGAATCATTTTGGACTAATATTCCAAATAATGCTTGGAGGAAAAAACACAACATAACACTACAATACAACAAACCAAAATATATCTCAATAAGGATTTCTATGTTCCAGCAGTACTATTCATCTTTTCAAAACAACATTCTATTGAGAACTCATGCTCTTGAGGGAGCAATTCTAAAGAATTTCTGCTACTCACAAGCCAAGTTCCAATATTTTATTTTATAGCAAGAAATAAGGTTACAAAAAGTCTAAATCAACTTGCATCAGCAAATAACCGACTGTGATGTGGAAAAGACGGCAAGCCACACTACTTCAAAGCTAAAACTTTTTGTCTAGTGAAACAAAACCAGATCTAAGTGCCCGAGTATTTTTATATAGCTATAAAACCAACAGTAGCATTTTGAGTAATTAAGAATTTCTCACTTCTTTATTAAGCAAATATTAATTTAAAAGGAACAAGTGGCTGTGTTATTTTTAATACACCTTAAAATATTTTGATCTTGATGCAATTATTTTGCTCTGAAAGTAGTATTTTTACCTACATAAGAATGCACATAAAGAGGTATTATTGTAGAGGGAAGTGATCATAGAGGCCATATAATTCAGTTCATATGTGCCTTCCTCACAAATATGAACACATACAATAAGCAAGAAAAACTCAATTGTCCCAAGTGTCAAAGATATGTCTAATGGTATTTGCTGCTTTGCTACTCCTTCACTCCTCAAACTCCCTTCCTCTCATCTTCTCTACCATATGATCCTGTATATATTAAAATAAATTTATTAGGAATTCAAAACTAAATAAGACAGTCTTGTGTTCTTGTGCATCAAACAGCCTAGTCGGCAGTGGAAAGAAAAAAACAACAACATATATTGATGTTAAATATAAATAATACTATAACACAGTGATCAGTAAAATTAATAAAACTGGGTGATGATTACGGAGGGGCAAAACTCTAAGCAGGTGTTCGGGCAAGGACTTTCTGGGAACTGAGACATGAATGCTGACAGGAGGCAACCAGGAATATCCTGGGTAAAATGTAAGCAGAGCCAGGAAACTAAAGTGAGAACAGGTTTACCTTAGAGGACATGGAGGTTCAGTGTGGCTGACTGATAACGAGGGAAGGGAACCGCGTTAAAAGGTGGACTTTGCATTGCAATGGGGTATTTCAATGGTCTGAGTCAGAAAGGACGAATTTTTATCCATCATTTTGCCTAATAATAAAAAAAGAATCATATCTGATTAAGAGTAATGCCAGCAAGCAGATAAATATATTCATGATCAGGGAGGCTCTGATGGGAGTTGTGGAGATGAAGAAACAGTAATGACATTCAGGCCAGATGTTGGAAGTGAAAAAAGATTTTTTTAAATATATTTTATTGATTTTTTACAGAGAGGAAGGATTAGGGATAGAGAGTTAGAAACATCGATGAGAGAGAAACATCGATCAGCTGCCTCCTGCACACTCCCCACTGGGGATGTGCCCACAACCAAGGTACATGCCCTTGACCAGAATCAAACCTGGGACCCTTGAGTCCGCAGGCCGATGCTCTATCCATTGGGCCAAACCGGTTAGGGCGGAAGTGAAAAATTTAAATGTTTCTGTAAATTTAAATGCATGAAGTTGGAAATGAAAAAGCCACAAAGTCAATTCACCTCCTAGATAATTTGGCAGCTTTTCCAAAAGGTGCTGTTGAGTTCTATAGAAATACTAGAGGCCCAGTGCATGAAATTTGTGCACAGGGGGAGGGTTCCTCAGCCTGCAACCTCTCTAATCTGGGATCCCTTGTGAAATGTCCAACTGCCAGTTTAGGCTCAATCCTGCACCAGCAGTTGGACATCCCTCTCACAATCTGGGACCACTGGCCCCTAATTGCTCACCTGCCTGCCTGCCTGATTTCTCTTAGCCACTCTGCCTGCCTGCCTGATCCCCCTAACTGCTCTCCCCTGCTAGCCTGATGCCCATAACTGCTCTCCCCTGCCAGCCTGATTGCCCCTAATCACCTCTGCCTTGGCTCCACCACTGTGGCTTTGTCCTGGAAGGACATCCGGTCTAATTAGCATATTACCCTTTTATTAGTATAGATAGGCACTGATAGAAACCTCTACTGAATAGCTGGTTTATTCCCTGTGGTGTGTAGGTCCCTGAGCAACTAGCACGTGGAGTCAGAATTCTCCCATCCTGTCTCCCAGGTCGTTTGAATGTTAACAAAATTCACCATCTTCATACATCTCATGATAAGACAGAGTAGCAGTGGGATAGGGTGTGTTCATGGGATCAGCGCCTGTGCAAGTTGTCCAGTAAAACTTTCTTTGTTCATATGCCTCATCATTCCACAGGAGATGAGGGAAAGGCATGGAATAAAAATGTTTTTGGTTTTCAAACTGACCAAGTGGCTTGATTAACGGAGATGGGGAAATGAGAAGGATTGTGATCTTTGTGGGGAGGGTTCTATAATCACTTTACTTTTCAAAAATGATGCTAAAGCTTAAAATAACAACAGATGATCTAGTCAATCCCCTCAAGATGAAAGCTTTGAGAGTATGGGTCAGGAACATAAAATTCTAACTTGTCCAAGGTCATACAACATGTAACTGCTGTAGCTGAGGCTACGATGCTGAAAAGCCCACACTTCAGTCTCCACTCACAGTATAATACATATTAGTTTGCCATTTATCTGCCAAGAAAATATATTAGTTAATAAGTGCTTAGAAGCTAACCTCCTGGAAAACATCGTGGGATGCCTTTCTTGTGTACACTTATGTTTAATTCAAATCGCAAACTGCCCTTGGAATGTAAATGAGTGTGTTCTTCTCAGGTTAAGTGGTAACGTTGTGACAGAGAATAATTTAAAATGTAAGCAGTTTTATTAGTTATTATGCACAGTGTAGAACAAAGATATAGTCTTGTGGGTATTAACATTTTATCTTTTCTCTACGTGAAAAAAATGCCTTGGCATTCTAGGGAACCTATGGGATAATGAAGCATACCGACAGTTTGGAGTCAACTAATTGTACCTTGGCTCAGCCCCATCAGGTCTATGAAAACCTACTCATGCACTCCACTCTGCTGTGCCTCAGTTTCTTTTCTGTGAATTATGGATAGGAAGAAAGAGTGTCATAAAAATCAAACGAGATCGCTCCTAAGAGAATGTCTAAGCATGGTATGCATTCATTAAATGTTAGATTTAACCAATACTGGAATATAAGATGGCATGCACTTTATTTCAAAGAGGGTCTGCTCTTTAAAAGGAACCTTAAAATGTTACCTATGTCTTTTCAGGCATAACTACTCCTACAGTCTCTCTTAAAACTATCATTACATAGCTCTTTAGAAATGTGATTATTCACAATTGAATCACTGGTAGGAACTATAAAAAATGTAAGAGATGTTAGAGAATACTTTTAATGATTGTTCAGCAGAAGTTTTCCTGGGGGGAAATTTAATCATTAAAACTTCCCAAGTATTTTATTATCTTCTCATGAAATTCCCTGTATAGCCATTTCCCTTGTTAATCCACTAATTTATTCTGAGCCTGGTCCTACTGACTAATGTCCCCAGATGTCTTTTAACTGAGTAGCAGTACTGCCAATTAAGGGGCTTCTTTTAACCTTTTGACATTTATATTTTCTACCTAGTGTTGATTATAACATTGGGAAGACATATGGTATGCAGAAAGCACTTTACCTGAGTGAAGCACTAGGCATACATTAAAATGGTAGGAAGAGTTTGTCCTATTAAGCAAGTATAGAATGAAAAACTTTATTTCTAGAAAAATCCAAATCAGTTACCTCTTCACCTGGAGATCTAACTACAAACATAAAGCCTTCAGATCTGCTCCCAAATTTCTTATAAAGTTAGCATTGGTATTGCCTGGAATTAAATGTTATTAATAAGTAGGAATGTCTGATACAGGTATTTGATTTTAAGAAATACAAAGAAAGCCATTTCACACTGTATGACATACTATGAGAATGCCATAAAAATGCATGTCACAGTAACATGTATATCTGAATAATAAGAAATCTAGTAAGTGTCATAGAAATTATTTCATCATCAATTTGTGCACTTATTAATTCACTTTACAAGTTTTTAAGGACCATAATTTATTTGTCAGATTCTTTCTAGACACTGGGAATACAATAATAAAATTAAAAAGAAAAGATGAGACATTTTTCTCACCTAATCTAGCTTAGAATCGACTAAGGGACATATATATTAACCAAATAATCACACAAATAAATATAAAATTAAAATTTATTTATAGAGTGCTAAATAGAAAGGACCTTTGTGTTATTAAAATGTATTATGAAGTAATTTATAATAAGTGAGGTCAGAAGGATTACCTGATGAAATTATAGAGTTAGAATTAAAGACAGAATGGGAATTAAAATCGCAAATGAAGAAATGATTGGGAGAATGATTGCTGAGAGAAGAGGGCATGTGCAAAGGCCCAGTGACAGAGAAAACAGATAACATAAAGGGAAATACAATAAATGGAGTATACCTGGAGTACCAAGATCAAGATGGGAATGTGTTTGGATAAAGGTAGACAGATAGGTAGAGTCAAACTATCTAGCCTTGTTTTCTAATTTAACATAGTTCTATCTAAAGACAAATGAAAATAAGATATTTTAAGTGAGGGAAATGTAATTAAATCAAAAGTTTGATAAGAGCACTCTACTTGATACATAGAAAATAGCTTAGTTAGGGTCAGCTTTGTATATACTGAGACTAAATTTTCCTATTGGGTGGGTGCAATATTTTAAACTAAGGACGGGGTAGCTGGAAATGGCCAGATAATAGAGAAGAAAAGCTGATAGATTCAAGGGATATTTAAGTAATAAAATGTCTAAGAAATATTGATGGCTTGAATAAACATAAAAAGAAACAAGGAAATGTTGAATTTGGCTTCTAGGTTCTCAACTTTAAATAATTATGATGGTGTTATGTATAAGAGAAGAAACCCTACTAGGCCACAAAATTGGGGAAGGGAAATTTGTGTGTTGTATTTTGAACTTGTTGCTTTTAAGGTGAATTGGGACTTCAAAGGAAGGTGCCATAGAAGAATAGAGATACATAGGTACGGAGCCCAGAGGTCAGAGTTGGGATAGAAGTTATCAATGTGAGATAAATCTCATAAAAGTAACAATTGAATTCACTGACATGTGAATGGTGTTTATTCTGGAAAAAAATATTTGAAATAAGGTGAATCTTGTTTCACAAACAAGAGTCAAAGAAACAAAAAAATGATAAAAGAAAAAAAAAGATCAGGAAGAAGAGTGAATCCAGTGCCATAAAAGAAGATGATTAAGTCAAACAAGCCAAGAAAGGTGAGAGTTTCAAGGAGAGCGGTCAACAATATAAACTACAGCAGATTCAGCATCACATAATGGATTTTAGCAAATTGTATTTTTGGGCAATAAGACAGAGGGAGTCCAAATTAGAGTGGAGCAGATAGTGAGCGATAAGTAGGTAGAGCTATTTTTATCAACTGGCTGCACAGGTGAATACAGGCACATATGTGCTGCATAAGATGTGGAATGGTTTAATTTAGTTTTGCTTGTTTTCTTCTTTGGAAAAGAAATCCGTGAGCAATTAATTTAATACCATACAAAAGGAAAGAATAAATATGTTAATGAGTTTGAGAAATAGAGGTAGGAAAAAACCCCCATCAAATCACAGTCTTACAAAACAGACAAACAAGGAAAAATGGAGATAGTGATGTTATATGAAAAATAAAATGTTCAACAGGAAATAGGTGTAGTTATAATGCAGGTAAATACAATGAGAGTTACTTCTGTGGAATAGCAAGTGTGAAAGAAATTGAATTTCAGTAGGAAATGATAAGAAATAGATTTTTTTTCTCTATGCTGTACAAGGGACTCAGCAAGTTTACAAACCAGTGAGTAGGAAAAATTGAATGCAGGAAGAACAGAATGACCATTTGTAGGTATAGAACCCCAATCACAGGAGTAGAGATTGGCCTTAGATTGCAGAAGAAACATGGGTCTTTTTAAAGCTGTGGAAAAATATAAAAATAATGTATGGTAAAGATTAGCTTTCATGTACACTGATATATACACTTAATACACATATACTTGTATACTGGTAGATACACATCTGCATATATGCGAATGAGTATACATATACACTAAAAATAGTGTAAGCTTTTAACCTTCTTGCCGTTCCTTTGATAATTGCTAGTTGCATCATTTTACCACGTTACTTTACTACTTTTGTTGGAAATGTCTCACAATTACAAAGTGATGAGAAAACTGTTCAATGTTTCTTCCAAGTACTAAAATACGATGAGGACAGGATTAAATTTGTGTTATAGCTCTTAAAACTATAGCACATGGGGGAAACAGTCGTCTGGATATAGGTGCCTTCCAAGTATCCCTGAATTATATTTTCCCCAAATGCTTGGATTTTAGGGCTTTTTCTTAGCAATCCCCATTATGTTATGAGACCCTTTGCAGTTTTTTTAGCTTCTAGAAGACTTTAAACCAGCTGTGGAACAACCTACACAATTATTGAAGAATATAAGATGTATTTCTCATAATCAGTTAATACTCTGCATTTGAGAAGAGTTCTTTCACCTGAAATTTGATGTCATTTATGTTGTATAATCATCAATTCCAAGTCATTGTTTCTTTAGGCATTAGGGAGATTCTCTGGCAATATTTTAGAACAATCATTGTGTGTTGATACAAAAGATCAGTGTTATACCTCATGTCTTTTTTGAGGATAAAATTAGTAAAATGAGAAGGAGCACATTATAGTGTAAAGACCGGTGATTTTGCAAATAAATTAACTCATTGAAATGCTAGCATTATGTCTAAATAGTTGTATTATGTTGATAATTTTTCCTAAATCTTAAAGAAAAATGTTGATATTCTTACTTGCACTATCTCTTTTTCTTTCTTTTTAAAAGTGTATCTTTATTGTTGAAGGTATTACAGATGCTCCTCCCCAGGCCTTCATTGCAATTGTCTGTGTCCATGGGTTATGCATATATGCATATAAATTATTTGGTTAATCTCTCCCCTCCCCACCCCCACCCTGCTCTTCCCTCTGAGAATCCTTAGTCTGTTTCATGCTTTCATGTCTCTGGATCTATTTTGTTTGTCAGTTTATTTTGTAGATTCCACATATAAGTGAGTTCATGTACTTCCAATACCTTTATGTTTGCCAGTTGGTACCAGATAGTTTTCAGTTCTCAATATTACGTCCTATTCAACCTGAAAAGAGGGAGGGAGAAGAAATTTGAAATCTATGGCATATAGCTAGATTACGTTGTATTCTTCCTGACATAGCAAATAAACTACCTCCAAGTCCTTTCCTCCATCATATGCACTTCAATTGACTTCAACTGAAGACGATTCAAGTGACTCCCTCTTCTTTAAAGCCCAAATTCTCTCCACCTGAAGAACATAAGGTTTAATTCATTTTGCGACAGCATTTTTAAGTGTATTAAATAAGATTACTTTTCCTAATATTATTTATTTCCTCTACTCTAACCTGCTTTTTAAAATTATCTCATAATTTAAATAATCTTGGTAAACTTCTAGAAACTATTTTTGTCACTGATTATTATTGAAATTAATGAATATTGTAAAAGTAATTACAAATGAAATTAAAATCATGTACTAGACAAGTTTAAAATCAGTTACAATTAGGAGTTAAAAAGAACCAGGTACTACACAAAATTATGGGTGGAATAATATAAAGAGTACTTTTCTTTTTTTTTTTTTAAATATATTTTTATTGATTTCAGAGAGGAAGCGAGAGGGAGAGGGAGAGAGAGATAGAAACATCAATGATGCCAAAACCGGTTTGGCTCAGTGGATAGAGCGTCGGCCTGCGGACTGAGGGGTCCCAGGTTCGATTCCGGTCAAGGGCATGTACCTGGGTTGTGGGCACATCCCCAGTGGGAGATGTGCAGGAGGCGGCTGATCGATGTTTCTCTCCCATCGATGTTTCTAACTCTCTATCTCTCTTCCTTCCTCTCTGTAAAAAATCAATAAAATATATTTAAAAAAAAAAAAAAAACAACAAAAAAAAAAAAAAAAAAGAAAGAAACATCAATGATGAGAGGGAAACATTGATCGGCTGCCTCCTATACATCCCCATCTGGGGATCAAGCCAACAAACCAGGCATGTGCCCGGATCTAGAATAAAATTGTGACTTCTTGGTTCATAGGTTAACGCTCAACCACTGAACCATACTGCTTTCCCCCTCTTTTTTAAAATTAAGCTATTGTATTTCTAATTGTGAGTTTTAAAAGTTCTTTATATGTTTTGGATACAGGTCCTTTATCAGATAGGGTTTTGTAATTTTACCCCTATCTGTAGTTTAATTTTCATTCTCTTAGTAGAAGATTTTAAATTAACAAAGTCCAACTTTTCTGTTTTAATTTTCTTATAGATCATTATTTTTGCTTTTATATCTTAAAAACTCATTGGCAAACCTAAAGTCAATTAGATTTTTTCTTTTTCTCTTTTAGAATTGTGAGGTTTTTGAATTTTACATTTAGGACTATGATCCATTTTAAGTTCATTTTGGTCATATTTGTAGGTTCTTGGTCAAGAGTAACCATAATTTGGATTTGTATGTCCAATTTTTACAGATCCATTCCTTAATAGACAATTTTTCTTCTCCTTTGAGTTATCTTTTTGGCTTAGTCAAAATTTAATAGAATATATGTATATGTGTCTATATCTTAGTTCTCTATTCTTTTCCAGTTGATCTAGATGTCTTTTTTCTTTCTTGTTTTTTTTTTTTTTTTTTTCCAATACCAATGTTTTTGTTACTGTGGCTTTGTACAGTAAATCTTGAGATCAGATAGTGTCAGTTTGTTTTTCCCCCTAACTTAGTTCTATTTTTATTGTTATGATGACTATTCTGTGTCCTTTGCCTTTACATGTTAACTTTAGAATGAATTTCTATCATGAAGCTAGAAACACTTCCAGTTGCTATTCATTTTCCAATTCCAAATTACTTCAAAATGTTTAAACATGTGTAATAGCAGCATTTCACTCTCACTACCAAAATCTGTGTTAGTATCTGAGGTCTGTCTCCCTTAACACCACAATCTGAGTCACTTTAAACAGAAATTTACTTATTCTCTCATGGTTTTGGAGGCTAGAAATTCACAATAGAGCTGTTGCAAGGGACATTCTCACCTGGAAGTTTCTAGGGGAGCATCTTCTGTTACCAGAAATCCTTGGTATTTCTTGTTTTGCAGATGCGTTAATTTGATATCTGCCTCCATTGTCCCACGGTATTGTTCCCATGTATCTCTGTGTTCAGATTTCCCTCCTCTTATAAAGACACCAGTGTTTGGATTAAGGCCCACTGTAATTCAGCATAACCTCATATCAACTTGATTAGAGTGGCAAAAACCCTATTTACAAATGAGGACATATTTTCAGGCATTAGGAGTGAGAAATCCACATATCTTTTGGAGGATACAATTCAACCCAGAATATTGGATAACAGGAACTCATGTAAGTAAGATTTTCATGTGAAATGCTATGTTGATATGGTTAACATTGAGCCGTGTTTAATATATGCTGTAGCTTTAAGTGCAAGGAGCTTCAAAATTCAGGTGCCTGTTGTTTTTCCTTCATTATGTGAGAAAGGAAGGCTAGAGGGGCTGAAATCAGAGAAATGTCCTATTGCCAGGTGAAATGGGCTCCTGGGAATTTATTTTTGCTGGAATGTAAGCCTTCCGCGTGGAGAATACTCTCAGCACATTTCAAATGCTTACCTTCAGCCTTGGCGGTGGCTTAGTTGGTTGGAGTGTCCCCTCTACAAAAAGGTTTCAGGTAAGTTCCTTGGTCAGGGTCCTTAAGAGAGACAACCCATTAATGTCTCTCTCTCCCTCCCCCTCTCCCCCTCTCCCCCTCTCTCCCTCTCTCCCTCTCTCCCTCTCTCTGAAATCAATTAACATATCCTCTATTGAGGATTAAAAAAAAAAAAGTTTACTTTCCTCTTCTGCCAGAAGCATGTTTCTTGATATTTTAGAACCTAGTTGGGATCTTAGAGATAGAAGACACAACAACACGGGGTTCCCCAAAGACTGCTGACCCCAGGAAATCCACTCTATTCTATAAACATTTTTTAGCAGTTTTTCAGAATGACCACTTATGGCTCCAGCAAGTTCTGCTTCAGGTAAGAGTCTTACCTGTGATTCTCTGAAATGCCGATTTTTCCAGATTTCAGACTCTCAGCTTGACCCTTGATATTCTTTCTCTGATGGATCCAAAAATGTTGTTGATTCTCAGTTTGTTTGGAATTTATATTCCAAGGATGGGATCGAAAACTTCTAGGCCTTCTTATGTCAGTATTGAAACTATAATTCTGTTGCTTTAAATTTTTGAAACATAGTTTTGCCATTTATAAGATACTTGGTTGACTGATTCTTTAAGCATTTTGACTATGTCTTTGCATTGCCTTCTGAACTCATTGTTGCTGATGAGTACTCAGCCATTAATTTTATTGGGTTTCTTTTGTATGTTATGAGTAGCTTTACTCTGGCTCCTTTTGAATTTTTGTCTTGGTTTTCAGCATTTTTACTAAAATATATGAGTAATATGTTGGCTTTTATCATAATTTTTCTGCTTCTTTCTTTGTTACATTACTTGAATATTATTCTAATAGACACTTCTGGTATGAGAACAACTGATCTCTGATTTACCTTTTTATGTAATGTTAGCATCGATTTTTTCATTACTATTTATGTTCAGGAGATCATGTTCCTTTCCTGTAATGTTTTTGTTAGGGTTTCGACTAAGGTAGGTTACTCTCATCTCATAAAATTATTTGGAAGTATTTCTTCTATTTCTATTAAAAGCTTATGTGAACTTGGTATTATTTATTATTAAAAATGTCAAGTGTTTTTACCAGTGAACATATAAAATTGTGCAGGTTTGGGGGGAGGAGGATGATTTTTAAAATAGATTAATGTGAATCAGATGAATCCTATAATCTTTCTTCATTCAGTCTTACTTAATTGTGCTTTGGAGGAATGTTTTTTAACTTTAATTGTTCATATTATTGGGGTAAAGCTGTTGTTAACATCCACTTATTTTATTTTGAATTCCTCTGTGTTCTCCGGGATGCACTATCTGTACTGCTGTGTGGTGATATGATTTGTATACATTTACTTTTTATTAATCTTGCTGTAGTGTTATCAACTTAAAAACCCACTATTTTTATTTTTTTCCCATTGTGTGATACCAGCACTAATTTTCTGTTCTTACTTTTATTATGTAGTTATTCATGTTTTCTTTTAGTTTGTTTTTCCCCTAAACTTTGGATATGAAGAATATGTCATATATTTTCAGACTTATCCCTTTTCTCAAATATAAATTTAAAGCTATACATTTCTTTCTGAGCTTTTTGGCTCAGGTACACATTTTGAAATATGTTATTATTATCATTCTGCTTTTTGTCATTGACCTGTGTTTTGTTTTCTATATTATTTAGGATTATATGTTTTAATGCCAAGAGGTGTAGATGGGGTAGTTCCAGACTTGAATTTGGCTGGAACTGGAATGCCACAGGTCCCAGAACCTACATGAGCATTTTCCCTGATGCTATTTCCATCTCAATAACGCAGCTCAGCTGAGTGTGCACAATAATCACCAGCTATATTGACAGCAGTGGTTCTCAACCTTGGCTGCACATTAGAATCACCTGGGAATCTTTTTAAAATCCTGATTTCTGGGCCTCATCCTCCGGAAATTCTGTTTCTTTGTTATGAAGTGGGGCACAACATTAGTAACAAACAGAATTTCTGGAGGATGAGGCCCAGAAATCAGGATTTTAAAAAGATTCCCAGGTGATTCTAATGTGCAGCCAAGGTTGAGAACCACTGATCTACAGCCTCACTTGTTTTCCTCTTGAGCTGGACTTTTGTTGTTTCTCTGTGACTAATTACAGCTAGATTCCATTCAGGTGCTCCTGCCTGCACATATATCTATACTCCATGTTGTCCCCCATGAGACTATATCAATAATTGTAATACCACTCCTGTACTCCAAGGGTTCTAATCACCTCACATACCGGCATCAACAGGGTCCATATCACCAAGACTAACGTGCAGAATTCTAACTTTAATCATAAAACTGAGTCATAGCCCTTAAAGGAATTCTCAGATTTGAGGCAGTTTATAGATACAGGACACTTTCCATGGAAGGGAAGCCAGATCCCCTTGAAAAAAGACCCTGTAAAACTGTCAAAACTTATCCTGTTAATCTATCCCCCAGACCTCTTCATAGGGACCACAGAAATTTACCAGGGAGATTGTACATTAGGGGAAAAGGAAAAAATCACATTTTTCTAAAATTTCTAGACACAGGGTTTTAATTGGTCCCAATTCCCAGGAATAGAAACCTAAGGTGGGAGCCATCAGTGGAAGGAGGGGCTTTTGGAGGTTGGGTCATCAAAATTTTTTAAAAAATATATTTTTATTTATTTCAGAGAGGAAGGGAGAGGGAGAGAGAGAAAAAAACCCTCAGTGATGAGAGAGATCTATTGATTGGCTGCCTCCTACACAGCCCTCAACCCAGGCCTGTGCCCTTGACTGGAATCAAACCTGGGACCCTTCAGTCCTCAGGCCAACACTCTATCCACTGAGGCAAACCAGCTACGGACATCAAAGAATTTTTAACTCCAGTGTCTCTCCAGTGGGCCCAAAGGATCTCTGAACCAATTTTGTAGTTGTTGGTTTTTTTTTGTTTGTTTGTTTGTTGTTGTTTTTTTGTGTGTGTTTTTTTTTTTTGGTGTTTCTTTGTTTTTTGTTGTTGTTGTTTCTTTTTATGTTTTGGAATGCATAGTTTAAAAAAATATATTCAGCAACCAGGAGAATGTCCACATTGGTGCCCTGGCATGTGGAGGGAAAGCTGTTATGGTACAAAAGACCAAGTGGGAACCTCTAGAACTGTTTCTGCCCACAGAATGTAACAAATAGCAATGCCACTTTCTGGAGTAATTTTAGAGCCTTGAGTGCCGCCATTGAGGACTTGAAAGGTGTGGGGATGGGGGTTCTTCCCACATCCAATTCAACATGCCTGTCTTACTTGTGAAGAAACAGGTGAAAGTGTGTAATAATCCTATAAAATAAAAGGCTAATATGCAAATTGACCGAACAGTGGAACAACCGAAACAACCGAACCAACAAACAACTGGTCACTATGATGTGTGCTGAACACCAGGGGGCGTGTGCAAAACATGGCAGCATTGGCCATGGCGGGATGGTGGAGCAGGTGAGCGGGGGTGCCAGGCCAAAGTGGGGCTCCGGCCACTGTCATTGGGGTGAGCCTCTGGTGGTTACTGAAAATTCTTTGCTCCTGCGTGCCACGGTTCTGCCTGGCACTCACACCTGCTGCCAGTGCTGGCCCTGCTCGCACCCGCTGCCAGTGCCCAGCATCGGTCTCTATCTCTTGGTGCCATCAGCAGATGTGAGCCACAGCTGCTGGTCCTGATTGCCCCTGAGGGCTTCTCCACCTCGCCCTGCTCCTGAGGGGCAATTGGGGCAGCAGCTGCCACTTGCACCCACTGCTGGCACAGGCCCCAATCATTCCGCACTGTCAGGGGATGCAAGCTGGGCCTGTACTGTCAGTGCATGGGAGTGACGGCAGCAGGAGCAGGACTGCAGGCGGACAGGGGCCCGGGGCAGTGGTGGGAGGGGCTGGGTGGGAGCGTGGAAGATGGGCTGAGACCCGCCTCTGTGCCCACTGTAGCCTCTTGGCCCACAGTTCCTTTCAAGGTGCACCAATTCATGCACTGGGTCCCTAGTAATCATAAAATTAATCAGTAGGTGACTCCAGTTGCAAATGGTATTTCAGATGAGAATTTATAGCTGGAGAAAATAAACAGATACTTCAATGCCTGGTGTGTAGCTATACTGAGACAAATGTAGGAGCTTTTGTTCATTTATTTATTTTTTCTCTTATCTGTTAGTAACAATCATCAGAAATAGTTTGCTTTCAGCTTGCAATGCCAATAATCCACTTCTTGTATATCAAGGATATATTAATGCTTCAGCTCCAAGTTATGATTTAGATTTCAGAGAACTCAATCATTTTTACCTTCCACAAGAAGCATGCTTATCCATTATATTGATAATACCATGCTGGTTGGACCTGGTGTGCAAGAAATAGCAACTACTGTTGATATATTGGCAGGAACTTTGCATGTCAGAGGGTGGGAAGTAAATCCAAGAGGAGAGAGGAGTCTTACACCTCAGGGGAATTTCTGGTAGTCCAGTAGTGTGAAACTTACTGAGGTATCCTTTCTAAGGTGTCGAATAAATTGTCTTATCTGGCTATTTTTACAAAAAAAAAAAAGAAAGAAAACAACAGGTATATTGGGCCTCTGAGCTCTGGAAGCAACATATATCTCACTTGTGTGTGTTACTCTGATCTAAGAAGCCCCCCAAACTTCTACTTTTAAGCAGGACTCAAAACAACAGAAGTCTCCACAATGAGTCCAGACTATTATGTAAGATGCTCACTGATGATTTGAGCAACACGATCTAGCAGATCAATTAATATTTGAATTGACAGTGAGAGATCCTTGTGATTTTTTGAACCCATGAAAGGCCTGTGTAGGTGAATCATAATGCTGATTCTTAGGAGTAAAACTCTGCCAACCTCTATTAATAACTAGTCTTCTTTTGAGAAATAGCTTTGTATGATCAAAGGCTTAATGATGTGGGCCACCATTTACCAAACAACCTGAGCTGTTCATTATGAAATGTATGTCATCTGACCCTCCAAGTCACAGTGTTGACTGTTCCTTTAATCAAGTGGAAGTGGTATATATGAGATCAGGCTAAAGCAGACCCTGAAAGTACAAGCAAATTAAATGAGAAAGGGACCCAAATGTCCATGGCCCTTACTGCTACCACAGTCCTTCCTGTTTCTTACTCTGCACCTATGATCTCATAGAGAGTCATAAGTTGTTGATGGTTAAAGGGAAAACTTTGGCCTGGCTGACAGATGCTCCTGTACAATATACAGACACCCCCTGGATGTAGACAATGGAACACCATAGTCCCTTTATAGTATAGCTGTGAAGGACGGTGGTAAAGTAAATTTCTCTCAGTAGGGAGACCTCCAAGTGGTGCACCTGGTTGTTCATTTAGAACAGTGGTTCTCAACCTTCTGGCCCTTTAAATACAGTTCCTCATGTTGTGACCCAACCATAAAATTATTTTTGTTTCTACTTCATAACTGTAATGTTTGTTGCTACTGTTATGAATCATAATGTAAATATCTGATATGCAGGATGGTCTTAGGCGACCCCTGTGAAAGGGTCGTTCGACCGCCAAAGGGGTTGCGACCCACTGGTTGAGAACCACTGATTTAGAAGGCTATGTGGCCAGAAATACGTAATGGTCCATATGGGCTGTGATGAATAGTTTTGCTGGCTGGTTTGAAAGAAATAAAATTGGTATCAAGAAGATCTGGAAGAGATGTATCTGGATAGTCCTTGTTGAATATGAAACAATATGAAGATATATATGTCTGATGTGATTACCAAAATGTGACTTTAGCAGGGGACAGTTTCAATAAGGAAATATGTGAGGTAACCCATTCTGATAAGTCAACCTGGCTAGAGCAACTAACCTACCAGCAGCAAAGAATAACACTAAATCCTGCATATGACCCTCATTCCTAGGGGTGGTCAGCAGCTACCTGGTGGCTGACTGAATACCTTCAATTATTTCAGTTATGGAATGGGCTGCACTTCTCAATTACTTTCTCTGGGTATAGATTTATCTTCCTGAATGCAAACTTTTGCCAAAACACATTTTTAGACCTACAAAATGCCTACTCTACCATCTTGATAGTCCATATTGTATTTATGTTCAAAAACTCACTCTGCAGAAAATAGATTATGATGATGGACTTATCTTTATAAAATGTACTGTTCATATCACGTTTCCATAATCGTGAAGCCCTTGGCTAGATAGAAAATGTAAGTGGCCCTGTGATGATGGAGTTATAGCACCAACTAGGTGGCAACGTCTTGTGAGGGTGGGGGAATGTCTTCCAGGATGCTCTACATGCTCTACATCAATGTTCAATTAATTCAGGGATGTTGTGCCCAAAGCAAAGAGTTAGAGGTCTGAAAATCAACGTGTGAAAATGGAATGACTCCACTTACTAGTGACCTACTAGGAAAATACATTTTTTTCTTATTCGCACAATCTTAAGCTCTGATGGTTTAGAAGTGTAAGCTTCAAAGGGACAGATGCTTCTCCCGGGAGAGACAATACTAATGTAAATGTTTAACTGCCATTCAGCCACTTTGGGTGCCTATTGCCTCTAAATCAATAGCCAATAAAATGAGCAAAATAAACTGACAAACAAAACAGGACCAGAGGCATGGATATATGAATAGGCTGACAGATCTCAGAAGGGAAGGAGCTGGGGAGGACTGGAAGAGATTAGCCAAAGAACATATATGCATGTATACATGGCCCATGGACACAGGCAACTATGTGGTGAAGGCCAGTGGAGGAGGGAGGGGACTGGTGAAGGGGGTGGGGGGAGATTGGGGGACATCTGTAATAGTGTCAACAATAAAAAAGGAAGGTATTGTACTAGATGGAATGATTTTTCATGATATCCTAGGGAAAATTGTGTTGTTATTATAAAATGGAGATAAGCAAACATACCTGGAATATAAAAGATATCTTAGGGTTCCCTAACCATGTTCGGTGATTAAAGTCAATGGCAAACTTTAATAATCTAGTTGATGCAGGACTTCTAATGATCCAGATCTTGAGGTTAAGGCCTTAGGATCGGAACTGAGTCTTCCCTGAGGAAGGAATTCTGTGTGTGAACTACAGCTCTCGAAGATGCCAGTCTCTCAGGTTACCCGTCCTACGTCCAATTGCAGACTTGTATAGCTAGTACCAATAATCACATAATGATATATATATATATATATATATATATATATATATATATATATATATATATATATATATATCAGCTTAATTATGTCTTAGCACATAGGCTGATTAAAAACCCAAACTGACAATTTTAGAGCAAGATTTTCCTTCACACATTGAAATGTAAAACAACACATATTAAAATAACTTCCTTAAAGGCATTATATGGAGCATGATCTACAATTTCTAATAAGCAAAGTAATAGAAAATAAAATATACTTTTGATTTTTTTTTTGGTCTATATTTACTGTTATTAAATGATTCAAGACAAAAATTCTGTTTTCAAAGAAGTTTTCCCTTTGGCGTGCAGCTATGTGTTTAATCCCTTAAGCAAATTAGCAAGATCGTTATAAATTAGTTTTGATGTGTTTTCTAATGTACCACTCTTTAAAGAAAGTTTTACCTAATTGCATATTAATATTTAAATTATATAAAAACTCATGAATTTAGAAGCAGGTTTTAGCATGTTAGATCTTTAGGAACTGATGGGAAATGTGCGTACATATTTATAACTATAGTAGTTTAATAAACTATTATTCATTGTTGAGTATCATTTGTCTTTAGTTACAGATTTGATAATGAATAATAAACTCTAGTAGAGAATGTTTAATTATTTAATCAAATATACTAGTTAACACATCTTTACTTAGAGAGACGAGGTTATTTTAATACATTTCTTCCACCTAAGTAAAGACATAAATCTACCAATATTCTTTTGTAGAATGAATGCAGTAATTAAATATTTAATACAAATAAAGTACACATATTCAACATAACTTTACTTCTAAAAATGAAAATTTTCTGTTTTCTGCTGAAAAATGTTGGGAAATAGGCTCTCTCCTGTCATTCATTACTAAGAAAAAATACTAAGTAAAAAAAGGTGTATATGCAAAGATATTTCTTTATTCTTTAACATGACTCTATCACCATCTTTAGATGACTAATGACATTTCTGTGTTCATGTTTTAGTTGATATCAATGAGATGAATCTATTCGGCCGTATTGTGAATCATTCTTTGAGTCACCTGATTTTAATGAAACAAATAGTGAAAATAGAGTCTTCTCTTTGTCATACATTTATCAGCATAAATTATTGGTAATTGAAAAAAAACACATAATACAGTATTGGTAATAAATTTTTTAAAATATTGACTTAATAGGATATAGAAATATTATTCTAAATTACTGTAAGTTTTTGCTTTGAATCTGGTATTGCATAATCACACATTGAACAGAATTGCTGATTATCTGGTATTACATTTCTGAAAGGAAATTTGATATATGTATTTATAGATTAAGTAGTGGAGAATTAACAAGCAATGATTCCTATGTTTTTTGGAAATTTTCCAAACAATTATGTAAAAAAATCATCATAAAAGATGAATTAAGTAAAAATAATGATTAAAAACCATCATTCTTAATGCAAAAAGAATTTTACTTTTTTATCTTCATAAAAATAAACAGTGCAAAGAGAAACACAGGATACATTAAACAAGCAATGTTATTAAAATAGGTCAACATTTATTTTCATTATAAACATTACCACAGAAATATTTTTTTTAATTAAAAAAATTAATGAGCTAAATTGTGGTGTTATATACAGTATTCACATGCATACACATATACACACATATACATAAACACATACTTTCCCTCTCAAGATATCTTCTTCTTTACAAAAAGCAATGTCAAAGATCCATTTGAGCACCCAAGTTTAATGACACCCATCTGTTTGGCTGACAATTTTCTCCAGGGCAACCTTGGGTCCCTGACTTCTCTTTTGTTTTTCTTTTCCTAAATAAGGAGTCTGATGTTCTAATTATATTTTCATTTCTAAGTGTACATAATCCTTGTTCATTAAGTTTATTGTTTAGGGTCTTTTCCTTGGTTCTTTTCCATCAGGCTTCTGGCTGAGACAGAGCATATATCTCTGGCCTCATAGAAGTATAAGCATAACTGTGTTGCGGCCCTTACTACTTTTATTATAATAATTTCCATGTCCATTTTCTCTTCTAGGCATAACATTTATTATGTTACTACCCCAAGCATCTGCCTATTTGCTCCCTATCATCTCAATCCTTCATTTTCAATGGCATGTCATATAAAGTCATTGACATTATTGAAGTGTCTTGACAAGTGCAGGTGGAAATATAAATTAGGCAGCTACCTGAATGTAAGGCTCAAAGCTTGGTTGCAGGAACAGTGTATTCATATTCTGGAATCTATGGTGCTATAGAATTTATGATGGGGTGAAGTTGGGGGGGGTGCTCGAATTCTCTAAAACAGGCTGGTTATATTTGCCTTTAAATTATCTCCAGATTCTCATATTCAAAAGGGCACCACAACTGCAAATTGTAGAGTGGCACAGCTTACGAAATATATCATGTTTATTTTTTCCCCTCCAGAATTGGGCAGTATATCTTTTTGAAGTTATGCCTATCTTTATTGTTCAGGTTATACCGGAGTCAGAATGAACTGCATGAAACTATTTAGAAGTCTGAATGTAAAGTAAAATCGCCTTATCTGTGGTATGACTAATGTTGCACCACATTCTTGTTTTCAAGTTGACATTATAAATCTGCTTAAGTGGGTTTCTTAGTTTAAAACATATGCAGTCTTTGTCTCCCCTCTACATTGGCTCTTTCTAGCTAGATGAAAAAATATAAGCTTTCTATTTCTCAGCAACAAAGTCAGAGTACCATTAATATAATTAAAACAATAATTTATTGTTGCAAATTCTCACCTACTCAATTTAATGAACAGCTATTTTATTCAGTTTCAAAGGAAGTCAGTCCCTCTGACTAATCAAAATTTAGTGTATCCAAATGGCATTTGGATGAAGTATTCATAAAACCTGTTACCTGAATTTACCAAGTACATACTTTCAAATATATTATTATCTCAAGAAATTAATACATCTAACCCTTTCACAATACACAAACTTCTCTACTGTATTATAATTCTGAAAGTTGAAGAAGAAAAGAAAAAGTAGCTTCAGTAATGAACTTCTATAGCTCAATGGTTGCATCCTCTTCCTTTATTAGATCCTTTATATTCTCCATATTCAAAAGAATATTGACAGATTTGTTAAGAGTAATTCATAAGAGACAATGGGTTCATAAAATATTTTTCATATCTAGTGGCATGAAAATTAATATGTTCTAAAATTTAATGTGTGGTTTTATCATAGGAAAGTGTGAGCTTTACAGGTACATGCTAGATGCTATGGACACAATAATTTGAGCAGTAATTACTTCATAGTCAACAGTTGTAGATTCATTTTCTATTTGGAATATTCCATAAGTAGAAAATTAACTCTTAGATACATAACAACTTGAAAAAAATTTAGCAACTAAATTAAATATTCACATGTTTATTTTAGCAGTGCCATGCTGTACTTATATATTAACAAGATATAATACTTTACTATATACTATACTTCAGGGACTCACTAGAATATGAGCAAAGAAACATACCACTAATCAACAAATGTATCTTGAGGTGCTGGAAGCGATGTATTTAAAAGTTGGAATTGTGAGAAATCATCTAATTGCAGGGACTTCACCAAAATTTGTTCTTCCTGATAGATTTGAGAAAATGTATGAGAAACATTCATTTATAAAATATAAAAATTACAGAGGTGGGCAAAACTAGGTTTAGAGTTGTGAGTATGCAAAACAGTTTATTTTTATATTATTACTAGAGGGGAAGGTACCTCAGCCCGGACCCCTCGGGGGATGACCACCTGGTGGCTTAGGCCTGCTCCCTGGGTGGTTGGACCTAAGCTCACAATCATACATCCCCCTGGCACCCTGGCAGCCCTCGGGGGATGTCCACTTGCCTGCATGGAGCAGACCTAAGCTGCAGTCAGACATCCTTAGCGCTGCTGAGGAGGCAGGAGAAGCTCCCACCACCACCACTGTACTGGCAGCCATCAGCCTGGCTTGTGGCTGAGCAGAGCTCCTCCCATGTGAGATCGCCCTGACCACCAGAGGGCAGCTCCTGCATTGAGCATCTGCCCCCTGGTGGTCAGTGTGTGTCATAGTGACCAGTTATTCCCAGACTTTCTGCTGTTAGGGTCAGTTTGCATATTACCCTTTTACTATATAGGATAGAGGCCTGGTGCACGGGTTGGGGCCAGCTGGTTGCCCTCAATGGTGTCCCGGATCAGGGTGGGGGTACCGCTTGGGTGCCTGGCCAGCCTGGGTGAGGGGCTGATGGCTGTTTGCAGCTGGTCACACTCCCTTCAGGGTGGGGGTCCCCACTGGGGTGCCTGGCCAGCCTGGATGAGGGGCTGATGGCTGTTTTCAGGCTGCCTGCACCCCCTTTAGGGTGGGGTTCCCCATTGGGGTGCCTGGCCAGTCTGGATGAGGGGCTGATGGCTGTTTTCAGGCTGGCCACACCCCCTTTAGGGTGGGGGTCCCCACTGGGGTGCCTGGCCAGTCTGGATGAGGGGCTGAGGGCTGTTTTCATGCTGGCCAAGCCCACTGGCGACTGAAGCTACCAACCTCTGCTTTTTTTCTTTTTTTATTCTGAGATTTATTTACATTGTATAATTGAAAGTTTGTTGCTGCTCCAGCTCTGAGGCCACGCCTGCTGAAAGCAGCTATTTGGGGTTTGTTTAGCTTCTATAATTGCAACTTTGTTGCTCAGAGTGGAGATCAGAGCTGGGCCGCAGCAGGGCGGAAGCTTGGCTTCCTCCATCACTGGAGCAAGCAAGCCTCCTGCTCGCTTCAGCTGCGTGGCTGCCGGCCACCATCTTGGTTGGCTTAATTTGCATATCATGCTGATTAGCCAATGGAAGTGTAGCGGAGGTATAGTCAATTACCATGTTTGTCTATTCTTAGATTAGATTTATTCTTGTTTATCCTTGTATTATTATTACTTTTCCATATGAACAACTGTAAACCTACTTTTGCCTAACCCTGTAATTATTAAAATGAAAAATTAATATTTTGTAACATAGAAATTTTGTAAATGTACAAGGTACTTATACAAAGACACTGTGATGATAGATATCTTACCAAGATAAAAAGTAAGATGCCTTGTATATTTTATTGTTTTTATGGATATATGAAAAATCCAGCAGTTGAAACAAGTCTAATGATAAGTAATGAGGATGGCTATATTAAGAATAAAAATATTGTGCTATTGATTCTATTCTTGTAAACATGGTCAATATTCTAAAATGCATTTTCACTTTTATTTATTGGTTTTAGCTTCAGAAAATAAGTTCATTTTTGCAACTGCATTTGACAGGCAGAAGTTATAACTTGGAGTCAAGTGCCTTGGCTCAACTCCCACAGAGAGTAGATTGCAGGTTGCCACCTCCTTGATGTTTACATTCTACCAGAAAAATACCGCTGGGATGCAAAACTGACAAGAAGCTCATTTATACATTTTTTTTTAAATCGCATACATCTCAGATATATAGAGAAACAATCTACAAATAAATTTTAAAGGAATATGCTAAACAGAAGGAGAGGGTTAGTTCTCTTTGCCTTTGGTACTAGGGAAATCTAAATTTATTATTTTTTTATAATTGTATTTATCCTTACAATGTCTCCTATTAGTTCCTATTTGATAGTAACACATTTTTTCCCATTATCTCCATTGTCATTTCATCTTTCTCTCAGATGAAAATTGGCTATCTAAATATCTAGCAAGTCCCTAATAAAATGCAAAGCTAAACAGTTCCTGGGTTATAAAGGGATGATTTTTAAAACTCAAGTACAATATTTATCTTGAGGAATTACCTTTAAATATACTCATGATGAATGACTAAGGCAGATTCTTGATTAGCAATGTGTAAAAAGTCTCCTTTGTTATATATTACTTGCACAACCTCTCGTGATGTCTTTATTGCTTGATTGTGTAGCTTGATTGAGAATCTAAATTTTTACCTAAGGGTTTCTATTGTGTTTTTTAAAGCCCAATAAATTGCTCTTAAATTCCCATCAATCATATAAGTAACATTATGTTTACACAATAATCCAGGTGCTTTGATAATTAGTCTATCCTTCCAAATTATTTTTTCCCAGATGTGAAACACAAAGACACTTATGGTCACTATCCAGTATTGATGTCTTTTTATGAGGCATTCATCAAAGTGTCCATACTGAAATTTCAATGTTTAATGTGCATAGCTCTAATTGTTTTAAATCGTTAATGGCAGGTACAACCTATGGATAATTTTTCACACAGGTCAGAATCAATAGCTATATTAAGAATATCGTCAATTACGTCGGCATGAATGATAGGCATCCACCTTTGTTTATCTAACTATACTTTTACCTGAGAGCACTTAACATTCCAATATTAATCAAATGACATTGGACTCTCTTTCCAGCCTCTGTCAATAAATGCTCGATTTTTGTTTGTCTGCTCATTAGAAGTTGTTCTTTTCTATGTTTTTTCTATCTTTTCTGGTGTACTTGTAGCCTCAGTACCTAGTTGATCCATTATATATGTATAGGAATCCTTATTGAGAATGCAGGAAGCAAAAGTAGTGTAACAAATTAAATGTCTCTTTTCTAGTAGAACAAAATCCTTAAAGTAATTGAAGTGAATTGGGAGAGCAAGGTAGACCATGAGAATAGTAGTAACTTCTCTAAAATCCCTCATTTCTGTTGGGTTAAGGCCAGTATCAGTGACTCTGGGAAACTTTATAAGTACATGACAGAAACCACAGCCCACGCCTCAGGAGAGCTTGTGCTCACATTGGAGTATATTCTACTCCAGGATCAGCAGGATTTATGCTAAAGTATAAATCCAGCTCGATATTCATTTCACTTTAATAGTTTTCTGAATGATCAGCAGCACTTGAAAGGCCAGTTACTTGGGACAAGTACTTCTAAGAATCCTCATAAGTAGCTTATTTCATCCAAATCAGTGGTACCATCTTCAGATTATTAAAGCCTGAAATTATATATGGTCACCTTTACCATCTGTGACAGATATTAGCTCTTTATGGTGAAAACCTGGATTACCATATTTTTGCACTATCAAAACTAGTGTTGATCTAGACAGGATTTAAGAACATGTATTACTGATGCTTACTAGATCATAAAATCTAACATTTAATTAAAGATAAAATCTGACAATCCAGTAAATGAAACACAAAATGAAGATAATAATAAAACAGGTTTTTTTGTTTTTGGTTTCTGTTTTGACTGATTATACATTATAGCAGACTGTAATGTGTTCAGATAATCTGCTGAAGAGGTTACAAAGACCAAAAGAAATATCACCCTTTTATTATCGCCAGACATATGCAATCCACTACATATATACTCTCTTTATCCAAAGGCAATATAAAACTTCTTGTATCTTTTCAACAAGCAGAAGTTACAACTTAGAATGAAGTTCCTGGGCTAAACTCCCACTGGAATGCCACCCTCCTTCATGTTCACATTTCAAATAGAAATCTCCAAGTTCCCCAAGAGAACTCTCTTAGAATGCAAGATTGACAAGAGGCTCATTTAACTTTTAAAAATATTTAAATACATCTCAAGGAGACAGAGGAACAATTTACAAATACATTTTTTTTCTTAGAAAATGCTGTAAGGAAAGTGTATGGAAGATATCTTTCCCTGTTGGCATCAGAAAACAATTTTAATTAATTTTTTGGTTTGTATTTAATATTGCAATATACATTTTTTAACATAGCCACAAGTAATGAAACATGTTTTGCATGAAAATGTTGAATCAAACTTCAACACTATTTTTAGTTAGGAATGAGATGTTGTGAAAAAGAAAATAGTTGTCCCCACCCTTACCCCCCACATGACCTAACAAAGTACTCTAGAGACATTTCAGGTAATGCTAATGAATTAAGATTAGATAATAACACGGTATTTTTATTCAACTGTAATTTTATTATTTTGAAAATAAAGCATAATAGAATTTTCAAGTGAGCAAATAAAACTTTATATAATTCAAAATATGTTCACTGTGAAAAAGAGCTCTTTGATGGTATCTTAATATTGCCATCTTTTCCATAACTACATTATGCTAAATTTCTGTAAACTTAAGCAATTTAGCAACTTTTTAATAAATATATTATTCTTTTTATTTATTTTTTTAAATATATTTTATTCATTTTTTACAGAGAGGAAGGGAGAGGGAGAGAAAGTTAGAAACATCGATGAGAGAGAAACATCGATCAGCTGCCTCCTGCACACCCCCCACTGGGGATGTGCCCGCAACCAAGGTACCTGCCCTTGTCTGGAATTGAATCTGGGACCCTTAAGTCCTCAGGCTGACGCTCTATCCACTGAGCCAAACAGGTTAGGGCTATATTCATCTTTTTAGACCCCCTAAAATGAAATTATAAAACAAAATTAATTTTAGAATTAAAAAACAGCCCATATTCAATAGCAAGTGAACACCCAAAAATTTAAGAAAAATACCTGAAATATTTTAAAGCTTATGGCATTATATTTTAATATAAAATATATTCTAGATATGTGTTTCACCTCAAATTTATAGATATATAATATTTTATGTATATTATATTTTATTTGCATACATTTAACTATTATATATCTAAATACATATATAAATATACAAATGTATTAAATCTACATTTATAGTGTAACTTAAATATATAATATAAATAATATTTCATTGGTTTAGTATATCTGATAATAGAAATGATTATAGTTTTGTGATTATATCCTTATAAGCAAAATAGTAAATAATCTTTAAGTTTATTATTTTTATAAAATTTAAAAATCTAATATTTATTTAATACTACTTGTCAAGTTCTGATGTGGTCACTATTTAATTTTACAATACCTATTGTCGTTTGAATATGATAGATGAGGAAATGTTAATTATTGAAATTAAATAGTGAATACATTTTGCACATTGGAACATGTTTTAGGCATAGGTAACTTCAATCTCAGGTAAGACTGACAAAATATGTCATCTAATATTATCTACACATATATCCTCCACTAACTAGTCTTCACTATTATTATTATTATTATTATTATTATTATTATTATTATTTTTACTGAGAGTAGTTGGATTTTTTTAATGGACCACTTCCATTGTATAGTTAATCTTATGTAGATGGGTAGTGTATAGTGTATAATAAAGCATGTGAATCACTTCCAACCTCTTCGTGGTTCTCTAAGTCTTTACCTTGAGAAATTGATTTAAATTATTTAAATTTCCCTTGATTAATTTATTTTTGCTACACATAGGTTAAACACTGTATACATTTCAGAGTATATTTGATATGTTTAGTAAAATATATGACTGTTCATAAAACATTTTAAGTGAGTTTCCTGCCACTTAATATTATTTTATTAATACTACCTACATCTCACACCTAACTAGCTTCATTGCACATTACATTTTGAAGTCAGATAAAATTTTATCTTTTAAGACTGTCTCTATTTAAAACATATCAGTAAAACCCTTATTTTGGGTCTTCACGAATTCCTTGTTTTCATATGCAAGGCAAGACCAATGACACACTGTCTGTGGTTTTTTCCAGAAGTACTGTCTGATCATTTCTCTAGGCAAAACTAAAAAAACATTATTATTATTATTATCTTTTTTTTTTTGCTCTGTCCACTGCAGAGTTCTCTAAGTATTTTTCTCTCTGCTATTATAGTTGAACAATTCTATACATAATGGCTAAATTGAGAATTCACTTAGTTGTCCAAGGACAAAGCTGTGTTAACCACAGACCCTCTCATGTCCTGAAAAACCTCTTTGGTGATCAGTCCATAGCTGACATGGTGCCTGTTTTTTCATCAAACTCTCTTTGCTCTCAGAGAGTGTCACGATCTTCCACAAAATGCTTCATCATGAAGGTATGGACCCTCACCTTCACAGTACAGCATGGTAGTTAGAATTGAAGTTCAGACATCTCCTCTTTTTGAGAAAAAGATATGGGAACAGACAAAGAAATGGCAAAGGGCACAAGCCAGTTAACTAGAGGGAAAGTTCCTGGCATCTACTATATGCCACTTTGGTTTGCAAGTATTTGTCCAAAATGTAGACATGTGCATTCCTTGGTGGAAAGGAAATGAGATGTAATCTTACTCTAAAAAGGAATATACCTTATAAGGAGTTCTGAGGAGATAGGACAGAGAGAATCTCAGTACCACTGGGCACATCTGTCACAAAATAAAATGGGCTATTTCTATCCTTGAAATGCCTTTATATCTGGTAGTTTCTTATGATCACTTATTTATTATTCATATCTGAGCATATGTATGATATTGTCAAAGAAGTCTCCCATATCAATCCAATCTACAATTGTCATTTAACTTTCATCATGTTACCCTATTTAATTATTTGTGGAGTGTGAATCACAGCTTCATTTTTTTTTTTTTTTTTTTTTTTTTAGTATTTGATCATTTAGTCATGTTTTCTTGTTTCTACATTCCTTCTCAGAGGAATGCGAGCTTTCTCGGGGGGAGGGGGGTATACTATCTGTCTTGTTCAGAGATGCATTTCCAGATCTGCAGGTTGTGCTCGGCATAGAATATGCACTGAACAAATATAAGTGGATTAGATGCATGCACATCAAGTCAATTCTTTACAATTTTTTAAAAAAAATCTGAAAAGACACCATGTAAATTAATGCCTACCTATTTTATTACTCTAATCACTTCAAGTATTCTGGGAATATATTACATTAGACATTAAAATAAGTACATTTCTATTATATAAGGAGAGATTCAGTAGTTTTGCACACCTCCACATTTGACATGAGACTGTAGGTGGAAATATAATATAGATTAAATAAACCATGGAATTCTATGTAATTGCTATAAGTAGAAATTTATTCTCAGGATATTAATTCATACACATTATAAAATAATACTTTGGGGATCCTTAGTACATTTTTCTAGCAAGCTGAAAAATTGTTCCATTTCAGCATAAAGACAACATAGGCTTAAGTATAGTTATAGCTAGTAGATAATTTTGCACAACATTAAGCCTGCAAATGCTTTCAAGAATTTTTGATGCTGCAGTACTTTTAAACAACTGTAATGCAATTAATTTCTACTGTGCACATAGGTGGCTAATAACCATAGAAGCACCATTGAGACAGTTATACAGCAAATATGGAAATGTTAAGCAAATAAATTAGAATGAAAAGAACTTGAAAGTAAAGGAAAATCATTCCAGTTTGCATGTAAATATATGAAGAGTGAACTGTGAATCTAGAGCAAAATTTCTCTTGATTTGTTTCCAAATTGATAAAATTAGTGATAAAAGCTTTATAATATGTACATACCAGTCTATTATAAGGTTCCTATGCTTATATTCACCCAGCATCTTATCTGTTGATATACTTGCCTTGAAATTTGGCAATTTTATGACCAACTTTACATATTATTTTACTATAAATTATCTATAAATTATCTCCTTGATGCAAAATGCTTTCTTTCTTTAATCCAGCATTTTTTTTAATAGTTGTACATCTTTTTTTTTGTTCATTTGTTTTTAATAGTTGTCCCAATCATCTCCAATCAAAGAAAGATGTACAATATTCCTTCATCTCCTACATCTTTGGTCATATTTTTATAGATCATTGCCATATCAGCCACATTTTCATGATTATGGCATATTTGTCCTTTACAGTAATTCTATCCTATGGTCCATATAGTCCACATTCACTTTTGAATATTCATCTGAAATACCTCTTGCCAAACAGTTTTATTTCTACTTTCTCTGATTAGGTTTAGATTTCTTTAAATGATCAAAGATATATGTTCCAAATAATATAGAATAAACTGCTAAGGTTTTATTTGTTTGTTTTGCTTTGTTTTTATCTTCACCTGAGTATATGTTTATTGATTTTTAGATAGAGAGGGAGAGAGAGAGGGAAATATGGATGTGAGAGAGAAACATCAATTGGTTGCCTCCTCTTCTCCACATGCCCCAACTGGAGATCAAACCACCACAGCTTAGGTACATGCCCTGATCGGGAATTGAACAGGCAGCCCTTTGGTGCACGGGAGGATGCTCCAAGTAACTGAGCGACCAGCCAGAACAGACTGTTACAGATTTTAAACCATTCAATACTTGTGAAGATGTGAATTCACTATTTCAGTGGTCAGTAACTTTGTCCATTACATAATTTTTTTAAAAAAAATGTAATCCTATCTAATAAAAGGATAATATGCAAATTAACCGCCACTCCATCACAAAGATGGAGGCGCCCATAGCCACAGGATGGAGGCGCCCAGTCCCGTCAGCCCGCCGGAGTCCCCCAGTCCTGAGGGGGGCGGCTGCTGAGAGTGGGCAGCATGAGCAGCCTGGCAGAATGCTTGCTTTGCCGCCACACGATGAGGCAAGTGTTCAGCCCCTGCCACAGAACAGCTAGGGTCCAGATGCTTACTTTGAGGCAAGCGTCACGCCCTGGCCCCAGAGGGCCTCTGGGCAGTGCAAGTGCATGGCCTTCTACATGGAAGCTTGGCAAGCACTTCCCTCCTGCGTGTCCCTTAGGCTTGCTGCTTAGGTTGTCTTTCCTCCTGTGTCTGGAGGGAGGCTGAGGACCCGCCGTTGCTGGGTGTTGCTGTCCCTGGGACCACAGCACCACAGGCAGCAGGGCGCTGGCACCCTCCGGAGCTGAGATCCACCTGCGCTCAGCATGTTTGGGGGAGGCCGCCAGGAGCAGACAGATCCTAGCGGGTGGGGTAGGGAGCAAGCGGGAGGAGAGGAGGTCAGGGTGATTCATTCCAATGGATCTCACTCCAAGGCTTCATTCAAATGCAGAAAGCTCTCTGGTGACGTCGGAGCCTTTACCTCACCTCGGGCTTCTCTGAATCTCCCACTCTTAGGCCGCAGCTCACCAACTTCAGGGAGCGAGGATGTTTGAGGGACCAGCCTATCTGGGTGGAAAAGAGTGTGGGAGCATATCTCTGCTCACTTCTGTCTGTTTTCTCTTTGTAAATCCCATTTCTGGTTTTCTACACTCTTTCTAAGGGTGACCTGGCTTTTGACAGCAAAAACCGACTCTACAGTTTCACAGCAGACCTCGTGGACTGATTCTGTTTCCTCGCCTTCAGAAACCAGCAGGTGTATACATTGTGTTCATGTAAAAACATTCAAACCTGTAGAGAATTTTTGTGAGTTTACTTGAGCCAAACCATCCACACTTGCCAGGAAGCAGAATCTCAAGGGGTTGGGACAATGATCTGGAGAATGGCTGTTTTTCACTTTGTTTTATTCATTCTTCTTTTTTTAATTTAATATATTTTCATTGATTTCTGAGAGGAAGGGAGTGGGAGAGAGTGACAGAAACATCATTGGTGAGAGAGAATCATTGGTTGGCTGCTTCCTGCACGTCCCCAATTGGAGATCAAGCCCACAACGAGGCAAGCACCCAGCCTTGGAGAACTGCGGCTGCAGAGACCCTCTGGGCAGTGGGTGCAGGGCAGCAGGTGCAGAGCAGCAGGTGCAGAGCAGCAGCCAAGCCCTGCAGAGAACAGAGAACCACGGGGAGTGGCCTAAGCCATCAGGGCTCCCGGATTAGAAAGAGTTCTCCTGTGGGCTCCCAGATTGGAAAGGGTGCAGGTTAAACTGAGGGACCCACCCCACACCCATGCACTAATTCCATGCACCGAGCCTCTAGTATATAATAATAACTCTGAATAAATTAGTGATTTATATGCCATTTTAAAATGATTAGTTGCTTAGAAATGTTTCTTTTTAGGAAGCATTTCCAGTTGTGGCAAGCTGCTTCTCTGGTAGGCTTTGTTATAGGGAATATCAGATCACTTGCCTGGCTCTATCTATTTGGTCACTTCCTTAAACAAATTGGATTTCCTCAAGAAGGTTGGCCTGTGTGCAGCTGATAAGTAGTGTAGCAGGCTTGTATTTGGTATTCCTCCTAGAACTTGGATTTCATTCTTTTCATTCAATTTTCTAGTTGTGATAGTTGGTACTGATGTTTTTCCTCTTCTGCCTTTCCTTTCCCATTCACTCAAATACAATTTCTTCCCTTTCAGTGCTTGAATCATGAGTTGCTTTGTCAAGCAATACTAATATGCTGTCTCTAGTCACACTCTTCGGAGTGACTCATCCTGCCAAGTAATTTCGCCTTGCTTGCCTCAAAAAATATAGATAAGTAACTACAGAATCTTCAAGAGCTTGGATTAGAATTTAGCAATAAAAATGCCATGTACACTCCATAAGACTTTTAATTTCTAAACTTAGTAACCAAAACTTTTATTGAATATTAGAAAAAAATATAATATTTACTGATTCTTGCACTGGTGAAAATTAAGCTAGAAGAACAGGAGGTAACACCATGTGATTGCAATAAATAGCAGAAACCCTCTGGATAGAAGTGTAAAAAAGGAAATATGATGGCAAATCTTATCTATTACTTTCCATAGACTTAAAAATTTTCTCCTGTTAGTGAACATACTGGAATAAAGATGGTAGAATGTTTGGAATTGGCAATTGTGGCTATTAGTGAATATGTTTGTTTCTATGTTCATTAATTCAAATAATCTCCAAAATTAATTTAAAATAGTGATATAAACATTACATTGTTGAGCATAATGCAGGGACTGATGAGGCTCAATAAAGGTCCCATATAATCCTTCACAGCTTTGAAAATCAACAACATTAAGTCAAATAAATTTGCATTAAAATGTAAATAATACTAAAATATTATAGCAATAAGGAGGCCAAAGAGATAACTTATTAGTATATGCAAATCAATTAACTGCATAGCTGAAAAGTGATTAACTGCTATGTAAAGTACATTCAATCCAGAATACAGCTTAAAAACCACATTTAAAACAATTAAAGTATAAACAGCTATGTATGAGAGGAAAAAAAATATATTCACTTTTAAGTGAATATTTTCTCTTTGTTTTATGGGTTTTCTTTAGATTATTTAAAGACAAGCAGCAGATAATAGCAGACATTGTTTAAATAGCTTAATCAACTGTAACTAAATTATCTTACTTTTAAATTAGGCAGTTTTCCAAAGACTGTAATGCCTATGAAATATAGCTATGTCAAGTCTACTTTTCCCCAGAAGGTAACATTTTAGTAAGCATGATAAATTGGATCATTAAAGAAATTGACCTAGAAAATGTTTTCTGGTTCTTTTTAAATTCATTTTTTTTAAAAATGTATCTATGGGAAAAAATCTTTATTTGGATTTTAAATTTTTTCATCATATATTCACTATATTTCTTTTGTACCACTATTGGAGAGAGAAATAGAGAATAAAATATACTTGCATTTGTCTCGATGCTTTTCAAGTTTTGGAACTGCGTTTTATCATTTAGAGCAGTGATTTTCAGGCAGTGTGCCACTGAACACTGGTGTACCACAAGGATGTTTAAAACATGCAATACCTGACTACTCATTCAGGGGCACTGACCTATTTTCCCTTAGATTGTCAAATAAAAAATGACAACAGACAATACAACAGTAGCCATCCGGTGTAAATGAATCAAAAGTATAGCCATTTTTTTTGTCAGATCAGCAAAAATATATATATATATATATATATATATATATATATATATATATATATATATATATATATATATATTTTTTTTTTTTTTTTTCTGGTGTGCCACGGAATGCTAGGAATTAGTTGATGTGTACCATGAGGTGAAAAGTTTGAACGTTACTGATTTAGAGTGTTGAAATAGGCCCTAGCAAGTTTCCCAGAAATATAAAAACATACATAGAAGGACAAAATTAAAAAAACAAAAAACAATAAAGAAAACACTAATTTTTAAAATTGAGATATAATTGACATCTAACGTATAAATTTAAGATATGCAGCATGCTGCTTTGATACAGTTTTTATGACTGCATTGCAATATGATTTCTATCAGAGCATTAACATTTTTCTCAAGTCACAGTTATTTCATATATGTGGAGGGAACAATTTATTTCTAGTCTCTTTAGAACTTTAAAGTTTAAAAGATAGTATTGTTGACTATAATCACTATGTTGTGTGTTGGACCTCTAGGATTTATTTACCTACTAATTGGAAGTAGGTACCCTTACATAATATCTCCCCAACTCCCTACCTACCAGCCCTTTGTAACCACTATTCTACCCTGTTTTTATGAATTTGTATTTACTAGTATTACTTTTTTGAAAAAAAAATTTAAAATCTTTATTGTTGAAAGTATTACATATGCCCCCCCTTTTTTTCCATTGATCCCTTCTAGCCCATCCTCTGCCCCCCTCCCCAGGCCTCACACAAGTGAAAGCATACAGTATTTGTATTTCTCTGTCTGACTTCATTATCATAATACTCTCCAGATCAACACTCATTGTTTTAAGTGGCTGGATTCTCTTCTCATGAAGGAATAATATTCCATTGGAAGTGTATACCACATGTACCACATCTTCTTGTTCCATTCATCTGCTGTTGAGGAGCTCGTATGTTGGCTCTTCTAAGTAATGCTGAAATAAACATGGCAGTGTACTAGTATATATCACTTTGATATACTGGGAAAATCCTGATTTCTAAATAAATTATTTTAAATCTTTAAGTAGTAGGAAAACACTGTAATTTTTTAAGAAAGCAAATAAACTAAATGTCAGCTTCAACTATATCAGAAATTAAATTGTTTTTGGACAAAAGGCCTATAAAAATGTTGTATTGGGCTTTACTTTCAGTGTCTATAAATTTAAAGTTTCATCTCAAATGTGTAACACAACTACTATAACAAAGTATTGAGACAATTTGAAATTTATTTTCAATCAGTGACTAAAATGTATTCAGCTCAGTCTTTCCTTCAAGGAATCAAAATAGTGGAGTGCTTTATTTAGCACTATAACTTGGGCTCTTCTTTTATTGAATAATGTCATCCAGCCTCTAGGCTATAAAATAATCTCCATTCTGTTGATTGCCAGACTCATAAGTCCATATACCAACAGGCTATTCAGAATCTTCCTTTGGAAATGTAATAGTATCTACATGCTCCCAAAAGAAGACTTGGATTGCTCCCTCTCACTCCCTTCCATCGGTTCAACATTGATTCATTCTCACCTTATGACATAAATGTGTGGCATAATTTATCCTATTTACATACTCCTCTCAGAAATTGCATTCTCTATCTCCAAAATTTTTCCCAAATGAGCTTATTTTCTTCCATATCCACTAATTTTATTTATTATACACCCATTATCTTTTCTTGAGACTAATATAAGAGCATAACAATTAGTTAGATTAGTCAGATTAGTTTGGATTGCTATTTTAAATATATTAAATCTTGTCAAACCTCTGATTAAAATCACCCAAAGGTTTTCAACTGGAATTAGAACAAATCCAACCTTTCTGTTAGAATTTAGAAACCTGATGCCTTCCTCCTCTTGAAGTGAAACCTCTGTAGACTTCTTAAGTCCTACCTGCACTAGCACTCTTCTTGCTCCACAATTATGCCCAGATTATTCCCATCCCTTAGTCTTTGTTTCTGCTGCTTTTTTTTTGCAGGGGAATGTACTAATATATATGTACTAATATATATGACTGGTTCATTGTCATCATTCATTATGCCCTTTGTTCATATATTGCCTCATTACCCTGCATTCCACTGAAGGTAACTTCTTAGTCACTACTTTAAAAAAAAAATTATCTTTATTGTTGAAAGTATTATAGATGTCCCCTTTTTTCCCATTGACCCCCTCCACCCTGATCCATCCCTCTGAGGCCTTCACTACACTATTGTCTGTGTCCATGGGGGCTGTGTATATATATAAGTTCCTGGTTAATCTCTTCCCACCTACCCATCAACCCTCCTCCACCTTCCCTCTGAAATTGGTCATGGAGGGACCTGGAGAGTATTATGCTAAGCGAAATAATCCAGTTAGAAGAAGATAAGTATCATATGATCTCACTTATATGTGGAATCTAATGAACCAAATAAACTGATGAACAAAATAGATCCAGAGACATAGAAGCATGGAACAGACTGAGGAATCCAAGTCACTACTTTTCTCATGCAAATTTATACCATATGGATCATTCTCTGAAATTTCATATTTATTACTTTTGCATGCAATTGGTTGTTTGTATCCCCTCATCTTAGACACACAATGGAAAAGGAAGCTCCATTGTGGCCAAATTTGTTTGTCTTGTCTAACTATGCATCTTCCTTGCTGGCTACAATGATTGACATATCACAGAAAAATATTGGTAAACATTTTCCTGAGTAAATATTGGGGAAATGCCAACTAATTAAATAAAATAGCAGATGAACAATTCAGTTTTTCAGAAATGAAACTGTTTCAACTTTATAACAGGTATTTTATGACTTAAGCTTTTCAAAAAATTAAAGTGACTAGTTTAATGAATTAATTGTGCCAGGCATTGACTTATTATGAATATCATGTTTATATCTTAGGGAGAAGTTACAAAGAGATTAATCGATTTATGGAGACACTACTGTTAAATTATGGGTCAGGTAATTTACTATATCTACTATAATTTGGTTATATTTTTATTGTTCTTGTAAACTCTCACCTGATATATATTTTTTTAAAAATTGAGACAGTATAAGGGAGGGAGGGAGTGGAAGAGAGAGATAAACAGGGATGTGAGAGAGACACATCGATTGGTTGTCTGCCGCAGGAGCTTGAACCAGGACTGGGGATCGAACTTGCAATGGAGGTAGGTGCCCTTGACCAGGAAGTGCACAGGCCGACACCCTAACCACTGGACATACTGGCCAGAGCACTTTAGTTGTCTTTCAATTTTGAATGTTAAATAATAATAAAAAAATTTATATACATGTTTTTTAAGATATTATGCTAATGTCATCATCAATATATCTATGATTTAGTTTCTGGAGAAGGAAGACTTATGGCTTTCCCACATCATTAAAGTAAGATACATTATAGGGAAAACAAAATACATTTTAAAATGATAAAATCTAGGAATAATTTTCAACGTCTGTTTTTAGTTTTATAATAGTCACTATTCAAGTAGATATTTTAGATGCTATCGAGTCCATGCTTTATTTTGACATAACATTATAACTATTGATACAGAAATGAATAGGTCATGAAAACAATAAGCAATAGTCAGAGAACTATATATTTAACTTATTTTCATAAAACACAGAGCAAACCTGTCATAAAACAGACGATTACTATGCAGGTCAGGAAGGAATTAAACCCCACACAAAATAATTATTATTACTAAAACTTAAAAAAATGCAGTTTCCAAGGGCAGAGGTCCTAACATTATTAACAATAAAACATTTTGTTAATTATTTAATTCTAAGTTAATTATTTAAGAAATAATTCCAAGTTAAATCAATTTGCATTAGAAATTTTAAAATATGCATGCTTTACATATTTTTCCAACTAAGGAAATTAAATTTTGTTATAATACTGTGGTTCCCAAGTGCGTGAAAACTTGCCCCGGGAAACCTCAGTGAACTTACAAGTGTGCCCCAAGGCATTTTAAATTTCCACAGAAAACCAAGCAACATCTGTCAAACATTTATCAACTAATATATGAAGTGGTTCAGAATTAACTATTTACTAGATTTAAGAAACAATATAGGTAATATGATACAAAACTTTGATGTTTTTGTTGTTTTTGCTTTTTGTTTTTATTATTAGGGCTAGCCTGAAAATTCTACTGGCACACTGAGGTTATATAAACTTAAAATGCTTAAGAAACTCTTACTTGTCTTTAGAGATAATCTTTAAAAGCTGTTATTATAGCATAAGTTGTATAAGTAATATATCCATGTAGTTTCATTTTCAACAATTCAAATAATGTTGAAACTCAAATAAGCTTCTCTCAAGTGCGCTCCTCTACACAAAGGCAACCTCCGTGAGCCGAGCCTTTGTCAGTCAGCCCATCTGCTCAGTAAGTCAGTACCAAAGATTTATCAAATGCTTCACCTCCGTAAGGCACTGTTGCTAGAGAAAAAAAGCATTACACAAGACAGAGCAGCTTTTATGAAGCCTGCATTCTGGTACTGTCGGCGGAAGTTTGATGTTTATCCTATCACTTCTTATAAAGCCTTTGTGTACATATACAGGTAGCTACAGGAATTTTTACTTAAAATAAATTCTCCCTCTCTTTGAAATGTTCTTCTATACATATACTTTTTCTATTCTATTGTATTCCAATAAAATGATTCTAGTCCTATACTTAACTAGTAAGCTTTGCTAGATTCAAAATGCTAGATTCAAAATGCTAAACAAACATCAATTTCTTGGCCACAAAAGAGGTTCTGGATTGGATGAATCTAAATTCCACTGAGAATTATTTATTTGTATTTACATTGTAAAGTAGGAGTTAAGCTTTATTTTTCAATACAAACATGTAGTCCATGGAGCAGTACTGATTAAAAAGCTGGCCCTCCGCCTGCTGCTTTACAGTGGCATCTTTGACACAACTAGTGTTTCATACATCAGCACTTGTGTTTATGGGCTCTCTCTCTATCCCAGTACAAATGACACAGGCTTGGGAACTGGCTGCCTTGATTGGTTTCCAACTACCAGCATCACCAGTTCTGCAGTCTTAAGCCAGACCCAAACCTCTCAGCGACTCTGTTTTCTCATCTGTAAAAGAGACTTATGATTATACCTACACTACATAGTTATTGTGGGAGTGTAAATGTAATACATTTTACATGTTTTTAATAATATTCAACACAGAGAATGAACCCAATAATATTAGCTATAATAACAACTTTGCTATGTACTTCTACCACCTAACCCTACGCTTTGGAATCTTTCTTGCCAGGAATATTTCGACACAAAGTTACTTCCTATGCAACTTTTTAAAGCTTTGTAGTAGTTCGTAGAACCAATGTTCCATAATTCATTAGGCTATTATTTTTTAAAGTTTGTTGTGATATTTTGGTATAAAAAGCGATGCAATGATGAGCATCCATTCACATTTTTCTACAGGTGTGTAAAAAGTATGAGAATTAGTGCCATGCATACTTAAGGAGTTTTGATAAGCAATGATTTAATTAGTTCAAAAAAACTTTAATAATTTATACCACTTGTGGCAAAATGTGAGTTTGTTTTCCTGGCATCATTGTTTTCTTCACTTTTTTTTAAAGTTCAGATGATGTAATATTTTTGTAGGTTAATATTTCTTTTGTAATATGTTAGGATTGATTATAATAGAATCAGAATTGATTAACAACAGTATTAATATAAAGTCTGTTTTAGAGACTTTCCATCTATAATAATAAAAGCATAATATGCTAATTAGACCAGACAGCCGAACGACATTCTGAACATCATTCCTGACATCCTTCTGGATGAAGCTGCGGTGGCGAGGTCCCAGGCAGAGGTGGTTAGGGATGACCAGGCAGGCAGGTGAGCAGTTAGGGGTGATCAGGCAGGCAGAGTGGTTAGGGGTAATCAGGCAAGCAGGCGAGTGGTTAGGGGCATCAGGCAGGAGGCAGAGTGGTTAGGGGAGATCAGGCAGAGGTGTTTAGGGGCAATCAGGCAGGCAGGCGAATAGTTACGGGCGATGAGGCAGGCAGGCAGAGTGGTTACAGGTGATCAGGTAGGCAGGCAAGTGGTTAGGAGCCAGTGGTCCCAGATTGCGAGAGGGATGTTCGATTAATGGTTTAGGCCCGATCCCACCCGAGGGTTCCCAGATTACGAGAGGGTGCAGGCCAGGCTGAGGGACCCCCCATCCCCAGTGCATGTCTTTTGTGTACTGGGCCTCTAGTATAGATATATTTACCCACCCTTTTAAACTCCATTCCTGCTGCTTACCTGACTCAATGCCTTTCCATAATGGTATAGCTGATTATTTAATACTAGTGGCCTGGTGCACAAAATTTATGCACATTAAAAGGGCATTAATTAGAGGAAATTTTTTTTAATATATATTGTATTGGTTTTTTTTATGGAGTGGAAGGGAGAGGGATAGAGAATTAGAAACATTGATGAGAGAGAAACATAAATCAGCTGCCTCCTGCACACCCCCTACTGGGGATGTGCCTGCAACCAAGGTACATGCCCTTGACTGGAAACGGACCTGGGACCCTTGAGCCCACAGGCTGATGCTCTATCCACTGAGCCAAACCAGTTAGGGCTAGAGGAAATATTTTAATTGCACCCTGCCTGGGTGCGGCCTTAGGTACTCCGTCAATCCCTGCCAGGGTTGGGGGCGTGGACTGAGGTCCCCTATCAATATTGCAATTTGCCCTTTCTCTATAATAGAAGTGTCAGAGATGAAAGAAAATTTAGTAAAATATATATGAAATTCTTTCTCCTGTTAGAGTCTGGGGCAGGCCGTGGGCCCCAGAGTCAAGTCCCCGCCCATCCACGTGCACTTTGAAATCGCACTAGACTCAGACCGGCTGGCCCCTCCTCCATTGGGCAAGATCCCGGCCCGGCCGGTCCTACCCCTGTCAAGCCCCGCCTGGCAGGAGACTCAGCCTCAGGTTCCCCATCAAGCCTGGCTGGGTTGGGTGTGCAGCCTCAGGGCCCCTGTCAAGCTTCGCCAGATGGGAAGCACAGCATCACGGCCCCCATCAAGCCCTGCTGGGTGGAGGGGCGGGCACAGCCTCAGGTCCCCTGTCAAGCCCCACTGGGCAGGGGGGTGCAGCCTTAGGTCCCCTGGTGCACTCTCAGGTCCCCCGGCCTGGCGCTGGGGCAAGGGGTGTGACCTGAGGTCTCCCAGTCTGGCACCAGGGCAGGGCGTGCAGCCTCAGTTCCCCTGGCCTGAGGCAAGGGGTGTGGCCTTAGGTACTCCATCAATCCCTGCCAGGGTTGGGGGCGTGGACTCAGGTCCCCTATCAAGCCCCACCAGGCAGGGTGCACAGCCTGAATTCCCCTATCAAACCCCACTGGGCGGGGAGATGGGGGGGGGCGCTCGTTACAGCTCATTACGGGAACCCCATCTCCTCTGTGGGTGCAGCCATTTTGTGATGATGTGATGGATTGAGGGTCAATTTTCATATTACCTCTTTATTATATAGGATGAGCATGCATTTCACAATTTTCAAGAGCTTATATTGGTTTCATTTCTTACTTTTACTGGAGGCGATTATAATTTAATATTGGATAACATTTTTAAATCTTTAAAATACAAATTTTAATTTGTAAGTTATAAATTAAGAGTGCAAATAACTTATAATAGTATAATCCTAGTTTTAAGTATAGAAAGTTTAGTGTTGTGGGAATTAAGGGAGAGAATCTGGAGGACAGCTACTTTCAGGAGTGTTTCTTAAATCACTGAACACAGATGTATTCTTAAACATCTCCCTCGGAGATCTTGAGAATATTATCAGGAATAATATGTTAAAGTATTCCTACATTAAGATGTTACAGGGAGCAAACTGAACATTTTCCATTTCTTATATACTAATTTTTTTTATCAACTTACATACATACATAAGGAATATTGACTGGGCCTTTGGTGAAATATAGAGCAGAAGTAAAGGAAATAACCTGTATTTTTTTTTCATTTCTCTTCAATAGAAAATTATTTTAAAATGTCACTGTTGGTTAATTTTTATTTGGGTTGTGTTAATCATGATTTTAGATCATAACACATACATTAAAAATCACCTTCGGCCGAACCGGTTTGGCTCAGTGGATAGAGCGTCGGCCTGCGGACTGAAGGGTCCTGGGTTCGATTCCGGTCAAGGGCATGTACCTGGGTTGTGGGCACATCCCCAGTGGGGGGTGTGCAGGAGGCAGCCGATCGATCTCTCTCATCGATGTTTCTGACTCTCTGTCCGTCTCCCTTCTTCTCTGTAAAAATCAATAAAATATATATTTAAAATTATAAAAATAAAAATCACCTTTGATGTGGGCCTGTTATAATATTGATGGACAGTGGCATTGGATATAGTTAAAATGCAGTATGTTACCTTTATGAAAGAGGATATGGGAACATATTTTCACTGTGCTACAAAAAGCAGCAGACAGAATGAAATGCTTTTAGTTATGTATACAACTCTGTCAGCCCCCCCTTGTCTCATGAATTCATAAACACCATCAAAAGTATATACATGGAGTGGGGGTTAGAGTAAGGATGATAAAAAATTCACAGCTTCTCTTTATCAAGGGGTTTCACATTCTCTTAACTCCTCCTAGCTCTTGGGGGTATTCTGGTTTTCGGTTCACCTACTTCAGTTCTAGGTAACTTAAAAAATAAACACAACCAAGTGCTCATCTTGTGATATAGAGTTACAGGTCAAATTCCCTATGTATTAATTCCCTTAGAGAATGAAACTTTAGTCCTCATGGGAGCAACTTACAAGTTCAAAATAAAATAATCTGATATATAGTTTTTGCTTAAGTATAATTACAAGGTAATTCAATTAAAAGGTATTAATTATGAGATTTAGCACATTGTTACCCTTATCTCTGTGTGTGTGTGTGTGTGTATGTACAAAGCATGACTTCTGTCAAATGATTCTGAACATACATAAATGTTAATTACACATAAACATTTGTGTTTCATTTAAAACCAGATATTGTCTATATATCAAATCACACATTTTTTCACTAAGTATCTATTAAAGGATAAAACCAGCTCCACAGATTTAAAATTATTTGATTTAAAATAAGTTTAGAATATCATATGCATAGTTCCAGTATTATGCATAATAGATTTACCATTTTAATATTAAAAAATGAAAACAAATTTGTCCCATCTAAAATTGAATAAAAATGAATAATCATTCACCTTCCTGTTCTTTATACTGTTATTTAAGCAACTTCAAATCTTAAATGACAAAAAAATCTTGAAAATCAACCAGAAAAATTATAAAATTCCAAAGGTGTAAAGCCACAAAAAAATCTAGAATTCTTGTCTTACTTTTTTTTTTTTTTTATCATGGAAAGAGCTCATTTTCTTCTATAACATCATATATACTGACTGGATTTGAATTGGAAAACAATACAATTTTCTGATGTATTTTAACATCAAAAATTTAATAAAAATATTTTTGTTAAATATTTAAAATAAGAAAGCATCCATACAAAGTTTTTTGTGTGCATATCTTGTGCTATCCTTATTTGTAATTTTTGGCAAGAAAATTATGAAATATGTAGAAATAGAGTGTTGTCTATACTTGATTAAAGTTACTTATTAGTATTATATATTTGTTTTCTGAATAATAACTCAGTATTAGATAAATATTACAGGACACACAAAGGCTTCATTTTCTTTCTCCTCTTTTAAGACAGATGTTATCCTATAGTTTATCACTGATAATGGAATATGATAGGTTTTGGTTACAGTGCTTGAAGTGTCATATATGTCTAAAGAAACAAGGATAAAAGCATTATTATAGTCTTTCAAAAATAGCAGAATTCACGGAACGTTACAAAGCTTTCTTAAACAAAAATACGACATAACTGTAACTACCTCTCCATCAGTGGGAACCATAGCCTGCTGCCATTTATCCAATTAAATACATTCCAGAGGTAACGGTTTTCTGGGATCATTTATTAGCTTTCAAGCAGTACTCATGAGTAGAATAATGTGGAATTGAGAAGAGCTGAACATTTTCTCTTTTCTTCAGCCATTCATCTCAGTGGGCAGTCATCAATATCTATTACATTTGTAACTGTGAGTATTTGCTACAGATACAGTAGGAAGCCTGATTTCCATGTTTCCTCAACTTACCTCAGTTCCAAAGTTGGTCAGCTCTGGGAAGTACAGTGACTTGCCGCTGAGTACACTTTCAGTCCCTCATCGGATTTGAATTTCTGCCATAAAGGCATAACCATTTTCAGTGAATTAAGGCATGCCTATGAGCATCCCACTCTCATTCCAGCTAGTAGATTTTCATTTTAAGAGGAAGACAAGCAATGCCTTTAGATTCTCACTCCATGAAATTCGTTCTCATCATGGGTGATTACGATTGAGTTGACATACATCTCTGGTCACATTTGTATTCATCTTATGTTATTTTGTCTTCTCTAAAGAATAATCCAAATGGGAGTTTCTTTGAAACCCATACTTACAAATCAATTTGAATTTATTTCTTAAAGGGCTGTAACATCACTGAAGCGAACCATTTATAGTGCATATAGTGATTGACTATGCTGCTTCCAATATACTGAAAATTTCCAAACAAAATATTTTTGTAGATTAAGGTTACTTTCCTTGATATTGTATTTTAAGCATAATATAGGACAGTTTTTAGCTAAAACAGCAACAAATCCACAATTTTATTATATTTTGTTTCTAAATTATTAGTTTACTTAGTCACAATAAAATGTAGTTAAAATAATATAAAATCAAAATTATTCCTTCTTAAGTCACAGAAATTAAGGATAGAATTTCTCACAACTAGAATTTTCTAGCTAATGTAATGAGATTATCCCTCCTATTTTGGATCACTAAAGACAAAATACTAGTATCCACTCTTAATCCATTAACTCACTTATGTATTAACACTCAATTCAATACATATTTATCATATTAGTACTTTAGGTCAGGAATTAAGTGCTAAAAATAAAATGTGAGTAAAACAAGTCCCATAATATCCTTGTTTTCATGAAGTTTAAAACCCTTACAAGATACAAGTTGGTGATTTTAAACCACATTTTATTAACCAGACTATGTTAATGAGGTAAATTTTTCTAAAAACTTGAGAAGAGAATTAGTGCTAGGGCTTCTAAGACTTGCCTTGAAATCTGAGTGACATTGAACATTTCTCATTCCAACGAAACATTTTTCTAGATACAGAGTTTTTACTATGCAAGATGATAATTTTTCTAAGTAAACATGTTTCTAAACAGACTTGCTGAATGTTAGATATTTGAGCTGATCATTTCAAAATATTTATTCATGGGAATCTTTCTGCAAAATCACAACACAAATGAGACCAACATCTCTGACTGTTAAAGTAGCTTAAACAGTTCTTTAGAGTCATATAAGAAGAATGAAGCTTTGCTGGAGAGGAAGTCTTGCACTCAAACAGGCTTTTGGGGTAATGAGTTGAATGCTAGAATACGCTGATTAGCTTTAGAAGTCATCTTTAGGCATTTAACAGACTTTTATGCCTTTTAGATTTGTCTTAAATTTATTTTTTTTTACATTTTGACTTATTACTTCAATTAAAATAACAAAAAAGTGCAGTTAACTGGTTATAAAGAAAACTTTGAAATGTTTTCAACTGACACTTTTGAGTGCCTAAAACATTCCTATATGGTATATTCAATGTTTAAAAGATATATTCTTTCTGTTTTTCTTGCTGTGACAGATGCTGCTCTTTCTTCCCCAATATTCATTTTCCCATCATTCTCTATTTAGTGCACTCTCTCAATATTTATCAGGCATATGACTACCCAAAATAAAAACTAGATTCCCACCCTCCTTTGTCACAAAGCTTGTCCTTATGATGATAATCTTAGTCCAAAGTTGACCTTTTAAACTTTTGAAAAGTGTCTTTACACAATAGTTTCCCCCTTTTCTTGAATCCTATAGAACTTTGAAAGCAAATTCAAACTTATTTGATTCAAATATATGTTTTATTATTGAAAAAGATAGAAAGTAGGAGGGACATTTATCCCAGGTAGTCAATAAATTCCATGCTAACCTGATTTGTCTAGTCTCCATGACTAGGAATTACAGCACATACTTATCACTCAATCACATAGTATCTATCAATGTTCTCGAGCTAGCAATTATAATAAAAGAGTAATATGCTAATTAGACTGGATGTCCTTCCGGATGGACTTCTGGACGAAGCCAGGGCTGCTAGGGAAGCCTGGGTCCCGGGTGCTGGAGGGGACGGAAGGCCTACTCTTGCACGAATTTCATGCATCAGGCCTCTAGTGGAAGAAATAAGGCGTGAGAGTTGGCCTCTCCTACCCCAGCAGCAGTGGATGGGAACTACTGTGCAGATTAGACTCCCAGGTACTTTGAACCTCTGCTCTTGTGTGTAAAAGGCTCCAGTTGCCCAGGGCAGTTGTGGAATAAGGCCAGGGCCAGATTTTAGAAGTGACTACAACAAAGCTTGACAAGTGGTTGCTCAGAAGTAGGGAGAGGGATCAGAACTACAATCAATGTAGAGAACAGAGTCCAGAAATTATTTTACTAAAAATAATGTCATTTTTTGTTTGACAATAATCTGAATAAGAAAAGTAAAAGAATAAATCCACTCACAGAAAACAATACGAGTGTGCAAACAAGACAGTTTTTAATTAAAAATATATCTCAATTCTTCATATTTTATAGCGCTATATTTGGCATTATACCTACATCACATAGGCAACTGCTATTGTAGATTGGTTATAAGAATGGCAAGATAAATTGAACATACAAGTTATAATCTATTATCCTGCCATTTTGACTTAGTTTTTTCCATTTGCCATCCAACATTGCCCATTTCTTTCAGAAAAGTTAAAGGCAGCTATAGAAATATCTCTTGGGAAATATATACTATTAACTGAATGTATAGGCTTAGCAACTCTAAGTGCATCCTTTAGCTAATGAATTGTCCAAAATGTACCAAGAAAATGGACCAACACATAGCTGTGAATAGTCATATAATTGTCGATGCAATTCTCAAATAAGAGTCCTGAGGCATTAGGAATAAACAGGCATCACTGAGGAAATTTACTAAGTGCAAAACTGTCTACAATAGTAACATGGAGAAAAGAGAAATATATATAAATTCAAAATAATTTTATTAGCCTGGAACCCTATAAAATAAATGCACTAAGTGTGTTTTTACAGGAACAAATAAAAATGACTTCACTCCCATTCTGTGTATTTTTCTCTATCTGTTTCTATAACAGTGAATGTAACATTAGAAAAAATTATTTCCTCCTGAGTTTTGTTTCCACAGGTTATTTGTACTAAGATTCTTTAAAAAGTGCACTTAAATTAATGATGTTTATTTTACGGAATGACTCTACTTAACGCTTTAAAAGATATATAAAGAAAATTGTGATAATTTTCATCTTTATTAACTTTTGAATATTCCAAGTTATCCTTCACTGAAGTCCTAATGAACAAGAATGGACTTTCGATTTAACATATTTAAATCAAAATACAGCACTATCCACCTGGGGAAAGTGCTTTGCTCCTCTAGGCGTCAGTTACCTTGTTTATAAAAAAGGAGATGACCTCTGCATCGATTGTTTTTGAAGGTTGCATGAGAAAATGAATATAATGACCTGTAATAAATGTAGTAAAAGCCTTTAGATGATAATATTTGGACATTTGCCTACACTTGCTATTAATTGCTGGCATAGGATTTAAATGTATTATTCAAACAAGGCAGAAAGCCAACAGCTCTCAAATAAATGGCTAAATTTTTAGTCTTACATTTGGGATCTTGCCAAATATTAACACTTTGAAACTTCCACTGTTTGATAATTGAGATTTAAAAATTTCCACTAAGCAATAAATTAGTTAGTTAATGGCAACTTTAGGTCACCAAGATCAAAGAGTTGCTATATCTTTCATCATCTTTCTTTGCTTCATATCCTGGATGAGATTTTTAAATAAATTCAAGATTAAAATACAAAATATCAATATTTAAAATGAACACATTTAATGCATTTTATATTCTGTTGATCTCTGTTCTTTGATTAACAAAAGTTATAGTTGAATTATCCAATGAAAAATAAAATTTTAAAACCGGGAACAAAATAGTTTTGGGATAATATCTCCAATTTTTTGAGCTTATTTTTCCTTTCAATTGAACCATATTCTAGGAGAGAGAAAATTAAGAGGAGGAGAAAAGGAAAGCATCCAGAAGGTGTCTGAAGTACTGTCTTTGAGGTCTTTTTGTTGGAAGAGGCACATGTTAAACACCCACATAACAAGAGGACCCATGTCTATTGAAAATGGTTTACACATTCTTATTTAGGACTATATTTTCCTATATGGCACAAATCAATTTAATTTTTAAAATTTGTTGAATTATTTTTCTTTAGTGACATTGCACTTGTTTCTTAAGAACATTACAAAAGTTATGTTTTGGGCTGTTTGGTGTTTTTTGCTTTTTTTCAGTAAAGTCTTTTTTGTGTTACATTTACTTGATCAAAACTCTGCAGGTATTTATTTATCAGGTACATTTGAAGGCAGTTTATCATGTCCACATTAGATGTTTCTTATCTATGAAGAGTAGAATAAACATGTATTCATCTAAATATATTTGCATAATTAGTTCAGCATATGATGATTTGCTACTTCAAATGCCTCCAACCCTGCACCGAATGCAGTTTTAAATCATGTAATATATTTACTATCATGAGAGAAAAAAATATAAGTAGTTTTTTGTTATTTTTTTTTAAATCATCATGATTTGTTTCTCATTTTTTTCAAAGGACATTTTAATTCATCTTGTGTTTATATGTGTCCAAAGTTGAATTTGGACATATTAAGCTATAAGCAAATATTTTTATTAAAGTATTTAAGATTTCACTTAATAATTTATATATCTACATGCTGTTTCATGGTATGCTTTTCTAATTTTGTTTTTGCCCAGTCATTTCATGTAAACAAACCTAATTTACTGCTCAATCATTAATTCCCATATTTTCCCTGCCACTTACCTCAGGAAATTTTCTCTTTCAAGTACGTTCTCTCTTACCCACAAATGTGTTATGTTTTACTGGAATGAAATCTTCTGAACTCAGGGTAGTGACTTGCTGATTCTAACTTTTCAGGATGTAAAGTACAGCATAGGAAATATAGTCAATAATTTTGAAAAAAACTATGTATAGTATCATGTCTAACCACTATGCTGTATACCGAAACTAAAGCAAAACTGTAATTGAAAAAATAAAAATATATTGAAAAAAACCCCACAAAACTAAGTAAATCCCTGATTTGTTGTAATTGGACACCCAGAATCTGTTGTCTGATGAGTTGATCATAATAGCCCTGTGGACATACAGATGATTCTTAATGGGATCTCACAGAAAATGTGGTTAATTAGCATGAAAACAGTGCCTTTGCCTTGAGGTCCTAATGGGTGCTCTGAGGGTATCATTGTCCTTACAATACCATTCATGAGGGTTTCATATCGATGATTAAATGGCATTAGTTCAGGGACACTTACCTCTAGTTGACTTTGAAAATTGGACAAGTTTTGGATGTTCAAATAAAGCAAATGGGGGGGAAAGTGCCTATTAGTAGATGGCTTAAAATCAAACAGTGAGTAAATGTTAAATACTCTACTACTTAAGCCTGTAGTGAATGTCGGGTTTAGGTGAGCAGGTTGGGGGTGTAGAGTTATATTTTAAAGCAGTCCCATTCCATTTGTATTTAGAAGCATCTCTTGTGCTTTCAAACTCTGTACTCACTGGCACAGAAGATAAAGTAAAGAAACAGCCTTCCTTTGCAGAAATGGTAGGAAAACAGACCCAAAAAACTATAAAATATAATGAAAACAGAGGTCTTTGATTGGAGATCAATGTACTAACCCCAGTAAATCTTAGGGTTCCTGATCCAGACATAGCAGAGTCAGATGTTAAAAAGAAATTTAACCTGATATCTGGGGTATATACAGATAACACACCTCTGTTTCCATTGCATCCTATGGGGCTTCTCTAGCCATCCCTTTTAACAGAACATCGGGATTAGTTTTTCTCTAATGGAGGAACAAACTACCACTTCGCTCTAAAAATAAATTGCTGACATGAGTATATGTCTGATAGTTGCCCTAAGACTTAACTTGCCCCAAAGTAGCTAGCAGAGTGGCTAGTCACAGCTCGTGAACACCCTCTTTCACAGGTTTCACTGGGTCAAATAACACCTGTCTCAGATTGAGAGAGTTGTCATAGCTGTGAACTGCAGTTGAAAAAGAGCTCTAAGAAATCCTTGCTAGATCCACACATTAACTGGAGGAAGGGCTGATCAGCTCTCCATAGTCATTAATATATGACCGTGATTTCTTTACATCTTAATATAACGAAGCGATTTTCAATCAGTGTGCCATTAAAAAATGTAAAACATGCAACACCTGATGACTATTTAGCCATGGTACTGACCTCTTTTCCCTTAGATCAGTGGTTCTCCACCTTGGCTGCACATTAGAATCACCTGGGAATCTTTTTAAACTCCTGATTTCTGAGCCTCATCCTCTGGAAATTCTGTTTCTTTGTTACTAATGTTGTGGCCCCACCCCATAACAAAGAAACAGAATTTCTGGAGGATCAGGCCCAGAAATCAGGATTTTAAAAAGATTCCCAGGTGATTCTACTGTGCAGCCAAGGTTGAGAACCACTGCCTTAGATTGTCAAATGAAAAACTGAAAACTACCAGCACAACAATAGCCATCTGGTGTGAATGAATCAAAATTATACCTTTTTTTTGGGTCAGATTGGCAAGAAATATATTTTTTGTTGTGCTGCAGAATTTTAGTAGTTTATTTGTATAACTAGAGGCCCAGTGCACGGATTTGTGCACTGGTGGGGAGCATGGCCTGCGGGCATCGGCCCACTGTGGGAGCAGCTGCTCATCCCGGTCAGCCGAGCAGTGCTCCCACCATGGGAGGACACTGACCTCCATGGGGCAGCTCCTGCATTGAGTGTCTGCCCCCTGGTGGTCAGTGCACATCATAGCGACTGGTCGACCAGTCATTCTGGTCATTCCGCCGGTAGATTGCTGGGCTTTTGCATATGTAGATAAGATGAATAAGATGAAAGGTTTAAATTTACTGATATAATGATGAGTAAGCATGCTGCCAGTAAAAACAAGGTATATGCAAATACATTATCAGCAAGCTGGTTCAATATTTTGTGGCAAAGTTATGGAGCAGGAAAAGTGGAGGAAAAAGTTGAGAGAAGAGGGAGAGGAAAGAGGGCCCTGAAGACCTAAAATGAGAATGTCAAAAATGATCAACATTTTGAGGGTGCTAATTGCTGGGGAAAAAACGTTTTTCTGGTCCTTTTTGAAACTAGTATATGCTTTACTTTAAAAAAATATATGAGAGGTAAAAAGAAAGGAAGCAAATAGATTAGAAATTATAGCTTTATATTTATCTAAAATCATATTGATAATTTCACTTGAAGAATGATAAAAATGACTTTAATATATTATTTGCAGTAAGTGAAAAAAGAATATCACCTTCTAGAATCTGGATTTGTATTATGACATTCACAGTAACCCAATTGATAAGACTGTTTAAGGTCTCCTGTGAGGCATATGTCTGAATCATGGATGGTGAAAGCTATCACCTTACCTTAAAATAGAAAAGCCATAAAAGAAAAAGAAATGCAATCATTTAAAATCCAGGTACTTCTTTGTCATTGTAATGTTTGTGCTGAGATTTACAACCAAAAGTATTCTGCAAATATTTTTAGAAATCTTAAATAAATAAAGCAAAACAAATATGGCACAGAATGCCCTGCCATGGCTTATGAACTTATGAATTTTCTCTAAAGGTATGATTTAAAAATATCTGCCTATATTGTATTATTTACACTTAGCACATTTTTGTCAACATTGCAGTCTTTGTTCTTTTTTTAACAACAATGAGAGCTAATCACAATTCATGTCAGATACTCAGCTGAAACATGGATGTATGTTGAGGAAAAGGACATACTGACCATTCTCTTCTCTGTGCATTACTCTAGCATCAAGGCAGGTACTTGAAATTTATCAGGGTGGCTTACCTACTATAAAAGCAGCTTCACGGAATACAATGTGTCTTGCCTTTAGCTATTATATGGTTGATGCCAAATGGACATTAAAATTTTACATTTAAATATGTTCCCAGAGACTCTCACATTCATATTTGTCACTGTATACCCTTTCAATTCGCTTTTTGTTACTTTTAAAATTGAGGCTAGTAATATATTGTAGGGATGAGATATAGCACTTAAAAGCCTTAGAAAAAGAGAGATACGTTAAGTCCTCAAATATTTTAGCTATAATTAGTATTATTGTGATATAGTCCTTCTTGATTATTTTAAACATGGGGCTTTTGTTACATCATCCTTATTTGTGTGCAGTGGTTAATGCAAATAGAGTTTGTTCCTTTTAAATTTTATGTATATGTAACTTTAGCTTTTTGAACTTTGCTCTATAATCTTTCACATATTGGGTGTGAATTGTCATATTCTTGGACACGACTATAATTTTTTTGGAATATTCAGCTTTCTCACTTTGTATGTGAGTGTGTGTGTGTGCATGCATGTGTTTCTTTGCTGTGAGTTTATTAATCCTGGTCAATATCTTTTCCAGGAGGTGACTCCATGATAGTGTTGGTCATCTTTAGTTTGTGTATGTGTGTTAATTTATCCTGAGCTTAAAGAAGTCTCTGGCCTTGAATCAGTTTTTCCATTGGAGCAGTGCAGTGAGGAGTGGGTGATTCATACTTTATTGCAAACATGGCTAAAAGGTTAGCCCAGTTCCCATTTGTGCATATTCCTTTGCTTTGGCAGAGGAAGCCCACAGTGGACTCTCCGTGGTCCTCTGGAGCAGTAGCCCCAGGTCCTATCTAACAAAGGCTTTCAAAGCACAGCTCCTAATGCCTGCCTGAAGGTCTGCACAGCATCTATTTTGTCACTTCATTTCTCCTACCTCCAGTATTACAGATTTCTTCTCCTGGTTCTGGAGATTTTTCTCTTTGTTACCATTGCATCTGGAAATGTATTTTAAAGTACTTTAAAATATATTCCAACTATATTAATGTGTTCTGAGAAGTAAAAAGTGGGTATATCGTAATATGTACTATACTCACTCTTCTATATTGACCATAAAGTATATACCTATGATGTTTTTATTTTTTAAAAGCCAGGCATTTAAAAAATTGACATGGCCTATGATTAGCAAATTAGAAGCACAATTAATATGGCAATTCAAGGAATTGTAAGATCTATCTCAAATTTATTGACTGTTGTGGATGGTTAGTTTAATGTAAAAAAAAAAAATGGACAAACTAAATTTAAAAGAACCAGGCAATGTAATTGCTTTCCAGTGTCTGTGGCTAATCAATTTATTAGTACATCTTGATAAGAGGAAGAATAATAAAATATCAGTAATAAAAACAGCTAACATGTCCCCAACACTGATTAGGTGCTAAATACCCTTAGGATTGCTTCAGAGTTATTTTCTTTAATTCTCACAGCTATTATTTGAGAAGTTAATTGTATGATCCTCATTCCACAAATGAAGAAAACTGAGTGTAGAAAGTTATGCCATTTACCGCTGGTCACACAGTCATACATTAAGTACCCAGAATTCAAACCTAGCAGCTTGACTTCAAATTCATGATTTTATCCTCTATGTGATAACATATTTTAATATTCAACACATTATAATAATGCTGATTTATCATATACATTGACAGAAGTGAACCAGACTCCTGATTCCAAGGCTCAGATGGCATAGCCTCTTTATTCACAGCCTCAAATTTCATTATCATATGCTCTATCAAAATCTGTAAGACTAAAAGTAGTACCATTTTTAAATTGAGTTGATTTATAGGCTACATGGATTATTTTCTACATAATCATTACATTAATTATATTTTAATTTTGTAGATATTTCTGAATACCGGTAGCATACAAACAGCATTGCTTTCTTGGAAGAAATATTTTCCATTAAACCATAAACCAGATAATTGGAATATTAGTGAGAAGAGATACTGTTTATCAGAGACTGCTTGGGAGAATTTTTAGCCTTTTGTGTAGATAACTGACATTAAGCACACGCACTTGTCAGACTGCTGTTCTGTGGTGAATAATCTGACTGTGAGAGTTTCAAAGCACAAGCATAGCGTTCAGATGGAGGCGTCACTGTCCGCCAGAGGAGGTTAGCAGCCTTTTTGTTTGCTTGACAGAAATCTGTGTGCAACAACAAATGAGTCTCTATTCCTGCTGTTTTTCAAATGCAAGCTTTGTTCCTGTTTTCTATTGTGAAGGCAGACATATCACATGAGGGGGTGGGAAGAGAGAGTGAGAATTCAGAATATATTTTTGTAGTGAATATTGCTCATCCAGAGATAGATACTATGTTACATCAGTAACTTACATAGTTTTGACTTTTAAATTAGATGCCAACATGTCGATATTTCTATTCAGATAAGTAGTCTGACCCTACTTAGGCCAAATTGATTTACCAGACCATTCCTGTACCATGGGGAAGAAGACATGTGATGAGTATCCCTAGATAATAAGCCCATCATTAGAACAAAGTGATGGAAACAAACTAACCTGAGTCATCTGAGTCAGGAATTGAAAACCTTTCACCAAAAAGAAAATTGCTGCATAGGTGACATTTGCAGAACAAAAAAATAATATGCCCATGAAAATATTCCATGAGGAAATGTTCATAGAACAATATATTTTCCTTTGGGTGCAGCATTCTGGATATTAAATAGATTCCCCCTTCAAAGCTTAGCAAATAATTGGTTCCAGTTGCTCATTAAAATGGGAGTATTCATTATTCTACAATAAGACTTGATTAATATGGTTAATCAGACTCAAAATAAAAAGGAATCCAGTCAACAGCAAGCACATATAGCAAATATAAATGCACATTTTTCCATTAAAACCAGATTAGAGAACTGAACCCTGCAAGAAAATAATATTAATTACATTAAAATAAAGTATTTAATTAGAATTGTAGGTTTCTAATTTTATTATATGTAATTTATAAATTAATTTTGAATTAAAATTATATAAAAGGATTTTAAGACCAAGTTATGTTAGTGGATATAACATTTTTTTTTTAAAATAATCATGTCAGTTTGGGTGCATAGGGTTTTATTTTTTATTTAGTGGGTACTCTAATATTATTAGTTCAAGATATATATCATTCAGTGCATTGCAAAAATGTCCCTAATTTTGTTCTGCCCTTGTATGCACACCCTTTGAAGTATGACTTTGATGTTTTTACTCTAGATAAATAAGATCTATTTCTCTCCTACCTTGAATCTTTGCTTACATTATGACTCACTTTGACTAATAGAATCCACATGATTGATGTAGTAGTTCTAAGAATAGTCCTGAAGATGCCTTGTCTCATTGGTTCTCACCAATTTGCCCCATAACCCCTGAGAAGGCTGTTGAAAGAAGTCTTGCATAGCCTCTGTTAGGATGAGAGATCACATGAAAAAACAGGAAGAGAAGGTCATTAAAGGATTCTATGGAATATTATTCAGTTATGAGAAAGAAAGAAATCTTGCCATTAACAACAGCATGAATGGACTTTGAAGCATTATGTTAAGTGAAGTCAATCAGACAGAAATAGACAACTACTGTATGATATCATTTACATGGGGGTTCTAAAAAAGGAAAACTTATAGAAACTGAGAGTAGAATGGTGGTCTTGAGGGGCTGTGGGGGCGCCAAATGGGAAGATGCTTTTAAAAGCAAGGCATCCAGTTAGAAGATGAATAAGTTCTAGGAATTTTAATGCACAGTATTGTGACTATAGTTAAAAATCTACACTAATAAAAGAGAAACATGCAAATTGGTGTCACTCTGCTACACTTACCAGCGAATCAGGGAGAGTATGCAAATTAACCCAACAAAGATGGCGGCAGCCACGGAGCTGGAGGCTTGGGTTGCCCCCGGCAATGGAGGAAACCAAGCTTCCAGCCCACCCTGGCTGCTGCACAAGGGAGAGAACAACATGCAGACATGGCCAGGAGCCTGAGAGATCAACACAGAGATGCGCCTGCTCCAAGCCTCTGCAGTGTGGCTGGGGGAAGGCCCCCAGCAGACACACACACACACACACACACACACACACACACACACACACACACACAAAGCAACTGCTCCGAGATTCTGCTGCTAGACTGTGTCTTAGGCCCGCTCTCCATGGGGAGCAGGCCTAAGCCATTAGTAGGACATCCACTGCGGGCTCCTGGACTGTGAGAGGGGGCAGGCTGGGCTGAGGGACCTCCACCCCCCAGTTCATGAATTTTATGCACCGGGCCTCTAGTACTCTAGTATATATTTCAAAGTTGATAAGAGAGTAGACCTTAAATGTTCTCACCACAGGGAAAAAATGGTTAATCTTATGAAATGTTCTTACCACGGGAAAAGTATGGTAATCGTGTGATGTGATGGAGGTGTTAACTGCCTCAATGTGCTAAATCATTTTGCAAGATATGTGTAACAAATCAACATGTTGAACACCTTACACTTAAACAGTGTTATATATTGATTATAGGCCAATGAAGCTGAGGGCAAAAAATGACCAGACACTAGGCATGAGGATGAGGCAATCTTAGATGACCATAATGAAATTAACTTCAAGGATGTATCAGGCCAAGAGCAGCAAAAGAACCACTAATCTGAGCACAGAGCATCCAATATATTTGAGCCATAGAACTGTGAGTAAACTAAGTACTTGTTTCAATGTTGGGATGGTGAGATACATAGCAATAAATTACTCACACACTCTGTTTTAGAAGCAAGTGATATTTTGTCAAAATTACTATTTTTATATAATTATTTTACAATAAGCATATAAATAAAGTGTAAATAATTTGAGTTAGAGTTTTTTTAAAAAAGTTTAGAGATATAAAGTTTTATAAAGCTATATATCCTATCTAATAAAGATGGAATATGCAAATTGACCATCACTTCATGACAAAGATGGTGACGCCCACAGCCAATAAGGAGGGAATATGCAAATTGATGTGATAAAGATGGCGGCAGTGGGGCCGGATGCTTGCATCATCTCCATGGTGATGATGCAGGTGTTCCGCCCTGCCCTGGCCGCTCTGGGCCTCTGGACAGCGTGTGAAGGTGGAAAGGTGGCTCGGGGCCGGAAAGAAGGCAGTGCCGGCAGTCAGGAGAAGGAAGGCCTATTCTTGCATGAATCTTTGTGCATCGGGCCTTTATTATATATATAATAGTTATGATTCACAAAAAACTACATAAGCTTGTAGTATACATTAGTTTAAATTGATACACTATTTTATGCCTTACTTTTACCTGTTTCCTATATTAAAATATTTAAAGAGATTCCTCTTTAATCTACCATTCTTTCATTCATACATAGTTATCACTATATTTTGTACTATAAAGCAGATTACAGGTTTATTGACTAATGGCTGACAGAACCTTAAAAAAAGCATTGGAGGAAAAAGAATGAAAGTTTTAAATCATTTGAAATAAGTGTGAGAATTGATTCCACACCCTAATGAATTTTGTAAATGTGTAGTTCATTTCAGTAGATTTTCAAAAGGAACAGTTATTGATGGGGTGCAGACATTATAAGCAAATGTCTAAGATCCATTTGGGTTTAAGACACTGGATTGTACAACTGAAAGTAATATAATATTGTATGTCAACTGTAATTGAAAAACATATTTCAAGTCAATAAATAAATAAGTAAATAAATAAATAAAATGTAGGGACCAGTAAAAAAGAAAAATAAAGTTATCTCAAAGTATTTGCCAGCAATAAGCAAATTATAGCTTATAGACAAAAATAACAAGTTAACACATATAGAGCTTATTGTGTTCCAAGAAATGAATAGGCTTACCTCCTTCAGTTCTCATAACAACTCTACCAAGTACATATTAAGAATTTCCCCATTTTGACAGTCATGTTGAACCTGCAAATGCAAGATACACTGACCACCAGAGTCAAGTGATCAAGGGATATATCCTCTGTGCCACAGTTGCAAAAGATGGGGCTTCAGACATATATTCAAGGATTTTATGAGGTGACATTGCTGAATTCTCAAAAGAGTTATGAGCAGAAGAGCGAAGAAGCCAACCAAGTTGCACAGAAATGGGAGAAGACGTCCCTTCTTGCTCCATGCCACAATAAACTTCAAAAGTCTGCAGAGCATAATGCTCTCCAGTTTCATGCATGCTATTGCAAATGGTAAGAACTCCTTTTTTAACCACAGCATAGTATTCCATTGTGTAGATGTACCATAGTTTTTTCACATGATCTCACTCATTTGTGGAATATAATGAACAGCATAAAATGATGAACAAAAACAGATCCAGAGACAGAGAAGCATCGATCAGACCATCAAACCTCAGAGGGAAGGTAGGGGAGGGTGGGGGGAAGGGGGACAGATCAACCAAAGGACTTGTATGCATGCATATAGGCATAACCATTGGACACAGACACCATGGGGGTGAGGGCATGAGTGGGGGGTAAAGGGGCAATAGGGGGATAAGGACACATATGTCATACCTTAATCAATAAAGAAATTAAAAAAAAAAAGTCTGCAGAGCTTGCAGGTTGCAGTGGACCAAAGGAAAATGCTTCCTATGTTGAACAAAATAAAGACGATCAGTTTTTTGGAAATAAAACTGACAAGAAGAGCAGTCAAAACCACGGCAAAGGCCCAGCCCAGAATTGCTCAGTGGAAGCACCTGCTTGGATGCCTGCCCACTGTACTGAGACCTTGTGCTCCTCAGGCCTTATCATACACACGTTTGTGGTCACTCCATCCTGTGTGTTGGAAAGAGACTTCAGCGGGCGAAGGGCTAGAGCAGGGAGGCCACTAGGAGGTTCCTGCAGTAATATGGGAAAAGGGAACCAAGGAATCCGTTTTAAATGGGTCAGGGTACATTGTGCTTCTCAGCTGTTGTGAAGATTGTGAAAGTAATCATCTCATTATAGAAAGTGGGGAAAGTACAGAAGAGGACAGCACATTCATGCTAGCTCACAACCTTGCTGCTCATACATAAAAGCTCGGTATTAGTTCTTTTTTTTTTTTTTTAAAAAGAATATCCCCATTTTATACATAAGAAAATTGAGACCCAGAGAAGTAAAATAATTCACCCCAGAACATACAGGTAATGAGTGGCACAGCTGGATTGCAAATCCAGATAACTGGCTGTGTCTGGTTTCATTCTCACAATGACATTGTAGGAAGGTGAATCAAACCTTCCATCTCCAGTTTCTAGTGAGGAAAGCAAAAGGTGGGAATCCAAGATGTTAGGTTACATAAAGAAGCTCTACTAAACTTCTTACAATTATTTGCAACACAAAGTATTTAGTTTTAAATATATTCCTTCTAAACTTTTCTTAAAAAAACATATTCTTCACAATATAAAAATCTGTATGCCAGTTGTAATTTATAGCCCATTTCTTTTATTTTTAGTAAAAGTGATAACTATTTGGAATAGTTTTAAGATGTTATGTATATAAAACAAACATAAAATCCATCAAGCAAGATTTTATTAGTCTTTTTGCTATAATTTTGCTGCATCATTTTCATTGTACTTTAAAAGTTTCCAAGAAGAAACATACCTATTAAAATATCTTTGAAAACACTTTACTTTTAGATGAAGAATCAGATATATAAATAATAACTTGTACACAGAACCATACAGGTTATAAAAAGCACTTACCATATTAGCATTTTTATTTCTCAACATAAATTCTTAAGAGTGATAATATATTTACTTTAAAATAAGGTAATAAATTCTCAGAAAGATTGTTTTACAAGATCCTGAGTTATAAAACTTCAAGGCTCAACTCAAATATAAGGTTTCTAAGTATTACCTCAAAATATAGGAACTAAAGGACATAAATTCTTTATTGTAGTAACAAAAATAGTAATCTTGTCATATTTTTGTACCTGATATCCTTGAAAGCATTTAAAATATATGGAAATCAAATCAATTTGAATAAAAGAAAAGATAATAGATATTGAGATTACATTCTGACCAGATAGCCAACTAATGAAAAAATGGTGTCGCATTAAAATATAAAGTAAAGGGTAGCTTAGTTTTTCTTAATAATGAGTTATTAGTATTATTAAAATAACTCTTTTATATATTTTCAAAAATGTAATTCAAACTCTAAAGCTATTGTTGAAATTATAAGAGAAAATAATTGTTTAACTTACTGATGATTCATTTTAATATTTGACAATTAAAATATATTACATGCACCCACTAAGTATAAGAAACTGATACAAAGTATTTATACAAGAAATCACAACACTCAAAACATAAGATCCATCAAGCAAAATATTTTAAGAAAAAAACCTCAAATATAGTAAATCTAAAACTTATATCTCCATGTGTTTACTCTCAGATAAAGAACTTTTTATTCGTACTAAATATTACTGTAAACCTGAAACCTCCTCTTTACTGAAAATTACACGAAATGTATTACTTTTCCTTGAATAAGTATTATTTAGGATACACATGCATACTCTTTATTCTACAGCTTTTATTTTAGAGGAAAAGTCTACATGAGCTTAGTTATAGTCATACATTTCTGAATGCTTTTATTAATAAAAATCTTTTATTATGTTCACTAAATATCCAGGAGAGTGTTAATATCCAAGAATAGCCATCCAATATACAGACTCTTCAATTGCAATTTTGGATTAAGTTAATACTGAATCTTTAATTATTATGAAATAACTAGAGGCCCAGTGTATGAAATTTGTGCACAGAGGGAGGGTTACCTCTGCCCAGCCTGCCCCCACTCCAATCGGGGACCACTCGGGGGGTGTCTGACCGCCAGTTTAGGCTCGATCCCAGGGATCAAGCCTAAACCGGCAGTTGGACACACCTCTCACAATCTGGGACTACTGGCTCCTAACCACTCACCTGCCTGCATGCCTGATTGTCCCTAACCTCTCTACCTGCCTGCCTGATCACCCCTAACTGCCCTTCCCTGCCAGCCTGATCAAGCCCCCAACTGGTCTCCCCTGCCGGCCTGATCTCACCCCTTACTGCTCTCCCCTGCTGGCCTGATTTCCCGTAACTGCCTCTGCCTGCCTGATCACCCCTAACTGCCCTCCTCTGCTGGCCTGACCTTGCTCCCAACTGCCCTCCCTTGCAGGCCTGATCTTGCCCCCAACTGCACTCTTCTGTGGAACAATTTAGTTCTGATTGGTCAGTTTCTATGCCAGTCAGCGTCAAAAGCTCTGCCTCCTAGGCAGCCATTGGCTCCTTACATTCACCCAGATTTGGTTCTGATTGGTTAGTTTCTATGCCAGTCAGTGTCTCTGGGCCTATCCACAGGGCCTGATCAGAAAGGCAGGGCTGATCAGCAGCCCCAATGGAGGCCTGGAGAGAAATGGAGGTGTGGCTGTGGCCAGTCAGTTAGAGAAAGAGAGGCAAGTTCTGATCAACGGAGGCCACAGAGGCTACAGATCATACTCTGCCTCTCTCTCTGCAGGCCTAAAAGGTTAAAAACAGGAATGAAAATCAAGACAAACTTATGGCACTTTAAATAAAATTATTGTTTTCTGAAAGAAAAGAGGACTGATTTATAATCCTCCAAGAACTAGAAATATTTGTATATGAACACCTAAGAGATTAAAAGCAGATACTTGTAGCAATTATAAGCATAAAGATCATTGAAAAAAACTAATGTTCACTATTGATAAACAGGAGGACAGATATTAAGAATTCATAAAACGATGTCATCCTGAGAGAGATCATATACCTAATAATTTGATATTGTTCTTCTAAATTCCCATAGAATTTTTTTTTTCATAAATACAGATGTATGAAATATAGCTTTCTTATTCACACACTAGAGGCTTGGTGCATGGATTTGTGCATATTGAAAGGAAATTAATTAGAAGGTAGCTGGAGGGTTGGGACTGGGCAAGATGGGCCGGACATGTTCTGTAGCCAACCTCCCACAGTCCCTCCTCAGCTGGCCGCACCTGGGGCTGTGCCGCTGCTGGAAGGGCGTCTGTGAAGTGAGCGGAGTCCATCCAGCAGGTGGGGACCCTCATCCTGGCCTGCAGGGATTGGGCCAAAACTGGCTCTCTGACATCCCTTCAGGGGTCCAGGATTGTGAGAAGGCAGTTCTCGGTGATGCACCCCAGAATCGGGCTCCCTTTTCTCTGGTTGGGGGTACATCACTCTGCAGCTCCTGCGTTGAGTGCCTGCCCCTGGATGGTCAGTGTGTATCATAGCTACTGGTTGGAGTGTCTGTCCCCCCAGCCCTATGGTTCCCAGTGTTCATAACACTATTGAACATTTAGATCATGCTTTATGGGCATTACCTCAACAACATCGCACACCTTAAGAGACCCATTGCTTATTATAGCGTATCCATTATTTTTAAATATGTTTTTTGTATCCAGATAATGTTGCCTTTTTAAAAATTCTTTGTTTGAGAATAATTGTTTCCCCCATTGACCTCTCCCCAGCCGTTCCCACATCCCAGCACATGCCCTCACCCCCCTACTCTCTGTGTTCATGGGTTCTACTTATATGCATGCATACAAGTCTTGGGGTTGATCTCTTACCTCCCTTCTCCCCTGCCTTCCCTCTGACATTGGACAGTCTGTTCAATGCTTCTGTGTCTCTGGATCTATTTTTGTTCATCAGTTTATGTTGTTCATTATATTCCATAAATGAGTGAGATCATATGATACTTATCTTTCTCTGACTGGATTATTTCACTTAGCATATTGCTCTCTATGTCTGTTCATGCTGTTGCAAATGGTAAGAGTTCCTTCTTTTTTATAGCAGCATAGTGTTTCATTGTGTAGATGTACCACAGTTTTTTTAATCTGCTTATCTACTGATGGGCACTTAGGCTGTTTCTAAATCTTAGCTATCATAAATTGTGCTGCCTCGAACATAGGGGTGCGTATATCCTTTATGATTAGTGTTTCTGATTTATTGGGATATATTCCTAGACATGGTATTACTGGGTCAAATGGGAGTTCCATTTTTAAATTTTTGAGGAAATGCCATACTGTTTTCCACAATGGCTGCACCAGTCTGCATTCCCACCAGCAGTGAATGAGGGTTCCTTTTTCTCCGCATCCTCTCCAGCACTTGTCATTTGTTGATTTGTTGATGGTAGCCATTCTGACAGGTGTGAGATGGTACCTCATTGACATTTTGATTTGAATGTCTCAGTTGATTAGTGACTTTGAACATGTTTTTATATGTTTCTTGGCCTACTATATGTCCTCTTTTGAAAGGTGTCTATTTAGGTCCTTTATCCATTTTTGATTGGATTATCTTCTTTTGTTAAGTTGTATTGTAGATAGGAAGAGAGAGTGCAAGAGAGAAATATCAATTTGTTGTTTCACTTTTTGGTGCATTCATTTGTTGATTCTTGTGTGTGACCTGAACAACCAAACCTGCTACCTTAGTGATCAGGAGGATGCTCTAACTAACTGAGGTACCTGACCAGGACTGTTGTAGCTTATCTCTTGATCCAAGAGCCAAACATATTCTTCATGCCTCATAGTAATTGCTTATCAGGATAAATTAAGCAAATCATCTGCCTATTTATACAATCATTTATATGTATAATGATACGGCTGGTATCACATCAATTTTTATTAAAGAAAAACTAGAGTGGGGGAGGTCCCTCAGCCCAACCTGCCCCCTCTCATAGTCTGGGAGCCCTTAGGGGCAGGAGGCGACTCGGCGATCAGGGGAAGGCGATACCCCCATCACACCTCAAGCCTTGGCCAGCCCTGATTACCTGAGCCTCGGGTGGCCCTGGGTGGCTGAGCAGCCATCATCCGAGGCTTTCCTGTGCCTTGGGTATCAGCTGGGCAGCTGACATCTGAGGCTTGCCTGCTCCTTGGCCTGCCCTGGGTGGCTGGGCAGCCACCATCCGAGGCTTGCCTAAGCCTTGGGCCAGCCATGGGTGGCTGAGTGGCTGGGGGGCTGAGGGGACTGGGGAACTCTGGAGGCAGGTGCACGGAGTGGCAGGACCTGCCTGTGGGTGGGCCTGGCCATAATACCGTGTGCCTGCTGCTTTGGCGGGACTGAGGGCACTGGATGCTGCCATCATGTGGCTGTGGTGCCGCCATCTTTGAGGGCATGGCAGTAAATTAGCATATTCACTCTTGATTAGATAGGATATTTTTAATTTTTCATTTTGAGCTGATCACCATTCCAAAGAAGTTGTTTTGACAAAAATTCATATTAAAGGTTATTGTATAAAAGAGCAAACACAAATCCATAGAGAAATTCAAATATCTGAATGTAGATGCATGGAATCTGTCCCCAGTTCTAAAAGAAAACACTGAAAATGTTCAGGTTATAAATCCATGAGGATAACAATTTTGGGAAGCCTGATAGCACCAGGTAATTTCATGGATATTTTCTAAAATTGTCATGAGACAGCTTTTAACAATAGAAATAGGTTTGATATGATATTAAAAAGATAGGGACATTTTTTTTCTAGGTTATCAAATGATATAGACAGTTCATGCATCATTATATCCAACATAATTGTGAAAATAATGATAAAGGTGGACCATGGAAATTGCCCAGAGGGGTGCTTTCAGCATGTCCAAATGGATTTCATTCAACTACTTCCTCTGTGTGTTATGAATATGAAGATGTGAATATATAATGTTGAGAATGTTTTAAGTTTGTGGATATGTTAAAGCAATCTCCCCTAAATAATATGTAGTTCCTATGCTTTTTATTTTATTTTTTATTTAAAAAGTACCTAAGATTTGATCATCATTATCACTTTTGGATGGACTTCTGATGAGCATGATGTGTAGAACAAATTATTGACATTTGTTAACCATGCATGTGTTTTATATTAATAAATGAAAGGACAATAAACATTACCAACCTGGTAAATGATAATTTGAAGATCATGGATTAGACCAGGAGGGATATTTATGTATCCTTCTAAGTCCTCTCCTTTAAATATGAATTTCCCAGGGGCAAAGAACAGTTATAACTGAATTATCTACCTAATTAAAGGGGGGAAAATAGAACACATGAGAAAGAAAGTGACAAGACTTAAATTAACAGAAAAAAATAATATTTTTAAAGAATATTTTGGTATTTATCAAATAAACTAATTTTTGTAAAAGGTTAAATGAGGGTAAAAATGCAATGCAATTTTATTCTCTTTAATCCTTGCATTCCACCTTTTCATACATCTTCAAATTTTGTTTCGTTTTTTGTTTTCTGTTGTTGTTATGTTTTGTTTCATCTTAACATTTGGATTTAACAGCCAACCAATCCCATATCCTGCATACCTGTTTATCACTGGGTTAATTCTAGACTCAAGCTTGATCTACTAAAATTTAGTTGTTTCATGGAGAGCAGAAGTCTTGCAATTCCATTACTGCTCACAGACCTTTGACATGGCCAGAGAAAAGCATATCAAATCTGTATCTTAGTAAGAAAATAATTCATGACTGAGGATATGTTCCAAGCGTATGTTATGTGACACATGATATTATAGAAAATCTATGTATAGTAAATATTCATTGTTTCAAGTATGTGTGTATGGGCCCAGAAAAATAATTAATAAAATATTAAAATTCAATACCCCTGAAAGATAGTTATATAGTTGACTTTTATTGTATTATATATGTTGTGGCTTGAAGTTTTTCTATGCCCAGCACATATTGTTTTTATAAGTAAAACTAGTGGCCTGATGCACAAAATTGTGCACATTAAAAGGGGATTAATTAGAGGAAATATTTTAACATTGCTATTTGCCCTTTTGCTATAATAGAAGTATCAGAGATGAAAGAAAATTAGTAAAATATAAAGGAAAATCTTCCTCCTGTCAGAGTCTAGGGCACACCATGGGACCCAGAGTCAAGTCCCCGCTCACCCACGTGCACCTCAAAATCACACGAGACCCAGACCCACCCAGCCTCCTCCTTTGGGCTAGATCTAGACCCGGCTGGTCCCACCCTTGTCAAGCCCTGCTGGGCAGGAGGCACAGCCTCGGGTCCCCTGGCCTGGCACCAGGACGGGGGGCACGGCTTGAGGTCCTCTGTCAAGTCCCGTCAGGTGTGGGGTGCAGCCTCAGGTCCCTGCTGATTGCTCGTTAAGGCTCATTGTGGGAACTCAGCCTCCGCTGTGGGTGCAGCCATCTTGTGTTATGGAAACCCCGCCTCCACTGTGGGCACCGCCATCTCTGTAGCAGAGTGATGGTCAATTTGCATATTTCCTCTTTATTATATAGGATATTATAAATAGATGTATTTAATTTAAGTATAAAATTTATAGTAAAGATTCTGATATATTTTAGATTCATAAATGAATACATTTCTTATTTTAACATTAATGAACTTAATCATAAGATATTTAATATTTTACTAAATTCTACAGCACAAGCAATTCTCAACTATAATAAGTAGTTGTTTTATAGTTGGAAACAAAACAGAGAAACATTTGTTCAGTTTTGCAGCCACTTAAATACTAAAAGAATGAGATAGACTATTTATTGATTCCTGGGCAGCAAAAATTTAAACATACTCATTAAAAGTTATATTTTACTTATTTGTTGTTGTTGACCAGGAATATTCTTTTAAGCAAGGGGTTGTTTAACCATCATCAATTATAAATTCAAGAACTCTCAGTAGAGTAAACATTCTCTTCTTAGGAAAACATTAAAGTTAAAGTTTAACTGATGAATAAAAATAGATTCAGAGACATAGAATCATGGAACAGACTGTCAAACCTCAGAGGGAAGGCGGGGGGCGGGGGTGGGTAGGGGGTAAGAGATCAACCACTGAACTTGCATGCATATATGCATAACCCACCCATAGACACAGACAATAGGGTGGTGAAGGCCTGAAGGGGGGACTAGTCAGAAGAGAGGCAGGCTGGGAGAGGTCAATGGGGGAAAAATAAAGATTAAATAAAATAAATAAAGCTAAAGTTTAACTTATATTTTATAATGAAAATTGTTTACTTTTCATTAAAATGATTATGTATAAACATTATAATAGTATTTGAGTATACAATTAAAAATAAAAATTCAACTTTAAAAATTAAAATTGGCTCTGGCCAGTTTGGCTCAGTGGAAAGAGCATCAGCCTGCTGACTGAAGGGTATGGGGTTCAATTCAGGTCAAGGGCATGTACCTTGGTTGCAGGCCCCGATCTGGGCCCTCGTCGGGGCTCCTGCAGGAGGCAACTAATCAGTGCAAGGTGTTTCTCTTATATTGATATTTCTCTCTGTCTTTCCCTTTCTCTTCCACTTTCTAAAAATCAATGGAAAAATAACCTTGGGTGAGGATTAAAAAAATAAGATGTAATTTGTGTTTCAAATGTCAAGCATTATCAATTTAATATATTTATAGGGTACATCATAATTTGAAAACTTGACTCCAAATATTTTTTTAAAATACAAATTATTCATTATTTTTCTGAGAGGAGTTAAAAAGTGGTGGAATTTTGGATGTTGAGGTAAGTTGTGTGTTTATAAGAGTGTGAGAGAGAAAAGGGGCAGGAAAGAGACAGGAAGGAGAAAAACGTGTGTGTGTGTTCGTTTTTGTGTGTGTGTGTGTGTGTGTGTGTGTGTAGTAGTAGTAGTAGTAGTGATTAATATACAATGAATGTGTCTGAGCATGAATGAACATGAGGGTTTTGTGTGTGAAAGTGTGAGTGCAAGTGGCTGTGGGTGTGCATATGTTATTCACAACACTGTTCTATAAGAATCAAATCTGAGGCTAAGCATAAAAAACACTTCCTCTTAGATATCCCTCTGTATGTCAATATTTTAAAAAGTCTTATTAAATGAATTTGTTTTAATTTTTAATCCAAGTTAAGGGATTTTTGTGTTCAGCAATACCTGCTGCCATTCTACTGAACTGAACACTTTGTTAAATGAAATCCATTAGCTACAAAATGTTATCTTCAAATATTCTGTTTTGAACAATCTTGCTGAAACAAGAAAAAGAACTGAGTGTAGTTATCAGAATGCATGCTATCCTCTCAAAGTATAGTATATATACATTTTATACCTGATTTTATTGCACTTCAAAGATTACCTGTTTTTTTTTGTTTTGTTTTTTGTTTGTTTGTTTGTTTGTTTGTTTTTTGGGGGGGTCTAGTCTCTTTTTGTTTTGTTTTTTTTACAAATTGAAGGCAAGACCCTCCAAAAGCAATAAGATTATAACTGGCTTTATTGCAAAATTCGCTTTGTTGCAGTGGTCTGGAACCAAACCTGCAATATCTCTGAGGTATACTTGTATATTGCTTGTATCAACTGGAATCCCTGTACTTCTTTCTTCTGTGAGGCACATATAATATATATAATTTCCTGCAAATCTCACTTTAATTTTATAGAACATCTGATATCTCTCACATATTTAGTCATTCTTACACATCCACTCTCCTGTGATCCTACTATGCCCTGTATATATTTCTATTAGTATCTTTATGATATTTACTGGCATATCTAGGTAAATAATTTCATACATAATTACATAATTACACAGACCCTAGAAATTACTTTCTTTGAACAGCAGAAACTCTCTTTTGTCATCTTTCAATTGCCAGTCATTAAATATACTACCTGGCAAAAATAAGGCATTCGAAATGTTGTGTTTTTTTTTTAATATATTTTATTGATTTTTTACAGAGAGGAAGGGAGAGAGATAGAGAGTTAGAAACATCGATCAGCTGCCTCCTGCACATCTCCTACTGAGGATGTGCCTGCAACCCAGGTACATGCCCTTGACCAGAATCGAACCTGGGACCTTTCAGTCCGCAGGCCGACGCTCTATCCACTGAGCCAAACCGGTTTCGGCCCAAAATGTTTTTTAAGTGAATGATGAATGACTGAACATTCATCCACAAAACTGATTCCATGGACAGAAAGATTAGTAGATATTTCATTTTTACTTAGATTTCCAAAACAATAAAACTCTCTGAGTGTTAATTTTAAATCAAAAAGCTACTAGTTATCACAGTCTGTGCTCCAAATAATAAATCACAAGAGATCAAATGTTGACTATTCAATTACAAATTTTTCAGTAGTAGATGTAATCTTGGATAGAGTAAAACAAATAAGACAAATAATGAATTTTAAGATGTCTGTTGGGATTGGATTCATTTTATGCAGAAAACATTCAGTCATAGAAAGAACAATTAATTGATTTTTTTCCAAGAGTTCTATTAATGACTTAATAACTTATTTGCTTAAGTAGTAGATAAATCTTTTTTTCTTAGCTCTCAGAACTTTATTTTTCTCATCAGTTAAAATTTAAAATATTAATACCTACTACCTAAGTTCAATTTACATGAGATGCATTTGAATTACCTGTTGATTATGGATAGTAAGTATTGATGGTAACCATAAGAACTGAAATCAGTTTAAGTACTTTTGTAGTAAAGTAGAAGATAGATATGCTTAAAAATACAACATAAAAATAATTTGTGTTAATATTTAAGGGAAATATTCTAAGTCAAGGGTAACATAAAAATTACGGATTTTTTATTGTTGTTTATGAGTATAAAACACGCATATAACTAAAATGATAATCAGTTTTCTATTGATTCCCAGTGCAGTAAGAAACAAATACCAGAAGAAAAGTGACAACAATGTTAACTTTTCCATAAATCTAGGTCGCCCAAGATTTAAACCACTGTAGGGAAAAGCCACTACAAAATAAATTTGAAGGCTCAAGGAGAACAAATCCCAAGGGTTAGTTCCTACTAGAAAGAATAAAAATTTGCAGTGGGTTCTGGGAAGTTCAATTATAGAAACAGAGAGCAAGAGGTTTTCAGCCAATTTGAAACTCATTCAGTATGTTCTGGTGGAAAAAGGCAGTTGCACAGATAACATCAGCTTGAAACTGAACGTTGTTGCCTTAGGAGAGACATTAACAAATGGGCTTATAGTTTGAGCTCCAAGGAAAGAAAGAGGATAGTGATAAAGAGAGAAACAAAGAAAGGGACAAAATTATATTCTATCATGTTCACACTCTGCAGTTAATACACTAAGTTGAACAACTTGGATAATTTAATGAACACAATATAGTTTGATAATTATAAATAAAAGAGCTAAAAATACATCAAGGGCATAGATATGAATCACAAGAATAGGCAAAATATTAAAATCAGTAAAATGAGAAGCTATGTGTGCTAAAAGAATAAAACAGGTGTCAGTTAATCAATCTCTTATTAATTTGTCAATCTCTTATTTGTTTTATGTTCCTGTTCTGTATCTCTGTTGACTAAAATTTTCCCAAATCTGGGATTGTAGATATATGTTTCAAAGCAATCTATAATAACAAATAATAATCTTTTAAATATGTTTAAAAGTAATAGAAAGGTACATTTAGCAAAAATTTCAAAAAAAGTGGATGCTGTATTAAAATGAAGAGATTTTTGCATTTATAAGACAGCTCCAAATAATTTCAATTATTCTAAATATGCTTTAATAATATCAACATTATGATAAAAACACTTTTAAATTCTGTTAGGTTAAGTAATATGTTAATTTTGACCTATAAAAAGGCGATTTTATAGGATTTACTCTAACATATTTCAGCTGTTCTATTCTACATAATAAAATAAGTGCATATCACAGTTTCTAAGCTTTTATTTTTGAGTTATTGTTTCAATGTTTTTTTGAAAGTATATATTTACTGTCTGCATGGCCATCTCTAATAGCCAGAAAAATCTTAGAAACTTTATAAGATACACATGTATAAATTGATAAGTATTTCTATCTAAAGATATATTGTTATGGAATATATTAATCTACTTTAACTAAAAAATCTGTTTTTTCAAAGAAATCTTAAAGCATGTTATATTTTCTGAAAGATAAGTGAGAATATCCATACATAGTTATAGTTACAAAATAACTTTATAAGTATTAAGAATTTTCACATTCAATATATAATATTTAAATTTGTCATGTTTTTTCAAAACAAAGATATGCAATTAATTAAAATTTATTTTTATAAATTATAAAATAAATTATATTTATCAACAGCAAAGTTATATTTACCAACAGATGCACATAAAAATCACAGTTTGGTTGTCATACTCCTTTCATATAGAAAGTCTAGGAAAAAGTAACCTTCCTTCTAAATTACCCTTATAAATATATTATACTAGACATTGATCACAGAGCCTCAGATCATTGACTACTTTACAGCAGAACACTTCTTATAGTTAACCCCTGCTGCCTAGTAAAGTAACTTGTATTAATTATTGGCATCTGTTTGTTGAAACAATAATATAATTTCTAGTGTCTAAAGCAATAGCCTGTATTTTCAACTCTTATATGATAAAATATCAAAAATTCATACTTTGAGGAAGTTACACTCCCACGTAGAATAGAGAAAGCTACTGGGGATTATCATTTCTTTATTCGCAGCAAAACATGCATATAATCTACAACATCATAAATTATGTTGAACCTCAGCAAATTGAAGTCACAAAATAATCAAACTGAAGTGCAAAGTGACAAGTCCCTCAATGGAGAGATGGAACGTAAGATCTGCTTCATCTTTGGCAGAGAGTAAAATCAGTAAAAGAGAAACCAGCTAAAATTTTAATAAAGTCCAAAAGGTCAATTATAATTAATTTAGAACAATGGTTCTCAAGCCCGGGGAATTGTGCCCTTCACGGACCATTTGGCAATATCTGTACATATTTCTGGTTGTCAAAACTATTGTGGAGTGATGCAAACACACCTTAGATCCCTCTAGCCATCCAACCCATATCCAGTGTTATCACCACCTACTCTACTCTGAGTGTGGGTGGGACCTTTGACTTGTTTCTAACCACCAATATGCAAAAATGATGGGATATCACTCTCATGACCATGTTTCATTCCATAAGATGCCACTTCATCATAAAGTGAGGGTCTCTCTCATTCTAGCCAGTTAAGTCATTCCAAGACTTGTGAGATAGTAAATATGTGTGTTATTTTTAGCCCTTACATTTGTAATGATTTGTCATGTAGTACTAGAATAGCAATATAGTCCTAGCCAGTTTGGCTCAGTGGATAGAGTGTCGGCCTGTGGACAGAAGGGTCCTGGGTTTGATTCTGGTTAAGGGCACATAACTAGGATGCAGGCCCCTCCCCTGCCCTGGCCCTGGTCAGGTGCATGCAGGAGGCAACCAATTGATGTGTTTCTCTCATATTGATATTTCTCTCTGTCTTTCCCTCTCTTCCACTCTCTCTAAAAAAAAAAAATCTATGGAAAAATATTCTTGGATGAGGATAAAAAAAAATAAAAATAGAAGAGCAATATATACTACTACTGGCATCTAGTGGGTAGAGACTAGGAACTTTGTTAAACATCCTAAAATACATGGGACAGCCCCTACAACAAAGAATTATTTGGGGTAGACTAAAAAGTAGCCCTGCAAAGATGCCCACTTCCTAATTTCAGGAACCTGTGAATATGCTACTTTATGGTAGAGGGGACCTTGTATTTGTGATTAAGTTAAGGATCTTTTAATGGGAAGGTTATTCTGGATTATTCACAGCCATACATCTCTCCTCTTCCCACCACTTACCTCCCCCAAACAAGCATAATATGCAGAATTGTTATATTCTTTTCATTTCCTTTTAGTTTATTTTGTAAGAAAAGCAAAGGGTGAGGGAGAGTCAATATACATAAAACAAGAGGATAACATAAAGACTGACTTTCAAATTTTTCTGAAGAATGGTTGAGTCTTCAGCTAGCCCAACTCCCAGATCCATGCTGAGTGCAAGTAGATGGCGGATTATCTTCTTGCACAAAGGAAGTATCTGTTTACAAGTTAACAGATACAAAAGTAGTCAATTATTGTTGAGTACTCACCTCTCAATAAAAGTGTTTTCTTTTTGACATACTGTGTTGCTAACATGTGCTAGCTAATATTCCCCTAACACACATTCACATGCATAACAACAACCACACACTCAGGTTTTAATGTGACTATGCTTCACTCTTAAATATGTGTGTGCTAGACGGACAGGAGAGTTTCTAGCTGAAGAAACGTTCTGGTACGAAAGCCAGAATAAAAATAGATAACTCTGAGGAAACAGAATCTATGTAACAAAAATAAATGGATACAAAAAAAGGAAATACTGTCTTTGGTAGACTATGCAATTAATTGCTTTCATGAAGCAAGAATAGCTTGTTTTTGAGCAAAACAGTATAGAATAAAAAATATCCCTAGAAACTAAATGCATAAATACATCACAACAGAAAAAGGAGACTGAAAAAAATAGGAGTTATCTTCTAGAATGGACAGTAAACACTTGCTTTTTTGTTGTTGTTGTTTGTTTGTTTGTTTGTTTTTTCTACAGGGCCAAATAGTAATTATTTTAGTCCTTGCAAACCATTCAAATTCTGTCACTATTACTCAACTCTGCTTTTTAGAGGGAAATCACCCAGAGACAATGTTTAAACAAATGAGTGGAAGGCTTGCTCTAATAAATTTTACAAAAACAGGCAGCAAGCTACAGTTAGAATTGGAATTGCTGATTTCAGTCCTGGGCAAGATAATAAAAAAGAAAAAAAAAAGGGGGGAAAGAAAACAAAAATTGGAGTTTCAAACTCTAATATCTTATATGACTAAAATATTCTAAAAAGAAAATGGGAAAAAAGCGAGAAAAATCGCCAAATGAGTGATAAGCTTGCTTAGAATTAAAGCACATGTCTCAAGATTAGAAAGAGAATCCAAAGTAGACTTGTGGATTTTATGCAGAAGTAAAATCAAAACAAACAAAAAATTCACATTCAATTTATATGCCAAAGGCTGAGAAAGCACCTAATTAATGGCTATCCTAGCTCTTGTTAACCAGATATTCTTTATATTTGTAGCAGAAAACACTAGATATCCATAAATTTCAGTGTTACAATAGATGGAGAAAGTAAGCTTTAATTCAGAAGAAAATGTGTAGAAAGTGGTATAGAAAGGTAGAATTGTTTATTTGCAATTTAATAACACAGGAAATCTTCCATAAACACATTTTCCCAGTAACATTAAAAAAAAGAAACCTATTTGGTTATTTATAGTAAGACTTTAACAGAATCATGCTGGGAGAACATGAACCATTGATATTATTTATATTCATTCTGGCTATTCATGCTGCCTTATAATTAGCTTCTACATGGGTTTAAGATTGTTGTGATAATTGAACTGGAAGTAGGAGTTCACTGAGTCCTTTATGGTAATTAAAAAAGGTTTATCTATAAACTAAATTATAGGGTGATGTGATGACATCATTGAGATAATGAAAAGTAAATCTCTCTTAAAGATACATGATGATAATTCTGATTAAAAAAACAAATGTGCCCACCAAAATTTTTGAGAGATTGTTCTATCTCCATTAAATCCTTGCATTGGAGTGGGAGTGCTTTGTTTATTGTGGGAATTTAAATGATGAAATTGTCACTTGGGTTTATGTTATTTATAATGTTAATAACTGTTAACAATTCAAACAGTTTAATAAATCTCAAACTCCTACATGATTTGAATGATCAATGATAAGACAATCATCACTTAATCAAATCTAAATCTGTGTATTAATACAATTAAAACATAAGTGCTGTAATTTCTTTAAGACAGTTGCTATTTTCAGAGGTCCCTTTAACTTTGAAACAAGGCATCATTCAAAGTTATTATATGAGGAATATCTTTAATTTTATTTTGAGAAACATAAATCAATTTAGATTGTATAATCAAATCTTCTAGAAAAGGATTTGAATGTTATGTATGTAGCCAAATTAGAGTCTTTTTGCTCCTATTTGTCAAGCCTATGCACCTTTCTCCATAGGACAAAAGACAAAGAGCTCTACAATCCATAAACACACATGAGATAAACTGCAAAAAAGAGCATTAAAAGAGTGATTATTGTGCATGCATAATCATAGTTTCATAATTTTCTAATGGATGAAAGCTATATCAATTTATATGGCTAAAATAAAAATGATTAAGAATGGAGATTAAAGTTGTTTACACAAATATTTTTAAAGGTGAATTAGCACTATTTAGAAAAATATAGCGAATTAAATGAGCCCATAAATTCACATTTGGGACCATGGGAAAAAATTTGACAATAAAGAAATACAAATTTCATTATGGTTAGCCTATTCTTTCTCTCCAATTATATATTATAAATGTATGTTTAGAATTAGGATGTATGTGTATATATGTATATACACACAGAATATATCATCTATAATATTTTATATATTATAGCATTATAGACATGGGTTATATATGTCACTTATATACTTTATATATAATGTATTATCTATGTATTTTATAAACATAATTTTAATATATCTCCATGCATAATATGACTGATATGTAGCTTAGAAATATAGACAGTCTCTCCTCATTTTGAACAGAAAAAGAGATTATGAAGAATTGAACTTAGTTCAAACAGTCCCAGGACCAGTATATCAAGTTTGCCTTCATCCTTATTGCCCCATGTGACTGACAGACCAAACCATCAGATCCTCATTCCAGGGAACAGGATAGTTATGGAAGGGGTCTGGGGACTTCCATTACCTTTTAAGAATGCTTCCTAGAGCCTCCACTTACTTTGGTTAATGTAAATATGCACACACACACACATACACACACGGTTTTCCAATCTCAACACTATTAATAGATTTGACTTTGGGTGGTGGGCATGCAATGCAAAATTCAGAGCTTGTATCACAGAAATGTACACTAAAGTTTGAGAACCACTGTCTTAGAGATTTAGCTGCATCATCAGCAATATGTACAGAACTACAACTGGAGACCCATTAAAAATAAATATATCAACAGTGTACATGTGGAAGAGATGTGCTTTACCACACATTGGAAACCAGGATATAAGAAATTAAGTCTTAAAAGGCAGACACGTTTCCTATATATTTTGTTGGTCTGCATAAAGTACCCACTCCAAAAACTCTATAAGGTTTAAAGATCCAGTTGGCTCAGGATAAATCATAAATGTGCTGAACCTATTTAGAGTTGTCTAGAGTAGTTATATAGAGCTTAGGATCAGGAGGCTAAATCAGATGACACCATTCAAAGAGGATGTTTGAGGTTAGCCAGCCTTTCTCCAGTGATATGGAATGTCTACAGATTTAGTGTTACTGATCTACTTAACAAAGAAGCTTCCTTGAAAACTGGGTGCATTTTTATTCTCTTTGCATTTTTAACCAATGATTTGAACAGTGCCTGACAAAGAAAATATGCAGAGATTCAACTAAAAAAAAAAAAAAAAAAAAGATTCTCCTCAGTCACTTTATCAAGTACTGTCCTAACAACAATAAAAAAAATGGAAAACTTTATGGCTTCTTTCCTCATAAGATATACCCATTGAGGAATCCATCATTGATTGCATTTACAATTTTAAAAATATGTTTTTATTAATATTTTAGAGAGAGAGAGAGACAAGCTTTCAAACAGGGCATGTGCCCTGACTGGGAATTGAACCGGTGACCTTTTTATGCATGAAAGATTCTCAATCAACTGAGCCACACCAGCCAGGGTGTGGTTTACATTTTTAAAAGGTCACTCTGTTAAAATGTAGGAAAGGGAATATGGACTGCTATTTGGATGGAAATAGAAGGAACAAATTGCAATAATTCTAATTAGAAGATTATGGTTTAGCCCTGGTCAGTTTTCTCAGTGGTTAGAGCATCAGCCCATGGACCGAAGGGTTGCAGGTTTGATTTCCAGGCAAGGGCATGTATCTTGGTTGTAGGTTTGATCTCCGACCCTGATTGGAGCACATATGAGAGGCAACTAGTCAGTATTTCTCTCACATAGATACTTCTCCCTCTCTCTACCCCCATCTTCTCTCCCTTTCACTTTCTCTAAAAAGCAATGGAAAAAATATTGTGTGAGGATTAAGAAAATAAAAATATTATGGTTTGGATGTAGAAATCTTGATGAAAACTGACAAAAACATGATAAAATCAGGAAATAAAATGGATAGAATATAGTGATAGGTGGGAAACGATAGTTGAAGTAAATAAAAGCAATAAAAACTCCTAAGTTTGTAACTTGGAAACTTGATGGACATTTGGTTGTTACTGTTTTTGTTTGTTTGTTTTTCAGATAGGAAACACAGGCAAGGGAGTCAATTTGGAGTTGGAAGAATAATCGAAACCTTATTTTGGGTAAGTCGATGTTCATTGTGACATCAAGTGGAAATATTAAATTGATGGGTTCTATGTATCCACAGTTCAGAAGACTAGGCTGGAGATAAGAATCTTGGAGCAATCAACATACTGAAATCTTAGATGTGAATGACGTTGCCTAGAAGTAGAAACTTAAGAAAAGTAGAAACTTAGAGTTGAGCCTTAATAAAATCTAACATGCAGAACATGTAGGGAAAGATGGCCTGATAAAGAAGTAATAGAGAATACAGATGGCAGGGATTTTCACTGAGTGTAGGGGACTAATAGAGACAAAAGTGAGATTAGAAGGCAAATATTTGAAGACTAAAGGACAAGTTAGCAGTAAAGACTAAGTGTAGACCACTCTCTCAAGGCACTTTGCTTGTAAAATGGACACAGGAGGGATAAATGGTGATTAAAGAGGTTTTATCTCAAATACAGGAGAAAGTTCCTGTACTAATTAGGACATAAAAAGACAAAACAGCATAATGGGAGCATTTAAAGATATAAGGAACATAAAGGATCACCAATGGTTTAATAAATTATGTGTCTGAATGACACAATTTAAACAATTAAAAAATTATGCAATAATTCAAATAACATCTGAAAATATTGCTTAAAATAAAAAAAAAATAAGAGAGATCAGAATTGCTTTAAAACTTCAGAACTCTTTTGAAATAAAATAAAATACTAAAAACCTAAGAGGAAAAAAAGAAGAGCAGGTACAAACACTCAAACTTAGAAATGAAAAGGGAATAAAAGAGGAAATTAAAATTGTAGTAAAAACACTTTACAAAATCGTATGCGAGTGAATTTTAATCTCTCATTGAAAGAGATGGTTTCCTGGGAAAATGTAAAATATAAAAATATATCTCAGGAGGGATTCAAAACCTCAACAGATTCTAACTGTTGAATTTGGGACAGTCAAAAAAACATACAATTTTCTATGTAATAGACCAAAGGGATACTATATTCAAGGATGAATTATTTCAAATTTCCAGGGAATAGACATATCTGCTATTACATAAATTATAAGAAAGCACAGCACATCTTGTACAGAGAAACTCACCATCTTTTCAGTGAGGCTCGTTTCCTAAGATGATCTGTGTAGTGAACAGCCTCGGAAGCTGTAGTGTGGCCTGCAGAGCTGAAGGCAGTGAGTGCTGTTTGCTGTCCAGTATTATAAAGATAGTGTCTCCCTCTGAGGCAGAGGTTGGACACATGGCATAGCCCTTATGAAAGACTGAAGTTCCTTAGCTTGGGGTTTCTAAACCCATTGCCAGTGCAACATCTCTGGGCCCTGTTCCAGACCACTGTCACCTCCCCCGTGGACGCAGGAGAAAGTGAAAGAACATGAACTTTGAGCTCATACTGTTCGCATGACCCCTTTTTTCCGATCCTTTTTCAGCATTCATGGTAGTATGGTAGCCTAACTTGTTAGCTTGTGAATGGAATAAAATCTCAAACCCTTCATAGGACTTTTCACCTCTTACACGTGATTTTCTCCACCTGGAAATTTTTCCTGTGTCAATCCTGATACCGCCATACCCTCACTTTGTCCTATAGGTACCCTTCAGATCTCATCTGATTCCTTACCTATGGGCTACATGCCCACTATATGCTCATATAGTGTCTTGGGTATTTTATATTGGAATTTATCACAATAGATTGCTTATCTGTATTTGCAGTTTTATTTTCAATAGTGTCTAGTTGGAAAGCATGTGTTTTGTTCAGTTTCACGTTTATCACCTAGCAATGTCTAATAGAAACATTTGGTAAAATTTGAAGAAATAAGCTAAGTATCAAAAAGTATGTCTGATGCACTAGGTGTTCAATAAATTGTATAAGTTGTTATCCATAGTGGTATATCTAAAGTAAACATGCTTTTGACTTATTTTCTAGGTTTATTTTGCTTAAACCTGTTGGGGCTTATTTGTCCTTTTGAATTTTTTTCTGATTGAATAGATGTTCCCCCTTTATTCTTAAAACAATTATTTTTAAGTATGTATTTGTAATGGACAGTGTTGGACCTTTTGAAGGTTGAAGGTTAATTTTTTGTTTACTTTTGTACCACCATTTTATAAGATGCCAGAAAATCACTAACTGGAGAATAAGCTAAAGTCTTTAAAAGTTTTATTGGACTTAGATTAAAATTATAGTTTACTAAATAAATTGTCAAAGAATAATTGTAAATAAAAATTTGGATGCTATGGTAATGTTTTAATTATGAAGGTAATCTTTAAACATATTTTTAATATGTAGCACTAAAGGTGCAAATGTACACAGGAATATATTAATTTAAAAGGTAGCAATAGTAGGCTTCACTTAGGAAAATTCTGTTATTAATTTATCTTTTATATGGTTTCTTCACTGGTTCTTTTTAAAAACTATTTCTGATTTTTAACAAAAATATATTGAAAATTAGGCTTACTACTTTAAGTAATCGCATAGAAGAACTCAAAGGAAGATAGTTTTGAATAGGTTACCTAATTAAAATCAATGAATACTTGAGAATATCAGTAGAAATCAAATACCAGTTGTGCATTACAGTGCATAGAAACAGCGGTGAATTTATTTTAAAATCATGTTTGTGGTTTTGATAAGCTCAGAGTTTTACAGCTATATTAAAGAATTATAAAAAAAAATAGCAACATCCTAGAACTCCAGTTTGGCAGTTATTCATAGGAGAAAGAATATTACTGAAGAGGTATATCGAAATAAAGGAAAATAAAATCTATAAGCATGCAGATTTTTTGATGTTAATAGACTCATATGATATTACCAAAATGATTCTCAGTTTAACATGCCCAAAAGGATTTTGTGTGAGAGATCTAAGTATATATAGTCATTGAACGATAATGGATAAGGTAATTTTGTAATACAGAAGAACACTTTCCTAGAATTCCAAAAGGACACTTTTATATTTCCATTGCTTTAATGATTCTAACATGATGCACTCCTACACTGTGCCGAAAAAGTGCTGGCTACAGGGTAAGATTGAAAGCTTTAGCACTCTTTGAACAAAAGCTTTGTCTCTTTTGTGTGTTCTGACAAACCTCTTCTCACATGTTCCAAATGATGGGTCTCAATGGTGTTGCATTTTTATCCCTACAATTTTCTCTCCGTTTTCTTGATTGTTAAACATGAGTATCTGCACCTTGTGATCAGGGTATATAGTTCTTTTTTTATTTCTATGTAAACATAGATAACTATCGCTCTTTTAAACTTAATTTTGAGAGAAAATAAACAGTAAGAATGCAACTATAGATGGCAAATATATGACTGTATTCTGTCATCATAGTTGAAAATTTATGTCTAATAGTAAGGAACATTTTAAATTCAAGGGTTTTAATTCAGTTTAAAAGCTAGTATAATCTTTAATATTTCTTCACGTTTGCAAGACGTTTTGCTTTTCCACTGTAAAATCCACATGTCTAGATATGTAAGAATCTAGATATATTTATTTTAGTCCAAAATTTCCCAATATTCATTATAAAATGGCCTAATCAAAGAGAGAATTTTAAAAACCAGTAACATTTTCAGAGTATTGGTAATGGAAATTTAAGACTTACCTTTCCCCCAAATGACAGCGATTTGTTCAAAAAATGCACTAAAGATTCTCTAAGGACCCTCACTTCACACAATATGTATGTGGCTTACACAGAGAAAAATCAATGTAAACACATCAACTCTGACAGGCTGTTATCAACATTTTACAGAGCCTAAGAGCAACCTGAAAGATAACCTTTTGAAACCCAGAGGAAAATACATACTTTCAAATCCCCCAGTCATTCTCTCTCAGGGAGAAAAGGGAAGAGAATGTGTCTTTAAAATCATATGGTCTCCTACAAAATATTGTTGTGAGAGATGTCTATAAATAAATCCAACTTTTGCATTTCCTATTGGAAGTAACTTTTATTGGAATGATGCACAGCATTGGATTGCATTGTTTGACAAAGTATGACATATTTATTTATTTTTTTGTAAGGGTTATCTAATTTCAGATACTCAGTCCTGACTAACTTATCATGTCTGACCCCGATAAAAAAGAGACCTGGACACAAAGGAAAGGAAATATTCAATATTTGTCTATTTTGATTTAATAGGCTATGATATATAGTATTCTAATCTGTTTTTTTTTTAAATGATTAAATGTCTTCTCTGTTCTAAGCACTTTAGAAAATTAATTTAATGATAACCATGTATAAATAGGCTTAGAAAGTTAATGATAACTGTATGTAAGCAGGATAGGCATTAATTAGAAACATAAAACACCAATCAGAAAGAATGTATGCACCCCTATGTTCATAGTAGTGCAATTTACAATAATTAAGATCTAGAAAGAGCCCGAGTGCCCATCAATAGATGAGTGGATTAAAAAACTGTGATATATTTACAGAATGGAATACTATGCAGCAGTGAAAAAGAAGGATCTCTTACCCTTTGAAACAGATGGAGAGACCTGGAGAGTATTATGCTAAGTGAAATAAGCCAGTCAGAGAAAGACATGCATCACATGGTCTCACTCATATGTGGAATCTAATGAACAAAATAAACTGTTGAACAAAATAGATCCAGAGACATAGAGGCATAGAACAGACTGTTGAATCTCAAAGGGAAGGTGGGGGTTGGTGGGTGGGGTGGGAAGAGATCAACCAAAGGACTTATATGTATATATGCATAAGCCATGGACACAGACAATGGAGTGGTGAAGGCCTGGGGTGGGGGCTAGGCGTAGGCTAAAATGGGTCAATGGGGACAAAAAGAGGACATCTGTATTACTTTTGGCAATAAAGATTTTTAAAAAATGTACTTATGTACTTAAAAAACATCTAGAAATGAAAAGTACCTTCATAGAATAAAATAAAATAAAAATCTTCAAATAAAATAAAAATCTATATAATAAAAGCCTAAGTGACCATTATGGCAGAACTAGAATGACCAGTTGCAATGATGCACACTGACCACCAGGGGCAGACACTCAATGTAGGATTTGTCCCCTGGTGGTCAGTCCACTCCCACACGGAGAGCGCAGCTCAGCCAAAAGCTGGGCTTATGGCGAGTGCAGTGGTGGTGACAGGAGCCTCTCCTTCCTCTGTGGCAGCACTAAGGAGCAACTAGCCAAGTGGTAAGGAGTAGCGAGCAGGCAGGCAGTAAGAAGCGGGGGGTCCTGGACTGGGAGAGAGATGTCCAACTGCCGGCTTAGGCCTGCTCCCCACAGTCAGACATCCCCTGAGGGATCCTGGAGTGCAAGAGGGCACAGGCTGAGCTGAGGGACCTCTCCAGTGCACGAATTTCGTGCACCAGGCCTCTAGTAGTACACATAAACACACCATCATAAATTCAAGCAAAATGCCATTATTTCACTCAATCACTATATATTGAGCACATATTTGTGAATATTCTTTTCAGCAGTACTTGTATCCCGTTTCATCAGCATACTTGGTATACAGACCCAGCCAAAGGAAACAAAGAAACCTTCTTTCATGGAATTTGTATATGGATGAGGGAGTAATACAGATAATTAAAACTTAACAGTAAATAACATGGTAATAGATGATATGTGCTGTGAAAAAATAAACAAGGTAATGAGGATTGGGGATAGTTTTTGTGGGGATAAGTCTTAAGTATGATATAGAGAGATCAGTGTTGGCTTTATCAAAAGATAATATTTGAGCCAGAATTTGACAGAAGTGAGGCGGGCATGTGGATATCTCTGGAGAAAAAAGATCAAGGGAGCAGAAAGAGTGCCAATGGTTTAGAGTGGGAGCTTGCCTGGCTCTTTCAATCAGCTGTGTGGGCAGAGCGTGGCTTGGGGAGCTTTGGCGAGGGAATCAGTAGTCCAACATATTGTTGAGACAGTAATCAGTGGACCACATCTAGTAGGGCATTTGAATCGCTATGGAAACGTTGGTCAGAGATCCAGAGCCTGTTGATTGAAGAGAAGCACTGGTTCCTTGAGGCAGACAAATATACTTAGTATGTGATTATAGAGCTGACAAAATACATTCTTTTAAATCTCTATCCATCATGCTGATTAAACATAGTTCACTTTGATGTACAAAGGACAGCTGCACGTACTTACCATTGTGCCATGGGACTATATTAACTCTCCAGTTCTCCCTCACCACAAAAAAATAGGTTTGGAAGTCTTGACATTCTGCAAAATATTCACAGTCTCCACTATAGTGATGCCATTATGCTAACAGAATTAGCAAGTAAAAAAACACTCCTGTTAAGACATCGATCATTATCCTGGATGGAGTACAAAGCCTTTAAAGGAGTGACAAGTCACCCTAGCAGTTTAGCTCAGTGGATAGCGTGTTGGCCTGAGGACTGAAGGGTCCTGGGTTCGATTCCGGACAAAAGTTGCTGGGCTTGATCCCCAGTAGGGTGTATGCAGGAGGCAGCCCATCAATGATTCTCTCTCATCATTGATGTTTCTATCTCTCTCTCCCTCTTCCTTCCTTTCTGAAATCAATAAAAATATATTTAAAAAAAATAAAGGAGTGATAGGTCCTCCAGAACAGAGAGTTTCTCTTGCTGGCTTTGAAAACATTAGCTGCCGTATTGCAAGAGTGCTTCAGTGACAGCTATGTTGCAATAAACATCAGCCTCTTGGAGCGGAGCAGCCACCAGCCAATGACCAGTAATAAGCCAGGGCCCTCGGCCATAGAGCTGCATGGATATGAATGCTGCCAACGACCTTAGTGGACGTGTAGGCACAATGTTTCCTAAGCAAGCTTACAGAGAATACCACGAGCTGACTCCCTGGCTGCAGTCTAGTGAGACCCTGACGTCCACTAAACTATGCCAGACTGACTCCGGAACCATGAGAACTGGGAGATAATAACTGTGCTGTTTGAAGCTGCTACATCTCTTAAACTTTGTCTTATAAGGCTAAGCTAGGAGAAATAGGTCTTGGTTCCAAAGTTATCAATTACATAATTATGCATAAATGGTACATTGATTTCACTTTTAAAATTTGATTTTATTGAACTAACTTGCATTTCACAGCTTCAGTTCACATCATTTAGTCAGAATCAACTGAGAGAGGAAATCACCACATCTCAGAGATGAATGATCTTTCTTTTTTTTTTGCCAGTTGTCCCAGAAATGTTCTTTATAAATACTTCTCCCACCTGCTCTCCAGTTCAGTACTCGGATTAGAAATTTAAAAGTCAAACTTATGTAGTTTCTTCTGTTTAGAATTCTTATGCGGAATGATTGCTAAATTCTTTACATATTTTTGGCGGTATATGTATCTAATCACTTAGGTGTTTTTGGTTTTTTTCCTTCAGTAATTGATGTACTGAAATATGTTGATAGATTTCCTAATCTTGAATTATCCTTGGATTTCTAGAATAATCCTATCACTGACTCTGCATGGAGCAAAGAATATCTGTTTTATGTGGTATTAACAACAAATTTCCACGGTATTATTTTATGAAATAAGTTGCTTGTGTAAAATTCTTTGATATTGAGAGTTTTTAATTTATTTCTAAACCCTCCTCAACATCTTCCATGTAATTCTCAGTTTACTCTTTATTCTTCCACAATACATACTCTAGTATTCTCCAAGCCAAAATAATTCAGTATTTGCCCTTAGGTTGACCAGTAAGACAATCAAAATAACAAATTGCTACAAACTTTATATAGTATCTCAATGTGCCAAATATGTTTCATTAATCAGCTGGTTAATATGGGTTTTGTATCCTGAGCCAACTGGAGAAGTTCCTCTTTTTTTGTTAGATGCCAATAAGATTTTTCGTTGAAATGGCAAAGCTCTGTATTCCTCACATCGTTTGTACATGAGTGAACTGCAGAAACTTCTAATGCCAGCAATTTTCCTTCTTCCCAATCAGATCAGCATGATGTCATCAATAGTAGAAACCAATGTGATATTATTTACAATGATAGAGACTCTCTGTGTATCACTTGAGGAAGGAGAAACTAATCAGTATCTCTGAAATAGGAAACTCAAAGAACACTTCAGTTCCCACCTGGTGAAAGCAATCTTCTCCTATTCATTTTTGTGTGTTGATATAAACCAGAGATTGACGCACACATGCTGGAAAGGACCAGAGAGTAAGTGTTTTAAGCTCTGTGAGCTACGAAGACTCTGCTGTAAATGCTTTAGTCTACCATTGCAATACAGGAGTAGCCAAAGATTATCTGCAAATGAATGGATATCGCAGTGTTCCAATATAACCTTCTTTTTACAAAAATAGACAGCAGTGCAGATTGCCTCAGAGCTGCAGTTTGCAGACCCCTACTACAAAAATTATATATTAACCAGATTAATAGTATTATTCCAACTGCCAAGGGCTACAGTAGTTTGCTCTAGTGAAGAGAATTTGTCACAAAGGCCTCTCCAATGGAAGACATGGCTTGATTCGGTTAATGCGGCATTATTCTCAAGCCCTGCCATTTAAAACTTTTATTTACTTATTCATTTACTGAAAAATAATTAAAGGGGGTATATAAGGAAGTAAGAAGCCTGCTTTTTTCACATCTTTTACTGTGGCCAGAATGATGTGAAAAATATTTAATACCAGCACAGTCACTAACCAGTCAAATTGATGCTGACAAGTCAGAATGGATACAGGCACCAGAGCAGTGTGCAATCTATACCAAACAAATATCAACTCTGCTGGTGACACTGCATCTATGGCTGTGGTATTGTAGGTATGATGTGTGATATTACACTCTCCTACCATGAGGTTTTTACAGGGTTTACAGTTGCCAACCTGAAGGTTCTGGTGGTGCTGAACAGATCCATTCCCGCTATCTACTGGAGCCGACTCTCCCAGCTCTTGTGCCACAGCACATTGGTGGTCTCTGGCTGCATCGTAGGGTCCTGTGATATCCATCTCCTTGCTCCAGGGAGTAGCAGGACCTTTGGAAGCCAGAACCCCGGGCTTGTTACCTATAGCTACATGAATCATCTTTCTTTCGTCCTTAAATGCCATACCAATGGTGCCATTAACATGACAAAATTTGGCATTTCCTTGCTCTCAGAGAATGAGTAAATATTCCTAGTTAACTTAGGGCAACTTGGGTTAGGATGTGGAGTCTTCAGTAATCATTCCATTCATCACCTGGTAGGGCTTCATTCAGGCTAGTGGACTAAGGCCACAGCTGGAACTGGGTTGATTTGGAGTCAATTCCTTGCTTACACAGCGAGTGAGTTTCCTTTGGGAATGGATATATGAAGTAAAAGAAATTCCTTAGAAGACTCACCTAATCTTTTTTCACTCTGGCTTGGATTTTTTTTTTTTTTTATCCATACAGAAAAGACCAAGGCCATGCTTTTTACAGCACTGTGATAACCAAGATGATTTAATTATGAAATCTGAGGTTTAGTTACCAGCTACGTAGTTGCCTATTGTGTAGGTACTTAGCTGTCTGTTGATTTCATTTGGGAGCCATATATTTTCAGTCGGATCTGTGTTTCAGACCACTCCCTGGGTTCTGGAGACTCCATCTGCTCTTCTGCCTTTCATAATGACCATGATGTTTTGAATTTTATGGTTCCTGCTAGCAACTGTTTGGACTAACTCTATGTTTTTACCCTGCTTGCTGGGACTCAATTTTAATTTTACCTTCTCCCACTATCTTTCCAAGTTTAACAAGCATAACTACACATATGTTCCTTTTTTTAAAAATCCTCACCCAAGACTATTTTTTTTATTGAGTTTTAGAGAGAGTGGAAGCCAGAGGGAAAGACAGAGAGAAACATCAATATGAGAGAAACACATCTATTAGTGGCCTCTGCAATAGCCCTGACCAGGGCCCTGGCAAGGAGGTATGTGCCCTTAACCCTTTGGTCTGCAGGCTGATTCTCTATCCACTGAGCTAAACTAGCTAGGGCTGCACATATGTACTTTAAACAATTCTGTACTTCTCTTAGCAGTTTCTCCTGGCAAAAATAAAGCCCCCCACCCCAAAGATGTACATGTCCTGAACTTTAGAACCTGTGACTATGTTACCTTACATTGCAAAACAGACTTGCAGATATTTTTATATGAAGTATCTTGAACTAGGGTCATTGTCTTGGACAATACTCATGTGAATGGGCTGAATCTAACCACTTAGATTCTAAAGCTGTGCTAAGTGACAGCCGAATGGTCAGAGAAGTCCATGCTGTTGACTTTAAAAATAGATCAGCTGATGGGCACTTGGACTGGCTTGAGATCTTGGCTATTGTAAATAATGCTGCAGTGAACATAGGGGTGCACATAATATTTTGAATTAGTGTCTGATATATTCCCACAAGTAGAATCACTGGGTCTTAAAGCAGTTGCATTTTTAATTTATTGAGGTAATTTCATATTGCTGTTCACAGTGGCTGCACCAGTCTGCATTCCCAGAAACAGTGCTGGAGGGTTCCTCGTTAACACTTGTTGTATGTTGATTTATAGATGAGTGTATAGCAAAAGCTGTGGTGCATTTATTTATACAATGGAATACTACTAGGCCATTTAAAAGAAGGAAATCTTACTTTTTGGGACAGCATTGATGGACCTGAAAAGTGTTGTGCTAAGTGAAATAAGTCAGTCAGAGAAAGACAAATACCATATGATTTCACTTACATGTGGAATCTAATGAACAAAATAAACTAACAAAAAGAATAAAAACAGATTCACAGATAGAGAGACTACATTGACAGCTATCATAGGGGAGGAGAGTTGGGTAAAAAAGGTGAAGGGATTAAGCAAAAAAAAAAAAACAGATGGCAGTATGGTGATTAGAGATAAAGGGGGTAGAGGAGGTAGACAAGGGTAAAGGGAGAATAGATGGTGATGGAAGGAGACGTGACTTGGGGTGGTGAGCACACAATAAAACATACAGATGATATATCATACAATCCTATATCATAAGAGAAGAACATGCTAATTATCCATTACACCTTAACATCACTTGTAGATTGGTTTTTACAACCAATCTACAAGTGGTGGAGAGCTACAGGAGGGCGAGGCAACAGGCAGAGAGCTACAGGAGGGTAGGGCAGCAAGCCACAAGCAGCAGAGACCTACAAGTGGCGGTGGGCGGGTGGCCAGCTGAGGCAGGCAGCAGTGAACTACTTGCGTACGGATTCATGCACAGGGCTACTAGTTCTATATAATTGTATTAACAATATCACCTCGATAAATTCAATTAAAAATAGATTTAAAAAGATAAAAGATCAAGCCCAGTGAAACATCTGAATTCTATCATACAGATTTGATAGATAACAAATTTTGGTGTTTTAAACCATGAATTTGTATTAGTTTGTTATATATCAGCAGTAGAATACCAATACATAAAATAATTATCTGGGATCTTTAAAAAAGTTTTAAAAATATATCTTCTGTGAAGATATATATTAGTTACAACTTAATATTTCTGTCTTCCAAAGTCTTTTCTCCAAAGTGGATAAATATTTTATCTACACTATGAGATGTGTTTTTTTCTTACTATGACAACCTGCATGATCATTTTATGCTTGTGTCAAGCACTCAGAAAATAAGGCAAGGTAAGGCCAAGGCCTGACTGACGTGACTAGTAGAAATACAATAAAACAAACATTGTTATATTAGGCACTTCCATACTTACATAGACAATAAAAAGAAGAAGAAGGTGAAGGTGCCAGCTCCCCAAGTTTCTTGTTCCACACACCAAACAGGATCATACACACACACACACACACACACACACACACACACACACACACGAGGTTGAAAAGCTTCACTGTGAGTTGTTAGCTACCTCATAGCTGAGGAGCCATTGTAGACTGCAATGGAATGGCTGTGTTTTCTGAGGGTGAGGGACAGAGAGCCTTGCACCTCATCAGAACCTGAGAGGAGATGAGAATGACAGCCTCACAGATCCATGGAGGCAAGGGTGAGATGGCCTTGAAGGAGGTCCTCAGAGACCTTTCATCTTCTCCTGTTCCAGAAGGGTCACAAGGCATTCCACCAAGATTCAAACTGGGTTCAAACTTTTGCCTTTGTGGTTCATGTGGATACACGCAAGGCAACCTGAGTGGCTAGAGCTATTACACTTCACTCTAAAGGTCAGATGCTGGGAACCTTATTTATTTGACACTATAAACGCTAAGAATAGATCATATAAGTCTGGGAATGCTGGAAGTAATGAGTAACATTTCTGTAGAATAAAACCTAGAAAATAAAAGTATCAAGGCCAAGAAATAGAGAATCAGGTCTCCATGAAATTTATCAAATTAGCCATTCTAAAGTTAATACAACCACTAGATTTTCCAGTAGGTGTAGCCATTAATTCTTTATGTACTAATTTTAGTACTTTCCTTTCTCTTATATTTGAAAATGACCATGGTAATATGCAAAGGTAACATTATATAAGGTAACTGTAGCTAATTAATTGCTAAAATGTTAAAACTACATTAAAGATCTGTTCACTGTTAATAACTTTAAAGTTGTATAGTTTTTATAGTTACTACTTTTGATTAGTGCCACGGACATAGATATCAATTAAAAGTCAACTTTGTATTATATTTTGAAGCTATAGCCTAAAATTTTAGACATATGGTAGAGTTCCTTGCTGTGCCTTGAAATAAATCTTTACCTTTGAAATGAGTCACATATGTCTTTAACCACCACCTTATTGCAATGAGGATATTATTGAGAACAGTTCAAAATAGTATTTGGTGCAGTGATTTGAAATACCACGAAAATAAAAGGGTGATTGTGTAAACAGCATGTACAACTCTATTGCCCATGAGTTTACATGTGTAGACTACATATCTAATGTTTACACAACCAATACGTAAGGGCTCCACAGTTAGGTTGAACCCTAAGTGATAGAAATGATGGTTCAAGTTATTTAGATAATCATTTATGAGACTTTAGCTATATCACTGGCCTCCTGTGTCTGCATAGGCATCAGAACTTGAGCACTTGGCCCTACAGTTCTCAATTTTATGTTTTCTATCATGACATCGACACCAAATACCTCTTCTTAATTTCCCCCCAGTTTATATTTGACACATCTGTTTTTCCTTTTATTTTCTCAGGAATGCATGTTTTTTCAGGATATGATTTAATCAAAAGCTCTGTGTGTTTGGTTTGTAGCAAGAGTATTATCCAACATCATCACCCCATTCTTCTATGTTACAAAAAGTCAGCCACCAAATCCACTATGTATATGCTAGAAAGATTTTTTCTATTGAAACTGGCAGTATAGGCCTTTGAAATTAAATGATAGCAAAGTAATTTAGAATCGGTATGTCAGATTGTGTACTCAAAATGTTAATATGCATTTCAGTTTTGTTGTGATAATTTTATAAAATTAGTGTTCCAAAGTTACACATATAAAACCAATTGTTATATGTCCGAGTTTTTCTCCATGGCTCGGAAGAAAACAAATATTATTACCAACTGCTTTTCTCTTATGTTAACCAATATGTATTATTAGAGGCACCGTACACGAAAATTCATGCACTCCGTGGTTGGGGGTCCCTCAACCCAGCCTGTGCCCTCTCAAAGTCTGGGAGCCCTCAGAGGATGTCCTACTGATGGCTTAGGCCTGCTCCCCACAGTCTGGCCTCTCTCTGTGGGAAGTGACCAGGCCAGCTGATCAGGGGATGGCGCCGCCCCCATCACCCAGCCACTGCTGGCCTCCCTCTGCAGGAGGCGACCAGGCAGGTGATCAGAGTATGGTGCCACCCCCATCACCCCTCCACTGCTGCCTGCCACAGGCCTGTCTCTGTGGGAGGTGACTGGGTGACTGATCAGGGGACTGCGCCAGCACGGCCAAGCCCCCTCCCCCATCAGTGTCCCCTCCCTCTGACCAGACCACTGACACATGCCTTGGGTGGCCTGGTGCTGCCTGCTCGCTAGCCCCACCCTCCACCAACTGGTCATTCCGTGGTCAATTTGCATATTATGCTTTTATTATATAGGACTAGAGGCCCGGTGCACAAAAATTTGTGCACTGGAGGGGGGAGGGGGGGTCCCTCAGCCCAGCTTGCCCCCTATCACATACTGGGAGCCCTAGGGGATGTCCTACTACCTGCTCCCTGCTCCCCTTGGGGAGTGGGCCTAAGCCACAGTCTGGCCTCCCTTTGTGGGAGTCAACCAGGCTGATCAGGGGAAGGCCGCAGCCCCATCACCGCACTGTTGCAGCCACTGCCAGTCATGGCAGCCACCAAGATGTTTTCATCAACACGGACTCCAGTCCCTTTACCATGAAAAAATCCATCCATCTATCCTTCCATCTTCCTTCCATCTTCCTTCCTTCCTTCCTTCCTTCCTTCCTTCCTTCCTTCCTTCCTTCCTTCCTTCCTTCCTTCCTTCCTTCCTTCTTCCTTCCTTCTCCTCACCTGAGGATATGTTTCCATTGATTTTTAGAGAATGTGGAGGGGAAAGGGAAAGACAGAGAGAAACATCAAAGTGAGAGGAACACTTTGATTGCCTGCTCCTCCATGAGCCCTGACCTGGGCCCAGGCCAGGGAGGAACCTGCAACCTAGGTATGTGCCCTTGGTCAGAATTGAACCCAGAATCTGCGTTGGGCAGGCCGAGGTATTACCCACTGAGCCAAACCAGCTAGGGCAGGATATGACATTTCTTAACCCTCCAGCAGCAGACCTTCCTTTTTTTCTCCAGGAGTGTAGTAAAAAAACCCTAGATCACCTATTTGGACTCTCATTACCCAAGTTACTAAGAATATTACCAGTGACCACAGGGAGCTTAGCCAGTCAGCAGTCAGAAAAGGTGTTTCCTCTGTAGTTCACACCAATTGCCAGTATGGCCCCTGCCGGGCCTAAAGCCTCTGGAGAGTTATTAGCCCTGGGCCGGGTCACCCCCAGCTCCCCACCGCTGCCACCATCAACGATTGCTGGCTGGCTCCTCCTTGGCCCAAGCTTAAAGCCTCAGGCTGAGGTGTTAGGCCTGGGCCGCCATCAATGATGCTGGCTCAATGATCGCTGGCTGGCTCCTCCCCGGCCCAAACCTAAAGCCTCAGGCCGAGGTTTTAGGCCTGGGCCGGGGCACCCCCAGCTCCCCACAGCCGCTGCCACCGCCATCAAGGATCGCTGGCTGGCTCCGCCCTGATTTCCCGCCGCTGCAGCCATCAATGATCCCTGGCTGGCTCCTCCCCGGCCCAAGCCTAAAGCCTCAGACCAAGGCTTTAGACCTGGACCGGGGCACCCCCAGCTCCCCACCACCAATCACTGACTGGCTCCGACCCGGTTCCCTGCCAAAGTCGCCATGAGGATCACTTGCTGGCTCCGTCACGGTCCAAGCCTAAAGCCTCTGGCTGAGGTGTTAGGCCTGGGCCGGGGACCCTCCCCCCATGCTCCCCACCTTTGCTGCCATCAACGATCGCTGGCTGGCTCCTCCCCGGCCCAAGCCTAAAGCCTCTGGCTGAGGTGTTAGGCCTGGGGCGCACCCCCCCCCCACCTCCCCCCCCCCCCCCCGCCCCATGCTCCCCGCCATCAAGATCGCTGGCTGGCTCCTCCTTGGCCCAGGCCTAACGCCTCAGGCTGAGGCTTTAGGCCTGGACCTGGGCACCACCAGCTTCCTGCCGCTGCTGCCATCAAGCATAGCTGGCTGGCTCCGCCTGGTTCCCCTCCGCTGCTGCCATCAATGATTGCTGGATGGCTCCGCCCAGGCCCCAGCCTAGAGCCTCAGTCTGAGGCTTGGGGCTGACATATGCAAATTAGCCGCCATCTTGGCTGTCAACTAATTTGCATATCTCGCTGATTAGCCAATGAAAAGGGTAGCGGTCGTACGCCAATTACCATGTTTCTGTTTTATTATATAGGATTCCTATTAAGTTAAGAATATTATGCGATTCAGAACTACCTCTCTGCATGTGATGGCTTTCTGTCCTTCACTTCTCATCTGTGTGTCTGAGTGGGTGTGATATGAATGTCTGCAGTGATATGTAGTAGATAGAAGGGGCCAGTACTCTGAGTTGAAAGGTAATTAGGGATTCATAGTTAATACCCTCATTTAGTTTGCTTCAGTTTTACAGATAATTTTTTTGCAGAAGCTCATGATCAAGCAAGGGTTATAATTTCTCCAATTTCAGTAAACAAAATATGTGGAAATTTTAACCATGTTTGATAAATTAGACATCAGGTATAGGATAATCCAGGGGAATAATTATCATTTATAGTAATTTATACTATGTTTTATAGAGAGGTAGGATTTAGGATTCTCAAAGAATAGGGTTGTTTGTTCAAATTCATCACTATTGTTTATTTTTATTGAGACATTTCTCAAGTTCTCTCTGGCCTGAGAACCCTTTTACATTTACTATAGTAGAGAAAGTATGCTATTCTGGATCTCTGGGTATAATGCCAGCCATTAAACTATTGTTTGATCTACTTGTATGCAATCCATTTGCAGCAATTCCAACCATCACTGTTATTATTTTCCCTGTCCCTGTATTAGAGGTTGCCAGTCCTTGAAAGCTGCCGAATATAACTGAGCAAATTGTACTTAGGAAGCATCTGAAAATAGTGTGAAGTTGGAGCTGTCAAAAATATAATAAAAAGCTTAACATGAGACCCTGAGGACTTTTACAAAGGGGTTTGTCATGTATACTTCTTTTACCACTATTTTTTTCATTCTAATAATGGCAGCATGCATCGTTACATTTTTTAACAACATTAAAAAAATAACAGAAAATAATTGTCCCTTTATTTTTCAATTTGTATACAAGAGGAAAATATAATGACGGAATATCTGTGAGCTACCCATAAGATATTAGCAATTTTCACCAACTGGGGTTTAGTGTAGTATAGATTTATTATTTATTTATTGTCAATCCTCACTCGAGGATATTTTTCTTTTTTTAAATATATTTCTTTATTGATTTCAGAGAGGAAGGGAGAAACAGAGATAGAAACATCAATGTTGAGAGATTGGCTCCCTCCTGCATGCCTCCCACTGGGGATCAAGCCTGCAACCCAGGCATGTGCCCTTGGCCAGAATCAAACCTGGGACCCTTCAGTCTGCAGGCTAATGCTCTATCCACTGAACCAAGCCGGCTAGAGCTCGAGGATATTTTTCCATTGATTTTTTAGAGAAAGTGGAAGGGAGAAGGAGAGACAGAGAGAAACATCGATGTGAGAAAGATACATCAATTGGTTGCCTCCTGCATGTACCTTGACCAGGGCCAGGGAATCTGCAACCAAGGTATACGCCCTTGACAAGAATCAAACCCGAGACCCTTCAGTCTGGAGGACTATGCGCTACCCACTGATCCAAACCAGGTAGAGCTAGATTTATTTCTTTAACAATTTACAACATAAATTTTTTTCAAATGTTCATATTTCATTTTTGTTCACCAACAGTGAAGAGTAGAATTAAAAAGAAAAGATCAAAATGAAAATAACTGAGTATCAATCAAGAATTATGTGAGACAAAATTTACATTAAAATATCTTTCAGTAATTTCACTTCCCTCTTTAAGAATAATTAGCATGAATATTAACTAAAACACTGATCCTTACAAAGATATTTAAAGTTTTACTCTTAAAAATTATTTTTAAACTGCCTGGCTTGCCTCAGTGGTTGAGGCTCAACCTATGAGCCAGGAGGTCACGGTTCCATTCTCAGTCAGAGAATGTGCTCGGGTTGTGGGCTTGATCCCCCGGGTGGGGCTTACAGGAGGTGGCTGATCAGTGATTCTCTCTCATCATTAATGTTTCTATCTTTCTCTTCCTCTCTTATATCAATAAAAATATATTTTAAAAATCATTTTAAAATTATTTAAAACTAGGAAAATATGTCAAGCGTTATTTGACAAATAGAATTAAAATTAATACAATTTCCAATGACCTTGAACCTGTTTTAACTGATATCACATTCCTTGTTATATAATTAAAATTATAAGTTCTAAAAAATTAATAATAAATGAATAAAATTATAAGTTCTCACATGCTCACTTTATTGTGACTAATTAAATTTATTTTTGTTCATGATCTGATTCCTTAGGTTTTTGTATACATTTTTCAGAATTTGTTGTGGATTTTTTTTCTCTTTCAGATATTCATGGAAAAGTTTTATTGTTTCCTCCTAAATTCCCTACAAAGAGTGAATATCTTTATTTGTGTTATGAGTAAAAGTACTTCTTTAAAATTATTGAATGGATAAATTGTCTTATTTAATTATGCAATAAGTATATAAAGTTTATCTATAGCAGGCAAAGACATAAAATACATTGTTTATTATAATATAAATTTATCAATATAGAAAAATCCTGAAAAACAGCAAAACATACTGAATTCTTAGGACAACACAGGATAAGAGAGACACTACTGCCCCCAAGTGCCTGATTGGAGATTAATGATGCTAGTGCCTCATGGGAATAGAAAGTAAATAGGCTGTTCACCCTTGTTTTATAGTCACACACTCATTCATTTTCAGTTAGAGTTTAAATAGTGTAATTTCTATGGAGGGAAAATCGGAAACATCTGAAAAATTATACAGGTGTTAGTCCTCTGTATCAACAATCTGTAGATAAATATTTCCACAAAAGAAATAACATGTATACAAAATTATTTATTTTAAGCATTCATAAAAGTACGCAAGGCCTAATTGCAGCATTTTATTGAATAGTTACAGGGTGAGTGGTTAGTAAGGTTACTAAAACCTATTTAAGTATTTTACTTTTATGTAATTTAACATAAATATTGTATATATTAAAATATAAATTTACATTAAAATGGAAAATTTAATGTACCTGAATTCAAGTAAAGAATAACATCTGATAAATGGAAATGTATATCAAACCAGAACAATACAACCAATAGAGAAAAGGATTATATTAAGTAATCTGGAACATAGTGATCTGACTTACATCTTTCAAATAATATATTGTAAATACAAAAATTTCTAATACTTTTCAGCTTTATTTATAGCAGTAATATTCACACTGCTATTCTGAAACTATAATACGTATCAAAATATAAATTTCAGTATATGCATATATATATATTCATATTATACAGTTCCATATTACTGTTGGTACAAGAATTAATATTTTCATTGTTTTTATATGAATAAGGAGACAAATATAAGATGAAATTAATTGGAAAGACCTGTGATTTGAATTGCACGTTAGTATAAATTTATATTCCCAGCCGTCTACAGTGAACATGTCTGAAAGCAATGATACTCTGGTAATAACTGCAGGGCTAGCACCCAGAACTGAGTGTTTCAATGCCACTGCTTTACACACCATTGTTGTGTCTGAACATACTCTGTGTTTGGTTATCATTACCTATTAAAAATAATCTGATATCCCTGGAGAAATGGCTGATGCCAAGTCTGAGCAGTGACGGAACAGGACAAATCTGGAACTCTTGCACTTCCAGAATGGAAACGAACAAACAAAGTTAAGCAAAAGACAAAGTAATAGAATAAGACCAAAAGGACACTGAGCACCTTTGAAGACACTCTCACAGTACATATTTTGGATATTTTGACATCAAGAGAATATTTAATGTAATTGATTTTTAAGACATTGAGATAAATTAAAAAATCCATGCACTCAAGGTGATATGACTTACAGAGAAATAGCTGCTAATAAATGTAAACGGGAGAAAAGACCATTAAATGTGATGAGACATGATCTCTAAGGTTAACATAAATTTGCATTTAGTGCCTTCTGATATTGCATGGTGTGGAGAATAGAAATTTGTACTTATGAAGAGTTAGTTCCTGACAACAGTTTATCCTGGGTATAGCCAATTCCCTCAACCTCACTTAGATTTTACAGGGAACAGGAGATCACATTCAACAATACCAAGAGAAGCCAAACAAATTCAGATTCAGAACCTATTAGTACATTCTATGTGAAAACTGGCTAGGTCTCTTTACAAATATCAGTGTTTTCAGGGGGGAGAAACAACAAAAACAAAAGAGCAAACAAAAAAACTGGATGCATTTCTCAATGTAAAAAGTGACTTAAAAAACAACAGCAACAAATTGTAACGAGGAAAGCATAATTGGAAAAGAAAATAGCTATAAAATATTTCGGGAAAATGAAATATATATGAGATTATATTTTGGGATTGTTTTTAATAATCTTAGAAATGACAATGGCATTATTGCTTTGTAAGAGAAAGTTATATATGTGTGTGTATATTTCCATACATATATATGCATATATACAAAGAAAATGAGTAATTATGACCCCCCCATTATTATTACACGTTTGTATGTTTAAGCATTTTAAAATGAAAGATTAAATGATGAAAAGAATGCCAAGGTTGTTTCTCATATTTATATGAATGGAATGTAAAATATGTAAAATAATCAAAATGAGGTGAATAAATCAGTAAATGCTACATTGAACAAAATAACTGATTAACTGAATATTTGAACAACTCAGTTCTTTTGCTTCTTTCCAGTCAAATGCAAACTTATTCTCAAATTTTATTGTCATAAAATTATATCATACTTGAAAATCATTGTACAGATATATTAAAATACATCAACAGTGTTGACTTGAAGTACATATGATAAGAAAAGACATAATTTCTTTCTTATTTTGAATTTCCAAGAACCTACATTATCATGACATTATTATATCTAAGGAGAGGCCCAACGCACGAAAATTCATGCAAGAGTAGGCCTCTCTTCCCCTGGCTGGGCTGCCAGCACCAGCTTCCCTCCTCTAGCTGCCGGCAGGCACCTGGGACGTGGGCTGGCTTCTCTTGGGCCACCCAGAGGCACCCAGGGCCCGGGCTGGCTTCCCTCCAGCCCCAGTTTCATCAGGAAGGACGTCGGGAAGATGTTCGGTCTAATTAGCATATTATCCTTTTATTATTATAGATATTATACTGTGAGGACAAATTAATTTGAGATTTTGAGTGTATTTTTATTATACAGGTATGATATTCCTCCAACAAATTGCATCAGAGAATGATGTCTCAGGTCAATTTTGAACTATTTTATCTATATAATTTAATCTTTAAAGGTATAAGGGTAAAGGCAGCTACAATATGTCTAGACCCCCATCTAGATTTTTCTGATTTTGTGGCTTAGAATTTTATATCTCATTCAAAGTCCAAATCAGTTCTGACAGGGAATGTCATCTGCTCTGTTTTAAGGGCACTATAATAAAACAATGTCAAAAATGGTTTTATTTTTTCAATACCCACATTACTTAAATATAGAATATAGATTACACAGTTTCTCTTTTCATAAATACTTTGTCCCTTTTAAATGCAAATAGTTTTCTCTTTTAGCAGTATTTGGCATCAGTAACAGATTAATTTTAATTTACCAGCATTAGAGTAGGAAGCTAGTTATATATAAAGGAGCTGGACATCTAATTAAGCCAGATTAGGGGGAGCTTCACAATTGCTCCTGGCATCCGAGTAGGCAGGAAAGACCAACTTCCCACCCTCTAGGAAACAATGACCTGTTTGCCTGGGATTAATGGGGGAGGGATAAATAGTAATGGAGCATGTGCAGTAGAAGCCCAAATGGTGACCATACCTGGAGGAATCCAACCTGGGAAAATATGGGAAAAGAATTGTATAGGATAAGGGCATGAAACCCCAGATTCCAGGAAAGGGATTGGATAGATTGAAAGAAAACCTACTCTCCCCCAAGCCCAAGGAAATATAATCAAAGCTTAGTAAAAGCCTGAGGTGCTCGCTCTCTCTCTCTCTCTCTCTCTCTCTCTCTCTATATATATATATATATATATATATATATATATATATATTTCTCTGATATATATAATTATGCATATTACACTTTTATTATATATATATAAAATAAAAGTGTAATATGCATAATATGCTAATTAGACTAGACGTAATTCTGGACGTCCTTCCAGACAACCTTCTGGATGAAGCTCGGGCTGCAAGGGAAGCAGCCCGGGTCCTGGGTGCCTGCCAGTGGCTGGAGGGAAGTCCACGTCCCAGGTGTCAGAGGGAAGCCGGTGCCGGCAGCCTTTGCACGAATTTCGTGCATCAGGCCTCTAGTATATACATAATCAGCCATGTAGGCCAGAGCATAGCGTCCATCAGAAAACTGGGGCACCATCAGCCTTGGCAGTGGACGTGCAGACAGGGAGTAAGGCACAGGGAAGTTAAGTAACTTGCCCAGGGTCAGCCTCGGGTGCCAGGTGATGCAGTTCTGGGCCCTGTTGTCCCTCCTGGGCCTAGTGGGCCCAAGTATGGGCCTATGGCCCTAGAAGCTAAACTTCTCCTGCAGCCACAGGGAGCTAAGCCACCTGGTTATGGATGAGGCCTCAGGTGTACCTGGAGCCAGTAAAAGCCAGCTACCAGCTGAGTGTCAGGGCAGTGCCTCCTCAGTGTGGCAACCTTTTCGAGGGAGCTTTTATAAATCTGGCCACTGTTGCTCAAATCCTCCTATGCCTGTGTCACTGAAATTCCTTTTCTACATCAGAGTGGGTTATATTTTCCACCACTTCTTAGCAGCTTGGTGAAAGGCTTCATTTAGAAAACTTTGTAAGATGGATTAGAAATTAATACAAATGACATTTTTTGGGGGGTTTGTGGGGGTAGTATTGCAAAGAAAAGATTGCTGTAGAAGGAAGTTTCTTATATTTGTATGGAAGTGTTAGGAGTGTTCAAACTTTGGTTGTTAGGGTAGAGAAGAGGGTGAATATGGAGATAGTTGATTGGAAGAAACAGAGGGTTCTAAGGAGGAGGAGGACATTTGAGTATTTCAGCTGATTTTCACACACATTTCCATTTCCCACAACCATGCCTTTTCCTAGTTGCCTCCTGTGTGCTTCTCACCTGAATATTCTAATGCTTTTCCCCATGAGATCAACTCATGTCCCCAGTTCTGAATAGATTCCTGAATTACACTTTAGACTTATATCTAACTTGCTATATTTGCTTTGTCACTTTCTATGGCCAGGCTCTCAAGCTGAGCCTTTTCCTCAATTCCCTATAAAAACTCAATTCCAATTCTTTGTTACACCATACTGACTTCTTTTATCAAAGACTCAACTGCTTTTCACATAAAACCTTTTGAAAAAAGGCAGTCATTCAGTGTATATATGTTTGAAAAATTTTATTTTATACTTACAAAGTAAATCCCAATGAAAATAAGAATGATATTCTTAACACAGCTCCATGATTACAGAAAAGGAAAACTTTATACAAGATTAATTATACAGTATAAAGTAATGCAAGGTGGGTAGAGAAAAATATATAAACATTATATTATATTTTTGCCTTGGAGACTGCTTTTATTTTTTTCTAAAATACATTTTTTTTTCCAGAATGCTTTCTCCTAATCAGGGTGGGGAACCTTTTATCTGTGGAGGCCCAGTTGGATATTTATAGCATCATTTGTTTTAATATAATTCACAATATAAATTTATGTTGCTATGAAAAAAATATCCTAGATTTATTGAATTTCAAGTCCTGCCTGTGGTTGCCTTGGCAGGACCAGATCAAGTTATTTTGAGGGCCTTTGATGGCCCATGGGCTGGATGGTCTTACCCCTGTTGTAAATCAACAATATGCCAAACATAAAATATGGGAATTGTCCTGGCTGATGTGGTTCAGTGGATAGAACATTGCCCCGGGCTCAATTAGTTTTAATACTGTGTTTTACTGGTTTATTTCTGGTCAAGGGCACATACCTTCAGGTTGGATCCCTGGCCCCAGCCAGGGCTTGTGAGGGAGGCAACCAATGTTTCCCTTACATCCTCACATTTCTCTCTCCCACCCTCCCTCTCTCTTCTTTCTCCTTTCCTTTCTTTCATAATCTCTAAAAAGCAATGGAAAAAATGTCCTCAGGTGAGGATTAAAACAAAAGAAAGAGGAAGGAAGGAAGGAAGGAAGGAAGGAAGGAAGGAAGGAAGGAAGGAAGGAAGGAAGGAAGGAAAGGAAAGGAAAGGAAAGGAGGGAGGGAGAGAGGAAGGAAGGGAGGGAAGAAAAGATGGAAGTTATTTTTGTATGTTTGTTTTGACCTTCATCATAGTGTTTTTAAAATTTTAACTTTATTTCCTACATTTTCTTAAATTTCTCTGTATATGCATCTGTTTTAACAATAGTAATAACATACCACTAAATGGAAACTTGTATGTGAACAATTGGTCATTAAAATATTTTATTTATTATGACAAAGAATTTGGAGATGATAAGAAAACATACTCAAATCACTTATATCTTATTTGATGTTTCAAAATAACTAATTCATAAATAGTGTGATATTTTTAAAAATGAGTATGTTTAAGAATTAAAGGTACACTACCAATGTAAACAATTTAAGCACCATTTCTTTAGTCCATTGGTGTTTTATACTTTTTTCTTGATCATTTTTTTTTGTATTTGAGAAATTTCATTTCAAATGTCATCTTATTTTATTTTGATTTCTATAAAATATATAAAATATACATATTTTATATGAAAGATAGTGTTATGCCATTATAATGAAAGAGAATACTAATGAGATTATCAAATGACTGATATACCAAAAAACACTGTTAATATCTAAGCTAGAGATAAGAAAAATACTTAAAATGCATATATAGTTATCTAAATCATCACTGTTCATCAACTAATTATATATAATAATAAAGATTCATAAATAATGTGTTAAATGAAATGTTTATTAAACATTTAAGTATTACCAAGCACAGTAATGTCATTTAAGGACGCTATATTTCATGTAAAAATTTGATTTCAAATCACACTGTAATACTTACATATCTAGAGAAAATCTCCTTTTCCCATGTTGAACGGAAATGTGTTACTTCTTAGTATATGAAAGTATGCTCTGCTACTGCTATTAAAAATAATTTTGTTTCTGTTTATAGGTTGGGTTTATATATGCCATATAATTCTGCTGTTTTATCAGGAGATCACATCATTAAAGCAAATCCATAGGTACTAACAAAACAACTTCCAGATCTAGTGTTATTTTTGAAAAACATTGGGATACTAATGAATTTGATTCAGAAAAAAAGTATTTATTAAGAGGAAACACACAAAGGAAACTACATATCTATATATGAATTTATAGTTTTAAAAGTTCATAGACATAGGACTTGAAAGTTAACCACCTATCAAATACCAATTATGTTCTTGAGTTGAATAACTTTTCTTGAAGAAGAATTTTAGGGAGGAGTTAAGGGAGCTTTAAAAAAATTGTATTATCATTTTTTGTACAAGGGCAATCAATTGTGGATTTACTAAATGTAACTTTCAAAATTTTGTAGTATTTTGATTACTAGTTTAGAAACATAACATTTAATTTCAAAATGTTCCTTAAAATAAATTGCATATAGATAATTTGCATAGAAAACCATAAAGACATTTTTTTTTAGTTAGAATGACATTTACCTCAGAACAAAATTTCTTACATGACTTCCTTCTTCAAAAATTATTTTAATGAGATATATGGTTCTAAATATTATGACAGCAAGAAGTTAATAACTCTAGGAGCCCAAGTCCACTGCTCTGCCAATTATTCTTCCATTTGACCCTCTTGAAAAGCATTATTTTGTTCAGTAATCCTGAGTGAAGATAACTCTATTATTCCCCTTAACTGAATAACCTCTTTGATCCCATTTTTCTTCTTGACTTCAGAGTACATAAAGAAAAACCGAACATGCAGAAAATACAATTTGTATTACAGGGTCTTGTAGATAAACACCTATGAGACATTATTAAGTATTTATTATTAAATGATTTCTCTCTACCCACAAACATTTGCTACTTTGTATTTCTTCACGGTATATGAGCTTTTTGATCAAGAGTTATTATGCTTTTTGCTACCTTTAAGTTATTAAGATAGCTTTCCTTTAGTTACAAATAAATATTATACTGTGTACTTCAAAAAATAAATATTTAGATAGAAAACTTGTCAAAGCATCTCAAACTACACCTGCACATAATTTTTCATTATAAAACTAACTGTGCTCTTCTTGCATAACCATCTGATTATTGAAATATGTGCAAACAAATAAGAACTGGAACATTACAGTATGTTTGGCAATGTGTTTGATACAGAGGATCTGAAAAAAGTAGGTTAGCACTCTAACCTGTATTTTTCAAAAATGTGTTCAAATATATTGAGTAATCTAGTATTTGAATTTAGGATCTAACTTTAAAAATAGACACCAAAATGTGCCTTCCTTAATTTTTATTGTTCTAAAAATTATTAGTTTTCTAAGATATAAAATAAATTTGCCTAAAACCTGCCTCAACTGTCCATAGTAAATGTGTCAGTAATGGAAGCGAGGGAGCTATTACTTGCATTTTGAAGAAACTACATAACATTTATCATTTCACATTTGGATACATACTTTAAAATGTAGTAAGATTTTGGATAAGATTTACCTACCTCTCATGCTTAAAATGTCTAATGCTTTTGGAGGTGTTGGTAAATATATTGATAACAAGGAAAAGGTTACAGCTTTGTCAAGTAAACATAGTGTGAAAAAATACATAAGGAAAACACAGAACAAAAATATTTGGGAAGAAAGAAGTGAAATAAGCACTGCTGCTCAAATCAGATATCTTCCACTACATTTCTTTTACATTAAATCCATCAGGTATAATAGGTTTACTGTAGGCAGCTGTCACTAGTAACTGGAGGAGAAGGGCCTGCAAGGAGGAATGTGCAGAGGATGTGGGCATGCCCTGTGGACTCCACCAGCTCCCCTGGAAGTGCAGGAGCCATGTCCATTGTTGGGAAGTGGGCTGAGGGTTGCAACATCTCCAGGCTTCCTGATGGTGGGTCCTTCAACACATCCCCTGCCCACTACCTTAGAGAGCACCAAGGAGTCCCCCGCTTTGGCCAACATGGCACGGTAGGCAGGGGTTCTTGCATGCTACAAGCTAGCAAGATAATTGGATAGAAATAAAAAGCCCTCCCCGCCTTATCTCTGGAAGAACCGGGCTTGAGCAGGAAGAGGGGATGGGCTTTGAGATGGGAGTCCACCCTGCTCCCTGGCCTTGGCACCTGAATAAAACCTCTTTTCATTTGCACCAATACCTGCCTCACAAGTTTGGTTTTCAATGTGGCAGCAGCCATACCTGCATTTTTTGTTTGGTAATTCAGTTAAAGTATTATTTCTAACTAGGGGCCCGGTGCACGAAATTCGTGCACTGGGTGTGTGTGTTGGGGGGAGTGTCCCTCAGCCCAGCCTGCCCCCTCTCAAATACTGGGAGCCCTCAGGTGTTGACCCCCATCACCCTCCAATCGCAGGATCGGCCCCTTGCCCAGGCCTGACGCCTCTGACAGAGGCATCAGGCCTGGGCAGGGGACCCTCATTTCCCCCATCACTGGTTCTGCCCCCAGCCCAGGCCTGATGCCTCGGCCAGAGGCGTAGACCCCCATCACCCTCCGATCGCCTGATTGGCCCCTTGCCCAGGCCTGACGCCTCCGCCAGAGGTGTCAGGCTTGGACAGGGGACCCCCATCTCCCCCCGATCACTGGCTCTGGCCCCCGCCCAGGCCTGAGGCCTCTGGCCCAGGAATCATGACTGGGCAGGGGACCCCCATCTCCCTCTGATCGCTTGCTCCACCCCCGCCCAAGCCTGATGCCTCTGACCCAGGCTTCAGGCCTGGGCAAGGGGACCATCATATCCCCCCAATCCCCGGCTCCACCCCGGCACCCAGGCCTGACGCCTCAGCCAGAGGAGTTGACCCTCATCACCCTCTGATCACCAATCACCAGATCGGCCCCTTGACCAGGCCTGAGGCCTCTGGCAGAGGTGTCAGGCCTGGGCAGGGGACCCCCAGCTCCCCATGGTTGCAGGCTCCACCCCTGCCTAGGCCTAACACCTCTGGCTGAGGCGTCCGGCCCGGGCAGCGGGGACCCGGAGCTGCAGTGGCCCCGCGATCGTGGGCTTCGCTTTAGGCCCAGGCAAGGGACCCCTAGCTCCCGGGACTGCCAGCTTCGACCGTGCCCAGCTCCCATCGCTGGCTCCACCCCTACTTCCTGCTATCACTGGCCAGGGCAGCAAAGGCGCCTGATTCTCCCATCATGGCTGGGGGCAGGGCAAAGGCGGCCCCAGGGCCGCCTTTGCCCTGCCCCCCAGCTCTTAGCTCCCCCCTGGGTTTCCAATCACTGTCAGTGGCAGGGGGCTTCTTCCTGCTTTCCCTTTCGCCTCCCTACATTGTGCCTACATATGCAAATTAACCGCCATCTTGTTGGCAGTTAACTGCCAATCTTAGTTGGCAGTTAATTTGCATATAGCCCTGATTAGCCAATGAAAAGGGTATCGTCGTACGCCAATTACCATTTTTCTCTTTTATTAGATAGGATAGTTGCAAGTGCTCCTTCAAAATTCCAGTGACTCTAGAAATATATCCTTCAGTTTTCCAAATATTAGAGGGAATTGGTATAATTTCTTCCTTAAATGTTTTATCGAAATCACCCATGTACTTGTTTGGGTCTGGTTGCTTTATGTTTTGAAATATCAATTACTGATTCACTTTCTTTAATAGATATAAGACTATTTGGATTGTTTCTTGTTGTGTGTTTCAAAGATCATATCTTTCAAGGAATTGGCCCATTTCATCTAGATTATTAAATTTGTGGGCAAAGAATTAGTCATACCATTTCTTTATTATCCTTCTACTGACTACAGGACCTGTTATTCTCTCTCTATCATTTCTGATATGAGTACGTTTGGTCTCACTCTTTTTTTCCTAGTTAATCTGGCTGGAGGCTAGTCAATTTTAGTGCTTTTGTCAAAGAACAAACTTTTGGTTACAGTATTCTCTGTCAATTTTATGTGTTTGTTTTTTTTTTATTTCACTGATGTTTGCTCTAATTGTTATTATTTTATTTATTTGAATTGGATTTAATCTTATTTTCTAGATTCCTAAGGTAACACTTAGATGATTAATATTAGATCTCTTCTTCTAATATAAGCTGTAAATTTCCTTCTCAGCACTTTCTCTACATCAAAAAGTTTTGATAAGTTGTGTTTTCATTTGTAATTAGTTTGGAGTATTATTTAATTCCTCTTAAGATTTCCTCTTTGACCCATCTGGTTTTTAGAAGTGTATTGCTTCATCTCTATGTATTTTGAGATTTTCCAGTTGTCTTTCTGTTATTGATTTCTACTTTAATTTCATTGTTATCTGAACAACTATTGCATAATTTCTTTTCTCTAAAATTTTATAAGGTGTGTTTTATGGCTCATAAAGTGGTCTATTTTTTTTTTTCATGTCACTTCCCTGTCTGTATTTAGAGAAATTGATAAACCCAATAAACTCAATATAAGGAATTGCCCTGGACCCTTAGCCAGAGTGAAGGGGCCAGAGATAGGACCTGCAAGGACCTGTCACTCAATGGCAGAGCTTAAACCCCACTGGATGACTGCCCGGAGACAAAGACGAGAGATTCTGTAAATACCAGTCACTTTAACTGTAGCCAATAACTTTGTTGTCTTGTTGAAAATGTTTCAGATCCCAACAGACCAGTGACTGTTTATAAAAATAAGTTCCATTTCCATTACAAGTTTATCTCAAAGGAATTAGTACACAAATAAATATATAACTACAACTACTTAAGGATTATGATATCTCAAGCTTGTTTCGCCTTCTTTCCCAGCTGCTCGTGTAAATGAGATGCCATGACCTCCTATAGGTCTATGTAGGTATGTGCAATTGAGCTAAAAAAAAAAAAAAAGTATTATCCTCTTTGTCCTATATCTCTTGATATCTGAATCTGTTCAGTCTGTAGTAATTCATATAGTAAAAATGTTTTGCTACCCAGGATTCCAGATATAAATGAGGGCTCAGATAATCAGGATTACCAGCTCTGATCTGACACTAAGGAATGCCTATAAACAATGATGTCTCCTTTAAAACACACACACACACACACATACACACACACACACACACACACACACACACACACCTCCAACAAAAAGGTTTCTTTAAAATCCTAAATGATAGTGTTATGGGCGATGTTGGTAGCAAAATTGGACCTTGATTCTTGAGTTTGTTTGGCAAAGAAAGATTTCAGAGCCAAGAACTCAATTTATAAGAGCAAGTTTATTCACAAAGTTACAAAGGTAGTAGAAGGGCCCTGAAGCTTCAGAGAGAGAAAGCTAAAAGTAGTCTATATTAGTGAATGTTCCATGTGAGTTCTAAAAGATTATGTATCCTGCTGTTGGATGAAGCAGTCTACAGATGTCAATTAAATCCAGTTGATTGATGATATTTTTGAGTTCAACTGTATCCTTATCAAGTTTTCTGCTTGGTAAATTTGTGTATTTCTGATAGATGGGATGTTGAAATCTATGATAGTGGATTTAACTATTTTTCTTTGCAATCCTGTTATTTATTGCCTCACATAGCTTGATGTTCTGTTGTTAGGTGCTACACATTGAGGACTGATATATATTCTTGGAGAATTGGCCTTTCTAGTTATGTACTGCCCTTCTTTATTCCCAATAACTCTCTGTGCTTTGAATTCAGCTCTGTCTGAAATAATATAGCTACTCAGACTTTCTTTTATTATTAATAGCATGATCTATTCTTCACCATCCATTTACTTTGGATCTATATGATTCTTTATATTTAAAGTTCTCAATTAGTTTTTGTATCAATCCCGTTTACAAATTTTCCCTAAATCATGGCTGGTGAATGACTTCAGGGGATTCTTTGGACTGCTGGTTTGAAATGCAAATTTATACAGGAAGAAAGAGAAGCATCTACAGAATATTGGCAAAGAGGACTAATTGCCTGCATCATAAACAAGAACACTAAGTAATTATGATGCATAATAAAATTTAATAATTACAGCTGTAAAGATAGGTAATTTACATATTTATATAGACATTCACTCATAGGATATTTTAGAAAACTTTTAATACTTTCTTAACCAGATTTTTCAGCATTTTAGAGAGTGATTTAAAGAATAAACATACTTTGCAGCTTTGGCATTTAAGTGATATTCCCACTTTTAAGACGTTTTGACAGAAATACTCATATTTAATTAAAAGATTTTTTAGATATCAGTGACTTCAAGTTTGTTTACCTACACTCTGCTTGTGAGAAAAAAAAAGCGTTTACTGACAAGGTTTCTTTCAGCTGTTGAGAAATTTTCAAATCTTTAAATGTTACTTCTCTTCTTGTATTCAAATTAAATTTTATTTCCAATTCTACAATAATGTACTTTGCTCATATTATGGGAGGCTTAAATATGTCTATTAATAATCTGGATATATATAAAGGAATTCAATAATCTCATATGTTGCAACATATATAAATGTTATGATTTTTCACCATATAACAGATTGTCTTACTATTAATTTTGTACCACTACATATTACTGCAAAATTCTAATTTTGTTTTTAATTTTTATCACATAGTCGAGGTATTTAGTTGTGTGTGTGTGTGTACACGAATGTGCGTTTATGTATCTCAGGGAGGTCACTAAAGTGGTTTATTATTTCCTTTGTGTTCTAGATATCGTGTCAGCATCACTTGGTTCCATGACTGATTCTCTTTGAGCTTCCTTCTTGAATCATGCTTTCTAAATTTCTATCCTCAGCCCTTTTTGATATCTACTTCACTATGTGTTGTCCCTTCAGACTTGGGCTATTGCAGAATGGGGGCAATCACCTTACCAACTGTAAGGCCACACTCTAAACACAGTCTCTTAGGGAGCCGTTGTCTGGAATTCCCATGACGGCTGCTGCCTTGCCAACTCTTTTAAGATCGGGCTGTCGGCCAAATTGGCTCACGTGATGAAACTTCATGGTTATGTGTCAGATGCCAGAAAATCTGGAGTCCATTTAATATTTTTTCAATATTGTGAAGTCTGTCCTCTCCTACCTCTGACGTATTTAATGAACCTGACAGGTATCATGCATTATTTTCTTTATAACTTCTGCAGAATTGACAGGTGCCAGGGGCTATACTAGCACACATAAAATGTGTTATTTAGAAAAAAACTTGATTGTTTATATAGATAATTATAGAACCCGTATTTATTTTTATACTGCACTTATAATCCAGTGAATGTTTTAAGCAGTACCAGACATGAAATGAGTAATAATCTCTAAATGTCAACAAAATCTGTTATTGTTAAAGAAAATTATATGAGCTCTTTATATCTAAATAATTGTATCTCTTTCAGTAGGAAAAAAACAGCTATCAGTCAAAAGATTAATGAATCGAAATGAAGCAATTTTTAAAAAACCGAGAAGCCTGGTTGTCTCTCCTTATTTTGGGAGAATTTCTCAAATTTATAGCAGAAAGATGACTTGACGAGTCAAAATCCTGATATTCGTATCTTCTCAACTTTCAATTTCCTAAGCAACAGAACATGGTAAGCTATACACAGCCTGGCTCCAGATAATTCAGGCAGCTTCTGCCTGGATCATTTTGGATGCTTTATCTGGAGGAAGAAATCACCACGTAGATATCTGGCTATTCTGGGACCATCATGAGTGAAGGGTCACATCTAAGCTTTCTGGCTAATGGTCCAGCTGAGAACAAAATTGTAGCCATCTCATCACCAGTGCCAGACAGGTCAGCGCAGCCAACTTAGACACTGCACTAGCCTATCCAGTAGCTGAGATCCACTCATTGACCACATGCAATTTCACGTATAGCAATCTAACCTGTATAGTTCAGACGTAGCCAATCTAACATATACTTTGGGCATTCAGACTCATGATGGCTTAATAAAGTGTGTATTATTTTAATTCATTATGAATGGGGCTAGTTTGTTATGCAGCAGTGGCAACTGGAATTCCCTCTCAGTTTGACTACAATTGAATTATTTGGATGACTTGTTAGCAGACAAAACGCACAAATATATGTGATAAGAACTTGCATATTCTTGTTCTCCTGTCATCACTATTAGTGGGATATACCTGGGATAGCCCACTGTTTTCAGCAAGGTCATGAGAAACACAGTAGGGTTGGCCAAACACAACTTTAGCAGATGAACCCAGCCTAGAATGCAGCCCTAGTGAGTGAGCAGACACATGGGTGACCCCACCATCTCACAGATGCAGCCAGAATCAGTGGAGGGCAAGCAGGTTCACCTGAACTCCAGACAATAAGCAAATGTCAGTTTTGTTGTTTTGTGTTGTGTTTTAATCCAGAAATACCAGACTGATACATACTACAATAAGATTTCTCATTAAACAAATTGAATTACTAGAGGTCAAAGAGTGTGCTGTGTCATTTTTTATGTTCCACATATTACTCTGTATATAATAAAAATCACTAAAATTTGTATAGCTCAAGTTACAGTGTCTTATATTGTTCTGTATTTAGTTTTAAACAGCTATGTTTTTCTCTAGTTTTAATAGCAAGTACATGCATATGTTTAGTTATACCCTAGATATTATTCTAACAATAGTAATATATATTTACAAATGTAGTTAAATTATAATTAGGGTGTACAGAATTAGACAAATTTCTTGATCATGTAGAGCAACAGAAGTCAGTGCAAACTACAATCTAATCAGCATACTGTGTAAAGAAATGTTAAGATTCACTGAAATTTGCAAAAATTGTTATAAATAGAATCTAAATACTTACAGTTTGTGTGTAACATAAATATTGCATGTAGAGGGAGGGACAGAAGTTCAAGCTAAAATATGTTAATTTAATCTTTATTAAGGACAAGATAGGAGCAATTTTGGCAAGTTATATGGTATATACATATATATTTTCTTTTCTATTATCTTCTAATAATACCTTCTTCCCCTTTACCATATATACTATTATTTTGTTTGTTTGTGTGTATGTGTGTGAGTGTGTGATGAAGATGAGTAAAGTAGTCACAATTCCTCCTTAGAAGGTAGAAGAGACACTAGTGAGGAAAGTGATGATTTGTTTAAGAAGCTGGCTCTCCTCAGTGATGAAGATCTTGCAAGTCATTTGTGTGCTAAGGTTGCTATTTTGTGCAATTATTGAAAATAAAGAGTCCCGGGATCTGTCACTCTATATGGACATTCTAGAATTACAGGAGAAATCTTGACTCAGAGTGAGAGCTAGCTATTGCAGACTCATATATTACATGGTTTCATCATCTCCCTTCCTCCATTTTTTCCTGGTTTCTTTGAGCACCGACCAGAGCATTCTTAAAAGCTGCCTGAGTGACCATTATTTCCTTCTTCAACAGATATATCTTGTGAAGACATTCAGAATTAGCAGTGTAGCAACTTCAGACTTAGCAAAATGAATTTATATTTGCACTAAGCCTGTATTCTTGTTGATGCAATTTTCCAAAATTTCAAGCATTCCACAAGATTTTATAAGACTGTTTAGCATTAACTACAAACCCAGTAGTATGAATCAATATAGCTATATGGGAATCTCGAAACAACTTTTCTTTCCAGACTACAGATCAAAGGATAATATAAATATGTACTGTGGAAGATGCTGGTCTAGAAAGTGATGTTCATGATTAAAAGTTAAAAAGCAAGGGCCTCATGCTTTCTACCTTGCCATAATTCCAACCATTTTTTTTTTCAGGCCTAAAAATCTATTTGGGATTATTAAAACCTAATTTATAGATTGTCTTAGCACATTTTGGCTCTCATAACAAAAAACCACACATTTATTTTATTTATTTTTGTCAATGTACTTCTCACTGCTCTAGAGGCTTAGAAGTTCAAGATCAAGGTGTCTAGTGAAGAATCAATCCTGGTTCCTTATAAGCTCATGTGGTGATCACTTCTCAGCCTTTTGGCTAAGATCAAGTGTATACCCTCATGTGGTGAAATAGGTGAGGGATGTATCTGGGGCCTCCTTTGTAAGGGTATTAATTCCATTCATGAGCCCTTGTCCTCATGACTTAATTACATTCTAAAGGCCCCACTTCCTTTGGTGCACAGAGCATACACTGTTTATAATAGCCACTATCTATGTTAATGTCTTTGTACTCCTTGATTTCCAATTTTCTACCCTTATTTATAAATCATTAAACTGATTGTAAAGTCTTAGAGGTTTACTCTTCCAAAATGTCCTTAATTTGTGACTTTTGCTTTTCTGGAGAAGCTGCCTTAATGGAACCTAAATTGCAGCTGTAGTTTCCCCAAAATGGTTTCCTTAGTTTATTAACATTAAACACATATTTAGCAATATATACTTCCACATATTTTTAAAAATATAATTTCTAGATTATTTTAAATATTCAGTCATTTTGGGGGAGCCAATGATTTAAAGCCATACTTTCTGGAGAATATATATATATATATATATATATATATATATATATATATATATATATACAAACTCCATCTAAGTTATTCAGATGTTTAGCCAGGGTTAACATGTAGAATGTGGTCTACTTCACTATGATGCTTCTCACCTCAGAAAAGAGAAAGTAGAAAGAGAAACAGAGAAACTCAATAAAAAAGAAAAAGGAATGTAAAGCTTTTTCAGAGCACACTTACCTACTTTCTTTCAATGTTTCATTATATGATGTATATTAACCACCTAATATGTGTTGGTCTTCATTACTTTTCATGACCATCTTTCTTTAGTAGCATGCCTTTGGGGACTAGCATGATTTTTCTCCCCTTCTTCAATTTACCACATAGCATAACAGTAATATTTGTCCTAAACACAGCATGATATAGTTTAAAATACTTGATTGATTTTTTTGCTCTTAATGGGCAATGCTGAGCCCCAAAGGTTAAACTTATGCTGCTAAACTGACAACATAGTTAACTGATTGATTTTGCAGCATTAGGCATCATTGAAAAAAACCAATATTTGATTGTTCTGTAGCTAAATTATTTTTGATTTCTAGAGTAGATACAATCTCAAGTCCACTTGTTCTTCCATTGTTTGAGAATTATGTACTGTATCCTATAAGATTTATTTTGAATTTAGAGGCCAAAACCTCTTTCTACATAATTTCCTCATGTAGGAATTGGGACTTTGACTCACTCACTTTGAGAGGATAAATCGTTGAACACACAACCAGTAAACGCCACTTATTGATTCCAGAGGTAACTAAATGACACAAACTAGTTTGCCACCAAATAAATAGAATAATAATTGCTTAATTTTACTGGCATCTTTGTTTATTACCAGAAGACAAACATGTATTATTCAATTTTATTCTACTTTCCCTTCACTAAATTGTAATAAAATAAGTATAAAAAGCCATAAGCATTCTGTACGTAATTATAGTTCCTTTAAAGACTAAGTAGTTATATCTGAAGAAGAAAATAATTTGACTATTTTTAACATATGCTTTGGCTTAATCTTCACTAGCCTGCATTGAGGATTGTACAATTGTGGGAACATCTGCATTTGAGAAATTTATTATTTTTCCACAAGTCAAAAATATTCAAAACAGAGATATTTTGCATATTGTATCTTTAACTAAACAAGTTATTCTTCTGTGCTTCCTTGACTCTCATTGCTGAATGAAATCATTTTTTTTCCTTAAAATCAAACAATCGTCATAATTGCAGACTAGTTTATGACTATCTTCATCAAAACTATGAGTATATTAATTGATGAGCATATAAGCAACTTTTCACAAAGTGATTACATTGTTTAAAATATAATGAGCAGAAATGGCATTTCAACAGATAATAAACCATATGGGCTGTTTTTTCCTCAAAACAAAAATAATACTTTCTGATTCTCATTATAGATATGGAATTCTCTGTACAAAAGAAGAGGGATCCTTTCTGTCTTTACGTGCATGCGTCATCATTTTAGTTCCATAAACTTCTCAGTTCACTTTGGAAGCTATTTGTATTTGCACACATTGTAGAACTTAAACTTTATAACTGCATGCTTTTATATATACATTCAAAACTTATTCAGTTACTTAAGCCTAGTTTATGTCAATGGTTTTTAGCTCTAGAAATAATTACATAAGTTGTTATAAGTTATCAGCTCCTATAATATATATACATATATATATATATACATATATATATATATATATATATATATATATATATATATATATTTATAGGACACAGCACTTCTATAACATTTTTATATATTAAAAAACAAAAGTTAAGGAACTCAATAAATATGAGATCTGTGATTTGAATATGCAACAGCTGTAAAATAATCTGATGTGTGTTCCACTATATGACACTGCTTTCATCATCTCTATTGGTGAAGGTTATGGAACAAACTGATACTAGAAAATGGGAGTTATAACAACAAATAGAACTGCACTCATTTCTTCACTACTATCATGTGTCAGGCATCTGAAATGAGCAACTTATATATAAATGTTACAACTGTAAAAATGAAAAAATATCAACATAGAAAAAGTTAAATAAGCTTACCCAAGGCATTTTTAAATAAAAGAACATTGGGTTCCACTACCCGCAGAGTTCAAATTAATTCTCCACATAGTAAATTTAATTACCAAGAATGCTATAGGGGGTATGAGAAACCTTGGTTAATTATTATATTTTCTAGAGAATATGAGGATTAGCCATTTGAAAAATCTTGGAGCATAATAAAATTAACTCAGTGCTAAACATATTATTATTTCTTCAAAGAGTCAGATAATACACTGGAGTCTTTTAGTCCCTCCGAGTTATCATTATGAACCTGAATTGTCCCTATTCAGCATGTGTGGGTTTGAGCAGACTAAGAATTGAGGGAGGTAGAATTTTAAATGAATTGACTTTCACTGAAAATAGTTGAGTGTTAATCACTAGGCCTCTAAGGTATTATTTAACATATTTTTGTTGCAGTGCTAAAGAAGACCTCAGCAACCCATTAAAGACAGAGTAGTTTTTTAAGTATAAAATTATTTCTAAGATCAACTTGGAATCTGAAGTAATACAGTAGTCATTATTCTTACATCCACTCTCATTTGATTAAGATAAATAAGTCCCAATATTATTTGTTATTCAAATAAACCCTCATAAAATTATACACTGAAAATATATAGGTCCATTTCTATATCACACTTGAAGCCTGTTACACTTGGGATATATCTTTCTCTGTCCATTTTTTTTTTAAATCCTCACCTGAAGATACTTTTCCATTGATTTTTTTTTCTTTTAGAGAGAGTAGAAGAGAGAGGGAAAGACAGAAATATCAATGTGAGAGAAACGCATTGATTGGTTACTTCCTGCAAGTGCCCTGACCAGGGCCCCGGCCAGGGAGGAGCCTGCAACCAAGGTACATGCTCTTGACTGGAATTGAACGGGACCCTTCCATCCACAGGCCAATGCTCTATCCACTGAGCAAAACTGGTTAGGGCTGTCTCTATTTTTATCTCTACCTCAGCCTAGGCCTTTGCCTATCTCTGTCTCTATCTAAAGAGAGAGCAATATTATCTATTCATAGCTTGTCTTCTATATATCTGTATTGAAATGTATAAAATATACAGGTTTATAGACATAGATATAAATGTATATGTAAGTATCAATATAGATATAGATAGTATATATTTTCTTTGTGAAAGTAGTTGTCATTTAGTAAACTATCATTCCAGGTAGTAGGTATAAAACTGGAAATTAAAAGTCGGTCTTTTTAGGCTGTTTGATACATATCTAAACATTTTTTATTATATAAATCAATTTATATTTTCTATATAAGACAATCTATTTTTTGCATTTGATAGTTAAAAGCATCATTTTAATGCAGTTGAAAATAAATTCAAATATTAAAGTATTAAAGAATAACAGTAATGCCTGATATTTATTATTTTCCATGTGTGCTTTATATGCATTAAACTAATTTAAGTTTCCTATCAAACTTTCAGGTAGGCAAAATCACCCCCAAACTGCTTCCCTAAGAGAGGTAACTTAAATACAGAGAGTTGTATAACTCTCCTATGGGCATGCATTTTCGATGTGTAGAGGGGAAAGGCATGTGAGATAAAAACAGCTACACTTGCATGGCCAGCATGGCTCAGTGGTTCAGCATTTACCTATGAACCAGGAGGTCATGGCTCAATTCCTGGTCAGGGCACATGTCCTGGTTGCAGGCTTGATCCCCAGTGTGAGGCATGCAGGAGGCAGCTGATCAATTATTCTCTCTCATCATTGATGTTTCTCTCTCCCTCTCTGAAATAAATGAAAATGTATTTAAAAAACATACACAAAACAGCTACACTAGTGGAAAGCAGAAAGTTTCGGAGAGGCAAACTAATAATGAAGCAGATCTCAAAAACTTAAAATCTGTTGCTTGTCTGAGTCACACTCACTCTACTCCTGGACTCTCGGTGAACAAAGGACATTACATATTTCTCTTCCCATCAGAGGATGCCCATTCCTTGCCCATCTGGCTCTCCTGACTTAATTTTTCTTTTGGCTGGCTCTGGTTACACGCTAGCCTTGGTACAGCAAACCTTGCTAGGGAGACTGGACCTTGAGCCTGCAGATTCGTGAACCATTTTCTGCTTCAATGTTTGTTTGAAAAGGGAAAAAATTGCCTTTGTCAAGAGCTGATGGGGAGAAAAATGTACTTGAAACTCACAGATAAACACTGTGAGATATGATCTGAGCATATTAGGTACTCTACTTTTCCCTTTTGTATTATTAGCCATAATGCTTATATTTCTCATCAATTTTATCTCCATCCTTGTTTGCTGCATTGGGAAAACACCACAAATGCAAATTTCCCTGGTGTCAATTCTACTCTAATATGCTCAAAGCTATTTAAGTCTTTTTGCATTTACAGTTTATTTTAAATCATTTTTTTATTGCATTCATCTCCCTTTTCACTTGATCTTTTTTTTTAAATAGCCTATCCATTTGTCTCTTGATTTTTAGTTCCTGTTTTATAGATACATCTTCTGATCTGTTGATATTACTAAAAATAATAATGAACATTTATTTAGAAACTAGAGGCCTGGTGCACGAATTGATCCCAAGGCCTGGCCTGTGGGATCAGGCTGAAATCTGCTCTCCGACATCCCGCAAGGGGTCCCAGATTGTGAGAGGGTGCAGGCCAGGCTGAGGGACCTCACTGGTGTGATTGGGGCCGGGGAGGGACGTGGGAGGTTGGCCAGCTGGGGAGGGACTGCAGGAGGGCTTCAGGGCATGTCTGACCTGTCTCACTCAGTCCCAATCGGCCAGACCCCAGCAGCAAGCTAACCTACCAGTCAGAGCATCTGCCCCCTGGTGTTCAATGCATGTCATAGCAAGTGGTTGAGCAGCCTTAGCATAGCATTAGCATATTATGCTTTGATTGGTTGAATGGACGACTGGATAACCGGACACTTAGCATATTAGGCTTTTATTATATAGGATAACAATTTGCCAGACACTATGCTGAGCAAGTGTTCATTTAATTTGCACAACCACATGAAGTACTACAACATGTATATTTCACAGATGGCACCAAGAGATTTAGTAAATCATCTAAGGTCATGCCCTGAAATTGTAGAGCTGATTTAACCTAGGCCATCTGAGTAGAGTCCATAATTTTAACAACTATGGACAAATGCACAACGATTACTTTCAAATATACTGCTTCTTGTAATAATTCATTTCCAATGTCTGTATCTATGTGATGATTCCTTTTCCTAACATTGTTTTTGTCCAATTTTGTTAATCTTGTTTATCTATCTCTGAATAAAGATGTATTTTATCAAAACTGTTTTAGCTTCTCTTTATCCTGTAATTTATTCCTATTTATTTTCAGTCCTCATATACAGCACCCAATGTATTGTTTATCTGTGATAAAATGTTTTCTTCCATTTGTTGATTGCTTCACATTAATGCTGCAAAATTAAATGTACCATTGTATGCTGTTATTAGAAATATTTCTATTTCAGCCTCAACTGAAGCATTGAGGAGGCAATGTATTTCACAATATATGAAAATAAAAATAATGTATATGAGTTGACATATGTATATTTTAGTACATAAAATGATCACCAATATTTGTTGAAAAGTAGTTTCTAATAGCAAATGTAAAATTGATCCAACCATAATATGTGCAACTTTGCATTCTGCACATATTTCTACACATAATTATTGAATTATCAGTGCTATATTTCTTGATATAAATTTGTTATTTTCTAAAGAGGTTCATGGGTTTTATATAACTTGATGCATTTAAACTTCAATAAGTATTTGCTGAATTAATGTTACTTTTAGTGCATCTGCTTTGAATTTAATTTAGAAAAAAAATTGACACTGTTTAGTTGCTTGATGTCAATCAGTGACCCATACTTGTATTTTTAATTTTGGAAATAAAATGTTGCTATTTTATTTGAAAACCAGGGGCCCAGTGCACGGATTCGTGCACCTTGAAAGGAACTGTGGGCGGCGAAACTGCAATGGGCACAAGGGTAGGTCTTGGCCCATCCTCCGCACCCCCTCTGGCCCTTCCCACCACAGCCCTGGTCCCCTGTCTGCCAGCAGCCCCACTCCCGCCACCACAGCTCCCATGTCTGATGGTGCCAGTCCTGCTAGCACCCACTCACTGCATAGAGTGATTGGGGCTGGTGCCAGCAGCAGGTGTGAGCAGGGCCAGTGCTGGCAGTGGGTGCAAGACGCAGCTGCCGGCCCCAATCACTCCTCAGGAGCAGGGGAAGGTAGAGAAGCTGAGTGATCAGGGCCAGCGCCAGCAGTGGGTGCGAGCAGGGCCAGCACCATCAGTGGGTGTGAGTGGTGGCTCCGGCGCTGGCAGTGAGTTCGAGCAGGGCCATTGCCGGCAGCAGATGTGAGCACCGGGCAGAACTGTGGCGTGCAAGAGCAAAGAATTTTCACTAACCATCAGAGGCTCGCCCAGTGACAGCAATTGGCACCCCACCTTGGTCTGGCAACCCCGCTCACCTGCTCCACTATCCTGCCATGGCCAGCACCTGCCATGTTCCATGCTCTGCCACCTGCTGCCAATGCCTGCCATGTTCCATGCACACCCCCTAGTGGTCAGCGCACATCATAGCAACCGGTTCAGATGTTCTGTTGTTAGGTTTTTCTGCCATTTGGTCTATTTGCATAGTAGGGCTTTATATAGAGAGATAGTATGCACATTTTATTTTGAAAATTTTATGTGCAAAGTTTTTTTTAAAGGATACAGATACAACAGGGTAGTAAACAAGAAAGACTATTTGAGTTTAAATAATTTATCTTTTTATGGAATGGGAGTTTATTTTTAATAGTTTGTTACAGCTGGTATTACTTTGATGAGCATTAACCAGGTGTGTTTCAAGAGAAAATACACAAATGCACTTAATTATCTTTATTAAGTAACTAGAAATTAATCCAAACTACAACAATAGTTACTTAATGTACACACTGTAGCTGGGGCTGGTTAGATGCTGGATACCCAGGATGGAGTGGAGATAGGGCAGAGATAGTAAACATTTTCATGCTAAATAGTAATCTAGAATTATGTATCCATATGTTTTACATAAATACGTTCCATTCAGTGGTAAAATATGCATATAATATAAAATTTATTATCCTTACCCATTTTAAGTGTACAGTTTAGTGGCATTAAGCACAGTCACATTTTTGTGCGACCATAACCACCATCCATCTCCAGAACTCTTTCATCTTGCGGAACTGAAATTGTGTATCCATTAAACAGTAACCCCCTCTATTCCTTCACCTCAGCACTTGGCAACCACCACTCTTCTCTCTGTCTCTATGGACCTTTTTATGACTGGCTTATTACACTTAGCATAATGTCCTCAATTTTCATCCAAGTTGTAGTATATGTTAGAATTGACTTCCTTTATGAGGATGAATAATATTCCACTGCTTGAACATACCACCTTTTGCTTACCTCTTTATCTGTTGATTCACACATGGGTTGGTTCTATACTTTAGCTATTGTGATTAATGATGCAATGAGCACGAGTGTGAAAATATTTCTTTGAGACCATACTGAATTTTTTTGAATATATACCCAGCAATGAAATTGCTGGTTCATTTGGCATTTCTATTTTTTATTTGTTTTTTGTTTTTTTTTAGGAAGTGCCATGCTGTTTGTTTCCCATAGTAGTTTACCATTTTACTTTCCATCAACAGTGCACAAGAGTTCTAATTTCTCCACATCCTTGTCATTTTCTATTTTCTTCGTTTTGATAGTAGTTTTCTTAATAATGGACATGAGATGGTATCTTATTGCGGTTTTGATTACATTTTACTAGTCATTAGTGATGTTGAGCATCTATTCGTGTGCTTTGTGGCTATTCTTACACCTTCCTTTGGAGAAATTTCTATTCAATACCTTTGCCCATTTTTGGATAATTTATTTTTCTTGAATTTTAGGAGTTCTCTGTATATTCTGAATATTAAAGCTGTTTGAGATATATGATTAAAAATGTTTCTCCCACTTCACTACTCTGTTGACTATGCTTTTTGATGCATATATTTTAAAATTGTCATTAAGTTCAATTTATCTTTGTTGTTGTTGTTGTTGCCTGTGCCTTTGGTGCTATATCCAAGAAACCATTGCCAAATCCAATGTCATAAAACTTTGCCCTGTATTTTCTTCTAAAAGTTTTAGATCTTATATTTAGCCTATAATTCCATTTTTAGTACATTTTTATATGTGGCAAAGATTAGGGTTCAACTTCGCATTTTGCATGTCGATATCCAGTTTACCAGCATCATTTTTTGAAAAGACTGTCTTGTCTGCCCCCCACAGCCCCGCACCCCACCCCATTTAACTGCCTTGGTATCCTTGTCAAAAACAACTTGAACATATATTCAAGGATTTCTCTCTGGACTCTCTATCCTGTTCCACTGGTATGTACGTATATCTGCCATTATCCACTTCCACACTGTTATGATTTCTGTAGCTTTGTAGTAAAATTTCAAATCAGGAAGTATGATTTTTGGCTCTTTTTAAGGATCATTGGGTTTTGGGGTCTCTAGAGATTCCATATGAATTCTAGGATGGGTTTTCTAATTCTGAAAAAAATGTCATTTGGAAAAAATTTCATTGGAAATTTGATAGGGATTTTATAAAATTTATATATCACTTGTAGTAATATTTACATCTTAAGATTATTATTATTTTTTAAATCTGTGAACATGGGATGTTTTCCCACTTGTTTGTCTTTATTTTCTTTCAGGAATCTTTTGTGATTGCTGTTGTGCAAGTCTTTCTCCTCTTGTTTAATTCCTAAGTATTTTATTCTATTAAATGTAAGTTGGAATTATAAATAAAATTTATAATTATAATATAATTTTCATTATATTAACAATGACATTATTTTCTTAATTTCCTTTTCAAATTGTTTATTATTCATATATAGAAATGCAACTGATTTTTGTTCATTAATTTTGTATCTGGCTAATTTGCTGAATTCATTTATTCTAGCAGTTTATCTGTAGAACTTTTAGATTTTTGTACATACAAGATGTTATCATCTGACATCAGAGATAATTTTACTTTTTTTTTTTTTTTTTACAATGTGATGCTTTTTTCCCCCTTGCCTAATTGCTATGGCCAGGATTTCCAGTAATATGCTGAATAGAAGTGGTGAAAGAGAGTTTCCTTGCTTTGTTCTTGATCTTAGAGAAAAAAAGCTTTTATTCTTTCCCAGTTGGGTATGAAATCCCATCATTTCCTGTGGGATTTTCAAATATGGCTTTTATTATGTTAAAGTGGTTTCCTTCTATTCCTAGTTTGCTGAGAGTTATTATCATAAAAGGGTGTTAAATTTTATCAAATGCTTTTTCTGTATTAATTTAGATGTTTATGTTTTATTTCTTTCATTCTGTTAATGTGATGTTGATCAATATTTTGTATGTTTAAACATCCTTGCACTCCAGGAATAAATCCCACTGGCTTGTGGTATTTAATCATTTCAATTTGGTTTGCTAGTATTTTGATGAGAATTTTTCCATCAGTGTTCATCAGGGATATTGGTGTGTGATTTTAATTATTATAGGTTTTTTTGGCCTGACTTTGGTATTAAGGTAATGTTAGCCTCTTAGAACAAGTATACATCTTTTGAAAAAGTTTGAAAAGTATTGGTTGTTAGTTCTTAAATATGTTTTTTAGAATTCATAAAGCACAAAGGTACAGGGTTTTTGGTCAATGTTGTTGTTTGAAAGTTATTGTTACTGATTCGTTCTGCTTGTTATTTATACATTTAATCCGATTTTCTATTTCTTCATGATTTAGCTTTTGTAGGTTTTGTGTTTCTAGAAATTTGTCAGTTTTATCTAGGTTATCCAATTTATTGGCCTACAATTGCCTATGGTACTCTCTTATAATCTTTCTTATTTATCTGGAATTAGTAATAAAGTCCTCACTTTCATTTCTGATTTTGGTTATTTGAGTCTTCTGTCATTTTTTAAAATATAATTTTATTGATTTCAGAGAAGAAGGGAGAGGAAGAGAGATATAGAAACATCAATGATGAGAGGGAATCATTGATTGGCTGCCTCTTGCAGGCTCCACACTGGGGATCCAGTCTGCAACCCAGGCATATGCCCCAAGCAGGAATCGAATCATTACCTCCTGGTTCATAGGTAGACACTCAACCGCTGAGCCCCAGCAGTCGGGTGAGCCTCTGTCTTTTTATCTTAGTTCATCAAGCTAAATTTTTGTCAATTCTGTTTATCTCATTTTGGGTTTTGCTGATTTTTTCTATCATATTTTTCTATTTATTTTGTTTATCCAAGTCTAATTTTATTATTTCCTCTTTCTGCTAGCTTTGGGTTTTATTTGTTCTTTTCTAGTTTCAGGTGTAAAATTAAGGTTGTTGATTTGATGTATTTCCTGTGTTTTTGTTGTTGTTGTTTGTTTTTAAATGTAAGCATTTATAACTATAAACTTCCCATTTAGCAAAGATTCTTTGTGTCCCCTAAGTTTTAACATGTGCTTTCATTTACATTCACTTGTATTTTATAATTTCCCTTGTGATTTCTTCTTTGATCTATTGCCTTTTAGAGTACATTGTTTAATTTCCACCAATTTGTAAATTTTCCAACTTTTCTTGTTATTTATCCCTAACTTGATCTCATTGTGGCTGAAGTAGATGCTTTGTATTACACCTGTCTTTTTAAGTACATTGAGACTTAATTTATGTCCTAATATATGGTCTGTCTTGGAAAACATCCCATGTGTACTTGAGAATCATCTGTTTCTGTTGTGCGTAGAATGCTCTGTGTATGTGTTAGATCTTATTGGTACATTGTGTTATTCAAGTCCTTTAATTCCTTAGCTTCTGTCTGGTAATTCTATCCATTAGTAAGAGTGGGGTATTAAAGTTTCTATTTTAGAAATATGTATGAACATTTATGAACATATATAAACATTTTCTAAATGTGTAATATTTAATTTCACACTTATATGTTATTATACCATTAACCTTCTGAAAATTAGAAATTATGTGATGATAGAAAAGTGATAAATAACCCATAGGATATTTTATTTTTGTAATCCTTACCTTAGGATATTTTTCCATTGATTTTTTTAGAGAGAGGGGAGACGAGGAAGGAGCGGGAGAGAGGGAAACATTGATGTGAGCGAGACACATAGATTGGTTGCCTCCCAGAGGTGCCCAGACTCAGGCCAGGTAGCCAGCCTGCAACCGAGGTACTTGCCCTTGACTGGAAATCGAACCTGCGGCCCTTAGGTCTGTGGGCTAATGTTCTAACCATGGAGCAACACTGGCCAGGGCCATTCATAGGATATTTTAAATGACCGTTGGAGTTTAGTGTGGTGCAATGCCTTATATTGCTGTCAATGTAGAAAATGCCCAAACCTCTAGAGAATTATGTCTTTATTTACCCAAACTGATGGCATGCGCCAGGGAGCAAGATTTTAAATGTTCTGGAGAATAACAGCAGCTTCTTTTATCCATTTGAGATTAAGGAGGGAAGTAATGAACGTTACATGGAGGTAGGGGAAGCAAAAAGGGACTGGATTACAGGATAGTGAATAAGATTCTTTTCTCTCTTTAGTTATTTCAAAGGTGTGTTAATAGATGCACAGAAGAAAAGGCCAATGGGGGGAAATGGGACGTCGATAATACTTTCAACAATAAAGATAAATTTTAAAAAGTAGATGCACAGAAACAATGGTCATGGCCTGCTAAAGGCAAAGTTAAACCTCCTACTAAAACGTATATGCCTGCTCTGACTGGTTTGGCTCAGTGGACAGAGCCTTGGCCTGCGGGATTCCAGTCAAGGACACATACCTGAGTTACAGGCTCCTCCCCAGCATGGGCCCTGAGGAGGCAACCAATCCATGGGTTTCTCTTACATAGATATTTCTCTTTGTTTTTCCCTCTCCCTTTCACTTTCTCTAAAAAATGGAAAAATATCGTTGGGTGAGGATTAGCAAAAGAAAAGTTACCTGCCTGAGGCCTGATTATCCACCGTGACCTGGCCAGTTTGGAATTTATAGCTAGATCACTCTCTGAGGTTACTTTCCATTAAAACCCAATTTTTGCCCAGACTTCAATAAGACTATTTTCTTAGGATTCAGAAATGTGTTCCTCTCCTTGTTATGCTTGTCAGAAGCAGAGTCTTGGTCATTTCTATAACCTGCTGAATCAAAATATATTTTTTAGCAGAGTCCGCTATGACTTTTTTAACTTAAGATGACCACTCTGGCAACTGTTCTTATCTTGTCAGCCAAACTTGGACACAAAATTGTTGAAAATATTAGTCACTAGGACTTGAGTCAATCTTCATAAACATTCATCTATAATGTTACCTAATTTTATCAATGAATAAGAAATGTTAAAAACATTCAAAAACCTTGGTTGAGTTTTTCAGAACTGAGAATATTGATAACTATAAGTTATCATAAAGGCACCTGATAAACTCAATTATATATAGTTTAGGTCTTTCAGGAAGTCAGTTTATAATTAAAAATTTAATGGTTTACCTGAAAATAGTTTTTGAATGCATTATTCATAAAAATCATTCTATTATTCTAATATATGCAATAAATTTCATTTTTGCAAACCACAGGGCATAATTATATATATATATATATATATATATATATATATATATATATATATATATATATATATATATATCTCACATAGATACAAACAGGACTGATAATAATTGTTATTGCACATGTTTTTAAAAAGCCTGCTTCATGCATTCATTGATTTATTTGGGAATTGGAATTTTAGGGAGAATTTGCACATGACAATATAAGCTTATGGGTGTGTGTTTGTCCCATATTTCTTAATAGACAAATGCTAAGGTTAAATTTAAAACTTAGAATTGGATGTTGTAAAACAGGAAGCTAAACAGATGTCCCCAAATATCCAGATGCTTGATGTAATTAAAATGAAACATCTGGATTATTAACACAGTGATTTTTAAGAATTAAAATGGCTGGAGGTTTTAAGTAACAACATTATATTTTAAAATGACATAATTTGCTATTAGTGACATGAAAGTCTTAGCCTCTTTTATAGCTATAATTGAAAATCTGTTACAATATAAATTATATTCTCTGTACCTAATACTACCAAATTAACTATTATTATTCTAGTTGACAAATCACTTTCTTTTGTAATTTTTCTTTAATGTTAAAAGATGCCTTCAATTTAGCCCTTTTGATTACATTTAACAATTTGTACTTTTTAAAGTTATATGCACCAATTTCTTAAGCTATTTTAACTGATAATTACCTCTTGTGATCACATATAAACGTAAATCATTATTTATAATTACTGAATATAAACTAAATCAAAGTAGATGCAATTTATTCTGATACTTAAAAATTGATTTATTTTGAGTTCATTATTAAAATACAATTATACAAAAGTTAAGTGTTTTTTGGTCATCATTTATGACTGCCTCAACAAGTAAAATTTTGACATTTATAAAAGAAATGTTTGGGAAAAGAAAGACGTATGTAATACTTTCAACATTAAAGAATTTAAAAAAAAATGTTTATACTGTGGTTGGTGTGGCTCAGTTGAACTTTGTCCCTTGCACCAAAAGCTTGCTGGTTTGATTCCAGATCAGGGCACATGCCTGGTTTTTGGGCTCAATCCCCAGTACGGGGCATGCAGGAAGCGGCTGATTTATGTTTCTCTATCTTCAATATTTCTTTTTCTCTCCCTCTTCCTTCCTCTCTCTCTGAAGTAAATAAATGCATATTTTTAAAAATAATGTTTATATATAAAATTTCTTCAAAAATGTACTTTTAATTAAGTTTTAAATAACAATTACATTTGAATCTATTCAATACTCAACTTCGTGTTTTTTATGTTTGATTATCTCTCTGTGACCATTAATAAAATGCCTAAATTAATAGAAAGAGTGACTAAAATAATAAAAAGTAGGCTTTTAATATTGAAAATTGCAAAATTCACAGCCTTTCTTTTAAAAGAATAATATTAGTGTTCAATGTGTGACTGTTATAATTTAGGCACCACCAATTCTCTCTCTCTCCCTCTCTCTCTCTCTCTCTCTCTCTCTCTCTCTCTCTATATATATATATATATATATATATATATATATATATATCTCAAAAGAAAATGTATATATACATATCAAAAGAAGACAATTTTAATAACTGTTTCCTAAACCATTATCTATCTTAACACATCTAATAAAATTTAAACTAAATTCTGATATTAGATTACTCTTTATCAACATTCACTCCTCCTTCCTATCTCCTTGGGAAAATAATATTTCAACTCCATTTTCGTTGGGCTTATTGAGAAGTGGGCAGATTATTTATCTTCATAACTGGCCTATGGGCTCAGCCATGTGACTCACTTGGACAAATGAGATATTATTGGACATATTATATGCAGATTTTTCTTTTGTGCTTCTGTAGTTCAGCTCATCCACTTATGCTTCTATGATCACCGATGAGGATTTTTTGTGTACCTACAGTTCCTTCTGTCAGACCCCATTGAAAATCGTTTGAACAGACTGTTACTAGCCTGCAGTGAAGCAGAGTCTCCAAGCTGAACTTTGTTTAGATTAGCTCATCTGAAGTATATTTGTACACTTAAGTGTATGAAATAATTATTGTTAAATGTCATTTAGTTTGTGGGATTTGTTGTTTCCCAACTTTTTCTTTTTCTTTTTTTTTTACAATACTTGATTAATACAGGAGTCCTTGACTAGTTGGTTCATTTATATAGTCCATGACCTTAGGGTTATCTTTAGTGGTTTTAGATATAGAAAGCAAAAAGAAGTTAGTTTCAGCTATTGATATGAACTGTGTATTCATCTCCATATGGCCTGTCCTCTAAGTCAATGTGGAACAAACTGGGGGGTTCATAAGATAGAACAGGAGGGATTTTTGTGAACTATTTTATCTAGATGTCCACATAAAGAGATATCACGGAGACCATTCTGCATGTCAACATTTGATTAGTTGGTCTTTATAATAAAATAAATAATTTATGAAAACCAAGCCACCAATATTACGTATTCCTTAAACTTTATCCCAGACTTAAGTAGAATAAGAACCTTGGTTGATAATTTGATCTGACATATGTTAAAATCTGGCATATTGAACAAGAAACCACATAATAGACAGGAACTGTTACGAGTAAATTAACTATTACTGTGTAACTAGAAAATGTGTGGTAAATTCTTCAGTGGAATGTATTAACTTGTAATTAATTGTGTAGTACATTGAGGATTCTGCTTGCCCATACAGATTGTAATAGAGCAAATTAAAGTAAGATATTGAACAAATTTACTGACCATAGGAGATGTAGGTGGAAAGCCTGCATTTCTGTCCTCATTTGATTAAATAACTAAATGTCTTACTAAAAACCCATACCCCAAACAGTGCGAAAAAGGCTTTCTATCAACTAATTAGTAGAAAGGATAGAGAGAAGTGCACAGATAAATTAGAGGAAGAGGATGGAACTGCTTAAACCTGGAAGAGGGTGTCAAAGCTTCTAATCTCCTCTCACTTCTAGTCAAATGAGTTCCTCTCTGAATTTGCTATATCTCCATTGTTTGCAAATATAACTAGTACATGAAGCATTACTCCATTAATCTGCAAAACAGAGGATATATATATATATATATATATATATATATATATATATATAGAGAGAGAGAGAGAGAGAGAGAGAGAGAGAGAGAGAGAATGAAAGATCCTGATATATTGATATATGGACAGTTTTAAATATGAAAGAAAAAAGGGAAAATCTTTATTTTAGCATATTATAAATTTAAAAACATTAAAATAAAAATAGAACATCTTTTGAAGAGGTAGTGGTAGTTTGTTCCTTATATATTTTTAACACAGAGAAGTCCTGTGACTAAAAACAAGATAGAGTGATCAGAAACTATGCTTTCAGAAAATGAATTATTAACTGGGAGGACATTGTCTTTCCACAAGTGTATGGGTGTGTTCATGTGTGTGAGTAAACGTGCATGTGTGTGTCGTGTTTATGAGGTGCCAGGATGAGTTGCTCAGCCTGCGAAATGGAGAGATATTGCTGCCTTCAAAACTGCAGCGTTTCTCCTGTGAGGTCAGCATTTCCAGATGGAGCTGAGGAGATGTGTTCAGAGGCTAGAATAGAACTGTTCTGTGATCCCACCCACCTCTTCGATGTCAGCATGACTTTGTAGGAAGAGCAAACATTTTCTAAGGGGAACATGTGACCTGCAGACCCATCTGTATTTCAGTCTTTGCATTGACTTTGGAAACAAATTTTAGATCAGGACTTTATTACCTAAGTAGTGGAGTTCAAAAGATCTGTGTTTCTGTAATGGTTATTTTTGTATACAGGGGTGAGCAAAAGTAGATTTATAGCTGTGAGGAGTAATATATATATATAATTTTTGACCAAAAATACCATTTTTATAAATAGAAATTGATACATAAAAATAATTTAAAATATAAAAAATATGCACAAGTTGCTTTGAAATTAATTATTTTGATATATAGTTGACAAGAAACATTATATTAGTTTTAGGTACACAACATAATGTTTTGATATATGTATAAATTGCAAAATGAATGCCCCAGTAAATCTAGCTAACATCCATTACCACACACAGTAACAATTTATTTTCTTGTGATGAGAAGTTTTAAGATCTGCTCTCTAAACAACTTTCAAATATACAATACCATATTTTTAACTTATAGTCACCATATTGAATGTTACTTTTCTACACTTATTTATTTTATGACTGGAAGTAAATGAAAATATAGATTTATCATAACATCACAATGGTTATAGGATAGTATATAATACATCTGCAACTTAATATTAATGCAATAAATACAAAATAATATGTTAAATAAATATTTTCCATATTAAATAAATATACTGAGAAAATGCCACCCTAGCCGATTTGGCTCACTGGATAGAGTGTCGGCCTGGGGACTGAAGAGTCCCAGGTTTGATTCCAGTCAAGGGCATGTACCTTGGTTGCAGGCACATCCCCAGTAGGGGGAGTGCAGGAGGCAGCTGATCAATGATTCTCTCTCATCGATGTTTCTAACTCTCTATCCCTCTCCCTTCCTCTCTGTAAAAAATCAATAAAATATATTTTAAAAAGGAAATGCCAAAAAGCAATTACTCAGTTTAGTGTGCACTCACCAATTTATTCATTCTTTTACTCATCTGACAAATATCTTTTTACAGCCTACTATATATCAAAAAAACTGAATTAGAAATTGGCAATGTAGGAAAAATAAGACAGCCCCATTTAAAGTCTCAAGTAAATACAAGGTATAATATTAAAATGTACATACATGTACACACATATAAATATAAAATTTAGTAATATTATGACTAAACTTTATAATGAATATTATTCAGAGGAGGTAATAAAGGTATAAAAGAATTAGAACTTGATAGACTTTTCTATTTTCCATTATTGTTCATTATTATTCAGATATTTTCTCCCTCCTTAATATGTGGCTGAGCAATACAGGTGGAATTGCTATGGGGTCTTTAGAATTATATACTATCAGCACAAATATCAATTTCAGTGTTCTAGAGGCTTTTCTTAAAAATATAACTTTATTGATTTCAGAGAGGAAGAGAGAAAGAAAGGGAGATAGAAACATCAATGATAGAGCCTAGAGGTTTTCTTGTTTGTTTGTTTTTGGAGTGTTTTGTTTGTATGTTTTGTGTTAATCCTAAAATAGTGCCTATTGATATAATTAAGGATTGGTGACAGGTTTGCCTTTTTTTTTTTTGAAAAACAGGAAAATGAAAAAAAAAAAAGAAAAACAGGAAAATGATGGTGGGAGTAGGGATTTTTTATCTTCTTAAAAGAGCACTATCATGCAGGCTGATTTTTAAGAGAATCCATTATATGAAATTGAAGTTATTAAAACTCAGAACACCCAGGTTCCCTTTGAAATGTTTTTATATAACCCACAAATAATTTATCTAGTTCAAAATCACTTTCTCCAAAAGCATCTAGGCAATAGGTCATCATGAAGAGCATTCAACTCAATGCAGCGGCACTAGAATTCCTGACACCCAGACTGTCTATCATCCCTTAGATTCTATTGTGCACACTTAACAATCTATGCTAAATCTCTGCCTTTCCCCTTCCTCTATGACCTTCTGTTGTTCACTATCTCTACCTGATAAGCTTTCCTTAGCAAGTGCCTCCCTATATGCTCAACTGTTCTCTGAGCATCCCCCTTACTACCTTCCCTAACTGAAAGCTGACAGTTCTGTGAGGGCACCATGTCCATGGCAGGCTTCCCAACTGGAAGCGGTTGTAAAATCTCTGATACTTCACCTTTGTTATGGGTTATGTTCAAGTGTGGTAGATGCTCTCCTTTCTCCCTACTTTAACTTTCAAACGATTTCTCACTATTCTGTTAAAGAGTCAAACTTTTAATATCTTATAACAATTGGTTTTGTATTTCGTATGTGGCGTACATCTGGAAAATTGCTTCTGGAGTGAAAATCCTGGCTGGGTTTTGCATAATTAGGAGCTATGCCATAGACTGTGCTTAAAGGCACCAGGAGGTATTGGCAGGCCCCACAGCTCCAACCTCCAACATCATCTCTCCTCTGCTGAAATCACGAGCCAATCTCTGGCTTTGCCTCTCTGGCTTGGAATGAAAATAAGTACTAGTCATGCAACTTCCACAAAACGAGCCCCACTAATGGCTTCCTGGAGCTAACAAGCTGACCTTGGCTTTCACATCACTAGCAATGGTCCTTTTTTTGGCTTGCATATGAAGACCCATCTCCTAAGCCAAAACATGATTTATCCAAATATGTCTCAAGCCACTTTTGGCCTAGTTGCCTCAGAATTTTGATTCCTCCTCTTAAAGTTAATTCTTTCAAATATTTATAGACTGATGTGATTTACATACTCCTAGTTATGAACATTCTCCCTTTTGTTTTCCTGTCAAGAATCCCTATTCCATTCAATAGCTCACACTAAACATCAGTCTTTCATTTAATAAATTTATGTATAGGGTGTATCTGTATTTGTCCATCAAATATCTATTAGCAATAGGGAGATATATTAGATAGATAATAGGTAGATAGATGATAGATGATAGATAGATAGATAGATAATAGAGATATAAATGTAACATCAAAGTTTCTAGTTTCTGAAAGTGTAGATCACACCTTCAGAAAGAAGATTACAGTCTTTTGAGAAAAGCTTAAAATTAAGACAATATTTCAAGTGTTATATGCTCTATTTACTAAACAGAAAGTACAGGGGAGTTATGTAAACATATGGTAAAGAAATGTGCCTAGTTTAAATAATCCAGGATTATTAAAAGTTATTTATATACTTAGATCTGAAATATTAGTGAAAAAATCAGTGGATGAAGGGAAGTGGTTCTATGCAACAAGCAATATACAAAACTATTCAGAGTTAACTGAGCCTTTGTAGTTCGCCAATCTATAAAGCATCCTGGGAAGCTAGTGGGAGAAATTTGGGAAATTTTATATTAAGCACCTCGCACATACGTAGCATACAATTATTTAAAACTGTTCTTAAGGAAAAAAAAATGAGGTAGATCAGAGTCATGTTCAAATAAGAATAATCATTCCTTCCAATGCTCTTAATATATAATTTATTTCAAGCATATTCTTATTTCTCCTAACTTTTTTTATGAATCACAGGAAAAACAATCTATTATTTAAACACCATAGTGAAAAATAGGAAAATTGGATGAAAGAAATTATGTTCTCTTAATGGGAGACTTATTTTCATCATTAACAATTAAGTATTCTTAAAGATGTCATTTTATCTCAAAACTGAGCAACATAGGAGTGCAGAGGCATGAATGTAAATAACACAGAAGGAGGCAAGAACAACATAGTGGCAACCACTGGAAGCCAACTTTAGCACTTCGTAATGATCACATTATTAAAGTTGTTTGCTTTAATCGTGACTTTTAAGAATCTTACTCAATTGCTACTGGAAGATGAACACATAAGCATAAGATTGTGAAGATAAATTAAAAAGTTTGAAAATTGCTGCCGTTCCAACTCTGGAATAGAAAGGCAGAAAATGCATTTAGTGAAAAGAAAATTAAACAAGAGAAACTCGTCTCCCAAAACATAGGCAAAATTCAAATGCACAAGTGCAAAGAAATTGTCCTGAGTTATCAGAAACAAGATGAATAGAGGGAAAAAAAGTTCCACCAAAACACAATTTGAAGTGATATCCCCCCTTTTCTTGTTTTTGAAGAAATTCTACAAAATTGGCAATTAGCACCTCTTGTTTATTGTGCAACTGCAGTTCTATTTTCGTCCTGTTTGGAAGAAAGCCCAATACTGAAATTTCATAGTTAAGATCCTTTAAAAGAAGAGTAAGGTATTTTGATAACCCTGAAAAAGCATATGTTATGCTTCAGATGGCTGGATTAAATTGCCTTTTTTATATAAAGGGTTTATGGAACCAAAAATAAATGTTCCACAAAGTAACAGCCAAAGGGCAGATGGGGGACGCTGGCATCTAGAGAAAGGATACAGTTTATATCATGCAACTGGCATGAAACATTTTCTTAATTTTTCACATGTAAACGCAAGTTTACAAAAGACTCTAAGTGCACATTTAAGCGAAAAACAAGTGAACTACTGTTTCTTAATTGCCTAACAGTATTTTATCTAAAGTGGAGACTCAGGCTGCATAACAACAGGCTTAGACCTGTTAATGCCTCTTTTTTTGTCTTCCCAAGTTGTTCCAAAATTTTTCTACCTTGAAAATCTGTTATATTCAGAAAAGAAGCCAATATCAAAATGCATGTGTATGTAATTATTTGACTTGAATAAATTATTTTGTAGCTTTTAAAGCATTTAAATAACTAGGTATATTTATTCCCAATCTCATCATATTTTTATTTTTATAGCTTTTATTTTTATTTAACCAAAAAACAAACAAAACAAAAACCTTGGATCCACAGATTATTTCCATATTTTCTGAAATTTTTTTGTTTTCTCTGGATCATACTGATCAGTTATCTTATCTCCACTGAAAAAGAAAATTGAGTATTTTGCTGATGACAATCTATATATATATATATATATATATATATATATATATATATATATATATATATATATATATATATGACCCTAATATGCAAGTAGACCAAATGGCAGAACAACTGAACAACTGAACAACCAGTTGCTATGATGTGCGCTGATCACCAGGGGGCGTGCATGGAACATGGCGGGCATGGGCAGTGTGTGGCAGATTGCGGAATATGATGGGCATCGACTGCGGCAGGATGGTGGAGCAGGTGAGCGGGGGTGCCAGACCAAGGTGGGGTGCTGGTCCCTGTCATCAGAGCAAGTCTCTGGTGGTTACTGAAATTTTTTGCTCCCGTGCACCGCAATCCCACTGGGTGCTCGCACCTGCTACCAGAGCTGCCACTCACACAAACTGCTGGCACCAGCCCAGCTCATACCCGCTGCCAGCTCCTGTTGCTGGTTCTGATCTCTCGGCACCATCAGTGGGTGCTAGTGGTGGCTGCTGGCCCCGATCGCCCCTGAGGGCTTCTCCACCTCCCCCTGCTCCTGAGGGGCAATTGGGGCAGCAGCCACCGCTCACACCCGCTGATGGTGCCAGCCCCAATCGTTCTGTGCTGTCAACGGGTGCAGGGTGCAACTAGTGTGTGAGAGTGGCGGCCGCGGGAGTGTGGCTGCTGGTAGACAGGGCACTGGGGGCTGTAGTGGGAGGGGCCGAGACCAGCCCTATTCCCACCACAGCCTCGAGGCCCACAGTTCCTTTCAAGGTGCATGAGTTCGGCACTGGGCCCCTAGTATTACATAAAATTAGTAGGTTGCACATTGCTTAAACACAAGAGAATGGGTAAAATAATTTTAAAAGTGCCCAGGAAGCATGGCTCAGTGATTGAGTATCGACTTATGAACCAGGTCTCTGATTCCATTCTAGGTCAGGGGACATGCCCTGCTGTGGACTTGATCCCCAGTTGGGGGGTGCAGGAGGCAGCTAATCAATGATTCTCTATCATCATTGATGTTTCTATCTCTCCCTCTCCCTTCCTCTCTGAATCAATAAAAAATATTTTTTAAATATAATAATTTTAAAAGCATCTACATATATGTTGATTTAATGTTATTATTTTGCAATAAATCAACTTTATTTTACATGTGGGAATACTCACTTATGAAAATTAGGTCATAAAATACATGTCCCTTTAACCATATCCATGTTTTCTTCTTTTCCCCCTCCAACCCATTTTTGTTTCTAATTCTGTAGTTTATTTTTTTTCTTTAGAGTTCTAGTTTTAAATTAATTGTAATTCATTATTTTAGTTGAGAATTTGTAAAATTATAAGGCATGTTAAAAAGAAAAAAAAATAAGAAAACTAAAAGGAACCGCAAATTGCTATCACCTGAAGATAAATACTTCTATTTGGGGTAGATTATTTTCAATTTTAAAAATACTTGAACAGACCTTAAATGTACAGCTCCATGAATTTTTCCAATGTGAACTCACCTTTGAAACCACATCTTAATCAAGGCATACATTACCAACATCCAAATCCTCCCTTCAACCCATGGTTACTGAACCTGTACTCTGACATCTAAATCTAAATTTTCTTCCTTTGAACTTTATATAACTGGACTTATATGTTTATTGCTGTGGCTGGTTCCAGGCTTCTTTCAATATTACTTACTTTATGTTATTATGTATATAGTTGCAGTTTGTGATTTGATTCCTTAATATAAATACACCACAATCAATCAATATTTAAGGTGTTTTTTTTTAACATTTATCCAGTATAAATTATGCTGCTATAGACCTGCTTTTATATGTCTTGTTGGTAAACATGGACCCATTTCTTTTGTAGAAAAATGTAGATGAGTTATGTGATATAACTTTCAGTTTTTAGTGTTCTGTCCAATAAGTTTCCCAAAGCTGTTTTGCCAACTTTGTAAGATGGTTCCAGTTGCTTTATACCTTTACCACACAGTATAATTTATTATCTTTATCTTTCAATTTAGCTACTTGGTAAGTGTGGGTAGTATCTACTTACATTTTCAAATTAGGTATTTTTATTCTGCTTAAAGACAAATTGGAAACTATAATTTTATGTAGTTATTGACCAAGCACTGTTTACTAAAACTAGAGTCCCAGAGCACAAAAATTTGTGCACTGGTAGGGTCCCTAGCAGCTGCCAGCTGCCTGCTAGGGCCTCCCTCCCTTCCCCCAGCCAGCTCGCCCCCTAGTCAAGCTCCCAGAAGAATTCCCAGTCGAGGGACCAATTTGCATACTATGCTTTAATTATATAGGATGTCTTCATTTACCTACTTCCCTATAAAGTCATTTTGTCATATTAAATGTCCGTATATGTATTGGCGTTGTGTTTTGTTTTTTTTAATTTAATATCTCATTCCTTTGGTCTATATTCTTATCTTTCACCAGCACCACAGTGTTCTACTTATTGGAGCTTTATAATAATTCTTGGCATCTTACAGTTTAGGTTCTGCAGTAAAAATTGTTTCAACTATATTTTGATCCTTTGCATTTATATGAATTTTAATAAGTTGATTCATTGTCATTGGACTAAAATCCTGTGAGTCATTTTTTATTGAGTGTTGGACATTATGTATGAAAAATTTTGGAATCTCTGAATGATGTTATATCCCTAAAAATGTGATTCATGTTCAGGTAATCAGCTTGGGCCCAGTTCATTTCAAATTGAAGTGAGAGTTTCATGGAGCAGATTCTCCCTGTGGGTTCTTGCCTCACAAAGTTTGAAGAATAAACTCACAGACTTGTTAGTAAAAGTGTGTAAATTTATTGGAAGCAAATACAAACCCCCATGTGGGGAGGGGTTTCCAAGGGCATAACCAACGGAGCCCCTTTTTCTAAGGTTTTAAAGGCTGGAAGTTCTTTGTCTATCTATGCTCGCTTCTAATTGGACCCCTTCCCTATTTTATGAACCTGTGCTTTCCTAATTGGTCACTTTTTTCAGGATATCAGTTTCAAAATCCAAAACCCATGTGATGCCCCCTGCCGGGGTCCAACCCCAGCGGGTCCAGGGGTCCCCAAAGGTGTGGACGGAGTCGGCGAAGACTATCCACCCTCTTCCTACGGTGGAGTCCTATCCGTCCCGAGTGCAGGGCGCTTACCTAGGGGTCCCTGTTCGGGCGCCATATGCCGGGATCCAGCCCCAGCAGATCCAGGGGTCCCCAAAGGTGTGGATGGAGTCGGCGAAGAAGGAATGACATGGAGACAGCGTTCATTTGATCAGCAGCCTAGCCAGGATCTCTAGCCAGGATCTCCAGCCAAGTTCTGGTCTCAATCTCCAGAGAGGTTCTGCTTCGGATCTCCAGCGAGGTTCTGTAGCCATGTTCCCTCGCTAGGTTCTCCAGCCAGGTTCTGTCCAGGCTCTCCAGTCAGGTTCAGTGTCCAGGTTCCAGTCAGGTTCTCCTGCCAATCTCTGTAGTCAGGTTCAGTCCAGGATCCCTTGCCATGTTCTCCCGCTAGGCTCTGTCTCTAGGCTCCGAGGCCAGTCCCTCTCCAGGATCCTCCGGGCATGCTCTCTCCAGCAAAGTTCTTCTGTCTCTAGGCTCCGTGTAGGTTCTGTCTTCTTGATTCTGTTCTAAGTTCTGAGTGTTTCTGTCTTGTTACATGCCGGGAGCCGGTCCATCCTTGCTGTTTCAAGGGACCTGGCATATATGGCATACGGTTCTTAATATGTCTGCTCACCTTCTTGGTGCTGTGTTTTAACCAAGGTCACCTCTCCGAGAAAGGTTGAATCCCCAGGTAGGGATTTTCCCCTGAAGTTAGGGAGGGAATAAAACCTCTTAACTAAGTGCCAGGCGGGTAATTAATCCCTTTAACTATGAACAATCATGCTTAAACTACATAATCTTTTCTCCCTGGAATGGAGATAAGAAACGCCCTAACCTTTGTAATAGAGATTGATAGGATTGAATCAACTGGTATAAATACAGTTGTAACAAGACAGAAACACTCAGAACTCAGAACTCAGAACACAGAATCAAGAACATAGGGCTTGGAAGACAGGACCAAGAGAGACAGAGCCTAGGCACAGAACCTACACAGAACATTCTCTAGAGACAAAAGAACTTCGCTGGAGAGAGCATGCCGGAGGATCCTGGAGAGGGACTGGCCTCGGAGCCTAGAGACAGAGCCTAGCGGGAGAACATGGCAAGGGATCCTGGACTGAACCTGACTACAGAGATTGGCAGGAGAACCTGACTGGAACCTGGACACTGAACCTGACTGGAGAGCCTGGACAGAACCTGGCTGGAGAACCTAGCGAGGGAACATGGCTACAGAACCTCGCTGGAGATCCGAAGCAGAACCTCTCTGGAGATCTGGGCTAGAGATCCTGGCTAGGCTGCTGATCAACTGAACGCTGTCTCCGTGTCATTCCTTCTTCGCCGACTCCGTCCACGCCTTTGGGGACCCCTGGACCTGCTGGGGTTGGACCCCGGCAGTTACAACTGTATTTATACCAGTTGATTCAATCCTATCAATCTCTATTACAAAGGTTAGGGCGTTTCTTATCTCCATTCCAGGGAGAAAAGATTATGTAGTTTAAGCATGATTGTTCGTATTTAAAGGGATTAATTACCCGCCTGGCACTTAGTTGAGGGGTTTTATTCCCTCCCTAACTTCAGGGGAAAATCCCTACCTGGGGATTCAACCTTTCTCTGAGAGGTGACCTTGGTTAAAACACAGCGCCAAGAAGGTGAGCAAACATATTAAGAACCGTATGCCATATATGCCAGGTCCCTTGAAACAGCAAGCATGGACCGGCTCCCAGCAGCCCCCCTCTATATCTCCCACTTATCTTGCAATATTACTCTACCCTCTGTGAAAATATGTTTACCTCTTCCCAGTATCTTGTGACTTTTCCCTCTCCTCTGTGAAAGTATGGTAAGCATCTTGGCAGCTTGGAGCTATTTCTACCCTTCACATACTAGTATGCATTCCTCTCCATGGGCCCTCTTTTTATTCCCTAGAACTACCTGTCCTGTCTCTAAAATTTCTTTCAAAATTAACCGGGATCTGTACCTAACCAGGGCAGATTTGGAGACCTAGTTAAGCACTTAAGTTATCTTCTGTAGACCAAGCTTATCATTAGTGGATGCAAGCCTCAGCTTTTGCATGGCCCAGTGCTAGCAAGATACCAGACTATCTTCAAGATATACTATAAGGATACTAAAAACATCTTCACAATAGCTGCAACTCATGAGTAGAAAACCAGATCAGACTATGGAGTTCACATTTGTGTACTTCCTTTCTCTCTAGAAATATCCTAAATATCCTGAATGCTTTTGTAACACTAATTTTCATTTTTTGTGGCCCCCTTGATGTGACATTGTCTGAAGCACTGCTTTAGCAGCTTTTATTTCTATGCCTATGCTAACTTCTTAGACTTTCGCTCCAAGTCAAACATCATCAAATACAGTAGAAAAAGCAGGTGTAAGAACTTGAGCTTGACTTTCATAAATGAACCATCCTCTTCACTTAAGGCTCTTCAGAGTATTTCATATATCTTCAAACAAAAGAATTTTGCTTGTTGTTGTTCATATTTAATTTGCATTAGTGATTTTCACTGGGACTATTATTGGCTACTTATTTGTGAAATTCACATATACTTTAACAAAGCAACTTCCTATTTTTTAAAATTTTCTAAATGTTTTTAATTAATGGGTATATGGACATTTATGATGCAATGTTTAGTTAAAAGATGGCCATTGTATTGTCACCAGAGGTCAATAACTGGTGATGGAAATAGTGTATATGTATATAATAATGACTTTAATCATGTACATTTCCTCAATTCCATAGATTGTTAAAGCAGATATTCCCAACATATAGAAGTATCTACTTCTGAAAGGATCAGTTTTTCCTGATTCCATTCATATGGAAAGTAACATTTCCTTCCCTCATTCTATTCAATTGGACCCAATTGAATTTCCAACATCTCTATGCAAATGAATCTTTATTTATCACCACATTTTATTTAAGATTACCAGATTTGCCAGGGCACCTATTATATAATCAATGCTTACCTAATATCAGCTTAAACCAGTTTTTATTTTCTAGTGATATAATTACTGCTTTCTTGGAAGACCTACTTATGATTGTCGAACTAAGTATTAAGAGTAAAATATATTTAGTTAACACACAAGAATTATTGAAGGAAATGATCAAATTTCAGGATTATAAATTTAGATAAAATGTTTTTTAATATATTTATTGATTTTTTTTACAGAGAGGAAAGGAGAGAGATAGTTAGAAACATCGATGAGAGAGAAACATCGATCAGCTGCCTCCTGCACACTCCCTACTGGGGATGTGCCCGCAACCAAGGTACATGCCCTTGACCGGAATCGAACCTGAGACCCTTTAGTACACAGGCCGACGCTCTATCCACTGAGCCAAACTGGTTAGGGCAAATTTAGATAAAATATTAAAGTCATATCAGTACTTTAACTTCTACTAATAAATAGGTAAAACGGGAAAATAAAGTCAGATTTCATCAGACAAGTCACAGGAATGTGAATAGATATGCAATAATATTAGGTTAAAAAGTATTTGTAGAAGAGAACAAAAATAAATTTACATGGTAATTTCCATCATAGAATTCTTCTCTGGAGTTCGCTCATCAACCAGGACAAAGAAGTATTGTTAAATAATTTTATAAACCAATGACTTAGGGTTTGCATGGGTTTAACTTATAACTGCCTAAGTTTTTTTCTGAATACCTTCATGCCCCTCTTCTCTCTTCCATCTATTTCTTGTGTTCTCTTATATGAAGTATTAGAAATGAAGAAAGGATGATTCAAATAATCATGTGTTTTATCCAATGTAACAGAATTTAATACATGCCAAAAATAAAATGTAAATCAAATATGGATAACTATAAACCAGAGTCTAGCTTATGTTTTAGGTAGGATTAATTATAATCAATATTCCTCTACTTATTTGAGAAATAGTAAGGCTATATTTTCCAGAAGCATGCTAACATCATTCTCAAAATGTTTGAAATACTACTTGGAATATAGTTGTGGCTATAAAGAATCAAAATTAAATTTGTTTAATATGCTTTTATTTTTTTAATATTTTTTATTGATTTCAGAGAGGCTGGGAGAGGTATAAAGAGATAGAAACATCAATGATAAGAGAGAACCAATGATTGGCTGCCTCCTGCATACCCCACAATGGGGATCAAGCCTGCATCTCAGGCATGTGTGCACACCAGGAATTGAACCATGACCTACTGGGTCTTTCAGCTTATTTTATGTATCTTCAAACGGATGCTCAGTCACTGAGCCACGTGGGCCTGGCTGTTTAATATGCTTTTAGTTCTCATATTTAAGAAGATTATGTCACATTTTGTTTAACATGACAGAAATGCTGTTGTTAAATCTATTGCATAGAAATTTAAAAAGTTATAATGTCCAGAGTATCTAAGATATTTGCTAGTCACAATGTGTAAATAATTACAGTTATTCATTAAATAATTGAAAAGTGATTTTCTTTTTAATTTTATAAACCCATTTACAACTTAATTTTAATAATAAATATTTTATAACTATTATAAATTTTACCCATATAAAATATTTGAAGGGTAGTCAGGGGAGGCATTATTTCCTAATAAGAATTCTTTTTTTGTTGTTGTTTAATATATTTTATTGATTTTTTACAGAGAGGAAGGGAGAGGGATAGAGAGTTAGAAACATCGATGAGAGAGAATCATTGATCAGCTGCCTCCTGCACACCTTCTACTGGGGATGTGCCCTCAACCAAGGTACATGCTCTTGACTGGAATCAAACCCTGGACCCTTGAGTCCGCAGGCTGACGCTCCATCCACTGAGCCAAACCGGTTAGGGCCCTAATAAGAATCTTAAATTTCCATTTGTAGAACCTATTGCTGCTGGCACGCAAATACCAATTACCAGTCATTGGGTGCCCCACTAGCTTTCTTGTCGTTTGTATGTTTCTTCTGAATCCTAACTACAGCTGCTAGCCAATCAGAACTTAAAAGACTACCAAAGACAAAGGAAATAATAATAAAAGCTCTACATGTCACAAAACATGATTCAACCCTTTACTTTATAGTTTCAATAGTTCATGATTTATTTTTAACTTCATAGTGATACAGAGAAAATATTGTAGATGTATTTTTTAATGTCTTACACAACCTATGACCTTTTTATTCTCCTAATTTGGCTTTGTTGCTGATATACTTGGTTGCCATATGTAGCACTAAATAAATAAATAGATAAATAAATAGATAGATAAATAAATAAAGTAGGAGATAACATCGTTGTATGGAAAGTAAAAACAAAAAAACAAAAGCAAAACAAACAAAAAAAAAACCTGCATTATGTCTTCACATATGAATGTATCGGCTTAGAGTGATTTTCTTTTTCAGTCAAGTAGGAAAGCTCTCCTTTCCAATCTACTAGTATATGTGACCATTAGATAATATGTAGCCATTATTCATGATGCTAATATATATTTCTGTAAAAGTAAAATACATAAACCTCAAAGTGGAGTTATTCTTTTAAATCTAAAAACAATAATATAACAGAAATTGAACATTTCTAGAACATTTAAATACCCAAAGGAAAGTGATTTACCTGTCTAGTTAATTCTACTTATCTTTAGTTCACATTTTCAAACTATTTCTAAGTTTATGTTTTGCACCTGCATGTAAATCACACTATTTACCTGAACAGCTTCTTTTGGATGGCTTCCCAGATTGGAGCCATTTATACACAAAATTGCCTTCTTGGCAGGAGATGTTTGAAGTGAAGTAAATGATTTTGATTGGTTGGTACACAAAACCCACAAATGTATGGTGAAAGGAAGGGTTGGTCCTGTAACTGTCCAAAAAGCAGTGCTTATCATTTGCAGAATGAAGTATTTTATTTGATCTCTCTATATTAAGAAGACGACAAGATTACAGTTTTCATTTAGTAAATGGAATAAATCCAACCCTTGCAATTTTCCATTCACTTGGAGATCTTTGTGTCCAGGCGGACGTGTGGTGAGAGCGATACTCTAATTGATGTGTATTACTGCAGCGGAACCGCACCAGGCTTTAGGAGCAACAAGAGTGCTTCGTGACTGCTTTGTATTCATATAGTTATGAATATGCTAAAGCTTCTTTTTATCCAGGATAAGTGAGAAAAGTCGTACAAATGATTAGGCTCCTAATGAAGACTGTTAATACATATAGCACATTGTAGTTAAGGGTAAAAACGTCCTATTAAATGCATTCAAATCTTTGCTCATAAGGAGTCGTGTGTTTAAGAGCAACTTATTTTATCTCAGTGGAATTTAGGTTCTTCATCCTTTATATCAAGCAAAAATATAGGACTTTCCTAATAGGCTATGCCCAAGGAGTAAATGAGGCAATAAATGGGAAAATATTAAATTATCAGAACTGTTTGTTTTTATTGGTGATGTTATTATTAACATTTTATATCCACATACATTTTTTGCAGTTTGCATTATAGTCATCTTATGTTTTTTATTGATAAAGAAACTAGAATTTAGGAACATTTAGTAACCTTTAGCTATTGAATAGAAGCAAAAGCATAAGACCCTTTCTCTCTCATTTGTCATTTGATATAGGGATAAACATTCCACATTTCAATTTTTGCTTATATTTTTCCAAAAATACTTTTGGATGTTGCGATTCCTTGGTTTTATCACGCTGAGCAAATGTTATGATTCTTTAATCTTATTGTAGTACTGAACATTTTACTGAATCTATATTTTGTACTGTATGTTGTGCAGACTTCATTCCATATATTAGAATATGCTTAACTTTAAATATGATATAATTTAATCACATTTGTTCATAGGAATAAATAAAATTTTATTTTACAAATTTATAATGGTTATTTGAACTAATTAGAATAAAGGGTAAAGGTGAAAAATACAGGACAGAACTTGATGTGTGATTTCCCTGTAAATGTTGGAGATTAGGCCCTTATCGGAGATAACATTGGCAAATATGTTCTCCCATGCAGTTGGCTTTTTTGTTTTGTTGATGGTTTCTTTTGCTATGCAGAAGCTTTTTATTTTTATACAGTCCCATTTGTTTATTTTTTCCTTAATTTCCATTGCCCTAGGAGCTGTATTGGTATAAAGATATTGCTATGACATATGTCATAAATACATTTAACCAAGGAATAAAACTGTGAAGTGTACTCCCTTGACTTTATCAGTTCTTCACAATTATAACTACTCTTACCACCGAAGATGCTTACATCGAGAGAGAGAGAGAGAGAGAGAGAGAGAGAGAGAGAGAGAGAGAGAGAGAGATGGAACTAAACACCTGCCTAGTTCTGATGAATGATGTAGTTCAGATCTGGCTTTGAAAGAATTACTTACTACCAAGTGGAGAAACTCTCATTTCTTTCATTTTATAATGACACTGAAAGCTGCCTCACTTTAGAAAGTGTCATATCATGCTTTAGTGATATAAAGACTCATAGTAAGATATCTTACTATGAGGTAGAGAACTGATTGGTCTGATCCTCTTTCAGCTTCAGGAAAAGACCCATATACATTTTTGGTGTTTTCTTGCTTCCAAACCCTTTTTAAGCCTAAAATGTATAATTCCTAACTAAAGATAGTGGTCTCAGTTTTCATTGTTTTTGCTTCATTTTATTACAAGGTTTGATAATTTCTTGAGCATTAAAGCCAGTCACTATTATGTGAACTATATAATGAACATTTCATTGGCTATATGGTAGCTAGACCCACTGTGAATTTCCTTGATATCAATTAGTCCTGCTAATTAGTAGGCATATTTTCAAGGATTCTGTAGACAGAGAAAAGATGGGTTTTACATTTGACTTGGGTAGATGTCAATAGTTTAATTTTTACTGAGTAGTTTATATATACTAGTACAAAATCAGTTAAGCAACATTCTTCCATCTAACACCCAGTATTATCAATGCCACCCCCCCATATAGGTCCTCTGTATGGTCTGAGGAGTAAACAATTAACTTGCATGGGCTGCTTTGAGCCACTTCAGAAAATTCTGAGTTATGCTTTGGACACCAGCAGTTGTACCAGATCCAGTCTGAGGCTCTTACTCTCAATATGATACCCTTACTGTCAGTCCTCTCATCCAGAATAATATTAATGCATTATAGAAAAAGGAAGGCTGTAGTATCTATATATCTATATATCTATATATCTATATATCTATATATCTATATATCTATATATCTATATATCTATATATCTATATATCTATATATCTATATATCTATATATCTATATATCTATATATCTATATATCTTATATCTATATATCTATATATCTTATATCTATATCTATATCTATAACTATATCTATATCTATACCTAGCTACCTATTTGTATCTGTATCTATATCTAGATATCAAGTTGGAGCTTACTTACAAGTTTTTTTCAAAGATATGCTTTTACCTCCTCCCTCTCCTCTGAAGTGAATGATTCCAAGAAAGAAAAAAATGGTTGCCAAATTGCAAAGGATAAATGAGAGATCCACAAATTTAGAGACAGGTGAAATGAAGACATTATATCAAGGGACTAGCAAGCTGCAATAGATTCCACACATGACAATATGGCATCAGGGAGTGGCTGCAATAATAGATAAAATAATGTTTCTCTACCTCATCTCTCTCCCTTTAGAAATTTGTATCTGGAAAGTGGTCTTGCCTAAAACTGAAAACTTGGTTACACAACGAAGCATCAAGAAAATCATTGCATCAGCATCATAAAATTTTTTGCGATGCATTCCCAAAAAGGTTACCACAGTACAAAACTCAAAGATACATGCAGAAAAAAAATAATATTATTCTTATTGTCTGGCATATATTTCCTAATATTTTTTATTACATTTGAAACATAAAATGTCATCATATAACATAACATCTAATGTGCTAAGGAAATACTCAGGTTTGAATTTTTCATATGGTCTTTTAAAATCAATTTTTAATTTAATACATTTCAGGCTTTGATCCAGAAATAGTCTAATCCACTCACATGTGGAACTTGGCAATATTTAATATGTAAGCACCTGGAAAATTATCTTGTTTCAAAAAAATTAATTTCTAGGACCTCTAAATGAAAAGATCCTTTGAAGCAGAAAATAGGAAAAGATTGTGAGTGTGTATGTGTTTAGAGAGGCTAGAAATTAATATATGTAATCATGTGGAGACTACTTTATTCTCTAAGCAGCTAGTACAAGAATTCCTTGAGCTAAAGACTGGCCTTTAATGAGAAAATATTTTTAGGATCTCAAACTCTAGAACTCAATAGCTCGCTCAAAGGAAGAAGGAGGCAACTCTGGGTAATAGGAGAGAGAAGAGTGTGAAGTGTTTGGAGTGTGAGCAGGCAGTTTGCTGTTGTGCTCAAAGCAGAAGGTAACTAAGATATCTAATGCTTAATGCAATTTTAAAATAATTTCCCAGAGGCATGTGGTGCAAACCTACTTTGGTGAATTTAAATCTTATCCAAAATCATATAATAAATTCCACATTGCTCATTAGTGTTCCCATGTATTGGTCTTTACATAAAAACTACAAAAAAATTTAAAATTCTACATGCAGGTGGATTTTGCATAAAATGGGTGTATATTCGGTCAAAGAAAGTAGGACTTGAGAACACTGCTCCTTTTGGTTTTACATAAAATTTATAAAATTTTCTCTAGTTAATGTCTGATTGTGGTACGGGTAAAGCCGTGGTGCAATTATTATGCACTGCTGTGTGCTACAGGCTCAAACTAATAGTCCTTTTTATAAGACATCGGAAGTATAATCTTGTAACTTTTCCAACTGAATGAAGGGAGATCAGGAAACCCTATTAAAAATAATCATGAGTTTCTGGTCCTGTCCAAGTTCTTATTATATACTATATGACTGGTGCACAAAATTCATGCAGGGGTTGGGACCCTAGACCTGGCCAGCGATCAGGGCCAATTGGGGCCTTCCAGATGCCAGCCAGGGCCTTCTTTCATTCTGCGCCACCTCCTGGTGGTCAGCGCATGTCATAGTGAGCAATAGTACTCTGGGTCTCCCAGTCGAACTCCCTTGGGAACACTTTGAATATTAGCCTTTTATATATATAGATAGGATTTTATCAATACCGTTAAGTGATTAAAATAAGTTTTATCTCAAATCCCTAAACAAGAATGCAAGCGCCAACTCATTTTATTTAAAAACTAGAGGGCTGGTGCATGAAATCCATGTAAAAGTAGGTCTTTGCAGACACTGTGGCTGCCTGGATCCTTCCCTCCCAACCACAGCCGCTACCTGGATCCCATGGCAGCTGCCTCAATACTGCAGCTGCAGCCCTGACTTTGTCCAGAAGGACATCCAGTCTAATTAGCATATTACACTTTTATCATTATAGATAGGCAGGATTTTATCAGTACCTCTAAGTGATAAAAATAAGTTTTATCTCAAATCTCTAAACAAGAAAGCAAATGCCAACTCATTTTATTTAAAAATGACTATTGCACATGGTATTGTTTTGCATGTGGTTTATTACAGTGTGATTCACTAACTTTGGTTTAAGTTGGTAAGATGAAATAGCAGCTCAAAAAGATAGTGTCGTGTAAATAACGTGAAAGTTAAAACAAAAGTTCACATGCACATAACTATTGTTAGCAGACCTAATTGTATCTCAAAATTATCTTGGATTATCTCCTTCTTTAAAAGTTAAGAATGTTAAATGGCACTCAGAATACCGTATTTAAGTGAAAGATTAACAGATACTTATGAACACTTATTAGAGCTTATAGACTTTCTGTTTGTAGTTTTATTTAAATTTCTAATAATGACCTACAAAGAAAGAGTTTTATTAGCAAGTAACTATTTTCCACTAATTACAGTCTCATTGCTGTCATTTCACATTTTTTCTTTTTGTCCAGAAGATGCTGCTGGTGCTGCATGGATGCTGATGCAGCTCTGGCTGTGGTTGTTCTGTAGTCTCATCGTCTCACTGAAAAAGAGATTGATGCATTTTTTTCTTACTCATTTTGTTCTTTACTCCACCCCTGATTACTACAGTCTTAGAAAACAAGAATCATAAAATCTAAAGGGTTTTCTAAGAAATCCATTTATGTTATCTGATCCAGGAGAAAAGCAAAAACAAAGATTGGATTAAGATGAGTTCAGGCACTGAAGATTTAGGATATGAAGAGTGAAGGTGGTACGGATGTGTGTTTGCAAACAGTACCAAAACCTAAAGAAATCAGTTTTATTGAAAAGCCAATGCTCTATAATAGAATACACAGCAATAAATAAGAATGGCATGTTTAAAAAAGAAAAGTAAAAGAGAATGGTTGCATTAGGAACAAATAAGATAATTTCCCTATTTTTGCTTACTTATGTTAAGGTAGATGAAGCTTAAAATATTTTTTAAAACAAATCTCATATTGTAATGTAAGGATTCACTATGTATGGTACTGCTTATATGTATCTTCTATGCCCTGTTTATTCATGATATAATTAATTAAGTTAAGCTAGAGAGGTGTTCTGAAATAGCATCTGTTTACTCGCTCTACATAAGAGGAAGGTATCTTTTCAGTGATATTCTTGTTCCATCTCCTGACCTTGTTTATGAAATTGCTAGACAAATCACAATATCTTTAGGTGTGTTATACACACACATACATCAGTCACTTAGGAAGACATGTTTGATAAATTGCTATATACCAGTGATGGCGAACCTATGACACGCATGTCAGAGGTGACACGCAAACTCATTTTTTAGGTTGATTTTTCTTTGTTAAATGGCATTTAAATATATAAAATAAATATCAAAAATATAAATCTTTGTTTTACTATGGTTGCAAATATCAAAAAATTTCTATATGTGACACGGCACCAGAGTTAAGTTAGGGTTTTTCAAAATGCTGACACGCCGGACTCAAAAGGTTCGCCATCATTGCTATATACAGTGCCTTTTAGAGAAAAGTTATATCTCTTTCACATTTGTACTCCAAAAGTGACAGTTTTAAATAGTATGAAATTTAAAAAATGTACAATTATAGACCTATGTGTTATGATACCTATGATTAATCTATGTATATAAAAGCCAAACAACTGGAATGACCAGAATGACTGGTCGCTATGATGCGCACTGCAGCAGCCAACCAGCCCAATTGGGGCCCTGATTACACTCCCCCCAACCTCACTCAGCCCCTTCCCCCAGCTGCCCTGAACCCCATCGCCACTTCTGCCCCTAATCGCCACCCCCTCCCCCCCGAATCCAAGTTGGGGCCGGCCATCCAACCACCCATCCCTCCTCCCCCAGCCGGCTCCACCCCTGATTGGGTCCCCCCGCCAGGGGCAGGGCTGGCTGGACCTCACTCATGCACAAATTTGTGCCCCAAGCCTCTAGTATAATAATAATGCCCCTATCAAAAGGTAGATTATATGCAAAACAGTAGGTAATTTCAGCAGTAAAATGGAATTTAAAAAAAAAACCACAATGGAAATTATTCAAGGCAATATATAAAGATGAAGAAAGTCTGTGATAAGCTCATCAGAAGATTCAGAAAAACTGAGGACAAAATCAGTAATCTTGAAAGTAGCATGATTAAATTACACAAACAATGCTGAGAGGAAACAAAAGAGTAAAAATAAAAACAGAAAAAATCCAAGACCTGTGGCATAACAAATGTGTGCTAAATTAGAATCCCTGGAAAAGAGTTTTTTGAAAAAATAATGGCTGATATGTTTTCAAAAGTAATAACAGACAACTAACCATTGTTTTGAGGTCAGAGAGTACCAAACTGGAGAAATACCAATAGCACACACTTGCCCACATATGCATGCACACCCACAAATTAAAACACAAACACAAAGACACATACAAACATCAAAACATATTAAGTCAAACTGCTGAGGAGCAAGAAATCAGAGAAAATCATTATGGCATCCAGTTGGAAGTAACACCTCCTCCGAGGACCAAACCACATTTAAAACTAAATTATAGAAAAAATCAACCTACATAACCAGCTGAAGAAAAGCTGAACAGAAGTCTTATAACCAAGGATTTACAGAAGAAGCCACAGTGAGAGCAGTAAGAAGGACAGAGACTCGAAAAGGGCTGGCCCCACACCCTCATGCCGTGGATAAGAATCAGGGGTGTATCTCTGCTGCAAAGGTTCCCCCAAAGGAGCGAAGGGATTCAACTCCACACCAGGCCCCCCAGCCCAGAGCACCAGAGTCACAAAGAGGAGTCCACATTACCCCTGGCTGTGGGAATCAGCTAAGGACCTACTGGAGTCTGCTAGAAACTCAGGCTCCTTCTTAAAGGGCCAGCAAACAAAATTATATCTGTGGCCACTCACAATGGGCTAAGAGCAACATTACAGTTATGAAGTAGCAAGGAAAATAATTTTATGGTTGGGTCACAACATGAGGAACTGTATTTAAAGGGCCAGAAGGTTGAGAACCACTGGGCTAAGGTCAAGGGACAGCAGCTGAGAGTGGACTAGAGTCATACAGAGAAGGATTGGGTTGTGTGGCTTCAGAAAGAGGGATAGCCGCCATTGTCAGTGTGTGGAGTGTCACTCCCACACTGCCCACAGACTTCTTTTTCCTGGGATGGACACGCCCCTCCAAAGGAGTGGGCCTACAAAGATTTACTGACCCCACCCTCCCAACTCCCTGTGGCCCCACCCTGCCAAGTTATTGCCCTGCCCTACCCTGCTCTGCCCAGGAATCAACTAGCTATGGGCAGCCTGGGCCTGCTGTAGTCTTTCCTGGAAAGCTCTGGAGGAGGTCCTGGCAGACAGGCCGTGTCAAAGATGCAAAGGGAGAGACTGAGTTGTGTGGCTAAGGCCATTTTTCCACTTGTGTCCCAGGTCTGCTCCATAGTTCCTGTGTAGAGAGCTCCCTCCCCATGGCCAAATCATAACCTGCGTTAGCCTGACAAACTCCACTGGCCTCACCCTGATGAATCCTTGACACTCTGCCTCACAAGAAAAGTCTCTAGGCCCAGGAGGGTGGTGGCTGGCCTTGGGGTACCCTGAGACTTTTATTGAGTGGCTGCAGACCTAGCAACTGGTGCCAAGTTCAAATCTGTGTCAACCTGGTGAACACCACTCGTCCCCACCTGGTGACTCAGAACCTGTCTCATGCAACTCGTGTACTGCTGAAGGCTCTTTCAATGGCTGAGCCTAACAGGCCACCAGTAGGTGGGGCCAGATATTGGGGTGCCCTGGGCCTTCTGTTGACGTGTCCCAGACTCAGTACTGGTAGAGCCTGATCTCAGTAGGCAGCTTATGCCCTCCATGCACACCTAAGCCTAGCAGAAGCAGCCATCAACAGTGGCTTTGACAGGTCAGGCATCTAACAAAAGTGGCACAAGGCTCTCAGATGATTTATACATTTTAGGACCCCCTCAACAAGGTTGGGCAGCTGAGTATGTGTGTGTATATCTGAAGAGAGTGCCTCAAACCAATAAAAGTCCTGTGAAACAATCAGCATAGACTTATGCTTGGAAAACATTGCCAAAGATAGTACAATCAATAGAATCTTTTGGAAAATTGGCCACCTTACTCCGTGCTCTTCTTTTGCACCAGAGATTTAGCAGGAGATGACTTTGCGTGATGACTAGCTCAATGTCCTTAACAATTAATTCCTTTCTATATCTTTCCTCTAGAATTATTGATGAGACTCCGTTTCTTTAAGACTGTGATGTTATGCAGAGAAGCATATAAATTCTAAAGTTTCATTCATCAACTCACAGAAAGTATTTCACACGTTTTTAAAAAATGAGCTTCTTCTAAATGTATGAGACTTGGCAATCTTGCCATGTTCCATGAACTACTGATGTATAAACTCTGATGTAAAACCTACTGAAAGTTGTTTGAAAATGTATGTTATGTTATATGAGAAGTATTTTGAAAAAAGGTATTAGAACGAATACCTCTAGTATCAAGAATAACAATGTAAACTAGAAAATAATAATGGTAACTATGTCTCTTCATAGCATTTAAAACAAAATGTATTATTATATTATTAATACTTTTCATATGATAATGGCATACATAAAAGTACTTTTATGCATTACTTCACTGGTAAATATATTCTTATAGGTACATAGCTAGTATCTGACATCAGAATAAATAGATAAATTCTTGTTCCATTTTATTGAATTTATTGGGGTGACACTGGTGAACAAAATTATACAAGTTTCAGGTGCACAATTCCACAACACATTTCCTTGACACTATACAAAGTCTTCTTCCATCACCATTAATTCCCCCTTTATTCTCTCATACCTCCCATCACGCCTCCCCCCAGCATTTATCTGATGAATGAATCATTGAATCAAATGTAAAAATATATTTTTCTCTATATAAGCAAGTTATCCACATTAAAAAAACAGATTAAAACTATTTCATTTTCTATCTAATCATTCTTCTTAGTTCTCCTCTACCCCCCACACTAAAATTATTTTCTTCCACTTATTTCTTACCTTTTGGCTTAGACTAGTGATTTCAAATACATTATATGGAAAGTTTATACTTTAGTGTGCAAATCACTTTTACTTGGAAAAAATATTTATCAGATATGTTTGCAATATTCAGGGCTCTATTTTTTAAATGTAGTTTTTGCTACCTCAGAAATCTGGAAAAGTTCAGGAGCACTACACAGATGTAGAGAATATCACATGCAACAAACTCCAGCATTCGGACTACAGAACTATTCTTTTATGTGGAACACTGCTTGATGCATTCTCCAGCAGAGATTCCAAAACTTAATCATACAGATAAGAACCTGGAACCTTACAAAGGGCACATTCTGATTGAGTAGTTCTGTGTGTTGTCATAGACATGGTTCACAATCTCACTGATCACAAGTCCCTAGTGGTGCCTGTGACTGTAGTTTGAATTGCAAAGTTGTACAGCAACACAGTTCAGAGCATGTTAGATCGAGATCTGTAACAAAGTAGGTCTCTTACTATGTCAATAATGTATTCTAGTACTTTACTATATTTCACTTTTTAATATATTTTTATATCAAAAATAAAACGCATTTTTTTCTGCAAAGAAATGGGGAAAGAATAAAATATTAATAATTCCCCAATAATGACTAACCACTGTTAGTAAATTTTCTCTTATTACTATCTTGTATGTTGATTTTTTTTATTTGTATTGTATTTAATTTATAAATTATTGGTAGTGCTCAAAAGAACAATTAAAGGGAATGTCAAATTAAATAAGAAATAGAAATTAAAATAATAACCAGGGGAAGTTAGTACATGAAAATGAATCTTATTAGGTCATGTGTAATTAGTAAACTTGTTCTACAAAGTCAGCTTTAAGATTCTGTCAGGCGAAAGATAAAATAAACCACAGTTAGATATAATAATCATAACAGGCAAAGGATAAAAATAAGTCTTGAGAACCCATCTTTTCATTGCTAGATTGGAATAAAATTTCTTTTATAAAAGCCAATAAAGATATAGAAAGAACACAATGATGTCAACAAGAGCTTCAAAATAAGATCATATTAAAAGTCACAGAACTTTTTTTTATAATACTAAAAATATGACCTTAAATCCACAGAAAACTCATACATAGATTATTTGGGAGATTTGTATAATGCAGTGTAATTATTGCATGGTATTTTATTGTTTTCTGGTTCTATCCAATATTATTTTACTAGTCCAAGTATCAAATATAACTAAGGAAATATGAAGTTGTGTTTGTATGTTTCCTTATTTTGACTATAGCTTATTAATTACTACTACTTCCTAGAGGTAATTTTATTCTGGATGTCATTTATATTTAAATGGGTTATCGAAACAACCATAAGATTACATCAGGAATATTTAACATCATAATTTTAACTTTTTAATTCATACAATGATGATTTTGTACTCAGACAATGATTGAATCCTTCCATTGGTGGGGGTATAATTAAAAAAGAAAACTAAGATTCTTAAACTTCTTTTTATTCTAAGCTATAATATAGAAAGTCTAATGAGACCTTGGGACATTTCCCCCCCCCCCCAGCATATAATTTTATTTTTTTAATGTCTAGCTGAAAACAAACAAACAAAACAAAGAAAATATGTTGATAGTGCCCTTCAATTTTATTTTATATCATTTTATTTTTTATTTTTTGATATTCCTACTGTTTTTAATACAGAATGTTCTTATAATACGAAACAATTGTCATTACCCTTATGGATCAAGCAAAGCTTATCCTAATTTGGCATAAGAGTAAAGGAATGATAGCTACCGGAGCAGAAACATCCGGCACAGAGATCTGTATTCTCCCACAGACTTTTACATTGGGTATTGACCAGAAGTTGGCATTTGCAAAGGTCATGCAGTTGCTCAGTGCTAGTCAATTACTGAACAACAGGTGCTACTGACAGTTAAACCCACTGCAGAACAGGCTACGGCATTGCAGAGACACTGAGCACTTCTGACAGAAACATTCTGCATGTGTCTCAGAACATGTCCCTGTTGCCTTTATACTAGCTTATCCTCACCTGTACAAAAAAACAATCTATTTCTGTCTCTTAAAAAATTCCAGAATTATGGGGTTGTAGAAAATAGAATTTGAATCATTATTTCCATTTTGAAAACCTGACTTGAAATTTTCCTTTATTTCTTACAGTAATATTTTCAGAAAGTCTCCTTTAAAATGAGCTGAAACAAATAATAGCATTAGAGAAATATATTCATTCTTACGTACTACATATGTACATATACATATACATACACATATACATACATGCATATATAATTTATCTTGTTCACCAGAATATAAACACATCACTAAGCTATAAACTATATGAGATCAGTGATTTTTGTCTCTTTTATTGCAGTGCTGTATACCAGTGCCTAGATTAGTGCTTGACTTTGACCAGGTACTCAAGAAATATCAATTGACACAAATAACAAAAAAAAAGTGAAGTCAGAAGACAGAATTTGGCATGCTCCTCTGTGACGTCTAGCTGGAATATTATATATGAGTTCTGCATGGTTAAGATTTTGACCTCTGGAGTGAAACTGGACAGAATTTCAATTCTACCTTCTATTTGCTGAACCATCATGCCAAAAAGATTTCATTTCTAAGCTATAGGATTTTCAACTAAATGGCAAAAGTAATTATTAGTACATACTTCATTGGGTTAATCTGAGAATTGAGTGTGATAATAGATCGACTGTATTTGTAATGGGTTCAATTGTGTCTCACACCAAGGTGTGTTCAAGTTCTAACCCCTGGTATCTTTAAATCTGTCCTTATTTTAAATATGGGTTTTTGTAGAGTAATCAAATTGACATCATCCTAGATTAGTGTAGGCCTCAGTCCAATGACTGGAGTCCTTGACAGATAAGGAGAGGACTCAAAGAGACACGGGCGGAGGCCGCGTGAGGAGGGAGACAGAAATGGGAATGTTAAGGGTTGCTGGGAGACATTAGAAGCTGGGAGGATGCAAGGAAGGATGAAGCCTTCAGAGGGAGCATGGCCCTGCCTGCACTTAGGTTCCAGAGTTCTGATCTCCAGAAAGTGATATCTCTTGTTTTAAGCCCTCTTGTGGTAATTTGTTATGGCAACCCTAGGGAATTAATATAGCACCTTTAATGATTAATTAATATAACCTCTTTAGAAATGCTATCACTTCATGCCTTGAATTTATCATAAAAAGGGAACATAATAACACACAGATTGCTGTATTACTATCAGATTTATTTTCTAAAGCACTCTTCAAAATATGTGTATATACATATATAAAGTGTGTGTGTTATATATTTTATATATAGTATATATATTCTCAGAAGATAGATTACCAATGTCCCTTCAAATTATCCCTTACAAATGTTGGCATGAAAATATCTTTTTAGGATTAGATTTCCTGGAAGCATGTACCCATGTACAATGAAATATTTAGCTAATTAGAGGCAAAACATATATTTAATTAGTACTTTAGAATGCATGGTGTATTGTTTTGTGCAAGATTCTCTTATTAAATCTTACCAGATATTTCTCCTCAATAACATTGATACATGGCACTTGAACAGAACATCCCCCTATAAATTAATTTTTGAGACTAATGTTAGCATGAGATTTTGGAGGAAAAACAATTTAAAGCACATAAAAACATTAAAATTATGCTGACTACCCAAATTTCAAAGTGAAACATAGCATTTATTTTCCTCTCTATTTTTGATATCTACAGGGAAAAAAAAAATCCACTGAGTTACGGAAGGCAATCCAGATAGATGGTTGTCCTGTTGGCTCCAGACAGTCCTGACAAGACACTCATTCTCTTCACTGGCTTCCAGAAATCATCTAATCATGCCAGTGTAACTTGTTTCCTGTAATTTAACTCAGCATATGTGGGGTTACAAGAAGGGTCACATTGCAAAATACACTGAATATAGCATTTCACTTGACAAACTCCTGTTGTACTTGTTTCTTGTCTCAGTGTTTTTGGCTTCTCTTGTCTCATATAATACTCAGATATCTGGCTTTTTGTTTTTCTTCTTTCTTTTCTGTAGAAAACTTCCCACTGGTTCTTTAAGTTCTATTGCATGTCTTTTTAACTAAATAGAACAATTTAATTTCTGTTTTTCTGTTACCTCTACAAATAAATTTAAATTCAGCAAGGAACCCCCCTTTCATGTCCTCATTTAGAAGTCTCCCTCTGCGCTTGCTGCCCTCTCTCTTTTTCTCTCCCTCTCCCGTCCTTCCTCCCTCAGTTCCTCTAATTCATCTCTCTCCCCTTCCCCTTTTACCAGGAGGGTAAGATTTCAAGAATATAATTATAGCACAGCCAGTGTGGCTCAGTGGTTGAGCATCTACTTATGAACCAGGAGGTCACAGGTTCAGTTTCCTGTCAGGACATATGTCCAGGGTTGCAGGCTCGATCCCCAGTAGGAGGCTCTCAGGAGGCAGTCCTAGGAGGGTGGGTGCACCAGGCAGCTGATCAATGATTCTCACCATTGTTTCTATCTCTCTTCCCCTCTCCCTTTCTCTCTCTAAAGTTAATGAAAACTATTTAAATAAAAAAAGAATATATAATATGTAGAGTCATCTTTAAACTTCACTTTTCTATGTCCTTTAAACCTAGAAGAAAATTACGTCTATATATTCTGTGCTTTAAAATAAAATAAATTATATGAGAAAGAACCTCAAGCTCATAGGGCACTTTCTCACTAATTACATCACTGAAACCTTGGGATATAAATGACGTCTACTACCAGCCTCAATCTTTCTCTCCTGCAACATATTTCTGCTTGTCTGAGAAACTGAACAATGTTTGTCAAGCATACGAAAGTTAAAAGAAAAGGTACTTTTGCGTCTAACCTCTGCCTTGATATGTATGTAATTCCTAGCTACCTTACAATGATTAAAGTTAAGATTTAGCACATATCTGCAGAGAATCTCTCAAAGGCATTGCACTAGGGAATTTGAGCATATGAGGTCAAGTGAAGCCCTTGGTGAGCTCACAAACTGTGAGGACAGATCTATATCTAACTCTCATACGAATGATAAATGTGCTATTGAAAAACATACTATTTTACATTCAGATAAAATTTTATACTTGAAAAGAGGAGTAGTGAAAACAGCAACTGAGAGGAATCAAATCAAATCAAATTATGTTGTGTAAAACACTCCACCACTACTTACTATAGGATATTGAGTAATTTGCTTAACATCTCTGTGCCTTAGTTTGCTTATCTAAAAAACTAGAGTCCTAATAACAATCACCTCGTAGAGAGGTTGTAATGATTAAATAACCCATAAAACACTTATATCCCTGTGTGGTATATTATAGGGACAAAACAAATATTTGCTCTTATTAATGCTGCTATTACAATGATGGTGGTAATGATGATAATGTTGATAGTGATTATAAGGACTAAAATTTCAAACCTATTCATATCTCCTGAAACCTTCATAGTCTTCCTTTATTTTGCTCTTAGCTGAAACTCATTGCTCTTATAATATCAAAATATCAAAAAAGAAGGTACAAACGTGTATTAGGGTTATCCAGTGAAGCAGAACCGGTATAGATTTTTTTTACTCCTATATACTTACATTTATATATGTTTTTATATACTGGTTCTGTTTCACTGGAAAATATATTTACATTTATATATATTGGGAGAGAGAAATACATTTATTATAAGGAATTAATGTATTATGCAAAATAATTAGCTCATGAAATTATGGAGGCTAAGAAGACACAGAATCTGCCACCTGCAAATTGAAGACCCAGAAAAGTTTGTGATGTAATTCAGTCAGAGTCCAAATGCCTGAAACCCAGCTGATGGGGCAAGTTCAAGTCCAATGGCTAGAGAAGATGTGACCAGGTAGCTCTTTCTGTCAAGCAGACAGAAAGCAAGAAGGGGCAAACTCCCCTTTCCTCCTCCTCTTGTACTATTCAGGCCTTCAGTGCATTGGAGGATGATCATTCACATTTGGGGTGGGAGGAAGATATACTTTACTGAGTTCATGGATTCAAATGCTTACCTAATCCTGAAACACCCTCAAACAGAAATCATGATGAATCGGGACACCTTGTGAGCACATAATTTGACACATAAAACTTACCACCACACAGCACTTTTAATTTCTCAATGTTAATAATAATAATAATAATAATAATAATAATAATAATAATAATAAAATAAGCACACATACCTGAATGAATTTGAACCATATTCTCCACTTTCATCTTCTTTTCTAATAAGAGTACATCTTTTCATATATATATATATATATTTGAGACAGGAAGGGAGAGGGAGAGAAGAGAGAGAAACATCAATGATGTGAGAGAATCATTGACTGGCTGCCTCCCACAACCCAGGCATGTGCCCTGACCAGGAATCCAACCATATCCTCTTGGTTCATAGGTGGATGCTCAACCACAGAGCCATGCCGCTGGAAAGTGCACGGCTTTTATTAATCAGGACCTGATCCTAGTCTCTAACCATGTAAAATACTATCTACAGACAATAACTTCCCCAGCCCAAACACCTCAAAAAAATTGAAACACAATCTTTGAAGTTTCTTTGACTTTCATGAGCATATGGAAAACCAGGGAATCTTGTTAAAATGAATCAGACTCTAAGTTAGTAGGTCAAGGATGACTTTAAGTTTCTATATTTCTAACAATCTCCCAGGTGTTAACTGATGTTGCTTGTCTCTGGACCACACTTTCAGTAACAAGGATGTCACAGATTCTTGTGCCCCAAAAGAATGCCCCTTTCCCTGTATCCCTTATAATGCAGTATATCAAATGATTCCTAAGTAATAGATCAATCCTACTTTTAAAGACATCTGTTCTAGTCTTTCCTTAATTAAAGAGAGTATTCCTTCACTTAATTTCCAATGTTCAGCCACACTAATGCTCTCTTAATTTTTTTATTTATATTTTTTATTGATTAAGATGTTACATATGTGTCCTTATCCCCACATTACCATCTACACCCCCGCTCATGCCCTCACCACCCTGTTCATTGGTTAAGCCTATATGCTTGCATATAAGTCCTTTGTTGATCTCTCTCCCTTACCCCCACCCTCCCCTACCTTCCCTCCAAGGCCCGACAGTCCAATCAATGCCTCTCTGTCACATCTACACAATGCAATACTACCCTGCTGTAAAAAAGAAGGAACTCTTACCATTTGCCACAGCATGGATGGATCTGGAGAGCATTATGCTAAGTGAAATAAGCCAGTCAGAGAAAGATAAATACCACATGATCTCACACATTTGTGGAATATAATGAACAACATAAACTGATGAACAAGGACTGCTCTCTTAATTTTTAAGCAACTTAAACTATTTCTTTCTGGCTGCTTTTATTCATATTATTATAATCAGAAAGATTCATTCTGGTTAACTCCCCATTCTGTCTTTAAATGTCTGAGTCCTCATTTTTATGTTTCAACTTAAATGGAACCTTTTCCAAGATTCCTTATGAACAACTGAAGAAAAACAATTCAAAATGCCTGATATGTTCTGTGTCTGGCAAAGCTACAAATCCTTGCCTTCCTTGATGAAGTATTGAGCTCCATTATGCTGTTTTAAATCTCCCTTTGTATTAATCTCTTGGATTAGTATTTAGTGAAATGAAACATTTTAGACAATTTGTGTTAATTTCCTATGGCTGCTTTAAAAATCAATACACATTTAGTAGATTAAATATTAATATTATTGTCTATCAATTTTTGAGATCTGAAATCCAAAATGAGTTAAAGAAACAGGGATACATTATAATCTTTCCCATAGTTCACTGTTCTTCAGGAAAATGGTGAAGGAAAATCTATCCTATATAACAATAGACAAACATGGTAATTGACCATACCTTCGCTATGGCTTCATTGGCTAATCAGCGCAATATGCAAATTGACTGCCAACAAAGATGGTGGCTAATTTGCATACTGCAGGCAGGGTTGGACAGTGCGAGCTGCCAGCACGTCACCATCCAGGGCAGGCCCAGCCCCGCCTTCTGGGGCTTCTGGGTCCTGCCTGCCTTGCTGCCCGGGACCCAATCAGGTCCCTGGTGGCAAGGCAGTCTAGACCCAGAAGCCAAGACAGATTATGAGGGTGAATCAAAAACAAAACCCACTTTAAATATAAAGACCCATATAGATTAAAAGTAAATGAATTAAGATGAAGCCTGTTTTGCTCAGTGGATAGAGCATTAGTCCATGGACTGTAGGGTCCCAGGTTTGATTCCAGTCAAGGGCATGTACCTCAGTTGCTGGCTTGATCCCCAGTCCCTATCAAAGCATGTGCAGGAGGCAACCAATCAATGTGTCTCTCCCTTTCCCTTCACTCTCTCTAAAATTCAATGGGAAAATATCCCTGGGTGAAGATTAACAAAAACAAAGTAAATGGATTAAGTAACATTAAAGAGATTATAAGAAAAATATATTCCAAATTCTGTTAGTTGTATAATGGTTATGTTTAAATTATTAACACCTAAGAAATTGGGTGAAGGGTACATATAATATGCTGTAGTATTTTATAGTTTTTTTTTACATCTATGAGATTATTTCAAATTAAAATATTAAAAATTAATAAAATATTAATTGAAATGTATCTGCATTACATGAAAAATCTAATTGCTTCTAGCATGATTTATTAAATTGTGCTAAAATTTTCAAGGGTTCAATTAAAAAATACCTTAATTCTAAATGATATAATAGAAAATATATAATAGTGCAGTTATAAGCACTTATCTGAAAATAAAAGTTTAAAGAAGTGAATTTAAAGAAGGGATTAGCCAAAGAAAATATATGCACAACCCATGGACACAGACAACAGTGTGGTGATGGCCAGAGAGAAGTGGGGGACAAGAGCTGGGTAGAGGGGGCAAAAGGGGGGAAATAGGGACATCCTATAAAATAATTATAAAAGGCTAATATGCACATTGACTGAACGGCAGAATGACAGGTTGCTATGATGCACACTGGCCACCAGGGGGCAGATGCTCAATGCAGGAGCTGCCCCCTGGTGGTCAGTGCACTTCCATATGGGGAGTGCCACTCAGCCAGAAGCTGGCTCATGGCTGGCCAGCGCAGTGGTGATGGCATGAGCGTCTCCAACCTCCGTGGCAGCACTAAGAATGTCCAACTAATGGTTTAGACCTGACCCCTTGGGGGCCTAAGCCTTTAGTTGGACATTCCCCATGGGCTCCATGGCTGCCAGAAGGATGTCTGACTGCAAGCTTAGGCCTTATCCCCCGGGAGGGGGCCTAAGTCAACAGGTGGACATCCTCCAAGGGGTCCTGGACTGTGATGGGTGCAGGCTGGGCTGAGGGACCCCCCCCACCCCCCCGCCGAGTGCACAAATTTTTGTACACCAGGCCTCTAGTATATATATATATATATATATATATATATATATATATATATATATATATATGCCTAAGTGACCGTTATGACCAAACGACCAGAATGACTGGTGAACCAGTCACTATGATGCACACTGACCACCATGGGGGAGACACTCAATGCAGGAGCTGCCCCCTGGTGGTCAGTGCACTCCCACAGCCAATCTACCACAGACCCTCCCCTGAGCCACCCGGCTCCCTGATAGGCCTCAATCACTGGCCAGGCCAAGGGACCCCACCAGTGCACGAATTTGTGCACCAGGCCTTTAATCTGTTTATAAAAGACTTACATTTCGATAAACAGGCTAAGTGCTACTTATTAGCTGTATACATTATTATATACTAGAGGCCCGGTGCACAAAAATTTGTGCACTCGGGGGGGGGGTGGTCCCTCAGCCCGGCCTGTGCCCTCTCACAGTCTGGGACCCCTCGGGGGATGACCATCTGCTGGCTGAGGCCTGCTCCCCAGAGGATTGGGCCTAAGCTGGCAATCAGACATCCCTCTGGCAGCCCGGCAGCCATCGGGGGATGTCCACTTGCCAGTGGGGAGCAGACCTAAGCTGCAGTCGGACATCCTTAGCTCTGCTGAGGAGTCAGGAGAGGCTCCCACCACCAACGCTGTACTGGCAGCCATCAGCCTGGCTTGTGGCTGAGCAGAGCTCCTCCATGTGGGAGCTCACTGAGGGCAGCTCCTGCATTGAGCATCTACCCCCTGGTGGTCAGTGTGTGCCATAGTGACCAGTCATTCCAAGTCTTTCTGCTGTTAGGGTCAGTATGCATATTACCCTATTACTATATAGGATAGAGGCCTGGTGCATGGATGGGACCGGCTGGTTTGCCCTGAATGGTGTCCCGGATCAGGGTGGGGGTCCCGCTTGGGTGCCTGGCCAGCCTGGGTGAGGGGCTGATGGCTGTTTTCAGGCAGCCCGCACCCTCTTGAGGGTGGGGTCCCCCAATGGGGTGCCTGGCCAGCCTGGATGAGGGGCTGATGGCGATTTTCCGGCTGCCCTTACCCGCTTTAGGGTGGGTGTCCCCACTGGGGTGCCTGGCCAGCCTGGATGAGGGGCTGATGGCGATTTTCCGGCTGCCCTTACCCGCTTTAGGGTGGGTGTCCCCACTGGGGTGCCTGGCCAGCCTGGATGAGGGGCTAATGGCTGTTTGCAGGCTGCCCGCACCCTCTTCAGGGTGGGGGTCCCCACTGGGGTGCCTGGCCAGCCTGGATGAGGGGCTGAGGGCTGTTTTCAGGTGGGCCAAGCCTGCAACTGAAGCGGCCACTCTCTCCTTTTTTTCTTTCTTTTTTTATTCTGGGATTTATTTACCTTCTGTAATTGAAACTTTGTTCCGGCTCCAGCTCCAAGGCCGGCTGGCTGAAAGCACGTACCTTGGGTTTGTTTAGCTTCAATAATTGCAACATTGTTGCTTAGAGTGCAGCTCAGAGTTGGGCTGCGGCAGGCGGGGAACCTTGGCTTCCTCCTTCACTGGAGCAAGCAAGCCTCCTGCTCTCTTCAGCTGCCTGGCTGCTGGACGCCATCTTTGTTGGCAGTTAATTTGCATATCCCTGATTAGCCAATGGGAAGCGTAGTGGAGGTATGGTTAATTACCATGTTTGTCTATTATTAGATAGGATGCCTGGACCAGGACAATAATGTAGATAAGGATATCTGTTGTTTTCAGTGCATGTGTGTGTATGTGTGTTTATGTGAATACAAAATTCATGCAGGGGTAGGGTCCCTAGGCCCAGCCAGTGGGCAGGGTCTATCTGTGGGGCCACTAGTGAGGCAATCAGTGGGCCTCTGTTGGCACCCTCCTTGGCTGGTCAGGGACCTGTGGGCTGGTGGCAGCTCCTTCATTGAGCATCTGCCCCTTAGTGGTCAGTGCGCATCATAGCGACCGGTCATTCCGCCGTTCGGTCTATTTGCATATTAGGCTTTTATTATATGGGATGGGCAAGATTGTGTGAATAAGACAGATATTTCCAGGCCCTAAAGAAATTTAAATGAGATCTTGCTTTTAGTTCTTATCTGTTTATTTTGTTTTGAAAAATTTTATTTATCAAAAATATTATCTTTGATGTTGAAAGTATTATAGATGTCCCCTTATTATCCCCCTTTGACCTTCTCCACCCTGCCCCCTTATTTTTTAGATACACTGTATGTTTTCAAATTACATTTGAAAAATGTTTTTACCTGTTCCATTAAAGAGTATGTGATTTCAGAGAATCTGGAGTAAATTTAAGAGCAGCAGTATTAGCGTTTACATGAGGAATTAATAACTGTACAGGAATGGGGGTCCCTAGAGTCAATATACTTGGGCAAAGAGAAGCTACAGCTAGAACTACATAGTAGATAGTTTATGGGGATTATGGTTGTTAGACTTATCTGACGACAAATAATACGAAGAGATAAGGAATCAAGATGGCATCTAGAAGCTAGAAAACTGAAAGTAAATGGATTGTCTGGTAAAAACTCTAAAAAGAACCAAGTCTTTAGCTCCATGGAACAGATTTTAGGATTCTGAACTCCAAGACTGCAATGTTGTGATGTCTTAGCTACCTAACATGTGGCAATTTGCTAGAGCAGCAATAGCAAAAGGATAAGGTACAATGTCCTGGGATTTGTGCGTTTGGGGGAACAGTTTCTATATTTTTAAAGTAATTGTTTCCTCCTTTAAAAATAGATTAAAATACTTATTAACTACCAATCAGTACATCTCATTTTGGCCAAGAATTGTGCTTAAGTTTTTCTATACTTCATCTAAGTATTCTTCCATTCAGCCATTTAATCTTGTGTGTAAATGTACATTCCTTCTCTTTTTCTCTTTCTTTTTTAAAATAGGATAAATTAATAATATTGACAACATGTCTTTTAATCACTCATTAATTAGAAACAAGTATAAATATGTACATGCACTGAGATATACACATGGTTTCAACCAGAATCCCTTTATGATAAACAAGATTTATCTGTGAAAATTCTGACTACTGTGAAAGAGGTAACTTATGGATAGGAGCATGATGATGTTTTCTTGGCTCAAATGTAATGTTCAATCTCTTTTCTTTTGTCCCCATGTTATACTTTTTTAAAAAAATCTTATCAGAGACACAGGAGAGATATTGCCTAGTTATTGATAGCATGTAGCACCTTGAATTAAGAGTTCTGAATTTAAATACTGGTTCTAATACTAAAAAGCTTAGGGAGTTTATTCAATGCATCTAATCATTTTCTTATTTATAACTAGATATAATATATTTTAATGATATAATATATAAATATTATATATATATATATATATATATATATATATATATATATATATATATGAAATGAAAACTTTCATTCCAATGTATAGAATATATTTTTGGTCATTCACCATGAAATGCATTTAAAACCTATACCTGTTTATTAAGCCATAAATTGATATTTGAGGATGCAAAATAATGAAAAATGATAGTTTAGCATCTAATGAGTAATTAGAACTAAAACCAAAATGATGGCCAGTGGTAGTACTTTCAATATTTTTACTAAAGTTGTGTGGAAATGAGTATATAAGGGCATACATTAATCATAGCATTTCTTTTGCCGTCATCTAATAGATTGATGAGAGGTCACTGGAAAGTTTCTCTTAAGAATTCTTCATTCATTAACAAAACCCTTTTACAGTGAAATTTGGAGCTCTTGTCTAATAGATTACAACGTTTAAGATGATTTGTGGGATTTTAAGGTTAACTGGAATCCCTCCAGAGTACAAAAGATAGTCAAGTGACTTGGGGAGTCCATTCTCCAGCACTTTTCCAAAGGTATCAATTATACAAGACCAAAGTGTTTTTGGCATTGTCAACTTAATAATTCCAAACCATCTTGAAGATAAATTCTGTCTAATGACTGAAAAGTCTTTCTATATAATATAAAGGAATCATGTCTTGACAACCATTGTAATGCCATGTGCTAGAGACTTAAGTAATTTTATGTTTCTCAAATTCAAGCTAGAGAAGGATTTTTCTTTTATTTTTAGGAAATGATAAAACAGCTGGCTACCCATACTTTAGTGTCATTTGGTTCTAGTGATTTGCCCTAAACACAGCAGGATTCTCTAAGTTTGAGACATGTCTTTGAAGTTAAATAATCTCCTCCTTTGGAACAAGAAGTGATCAGCCAGGCAGTACCAGCAGCAAAAACAGTTTATATGGAATTCACAAAATTTCCACTCTATAATTCTGACACTGTGCTTCTAACATGCTACATGGTGAAACTCACTACACCTTCCTCTGCTCTATCACCATGGTATTTCACTGCAGCCATTCCAGACCTAAAAATGAAGAGGCCAGGGTAACTATTGACTCCTATTATTGGGCAAAACATTCTGTCATCACCACAGTTAACCACTCAAAGTCAAAGCAATCCATGGACTTTAGCAAAGTCTCTCCATGTGGGAACTAAATCGTGGCAGTGTGAACTTCCTGGAGAGTCAGAGTTCAGAACCCACAGTTTCCTAGAATTAACAGCAGCACCAAATGCACTTCTCATTTCAGGATCATCATCAAAAATATCAAAATTATGATAATAATGCCAGCTTTCATGCTGGCCTCCCTCTTGATTAGCTATAAGACCCTGTTCTCCATGTTTGCCATACTTTTCCACAGAACTTCATCTTTGAGTACTCCATATGCTCTATTTTTTTAATTAACATATTTTTATTGATTTCAAAGAGGAAGGGGGAGAGAGAGACAGACAGAAACATCAATGTTGAGAGACAATCATCAATCAGCTGCATCCTACACGATCAAGCCTGCAACCCGGGCATGCGTCCTGACCTGGAATCGAACCAAACCACAGCCTCCTGGTTCATAGTTCAACACTCAACCACTGGGCAACACCGACTAGGCTACTTATTTATTTATTTTTAAATCACTATGTGCATTTGGGTTATTTAGGTTTTTATCAGGATAAAGCTTGAAAGCCAGCTTTTTGAAAACTTCTCTTATTTCTCTACTGCCTGAAATTTTGGATACTTCAAGTAAACTGAAAAAATTCTGATTTTTGTCCATTAAAATGGACAAGTACTTTATAGAAGACAGAGTGACCCTTTTCAAGTCTCTGCCATAGTCATTTTTATTTAACCAGACTCTCATTCTTTTTCTTATACGAGTTCTGATTGAAGTAAACATTAATATACCCTGCTGCTTCCAGTTGATATAATATGCAAGCTTGACAACTTCTGTCCACATTATTCCAAGGGTGACTCAAACATCATGAATTTGTCTCCCAAATGTTAATCCTGAGATTATAGGGTCCCCTCCTGTAACTACCCTTCCCATCCTCAATCCCTGGTGGTTGACTCTACCCAGCCAAGCACAGCATGTGCATGCCGGAGGGAAGCACACACTCTCCCACGAATGGACAGCTGCTCTCCTAATGGCTGGGGGGTGGGGGGTGGGGGAGGTAGGGGAGTTGGGGGAGTGGGAGAGAGCTGCGCTGGGACCATTTTAGGTTTGCTCCTCTCAGGGTCATTTTAATCACTCGAGTACGTTGGGATTTTTCAACATCAGCTTCTCTGTTATTTTCTGACTACTCTTTTTGCTGATGAGAGTAGCTTCCAGCTTCTAGTATTCCCAAAATGTTCTGTTGCATGAAGGGCGGAACTGGTCTTTCCACTTTTTTTTTTCTTTCATCTTTCAGTTCATCAGAATTTTCAGAAGCTCCCAGAGTCTTTCACTTTGGATTGAATCAACCAGAATCAGGCTTTTTGTCTGACCCCTAGCTGGAAGAGGTGTAAAGTTTTCAGTCATTGACCTTTCTAACCTGCAGGGAGGATGAGCTATAGTCACCGCTGCAAGGAAAACTCAGTTGAGAAGTGTTGGTGGTTAATAACAAAGAAGTCTGCCATATAGTACTTGACCTCTGAGGTCCCAAGACAAAGTCAAGCCACCTTAGGGTTCCAGAAGCACACTTACAAAGGCTCATGTGAGGATTTGGCTGCCCCTAATAATTGAGATATGATTTAATAGAAAAAATATAATTGATGTTTTCTATATAGCACTTAAATCTATTGTAAGTACATTAAAGGATATAAAAAGATAATTCAGGAATACATAATCTAAAAAATGGCATTGGCCATTTAATGACAATTTGTCAATTACTTTCAAAAGGAAAAAACAATGACAATGTATTAGAAAATTATAAAAGTTTAGAAATTTGTGAATTCACTCAGTTCTGGCTGTGCTACTTATTAGCACTTTGATGTGAAACAAATTATGTCACAGTTGAGTTTTAATCTCTTCACATGTGATGAAGTTAATGATGTTTATAGTTGAGGAATAAAATGAGATAATATAAGTGGACATGTATAGCACAATCACTAATCCCTAGAGAGAGGAAGGAAAGGAGAGAGAGAGAAACATCAATGTGAGAGGAAAAGTATCAATCGATTGCATCCTTCATGTGCCCGACTGGGGATCAAACCTGTCAATATATAGTAAACAATATTTAGATAATCTCTGCTCTTTCTCCTTTTGAAACAAATCAAACAGTGAAAAACATAAAACCATCCTTAAATTTATATCTTTTTTAGAAACAGAACCTTTCAACATCTTATCCTATCTAATAAAAGAGAAACATGGTAATTGGCATACGACTGCTACCCTTCCCATTGGCTAATCAGAAAAATATGCAAATTAACTGCCAGCCAAGAAGGCGGCTGGCAGCCAGGCAGCTTGAAACTAACATGAGGCTTGCTTGCTTCAGTGACTGAGGACTCCATCGTTCCCCGCCTGCCGCTGCAGGCCTCTGAGCTGCAACTCTAAGCAACTATGTAACAAATATAGAAGCTAAACAAAACCCCAGAAACCTGCTTTAGTCCACTGGGCTTCAGCCAGCAGGATCACAACATTTTAAGCAAAGGCCAGAAACCTACTTTCAGCAGCGGAGGCCTAAGAGCTGGAGCCAAGTCTCAAAGCTAAAGCTGTCCCAGAATAAAAAAGAAAAAAAAAGAAAAAAAGGAGCAGTTGGGAGCTTCAGTCACCCCCAGCCAGAAAACAGCCCTCAGCCCCTCACCCAGAATGGCCAGGCACCCCAGTGGGGACCCCCACCCTGATCCAGGACACCCTTCAGGGCAAACCAGCTGGCACCCACCCGTGCACCAGGCCTCTACCCTATATAGTAAAAGGGTAATATGCCTCCCAGCACCGGGATCAGCGTGACAGGGGACAGCGCCCAAACCCCCTGATCGCCCTGCGGCTCTGTGTGTGACAGGGGGCGGGGCCACAACCTCCCTATCCACCCTGCTCTGTTTGTGACAGGGGAAGGCACCCCAACCCCCTGATCGCTCTGCGGCCCTGTGTGTGACAGGGTGTGGCGCCCCAACCCCCTGATCGGCCCTGCTCTGTGTGTGACAGGGTGCGGTGCCCCAACTCCCCGCCCCCACGGGCTCTGCTCTGTGTGTGAGAGTGGCGGCGCCCCAATCCCCTGATTGGCCCTCCTCTGTGCATGAAAGGGTACAGAGCCCCAAACCCCTGATGGGCCCTGCTCTGTGAGTGACAGGGGGCGGTGCCCCAACCCCCCAATCTGCCCTACCCTGAGCATGACTGAGGGTGGCATCACAACCTCCTGATCGCCCTGCTCTGTGCATGACAGGGGGCGGCGCCCCAATTCCCCAATCAGCCCTGCTCTGAGCCAGACCAGGGGCTGTACCTAGGGATTGGGCCTGCCCTCTGCCACCCGGGAGCAGGCCTAAGCCAGCAGGTCATTATCTCCCGAGGGGTCCCAGACTGCGAGAGGGCACAGGCACAGGCCGGACTGAGGCATCCCGACTCCCCCCCGAGTGCACAAATTTTTGTGCACCAGGCCTCTAGTACTAATATAAACATAAAACCATTGGCATACATTCTTCTTTTTAACTCGATTTTGAGTTGTCTTTGTTGTATGTGTTCATATTTAGAAGGTTCATTGTTTGAAATCTTGGAAACTAATTTAAAATTTATGTGATTAATTAGCAGAAGTTATTAATCGGCTAAATGACATTAGTGGCAAATAAAAAAAATGTAAGCAAATTTTAAAAGCATAAGACAGAAAAATAACAGAAGGAAAGATAAAAGGGTGCTAAGTTTTTCCTATATGAGGTCATAAAAAATGAGCAGTACTAAAAGGTGGACATCATTCCTGCGGTGTGCTTTACAAACGTCAGTGTCCTCACCTTTTATTCACATTGAATAATGATGAATATGTGCAGTCAATTTCCCAGAAACCTCAGGATGTAATATATGTGATGCATGAGATATATCGGCTAGGTTCAAATTTTATTTCATAAATCAAGAGAGTGTGTCTTTCAATGACATGAAGTTTAAAGATTAAATTAGTTCTTGGTCTTCTATATTATCAGGTCATAACTGTGTATTTAGAAAAACATATCTAAGTACTGCTAAATGTATTCAAAATAAATGGCTTTGTTTCTCTTTAACTATGTCATTTTAGTATGTACAATATATGTTTATATATAGATATATATAGGTATATATAGATATATAGATATGTGTATGGTAAAGCAAAAGTACGTTTACAGTTGTGAGTATATGAAACAGAGTTTATTCTTGTATTATTATTTATTAATTATTGTGTTATTTTTAAACAACTTAAACCTACTTTTGTCCCACCCTGTATATGCATATACATCTATATAGAAAGTTAATTCCACGCAATAAAGATCTTTATTTATTCCATAATATTTAAACACTGAAATAGAATTAAAAACAAAATATAAAATAACCACTTTCATAAATCACCTGGGATGCTTGCATTTAGTTTTCTAAATCATTACACATAATGTATTATGTTATCAATAAAAATGTTAAATCTTAAAAAAAAAATGTTAAATCTTAAAATGATCTGAATTTGCTTAAGGAGTCATTTAAGATACTTTTATCTTTCTGTAAAAACTATTGAAATGTATTTCAAATAAGAATATTAAAATGTGCCTTATTTTTGTATTATGTCCTTTGATAATGATTACACTTCTAAAGAAAATGTAAGAAGTCACAGTATAGTTTCCCCAAAAATGAAGTGAAGCCTTAACAATCCTGTGACAGGGGAAGAAAAATGCACCTCCAGGAAGTCTCTATTTCCTTTTTCTGTCTTTTTAGAACAACCTCTTTTCCCTTTAGCTACCTCTCTTATGCCCAATTCCACCCCTCCCCCAAAGCTCCCAGTATATTTCCAATTGTGGGCTTCCCTGTTCTTACCTTCTCCATCAACGCATATCATATTCCATCACATTCTTTTGTATAATTACTTAGTCATTTACACAGACTGTGTATGTTTTTAGTACTCTTCCCATCTCTAACGTAATTTGATCTTTACATTGAACACTGAGACATTACTTCTTAAGCTAGTTGATTATAATAATATCAAAATGACAGAGAACAAACAGGAATCTGTGTAAGTTCAAAATTTTTCTCCAAAAGTACAGAATTTCCTGAAAATTCCTGGCTACTTTCCAAATTTAAGGCAAAGTGGGTATTTTACTCATGCTGACTACATGAAACAAAATTCTACCTTAAATGCAATTCTGAAATAAAAATTTTCTGAAACCAAATTATTTTTTAATATCCACCAAAACCTAATCTGAACTGATAGTATTTGTAGTTTTCATTTAAATGAATATTAATTTTTATTGCATGCATATTACACGTTTGGTTAGTGGGTACAATGATCAAAACAGTATATGTATCAAATTAGGTTTTTGAAATATAAAATTTCTTAATCTGATACACATTGTGTATTGTGGCCTGGAACAAGCTAAATGTTCTAATACTACATCTTTTATTTGCAAGTATAATTATGAATTTTGAATTTCTTCTGGTTAATTATCTCATGTAGAGGTAAGGATGGAGGTTCAGGTTAATAATATCCAATTTTGAAAAGGAATAATCTACATCTTATAAATGTAATATGAGTGTAGGTATTAGCCTTTCTTTGAAGATATGGAGGCTGAGAAATGAAATAGCTTGCCTAGTGTCATATGACTAGGTCACCACTGAATCATAGCTCAGCACCTTCCACAATGATCATATTATTGCTTTCATCTCTGTCAGCTCTCATGTCTCCTGTAGTATCCTGTTTAGACACAGGATTCTTAGACTCAGAAATGAATTCAAGCTGAGCTGTTTGCAGGTGACAATGGCTTTTGAAAAAGTCAATGCTTTCTCATCAGCTTTCATTGTCTAAAATATGGCAACATGACAAGGCCCAGGGAAGAAATGTGTTTTTGCAAACATGACTCCATTGTTGATACTTAGGCAAGGCCAGCATGAGCCCCAAATCTGATTGTTGTAAAAAGCACAAATCAATGCTACAGGATTTTAGGATGCTACTATTTATATTTTTAAAATAATTCTGCGATTAATTGATCAATTACTAATGAGTCGTCTTATCTTTTTATATGTGTGTTTGTTTATTCAGTAAGATTTCTATATTGAAATGTTTTTATCAATTTGGAGGACTATTAAAGGCAATCTCACAACAGTTAAAATCAGTGGGACATACAACTTATAGGGGAAATTACATATAATAAAAAGGGTAATATGCAAATTGACCTTAATGGTGGAACAACCTGGAACAACCAGTCGCTATGATGTGCACTGACCACCGAGGGCAGACGCTCAACGTAGAAGCTGCCCTTTGGTGGTCAGTGTGCTTCCACAGGGGAAGCACCGCTCAGCCAGAAGCCGACTCATGGCTGGCTAATGCAGCCGTGGTGGCGGGAGCCTCTTCTGCCTCCACGGCAGTGCTAAGGATGTCCAACTAATGGCTTAGGCCTGCACCCTACAGGAAGCGGGAATAAGCCATTAGTCGGACATCCCCTGAGGGCTCCCAGGCTGCCAGAGGGATGTCTGAATGCCTGCTTAGGCCCGATCTCCTGGGGAGAGGGCCTAAGCCAGCAAGTGGACATCCCCCAAGGGTCCCAGACTGTGAGAGGGTGCAGGCCAGGCTGAGGGACCCCCCCACCCCACCGAGTGCATGAATTTTTGTGCAACAGGCCTCTAATATTGTTCATAAAATGATTGAATCAAAGGAATTTTCTTGCTTACAAAGTCACCTGTACATTTTCAAGCATATCTTATTTGAATGAAAGTATGAACAATGTGAGATATATTTAAACAACCTGTCAAATACTCATGCATCATATACAAAGAAGTCCCATTAATAAGTGGAATTTTTTAACCTGCAAATAGATTACCTAGATACTTCAATCCTTATGGGTTATTTTGGTGTTCTGCATTAACAAATTTTTGAATTGTACTTTACTGTCCTATATGTTAGAAATATGATTGAATACTATATTATCTTTTACTAAATAATTATTAGCCTTTAAAACCACATATAAATTTCATACTATTATACTAAAAAAATATACTACTCAATACTTCATGTTTACAAATTGACATTCATTAGAGAAAAAAATTATTTGTTTAAAAAATTGTTTAGTAATTTCATATGCTGCTCCATATAAAATGCACTCCATTTTAAATAACTTGAGTATACATAGACAATAAAATATCATTAAAGGATAGTATACTTGAGTAATTAACTATTTGTCAAGATTACATATATTTTTTTTTCCTAAAATAAACTCAAAGCTCTTATATACTTTTTTAAAAAAGTGTTTGCCTAGAGACTGGTTCTGAGAATTCACAGCTTTGCTGGTTGACAAGTGTAGAGGATGTTGTGAATGGCTCACCAAAGAAATGCTTTACTGATGTTCCGAAAGGAATGCTTTCCCAATAGAAAAAGTAAATAAAAGAAGTTTGTTGCTAGAAGAATTGGTGTTAATAAAAGTTGGTTTGGTCCACAAAACTATCAAATATTCCCTGTCCATCACGATTCACTTCTGAATGCAGGAGCCGCATTTCCTGGAATAGAGAGTGCTTCCGTCCCCACTGATAAATGTCCTCTGTTGCTTATTTCTTACACTCTCCTTTGTGCTGACAACAAATTAGTCATATTTCCATTCTCCCTGCAGGTCCCTGAATCCCAAATGCGCCAAGTCTAAGCAAGAGCTAAAAGGTGGAACATGGCCTTACCGGCTTATCCTAGGAACTGGCTAACTACAGTAAGACACTGTCCCTGTCAGACCCACTGATCCTTTTCCCTTACTTGCCCAACTTAAAAATTTCTGTTAATCTCACCACATGTTTATGGGGACCTGTTTTCATTAGATTTTAAGATACTTGTAGATTTCTGAGATCTAGGTGTTCTCCCCAGCAATTGCCTTTCTTCTATCTAGGTCCCCGATTTGTATGTATTTGACACTGCCCTGTGCTTGAGTCTGGACACAGAGGGGCAGAATAGGGCCAACTGTTCGTTCTAAGAAAACATCCAAGGCCATTTCCACAGATATGCCCCTGCTAGTATCAGTCCCTAAGCCTTTAAAAGGGACTTAGCCAGTGGTAATGATAAGGGACTGCCATCCAGCACAGAGAGCTGCTCAAGGGAGAGAATTGCTCAATTCCTCTTTATATTACCACTTGGAATAAAGATCCATTTAACAGTAAAAATTTGTGGGAAAGTCTTAATCAAAACTGATTTTTTTTTCATCATGGATAAAAAGATAATTATGCCATCTTATTATTCTCTATAAATTGAGGTGTTGAAGAGAACAAACAAACAACAACAACAACAACAAAAACAACCAAAGGGAGAAAATAGTTATATAAAGCCTGAACTTATTAATTTTCCAGGAAAGAAAGATTCTAGAAAGAGTTCACAATTCACTCTGGTGTACAGGGTGGATGCTGGATATATGGCCAACACAGAGTTATGTTAAAATAGTATAAGATTTTCAGGCATTTTTAATTGGTTACTAAAATAAATCTCTCTTTTAAGAGTTCATTTTTAATTATGACATATTTTGGGCGGGTATTAAACCTACACTCAGGTCTTAAGTTCCAGAAAGGCTAAGGCACAAACAGGCATATGAACTTGCAAAGATTTTAAGGAGTTAATTTTTTTTTACAAAGTTCAATGGTATGTTTCTGAGACATTAATTTCTAACAGAGTAGGTAAAACATGTTATGCTATCACATTTGTGTCAAAAGATGGTAAATTTGTGTGACTACTGGAAAGTGGTATGCTCACCAAGTCCAGGAATACCAGAATTCTGTATTGTCAATGTTTCCCACTTCCCTTAAATCTTAAAGGAAAATGTGTATTTAGTATAAATAGGCCAATTTATTAATAGAAGTCTAAAAATGATAAATAAGATCTTAAAATGTTTCCCAGACATTAAACATAAACTCCAGTCTTGCCATCTGTATTAATTTGGTAAAGTACTACTAAATGGATAGTTTTAAACAATAGGAATTGATTCTCTGAAAGTTCTGGAAGCTAGACATCTGAAATCTTAGGAGGGCTGTAAGATGTCTAGGAAATATAATTCAAATTGAAATCCTCCCCTATGCCAGAAAACTGCCCCACAAAAGTAATAGAAAAATAGCATAGTTTCATTATTGAATAAGCATTAAAGCAGAACGTGATGCTTTAACATGCTATCCCCTAAGAGGTTGCAAAGAGAGAAAATAATCTTACCGCTTTATATAAGCAAGCAGATGCAACCCATATATATTCTCAAGATAAAGTTGATAACACTATTTTACCCACATCATTTTCCCTAGATTCTCATGGTAATAGGGGTGACCATCTATGTTAGCTGATTGGCTTTATGAAGAGGAAAAACAAACTACTCATATATTTATGACAGAGGAAGTTTTGCGAAGTGGAGCAAGGTGCCTGTAGAAGTCAGGCTCCTACCCTTCCACAGAAACTGAGAGATTGGGGTGCAATTTCTTTTGATGTTCAGATTTCAAAGCAATGGCTCCCAAGTTCTTAAAAAAGACATGCCTGGTCATAAAATGACAAAAAGATTTTTTAATTATATATGTGTGTGTGTGTGTGTGTGTGTGTGTGTGTGTGTGTGTGTGTGTGTGGTGAAGGTGAGGCTGGGGTAGGTAGAGGTGGGCAAAGGTGGAAACTGGGGAAATCTACAATAATGCCAACATTAAAAATGTTTAGTAAAAAATATAAATAACTAAACCACATGCAAAAATAATAAAATCTTTCTACTCTTTATCAACCACAGCAAGAGTCCTGGATGTTTGTACAGATATACAGTAGAGAAACTGGGGAAACATTACTGAATATTGCTATGCAATCCCAGTCTCTGATGATTGAAAGTACCAGAATGGAATATTTTAAACTTACTGGAAGAACAATTATGTCAACTAAATTTTGGGCTAAGCCACCATTCAAATAATTTGAGTCTGATGTATTTTTGTCCAAGATGTTGTGAGTGAGAATGGAGCCAATTCTCCATTGCTTGTTTCCAACTGGGTGATTGCATCAGCAAGAACCATGATGAATTGTCACATTAATCCTTCTCTTATGAAACCTGGGGATTTGGCTACTAGCCAGTATCTTTAGTTCAAATGCTTGAGTAGCATGACCTTAAGTGAATGTTAAAATCAGGGGTCACTGGTAAGTCAAAGTGAACCAGAGCGGGGAAAAAAAGGTCAGATACTTGATAAGATAGGACACAGAGCATGTCCAAACAGTAACTTTAAGCACTGAGATACGTAAACAGGAAATAAGAGCAGAAATGAGCAGATAGAGAGTAAACCATAAAACAGTCACAATAATTTCTAAAAGACATCATTTCCATTGAAGTTCAAATGGAAAGAGATGCATATGCTTGAGGAGTGAATTAATGTAATTTAAAAAATGTAATAATATTTGCCAGCTGCTATGTTGTATGTATATGGATGGATGACTAAATCCAAAAAATCTGGAGTAGAACATTAAAATACAATATTTTATTTTAGATTAAATTAAATACATTAAAGTGATTATTTATTTTATAATTGAAAAATACTTTTGAATCTAAACTATGAGGTCTCAGCTCACATAAAAAACATAATTAACAATATTAACATACTACAATATACAATTTGCTTATGTTATTGTATAAAATATAAATATACTAAAGCAAATGGTTTCCTTTTTTCAGATTCTGTATCTGGTATATATCTGAGATAAAAAATAGCACAACATAGGAGCAAAACACAAATTCAGAAAAAACGCAATAAGCAGTCAATACGGCACAAGTGTCATTACAATGGCTAATGAGTTTTTTTCCAGGAAAACTCAACAGTCTGATTACATATCATATAAAATATGTTGAATAATATGTTACCTAATTAAAATTGCTTTGAGAGTGTGATTTAAACAAAAATTAGCTATTTAAAAGAATAAGTTTAAACTTAATTAATTTACTTGAATGGATATCCATGATTAGTTATTAACTAGAAAACGCATGTGAGAAAATAATTTTATTAAATGATACATACTCTGACTTTGTAACATATGTGTTTGTAAGTATGTAACCATATAGATATATACATAGACATTGTACAAACATGTGAACATGTAATATACTTATTTCTGGCTTGCAATGTGGAAATTTATTTCTAAATAAATCTAATATGTAGTAGATGAAACATGTTCTAGTTTTAAATAGATGGGATCGTGATTTGGTTGGCCTTCACTTCCCTGCAGAGAATTTTTTTAATGGTCTCTAAGGAAAGATAATGATGCTGTATCCCTGAGTATATCATCTTGAGGAAGCACAAGATTATAGCTTTTAAATGATAATGAGTTTGAATTAAATCTTGGCACAGTAATGAGTTTGCAACACTTCATTCTTTGTCCTCAATCTTTGTTTTCAATCTTGGTCCTTCAATCTTCGTTTTGAAAAGCAAGCGTATACTGTTAACAGCTGATATTGTCAGAGCAAATAATGGTAATATAGACACCTTTTCTGAGGGATTTTGACAGAATGTGTACTATGGAAACAATCTCTCAGCAACAAAATCGTCCAAATTGGGAAAGAATCCCCAGGTCTACTTCCCCTTTTCATGTATACTTTTGGTGATTTTCTTTAAGCTATTTTGATTTCCTCATTAAAGAAACTTCAGGGATTAAAAAAAAACTATGACTACATTAATACTGTATTTCATTTGAATTAGAAAATCGAGCCACAGAATACAGCTTCGAATGTGCCCTTAGAAATAATCCCTAGTAGCACATTCATTGGAAACAGGAAGGAAGACGATTCAGAATGCCAATGCCAGTTGCCCAAGGCCAAGTAGCTAGTGACTGGCACAGCCTCCAGGGAAATATAGTTTTTCCTTTTTTCCTTTTCAGGGACTGTTTTACTTAAACTGTAACAAATACAGATGTAAATTATGGAGTTATCCATATTATTAGGAACAAAAAATTCCTTTAAACAGTATGCATTTATTTTTTAAAAAGACTTGTAGAAAATATTTCCCTTATGAAACTTTTTCATTAATTTGATGTTTAAAATATATTGATTAGAAGTGATACTTAGTTTAAAAACTCTAGTGAATATCCTTTAATATCTATGAAATTGGGTTTATTAAACATTACATCATGTCATTTATTGTTTATAAAACAAAATAGAGAGTGGTTATGTATAAAAAATCCCTCAGCCCCAGACATTGAGGCTCAGTGGATAGAGTGCTGGCCTGCAGACTGAAGGCCCCCAGTTTGATTCTGGTAGGCTCAAGGGCATGTACCTCAATCACCAGCCCCATTGGGACACATGTGGGAGAAAACCAATCCATGTGTCTCTCTCACATAGACGTTTTCCTTTCTCTGTCTTTACCTCTTCTTTTTACTCTCTCTAAACAACAATGGAAAAATATCCTCAGGTGAGGATTAACAAAAATAAAGGAGAAAGAAAGAAGGAAGGAAGGAAGGAAGGAAGGAAGGAAGGAAGGAAGGAAGGAAGGAAGGAAGGAAGGAAGGAAGAAAGGAAGAAAGGAAGGAAGGAAGAAAGAAATAAAGAAACCCTTTACCTTTCCAATTGTGGAAGGAAGTTGTTTTAAATTAGACCTTTCAAAAATAAAAATTGAGTGATTATTTATGAACAATCAATGGAAAAACAATTATATCCTCTATAGGTAGGTATATCGTCTACCAAAAGTATTTTGTTATTTGATGTTGATTCATTTTTTTATGTAGCATGTATTATTTTTCATATGAGCAGCTTCCATCTGTTCAACCAAAATAAACAAAAAGTTTCCAGAATCCTCTTTTAGCTTGCACAATTTTGAACAATTGGTTCCAGAATTGCCTCTGGCACTTTGCTTCTAAATAAATACAACTTGTGGAGTCTCAATCTAATGGGATAGACAGTAAGCTAGCAAATAATCAGAGAAATAAACAAATACATGTAAAATAAGATCTGTTGCAAACAGTATGTGCCACAACCTTGAAATGGTTTGAGTCAGAGTAGATCACTGAAAATGTGACTTTAAATTAAAACTGGAAAGAAAGGTTTAATTTTACAAGTAGAAGGATGTCGGGTGCAGAATAAAAAGTGTCCCAGGTATTGGGGACAGCAACTGAAAGTATCTTTAAACAGCAACATGTCACATTTGCAAAAATGTGAAAAGGATAGACTGGCTGGTATCCAAAGAGAATGGAAGTAAATTTGAGGAAAAGCTGGAGAAGCTTCTATGTCCTGTTAGACTATGAGTAATAGAAATGCATTGATTTTTGCTTTTAATTTTAGTTTTGATGATATGTACTAAAAGATTTTAACTTTGTAAAAGTAATCCTTATTGCAGGATAAACAAACTGGTTTGAAAGGGCTGAGGTACTTGGATGCAAATTAAAAGGCTACTGCTGAACTCTAAGAATAATATGGCAGTAGTTTTGCATTTGGCAAGAAGTATACATGTTTCAATGGTGATGTAGAAAAAAATTGACAGGAATATGATGATGGGTTAGGTAATTAAGACTGCAAGAGAGTGTAATATTGTGGTTTCTAACTCAATAACTGGTTGAATCAGTTCATTTACTAAGATAGAGAATGCTGGAAGATAATGTTTTTTGGGGGTAGAAAGATCATGACTTCGGTTTAATCTTGTTGAGTTTAAATCGCCTTTGAGTACCAGGGGTGATACAATTAGGCATATAGATTGTGCATCTAGAACAAAAAGTATTTTATGGTAAAGGATTTTATATGTTGAAGCAGTCATCACTAGAAGTTTAAAAATTAACTAATTTTGACTGACAATATTGAACTGTTATTAAAATTGTGTTCATTCTAAGCAAATTAATGTAATCATATTTTTAAATATATGTTTTTCATTTATTTTTAGAGAGAGAGGAAGGGAGATAGAGAGAAAAATTGATGATAGAGAAATGTTGATTGGCTGCCTTTGCACACCCCCTACTGGGGATCAAGCCTGCAACCCAGGCATATGCCCTGACTTGTAATGGAACCTTGACCTCTTGGTTTATGGGCTGATGCTCAACCACTGAGCAATACCAGCCAAGCAAATGTAATCATATTGTAAATTCCACTCTCAAATATAACTGCTATGAAAATTAGCAACTCCTTTATTCTGAAATTACTGCTAATATTTAAATTACTATTTAGGAACGTATTAAAAATATGAAGTAACAATTAGAACCTAATTGAAACAAAACAAATACTAGTATCTGAATGCAATACTGCCATATACTTATAGATTCAAATATGTGGCAAGATCAAGTTCAATCAAGACAAGGACATTTGATCAGTTTGTTTTATTAGTGAAAATTTATGCTTCAGAATCATTATGACATTTTAATTACTCAAAATGTTGTTGAAAGCATTGGTACCTATACCATAAATTTAAGGAAATGTAAATAGTGCAATTTGGAATATCCCTTAGTTGCCAGGCTCTGGGAACTGTCTTATATGTAAAACTTATGATGAGAATTTTAAGTTATTTCTTTTATCTAAGATTTCATCATTGCATAAAGTATTATTTGTTCCTTAAATAAAATATAGTAAGATAGTATTTGAAAATCACTAAGCATACCCTGAACTATAAGATGAGAGTTCTTACCTTTTACAGGCACTCACAGTCCATCAGAGTAAGATCACTATAAAACTAAAGTGCCAGACAGTATTACAAGAGAACAAAATTCAGGGTCAAGTAGTAAGTAGTAACACAAAGGAAAGTGGTCAATTGTACTTGGAGGTGTGGGCTAGAGTCTTATCAGGGTGGAAAGGAGTAAATCATCTTACATCAGATGGAATTATGTTGAAGTATATTTGATGGCACAGAGGCACTTTCGCAGGTGCCTATACCACATCTTCTCCTTTCTCCTACATCATTTAAGAATTATTTTTCCTGGCTTTTTCTAAGACAACTTTAGCTCTTTTGCACTGAGAAAATGGAAGCAAGGGAGAAGAGAATGTCTACACACATCTATCATCAAATTTATCAAAACCATCTCAATCTATTTTTTTTATCTTTCTTTCTGTCCGAAGGTCTACATTGGATTCCTTTCTAAGGCAAAAGACCCACTTGCAATTTTTATCTCTTTGCTTCTTTGTTTCACTTCAAAACCTTCCTTTCTTTCTACTTGCTTTACCACCATGTTTTCTTTCTATTGAGTCATTTTCATCAACATGTATCCTGGCTTAATATATCCCAACTTTAAAAACTGTGCTTTGACTCTGAACTCCTTCCAACTGACATAAACTTTATTGGCTATTCAATTAAAGAATATTATTTGAATTTGAATTGTTCAGTCTTCTGGTTTACTTCTCCTTTGAAAGCACCTCAGTCATGATTCTATTCTGATGACTTCATTGACATGGCTCTTCTCATCATCACTAATAGATCCTGACTGCTAAATTCAATGGGCAGTTTGAAAATGTCAGGTTTCTCAACAATCAGCAGCAATTAAAAAAACCTTATCTGGATATGAATATATATATATATACACACACACATACATACACACAAAATGAAAGAAGACTAGACATCATTGATCAGGGAGAACAATCATGCAATTTCTATATAGAAAAATAAGTGCTATGATTGGAGAACATAGTTTTTTGTTAATTTTTAAAATATATATACTATGATTTCAGAGATAAAGGGGAAGGAGAGAGAGAGATAGAAACATCAATGATGAGAGAGAATCATTGATTGCCACCTCCTGCATGCCCCACACTGGGGATTGAGCCAGAAATCTGGGCATGTGCTCTGACCAGGAATAGAATCATGACTGCCTGGTTCATTGGTCGATGCTCAACCACTGAGCCATGCCAGGAGTCCTGGAGAGCATAGTTTTAAGATACACGTAGCAGAGGAATTTCAGAAGGTCTTTATTTCAGGCTTTTAGTTTTAACCATAAGATAAACTAACCAGGGGCTTAAAGAACCAGCAGAATGAGGACATCAGTTAAAATTAATTTATTAAAAATGTTGATGGTAAAAAGGGCTCCAGAAAGGTTTACAATGGCCTCTATTGTTTCATCAAGTGGCACAGATCATAAAAAGTCTTCAACTACATTTTTCTAAGGATAACTCTACATCTTTAATTTTATCACCATATATTCTATATGAAAGCCTTTTATTTAATGCTTATGACTACACCTATCTAAAAACTGGGAAAAGATTTATTAAGTACGGATGGGTAGAGACATCTGCCAATGCAGATCAATAATAATGGCATACCACTTAAATCTACATGTGTTCGGCCATAAAAAGTCAGAAGTGAAAGTGATTTTACTGAATTTCCTACTTTCCCTTACTCTAACGGTTTATTTGATCTTGCTCAGTAGCTAAAATTGAGACACTGTCGACTGAGAGAACCAAGAGTTTCATTGATGGGGTAATTTTGTTTCCTGAGGGTATGATTATCATTTTGTTAATTTTCTAAGGATAATTTTCTAATTAAAATATGATTTGTGGATTCCTAAGAAAAATATATAATATTCCTACTGGGCACCAAGGGGTAAAATGACTGTCCTCCTGAAGTCATAAGGAGATCACACCACCCAATGGATGATCTATTTGCATTGCTGTTAGCATTGTAATAAGGGAAATGGAGGTACAGAAAGAAAACAGAAACATAGTAAGTAGTAGAAGCAGAATCTCCAAAAAGCAAAATAAAGACATGGGGAAAAAGTGCAAAAGGCCCAGCCCGGCATGGCTCAGTGGCTGAGTATCCATCTATGAACCAGGAGGTCACTGTTCAATTCCTGGTCAGGAAAAATGCCCAGGTGGTGGTTTTGATCCCCAGTATAGGGCATGCAGAAGGCAGCTGATCAATGATGCTCTCTCATCATTGATGCTTTTCTCTCTCCCTCCCTCTCCTTTCCTCTCTGAAATCAATAAAATATCAGTGCAAAGGGATTTAGGGAGTTTATAAACTTTCTCACTGAGAATTATGAAGGGTTGGTAGAATTAATCCTTTTTACTAGTACATATTGGATTATTTCGGAAAAAGGTATTGCTTATAAAGCATTTACTAGAAACAGGCAAAAGTCAGTGGAGAAACAGAAGATAATTTGAATGAAGATGATTTTGAAGGTGGATCACAAAAAGAAGTTTCTAAAAATTCTTCCCTACATACAGTCTTATAGACTACCCATTTTGATGCAAAATTAAGTGACTACATATTTCGTACATTGCTATGATAAGTATTTTATTTATGCAAAGTGTATAATATTTAATGTAATGACTTAATGAGTCTAAATACACAAGTATTCCTAAATTAAGTTGTTTGTATTACACCAAGCATGTCAAACTCAAAGGGTAACATGGGCCAAATAAAAAAGGTTCAAGTTTATGTGGGCCACAAAAAACCAAAAGCTTCAATTTTAATAGAAACGTAGGTTTATTTCTATAGAGACATGTTGAATACAAAGGGCTGAAATAAATGAGTAATTGTTAACATAAAACAATAGAACACTTTAATACAAATTAATATATTTTTCTTGAACATTAACTTACCAGACACTGAATAACTGCACAAATTAATAAGTGTAACGCAGATAAAACTATTTTTCTTGTCCCCTGAAAGCAAACTATTTCCTGTTGCGCACACCAAACAAGTCAGTACAAGACTAATGATGTGGCAATTGGCTGCTAAAATATTCGCTGCTAGTATTAGTGGAGAAAAATGGTGCTCCTGCACGTAAGGCACATAAGGGAAATGAATGCAACATGATTATAGTAATCAGTCATTAGTGAACGTTGTGGTTCGTTATTTATAATTACGTATAACATAATTATGTTAACTTAATTATTATGTAAAACTTATGTTAATTTTTACAAAAGGGTAAAAATGAAGTTACAAAATTTTATTAAAACGTTTCTTACATACCATTACATTGGCTGGGCCACAAAAATATTCACTGTGGGCCACATGGGCCTGTGGGCCGGAAGTTTGACATACTTGTACTTCGCTGTATACTGACTAAATCATACAATATGTTTAGTTGGCTTAAATTGGAGACATATGTCAATGGAATTGAAGTAAGCTAAGCAAATAATTTTAAGTGTTATTACTTTCCTATTGTCCATAGTTGCCATGAAATAAACTCTTTATGGTGAATAAAAACTTAATTTTAATAGCATATTTAGTCCTGTAATTGTTGATTAGTTTAATTGATATTCTTTGTTTCTATTTTTTTCTGGAATATGTCAGTTATTCTTTTTATAAATAATTACCTTATGTGTACAAATTATCCAGATGTGCCATCTGGTAAGACAAATGTAGAATTCATTGAAAACTTTAAGTATTTTATGGTTACTTTGATTCAAGTGTACCCAAGAAATTATAGAGTTTTAGTTGATATATCATGTAGATTTAAGAATTCAGAAGGATAAAATAAGAATTTCAGATGGATGATGATATCAAAAGAAATATTACAGATTTTCACAACTCCCTTGGGGTGGGGGGGCAGTGATTGCCTTAAATTATGTTATTCAAAGTGTTCCTGGGTCTAGGCATATAGGCTGAATTTATATGAGATGAAAAATTATTCTTTTGGGCAGATTTATTCAATAACTTCTTCATGCTTTGGAGAAAGATTTTCTTTCAGCTGGACTTGAAATATATCTTTACCTTCTTAAGTGACTACATCAGGAAGTTTTACTTCAGTCAGTGGCTGTAAACTCCTATGAACTCCAAGGGGTTCTACCTTTGGCTCCCATTCCTCCACTCTGAAATGTTATGGGCCAATCATTTCACCATGGCATCTGATAAATTCACCACACGGGAAAAGAATGAATTTATTCCAATCAGATGGAGGAAAAATATGACTGTGGCTTTTAGTGTTCAGAAGTAAGCATATATCTCCTAGGTATTTGGAAATAAGTTTGCCCTTACTATAACCTCTCTGTACTTTCCCTTTCTGCCAGTATAGTCTCTCAGCAGAATTGAAAGTGAGCCCATTAACAATCATCCACATATCCATTTAGCTTGATCTTTTCAAGGCTTGAGATAATTGTTGTGTTTGATCTTTATATGTCTAGAGAGAGAGAACAAATTGAATATCTTTATGTCAAGAAGTAAAATATTATTTTATTTTTTTAGAGAGTACGGGATCCCCAAAGCAAACATTCTTATGCTCATCAAAGCCATAATGCAGCTCTGGACTACATCTTACTGGAAGGCGTGGAGTAAGTATGCACTACCTGCTGGGTATGCAACATCCATAAGCAGAGACAAGTCAATACTAATAATGCTCACCTTTCATATCCTTAAATCTCATTTGATGTAATACTGAGAACTTACAAGTTGTTCATGAAATACTTACGCTTAAAAATACCTTTGATAGTGAACACATTTACAACCAGAACAGACTATTGGAAGTATCTACAATAATTGAACTCAATTCTTTTCTCAGCTTGGCAAATTTAGTGAGTGCCCTTAGTCTGAGTCAAAATCAGAATGATATAAATGACATTTAATATTTATAAATTAGAAAGTGCCCTAAGAAAACCTCAGTAAAAGCACTAGTCCTTATTCTGATCTTCATATAAATGACATAGGCTGAGAAATAGCCTTGGCCGAATGTCCAGATAAAACTTGCTAAGTATGGGATATTTTGTCTAAATGGCACGAGGATTCCAGTTCTCCTAAAGATAACAGTTGGGAATTGTTCACAAATCTAAAATTGCTACTCTTCTGTATTTGGAAGACATCTAATACATAAGCTAAATTCAGTTTTTTCCTCTAAATACACGATTTCTTGGGTACTGTTAATTATACTTTTTTCTAAAGAGTGTATTTGAATTAAATTATTTAATAATCATCTTTTTTGTCATGGTAATGTTAGTCTGTAACAGAGAGATACAACAATAATTTGGTTACTAAAAAAAAAAAAAAAGACTTCTTTCTCTTTTGGCACTAAATTCAGGTCAGTATTACAGTTGGCTGACAGTTCTGCTCCATAGAGGTATGGCTCTTTCTTTCTGATCTCCATCTTTACAAATTCTGGCTGATATTGAAAGCTGGCTTATCTCCTATTATAAACTATGGTATTTAACTTATTCAAAAAATTTTTCCATCTTTAGACTCTATTATTTAATTCATCTTTAATGAAGCAGATTCGGGGGTTGACTAAAATAAGCAGTTTAGAAGCTCATAATGAAAGCTATCTGATAAAATATTCCTGGCTTATTATATAGTGGTTGCATGGACAGAATTTAGAGGCTGATTCCCTGGGGATTATTTCCAGCTTTATTATTTATTAACTGTGAGAACTTAAACAAGTTATTCAATACCTTTGTGTTTATTCGTATCAGAAATGCATGTAACAATAGTTCTACCTCAATATTAGATTAAATCAATTAATAGCTTTAAAGAGCTTAGAATAGTAGCAAAGCTATAGTAAATGCTCAATAACTAATACTAAATACTGTAAACTGAAACAATAAGTACCTTGAGGTAAAGTAAAGAAAAAGAAAGTTTGTGTTGTCTCTTTTGTTTACTGTTGTCTATTGTTTCTCTAATGCCCAAAGTGCCCGGTAGCTAGTAAGCACTGCATTCTTTTATGAGTTAATAAAACGCAAGGCATTACACCAAAATATTCTTACATCATTTACTAATTTGTAAATGCAATAAGGTAGTACTCCAAGTATGGTTTAATGTAATTGATACAGCATAGAGTCTGTGTACTAACAGATTGGGATGAATCTGTTTAATCTGAATGCTGGATCTTCTACTCCCTATGGTTTATTTAACCCCTGAGACTTATTTATCTTATCAACAAACTAGCATTAATAAAAGCACACCTCTCAAGTGTTATTTTAGGATCAGGTAATATGATATGTTTAACACGCTTAAGATACTGCTTAGAAAAATGATATTTACTAGTATTATTATTACTACTATTATTGCTTACCCTTAGGATAATCATGGAAATTATAGGGATTCTCTTTGTGCTATAATTGCATTAACATTCACTAGGAATACTTTAAACTTGATTTTTTTCTTTCATTGACTTTTAAAATGCTTGTTTTCTCAGTCATGTTTTATACCACTTTATATTCCATCTGCTCTCAGTATATAACTGCAATGAATGCCAACTGGTGATTCATCCTAGTGATTTAAGAAATAGTTTTCTTTAGATATAAAATCAAGTAAGCCATTTTCTCTGTGATCAATTATTCACGTCTTTCTTCCTTAAATAGACTTTTAACAGGGCTGCCACTCAGGAACCTCTCAGAAACATGGTCTCCTCCAAATACCTTCTTCATTGAAATGAATTATTTTTTGCCATCATGCCCCAGAATAGCAATACTTCTTTCAGACATTGGTTACTAATCCTGTAAGCACAGTTGCTGAGAAAGGTCTTCACAGAATCTTTTACACTCATTGTCTTTCTGTTAATTATCTCACTGACAAAAGAAAAGCAAGTCATCTTTGACTTGATTATTATTATTCAATAAGTCTTTTTAGTTAAGACAACCCCTTTGGAAAGATTGCTATCTCTTATTTAATTTTCTCTTTATAGAATCATGTTGAGTACCCTCTGACTTCTATAAGGTAAGGATCATTCAGTCTGCTCTACTCTTTGAAGACAAGGCATCTTCATCCCAAATATCTTCATTCAGGTAACCAACAAATATGTATTAAATAATTCCTGAGTGTTGCATGTGCTTTGTGCTAAGGATAAGTGAATAAGTAGGATTTGGTTTGTGTTCTCCTGGTGCTACCACTTTAGTTGGGGAGATGAATGAAAGTGAAGCTTAAAGCTTATATTAGAGGGATCTAATGTATTAAGTTTTGAAAAACAAAGAAATGTATACATTACCCAGGATATTAATACAGCTGACTTTTGAACTTCACAAATGTCCCTTATTTTTCTGTCAGTCAATGTATTTTAAAACAGTCTATTACTGTTTAAAAGAAATAGGAATCACTTATTTTAGACATATGGGAGTCTTTTCTCTCATGTATTCAACTGAAACAGTGCCTAGATGAATTAAGTACAAAAACAAACTAAATTATAAAAAAGATCACATTTCCTGAGAATTTTTTAACCTCATCCTTTAAGAACCCAGTGCCTTTACATGTTTACAGGTTTATTAACACCAAGAAGTTATTGCATAATGTTAAAGTCTAGTAACCTTTTTGGTTTTGGTGTAGTATATATATTTTTGGAATATGGAATAATTGTATAATCATAACTTGACCTTCAGACTGTTTTATAATAATTGACTTCTACCCATGTAGGTTATTTGCATTCTCATGTGTTTTTGATTAGTCAGAATGTTGTTGCCACTGATCTAGAAAATTGTAATTCCATCACAGACATATAGACTTGAGAATAAATTATATTTTAAAATTTCTTTTGAGAATTGAAATCTTAGCATTTATACAGATTGATTATTTTGGTAATAATATCTTTCAAAAATAATTTGAAATAATGTTTTATTAAAATTATTCTTTGATTTATAATTGAAATAATAATTTTAAAGCCTCTGATAGAAGACACTGTCTGCTGTGAGTTATAAGAATGAGCACTGGGGTTGGGTCTTTTGGAAAGAATTGACACAGCTATTTAGCTCGTTCAGGGATTCTTAGGAGAAGCCTTTCAGTCAACTGAGTGATCTGCTGATTGAAGAGCTGCAAGGTATGTATTAAACCAGGTTGTTTTTGATGTTGTTGTTGTTTGTACAAAGCACTGTGTTTGAGTTTGTTTCCAGGTTTTAGGACAGAATTTGTCTTCACTCTCCAGGGGTAGAATGAGCATGACTGTCTCTTCCAATCTGACTGAGCATGTGCATGAAGTTGGCTCCTAGCTGAGTGCTCAAAGTTGTGGAAATAGATAGGGAAGTAGTCTATGCACCTCTAGATATTCAGGTTCCTTTAAAAAATCTGCTTTAATGTATGCCTACTAATTTCATTGTTGCTTTTTAGCTCTGGGTTTGAAGGGCTGCCGGCATTATTTATTTCTCCCGTAATGATACTTATAGAATCTTTTGGAGGTAAGGCAGAGAAGTGATCAAAAAATATGTTCTGGATCCAGAATATGTTTTTGAATCCTCACTCTTCCTTTTACCCGTGTGACCTTGGGAAAAAATATCTCTACATATTCTGGTTTCCTCAACTGTGAAATAGGGATAACGGTGATACTGCCCGCGTAGTGTTTCAATAGGAATATATGCATCATAGACATAAAGCTTGCCAGGAAACACTTGCTGTACATGTTCAGAGTGTTATGGATGTTGAATGAAACTTACACTAAGGTCTTGTAATGGAAAAACCTGATGACTTTTTTTGTTGCCTCACCAGATCAGTGTTCCAAGCTTCTCTGTTCTGTTCAGTGTTGCTCTGTTCTGTAGTACAAGATGCTAACTAATATCTGTACACTGTATGACAGGTCTTTCTTATTTTTAGTTTCCCATAGGGTTTAGCCCATGGAAAGCACCTGAATTAAATAAAGGAGCAAAAGGAGAGAGAAGTAAAAATATCAGTGCTTCCCTCTCCTTGCCATGGTGTGGTATTAAGCAGATTTCGCTACCCGCAGATGCTGACTAGGGACCCTACTTCAAACTTTATTTCTGAATCTTTATTTGTCACTTGTAGGAGACAAAACCATTAAACATTGTGTCCATATGATTGTCTCCATTTTTATATGGAAATGATTTTAGCATAACAGCCTTGACAGTGATTTTTGTACTATGTTTATAAATACTTTTTAAAAATTTTCCTCTGAAACTACCTATTAGATGCTAACCAGAATATGATGAAATGCAATATATATATATATATATATATATATATATATATATATATATATATATATATGTATAGATATAGATATAGATATAGATTTACATTTGTTTGTATAGACTTGGTTCTTTTCCCATTGGAAATCTTATATTTGTTCTAAGGAAATAAGTGTCTAAGAAGTTTTACTAGTATTTTTATTACAGAATTCATTTTGTACCAGTGTGCTTGATAGAATTACATTTTATGCATATGCATGTTCCTTTCTGTTACAAACAGTTTCCAAATTGAAGATTTCTCCTTTGGTTATGTACAAAGTGGGGTGAAAGTAGGTTGACAATTGTGAATATGTGAAATATTTTATTCTTTTATTATTTATTATTGTATTGCTTTCTATACAGATAACTGTGCATACTGTTCCCCCCCTCCCGTATATTACTGAATAAACTAATGAAATTGAACACATGGCAACTCTAAAAGTGGAAATGGTAAAAAAAATTATTTATGTATGATAAACACCATAATTCATGGAAGGGTACATGTCCTTCGTTTTGTTGTTTTGTGTGTGTGTGTGTGTGTGTGTGTGTGTGTGTGTGTGTGTGTGTGTTTTCCTCTTCTGTCAATATTCATTGCAAGGCTTTGTATTCATAAAGGACACTGTCTCAAAATATGATGAATACTATAAGTGCACATTAGAACTTTTATATGAGCATATAGTCCTTAAATCATTATCATTTTGCTCTCAGTGGATTAGAACTTAACTTGTTTGTATGGTTGATTTTATTCTCGTTCGGATTTAATTTTAAATTAAATTTTAATGAAGTTATATCCTCTTCCTCATAAATCAAAGAAGACTAAAGATGAACTTTCTCCTTTTTTCCTCATAAAATAATTCTACTTTTAAAAAATATTGAAATTGCACTACCCTTTGAGATTTGTAACATAAATTTTAGCTTGGGGCTCTTCTTTTTGATCACTTACATTTACTGCTTTTCCTCTTGGACTCTTCATAAAAATTTGTAAAAGGATTTTTTCTCTCAAAAATGAACAGAATTTCCTCTTAATCTTAAGTTCACATCTGTGATCCTAATTCTCAAAGGTGTTTTTTCCACATATGCAGGAATTTATAAAAAATAGATGCCTAAAATTAAGTAGTGTTTGTTTATCTTTCTTTTGAAACACTGCATTATTTTATTAATAGACTTATATTGACAGGGGCATGAATATATATTTGTAAAAGGAAGATGAATACAGTATTTAGAGAATAAATGGAACATATTTTGATAAGCAGCTGAAAATAACAATAATTATGCTAATTAATTAATTTGTCACGTATAAGCTAAAAGCAAGCAGTTTAGTTCTATTAGTTTCAACTGCATTGGAATAGAATTTTAAATAAAATAATTTTTGAATGCAATTCAGATCACCATTTTATTTAACAAACTTACATTTAAATATATTTTAACATTGCTCCTAAATTATTTGTTATTCAGTGAGTAAAACTGATGGTTATTGCATTAAAGTTTTAATGAGTAAAGGTTGGTTGAGAATGTTTAATATAATTTCATAATAAGTATGAAGAGTAGATTAATAATGAAAAATGCATAATATGATCTTTCATTATAGCTGGAAGGTTAAGAAATTAATTTTACACACCATGAAATGGAAATAAATTCCCTGCTATTTTATTAACCAATGCTTAGATCAACACTTCTATTCAGAGCAAGTATATCATCTTATTTAGTGGCACAAGATCAAAATTTCCATCATTTCATTAGGTTATTATAACTCAATAAATAATACCTAAGTAAGAATTCAATCATATTACATGATTATTTCTTGATAAGATGTTTTATATCATTTAGCAAATACATCAACATTTCTGAAACTAAAACACATGTGAATGTGTTAGCTACATTTTTATAAGTTAGGCAATGTAATAGTATGATGCTATCAATGTAGGAATCTACCATTAAACAGGAAAACAAGGGGAATATTTAGAATACTGTAAGCTTCACAAATAGTTTATTCCCATTGATTGGCTAAGTTGTAATTCAAAGTATGTTGTTTTTTTTCTATAAAAATTAAAACCTGAGTACAAAAATACATTCAGATAACATGAATGCACAATCTTCTACATTTTAAAACTACATATTATTAAATAGATGAAATCCATGACTGGGAATCAATATATGAACTTCTGTTTAATGCAATGTTTTCCTAATTTTACCTTTGGCAATAGATAAAGTTTTCAATCACTGAAAAGTTATCTCAGTACTTGAGAAAATGTTTGCTTTTTTACAAATTAAAAAACACATGGGAGAAAGTGCTGGTAGGGGACCGATGGGAAGGCCACCAAAATGCCTCCCTGGTCCTAGGTACACTTTGATTTAATTCAGTGCACATGACCAAAAAAGCCATACATTTTATTCATTGACATCAAATTTTAATATTAAAATTGGCTGAGTTTAAGTATGAATATTTTCTTACCATATTTTATTTGAATATGATTTATTTTTACTAGATACAAAAATTCACATTCATTTTTAAAAATGTTTATTGATTGATTTAGACAGAGAAGAGGGGAGAGAGAGAAAGAAGGTGAGAGAAGGAGAAAAAAAAAGAGAGAGAGAGAGAGAGAGAAAAATCTATTTGTTGTTCTACTTACCTATGTATTCATTGGTTGTCCTTGTATGTACCCTGACCTGGGACATCAGGATTATGCTCCATACAGCTGAGCTACCTGGCCAGGGCTCATCTAGTTGTAAAAGATATAATTGTAAAAGACATGTGAAGCCAAAAATATTTCTTACCTTTTTGACCGTAATATAATTTCAAATCCCTAATCAGATGCCACTTTACCATTTAGTTACTTGTCTTTTCTTTTATCTATTGAACTAAATTCTAAACTCTTAAAAGAAATGGGTTCAGCATTGTACTATTTTTTTTTCAACTAGCCTCTCACACATTTTAGCATTTAATAAGGATTTTACAAAGTTAATAAGACAATTAATCATTAACTTATATAAAATCTTTTCAATAAAATACACTTGTTGATATAATATACTGAATTATTATAATTTCCTATATAATAAATAGCCAATATGCAAATAGTTATCACACCATCATGTCGTCACGCTGTAATGGCTCACACACTCAAAACTGGAGAGAGAGTAATGGGGAGCAGCTATGCACAAATGAGCTCATGAGAGAGGAACGGGGACCAGCCAGACTGCAGCCCGGGAGAAGGACAAGCCGTACCCCCTGCGGTCCCAGGCGCCAGCAGCTGAACCTGCAGCCCAGGAGAGAGACAAGCCGCCTGCCCAGCGGTCCCGGGTACCAGCGGCTGGGGCTGCACTCTGGGAGAGGGACAAGCTGCCCACCCCATGGTCCCAGGCGCCTGCGGCTGCAGCCGTCCCAGGCGAAGCTGGCCTTGGTCCTGGGTTCCTGCGGCCGGCCAGAGGGAGGGAAGCCCAGGTTCCATGTGACTGCAACCGGCTAGAGGAGGGAATCCTGGGTCCCGGGTGTGGGGCGAGGCAGAGGTAGTTAGGGGTGATCAGGCCAGCAAGGGAGCAGTTAGGAGCAATCAGGCAGGCAGGCAGGTGAGTGGTTAGGAGCCAGCTGTCCCGGATTGCGAGAGGCAGTCTGACATCCCCCGAGGGGTCCTGGATTAGAAAGGGTGCAGGCCAGGCTGAGGGAGACCCCCCTCATGCATGAATTTCATGCATTGGGCCTCTAGTATAATTATAATAAATTATAATTTGAATTATAATATATAATGAAAAACAATACTTTTTATTAAAATCATACTTTTCTTAGTATATTATTCCTGTACTGAATAGACTAAAGTACCAATATTTTCTATAAAAATTAAATTTTGAAATCTATCACACAACTGAGGCATTCATAAAAAGTAAGTATTAAAGAGTGGCTATAAATATTGCATCCTCTGGTAATTATAATTTTAATTCTAATAAACATATAGGCATTGTATACTTGATTTGTTTTTAATTGCTATCATATAAATAATGCTGTAGTTGATTATCAAGTAAATGTGAGAAATGCATTTTCAAATATACAAAAGATAGTAAATAAATTTTCTAGGATGCTATACACTGAAAAGTAGTATTGAGTGGGTATGGTGAAAGAGGCAAAAGCTGATCTGAATGTTTACATTCCTCTCAAGAATATGATCACTTAAAAATATATTTTCTTATAACCCATATGTATGAAGTGATTAGTATCAGTAATAATTATATACTAAACATAGTAATTAAAAATAAAAATAGATTTATTAATAATAGCATTCATAAATTTTTAGAGTTCTGGCCAGTGTTGTATAATGGGACTTACAAACTCAAATGCCTAATGCCTATGAGGAGCAGGCAGGTCATAAAAATTAAACAATTAAGTGTCTAAAAGATAAATTTCTGGTCACGAAGAAGTTAAACACGTCAGAAATACTAATGAAACTTCAGGGTAACAAATACATCTAGAGAAACAATAAAAATAAACAGATTGATTATTAAGGAATATTTTTTGTTTAAAACATAATGGAACTATTATATTAGACACAGATAAGCAATGTCATTTGGGAGATATGTAGATCAAATTAGGTTCAATATAATGGGGAGGAGGAACAAGGAAAGCAAACGGAAAGTGCTTGACATGAGCTACGGGACTCAGGACTGCAACTCTGAAGGAGAGATCCAGGGAATGGCCTGGGTGATTGAGGGAGGAGGCGCCAGGATGCACCTGGAATAGAGGGCAATTAGTCCATCCGACTGGAGCGGTTCAGTGACTGAGGATAAGATTTCTTCAAGGAGATGAGTTTGGCTCACTCCTTTTTTTGTGCTTGAGAATCTTGAGAGAAAATTTGATGATTGACAAAGTGTTTGAGCTGAATTAATAATACGGGCACATAGAAAACCAAGCAAATAATAGCAGGGAAACCATAAACCGTAGCATAGTTAACTTTGATAATATTAAAATTAATTATAGTCAAAACAAAGCCACAAATTTGTGAAAGTCATTCATAATATATTATTGAAAATGACTGCTATACAAATTAGATAATTATATGTTTAGAAACAACAATAACTATCTAAAAGAACACTGTCACACATGAGCTGGCAACTTATGAAATTAACTGAGTGACATAAATATAAGGGAAAAATGGCTTTAGCTCACTAATAGATTTTTTCAAAAAAAATCCTGAGGGTTTATTTAGAGGCAAAATTCTGGCAATAACATGGTGCTTTTTCAGTCCCAGTTTTTAACACTATTTTGCCAAACAACAACAAACATAGCAAGTCAGATAAGACCCATTGTCTGTGCTTTGATGTTTGACCAGAGAGACATGAAGAGTAGGTGTTTCTATTTCATATAAACTATTATCAACCTATATTTATTCTTAGAGTTATATATTTCCCACAATAGGAATTCCCTACATTATTGGAAAATTATAGGAAGTATTAATACTACCTAGATCTGGAATTTTATTGATAAAATTAGATCTTCTAATTAATAGCAAAATAATTATTCAATATTCCTACTAAATATGAAACATCTTTCTTCTGTCCCAATAATCAGTCATTTCCAGATCAAGAAAAGGGAAAACTGTGAATCTAACTTCATTATTGGATTGAAAAATGGTAGTCAAATGAACAGTTTTCAAAATGGAGTTTTAAAATCCTATCTAATATCTGGTAAAATATTATTTTATCAAAGCAATTATAGACATAAACTTGTGGATAGCTGGGTTTTCTGTGGTGTGTTCAGTATTTAAAGCATGGCAAAACCAAACAGGCAAAGGATGTAACTGTCAATTTCTCCATTTCTGACTTGACATCATTTCTTCTTTATCAACCAACTATTATATATGTAGTCATTATAGACTTCCTTAGAATCTGTTTACTTACTTTCACTTATCTTTCTAGTGATTATAGAATTAAGGGATTATAAGAGGTATTAATAGATATATAATCTATTTTTTTTTTGGACTACCATGGTTCCTCCTCAAATATTTGATTCATGCTGAAAAAGCTTTAGCAGTGGGGAAAAGAATTACTTTCTTAGGTAAAAACTAAGACTTTCTAAACTAAAACTAAACACTCTGTTTTCTGAGACATTCTATGATTAGGAAAAAAAATTCTTAAATGCCCAATATGTTTTCTTCTTTGCATTAAATTAAATCTTCAGTGTGTTAGCTATTGGTCATAAAAGTATTAAAATAGTCTTAGTTTTCAAAACTTTTACTGTACAGTAATATAAGAGAACACAAAGGTGCCTCTTTATGATTTAGTAGGAATATGCTATTTAAAGGTCTTGGTAACAGACTGTTTGATGTTAAATTTCTGTATAGATTTCACCTAGGAATTATTCTGCGCATGGCATTTTTCTCCTTAAAGAATAAGTAATAAAAGAAAAACAAAAGGATAATTATTTTCTCAGAAAATGAATAAGAAGTGATCTCCCTGTGAAATTTCTATCATTTTGATTAGGATTTATTCTCCAGGCCAAACCAGGGCAAGTTTTCATGTCATTCTTTCAATAATTACAAATTATTATGCACAATTCTCCATCTCTTCCTTCTTTCCTGTGTGTGAGGATGATCTATGTTCTGTTTTCTGGACAATCCAATAATTAGTAAAATTTCATATTCCTTAAGATTTCTTGAGTTCAGTCTACTTGTCACTAGGTCTTCCAAGATTTACTCAAATACAATGACTTTGCAACTTCTCAATAAAAGGATCAATTAAAAAACTTCTCTAGTTTATTGACACATACTTTAAATGTTACCCAAGTTATACTCCATGAATTGTCTAATCATGAAGAAAAAAATCAGAACTATTATCTCTCATTCTGAAAACTACTATTGATGGAGGAAGAGTGCTTCAGATATTTTTCTTCTTCTACATAACAATACTGCCAGAATTACTCTGCAAATTCACTGGTTGATTCCATAGTAAAGAACTGTAGAAACAAACGAAGTTAATCATTCACAATTATATTTATATTTTATATTCCAAATGTGTCTCATATCCTATTGATGGGTAGGTACCAGTGGCTCAATAAACAGTTGTCCATTTTTAAATGGTCAAAATAGATTTTCACAATTTATACTAATGCTCATTCATAGTTCCAAATCACATATAATAACATAGCTAACTGCTTTTTCCCTGAGTAAATCATGTTTTAGTTTTAAATATGTAAACATTTTCTATTATAAGTGAAATCAGAACAGCTTCTAAGAATTACATAAAATGAAATTTATTTTTATAAATACTAGTTTATTTCATAAAAATACAAAAATATAAATATACATTTATAAAAATATGAATAAATTAACACCAATACATTCTTAAACTAAATAAATATGTCAGTAATAGTCATTCCTATTTCTTTAGGGATATGTTTTTCCATTTTAATTTACAAAGCAGTTGCACAATGATTCATTTAATAGTAAAGGTGACGTTAAGTCGGTTAAGAAAACATTTAAAAAGTTATTATATCTAAGGAAAGGCACAAAAAGCCTTTATGTATTTTTGTTGATTATTGATGTGATATACTTTCCTTCGTAGATTGTTAGGCAAAGAGGGTGAACTGGTTATTATATTATTACTTTAAAAAAAAATCTATGTCATTCATATTCATTCACAGAAACTTACTGATTAAGCAAACCCTTACTAAGACAACACCTACGTATTGTTTTTAATTTTGATTTTTTTTAAATGTTCCTTCAAGGAAGAGAATACAGGCCACTCAATCCAGTAACACAGAGTACTTCCACTAACATGGGTCAAGTCATACAATACTCTATTCTCGGTCACTCTCATCACCCCCATACATATCGGCCAGTTTTTTAAAGCGAGGTCCCCAGTCGCTGAGGTAATCATAATCTTGGTTACAATCTGCTGTGAGTGATTCTAAAGAGCTGAGTGAGTCTGCTATGGAGTCATTCCCTTCATAGGCGTACGTGGCCAGTGAATCGTAAGGAGGTGCGCTGGGGTCTGAGTCATTTTCTTTTAATCTTCGGTGGATAAAATCTTGTACATCAATATTTTCCCACAGAGGCACCGTCCTCCTGATCTGGAAAATCGCTTCTGGCATTACATCCCTTCTCAGTTTACTGTCTTCTCTTGCCTCCGGGTTCCTTAACGTGCCAATATCGAAAGCTTGTGTGTCTTCCTCCCCGCCGCCTTCGTCATTGTAGGTCACGACGTTGTCCCGGACATCGTCCTTCGAAATGATCAGAGGTTCCTTTTTCCTCTGCCTCTTCAATGCAGCAAACAGCACAACTAAAACTAGAGAGAGAGAGAGAGAGAGAGAGAGAGAGAGAGAGAGAGAGAGAGAGAGAGAGAGAGAGAATATATATACAGTGAGATCCATAATTCAGATTTAAATTAAATATAGCATACTTCTGTAAATGACGTTTGGGTGGTGTGAGAAGTGCTAAGATTGGATAAAAAAATTAAGTATCATATGCAAATATAGAGTCTTTGGGCCAATGACTAGATACACTGAAATGATAAAGAAGTAAATATTATAGTTTCATTAATCTACTTTCAATATTCACTCTTATATGGAGCCCTGATATTGAAAAAGCTTTATTCAATTACAGCTAATGCATTTAGCCAACTGTAAATATTTAATATTTCATTCCTCCAAAATGATAGTGTGTTTAAATATACTAAAAATTTAAAGCTACAGTAATTATTATGCCAAGAAAAACTGAACACCAATTTAATATTTTCTTAATAGCTCAAGGGAATATATGTAAAACATTATTCATATATGCTCATATATGCATATATGTGCATTCTATACATATGTTACATGTCTATATAGTACATAGGTATATGTATGCATAAATATATACAGCACATATACAACATATAACAGATATACAACATATATATACACACAAATATGGATATGCTACCGATCTCATTCCTTCCCATAGTGCATATATGTTTTCTTAGACTCCTTTATTGATCTGGTTTTGAAAGCCTGCTTAAGATCTGAAATATAACATGTTATTGTATTTTATATTTATAATATAAAATACAAACACATTTTAAGCTTATACTCATCTTACAAGATGTCTCAGATAATATCTTGTTACTGAGGACTTCCTTGACTTTCACAATTGCAGTCAAGCTTTTTGGTGAAAATGTTAATTGTACTACTTGTAATCTCCGTGTTGTTTTTATTTATTACCTATATCACTACCTATACATTTACCTATATATACCTATAGTATCAAGTTAACTGTAAATATTCCCACATATGTTATACTTTCTTATTTTTTATTATATTACTTAATTTAATATATAAATTTTATAATGAACAAATGCAAAATAAATACATTATGTAATTAAAATACATTTTAAAAACAAGAAAAAACATATTGTTTGCAACTATAAATTTTCTATTGAAAATGGACCACACTGCTGATTTTATACATAATGAAAAATTAAGAATAATGAAAATTCCCGAAAGCACATTTACATTGCCTGAAAAAATAACAAATGGGTCATTTACTTTAGGGCAGCTAAATGTTTTGTCAATACTATTCATGTGTCACTGAAAAATAAGGAAATTTTGCCTCAAAAATATCTATTTTTTTTCTCAGTCTTTTTTTCAAGATTGTACAAAGGGCACTCATTTACATTGGGATCATTCTTCACATTGGCTCTTGAGGCCTTTATAACTCCTTAAAAACTTGAGCCATGCTATTGTCATATTAGCCAACACACATTCTGCAGCTCTTACTAATTGGGAGAAAGAATTTTTTAAAAATCATTAGAAGTATCTTTAGTTAACCCCCACAGAAAGGGCTTTAAGTGCTCAGCTACATCCGGAATCATCATGGAGACTGTTCAGTAAAAATGAGATATAACTGTACTCTAGTGAACTGTGCAGTAGGAAAAAAAGGTTCTTTCTAAACTTAATATTCAATGCATTAATTTATAATTTTCTACTTTTTATAAATAAAAGCACAATGATATAGTCAAATTATTTGAAAGGTTTATTAGCTAATTTAATGTTTACTGATTCTCACCAATGGTCCTTGGGACCTATTCTGAGTGTTTTGTCCTTTGCCAGGTCACAAGTATCTGCTTCTTTCCCTAGACTGAGGCTACTAAGCTGGGGTATGTGGATGGAATGCAGAGAAGCTAAGATTAGGGACAGAAAAAAGTGTATCATTATTTACACTAAACTATAACTGGAATTTAGCATTTCTTTCTATTATGAACTTTAGCATAATCTATAGTGATAGTAGCTATATCTGTGACTATTAAATCAGTAGAAATCACTTATTTTATATTGCATTATATTTACAGCATATCTCAAATGATCATTAGACTTGTACCACAAGGCAATATAACAATAACCAAGAACATTTTGCTGTTTCTTGTACAATTGACAAATATATATGTTTTGTCTTATATTTTCCATTTCTATAAATTTAAATTATTATTCTAAATAGATCTATAAGCTTTACCTGACTGCCAAAGGTGTCCTTGGAACTAAAAAGATTAAAAAAACAAACAAACCTGCTCTAGGTGTTTATCCCCTACTTAGCCTTACAACATGGATATAAACTAAGAAATGCCTTTCTTCCAACTGTAACAGGGTATGTCTAAAATACCTTTGCCCAGGCCATATCACTGTTGCAAAGGGCAGACTCTTAACTATAGTGTAGTAGTTCTGTCCAGCTGTCTGTATACAACCTCAAAACAGCAGCAACACTGCATTGGAACTTAGAAAATGAAACCTTCTGAGGTTTTAGGATCTGGTTCTAACCACTTTTTACTAAAATAATAAAAAAATCACTCCACCTTTAGACAATAAGTTGGGGAGGCGAGCATAAGAGTGTGCCTTCTACTAGTATATTGCTCAGGAAAGAAAGGTGGCCAGCTTTTCAAAATGAAAGAAGTTTCAGGGATTTCTGCAGAGGAAACTATGATGAAGTTTAGTTTGAGTTGTATGATGACACAGAGCAGGATGGCAACCAGGGCCCTGGTGCTCAGTTTGATAATGCTGTAATATCTAAACTTACTTGGGGGGTGCTTTTATTCCCCCTCATATGCATGCATGCCTTTATGTATGTCTCTGTATTATCTACACTAATAAAATAAAAATATGCAAATTGACTTACCTTCGTGATGCCCACCAGCCAATCAGGTGTGAGTATGCAAATTAACCCAACAAAGCTGGTGGGTTAATTTGCATACATAGGCACCTAGCGGCCAGGGGCAGGGCAGGACGCTAGCATTGTTGCTATGGTGACGACATAGGCGTTCCACACCGCCCCAGCCGCTCCTGGCTTCTGGGCAGTGTGGGAAGGCGGAAAGGCAGCTCTAGGCCTGAGCAAAGGCAGAAAGGCAGGTCCGGCCAAGCGAAAGGTGGTGCCGGCAGCCAGAGGGAAGAAGGCCCATTCTTGCACAAATCTTTGTGCATTAGGCCTCTAGTATTAACATAAGAATAAAAAAATCAAGTTTGAAATATACATGGTTCCACGTTCTTAACTAGGGAAGTAGAACTATCTGAACAAATAAAACAACATGAAAAGCATAAAAGTAGCACTTTGCTCAAAGGGTAAGCCAACATGTCATCTCCATGGGGGATACAAAAAATATTTTCCAGAAGAGCTGAACTATCTAGCAGCAGGCGGAGATGCAAAGGCTGATGGAGATGGTAGTAGTGTGTATGTTCTAACACCCTGAGAAACTGTTTTTCTAAATAGTTGGATCATTTTAACTGAAAAATAATGGTTTCCCTTCACTTTCATCAATCCCCCACTGAAGTCCTGCAAGGATATCTGGCCAAAGGGATTTCATCCAGATAGTTTGAAAGGATTTGCAATGAAAAGAAGCCAGCACATATGGGCACTGGAACATAAATTTGGCTAGCTATCCTGCCCTAAGCACAAGCATTTTGGATGAATATTTGTTGGAAACAATTTTGGGGTAATGTTTTGCAGTGGAACAACTGTTTAATTGAATTAAATCATTGTCCTGTTAGGGCATGCTCAAATAAAACATTTGATATTGGAAGTATGACTTTATTTAGAAAACTTTGCAGGACTAGATATTCCATAGTGATATTTTTAAAAATGAACATAAGCTTTTAAGTTGCTGTATTTCAACAACATGTAATACATTTTATGGAAAAAAAATATCTTATTGTGACAACTTAAATACCTTTGCTGTCTGATATGCATAACCTAGTATTTGTTAGTAATGTTATTCGTAAGGGCACTCTTTGGTTCTAACCATTTGTAATGGTTAGAAATGAGAATTCTGAATTCAAATAATCTGGCTTTTTAATGGTGGTTAAAACACTTTCTAAATGTATGACTTCGTGTAAGTGATTTAACCTTCCTGTAGAAGAATACAAGTATTTATTTTACAGAGTTGATATAACAATTTAATCCAGTGGTTCTCAACCTTCCGAATGCCACGACCCTTTAATACAGTTCCTCATGTTGTGGTGACCCCCAATTTCATTGTTACAAATTGAACATAATTAAAGCATAGTTATTAATCACAAAAACAATATGTAATTATATATGTGTTTTCCGATGGTCTTAGGCGACCCCTGTGAACGTGTTGTTCAACCCCCAATGGGGTCGCGACCCACAGGTTGAGAACCGCTGATTTAATCAATTCTTATATTAAAACTCATTAGGACACTGACTCTGTTTAGCACTAAACAGTATAAGATAAAAGAACCAATAAATATAATATACCATTAGCTATTTTATCCTTGTTTTTGATCTCTAGAAAGCTAGACCTATCCCCACAGACACTCTTTTTCTCTTCTACTTGAAAGGACAATCAAAGAAAAAATTAAGATATTAAATCTTCAGCTATAGAGAAGAGTGCGTCTCAGGGCAGGCTCACTGGGCAATGAGGAGGGAACTGTGGGAGCTGGATAGCCTGGGGGTGCAGCTTTACCGAGCAGTATGAGGACACAGAGCAGGATGGCAACCAGGGCGCCGGTGCTCAGGCCCGCGGCCAGGACCAAGGCCTGCGCGCTGCACGACTGCATGTTTCCTTGCTGGTCACAGGCGCACACGCGGATGGTGAGCGTGCCGGTGCTGCTTTGAATCGGATAATCGTTGTCAAAGATTAAAATGGGGAGTAGGTAGGTGCTCATTTTGTGGCGGCTGTACCCATCTTTTCGAGTCATGATCCCTGCCGTGTTATCTGCGGGGGAGAAAAAGGTGGAGAGAAAATAAGTCAGATCAGTTTTTAAGTTAGCATCTTCAGGTCTCATAATGTTCTGTTTTCAAAAGCGCTCTGTACCTTTGTTATCGACAATGGTGAAGTTTGGATTGAGGGGAAACTCTGGCACTGGTTCAAAGAAGAATTTGTGGCCTCGGGGAGGATCATCTTTGTCCATGACGCTGACAGTCTGAATCAACTACAACAAAAGACATTAAAATAAAGCCCAACAAAAAGCAACTCTTGTTATTACCAGGCATTTTTGAATAAGTGTTTGTGCTTTAAATATATCACTGAAATTAAAGAAACAAAAAAAATATACAATCTTCAGAAAATTATGCCAAGGTTTTTCTATGGTTCTAGCTCATGCAGCTGATTCAGTTAAGAATAAAAAGTCTCCATCAAGTATTCGTTAACAGGGTATCTCTATGCATTGTTGTCTGATTCCTGGCCAGTGCAGTGCCCAACCTTAAAGAAAAATGTGATCAGTCCAACTCAATCCACTTTGAACATTTTTAGAAAGCACCGGTCTCTTTTGTTATTAATTGGTTACCAATCTGTCTACACTACATAATGGTGGTTTCAAAGGAAGAGAACAGATGCATTAAAAAAAAAAAAAAGTAAGTGCTTAGTATAACCACCTTCTATAGACTAAAAACACTATTAATATAGTTTTGGAAAATGAGCAGTAGGTCATATAATATCAGAAGTCAAAACATTTTAAAGCTATGGGGCACCATCACTATAATCCTACTGCCTATTTTATTCAAATTATTTAGCTTTCTTTTTTTTAAGTATTCTTTTTTATTATTATTATTGTCTAAAGTTTTACATATGTCTCCTTTTTCCCCAATTGATCCGCTCCCCCATCCCTTCCCAGCCTGGGTAAGCCCCCACCGCCCCAGTGTCTGTGTCCATTGGTTATGCTGATATGCATGCATACAAGTCCTTTGGTTGCTCTCTAACACCCCTCCCCTACCATTTGTCTCTAGATCAATCTATTCTCGTTAATCAACGATTATATTTAGCTTTCTTTTAATGGTATTTGAAAAGTTTAAGAAGATATAATACAAATAAATGATTCCAAAGTTCTGTAAAATCAATGTCAAAGTGGAGAAAGTACAGAACTTCTTAGCTATGCTCCCTGTAAGTCAGGACTGTGCTGGAGTGCATGATTAGAGCACCAAAGGACAGATTGGGCACAGAAGTTCCACTGAGCACTGTATAGTGGAAAAGTCGCTAAGCTACACGTTGGGGTGCCTGTTTTTCTAGTACTGGGCATGCCATCTGTGCGATTTGAAATCACAGTCGTTTAATTATTCTTACTTTCAAATATCTCCTCTACAAAAACAAACAGTTGCACCACCTCCAGGTAACATCCTATTCTAGGTGCTCACTAGTCCAATAGTTTTCCTCTATACTTTGATGTTAACCATAATTTCTTTCGTTTTGACAGAATGACATGTAGCCTTACGTATTTTTTATGTAATGGTTCTCAAAGTGCGTGATTATTAATACAAACTGAACCCAATGTTTCTCTTTAGTAGGGTAGAGAATTACACAGAAAAAATGTACATAAGTCTTAATATTCTTGCTCAATATCCGGCTGCAGAACAGCTGAACACTATATAAAATTTAGTAATATTTTTAATCATAAACATCATTGGTCCTTTGATTATATGACTCTGAGATTTTGAAATTAGATGGACCATTGTTTAAGCATATTTTAAGAGAGAATACATATCAATAGCTTAAATATATTACATTTTCTTATTTTAGCATGGAATCCATAATAAAAACAATTTTAAGAGTCATCTTTTTCAGATCACTGTGACATTTTTGGTAAAAGGAGATAAAAATGTGACAAGAAGGGCTGACAATAGATTGCATGAAAAAAAACCCCACAAACTTGTGCAAGTAATGCAAAGTCATCTGCTTTTGTGAAGAGGAAACAGTATTTTTAAAGTTTATAACAACTTTGTTTACCTGCCCAGGTTTTGCATTTTCACAAACAAATGTTTCATAGTACATGGCAAATTCCGGAGCATGGTCATTTATATCTAGAATTCTGATGAAGACAGGAACATGGCTACTTTGTTTTGAGTTATCTGCAACAAGAACATATATAAGATTTCAGTCTCATTCACAGAGAAGCGGTGATACCACTCTCGCTATTTGTAACTTAGCAACAGATCTTTTCTGTGGTGTTCACTACTTGATTGGACTGCTGATGGATATCTCAGCTTTCTTACATGGTCCAGGTGGAAAATATGATAAAAATAGGAGAATATGATTGATAATAAGCCATTATTTGTAAGAGATCATTTTCTTAGACTGTTTATTTTATGAGGTTAGATTATATTTCTATCTTGTAGTAAAGTATGTATGCAGAAAATCAAGTTTAAAATAGATGAATATTTGATAATCATTAAAGCAATTATAAAATCCAGGCATTCTAAATCATTTCTCTAAGAAATTTCTAATGATGAAATCATTCCCCTCAAGAAAAATAGTTTATTTAATGCCATTATTTTACTACTTTGGTGAAAATACTATGTTAAATTGGATGCATGCTCAACTCACTTATTTCTGTGGCTATAATGGTGATGTTGTGCCATGGAGATGATTCCCGGTCAAGGGGTTTTAAAGTGAAAATAGAGCCGTTTTCTGGGTGGATACTGAAAATCCGGTCCATATCAGTGTGGCGATCAACAGAGTATCTGAAAGAAAAGCGACTCATGAATCCAAGCATTGTCTGAAGATGATTAGTTCATCTAATATTTCTTAAAGTTAGAGGCGATTAACAAAATGTTCTGATCAAGACATGGTCAGTGCAATGCTGAGAGCTGTTTTGAATTTTTATTTTAAAAAGTAACTGTCATTTAGACAAAAACAGATCCAGAGACAGAGAAGCATTGATCAGATGCTCAAACCTCAGAGGGAAAGTAGGGGAGGGTGGGGATAAAGGGGAGAGATCAACCAAAGGACTTGTAAGCATGCATATAAGCATAACCAATGGATGCAGACAACAGGGGATGAGAGTGAGGGTAAGGGCAGGATTGCGGGGTGTGGGGGGAATAAGGACACATTTGTAATACCTTATTAAAGGGAATATATTTTAAAAAGTAACTGTCATTTAGACTATATATCTAACTAATAAAAGACAAGCATGCAAATTGACCGTACCTTCGCTATGTCTTAAGCCATGGCCACCAGCCAATCAGAGTGACTATATGCAAATTAACCCAACCAAGATGTCGGGCAGCAGTCACGGAGCTGGAGCAAGCAGGAGGCGTGGTTGCCCCAATGATGGAGGAAGCCAAGCTTCCTGGCTGGCTCTGAGCTCCACTCAAAGCAACAAAGTTTCACTTATAGAAGGTAAATAAACCCCAGATACCTGCTTTCAACTGCCTGCTTCCCTCTGAGCTACTCTCAAGGCTACAGAGTTTTAATTATAGAAGGTAAATAAATCCCAGAAGAAAAAAGAAAAAGAAAAAAAGGAGAGGCTGGGAGCTTCCGTCGCCGGGGGGCTTGGCCAGCCTGAAAACGGCCCTCAGCTCCTCACCCAGACTGGCCAGGCACCCCAGTGGAGACCCCCACCCTGAAGGGGGTGAGACCAGCTGCAAACAGCCATCAGACCCTCACCCAGGCTGGCCAGGCACCCCAGTGGGAACCCCACCCTGATCCGGGACACCCTTCAGGGCAAACCAGCCGGTCCCATCCATGCACCAGGCCTCTATCCTATATAATTAAAGGGTAATATGCAAACTGACCCTAAGAGCAGAACAACTGGGAATGACTGGTCACTATGACCAGTCACACACTGACCACCAGGTGGCAGACGCTCAATGCAGGAGCTGCTGAGCTACAGTGACTTGGCAGCAGTGGTTCTTGGGTGACGCACACCGAAACCAGAGAGGAGGGAGCCCGATTCCTCATGGGGCAATGTGATTCCACCTTCGGCCATGGGTTATGTTGTTGCTGCTGAACTGTTGGCCCAGAATCTGGTTACTGGACACTTGCATTTGCGTTCCACTCCCTATATGACGGCAACTTTGCAGAGTGCCCTCTTGCACTCTGGGACCCCTCGAGGGATGTTGGAGAGCTAGTTTCTGCCTGATCCCCACAAGCTAGGCAATAAAGGACCTCACCTGCTGGAGGGACTCCTACTCACTCTGCAGACACCAGGGAGGGACCCTGGGAGGTTGGCTCCTGGGTGTGTATGGCCCTTCTTGCTCAGTCCCACCCACTGGCCACCTGCTAAATAATTTCCTTTCAATGTGCATGAATCGTTCACTGAGTCACTAGTGTGATATATTTGGCTGTTTTCATTATTACAATTCTATGATTATGTGTACTTTGTTAATTATTTATACTCAGGAGCCCTTGTGGCAGCTTTTAGTAAGTTTTTAATTGCACTTGATTTACTTGTTATAGTATAGACCCATGCAATACTTGAGAAATACTAAGCAGTTATATTAAACTTGAGAGAGTCAATTGCATTAGATAAATAGGAATTATGTTTAAGAGAACACATAAGAACATGTGTGCCAGAGTCCTTATGAGCATAAATGAATGTGGAGAGGCTGTTGTAAAAATATTGCTTTTGAATGACTATTCAAAGAATAGAGCTGAATTGAATATCTTCCTCCAATCTGTCTATCTAATCTATTACAAATGAAAAGGAGATGACATTATCACAGAGTTCTATGAGTATTTCTCATTAGTCCAGATATGAAAGATGTCACTATGAAATTTGTATCATTCTATGGTTGGCAAAATAATGTCACTCCCTAAATGATATCCATCTCCTTATCACTGGAACCTATGATTATGATACTTTACATGGTAAAAGTTGCTTTGAAGATGTGATTAAGGTTTAAAAAATTCCCCTAGCTGGTTTGGCTCAGTGGATAGAGTGTCGACCTGTGGAATGAAGAGTCCTGGGTTCAATTCTAGTCAAGGGCACATGTCTGGGTTGCGGGCTTGATCCCCAGTAAGGGTTGTGCAGGAGGCAGTCGATCAATGATTCTCTCTCATTATTGATGTTTCTATATCTCTATCTCTCTCCCTTCCTCTCTGAAAGCAATAAAAATATATTTTAAAAAATTGAGATAGATATTATCCTTGATTATCTAAATGAGCCTAAACTAATCACATTAACCCTTAAAAAATAGAAGCAAAAGCTCTATTAGTTTTAACCAAGAATTCTTTGTCAGACAGGAATCTGAGATAGGGCTTATTTGTATGATCTCTATTAATGTACCAAAATTGAGGGTGACAGTCATATAATTTTAATCTGTTTCTTAATAGTGCTAAAATGAAATCAGATATAGTGTTTATTTCTAGTTGTCAACCCATTTACAATTTAGTTCCTAATTTGGGCTGAGAAAATCACTGAAACATTAAAAAATGGCTTACTAGTATTTTCCTTAATTCTGCTTATGAATAAAACAATCTGGAATGAAAACAAAGACAGCAAAGTTAAACAACATAGTCACATCTACTAATATGCATTGAATGGAACTCAATGCATAATATTCACCTACATATATTTATCTCCATTATTGGAAAGGTCAATAGTTAAACATTATCTGCTTATAGCTGAATAGATCTTGGATTTCTTACTACTGTTCACAATGAATATCAAAGAGGAAAATAAAAATCCCTTTGTGCCCACTGCTACTTGGCCTAGACTAGAGATTAGTATGACAGTTTCTATGACTGAGGAATAGCTAACTGTTCTAACATACAAATCTAGCTTTGACACACTTGGAGCTTATGTGGAATCAAAATAGTTTGGAATTTCAGCTGATCTACTTTTAAGTTCAAACTTGAAAAGTACTGTTTTCAAGTTAATTCATGAAGGATTTAGAAATAGCTCAGTTTAACATTAATGCTGCAAACTTTCGGGTCTATATTCAGAATTTGCCCCAGTGCAAATAATGTCCTGCAGTTTTTCAAAGCCCAGGGATACGTTTTCTCTTCTTTAGCAACCAATATTCTATATTCTATTTTGCTGGGGTCCAGCCCCAGCGGGTCCAGGGGTCCCCAAAGGTGCGGACGGAGTCGGCGAAGAAGGAATGACACGGAGACAGCATTCAGTTGATCAGCAGCCTAGCCAGGATCTCCAGCCCGGATCTCCAGCCAAGTTCTGGTCTCGATCTCCAGAGAGGTTCTGCTTAGGCTCCCCAGAGAGGTTCTGTCCAGGTACTCCAGTCAGGTTCAGTCACCAGGTTCTAGTCAGGTTCTCTTGCCAATTTCTGTAGTCAGGTTCAGATGCTGGGGTCCATCTTCTGTCTCTAGAGAACGTTCTGTGTAGGTTCTGTGCCTAGGCTCTGTCTCTCTTGGTCCTGTCTTCCAAGCCCTATCTCTGAAGTTCTGTCTTATAAGTTCTGTGTCTTGCTGTCTTGTTACATCTGTATTTATACCAGTTGATTCAAATCCTATCAATCTCTATTACAAAGGTTAGGGCGTTTCTTATCTCCATTCCAGAGAGTAAAGATTATGTAGCTTAAGCATGATTGTTCGTAGTTAAAGTGATTAATTACCCGCCTTGCACTTAGTTGAGGGGTTTTATCCCCTCCCTAACTTCAGGGGAAAATCCCTACCTGGGGAAACAACCTTTCTCGGAGAGGTGACCTTGGTTAAAACACAGCGCCAAGAAGGTGAGCAAACATATTAAGAACCGTATGCCATATATGCCAGGTCCCTTGAAACAGCAAGGATGGACCGGCTCCCGGCACTATTTGCAACATTGAATAGACTATTCTGGTGTACCTATTAAAAATAAATGCACCAGATTACAACAAATGACCAGAAAGAACCGATAAACGTCTTCTACCTAGGAACAAAGCGACCTCTGTGTTCCAGCAGATTGCTTATTAAAACAACATTTCATTGATCTCCTTACATTGAATTTGAACAATACTTTTAAAAAATATTATTGGCATAATTTTTTAATGAATATCTTCTGCAGGGATAGGATCCAGTCATAAAGGCTGAGAATAGCAAGTAAAAAGATTACAATAGAACTGAGCTTGCAAAAGCTGAAATCTGGTTTAGTTGGTTGCTCTTTGTTATGTTGTATTGCTTTCTGTTTGTTTTGTATGTTCTACCATTGAAAAGCACACTTCAGATCCCTATATTTACATCTAATATGAAAAAGTAAATTATATTACAGACACCAGAACAAATTGATAATATGAAGAAATATGTCAAAGATAGCATTCCTTTTTCTTTACTGAATTCCAGGCACATCAATTACCAACTGTCAATACAATTAGGCTGTGGCTTTGCTCTCTCCTTCCCAGCTACTGCTTTTCAGAAATGTGTTTTATAGTTATGAATTTGAACAAATAGTTTAAATCTTTGAACAAATGTTTTATATGTTTGAACAAATAGTTTAATTTTTTTTCAGATATTAGTGACATATTCTCATTATTATTATTTTAATCTGCGTAATAAAATCAGCAGGTACTGGGGAGACACATATATATTGCCGGGAGCCGGTCCATGCTTGCTGTTTCAAGGGACCTGGCATATATGGCATACGGTTCTTAATATGTTTGCTCACCTTCTTGGCGCTGTGTTTTAACCAAGGTCACCTCTCCGAGAAAGGTTGAATCCCCAGGTAGGGATTTTCCCCTGAAGTTAGGGAGGGAATAAAACCCCTCAACTAAGTGCCAGGCGGGTAATTAATCCCTTTAACTATGAACAATCATGCTTAAACTACATAATCTTTTCTCCCTGGAATGGAGATAAGAAACGCCCTAACCTTTGTAATAGAGATTGATAGGACTGAATCAACTGGTATAAATACAGTTGTAACAAGACAGAAACTCTCAGAACTCAGAACACAGAACTCATGAGACAGAATTCAGAACGCAGAACTTAGAACAGAATCAAGAAGACAGAACCTACACGGAGCCTAGAGACAGAAGAACTTCGCTGGAGAGAGCATGCCGGAGGATCCTGGAGAGGGACTGGCCTCGGAGCCTAGAGACAGAGCCTAGTGGGAGAACATGGCAAGGGATCCTGGACTGAACCTGACTACAGAGATTGGCAGGAGAACATGACTGGAACCTGGACACTGAACCTGACTGGAGAGCCTGGACAGAACCTGGCTGGAGAACCTAGCGAGGGAACATGGCTACAGAACCTCGCTGGAGATCCTAAGCAGAACTTCTCTGGAGATCGAGACCAGAACTTGGCTGGAGATCCTGGCTAGGCTGCTGATCAACTGAACCCTGTCTCCGTGTCCTTCCTTCTTCGCCGACTCCGTCTACACCTTTGGGGAACCCCTGGACCCGCTGGGGCAGGACCCCGGCAATATATGAGTGCACTTCTTCACTTATTCTAGCTTATGGCAGAGTCATGTATTTTTTTATTGAGGCATAACTAATTTATCATTACAAGTTTGTTTTGGACTTACTCTCAATTTGACTTCAGTAAAAACAAAAAGAGTTCTTCAAAAATTCATTGAACTTTAAATACGTTCAGCATTAAATAGGTGTGAAATGAGACGTGTTTTTTTCAGAACCTGTAAAGCTATAATCAACCCTATAACTTGGGAATCTATGATTACTAATGAGGTGAAGCAGAGCTAACAACAGCTGTTAATTGTACCCATAATCACATGTTGCAAGTGGCAGATGTATTTCAGAAAATATGTTTGATGAACAGATTTACTGGTGGGTGAGAATTAGTTCCCAAGCTTTCCCTGGAAAATGGTTCTTCATGATGCTTATAGCCTATTTCTGCTCTGCGGATCAGTCATCCTCCTAAATGCTTGGGATGACAATGTTGCCCCCTTTTATTGCTGCATTTTCACACTATGATTGGATCGCTAAAGCATTTATTTCATACATTTCTATGCTAACAGAAAGCAACCTATATGCTATATTTCCAGGATGGCTTTATACATTGGCAGACTTAGTAGCATAATTTTAGGAACATGATTTTAGATTAATTTGTTCTCAATATTTTTCTTCTGTCATAATTCTTTAGATTTTACAGGTAAAATTGCTATTCATTTTTTTTCAAGAGTTGATACCACATAAAAAGCAAATGATTCTGGGATAGCTATGAACTTAAAAATTTATCAGCCACTTTTATATACTGTGAAGCAAGGTCGCAACTTTCACTATTAGTTTTTGACCCAGAAATTTTACTCCTAAAAAATGTGTCCTCATGATGTCAGATATAGGGCAGAATGTGTGTGTGTGTGTGTGTGTGTGTGTGTGTGCAAACAAGCTGAATTTTTATTAATGATGTATCACCTACATGACAATATGTCAGTTTTGCTAAGTGAAAGAAGTTACACAAAAGAGAATAAGTACTGCATGATTTCATTTGTATAAACTCAAGAAAATCTAATTTAGTCAGATCAATATTGACAGAAAGCAGATTAGTGTTTGGCTGGGGCCTGGGTTGGGTTCCAAGAAGTTTGAGAGGAAGGTATTGCAAAGGAACATGAGGAAAGGATCAGATATGTGTACGTTATACTGATTTGGGTGATGTGTTAATGATGCATTAAAATCTCAGAGTTTACTGAATCAGTTTATAATTCTGCAGTCCTTTCTTGGTCAGTACTATCTCAATACATATGTTTAAAGAGAAGAATAAAAATAGAGCTATAACTTTCTAAGCAAACATGTTTATAGTGTGAGCTTATATAATTCCATATTGTGGGCAATGGGAAAAAGCAAAGAGAAATGAGACCAAATTCTGTGGGATAAAAGCCATGTTTCAAAAGTAGTGGGTGGGGCATTAGAGGAAGGTGGCCTGAGAGATCCCTGTGGTCTCTCCCCTTGAAGTCTCAACAATCTGAACTGCTGTCACTGAACACATGGTTTCCTGATCAATGCACAAACATGCCTGAGAAATCTGTGAGCAAAGGGAGGTAGAAGGGAGAAAAGCTGAGCGAAGCCATGGATGCAGCCATACAGCCTAAAGCTCACAGCGGGGCTCAGCCAGGAGGGCAGGAATCAGGGTGTAGGGGCGCTGCCCTCAGTGTGGAGGAGCAAGGAGATTCGGTGGGCATTCCTGCAGGAGTGGGCAGTACAAACTGGTTGAGTGTTTTCAAAAGAAAGCTTTTCAACATTTTCAAGGTATCTTTTAAGAACATTTCTAGAACATTTTTAAAATTTATTTGTTTAGATCACTTATTATTTGAACAATCACTTAGCAAAGAGGGACAATGAGATATAATCACCACAGCCGAGGGATTAAAAATCACAGACTCTGAAGACTGACAGCCCAATTTTCAAACCTTGTTTGGCCACTGACTGATTGGGCAAGTTATTTAGACATTCAGTGCCTTCATCTTACCATCTTCAGAAAGGTATAATAATAGGACCTACCCTATAAAATGATGAGTCAAACTAAATAATATTTGCAGAGCACTTAGAAGACAGCCCAGTTAAGAGTCTGAGCTATGAAAATGTTTGCAATTGGTCATGCATTATACAATGTAATTTTTTTCACACAGCTTGTAAATGGTGAGATTATTTTCCTGCAAACTTTACATTTTCTCAAAATACTTACTGTATGAAATTGTTTGTGGCATCTGGGTCATATGCCATAACTTGCCCAATGATGCTGCCCTCCTTTACATCTTCATCGACCTCTATTAAGTAAGAAATTTTACTGAACACAGGAGGCTCATCGATATCTCCCACGGATATTTTGACCACAGCTGTGTCTTTGAAAGGTCCCAGGTGTAGGAATCGTGGATCTGGGTGTGTGTTACTTGCAACCACTCTTAAAGTGTACAGCATTTTGTTTTCAAAATCTAAATTCTGAAGTTAAATAAAATAAGAAAAATTAGTATAGCATAGCAGGCATAACAATGGAAGGAAAATTCAATATGTAATAACTCGCTCTCTTAATGGAACCAGTAATTCTGGTTAAATAACTTCCCCAATTATTGCTTCATCGATCTATCAAATAAGTCAGTAAGTATGGTTAAACTTTACACAATATTTATAGCATATAACTAAATATCATCGTACACACATTAGTACTGATCTCCTCTTAGTAATACATTTCACATTTTGGTGGTCACAGGTTTGTTACCTCATGGATATATAGGTTATTTATTATTTCTATTACTATTATTATTATTACTAAATTTATACAAAGTTAAAACTAGAGGGCAGCCCTAGCTGGCTTGGCTCACTGGATAGAGTGTCGGCCTGGGGACTGAAGGGTCCCAGGTTCGATTCCAGTCAAGGGGGTGTGCAGGAGGCAGCTGATCGATGCTTCTCTCTCATCGATGTTTCTAACTCTCTATCCCTCTCCCTTCCTCTTTGTAAAAATCAATAATATATATATATATATATATATATATATATATATATATATATATTTTTTTTTTTTTTTAAACTAGAGGGGAAAATTAGAGATTTTTCAAACTATTCATATGTCACTTCCGTAGGTCCTACATTTCTAAAACTGGTATTATGAAAAGAAAAAATATCATTCATCTGAACATGGTGGAAAGCAAGAGGTAAATAAAAGCAAGCGATTGGGGCAATAGAAAATAATCAATATTATCAATATTTAGCTGGATTATCCCATGTAAACTTCATAATCTTCTCCCATGCTGCATTAAAAATCAAGAAATCCAACAAAAAACACATAGCATCTTCAGGCCTCGTCACCGTGAATAGAACATCACATTTCACAATTTAAATATGCTAAAAAGTGCATGAAATAAAGCGAGGGCTGCGTGCCTACTTTGCATGCCATGGAGAACCATGAGATAGTGCTTCAGAGGTTAGCTGACCCTGGTTTGATTGTTGCCTTTATAAGCACAAGCAGCCAAGTTTTTATATCAGTTTTTAAGTGTCAATGATGAAGGCGCTTAACTTACTTGACGTGTAATCACAAGCATCCCCGCTTACATGAAGGATAGACAGCATGTAAAGGATGGAAACATAAATCCTAGGCCTTTTTCTTCCCTGAACTGAAAAGCAAAAATCAACCATACAGCGCTCAATGATAAAATGAAGACAGCGAGAAGAAACCTGTTTGACAGTTATAATCCCTTCCTGTGTATCCTTGTCAGTGATGACATCGAACATGTCAGCTCCGTCTCCTTCAGCAATGCTGTATTCCATCTCAGCATTTTCCCCCACATCGGGGTCATTGGCTTTTATCCTTCCAAGATGTGTTCCGAGAGGGACAGACTCGGGGGAGTTAAATTGATACGTACCTGAAAATTAAATCAGAGCTCTTGACATTTCATCTCTCGATAACAAAAATCCTTTATTTCCTTTGCCTTTTTCGCTTAAATAAATTAATTTTAAATTGGGAGAGTTTTTCATCATATTGAGTTGTAAGCTGTCAAAAATTATAGATTTATTAAGTTGGAAACATAATTTATAAAGGCAGAACACTCTCATTTTGTAATTGAGAAATATAAGTTCCAGAAAGATTAAGTGAATGTCCCAAGGTCATTCAGATAATTGATGACAGGCCTAATATCAGAATCCAGAACTCTGACTTAGGGCAAGAACCAAATAAATCTTTTCAATAATTTAATAAACATAAAAAATGTGTAATGAAGATGTTGAAAGAGCTCGATAAGCAGTGCATATTAGGTTTCTTGCCCTCTTAAGCATTTATTTTTATATTCTAAATCAGGGATAGAAAAAATTAACTATACACAGCAATTTTTAACCTGTTGATTCTTTCAAGTGGAATCTGAATATTTCTGTTTCCTGCAGTTCTAGCCAACCATTATATTTTATGTGCTATCTCTGAAAGCATTTTAGTTTCTGACTATTCAAAATAGAAATAGAAAAAAAAACTTACAAAAATTTGTCAATGAAAGTTAGAAATGTTTTTTAAACATTTAATATGTGCTGAACTCTATATAAGGCTAGAGGCCCTCTATGTTAATTTATTTCTAAAATTTGTTTTCAAAGGACCAAGGTGGGTATATTATCCTCAGGAATAGAGCTCAAGAAAATCATCCTGTAAAATTAGGGAAAACAGAATGCAGAACAAAAGCTCTCTGACTTCAAAGTCTGTTCTTTTTTAAGTTTGGTTAGTGGTTAAGAAGAGGGATATCTGCCCGGCCAGTGTGGCTCAGGAGATCACAGTTTGATTCCGGGTCAGGGCACATGCCTGGGTTGCAGGTTCCATCCCCAGTGTGAGGTGTGAAGTTAGACATCCAATCAGTGATTCTCTCTCTCCCTCTCCTTTCCTATCTGAAGTGAATACAAATATATATTTATATTTTAAAGAAGAGGAACTTCTAAATATAACTGCCTGGACTTAAATTGCCATCACTGGCCAAGTTAGTTAAATTCTCTAACCCTTTATTTCAATATCTATAAAATGATAATGATAGCAATAGACTCATAGGTTTATTATGAGGATTGCGAAATTATGTCTTTAAAATGCTTAGCTCAGGGGCTAGTTCTTGAACATTTTTAACTATTATTATTATAATTCCAAAACTTTTGCTAAGTTTACAATAGATTATAGAATGATAGAATGGCAAGCCATTTGAGAATTCATTAAACCATACTCTTTATTTATATTGAAGGAAACTCAAAACAAAGTTTAGATTTATGTTAATTCAGCTTATTATGTTTTTTAGCAAACTTTATTTTTTTAACGTTCATTATATGTTTAAGTCCATCATCCAAAGCTGAATCATCAAATATTTTAAGTTTGTTTAGCCTGGAAAAATGCTTTACTATATTGGAATCAATGTCATAAATTTAAATTTGAGATCCTTAACTGAACATTTTAAGATAGGGGCCTTTATATGTTTATTTCCTGCAGAATAAAAACATTTTTAGCAAAGCCTGGGAATCTGCTTTTGTAGGACCTCATAGCATACAAGATGGTGATGACTGAAAGAGCACTGACTGATTTAACTTTCACCAGTGGTAGCAGACACCAGCAAACTTTAACCTGTCTCACAGTGCCATCACAACCAAGGTATACTATAACTGTAGGGGCCACTAAAAAAGGGGAAAAATGCTGTAATTGAACCAACACGCAGTGATTTTAAAATAGTGCTTCATTTCAAGGACTGTGAAAGCACCCAGTCTGTGTTTTAGAATCAATTAAGCAAGGAATTATAATTCTTATGTACAGACAAGAGAATGGAGGAAAGACCCATGATAGACATGGGATTTGAAGCCAGGCAGTCAGATTTGCGAGTCCACACTCCTAACCAGGAAAGAAATAAGAAACAAAGCAAGTTGATTTTAGTGAAGGTTGAGAATGGTGGTCTGGAAAACTTTACAGCTCTTCTAAAGGTAGAAGAGGATCATTAAAATTGCCAAAAGGACATCATTACCGTGTGTGTGCGTGCGTGTGTGTGTGTGTGTGTGTGTGTGTGTGTGTGTGTTTCTTACTACCTACTCACTGATGAAAATGATCAAAATGACTTTCACTTTTGTGGGGAATTGTGATATATTTCGGGGACACGTGTTATGCCTTGATGTGTAAACTAGCTGTGAAACCACTATTACAAGTATTAGCCTCTCTTCATAGTGTGTTGGAGAAGCCTTCCAACATGAGACCTTTCTTACTCTGGGGAAATCGAGGTGGGTTGTTGTTGACATCCGTCAGAGTGATGTGCACTGTGGTGGTTCCAGAAAGGCCTCCCATCTGGCCGCCCATGTCTTTGGCTTGTATAACCACTTGGTACTTCTCTCTGTTTTCTCTGCTCATGTCTGGTAATGCAGTTTTTATTATACCTTTTGGAAAAGTAAAGAAATATTTTATCATTTAATCACTGATTTTTAAAATGGAGCTATTCGAGGTCCATTTTACAGAAGTGAATCATAACAAACAGAGAAAATGTTCGTGTACCTAAATACATATTTCAATCTATAACCACTTTAACATTATTGACAGAACAGAAAGAATTCTTCTATTGGCTACTGCTTAGGAAATGAGTTTTTCTAAATCAATGTATTCTTTTGGTGAACAAAAAATTTTACTCCAAAAACCATCAGACAAATAAGTTCAATGTTGATGGTTGTCACATTCTTAAAGTTTGAGTAGAACACAGAAAGTGCTGACATTTTGTACTTAGAGTCATAAATTTAAACTCAATAAATAGTCCAGAGTTGATTCAAATAATCTATTTAAATTACAGGAAATTTGATTTTATTCCCATGTATAAATGTAGGGAGTACATAGAAACAGATACTAAATAGATAGCTTTTAAAATACCAGAAAAATATATACAAATTAACTGTGCATCCAGATGCATTATGTAATGAGAAAGGGACCAAGTATTAACTATGGTTACCTGATTCTGGGTCCACTGAGAAATATGGCTGTCCTTGCAATATGCTGTAGACCACTTTGGCACTATTTCCGTAGTTGGCATCATCCGCATCGGTTGCAGTCACTTGTATCACAGATGTTCCTACACAAATGCCCACCCAAACAGACACTTAAATGCATCTCAATTAGAAGCTATCCTTCTGAAAAATGACTGCTGATAATGTAGTGAGTTAGACCATGGTTAGTTGTAAGACATTTCCTTAAATGATACTACCTCCAAAAAACTTTACTTTTCTCTTTCATTCCTTTTTATTTTTGTAACTTTAAAAATATCTTTATTGTTGAAGACGCTAATGTGTGTCAGCTTCCAAGCATTATTGGAAATATTAGATCTTCACTAAAAAGGGGGATATGCACATGACTCTGAGAATCAAAAAGAACTATGACATGATTTTGAGAGAAACATGGGCAGAGGGCAAAAGCAAAGGAGAAGAGTCAGTGAGAGAAAAAGAAGAGACAAATATATTAAGACAAAAATAAACAGCGAGAGAACAGTATATAGAGTATTAGAGAAAAATAATGAAAAGAAGGTAAATTCTAAAAAAAAAATTCATTTTTATTAGATGTTATTTACCCCCAAAGTTAATAGGAGTAGTCTTTTAACTCTTTAATTTAAATAAAATTACTAATATGATAAAATTAATATTAGAATTAAATCATTGTGTACTACTTCAATTATAGAGCAGCTTTATTATTTGATTATGCATGGGATTAACTGCCAGTATATGAGTTACCCATAGTCTGACAGACTTTGTAAGTATCCCCCTTTAGTTTCCCTCTATAAATGGTTATTTGTACAGGAAAAAGCAAAGAAAAATCACATCTTCAAAATTATCATGAATTTATAATTATTTTTTTAATCAGCAAAAAATTCTAGAAAATTTTATTGTAAAATACAGTCTCCTCCTTCCATTACTCTTATTTGTATCTAAATTTATTGATGGGGGGCATTTGAATTAAATAATAAGATGAAAAGTGATGCTTTTGAGTAGTTACCAAGAATATCATAAAATTAGTTTTTCAAACTAGGTTTTCTCTAAGCATAACTATTTTACAGTAGAGAAAAAATAGTAAAGCACTATATCTACCCCGCTATTACTGTATTTATCAACCTTAACAACAACAAAAAAAACCAGTGCAGTAAAAAGCCATCTCTGTGTATTTTGGAGCAAGTCAGTTTAACTCTTTGGGGCTCATCCTTATGAATTAAAATAAATGATTATACCGAGTATTTTATATTCTGCATGTAAATATTGTATGTATTTAAAGTTAGATACACATGCAAAGTCTATGGGTGGGCCAAGGAGGAAGTAATTAATGCAGTGATGTCAATATTAGCAATAAAGGATAATTATTATCCTCTATAAATGGGACCAAGACTTACCTGTAGTTCTTATCTGTATTTATTAGTACCAAAAGCTGCAACAAGAGCCATACTGTTGCCTGCTTTGTTTTTCAGGTTGTATTTTTTTTTGTTGTTTTTTTTTTGTTGTTTTGTTTTTTGTAAATTTAGAGATGGAGGAAATGCAACTGGCAGTGGTCCAAATTCTGATATTTTTTGCTTAATTTTAAAAAAATCTTCATTGTTGAAAATATTATATATGTCCTTTCCCCTCCCCCATTGACCTCTTCCAGCCCCCTACACCCCCTCCCCAGGCCCTCACCACCCTATTGGTCTCTGTCCATGGGTTATGCATATATGCATATAAGTTCTTTGGTTGATCTCTTCCCATTTGCTCTCCCACTTTCCCCACCTTCCCTCTGATTTTTAATATCTGCAATAATAAAAAAGTGTACTGCCTTTAATCTGTCTAAAGTAAATGAAATATAGATTGCCTCACAGTAAGATATTTTTAAATAAGAAAAGCTGTAAGCCTTCTTCCATTCATAAACTTACATATTCTATATTTTATTATAGCTATTGAACAAGAGAAGGACTTTTAAAAAAGAAAAAAAAAACCTGTACAGACATGCTTACTCCAGTCCTGTAATAAATTCTCATAGGATCTATCTAGACTGTATTTGTATTTCATATGAGAAGGAAAATATTTGAATTAGGTATGCAGCGGTTGGCAAAAGTAGGCTTACAGTTGTGAGTTCTTGAAACAGTATATTCTTGTATTTTTATCTATTACTTATTCTATTATCTATTTGTATTATAACTATAAACCTACTTTTGACTACTCATGTACAGATAATAATATTCCATTGAATATGCAAAACAATATAAGAGAAAGCACGTACTATTCAGTTTAAATATCAGGTTAGCCAAAGGACATATATACCTTGCCCATAGACACAGACAACAGTGTGGTGGAGGCCAGGGGCGAGGGGGTGATGGTTGGGTGAAGGTGTTATAGTGTCAATTTAAAAAACAGTCTCTAATAAATATTGTGTTTTCTAAAATGAAATAATCTTTTGAAAATCTGAAGTTGTACAAATTTAAATCAATTATTATCAAAATGTACCATATTCAAATATTTCTGTCATCTCAATTATACTTTTTACTCCTATGGGTATATCATGTTTTTGGAGAAGGAAAAATGAAAGTTTGTGTACAATTAAGTCTCAAAATATCTGTCAAATAACATATATACGAGAAAAACAATTACGTTTTAGAAAAATTAAAAGGTGTCTCCTGGCTAGCATGGCTCAGTGGTTGAGCATTGACCTATGAACCAGGAGGTCACAGTCTAGTCAGGGCAAAGGCCTGGGTAGCAGGCTCGATCCCCCATCGGGGGCTTGCAGGAAGCAGACAATCTATGATTCTTTCTCATCATTGATGTTTCTATTTCTCTCTCCCTCTCCCTTCCTCTCTGAAATCAATAAAAAATATATAGTTTTTAAAAATTAAAGGATGTTAACTGGAAAATCAAACTGCTTTAGAATGCTCATGAATAGGAAGTTGAGATGGAGAGTATAAATTTTAGATGTATCTTTTTTTTCCATTAAAAAAATCTTTATTGTTGAAAGTATTACATGTCCCCTTTTTTACCCCATTGACCTCTTCTAGTCTGTCCCCACCCCTCCACCCCAGGCCTTCACTGCCCTATTAGGGGTGGGTGGGTGGGAGAAGATCAAACAAAGAACTTGTATGCATACAATTTTTAGATATATCTTCATCTCAAATGTAAGCCCACACAGAGATCATGATGTATGTAGGTTTGCACTGGCCCACTGGTTGACCCCTGTGGACCAGTCCAGGACTTTTCATGGAACTGTACCAGGATAATAGATATTTAAAAGTATTAAAGAGAAAACAACTGCTACATTTCCTTCTAGGCTTTATGATTGCATAGAAGTCCTGTCTAATTTGATAAGTCTCTTTCATTTTACTGAAATGAATGCCTGAAAAGGCAGTAGAACTGCAGTTTTCTCACACAGATGAGATTTCCTTTGATGTTAGAGGAAATTATAACTTTTATACAAACTCTTAGTTCTTCTGACTACATGGCACAAAACATTTAACATCAATCACTCAGTAAAGGTGGATATAAATTTATTTTTCCCCATAAAGAATTTATTTCAGACTGAAACATGTATTAATTATAATAATGTCAAACTTATAGACTTAAAGCTGATTTTAAATAGTATTCAACTAAATAGCATCAATTGTGAAAATCAGTTGCATAGTTCAGATATTATGGAAGCTTACTTCACTGAGTTTTATAGGTTTGTTTTTTTAGAAATATATGATTTAAGAGTCAGCTCTTATCTCATTAACAAATCTAAATCTTTCACAAAAGTAGAGCTAAATGTAGTCAGACATGCAGATAAAAATTATTGCCTAATTGATGGTATTTAAAACTATGGGCAGCCTTAAAAATGAAGCAGGTATTTCCAGTTTGCACAATAGTAACTAAATAACATAAAAAGACTTGAAATGTTGTTGTTATGTTACCAGGTTATTTGATCTTAATTCAGTTGCTTAATCTTTCTGAATCCTGGGTTCCTAATTAACAGAATGGGGGTTTGAAGTTCTATTTCCCATGCCTACAACATTAAGTTGTTTCAGTGATCAAATGAGATGATCAAAAGAAATTTGTCAAATGCAAGAACATTAGTTATTATGCAAAATAATTTGAATAAAACTGCCCAAACTGCTAATACTATTTGTATTCCTTTCATTTCACACAAAAATACTCAACTTGACTGCCATTTGAAGGGCAGTTAAGTAGAAGTGAAAATGTTAGTTGAAATGCAATAAAATAATTATTCTCAATAGTGATCATTTTAGATATCAGTTACAGCATAGCAGGAAACATTAAGATATAAACTGTTGAAAATATTTAGAAGTGAGATAGCTAACATTAAGTAGTAATTTTCAGTTATAAGTCTTATCTTTTTTTAAATACACTTTTATTGATTTCAGAGAAAAGGGAGAGGGAGAGAGAGTTAGAAACATCAATGAAGCTGCTTCCTGCACACCCCCTACTGGTGATCGAGCCCAAAGCCAGATCATGTGTCCTTGTCCAGAATTGAACCCTGGAGAACCCAGGACCCTTATGTCCACAGGCCGATGCCCTATCCACTGAGCCAAACCAGCTAGGGCTACAGTTCTTATCTTGAAAAAGGCCACGTATCATGACTGAATGTTCATAATATTTATCTTATCAAACAAACAAACAAGTTAGTTTACATGGATTAGCATATACCTACCTACTACAGACATTTCAGGAACACTTGCAGTGTATAAGTCTTTTGTGAATTTTGGTTCATTGTCATTTATATCATGGATTTTAATGATAAATTCAGATTCAGGTTCCACCTGCCGTCCAGTCTTTCTGTCTATAGCCTTGGCACGAAGAATGTACAGGGATTTTTCTTCTCTGTCTAATTTCTTTGCAGCATGAATATCTCCTGTATTTTCATCTATAACGAATATACTGCCAGCCCCATCTCCTGTTAATATGTATTTTAAATTTCCATCTCCTTTATCTTGGTCAGTGTGAAGCTTCAGATAAGTAGGAAGAAAAAAGAGTTCTATAAATATATGCATTGTTATTACAGAAAAATAATGTTGGCACAAATCAATTTATCTCCACATAGCAGCACTGGAACAATGATTGCAATGGTTATCTTAATTTTCACTGTGGGAAAACTAAGCATTTTAGTTTTATCATTCTCAAAAATTTTAAACAATTGTAATTCTACATCATAATGGACCAAATTTAAAATATAACAAAAATGAATATATCTTTTTCAAAACAGTGTTTCCAAAATATTTTAATAGAATGTTACCACCACTTAAACCTCTAGTACATTTACAAAAATAAGGTTATTAACTTAGATCTTGAGTATAAAATATTAATATATACTTGATTACATTTAAAATTACTAAACTCAAAAGAAGGGATATAAGGAATTTCTCAACTTTTTATGGAGATAAGTTTAGGAAAAAATATTGGATTTTGAAGTTATTTTACCTCCTTTCAGTATAACATTGTAGATACACAGGTTTTGTCATCAGAGAGACCAATCAGAGAGAGAATTTTAATCTCATATATTATTCTCTATGGGATTTTGGGAGGGTACTCTTTCAAACACAGTGTTCTCATTTACTTTTTTAAATTGACATTTTGTGTATATATGAAATTTCAAGTGATATAAAACATGCATGACTTTTCCACTGGCCATTAATAATTTAATGAAATTATGAAGATTTTTTTCATAAATTGTATTTCTTCTACTGATCCATACCCATCTTAGAAATAAACTTCTTAGTGTATAAGGCTGTTCATTGGGTGTTTACAACAGATAAAACATGTTTACATTGGAAAATAATCTTAACGTGTTTGCAAACCTAACAATATTCTGAAACTTGTGTCTTAACTAGCTGATGTCTGCTATATATTGTTTTTGAACCTGATGAGGTGCTTGGTAAAGGCAAATATTTGGTAGTGGAAGAAAGTAGTTACAAATTCGAGCTATGATCTCATGACTAGTTACAGGAAATGAGAACTGTAAATTGTCATAAATATGTCCTCTTTATCTGTTAGGAATATATTTGTATGTCTGCATAAGTTAAGCAATTATTTTTTTCCTCTCATATTCTTTTATCATGCAACGTAAGATGAATTGACTTTATATTACAGTTTTTAAGAATTGTTCATATTACATAATTATATTGAAGTTACAGGATATCAAGGGGAAGAGTACACATAACTTTACCTCTTTTGGGGGAGGGATCTATGTGATTTCAGTATGCACGATAGTTGTATCATGTTATGTGAAATTACACATCTTGTTATTGTCTTTATTTGGAGATCAGGGAAGCATGTATGGTATGAAATTTTCAAGGAACAGACTTGTGATGGTTAATTTTGTGTCAATTTGCATCATGTGATCCTCATATATTCAGTTAAACATTATTCTGGATGGGTCTGTGAGGGTGAGATAATATTTGCATTCGTGAGCCACATAAAGCAGATTGTTCTCCCCAGTGTGGGCATGTATCATCCAATCCATTGGAGGCCTGAATACAATCAAAGGCTGAGTTAAGAGAGACGTTCTCTCTGTCTGGGTGTGCTTGTTCTGCGACATACATCTTCTCCTGCCCTTAGACTCAACCTCAGACTGGAACTTGAACCTTCAGCTCTCCTGCTTCTCAAGCCTTCAGACTCAGCACGGAACTATATGTTGGCTCTTCTATGTCGCCAGTCCACCAACTGCAGGCTTTGGGACTTCCTGTATTCCATAAGCACATAAACCAATTTCTTACAAGAAATATATTAAAAGCCTAATATGCTAAGTGTCCAGTTGTCCATTCAACCAATCAAAGTGTAATATGCTAATGATATGCTAAGGCTGCTCAATGGTTCACTATGACATGCACTGACCAACAGGGGGCAGATGCTCTGACCAGTAGGTTAGCTTGCTGCTGGGGTCTGGCCAATTGGGACAGAGTGAGATGGCTAGGCATAACCTGGAAACCTCCCATGTTCCCTCCCCGGCTGGCCAACCTCCTGTGTCCCTCACCAACTGTGCACTGGTGGGGACCCTTGGCCTGGCCTATGACCTCTTGCAATCCGGGACCTGTCAGGGGATGTCAGAGAGCCAGTTTCGGCCCAATCCCACTCAATGCAGGAGCTACCTGTGGTGGTCAGTGCACTTCCATGGGGGAGCACCACTCAGCCAGAAGCTGGGCTCATGGATGGTGAGCACAGTGACAGTGGCACAAGCCTCTCCCACTTCCACGGCAGTGCTAAGGATGTCCTACTGAGCCACCAGTTGGACATCCCCAGAGGGCTCCAGATTACGAGAGGGCTCAGGCAGAGCTGAAGGACTGTCCCCCCAAGTGCATGAATTTTGTGCACCAGGCCTCTAGTATATATATAAGATATACCTGATTCTCTGATTCTTGGGAGAACCCAGACTAATACAACGTTTTAAAGTAAAATTTGTAAAATCAAAGCAAATTCATTCCTAATCAATTTTTCTTTAAAAGTTAGGTGTGGTTTTATTTGTTTACTTTTTTTTATTATTTGCTTGTTTAAATTTTGTTTTAAGGGCTTTTAATTGTGAAAGTATTCCATAATGCCCAACTGTTACTATCAGCCAATATTCATATATCTTTAAAAAAAAAAGCCTAAGCAACCAGATGACTGGATGACCAGCCAGTAGCTATGATGTGCACAAACCAACAGGGGTCAGACACTCAATGCAGGAGCTGCCCCTAGTGGTCAGTGCGCTCCCACAGCCAAACTTACACACAGTGTAGTACTCTATTCAACAGGCAATGGAAAGACTTGGTATTAAAAATGGGTGACTAAAAGGCTCTATGGGTTGGCTTAATCATTTAAATGAACATGTTCTAAATTTGAAATTCAGAGGAGGAAAAGTGAGACATCACTGAATTGTTTTTAGAATGTAGAGCTAGGAATAGAGGAGTGGGGGATGCAATTATGAAACACCCCATTTTTCTATGTATGAAACATTTTCCCCATTATTCCTTATCCAGTAATGCCAGATGCATTAAAATTTTTTATATATGTAGTGAATGCTTAAGGCCTAATTTTGTTGTAATTAAATTTTCCAGCATATTATGTCTAAAGGTATTTTGAGTTGAGTCATAACATCAACCCTCATGGCCTACCACAGCTACCTATAAATGCAATTCCATTACCAAGCAACAGGCTTGTCCTGGATCCTTTACCTGTCAAATCCCTAATCTGCCCAGAGATGGGGGTGGAGAATGGCTGAGAAGTGTGAGTAATGGGGGTGGAGAATGGCTGAGAAGTGTGAGTAAAGCTTCTTTTATTACCATCTCTGTAGGTAGATAACATGCCTGCTAAGCTAATAGTCAACCTTGGGTGGAAAAAAAAGTAATAAATAGAAATGAGAGATATAACAAAAGCGAAAGGTTAGTATACCAGGGAGGGATGCAACGATGCAGTTTCCAAGTGAGTGACTTGGCAACAGAACTATACTCTTAGTTATCCCTTTGAGATCTAATGATGACCAATGGCAAGTGGAGGGAGAAGCCTCAGGACTTGTTGCCCCCACAGAAGAAGCCCTGAACTTCTCATTTTACCATCACAACAATAGATGTGTTGACTTGATAAACACTGGCCCCACTGTTTCAAATGCTCTGTGGGTATATTAAGAGCTCGGTGGGTTCTGAATAGGAGTAAAATAATATTCCTAGAATGTTGTTGGCGTGATGAAAAAGTCTTAATAACATATATACGGACATTAGAAAAAGCTGTTCTCTAATGCCTGGACATTTATCTAGAGAGAAAACAAAGCCCTACTTAAATCAATTAAAATCAGTAAAAACTTTAACAGAGCTGTCAACAGTGGTAGAAAAGGGCTTATTCAGTATAAGGAAAGACTATCAGGCGTCATTATTTTCTGGTGGCTTCAAAGGCCAGTAACTGTGTAGCTTACTGAGCCAAACAAAGGCAATTTAATCGTATGAACACCATATTAAACTTTAGTAATAGTAGGACACCACAAAAAGTGTGACTTTTATCAGTTTTTAAAGTCCAGAATATTACAAAAACATTTTAAAAAGTCTTCATTATGGTTTAAATTTTGGGTTTTATTAGATAGAGATGTGAAATTTTGTCATTACACCTGGAAGCCAGTGTCCTAAACCCTTCCCTCTATTAACTGGGATATTATTATATCTACAAAACAAATATAATCCAAAATTCACTGAATAGTGTTTGGTCACCATCTCAGTCAGTTAGAATGTATGGCACAACAGGAAATTACTACATTAATCTCTCTGACAAAGCTATAGGATGAACAAATGGTTTGCAAATTAATTTATAGAATTAAATTAAAACCAGACTTTTGTAAATAACTCTTCAGAGTGAGAAAATACATTATGATTTAAATTGAAGTCAGTACTTGATAAAAGACTTCTGAAAGCTGTACAGAAAAGGAAGTAAATTTGGCCTTATAAAAATTACACATTCAATAAATACTTATATTAATATATATAAAATGTTCAACTGACTGAACCCACTGGAGTAATAAGAATAATTGCACTGACAGAATATTAAAATAACTCTGTAGGCATATCATCATCTTAAAAAGCTTTGCAGAGAACAATCCTATTAAAATGGTATGAGTCAAATCCAATTTATTGTCAGGGTGTTACTAAATTTAATCTTAGTAAAAAATATAACACAAACTATAAGACAAAAATTGGAAAAAAATCTTAGAAGTATATAGTGTGGAACTATTGACTTAGAACAGATGATTGACTAGGGAGTTCAGTAATTCACCTACAACATATTTCCTTCACATTACTAGAGAGAGGTTAAAATTAGGGATGTGAACATGACCTATATTGTAAGCATTCTGCAGAAAAACAAAAACACCCTATGACAAACCAATGTTATTTGATAGAAAGGTAGTACTTACCTTTAAAATTCTTTAGTGTACTGTCCATGGTTTAGGGTTGCCTTTGGTTATTAAATCTAGAACCTATGATTAATGAGGCATGCTCTCTTGAAAATGTCTCATAAGCTATGTGAGTACATAATGGGGATGCTTCAGACTCTAAATAAAACATTTTTTAAACAAGTGACTGTCCATCTTACTTGGGATCCATTCTTTAGAAGTGGGCTAGAGATGCATGCTGTGGGGAACTGGGAAGCTGTACTGAATACCCTGAACGTCTTTCTCCTTTAGATTTTTCCATAGATTATTGTGTCCTTGAAATTATCAGTAAAGCTTGATATTGGGCAATATCTCTGACCTATGTGAATCTGATTTGATAATTCCCTATCATTTGTCTTCACTGACAAGGAAAGAACAATCATTTATCATTCCTTAATAGTGACAACCCAAGGCTGGTCTCACAGATATCTTGGTTCAATGGTGCCCACAAACTTTCATCCTCAACACACAGGTCTTAAAAAAAAAACAACAACAATTCTCCCTAGGAATTAATTTAAATTTATGCACTTTTAAGACTAATTTTCATTGCATTAACCACAAATGTCTCCATTCCTTAAAGAACACAATTTAAGAAGAGAAAAGTCGAATAGTGAGACTGTTTAAAGACAGTAAGGAAACTAAAATATATATGCAATTAGAAAACGTTGTATAATTGATAATCTATGGTATTAGCATAAAACACACTGACAACAGTGGTTCTTCACATTAACTTCAGTGTACCCTCAGTGTTTATAGAAATGTTTATATTTCTGAAGCTATTTCCTCCTTTTTGCTGCAAAACATTAAAGTTTATACTTAGTAATACATCAGATATTTTCTTATCAAAACCTAATAGGGCAGTAATTTGAAATATACAGCCATTATATAATTTTGCTTCAATTATACAGTGCAAATTTGAAACTATAACTATCATTCTATTCATTTTCTCTATTATACTTCAAACTATTTTTTAAATAAACTTATGCACCAGTACACTACAAGTGAACTCACAAAGCATATTTTCCTAGACATTGCCATGGATACTGCCTTAGTGAATTTACCATTCTACCATAATGAGTCTTTATTTCTTTCTTCTATCTGTACTTTCTACATAGTTACCTAGTCAAATGGGTTTACAGGCAAATTACAGGTAAACACTCTCACAATGACATTTCCATTCCCAATTTTTCACTGTCTTTTCAAAGCTAATATTCAAATGCTTGCCTTTCCTAGCCATCATTATGCCAAATAAGCCATTTAAAACTTTTTATGGTCCAAATAAAATACTCTATTTCTCTCTGAGCAATTCACTATTTATCCATCCTCTCATCTTGCCTTTTCCAGCATACTCTACAGTGGTCAACAGAGCTACCTTTTGTATGCTTGATTGCATCAAAATTATTTCCTCTATTTCTTGCTCATCCCCTTTATCCAAGCTATCTGTAGATTCTATAATCTCCATCTTTTCTGTTAACATATTAGTTCAAACCACCACTGTTGACCACTTGGATTACTTTAGTAACTTCCTACTCAGTGTCTCTGAATCTCTCTCGCCTTTAGGACCCTTGTTCCACATAACAACCAGAGTGATTTTTCCCCAAAATAGAATTAGTTTATATGAATCACTTCCTTACATCAGATCTATGGTTTTCATTTTTTTTTCATTCCAGTAACTCTCTCTCTCTCTCTCTCTCTCTCTCTCTCTCTCTCTCTCTCTCTCTCTCTCTCACACACACACACACACACACACACACACACACACACACCAAAAAATCAAATAAAACCAAAAGATCATTATGGCTTCCAAGAACCTATGTGACCTTCCCTCTTTGTTCCTCTTAAAAGTATCTACTCATTGTTTCCCTCCTCATGCACTAAACTATATCCATATCAGCTTGCTTTCTTCACCATGGATCTCAATATAGTTGAGCACAAACTCTTTAATTTAGAGTGACAGATTAATTACATTGCTCAAGGTCATGTTAGAATTTTATTGCAGAAAGGCATTTAAAACAAAGTTTCCTGACTCCTCATTATTCTTTTTTCATTTCTTTCTATAACACATAAATTCCAATTAGCAATAATACTTTCCACAGTTTCCTTCATTAGTGGTTAATTATCAATTTTGAGTATTAATTATCTTTCTAACTACAGTTTTGGAAAATTAGGAGCTATTTTTCTTTTTGGTAACTGCCCAGTTCTTCACATTTGGAAAAAATAAATCACTACTCTTTGGAGATAAAACTTTATTCCCAGCTTCTTATGGAGGAAGAGGCTATAGAAGAGGTAGAAGCTGGGCACTAGTTCATATGCTTATGAGTCAGTAAAGACTGAAATAATGCCCCATATTGAGTTGGCTATTTTGAAATAAGCTAAAAATTGTCATTGAGGTAAAACAATTGTATTAGCTGGATGATCACAGGTTATATCCATCATATTTTTCAGTTCAGACAGTTTTTACTGTGGGGTAAATAGGTAAAAGTTATACTGGATGGCAATTGCATTTGGTGTCTAAAGAACAGCATCTGCAAAGAAATCTATGCAATATTCAATTTGTCCAGATTAGTTTTATTTTGGGAAAGAAGTTCTGAAATACACCCAAAGCAGTTTACTCATCAATTGAAAGCCCTCCAAAAAAAACAGAACGATTGGGAAACCAGTCTGTGGAGTGGAAAAGAAAAGCTCCCTCAGTTTTTTTGGAGGGAATAACTTTTAAAAGACTTAAATGGCTAGTTTACTTGGTTCAGTTACGAATTAAACTTGTTGATTTTAACATTGCTGTTACATATAAAACAAACATGTGGGATGTTCTGATAAAAATTGTACAAATAAAAATAAATTATAATTTTTATCCTATATAATAAAGAGTTAATATGCTAATTAGACCAGACAGCGGAACAACCTTCCAGAATGACCAGTGGGCAGGGGGCAGGGCTGTGAGGCCCAAGGCAGCTGGGGCTGTGAGGGCCTGCTCTTGAATGAATTTCGTGCATCGGGCCTCTAGTGTTATAATAATTCCGACAAAACTTTAAAAAATCAAATCTGTGTTATGTGTCATAAATTTAATTTAAATGACAATTTACAATGGACTGTTAGAATATTTTCCTAAGCAGTTAACCCTTAATTTCAACTAAAACCAAACATCACTAATCTGTGATTTCTCAACTATTCTTTTTTAGCTGTTTGCTTTCTTACTTTTCAAACATTAACTCCCACTATCTAGATAGTCTTCCCTCTACTTCTTTGAAGTATTCCTGATTGTTCTTCAGGGCTCAGGTTAAATGTTACAATATGTAGAAGCTCTTTCTTATATCGTGTGTCAGTTTCCTATTCCTGCTGTAACAATTTACAACAAGCGTAAAGGCCTACAGTAATACAAATTTATTAAGGTGCAGTTCTCTAGGTCAGATGTCCAACAAGGTCTAAGTAGGCTAAAATCAAGATATCAGCAGGGCTGTATTATTCTGGAAGATCTATGGGAAAATCCATTTCCCTGACTTTTTAAGTTTCTAGGGCCTACCTGATTGATTCCTTGGCTCTTGTCTTTTTTTAAATTTTCACCTGAGGACAACTTTCAGAGAGAGTAGAAGAGAGAGAGAGACAGATATTGATGTGAAAGAAACACATACATTGGTTGCCTCCTGCACAGGCCTGGACTACAGCCTGGGGTCTGGGCTGGGGAGGAGCCTGCAACCTAAGTACAGTGCCCTTGACAAGAATCAAACCCAGGAAGGACCCTTAGGTCCGCAGACCGACGCTCTATGCACGGAGCCAAACCAGCTAGGGTCGGATTCCTTGGATCTTAAGTTCCTTCCTCCAGCTGCAAACCCTGCAATAGCAGGTCAAATGATTTTCACGTGGTATTTCTCTGAACATTATTTTTTGGTTGCATTTCTTTACCAATTTATCTCTATCTCCTCTCTCTCTCTCTCTCTCTCTCTCTCTCTCTCTCTCTCTATATATATATATATATATATATATATATATATATATATACATATATATGTATATATATACAGATATAGATATATAGATATATAGATATACATATATAGATATATTTATATCTATATCTATATCTATATATATCTGTCTCTATCTCTATCTCTGTCTGCCTCTGTCTCTATCTCTACCATCTCTCTATATATCTATCTATCATCTATCTATCTATCATTTACCTATCATCTATCTATCTCTCTACTATCTCTATCTCTGTCTGTATTTCAAGAATAGCTGAATAGCAACCTCAATTCTCCTTTGCCATACAATGTACCAAAGTCATAGGTTCTAGGTATTAGGAAATAAGCATGTAATTCTTCCTATCACATATATTCAGGTAGATTTTCTTATACTAATCCATCTTTCTACAGTTAGCGGATGTGTGATTGATATATCATAGACTAAGCTACACTAACCATCAGTATCCTATATAATAAAAACCTAATATGCTAAGGATATGCTAAGGCTGCTCAACCAGTTGCTATGGCATGCACTGATCACTAGGGGGCAGGCTGTCAACTGGTAAACCAGTCGCTATGGCATGCACTGACCACCAAGGGGCAGACAGTCGACCAGTTGACCAATTGCTATGATATGCAGTGACCACCAGGGTAGATGCTCTGACCAGTAGGTTAACTTGCTGCTGGGGTCTGGCTGATCAGGACTGAGTGAGATGGGCCAGACATGGCCTGGAGCCCCCCCGTGGTCTCTCCCCAGCTGGCCAACCTCCCACGTCCCTCCCCGGCCTCGATTGTGCACGGGTGGGATCCCTAGGCCTGGCCTGTGCCCTCTCGGAATCTGGGACCCCTTGGAGGATGTTGGAGAGCCAGTTTCAGCCTGATCCCGCAGGCCAGACTGAGGGACCCCACTGATGCACGAAATCATGCACTGGGCATCTAGTAATATAATGGTTAAAAGGATGGATTCTTAGAGACAGACAAATTTAAAACCCTAAGTCTGCAATTGATACTATATGACTGAAGCAAATGATTTAGCCTTTCAGCTTCTCCATAAAATCATCATAATAGTAGTGATCATCCTTAGAATTAAGAGTTAAGTTTTTAGTAATATATGAAACAATAAAGTATCTGGGCTATGGTTAGTGCTCAATGAAGATTACACATAATCATTAGCAAATTCAAAAAGTTGGCCTTTCTTCTGCTTTTATCATTTAGCTATGAGCATCTAATTATTTGTTATCCTTAGCACTTAGCTTTTAACATTTCCTTAATTTGATAATTTCTGTACATCAAATTTTTAAAAATTTCATTTACTTTCTTCAAAAATATCCATTTAGTTGAATTTTAATATCACATTTTTAATTTCCATCTAAAATATTAAACTAAATAAACTTATTTAAAAAAATATATTGTTAATGTTCTTAGAGAAGAATGGAGAGGGAAAGAGAGATAGAAACATCAATGATGAGAGAAAAATCATTGATTGGCTGCCTCCTGCCCCACACTGAGGGTTGAGCCCACAACCCAGGCATGTGACCTGACTGGGAATTGAACCATGACCTCCTGGTTCATAGGTCAATGCCCAACAACTGAGCCATGTTGGCCGAGCAATAAACTTATTTTTGAAATTTGTAATCTCATTTGCTATAGAGTGGAATTGAATAGATTTTATCCTATGTAATAAAACCCTAATATGCAAATACACTGAACAATGGAACAACCGGTTGCTATGACATGCACTGAACACCAGGGCGCAGACACTCAACCAGGAGCTGCCCCCTGGTGGTAAGTGCACTCTCACAAGGGGGAGCACAGCTCAGCCAGAATCTGGGCTCACAGCTGGAGAGCGCAGTGGTGGTGGTGGGAGCCTCTCCCACCTCCACAGCACTAAGGAGCAATGAGCCCTGCTTCTGGCTGAGTGGCGCTTATCCTGAGCGGCCTCTCCCATCTCTGCTGCAGGTGGGTGGTAAGGAGCGAGAGCCCCAGACTGCAAGAGGGAGGTCTGACTGCCAGCTTAGACCCTTGGGGAATCGGGCCTAAGCAGGCAGGCAGACATCCCCTAAGGGGTTCTGGACTGAGAGAGGGTCCATCCCCTACCCAGTGCATGAATTTTGTGCACTGATCTTCTAGTATGATAATAATAAGGTACATTTATGTATAAAGTCAATGAGAAGTGATCTTAAAAGCATAAAATCTTGTTATTAAATATTATTTTGTTGCCAAATTGCTATTTCCATGAATATTTGAAATTACTTACTTAACTTACAAATTTTATGCACAACTATAGGCATTATGCAGATTCCATGCTCTACCACAGTATGCTTTCTCTTCATCAAATTAACTAATATATTCTGGAACTGCCTATATTTTAAATAAACCACCTTTATTTTACATAAGATTCTATTTAAAGATTACCTGGAAATCATTGTGAGACTTTGGATTTAAAATGACAGATTAAGCTAACAAATTAGCTTCCCATTCTCTCTCACAAACAAACTGAAATATAGTGAAAAACTATTAAAATGAATAAGTTTACAATAATGTGGAGAACAAGGACTGATGCACTAGTTAATTTTAGTGAATTCCTGGAGGAGAACAAATGGGTAGGATATACTAACACATTATTCTGAAAAATGAGATATAAATCTCAGTGAACAACAAAGAAAATTCTAGTGAGGAACAGAACTGTCTGGTTTGGGGTTTGTTTGTTTGTTTGTGTCTTAGTACATATGAATCCCCGAGGTTAACAGAAATGAAAAGTTAAGTTAAGTAGGATGGACATTGAGGGAGATAAGAACAGTTTATAAAATGGCATCATTGGTTGGTTGGCTGGTTTTTGTTACCCTTCTTCTCTAACCAACATGGAGCAAAGAGATGGTTTACATCCACATTGAAATAAGATATAAGCTTTCTAAGAAATTAGAAGGCCTACATAGTTTTTCCTGTTTTTTTATTTATTTATTTATCAAAAGGATGCTTTTCTTATTTGCCTGTCTGATTCCTACATGTGTCAGCTGAGATATCTCTCATTCTGTAGGGATTTTTTCCTAAACACAAAGCTGAAGTTTACCTCTAAATTAGGGGATAGTGGAGGCAATTGTATTCATAGATATAAACAAACAAAATAAACTCATGATACGTGTGAAAAAATTGGTTACCAGAAAGTAACTAAGTTAAGATTAGAAAACTGAACTCATAAGATAATACCTTGGTACAATGAAGACAAAATTATTTTAAATAAATTCTAAATTGTACGCTTGTTATATTTATGAAGAACTTAGGTCCACCAAGTAAAAACATTTCATTATAAAAGAAGGATAATTGGAAACCCCAAAATAATCTATGTAACAAAAATATAGGGTCTAGGAGACTAGGAAGTGACTGCTTAGAAGGTATGAGATTTTGAGTTGATGAAGACATTTTAGAAATAGAAATCATGGTGGCACATTAATAATGTACTGAATTTCATTGAAGTGTATATTTTAAAAAAGGAAAAGAAAAAAAATAAAGCAATGAGACATAGAAATTTGGATCTCTTTGATTTTGTTTCTCTTCTGTTATCATGAAATTTTCCTACATAAAGAAAAATTACCCTCATTGCTTCTGGAGAGGGGATATAAGCAGATCAGATAATTGTGAAAGACTTATTCATTTGTATTTAAAGAAACTTGCACAGATATTTAAGTTGGTTCCTTTGTTATTGTCATTGGTTGTTAAGTGTTATAATGAATACTATTGTACATATATCTTCATATATTTCTAAGAGTACATCTACTGGGTAGAGTGAATTGCTACATCAACTATTATTTTTGTTGTTATTTTTTATTACTTTTCACTAAAAATGCACTTCAAAATCCCTTGACAAAGTACCAAGCTTTTTCCTTTTTACAAGTTTCATTAAAAAAGAACAAATTGCTTTATTATCATTTTTGTTGTTTTGAGTGAAATAGAGAATCTATTCTTACGTTAGCAGCCAGAAAAGATTTTTGGAATGGTGATAGTGTGAAATTTTTGAAATATCAATGTGATAAGTTAGAGCATGTAAATAAGGCAAAAACAGGAATTCTATTTAACTGGGCTCTGTAAGGTTAGCTCTTACCTTTGTATGTATGTTCCTGCTCATTTTGATATTTGTAAAGTATCATTCATTGTAAACCTGAGATATCCTAGCATAATAACTAGAACTAACATATATCAATACAGAGTTGTAGAGTTTAATTGGACTGCATTGATACTTTTAAAACCCAATATGGTCCTAGCTGGTTAGGCTCAGTGGATAGAGCGTTAGCCTGTGGACCAAAGGGTTCCAGGTTTGATTCCGGTCAAGGGCATGTACCTTGGTTGCAGGTTCCTTCCAGGCCTGGGCCATGGTTGGGGCGAGTGCAGGAGGCAACCAATCGATGTGTTTCTCTCACACCAATGTTTCTCTCTGTCTTTCCCTCTCTCTTCCACTCTCCCTAAAAATCAATGGAAAAATATCCTCAGGTGAGGATTAAAAAAAAATAATAATAAAATTTAAATTAAAAAAATAAATAAAAAGCAAAATGTCCTTTGCCTGATACCTGTGCTCATTATTTCTTTTCACTCCTTTTCCTTTTTTTTTTTTTTTTTTTTTTTTTGCTAACATAAGGATCCTAGATTTCTTTTTTTCTGTCTTCTGCTGATTTTATTTGTGGGTTGAAAAAGAAAGTTTATATATGTATATGTGGATATATTATGTGTGTTATATATCTTATATCCATGTATACATATACAAATACCTTTTTCCAGGTAAGTCATATGAGTCTCAATTTCTTAATACCAAAACCAATTTTAAATTCAAATGACACTTTTAAATTAAAATAAAACTATAGCCCTAGCTGGTTTGGCTTAGTGGATAGTGCATCAACCTGCGGACTGAAGGATCCCAGGTTTGATTTTGGCCAAGGGCACATTCTAGGATTGTGAGCTTGATTTCCAATAGGGGGTGTGCAGGAGGCTGCTGATCAATGATTTTTCTCATCATTGATGTTTCTATCTCCCTCTTCTTTCCTTTCTAAAATTGATAAAAATATGTTTAAAAAATAAAAAATAAAAAGATTAAAATAAAATAAAGCTAAAATGTAGTAGTAAAACTTGAGTTCTAATAATTTAAGATACATTAGGCTTTTGTTTTTATGAAAATGTTACAAATCTAAATAGTCATTGTCTTTTTGTCTAGACGTACAAGTCAACTTATAGTTACTAATCTAAATTATATTTCTTTATAATCAATTAAAGTTTTTCAAAAAGCTTAGCGAAGAAATAACCATGAGGCACATTGTTTACCAGTAAAGAATACTCCCCATGGATCTAGTCATAGTTTTTCTAACAGCTTACCTAACCTCAGAAATGTGTGAGGAAAAACAACCTCCCTGCACCGATATATGTACATACACATGCTGTGTGTGGTTCCGTATGTCCTATAAGTGGTTTTCCCAATATTGTGTTGCTTGGACAGTCATGATCAAGCTTCATTAAGTTATATCATACTTATCAGGCTTGTTAGCTTAAAATAAATGTAGAAAATAACTAAACCATCGCAACAACTCCAAGGAAGGATGATAGGATAATTGAGTGCACCCTGAAGTTTTTGCATTAGTAATCAGAACCTTCATTTCTTTGCCTTCACTGAATTCTCTTTCCATACATTTACATAGACTAGACCTTATTCATATGCCAAGAAAACACATTTTGCAAATTTGACCTTGTTCTATATACTGTATACACATTAAAAATGTTTTTTTCTTATAAATGTTGCAAGTGCTCCAGTGACTCAAATACCAACTGTAAATACAATAGGGATGAATGGTCCTGGATCTTCACATATAATTCAAATTAAATAGCAACAAACACTTTCATTTTCTCTAAAATTCCAATGTATGGTGTTAGCAGTAAAAAGCTCAGAAATGCTACTGACAAGAGAGGCCATTCTTATCATAATTTTTACACCTTTGTTTCCTTTTATTCTATGTAGTTCCTTTGGACATAAATGCAAACCCTGCTTCCTTTTAGCTTTATGCAAAGCTAATATGTGAGCCTCTACTTCTAGCCTTGACCAGAAAGTCAGAAGATATGTGCGCTGCCTTACTCCAGCATTGTTCACCATGAAAACGGTCAAGATGAAGCACATATTACACCACGAGTGAATGACATGAGAGAAAATGAGGATTCACTCTTCGGTCATCGTATATCTCGTAGAACACAAACAAAGATAGAGCCTTGAATACATCAGTTTCAAGAGGCAATTTTTATATTCCAGGGAGTGCTATCAATAGCAATTTCACCCCAACTTTGAGGAAATACCTCCTCAGTAGGAACAGCTTTAAATAGCGTTATTCATTGTGTTTTCAGTGCACAAAATTCATGAAATATAAAACCTGCAAGTCAATAAGAAGGGAATTTAGAATGAATCGTTATTATGCAACATATTTGCATATGTTTCTAAAATCAACTGCATGGCTGAGATACTTTGACAATAGAGTTGTCCTTGTAATATTTGCTTGTGATGCTTAATCTTTTAAAAAAGGTACTCTCATTGCTCTACATGTGTGTGCGCGTGCGTGTGTGTGTGTGTGTGTGTGTGTGTGTGTGTGTGTACATTTGCCTGCACTCCTCTTCAGATTGTTAACTGCAGCAAGGTAGTATTAAGTTTATCTTTTAATCCAACTTTGAAGTGATAACTGTTCATGAGACATGGCTTCAAATATTGAATGTGCTCTCTTTATTAGCTCTATACTATGTTTTATGTTAATAGCATAAGAAATTAAAAAATTAAGCTACCAAGATCTAAAACATCTGTGGACAATTCTACTGGATATCTCATTGCCTAAATAGTATGTTATTTTCTTTTTTTACATTAGTTTTCAATCACCTGTATGGCATCAATTATATTTTCTATTATTTTACTAAAGAAGTTACCTGACATTTGGCAGTGTGAACCATATTCACTGTTGATTCACAGTTGAAACTAAATTTATATTTGTCACATTTAATTATAGAATATTATCCATCAATTTCAAACCCTTCTAGAACCAAAGCTTTTCAAGTGATTCTAATCAATTTCACTGATTCGAGTGTGTCTTTGTGCTAATATACTTCAGGGAACATGGTTTAATAAATATTTCCTTTAATGGTTTCCTTTCATTTTGTTTTATGATATTATCTATTTTAATATGAATAAATTTTAGGTTCAAAACAGTGTTTATAATGCATTTTTGCAATTTAAAATACATCGAAAAATCAACAAAATAACATGTAATGTTTATATTATTTAATACAGCTTAATTTTATCTAAGCATGCCATATAACATATTTTAAATTTAAATTTTCCCTTTCTGTTACATTTTTAAGATCACATTTTCATGTTAAGGAAAGGCCACCTCAAGTGAGCAAAATGATTGATGGTTTTGTACTTATAAAGATAAATAAGCAAATACGCTAACATGTGATTTGTTTTCCCTTCATAAAACTCTGCTAAAGCAGTTCAATGGGTTTGGAAGATATCTGCCTGTTCATTTTTATCTCTCTCTTGCAGTAATTATAATAATGACGCTAGCATCACAGAATCCTCTGCTCAAAAACCTTGCCTAAATTCAACATTGAATCGAGTGCTGATATGAGCAGAGGGAGAGGGGGAAAGGAATCTGTATTTTCAAAGAATAAGCAGTTTGAATAGATATGACAGAAATACTTTTTTATAAAATGCAGTAAAAGCAAAGTAGCGGTGTGATATTTATTTTACATAACTGTTATATACAGAATAATAAAAGTTTAGAAAGTTTAAAAGATAACTGGTGGGACTGCCTTCTGCCCTCTTACACTCACCGATGCACTGGAGGTGTACAAAATTGCCCTGGAAAGAAGACAGTGATTATGGATCTCATGGGTGCTTGCGGAGTTGTGACTGGCAGGGCAGAAGTGTGACTGTAGAGATGTGTCGGTCCAGACAAGAAGTGAATAGAACATGTTTACAAATGGCTCCTGCCTTTTTTCACCTGAAAGTTTGAGTTCTTTGCCAGGAAGGAAACAGAGGGTCTTCGCAGTTCTTGACATGCTAGAGGACATCCAAATGCCAACAATTCCGTCCTTAAAAGTGACTGATTTAGCTACCTTCTATGATATAAAGCCCTTGCAAGCTCTACTTAATATAATAAGACAGGAAACAAAATTTTTAAGTGTAGCTTTGGGGGGGCAAAGAGAGCTTACTGTGACGTAGCACTTCAGGAAACTTTTTTAAATCTTACAATATTGCAGTACTTAGTGGTGCATGCAATCTGCATATTCACACTTTGCTATGTTTCTCAAAAGCAATCTTGGAATTGGGATTTCTGTCCTTATGAAGTAGTTGCATTAAAATTATACTCACAGAGAATAATTACAAACATATGGCCGAAACAAACACACATAGAGACTGATAAACATGAGACTGGACAGTTTGAGGATAATTTGATAACACTGGACATCAACCCATAGAGGAGGAGTGCAAAAGGCTATGATCCTAAGTTAAGCTTTAGCCATTCTTTATTCTGGCATTGATGGAATTTTCAAAAATAAGTATTTAATTTATTTCTATGAAAGCTGAGTTCTTCATTTAAACAAAATATTGCTGAACTCTGTTGAATACAAGGCATTACTAAAAGTCAAAACATATAATAATAAAATCCTGAAGTTTATGACAGTCTAATGGTGAACACACTTTTTAAAAATTGTGGTAAAACATATATAATGTTCAGCTTGCAATTTTTACTATTTTTAAGTGTAAAATTCAATGTCATTAAGTATATTCACATAGTTGTGCAGCCATTATTACCATCCATCTGTAGGTCTTTTTCATCTTCCCAAACTGAAATTCTGTATCAATAAACAGTCAGTGCCTATTCTCCCTACAGAGGCTGCTTTCTGGTTATGGGGATGGGGAAAATATGTAATCAGATGTCAAAAAGAGAGAAGCAGTATTGTTGGGCTGAGAGGATAGTGTTAGAGTTTGAGTCTGCCTGAGTGATTATAAACTGGAGGACACAATTTTAGGGAGGAGGGAATCACAGAGAGTTGATCCCCCAAATGTCTTTTAACATTCCCCAAATGTTTAGTTGATGTGCACTAAATACAGCTCCATGCAAGACAGATAACATCAGCAAGAAAGCTAAGAAACTGAACAGAGATTTCATCAGCAGGGAACAAAAATGAGAGTTGAATCCTTGCCAAGTTAGTGTGGGTATGCAAGTACTCCAAGTATATAGTTCTCAAGAAGGGACAAGTCCTAGAAGTGGCAATAAGATGGAAATAGTTCTGCCATAATATAAAATCTTTACAAACTGAAAGTGACTAAACAAATTCATGAAATGGTGATCATTGGTAAAATTGCTGGATGATGTACAGAACTTCTGTGCACAATTTGAGTGATCCTCCAAAGATTTAATTTTTTTCAAAATAAACTTAAAAGAAATACTATACGGGTATTGATTGGGAGGGCATTTAATCCTTAGATTTTTTTTAGTCTTCTAATCTCCAAGCACATTGTATTTCTCTATTTAAGTCTCCTTTAATGTCTCTAGTATTTGTAGTTTAACATGGATCTGTGAGCGTTCCATGGGATTTGGGGCATTTTTATTCATAGTAATTCTGGTTTTTAGTGGTTTAATTCTACATTTCCTAATGAGTTGAGCACTTTGTCATATATATATATATATATATATATATATATATATATATATATATATTCCAGCAGGAGATTTGGATATCATTTTTTTGTGAAGTACTTAGCTAATCTTATTGCCAATTTTCTATTTACCTGTTCATATTTTTCTTATTGTGTTATAGACTTCTGTAGGCCTGTGAATGTTTGTCCTATATATTATTACATGTATTATATGCACTAAAGTTAGCTTCTCCCATTTGTAGAGATCATATCCATTTATACCTCTAGATGACTACTTCAGCACCTATAACCTAAGAATTAGAAAACTGTCTAATATAATTATAGCAAAATCACAAAATTAAAAAAATAACAATATAATGATATATAACACCAGAGGCCCAGTGCACGAATTTGTGCATGGGTGGGGTCCAGCCGACCGGGCCCCAATCGGGGCAAATCAAGGCTGGGCCTGTCAGGAGGAGGAAACAGTGGGAGGTTAGCCTGCCAGCCTACCCTGATCAGGGCTGGGCTGGCTGGGGGAAGGAGCCATGGATGATTGGCCAGTGGCCCCACCCCCAATCAGGGTGGGGGGGCAATCGAGAGTCAACGGACAAGGGAGGGGCAATGGGAGGTTGACTGGCCAGCCTCACCCCCCATTGATCTGTGGAGGAGCTGGCTGGGGGAGGGGCCGCAGGCCAATTGGGGTGGTGGGGGCTAATCAGGGGTGGGGTCAGCTATGGAGAGGGGCTATGGGTGGTGGGCCAGCTGGCCCCACCCCCTAATGAGTAGGGGACCCATCGCGGGGTGGGGCTGTAGGAGGTCGGTCAGCCGGCTTCACCCCCTATTAGAGTGGGGGTGGGCGATCAGGTGCAGGGCAGACCGGGGAGAGCAGCTGTGGGCTGATTGGGGTGGTGGGGCCCCATTGAAGGTGGGGCTAGCCATGGGGAGGGGCTTCACAAGGTTGACTGTCCATCCCCGCCCCCTATCAGGGTAGGGGGGGCAATCAGGGCTCAGGCCAGCAGGGGGAGGGGCTGTGGGCCTATTGGCGTAATGGGGGCCCATCAGGGTGGGGCCAGCTGGGGGAGAAGGGCTGTGGGAGGTTGGCCTGCCGGCTCCACACCTGATCGGCCTGTCCATTGGCCACAGTGGGCATCATAGTGACAGGTCTTTGTGGTCCTTATGGTGTTCTGGTTGCTGGCTTTATATATATATATATAGTCCATTTTTAAATATGTCAATTATTCTAATAATATTTTTATGGTAACTTTCCACTTAAATTCAGAATTTAATCCAGAATCACATCTTTTCTTACAGAGGCATCATTTTAAACTCTTTAATCTGAAATAGTTTCTGAGACTAATGAAAATTGAAAAGCTAATTTTTTAAAAATATATTTTATTGGTTTTTTACAGAGAGGAAGGGAGAGAGATAAAGAGTTAGAAACATCTATGAGAGAGAAACATCAATCAGCTGACTCCTGCACATCTCCTACTGGGGTTGTGCCCGCAACCCAGGTACATGCCCCCGACCGGAATCGAACCTGGGACCTTTCAGTCCGCAGGCCGACGCTCTATCCACTGAGCCAAACCGGTTTCGGCTGAAAAGCTAATTTTAAAAAATTTATGAAAATGCAAAAGGCCTCAAAATCCATAGTGATCTTGAAGAAGAGGAACACAGTTAGGGAACTTAAATGACTAGATTAAAAAATTAAATATTGCTTCAATAATTAAGGCAGCTTCATATTACCACATAAACAAAAATGTCAACATAATGACTAGAAATGCATGAACAACATAAAGAGACACATGAATTTTTAAAAAGGCCACTGGAATTAGATACCTAAGTGACTTTTTAAAAATAATGATGAGTATGTATGGGTGGACTTGATGTTCTATAAGTTTGGAAATAGAGGAAAAAAATGTTGGAGTATTTGAAATAGTACAAAAGCACTGAAATAGGACATCAGGAAAAATCACACATAATTTGGTAATCATACTAATGAACATTTTCTACCACACTTACATTTTTGAATGGTTTAACAGTTATTTATATTTCAGAGGGGCAGGGAAAGCTCTCTAAAATTTTAAATGCAAATGTTTCTGGGAGTAGTTACAATTTCATATTCAGTCAGACTTTGTTTAATCCTATCTTTTAATCATGGATACCTCTTTTTAATTATCTGTATCAAGGACATATCATATTTTGGAGTGAAAGCGAAATTAAAATATCTGCTGTTTAAGGGCATAGAACAAAATGGGAGGGGCTTGGTTGCAATCAGGGCACTGAGTATAATGGGAATACAGGAAAAGTACTGAATTTGGTGCAACATGTGTCCGGAGAAGGGAATATACTTATTTTAAAGTTTATCTGCTCTTCCTGTGTGATTCATCATGTCAGTTTCTCAGGACCCAGATTATATATGCTCAATAAAGTTCTCTTAAGAGAGCAGCTGAATGCTAATTGTGAGTAAATATATGATGTCACACATTTTGAAGAACTGAAACCCAAAACGGATTCAAAGGTCACAGATTCTAGATAGTAGACCAATGTTAATTAAAATTGGACATAAGTAAGATTTTGATAAGTGACATAACTTTGATGGGGAATTCTAGCTGGGGTGAATGGAGATAGATCGGCTTTACGTAAGAGGATTAATTTGAGATTAGACTTAAAACAAAGGAGAAGAGATGACATTATGGTAAGGGTGCTTAGAAATTTCCTATAAAAAAGGCCTGTGAACATAATGAAAGTAGAGGTCAAGAATATGGAAGAAAAAAAGTCTCATTATGCCTAGAGCTAAGGCTGCATAGTTATGGGGACACAGGCTGGAATGTACAGTGGTAATGAATGCTTTGATTTCTATTTAAGTAAATTTGAGGGTGGTTGTTGATTTTTTCTATAGCCATTTTGGCCAAGATATTGGTATTGTTCAAGAAACAGTGTGTAGTATGGTTTGAGAATTAAAGTACGTAAAAGGCTAGTGTAGCATGCAGTGATGTGATAATACAGTACTGGCAGTAAGAATAAAATAATAGCTCTCTAATATAAAAGCTGGCTTTTAAATAACTCGGTGTGAAGTAAGTATTTGTGCATTGTCCTGAGGACTTAGGTTAATGCTTAATATTTTCCTCATGTGTTTCTAGTTTTTTTTTTTTTTTTTAAAAACAACCTATAAAGAGAATTTTGGGATACAATGTGCTTTTAAATCAGAAGCAGCTGCTACATGTACTGCACCATAAGTAATGACATTATAAAACCTTTATAAATGTAATTTATTTTGGTTCTGAAAAACACTGCAACACTATAAAAATTTATCAAACATCCTCAGGAAATGTGAGACTTTATTTCTGTGTTTATATACTTCAAACTGCCATATCCTAAAGCCTAAGGGAAAACTCCCTATCCAAATACATTATTTTATGTATGTTTTGGGGAAATATCAATGTTTAGGGCATAAGTCAACATACATAAGTGCAAAAGCTTAATTACTCAACAAATTGATTTCTCAATATAATATAAACCAGACTCCTATCTGTTTTGCTGTTGGTATCTGTATTTTCATTGTTTTAGTTAACATCTAAACTAATTGTATCTAATTATAACCAAGAGCCCAATAAATGTTAAAATCCCCTCCCATTCTAGGATTCTATGATTACACTCATGATGATTTAAGCTATGAAATGTCTTTATTAAAACTATTAAAAACTTAGAGCTAAGTCTGCAAAATGATATTTTATATTTAGATAATGACTACTTATACGTAGTTCTAGGACACTATGTCGATTGCCCTAAGCAAAATGAGTGCTAAACACATATCTTTGAATTAAAATATAATGGTCAATTAAGTTGATATGTCAAAGTTATTTTATGACTACTAATGTTTTCCTTTAAAAAAAAAAACACTACTCCTGTAAGTTTGTCTACTCTTCATACAATAAATGTGTTTTAATAATCAGATAGTAAAATAAAGTATTTATATTATGCTTAATTCTCAATATTAATAGACATATGACCAGTTAATTATTAATCCTTGACCATTAGGGATTCCACAAGATCTAGATCTAATATCCAAAAAATAAAATGCATATAAAGATTCTCTAACAGAATAATAGAAGCCTTTGCTATGCTCTTTGTATTGTGGAATTGTGCACCTAAAACCTGTATAATTTTGTTAACCAGCATTACCCAAAATTCACTAAAAGAAAACAAATATATTTTAATTCTTCTCTTGTGCTGTATTACTAGATTTCATAAGTAATTCATCACAGGTGTCTATTCAAATTATAGGGAAACTACATAGTAGTTTCTGTGACTTTATAATCCTCTTTGTAAGAACCAAAGGTTTCTCTTGATATAGAAAACAGAATTGGTAAATATCCGATAGTTTTGTCAAGAGTGAGCAACCAAATTTCAGACGGCATTGTGAAAAACAAAAATTGCTCTTAATTTCAACATTGCAGATTTTTCTTCCCTGTCTTGCAAACATCTAAAATGACATAAGGAAACATTCTAAAGAATTTTCCTTATGAAAATATCATTGTGATTAATTTTCTTGTTCTTCCAGTCCATCCCATCCAGACAATGAAAGCAAATTTGTCAACTTAGACTGTGCTAAACAACTCGGCATGGTATTCTGGACCTTTCACATTAATGATCTTATCTTTTTCCCATTGGACGTGTGTGTGTGTGTGTGTGTGTGTGTGTGTGTGTGTGTGTGTGTGTGTGTCTTTTATCATGTCATATGCAATTCTACCTGTTTGGATTATCCACATGCAAATTTTTATTACATTTTTACTAGACCCTCCTGCCCACAGACAGGTTTCTTCACACTCTTAGAAAATATCTGAACTTTGGAGTTAAAGAAATTTTAATGATAATTTCATTTAAACTGGCAAGAATGTAAGGTATGTGAAGTTTAATTGACTTCTAACTTCTTCATAATTACTAAATGGTGCAATCAGGACTGAACCTTGTAAGTTGTATGTTTGTCTGTGCACATGTAGATTTTATTAATCTGGCAAGTACTCCCCAGCCAGTGTCGCTCAGTGGTTGAGTGTCAAACTATGAACCAGGAGGTTACAGTTCCATTCCGGGTCAGGGCACGTGCCCAGGTTGTGGGCTGCATCCCCAGTAGGGGGTGTGCAAGAGGCAGCCGATCAATGATTCTTTCTCATCATTGATGTTTCTATCTCTCTCTCCCTCTCCCTTCCTCTCTGAACTCAATAAAAATATTTAAAAAATATTTCTAGCACTACTTTATTTGTTCAAAACTGCTTCCTCTAATTTCAGAATTAAGTCCTAGATTTTACATTCAAGGATTATACCTTTCTGAATTTATAAAATTATAAAATTCTATATCACTTATAAATTAATATAGGCATTATTTTCTGGAACTCCTAGTTTCTGTAAAACTAAGAAAATATTTGTGAACATCTCTTTGCATTAGAAGCTACCTATTTTTACCCAGTCCTGGTAGTATATGGTAAATATGGTAGGCCTTTATTTCACATGGGATATTGCCAGTGCAATAGAACTGGGAAGACTAGGTTTGTGTTCAGACAGAGCAGCCAGGACAATGTGATCAAAAAGACAATCTGTTATTGTACAAGCAGTTCCATCCTCATTACAATTCATATGTTCAACCAAGTTCAGAGGCAAGATTCTAGCTAGTCTCTGTATACTAATTAATAATAATGTCAAAGCCAGGAGAGCAGGTTAGGAGAGAGTTTATAAACCCTATGAACTTAAGAAATGCTAAAAATAATTGGAAGCCCACTTTTATAATGAAGTAGATATGTGGGGTTGGCGTATATAAGACAAGATCCTATTGCAAAACAGAGAAAGTGTGCTTTTCAGAAAGTAGTACAGGTGTTTATATTAAAAGTTCTCTTTCATATACATATTGTTTTCCATAAATACTATAAAATAATGGACACGCAGATTTGATGTGATTATCTTCATTTGAGAAAATTTCTGAATACTATATATGGGTTTTCCATCTTGACTCATGTCAAAAATAAATAGGCACAGGAAACTGAACACCTTACCTTGTCCATAGCTAAAAAAAAATAGTTGTTTTTTTTTTCTCAAGAGAAGTGATAATAATTTATGAAAAGTAGTTAAAACTATACACACTGCTAGTAGCTATCATTGACAGATTACAGAACTAATTCAAAATGGTACGGAAAGATCTAAAGCATATGTATGTTTTAAATTTTCAGAATAATATTGTCAAGGTCCATCCATCCATGTTGTTGTAAATATCAGTAATTCATCTTTTCTTATGGCTGTGTAAGAATCTATGGTGGACAAAGAATCTAATATACAGATCATGTAGCACAGAAATGTATGTTTGAAACCTATATGGTTCTTTTAATCAATGTAACCTCAATAATTTTAATAAAAAATAAAATAAAATGTATATGCAGTAATAGTGGTCAATCAATCAATACACACTCAATTTTTATGAGAAAGAATTTTTGTTTACAGCCAAAAATAAATGCTTGTAGTGGAGCCTTGGTTGCCTTAAGATTACAAGTATCTCTTTTTATCTGTGGTTATTCTTCTGTATCTGTGAATCTCCCAGGATGAAACCTTTTATATAAGGCCCCATGAACTGAATGTGCCCTTTATACACAGCTTGAGAAAAAGAATCATAAAGCAATTTCAAGTTCTTAGATACAAACATTTGTCAGTTGAACTTGAAATATCACGATGTTAGTTATTAACTATGGAATGAAAAGTGATGTTAAGTGAGGGATGCTGTAGGATGCCATATGACTAACCTGAAGAGAAATAAGAGATAAAAAAGAGTCATCAGGTGAACCGTATGGGGCAAGATGCATATGACCTATGGAACCAGAGGACAGATATTTCAAAGAAAGTGAAAGTAATAGGCTTTTGATAAAATAGGCTGCATTTGGAAAAACATAATATCACACACACTAAAGAAGAATCTGGTCAAGATTTTGGAAATTTCACAGATAAATGTATGTGATTTAAAAGCAATAGGCATAACTTTTGTGATATCAGGTACCTTTTTGTTTATATTTTTGGCCTCTTCTTATTTGACTGATGTTGCAGTGAACTAAACAATACTCATTTCATTGCAATCACCTCTAGTATCATATGCCAAGAACCAAGAAAAATATATGCGTTTCTATGGACAATGTTAGTATTCATAATTGTTTATTTTTTATTCTCATGATTTGAAATGAGTGGGCATAAATGGGGGGGGTAAAGCACAGAGAACATAGGACTTGCTGGTATATAAAACAGCATAAATGAGATTGGTACGGGCAGATAGATAAGTAGAAAACTTTGGATATCAGAAAGATCATGTCACATAATCTGTGACACAGAGGAAAGGAGAGAGGTTGAATGAATGTTTGCTGAAAATTGAATGCAAGAAGTGTTAAGTATTTTCCATTGACATTTGCTCCCAACTGCTAATGAGCAGCAGCTACAAAGTACTTCAGGTGAATGAGCAACATCATCCTGCTACTAGAATGCTATTAAAGCTTTCTAAAGGTAGTTTCTTTCTTCTACTTCTTTTTCTCTTTTTCCTCAAATCTGTGGGTCTGAATTGTAGGCAGGAAGTTGTTCAGTTTGACTGAGATTAAGAAGTAGAAGCGCCCACTTGGAGTGGTCAGTGGCTGAGTGTCCACCTATGAACCAGGAGGTGATGGTTCAACTCCTGGTCAGGACACATGCTGGGTGGTGGGCTTGATCCCCAGTGTGGGGCATGCAGGAGGCAGCCGATCAATAATTATCTCTCATCATTGATGTTTCTATCTCTCTCCCTCTCCCTTCCTCTCTGAAATCAATAAAAATATTTTTTAAAAAGAAATAGGACTATCTAGAAGTATTTTTTTCTTATACATATCATACTACTCTTAATTATAATAAATTATTCATTAGTAGAGACCAACATAATTTAGTAATTTTTGGCATATTATAATTGTACTTTGTATTGCCTCCTATAGCACACTAGTTATTATTTACCCATGACTTTAAATTAAATTTCAAAGAAACTTTTAATCTTTTAGATGCATACACATACAATTAAAATCATACTTACCTGATTAATAATGAATCAATTCTACATATAACTAATTTTATTTTGAGACATACTATGAATACTGACCTACACTGAGCTACCTGAACAAATCACATTCCCTACCATACTCTACTGAAATGTCATGCCTTTTGCACACCGCAATGAGTCAAATATTGTTTGAATAATCATTAGTGATGTCAAAAGCCACTGTAAAATATAAACCACTTCCAGCCTCTACATTATCATATAAAAATTCTTACCTTGCCTACATATTGTGTATCTGTACCTGTGTACTCTTCCAACAAAAAGAACTGATTCCACATCCAGCCACGCTTGGTGCGATGTAGCATTTTACCATCATCTTTTGTCAAACTCATCATCCTTTTACTTGGTAAATCACTGTTAGCTTTTTCTTGTAATGGGATAGCATCAACTGCATAAAACATATAGGTCCAGATGAATAGTGGTAGGCAATGGTAAGTCCTCATTATTTGCGGCTTCAGCAGGATATCAAATTCAATGTACCGTCTATTTCCCCTGAGGAGTAGGGGGAGAAAATGCTTTATTAGGTTGTGTCTCACTTTCAAATGATCTGTAAACTGTAAAACTTTTCTAAATGTTATTTATATTATTTTCCATGTTACATCAGTGAACTATTCTTAAAAACTTATATAGGCAAGTCGGAAGACATATATATCACAATTAAAGTATATAGGAAGTTAATGACTGACTTAAATATAATTATATTGCAGCATATAAATGTGAATATACTTGTAATTTAAAATAATAGATATTTTCAGAAAATAATCTCTACAATACATCAAAGATCATAGAGGCCGTAAGTATATTATTAAAATATGCATATATATGAACCTATGTACTTTACAGAAAACTGTTTTCTGCCCACAATCTACTACATTTTACTAGCTGTTTCTTCTCTTTCTCCTCCTCTTGTTTTTCTTCTACCTCCTCTTGTTCTTCTGTAATAAGCTGAGATGGTGTCCCAAGGAAAACTCAATGATACCAAATATACTTTGGATTGTGTCTTGCAATACATAGTGCCATACCATGCTGATCTTTACAATTGATAGCTATTATTCCCCCCGACAATCAGATGAGTGAGTCACTCAAATTTATTTGAGAATGAGTTGAACATGCTCTGAATGGAAACATTTTACCTAATAATTTAAAAACAACAACACATTCATTTCCTAACAAGAAAGAAGAGCACACAGATGGGTACTGTGAAACTTGGTGTGGGATACCTTGATCCAGTTTTTGAAACAAAGAATGTCTCTCTGTTGCGATAGTAAGTGGAATCTTCTTGAAGTAAAAACAGTAACTCATTGGTATCTCAATTAATTTTATTTATTAGCATATTGGTTTAAATTTATAAGGCATTTAATTTAGTAGATGTGAGATCATAATACTGCTGCTGCTGATGATGATGATAATTATTTGGTAAGCAATAGAAACCCATCTCAAACTAGGGTAGGCAAAAGAAGAATTAATTGAATTATACAATCACATTAAGTGTGGAAAGGAAAGAATGAAAGAGGTAAAGAGCTACTGGGCATCTCCTGCTCATGAAAACTAGAATCGGCGGGGTTGAGTACTTGAGTACTATGCTCTGTCTCTGATTCTGTCTCTCTTCTCTTTCTTGCTTTGAACCAAGCTTTCTCAACCTGATGAAATATTGGAATTTATGGAGTTCAGATTTAATATGTTCCAATCCAGAAAACAACCAATAGTTATTTCTAACTTGTTTGAAAAGTCCTGGTAATGGATTCAGATTTACCTGGCTTAACCCAAATGCTCAATGCTGGAACATCCTAGATAGTAAAAGGCTAATATGCAAACCAACTTAATGGTATAACGACTGGTCGCTATTTCACACACTGACCACCAGGGGGCAGATGCTCAATTCAGGAGCTGCCCCCTGGTGGTCACTGTGGTCCCACAGGAGGAGCACCGCTCAGCCAGAAGCCAGGCTCACAGGCTGAGGGACCCCCCTGAGTGCATGAATTTTGTGCACCGGACCTCTAGTACACCTATAATTCAATTGCATTTATCAGGGCATAAAGACCAAATATAAACTTCTAGCGTGGCTTATTCCTAATTATCTGTGAGGCTTTGGGATATTTACCCACATTACTAGGACTTAACTACTCTTTCTATCAAAGGAATATAATTAATACCTGATTCCCAAGTTATCATTAATATTGGTTGAACTTTTAATAGTCATTTGTAGTACAAGGACTTATTTTTACAACAACATATATCTATGGAAATACACATTAAGAATATAAGTAATTTGATAAAAATCTTATAGGAAATAAGTGTCAGAAATAGTTTTAAAACCAAGGCTTTAAACAGTATTTTTTAGATAATATAGGTAAAGAAGTTAACACAGTGCTAGTATACGAATTCTCAAGATGTTAATATCATCATCAACCATGGTTGCTCCCACTGTGTGTGTGTGTGTGTGTGTGTGTGTATACAGTATTCTATGCAATCCTCTATAATAAAGAGATAATATGCTAATTAGACCGGACAGCAGAACAACCTTTCAAATGACCTTCTGGAATGACTGGAATGACCAGTGGGTGGGGGCAGGGCAGTGGGGCCTCAAGGGCAGTGATTTCTTCTCACTGAGAGATTCCTTTGGCCATTGTCTTTTTTGATAACCCTTGCCAGAGAAATTGGAGAGCATTCTTCATTTCCTGAGGTCTGTTCTAACTACAATGCCCACTTTGGATAGAATGTAAGCCTTTAAGCAAAAAAGTCCAATTGTATTAGATGGAGCCAGTGACTTCGGCAGAGGCTAGGATCCCCTAGTCCTTAAAGCTAGAATACAATATTGCATTCATTTTCAGTGCATTGGAAAGCATTTGGAATATTTTAACATGGCATGTTTATAAAAGGTTAATCCGGCTACAGAGTTGAAATAAGTTAGAGGGTAGGAAAGGGTTTGGTTAAAGGGAGATCGGTTAGAATCTATCACTCTAGCCCAGTAGGAGATGACAATGGCATATAGAGAAATGGTTTGAAGTGGAGAATGATACTCTGTTGAGGTTCCCTTAGCTATTTTAATATGCCCACAGAAAGGCACGTGCACACATTATATACACACACACACACACACCATACACTCCAGTTTCTGTATGGTTTTGCTTCTTCTAATGGCTTGCACCTGCAGTTCTCTTTGGAGAACCTTCTTTGGCTATTGGAGCCACTTTGCCCATATGCAGAGGGAGCTTAAAGTGCTTACAACTTGACAATTATCTCCAACAGAATCCCTGAGCCATTGTCTAACAGGTGCAGAAACATGAAAACCTACATGTGCTATACATCCCAGAGCTCCCCTGCAGAATCATGCTGGGGTTGGAACTTTGACTAACATTAGAACTTATTTTGATTATACCCTGTCTTGTCCCCCCCCCCCCACTCTTTCCCTAGCTTTCTGGTCTGGAAGCAATGTTTTAGCCAATCACTTGCACACAAATCCTCACCTCAGTGTTTGTTTCTGGAGAACAAGACCTAAGACATAGATAAAAATCTGTATATTTACAAGATTAAATACTACCATCTCATGTATTGGTCATTATAGCAGTGGAAAAAATAAGAAATATAATTTTTAGATTTTTAATTTGTGAACTGAGCCATTCATTGAGTGGAAAAGCAGTTCTGTTAGAAAAATTAAGAATTAAGTTTTTTGTTATTTTTATTCAAAATAAATAAATAATTTTATACTGCTATTGCTAACAACATTTTGGCATAATTAATAATAGGAAGGAAAAATTCACTATTCTACTGATTTTACATCGTTTAATTTATATATTTACTAAAGGCCCGGTGCATGAAATTTGTGCACTTGGGGTTGGGGGGGCGGGGGTGTCCCTCAGCCCGGCCTGCACCCTCTTGCAGTCCGGAAGCTCTCGGGGGATGTCCAACTGATGGCTTAGGCCACCAGCCATGAGCCCGGCTCAGGCTTCTGGCTGAGTGGAACTCCCCCTCTGGGAGTGGACTGAACACTGGGTGCAGCTCCTGCGTAGAGTGTCTTCCCCCTGGTGGTCAGTGCGTGTCATAGCAAACAGTCATTCCTCTGTTCGGTCTATTTGCATATTAGTCTTTTATTATATAGGCTGATAGCCTTTTAAAGTAGAGTCTTCTATATTTCCTCATATTCTTTTTTTAACATATTTTTATTGATTTCAAAGAAGAATGGAGAGGGGGAAAGAGATAGAAACATCAATGGTGAGAGATAATCATTGATTGGCTGCCTCCCACATGTCCGCTACTGGGAATTAGGTCTGTAACCCTGACATGTGCCCTTGATCAGAGTCGAACCTGGGACCCTTCAGTCTGCATGCTGACACTCTATCCACTGAGCCAAACCAGCTAGGACAACTCCTCCTCATATTCTTATGAGGGAACTGAGGTTCAAAGAGGTTCAAAGATTGGCCAGATAGAAGAACTGAGAATTAATCTTGGTATGCCATTGCACTTGGGCTTACCCTTCTAACTTCTATGATGCTGGATGCTGGCAACCAGCATTTATTCTAACTTGCCTTCTGTGTTCTAGGCAATTTGCTGACTCTTTCCTCAAACAATTTTAACTTTCAGCTCAGTAATATTACAAAGAGGGAAGGGCCATGTTAGAGGATTAAATTAAGGCTTTTCTTATTGAAGTAACTTACTAATATCACAAGGTGGTAGGCGCCTGTGGAAAAAAGAAGGAACTGAGGATTTGAATTCTGTGTTACTGATGACAATGCATATAGTAATTATACTGCTGCTAAGTAACATTGCTCCATAGGTATGAGGTATGGTAGCAACCATCTCAGGTAGAAACTGTAGTTTAACTCTAACCCTGCTGTTTGGCTTCTGTGTAACAATAGAAAAGTTACTTTGATTTTCTGAATTGTACAAATCATCCCATTTGATTGAATGCCTTATTGATTGTAACGTGACTATCCCATTGATTGTGATCTTACTGGTTATCGAAGCACTTTCTTCTGTACCTGGGAAATAGGACAGCACAATTATCCTAAATTGTCTTAGTGGCCACAGATAATGCATTCCAGTTGACTCAGTGGTCCCAAGACCAGGACAGTGCAATTACTCTAAATTGCCTCGATGGCTCTAGATAACGAATTCCTGGCAACTCAGTGGTCTCAAGACCCGAGGTCTCTAGATAATGTGTTCCTATCAACCCAGCGGTCCCAGATTATGTGTTTCTATCAACTCAGTGATCCGGAGACCCAAAACTGTAATTAACATGCTTAATTCTGCTTCTGTAAACTGCTTTTTTGCAAACCAGGTTCCTCATTCCAAAACTTGGGATGTAATCAATACCTTTGTGATCTTTGCCTATATAAGTCTGGTTTTTCGACCATCTTATTACTATGAGATTTGGGGAATGGCCCCTCATCATAGTCCCGGATTGCAATACATGTGACTCTTTAATTCGACTTCTTGAGGCGTCCCTCTGTGATTCGTGGGGTACATTACAACAGGTGCTCACCTGGAGGCCTCTTTCATGGGCTTCAAATGCTTTCCCAGCTCAAGGTCTTTGTCTTGACTCACAATCTCCCCTACAACTATCTATGTGGGTCATCCATAGCCATCTCTTTCTCATTATATTCAGTCTCTATATAATATTCTGCTTTTTGGAGAAGTCTTCTAAACAACTTTTTCAAAAATAGCTTACCCCATTTCAGTCATACCACAGATTTATTTTCTTCATATTATTTACCATGATTTTAATTCTTTCATTTAGTAGATTATAAATTTATTGACTCATTCCCCTTATTATAATGTAACTTTTATGGTGGTGAGATATTTGGTAAATGATCGTGTCCTGTATAGAATAGTTATTGACATTCAGTAGGTACTTAACATGTATTTGTAAAATTAATTGGTTAGTGATTCATGCATAAAATGGATAACCCCAAACTTGACCCTAGGATCACATACATTGATTTAATATACTATTCCATAAACAGTTGATAGAGATAGGGAAAGAGTTGAACTTGTAGGAAATGTGCCTTTTAAAAGAATGCTCTTATTGATCTATATGTCTGTTCTTGTGCCAGCACCATGCTGTTTTAAGAACAGTGGCTTTGTAATACAGCTTGATATCTGGTGTTGAGATTCCACCTACTTTGTTCTTCTTTCTCAGGATTGCTGCAGCTATTCGAGGTCTTTTTTTTTTATTCCAGATGAATTTTTGGAGCGTTCGTTCTAGATCTGTGAAATATACCATTGGTAATTTAATGGGGATTGCATTGAATGTATAGATTGCTTTGGGTATTATGGACATTTTGATGATATTGATTCTACCAATCCATGAACACGGTATGTTCTTCCATCTGTTTATGTCTTCCTCTATCTCTTTTTTCAGTGTCCTGTAGTTTTTACCATATAAGTCTTTTACCTCCTTAGTTAAATTTATTCCTAGATATCTTAATTTTTTTTTGGTGCGAGGGTAAATGGGATTGCTTTTTCAGTCTCACTTTCTGTAAGTTCACTATTGGTGTAAAGAAATGCCATAGATTTCTTGGCATTAATTTTGTATCCTGCTACATTGCCGAATTCATTTATTAAGTCTAATAATTTTTTGATGGAGTCTTTAGGGTTCTCTATGTACAGTATCATGTCATCTGCAAATAAGGACAGTTTTACTTCTTCTTTTCCAATCTGGATGCCTTTTATTTATTCTTCTTGTCTGATTGCAATGGCTAGTACTTCCAGTACTATGTTGAACAGGAGTGGTGAGAGGGGGCATCCCTGTCTTGTTCCTGTTTTTAGGGGGATTGGTTTTAGTTTTTGCCCATTGATTATGATGTTGGCTGTGGGTTTGTCATATATTGCTTTTATTATGTTGAGGTATGATCCTTCTATTCCTACATTGCTGAGTGTTTTTATCAAGAAAGGGTGTTGGATTTTGTCAAATGGTACTGGCACAAGAACAGACATATAGATCAATGGAATAGAATAGGGAACCCAGAAATCGACCCAAACCACTATGCCCAATTAATATTTGACAAAGGAGGCAAGAGCATACAATGGAGTCAAGACAATATCTTCAATAAATGATGTTGGGAAAATTGGACAGATACATGCAAAAAGATGAAATTAGACCACCAACTCACACCATACACAAAAATAAACTCAAAATGGACAAAAGACTTAAACGTAAGACGGGAAACCATAAAAATACTAGAGGAATCCACAGGCAGCGAAATCGCAAACATATGCTGAAGGAATTTCTTCTCTGATACTGCTCGTAGGGCAATGGAAACTAAAGATAAAATAAATAAATGGGACTACATCAAAATAAAAAGCTTTTGCACAGCAAAGGAAACAAACTATATCACCGATAAGAGTTTAATCGCCAACATTTAGAGGGAACTTATGCAACTTAACAAAAGGAAGATAAACAATCCAATCAAAAAATGGGCAACGGACCTAGATAGATACTTTTCGAAAGAGGACATACAGAAGGCCGAAAGACATGAAAACATGCTCCAAGTCACTAATTATACGAGAGATGCAAATCAAAACAACAATGCGGTATCATCTCACACCTGCCAGAATGGCTATCATCAACAAATCAACAAACAACAAGTGCTGGAGAGGATGTGGAGGAAAAGGAACACTTGTGCATTGCTGGTGGGAATGCAGACTGGTGCAGCCACTGTGGAAAACAGTATGGAATTTCCTCAAAAAACTAAAAATGGAACTCCCATTTGACCCTGTGATCCCACTTCTAGGAATATATCCCAAGAAACCAGAAACACCAATCAGAAAGGATATATGCACCCCTATGTTCATAGCAGCACAATTTACCATAGCTAAGATTTGGAAACAGCCTAAGTGCCATCAGTAGATGAATGGATTAGAAAACTGTGGTACATCTACACGATGGAATACTATGCTGTGGTAAAAAAGAAGGAACTCTTGCCATTTGCAACAGCATGGATGGAACTAGAGAGCATTATGCTAAGTGAAATTAGCCAGTCAGAGAAAGATAAATACCACATAATCTCACTCATTTGTGGAATATAGAGAACTACATAGACTGATGATCAGGGACAGATCCAAAGACAGAGAAACAGCAATCAGACTATCAATCCCCAGAGGGAAAGTAGGGGAGGGTGGGGGTGAGGGGAAGAGATCAACCAAAGGACTTGAACGCATGCATATAAGCCAAACCAATGGACCATAGACAACAGGGGGATGAGAACATGAGTGGGAGGGGGGGAGGTTGGGCATTAATGGGGGGATGAGGACACATCTGTAATGCCTTAACCAATAAAGAAATTAAAAAAAAATAAAAGAATGCTCTTATTAACAAATGTCACCCTAATAAATTTAATAAAAATAAATTAAAAAATAAAAGAATGCTTATTTTTCCTAACAAGTGGAATACAATTGGCAGTGAAGTAAGAGTAATATTCTTTTAAAAATTGTATAACATGAAATTAATATAAATTTCACAACATGATTGCTATAAATGATAGAATGTTTATTTGAATTCTGAAGCCCTCTCATGAAATATCTACTTTTTTTCCTCATAATTCTTGGCATAATTCTTTACATTTAGGATATAAAACCTATTCCCATAGACTTTATTTAAAATTAGTCATATCCTTTATTCATTCAATAGCAGAAGATGATTACTTAATTGTTCCATGTTTAATTATCTCTATCAGCCTTAAATGCTCTACATTTTAATCACATTTTTGTTGACAAATAAATACCATCAGATACATTATAAATAATAATATTTTAAATTTGGTTTACCTTTGATTTTGTAGCCAGAGAATTCACTTGAATATTTTAAACTTTAAAAACTGAAAATAGTATTATTATTATTATTATTATTATTATTATTATTATTCCCTGTTCCCTTAATTATATTTCAACTAGTGGCCTGGTGCACAAAATTTGTACAGGGGGAGAGGGGGTGTTCACTCAGCCTAGCCTGCACCCTCTCCAACTGGGGACCCCTTGGGGAATGTTGGACATCCCTCTTGCAATCTGGAACCACTGGCTCCTAACCTCTCATGTGCCTGCCTGCCTGATCACCCTTAACTGCCTCTGCCTTCCTGCATGATCTCCCCTAACTGCTCTTCCCTGCCATCCTGATCTAGCCCAGTCTCCGTCTCTCTTTGTTTTTCTCAGCAGTCCTCCAGGCCTCCCTGCCTCCCTGTCTCCCTCTTCCTTTTTCCCTGCTGGGAGGGGGTGGGGCCAGTGGGGGCCGCTACACCCTCTTCCCACCCTCCCTTCCATCCAGGCCTCTTCAGGCCCAGCATGTTTTGTTTCCTCATTTTGAGAGAGGCTCCAAGAGCAAGCTGGGAGGGAGGGAAAGAAGGGGAGAAAAGGTTGTGAGCTGATGGGCACTGTGTGTGTTTCTGTGTGTGTGTGAGGTTGTGAGTTAGTGTGAGTGCTGGCCCCACCTCCCTCATCCCTGTCTCCACTGCCACAAGTCCCCAACCATCCAAACCTGTTGTGCACGCAGCCTGAGTGTTAGGTCAAGCCTCCGGTCATTGTGGATGTGATGGACCCAGGGTTTTTATATATTAGGATTGCATTTGAGAAAAATCTCTTTTGGCTATTTGTGAATCAAGAAAAAATGTGCCTTGTTATAATTAAGTAAATGTTTAACTTATAAAATCTACATCCAAAATTAAATTATGTTTTTATTTATTATCCCCATAGTTTAAACACAGATAAAGTATTTTAATAATTTTAATCTTGTTTTTCAAGCAAAGCTTTTTAGACAAAATATATGTATAAGACAAGTAGATGGGATTAATTTTAGTACCTTATTATACAATTTGTCATCAACAAATTACTTCCACACAAATAAGCCTATGTATATTTAAAACAGCAACAACTGTGAGATATGGTAATAAATTTAAATCCTTCCCAGATGAGAGATATGAAGTTTGGAGAGATGAAAAAAACATTTCTGATTATCCAGTTGTTTTGTGGGTTTGGCAGAATTCCTACATATGTCTGATTCCTAGGCCAGCCACTTATTTTTCCAACACATTAGTATGTTTTTATATCAGTTAGAGACACAAGTCTGACAGCTCAGTTATGTAAGTGACAGGTATATGGATCAAATCCTATGACTAAGCACCAAAATTATGAGTATTATATAATCAAGGAACTGTTTAGGGATATATGTCTTAATATATCAATTTTTCATAGTAATTGATAATCCTTATATTAAATATAGGTAGATATATATGAATGTACATGTACTAGATCATTACTTTATTATATTTATCTCATATGTTTGTGTTCATATATTTATTTCATATATGTGTGTATATATATATACATATATATATATACATATATATATATACATATGTATATTCTCTAAAACATTTATTTTTTCAAGAATCCATACCCAAATATTGTCACATTGTCTTTTAAGATTCTACCCTTCTCTAAATAAATGATACAAAATAATTAAAGAACAACAACACAGAAATTGATGGAACAAATATAAGCTGCCAGCTTTATATAAGCAGCCCTGAGTAGTTAACACTACCAAACACCCAGCTTTGAAATTTAGCATTAGGTCTTTCCTAGAAAATCGGCAGTATAAACCGTTAGCAGCTGAGAGACTCTTGAATAAGATTTTCCCAATGTTCTATCAAACAAACAATAAAAACATCTATATAAATATAGAAACAGGAAATATGCTAATTAGCCGAGCATCAGGACTGCTCAGGAGGAGTTGCGCTCACAGATGAGCGAGAGGGGACTGCGTGCCGCCCTCACCCCAGTGGCTGCAGGGACACTGGGGGTAGGGGGGAGGCCAGAGTGGAGACACAACACACAGGAGCACCTGCCCCCACCCCAGCGGAAACAACGCGGCGGCCAGGGACGTGTTCTGAGTGTCTGGGCACCGAGCGGCTTGGAGCATGCCCCCACCCCAGGCAACACAATGCAGTGACTGGAGCTATGGGGGTCAGGCACGGGTTCCAGCCCCCCGCGGGGTGCCTCCTCACAGGGCCGGAGGCAGGGTGCCTCCTCGCGCGATTTCAATCACGCGCTGGGCCTCTAGTTACATGTAATAGAATGAAAAAACACACATAGAATGCATGGTATTATAGAATATAAAGACATGTAAACAACCTATTTCCAGTATTTGAGAAAAGTATGATTGATGCCTTTTTGTTATATGGAAAACACATGGACTTTCAATTAAAAGCAGATAAGCAAGCAAGTGTTTTCACCCCCAGTGTGGGTTTCCTGAGTGGGAATCAAGAGTATCAACGTTGATATATGACCTTCTATTATAATGATGCCCCTTTTGAAGTTGGCCAAGATATTATTATATCTACTCATTTAATACATTCCCTAAAATACAACAGGATAAGGAAAAAATAAGACAATTTAGGTGGCATTATTTTGAAAATAACTTAATTTGGAGGTATGCCTAATGAATAAATCATTTTAGTCTGTCAGAGATTTAAAAAGAAGAGAGGTATCTATACTCTCGACTTTTTAAGAATGCTGACTAACTAGGTATTACTGGTGTGGGGTTAAGGCAACATTTCATATTATCACACACAAATGGACATCTTTAGTCACTGTGTTATTAAATACTGAAAACTGGACAAAATGATTTCCAAGCCGAGGGGCCATGAATACTTAATATGCATACATTGGGCTGTAGTAGAGCCAAGGAAGGTGCACACCATCCTAGCAGCATAAGGACCCTCAATAACATGTGCACCTGAGACTGCGGACTATAAATACTGTGTCTCCTAAAGGAAGCAATATTCCTGGGATAAATAGCTAATACCAGGTCTTAGGGAGAATTTGTGCAAGATGATTGAAACATCTTGTATCCAAATGCAAGGAAGTGAGCAAAGACAACTGGGGTCTTGTCAAAAGGACTCAAGAGTTCATTTGAAGGGCTCCCAACTAACCAATGAGGGGATAATATGAGTATCAAAAGGGATAATTACTAAATAGATTGAAACAAATATAATGTTTACAAATCCATGAGTATATGAGAATAATAGTTTAAAAAACACTCATTGGTCATCATTATTCCGAAACAAATGAGTAAAGAAAAAGAATAAAAAAATAAAGCAAGTTAAAGAGATAAATTATGTGTGTTGGGAGAGTACTGTTATTTTCAAAAATATTGTCAAAATTACCCTTTCAAGTATAGTGACATTTGTGCAGAAAGCCAAAGAGTCAGGAGTGAGTTAGGAGGATTTCAATGGGAACAGTGTACAGAAAAAGAAAATGTAGTTTGTAGCAAGGTCTGTGGGGCATTTTAGAAGCCTTCAAGTCACGGAAAGGACCTAAAATGAGTTAGCAAGGGGAAAGCTTTAGACTCCAAAGTCATAGAGGAACCAGCTTCCAGAGTCCTCCAAGCCATGATAAAGAGTGGTGATCTTCATGATACTGACATCAGGAGAGGGTTTGTTTGCTGTAGAGGACGATCCTGACATAATATTAAATGGGTTCTTCTAGCTGGCAGATGAAACATAGACTTACCAAGGCAAGAAAGGACACAAAGAAAATGCTGAGAAGGTGATTGAAATAATACTGATAAAAGAATGTTTTTACTGGCTTGCAATTAATAGAAGTGGAAGAGTTAGGAATAAGTCCCAGGTTTTGGCTTGAAAAACAGATTTAGAGCTACCATTTACTGGTGAGAGACAATGGATGAGTTCAGGTTGTGTGTGGGACTGAAATATAGTAGATCTATAATATATAATATATGTATATTCCTTTCCTTCAAACCAAAATTCTAGATTAAGTCATTATATAATTATACTAGAGGCCCGGTGCACAAAAATTTGTGCACTCGGGTGGGTCCCTCAGCCCACCCTGTGCCCTCTCACAATCTGGGGTCCCTTGGGGGCCCCTTCCCCTGGCTGCTGGCACCAGTTTTCCTCCGGTGCCCGGAACCCAGGCCTTCGCTCTTCGCTGGGAGGGGCCCACACGGTGGGCGAGGGGCTTAGCTCTTTTAAAAATACTTCTGAATGTTTGGTAAATAACCCTGTAGGAATCTACTTTCTGAAACATGCTGGTTGTTAAGGGCTGATTTGGGTAATCAACAAAATGTATGTTAAAATTCTAATCCCCAGAACCTCAGAATGTACCTGTATATGGAGATAAGATCTTTAAAGAGGGGATTACATTAAATTGTGGCAGTTCCAGTGGGACCCTTAGCCCATCTCACTGAAGTCCTTATAAGAAGAGGAATGTTGGGGTCCAGCCCCAGCAGGTCCAGGGGTTCCCAAAGAAGGAATGACACAGAGGCAGCATTCAGGTTATCATCATAGCCAGGTTCTCTTTTTATTGTCCTGTTACATCTATATTTATACTATTTGATCCTATAAACATGCCTCTATAAGCTTTTTTTTTTTTTTTGCATCGGGTCCATTTATTGGGGGGTCAGTCAAAGGGGGAGCTGGCTAGGGTGGGGTAGGGCAGCAGCTTGTCTGGCCGCCGAGAAACCCAACTTAAGTCCAGAGCCTCGAGGGCTTAGAAGCCAAAGTCTTCCTCCACCTTTATCTGCATGGGGGCCAGCTCCGGAGTCAGCGGGACTCCTGCCCAGTGCCCTTCCTATGGCACTCGCCGCCTCTTCCAACTGCTGGGCCCCTCGCCAGGGGCCGGGCTGCTGGCTTCTGTGGGCGCTGGCGTCCTCCTGGGTGGGGACAGCCCCTCTTTCTCTTGAGGCTCGTTCTCAGCGTTGCCTGGGTTGGGGGCGTCTCTGCCCTGGCTGCCCTCGTCCTCCAGTAAGATGGTGAACTGGCTGGCCCGGTAGTTGTCACCGTAGGAGTCCAGCACCTTCATGAGGAACCTCCGCTCCTGCTGGAGTCTCCATGTTATCCTCTATATCATCTGATGGGGCCTGTTCAGGACCCGCTCCTTTGCCTGCTCAATCTCCCTGCAGCGCCGATCCAGCGCCTGTTACTTCCTGCGATTGAGTTCCTGTTGGCGCCGCCCTTGCTGGCCTCAGGCTGCCTCCTCCTCTTCGTTTCGCTCCTGGAGGCTGGAGCTGCCCAGACCCCCAGACACGAACTCCACTTCGGTCTCAAGCTCGCTCTCCAGGATGTGACCACCTTCAGCGGAGGCAGCGCCAGCTCCCAGCCGGGAGGTGCTGAGAACTCCTCAAAGCCCACGGCTGCCATGGACCCCTCTCTCTGCTCCAGCTCCATTTCTCCCTGGCTCCCGACGCAGAACTTCCAACCTTGCAAGCCTCTAGTTTAAAGTGGCTTGTGAAACTACAGCCCATCGGATTTCACAGCCAGGCACCCAGGCCCTGGCCGCTAAGCCTCCTGGGAGTTGTAGTTCTCTATTTCCGGCTTGCCTCCCTCGCCCCACCCGCACCCCAGTCCCAACTGAAAGGCCCTGCTGGCTGGTCTAACCCTGTGGCCAGGCATCTGAGTCACCTCGGGTCTTTATTCCTGTCCCGACACCACGCCATCTGACCATGGAGACACTCCTCTTGCGAGGCCCCTGGGTCTCCTTCTGGGTCTCCTCAGCCAGGTACTGGATCGCGTGCCCCAGCAGCGATACAGCCCTGGTGCCTGGGTCTCCTTCTGGGGCCTGGCTGCGTCGCCCCCGGGGGACCGGATCGCATGCCCCAGCGGCAACGCAGCCCCAGCGCCTGGGTCACCTTCTGGGTCTCCTTCTGGGGCCTGGCTGCATCGCCCCTGGGGTCCAGATGGTGTCCCCAGGCAGCTATGCAGCCTGGCCTCTGGCCCCGCCTCTGGGTGTTCTCCCATCACTGGTGATCAGTGATCTGAGAAGCCAGGCAGACATCCGCCTCTTCCCTGCCCCACCCAGCTTCTCCCATTACTGGCCCAGGTGGCCAGGTTCTCTTATCACAGAAGCCAGCAAAGGAGGCCTGGCTTCTCCGAGCAAAGGCAGCTCGGTTCTCTGGCTCTTGGCTGCCGCCTGGGTTTCCGATTGCAGTCAGCGGCAGGCAGCTTCTTCCCTCCTTCCCCTTTCGCCTCCCAGCATTGCGCCTATGTTGGCAGTTAACCGCCATCTTGGCTGACAGTTAATTTGCATATAGCCCTGATTAGCCAATGAAAAGGGTATCGTCGTACGCCAATTACCACTTTTCTCTTTTATTAGATAGGATTCTATTAAGGTGCAATAAAGGAATATACATCTGCCTAGGAAACTATAAATGAGATTTGAGAAGGTCATTGTAAGCTATTACATTTACCGTTTTAAAGGGATAAGCACATTCAAAGTTTATTGTAAGTGCTAATGTGCAGCCTGCAGTAGATTCTGGTGATCCATGCAGATGCCATTGACAAAGCCAACTACCTTAAGGTTTGGCTGCCAACTGCTTAGATCTACCTCTTCTTCTGGGAATTTTCCTAGACTGATGAGAATCGCCAAGCTAGGGATGTTATTTCACTCATCACCAAAGTCAATGACACTGAAGTATGAATACCCAGACCCCTTGCCTCTAGAGTCTTTATTCTCAAAGCCTTCTCTCTGTGATCAGGCCCAGGCTAGACTGAATCTGAGGCAATGTTGGTGTTGTGTTCTTTCCACCTCTCTCTCCTATTTCATTTCTCCCCTACCATATTCTCTTGGTCATTGTACTTTGTTACAGTAGCCCTAAGAATCCAATATAGTGCTGCTTAAATATTAATATTTATTAACCATTTGTAGTATTTCCTTAACTTTATCAGGTAAAGGTAAGAGATTCTTTTTTCCTCTGTGCTTCTGTGTCATTGAGACCATAATATTAACGACAGAGAGGTAACATGAAGACATTTTTAAGACCACAAACTCAGAATTATTTCAAAAGACTGCACTACCTACTAGTTATGTAACTTTTAGAGAAACATTTCTATGTCTTAGTTTCTTAATTTGTGAAAGTCATCATAATAATCCTATATAATAAAAGGGTAATATGCAAATTGACCCTAATGGCGGGAATGACTGGGAACAACCACCAGAGGGCAGATGCTCAATGTAGGAGCTGCCCCCTGGTGGTCAGTGCGCTCCCACAGGGGGAGCTCCGCTCAGCCACAAGCCAGGCTGAGGGCTGTGAATGCAGCAGTGATGGTGAGGGCCTCTCCTGCCTCCTCAGCAGCCCTAAGGTGTCTGACTGTCAGCTGGCAGGCAGACATCCCCTGAGGGCTCCCAGGCTGTGAGAGGGTGCAAGCCAGGCTGAGGGATCTTCCCCCTCGCTTCCTGAATGCAAGAATTTTCATGCACCAGGCCTTTAGTCCTATATAATAAAAGCCTAATATGCTAAGTGTCCAGTCATCCAGTTGGCTGTTCAACCAATCAAAGCACAATATGCTAATGATATGCTAAGGCCACTCAACCGCTTGCTATGATGTGCACTGATCATCAGGGGACAGACAGTTGACCAGTTGACCAGTCGCTATGACATGCACTGACCACAAGGAGGCAGACATTCCAACTGGTAGGTTAGCTTGCTGCTGAGGTCCAGCCGATAAGGACTGAATAAGATGGGCCAGACAGGCTCTGGAGTCCTCCTGTGGTCCCTCCCCAGCTGGCTAACCTCCTATGTCCCTCCCTGGCCCCAATTGTGTACTGGCAGGGTCCCTCAGCCTGGCCTGCACCCTCTCACAATCCGGGACCCCTTGGGGGATGTCGGAGAGCCAGTTATGGCCCGATACCACAGGCCAGGTCAAGGGACCCCACTGATGCATGAATTCATGCACCGGGCCTCTAGTAGTGCTAGTAATACTCATAGAGCTGCTGCTAATTCTCTTGAAAGACTTTAAAAGGCTCTGTTAAATTTAGCTACCTTTAATTTACTGTGACTCTCTTTTCAAACTATAATTCAAAACAGTCTTGAATAGCACAGAAGATTCAAAATATGTGTTGAGGGACTATATAATACACTTAAAATTCTTTTTTTTTTAAAAAAAATATATTTTTATTGATTTTTTACAGAGAGGAAGGGAGAGAGATAGAGAGTTAGAAACATCGATGAGAGAGAAACATCGACCAGCTGCCTCCTGCACACTCCCCACTGGGGACGTGCCTGCAACCAAGGTACATGCCCCTGACCGGAATCGAACCTGGGACCCTTCAGTCCGCAGGCCGACGCTCTATCCACTGAGCCAAACTGGCTTTGGCTAAAATTCTTAATGTTCAGTATGTTGAGTTACATATCATATGTCTTAAAACATTTTGGGAATTCAAACAGGAAATATAATATAGAAGGATATAATATTAAAATATTAAAATCATACATAAATCATGAATATTTCCATTTAAGTATTTTTCTCAAATATATATTAAACATATGCACATGTATTTCTTTTCCTCAGCCTATATGAATGAAGACGCCAGCAAAATTACACTTATATTCTTGAAATGTACTGTGCAATACTGTGAGAGCCTCTTGTAAAGATTTCTTACACTGATGCCAATTTAAATGTCACTATCGCAATCACCATGGTGATGTTTTCAATTAGCACTACACAGTCACAGCATTACGTGAGCCCAGTGCACCATTTGGCAACATTATAATGGACCTCCATATTATTTAATTTCATCAAGTGTAATCTAACCAATTAAAAAACTGAAATAAGCAACCACCACAATCTAGCTGTAGGTTTCATATTTCAAATACTCTCTAACTAAACTTTTAAGATATTTTAGTATAAATATGCATTAGCATGTTTACCTTTGCAAGTCACCTATTTGAACACAATACATTTACCAAAATATATATATTTTTAGTATCTCATTTTCAGACATTGATATTAAAAATCCTGTGTTTATTTCATTTGAAAAGTCCATTTAAAATACAATCACATGTGAATGTAATAATTAAATCCCGTGGAGGGAAAGAAAATTAAGATCATAGTAACATAACAGTCCTTTATTATTGTCATATCTGGCACTCATTAAGCACATATGAGGGACCAGTAGTGTCTCACAGTTTGTAGTGGCCATTCATTCTGTTCCCATATAGCCCATGCCTCCATCATCCTAGCCCATTGGGGTTGTGCTTCTCTGCCATCCTGAAGTTCTGTGAAGCTATTTAGCCAGGAAAGATTGAGTGGATGCAATGTAGGTTCTTTCTGGAAAGAGGGTTTATGAACTGTTCTGTGAGCCTGTCACTGTCTTCTTTCCTTTGCCATGCCAAATAGCAAAAGTTGTTAGCCTAGAACCCAAAATGATGAGAGGGAGCTACCTCACACCCCTACCAGCCAACCTGTGATCCTAATATATAAAAAACCCTTAGTCCCTCATAACAGGAGACTCGACCAACCACAAGTCAGTCCTGAAGTCAGCACTGGGTTGCTGTAGCGACCCAGCACTGATTGCTGCTGCTACAGGCACGGTGACCCAGCACTGACTGCTGAGGAGGCTGCAAATAAGGCCCAGAGAGAGGCCTGAAGAGAAGCAGGGTCTGATCCGTAGCCTCTGTGGCTGCTGTTGATCAGCACTTGCCTCTCTCTTTCTCTCCAGCAGCCACACCTCCATTTCTCTCCAGGACTCCACCGGGTCTGCTGATCAGCACCCCTTTCTGATCAGGCCCCCTTGGTAGGCCCAGAGATGCTGACTGGCATAGAAACTGATCAATCAGAACCAAATCTGGGTGAAGTGTGAGGAGCCAATGGCTGCCTAGGAGGTGGAGCTTTTGATGCTGACTGGCATAGAAACTGACCAATCAGAACCAAATCTAGGTCAACTGTGAGGAGCCAATGGCTGCCTAGGAGACAGAGCTTTTGACACTGACTGTCATAGAAACCGACCAATCAGAACCAAATTGGCCAACAGAGGGCAGTTGGGGGGGAGATCAGGCTGGTAGGGGAGGGCCATTGGGGATGAGATCAGGCCAACAGGGTAGGGCAGTTGGGGGCAACCAGGACAGCAGGTGAGGGCAATTGGGAGGAACCAGGCCTGCAGGGGAGGGCAGTTGGGGGTAGCCAGGCTGGCATGGAAGGACAGTTGGGGGTGAGCAGGCTAGCAGTGGAGGGCAGTTGGGGGCCATCAGGTCAGCAGGGGAGGGTAATAGGGGTGAGATCAGGCCGGCAGGGGAGGATAGTTGGGGGCAATCGGGCTGGCAGGAGAGCAGTTAGGTGTTAATCAGGCAGGCAGGGGAGCAGTTAAGGGGTGATCAGGCTGGCAGGCAAAAGTAGTTAGGGGAAATCAGGCAGGCGAGCAGTTAGGAGCCAGCAGTCCCGGATTGTGAGAGGGGTCCCATATTAGAGAGGGTGCAGGCTGGGCAAGGAACCCCCCCACCAAGTGCACAAATTTCATGCACCCAGCCTCTAGTAAATATATAATGGGAGGGAAAATGAAACTTTTTAAAAAAAACTTCACTGCACACCCTAGTCCTTTTGACTGATACATGTATCTTAAATCACATACCAGTCCTCAAACCAACTTGATGAAAGTGCTATTATTTACATTTGATACACAAAAATATGAAATTACTGAGTGTTTAAATATATTGCCCTAGATAATACCTGTTAGGTTATGAGAAACAAACAAAAATGAGCTCTGATACCTCATACCTGCGTGGAAATTAAGAGCTGTGATATGGTTTCCCCTGTTGATCAAAAATAATTTAACAGAATATTAGCATCAGATAAGCTCACTCAATAGCTGTGAGTGAACTAGAAAAAGGGGGGGGTGCTAGGTACCCCCCAAAAAGAATGACCAAACATCTTCCTCCTCTGGTTTCTACTTCCTTATCAAAGTCAACTTCAAACTCTTTTCCAGCTTTCTTGACAGAATCTAATGCACATCTTCAAAATTTCCCCAATTTCCTGATATTCCCCAATCAAGTGTTCTTCCCTGCTTTATAAGCACTTACAAAATGCTCCGCTATATTTCCAAACGCCATAAGCCTATCCTGACTTCTTCTGACCAACATATCGGAAATTTTCCCATATTGAGCAGTATGCCTTGTTGTAGGAAATTGCTTGGCTATAGCAGTGTTTCTGGTGATCTTTTGGGCAATGGGCTTTTCCAGTGGCAGCTGAAATTTTGACTTAGGGAGTCTGACTCTAGTACCTATGACATAACCACTATGCTGTAACCCAAATAAAACAGTATTTATTTTGAGAATTAAAAAGGTAATTAACATAGGTGACTTCCTTTTTTAAAGTAGTTCTATGATAGTTTTCCTAAACAAATCAAGAGGTCTGTTTAAAACAATATATCAAAGAAAAGTAGTAAAATAGGCACAAATATAACTTGCCAGTGTTTATATAATATGGATTCATAAGGAGAAATTATTAAGGAACAGATTGAGTTCCCACCCCACTGGTCCAGCATCAAGTGCAGACTATTGAATGAATCAGACCCTCTCCTTATGGACCATAATTATTGTTTCATGCAAGAGCCTTCACTTTGTTTCATTGATTCATTTTTATCTCTATCAGGCACTCTCAGCTCCCATGATTTTCTAAAGATTTTTCAATAAAAACCTATGAATCAGAAGTGTTTTACAATAAAAATTAATTATCCTTATGATGTATACAGAGGGTATTGTGGAATTATGGTTTGACTTGGAGGAAAAATAACAAACCAAGAGTTCAAGTGATCCAGTGCACTCTGTCTGTGCCTCATAAGATGAGTTGTGACAAAACAGCTAACTATAGAGGACTATTTCAATAATTTGAACATGTTATTTTTCATTTTACACACGATGTCCATAATTACATCTCATTTTTAAAGCACTGCAAAGTTGAATATGTTTACAATTTAGTTAGAAATACTTCACAACCATACACTGAAATATGATGAACATTACTGCACAACTGAATATCTCTATTAACCCACTGAATTTAAAGGGAGAATATTATTTTCACTCTAAATAATCATGCTCTCACTGTTGATCTTTTAGGACATATTTTCTTTGCTGGAAGATGAAGTCTAAAAAGTAAAAATGTATCTGAGTCAATTCTTAAAATCAGGCCTATTGAAGCCTCTTACACTTCTTACTAGGAATCCTTCTCTTTATGAAACTCATTTAATTTTGCCACATGGTAAGACCATTGTATTTATTTTATTTTTTCTCTATATTTGCCAAAGGCATATATGTTTGCTGCTTAAATGGCATCATTAAACATCAGATATATGATATACTAAATTAAATATATATTCATCAATGCAAAATAAAATCTTCAAATATTTGCCTCTTAGGAAGGTGCCTGTTACTAAATATAAATCCTAAAATATATGCTCTGGTTTCTTGTACATTAACAGTCATTCCCAGAATTGTTTAACTTATGTCCTATTGCATAATGATGTAACTCTGTATCTGCCAAACTCTTGCCACAGCTGTCTTTTCTAATAGGATTCTGCTTATTAAGCATATGAGGGTCACCAGTGTCAACAGTGAGACTCCGAACTTTCGGTATGTCATTATCTCCTGATAATAACTTAGTGAAAAATCATTTTCAGTTTGAGATTTTGTCATCTTACTGTAATGAGACATCATTGTCATTCGAACTAATATAGGTAAATAAACAAAGGGACTGTATAGATAAAGACATACAACATGCAATCATGCTTTTTGTGACTTTTATTACTGAGATAACCTATCCTTTAACATTTCTACATGTTAGTGGTTTTGAGCAATGTATTTTTTCTTAATTTTAACCATCCTCAGAAATAGATATTTATTGGCATCTCAGTAAATTTCTAACACGCAGTACTGGTATGTGAGTATCCAGTATTAATGAACTTTATACTTAACTAGAGGCCCGATGCACAAAGATTCATGCAAGAATGGGCCTTCCTTCTCCTAGCTGCCAGCACTGCCTTCGCTCTGGCCCAGAGCCGCCTTTCTGCCTTCTCTCTGGCCAGGAGCCACCTTTCTCCCTTTGTTCCGGCCCGGAGCCACCTTTCCGCCTTCCCATGCTGCCCAGAGGACCGGAGTGGCTGGGGCTGTGAGGGACGCCTGCTCCATCGCCATGGCGATGACACAAGCATCCCACCCCACCCCCTGGCTGCTCGGCACCTGAGTGCTGCCCACAGGCCTGGCATCTTTGTTGGGTTAATTTGCATACTCACTCCCAATTGGCTGTGGTGCATCATGAAGGTATGGTCAATTTACATATTTATCTATTATTAGTGTAGATATTCTAGAACATAGATATATTATCAAGTATAGGTTTTGGCCATGCATGCATAAGTGCTTTCTATGATACAGTGCTAGAATAAATAGACTATACAACGTTGAGGAGAGGGATGAACGTGAGATTGTGGTTTGACTAAAAAATACATTACTCATCACAAAGTGCCACAATGTGAACAGAAACAATTATATGACTTATTTACAAAAAGCTTAGTCACTGTGGATGCTAGCAATGTATGTTTGCCATCAATTAAGAGAAGAAGCCCATTTTGCCAATATACTTAAAAACGTATGTGCTATTCATCTTATAAGATAAGAATGCTTATTTAATTTCAAATGTTTAAGAGCTTTTCAATGATTGCATTAAAAATCTGAAACTGGTTCTATGTGGGAGAAAGTTTAGCATACTTTGTCACACAATTTTCTCCTAAAAAGTAGTTTAAAATCCAGCATAACTTAAATCCATTGTGGAAAATAGCCATGAAATACAATTTTGTTTTCTTCAACCAACTGTTAAATATTGTTTTAAAAGTCAAGACAGAAACTTAAGATATGATACATTTTACATATTTAGAAAATATTGGTTAGATTGAGAGAAAATTGGGGATGTAGATAGAAAGTTTCAAAGAACACATTGTTTTTTAATCCACCAAGAAGGAAGGCATTTTTTAACTCAGTTAAACCTGATAGTTCTCAAAAGGTTCCACTTAGATCAATTAGAGTTGGAGGTGTCAGAGTGTCATCAAGTTACTTAATTATTTTTCTGACTTTGTTTATTCTTCTGCAATATGACAAGCTTAAAGTTTAATAAGTACAAGAGCATATGCATATATGTAAATACACACATGTATATATACCCAACACATGCATGTATATATCTAGGAGATGACACAAATATTAGTTTATACTTCTTTATGTATTATCTTCTAAGTCATTACTGAAATAACTAAGGAAGATAGTTAAAAACCTCTAAAGTAACAATTCATCAATTTACAATATCTGGTATTCAATACTTTCTAAAGTATTTATTATTTTTTAAATGATTATTGCATAGTAAAATAACTAACTTCAAATATTTTATTTAAGACTCATTTAAAATCCTCACAAAATGAGGTGAATATTAATTCATTTTAAATAGTATATATTATAATATTTTGTTAAAATACATTGTTAACTTTAAAGCAAAGTGTTCAATAAGTATTCAACTAATAAAATATTACTAGATGTAGATTTAATTTATTTTCATTTGAAGACTGATTAAAACTACTAATTTTACAGAGTTTAACAACTGAGTAAACATTGCCTCACCTATTATATACTGACAGTAGAAATAAAGGGAAATTAGGGAATTTTCTCATATTTTCATATTATAATCAGGGCCATCCAAAAGAGGGAGCTAAAGTATTGTGCTAAGTAACTTGGTTTTATGAATTTGCGGTTTTGGATCAGTTTCTCATACGAATTGCACAATGTGTCTAGATGTAAACTTAGCTTGGTCTCATTTTGACTTATGAATTTTGACATTTTAATAAGCAGTACTTAATTTTTGGCCATAAAGTTGTATATAATCCCAGAAGAAAATTATTTTTTCAGCCATCATAATATTATAAAAATTTGCAGCAAAATCTCAGACATCTCTTGTAGCAATATGTTTGGTGATACATCTCCTAGGGCAAGGGAAACTAAGGAGAAAATAACAAATGGAACTACTTCAAATAAAAAGCTCTGCACAGCAAAAGAAACCATCAACATATTGAAGAGAGAGCCCACTGTATGGAAGAATGTATTTGCCAAGGATACATCTGTTAAAGGGTTAATTTCCAAAATATAAAAGGAACTCATTCAACTTAACAAAAAGAAGACAACCCAATTTAAAAATGGGCAAAGTACCTAAATAGACACTTCTCCAAAATGTACATACAGAAAAAAGACATATGAAAAAATGCTCAGAGTGGCTAATCATCTGAGAGGTGAAAATTAAAATGACAATGAAGTATGACCTCACACCTGTCAGAATGGCTACCATCAACAAATCAACAAATGAAAGTGCTAGCAAGGATGTGGAGAAAAGGGAACCCTAGTGCACTGCTGGTGGAAATGCAGACTGGTGCAGCCATTATGGAAAACGGTATGGAGTTTCCTCAAAAAATTAAATATGAAACTGCCATTTCTAGGAATATATCCTAAGAAAGCTGAAACACCAGTCAGAGGGAATATATGCACCCCTATGTTCATAGCAATGCTATTTATAATAGCTAAGATCTTTAAATACTTGTAGCCCAAGTGCCCATCAGTAGATGAGTGGATTAAAAAGCTGTGGTACATTTACACCATGGAATACTATGCAGCAGTAAAAAAGAAGGATCTCTTACCCTTTGAGATAGCATGGAAGGACCTGGAGAATATTATGCTAAGTGAAATAAGCCATTTAAAGAAAAAGACCAGTATCACATGATCTCACTTGTATGTGGAATCTAATGAACAAAATAAACAGATGAACAAAATAGATCCAGAGACATAGAAGCACAGAACAGACCAATGACTCTCAGAGGGGAGGTGGGAGTGAGTGGGTGAGTGGGAAGAGATTAACCAAAGAAATTATATGCATACTAGAGGCCTGGTGCAATAATTTGTGCATGGGTGGAGTCTGGCCCAGCCGGCTTGGGGGAAGGGGCCACAGGCGGTTGGCCGGCCAGCCCCACCCTCTGACCAAACTCTCAGTCAAACTCCCAGTTGAGGGGACAATTTTCATATTAGCCTTTTATTATATAGGATATGCATAATCCATGGACACAAGAAATAATGTGGTGAAGGCCTTGGGGGTAGGGGGTGGTATGGAGGGTTCTTTGGGAAAACAGAAAGGAGACATCTGTAATACTTTCAACAATAAAGATAAATAAAAAAATAAAATTATAAAAATTAATTACAAAAGATGAAAGGAGAATTAAGTAACATTTCTTAGTATTGAGTCTTATTAAGGAAGGGGTGGAATCACATAAGCCTCAACTAACCTGAATCACATGATTTTTCTCCTCACTTATAGAAATGGATTTATAGTAGTCCTGCCTTATCTGCAGTTTCCATGGTTTCAGTTACCCAAGGTCTATCGTAGTTCAAAAATATTCAATGGAAAATTCCAGAAATAAACAATTCATAGGTTTTAAGTTGTGCACCATTCTGAGTAGCACACACACACACACACACACACACACACACACACACACACACACAAAAGTTCATGTTGTCCTTCTCTGCTCCCTGGCCATGAATAGGCCATGAATATCCCTTTGTCCAGCATATCCATTCTCTATATGCTCTGGCTCCCCACCGCTGTTGCAGTATCTCAGTGCTTGTTTTCAAATAACAATTGTTTTACTTAATAATGACTCTCACCCAGAAGAGTAGTGATAGTGGTAATTAAGATATGCCAAAGGGAAGACTGAACGCGCTTCCTTTAAGTGAAACATATGTATGTGTAGGAAAAAAAATACATAGTGTAAACAGTATAAAGTTTGGTACTATCAATGTTTCCAGGCATCTACTGAGGGTCTTGGAATGTATCGCCTGCAGATAAGGGAAATTAATGTAATAATATTGAGGTTGTTTCCATGTACACGAACACTTCTAAACATTTTGGGGGAGGTTTATTGAATGAATCACCCTAGAATTCTTAGTACTAAATAACTGTTCCATGACCCAGTTGTTCAGAAGGAACAAGATGAAGGGATAAGGATTTCCTAGAACAGGGAAGCTGAGCCACATAATATATTTTTTATTGATTTCAGAGAAGAAGGGAGAAGGCTAAAGATAGAAATGTCAATGACAAGAGAGAATCATTGATCAGCTGTCTTCTGCACACCCCACACTGGGAATCGAGCCCACAACCCAAGCAAGTGCCCTGACCGGGAATCAAACTGTGGACTCCTGGTTTATAGGTAGATGCTCAGCCACTGAGTCACATGGTTGGGTTCTGAGTGACAATTTATAGTAAAGTTACTTGAAGCTAAAATATATTAAAAACATGCCTCTGAGAAGCAACCAAGAAAACTGACCACATTTCAAACAGTCAATATTTTTTTAAAAATTAAATGAATAAATGAATGAATGCTCAATTGCTCAATAAAATTTTCAACAGTTAGATAACAGGTTTTAATGTAAGGCTAACAGGGAAAGCTATGTGTCTATAGAAAAATCTAGCCACATTACTCATTTCATCTAGTTAGTTATAGCTATTTTAGTTATAGTTTGTTTTATATCTTTTGCCCAATAGTAAATGTAATTACTTAGAAAATCAACAATAAAAAGATGCACAAAATAACTTGATTCTAAGCTAAGATTTCTGGATTAATCATGAAGGATTACATAAGAGGTTTAAAAATAGGCTTCTTTATCTATTTTGCTTAAATTTCTTTCTGTGGTTCAGTGTAAGCAAATAAAGAATCAATATTGACAATACATACTGAATTTGGATTCATTCAATGTCTTTCAAGAACACTCTTAAAAGTAACATAAAATATGATTCATCCATAAAACACACCCAGGAATTTATAATATTTTACATTACTTCAGCAATATCACTGGCAAAGGGATTCTGTATGCTAATTATGTGTGTGGTTTATCCAACACAGCTGCTACTCATTTTCCCCATAGACTAGGGTAGGATACCATTATAAATAAGGGTTCATTGACAAAGAAAAATTGAATCTGCGGTTCCTTATTACAAAATGGGATTAATTTAATTAGTGAATAGGTTAATTTATTTCTTCAGAACATCAGAAAGAAATCTGTTACTCCAGTAGGAAATTGCAAGGAGATACTTTATCTACAAATAATTAATTTTCTTGTAAATAGATTGTGAAAGCAAAATATTTAATTGACTATCAGATACTCATATAATGTTTTCTCAAGAGTTTACATTGAAACAGGATGTTGTTCTGTTGTGATTTGTTAGAACTTATCTTACATACTCCTGCTTTTCTTATTAATCTCATAACACTATAGATAATAAATGGTTAGGATAGTAATTTCTTCTATGCTTAAGGGGGGTTTACTACCTGAAGTCCCTAAGATAAATTATTTATTAAAAAAAAGAAATAATATCCAAGGATAGAGGATGAAATGATGCCAATAGATAACCTCAAAAAATTTACTGGCCTTGTATTCATTCCTTTTTAATAAATCTGATATTTTACAAATTGAATTTTTTAGAGATTCATTTCACATAATAATTATTTATTCTTCAAATGAATTCAGTCTTTATTTTAAAATTGTCAAACAGATATTTTCTTTTTTTCCAAAGATTGGGCAATTTTGTTAAGAGATTGCTCCATATCATGCAACGTTGGCTATAATACAGAAATAATTTGTGTATTAAAATAGTATAAAATAGTATCATTTTATACCTGCAGAAATATGTATACTTTTAAACAAAGGAATAAATTATACTGTTTTAATTAGTTACAACACAAAAATGTATTAAAATTGATGACTGAATTTTGTCTTTCTTTTAGGTGGTTGATATCTGAATTTGTAATATTACTTGTGAATATGCTGATAGAATGTTTGAAACAGAGTAGTTCTGTACACACACTGAAATAAATACATTTCTGAATATGTGTGACAATAATCGAACTCCAACTCATTATTTTTACTCATTGAAATTCTGATATCAGTGTGGGGAATTTACGCAATATGGACAAGGCTGTTTGAATACATGTGATAGATCTGGTACTAGAGTGAACACCAATGCAGAGAAATCCTTCAAGAGGACCAGGTCTGACAGCATGATATCCAGGCTTTTGGATATTTTTAAGCACAGAATTTCTGTTGTTTTATTTTTCCTTGCAAGATGGAAGCTTGTTAGAGAAACAATTGAATGTTAAATATATATAACTAACTTCTAGTAAAGATTCAATTGACTTTGGAAGTGAAAGAGCCCTTAGATGTCTCTAGTCTCTCTCTACCATTATTACAGTGAAGAAATTAATTCTATAGTGGTGAAGGAAAACAAACCCCTTATCTCTGGTCTTTTTACTCCCAACCATTATTCTCTTTATTATACCAGATTGGATTATAATTCCACCTTGTAAAATTTGGACCCAAGAGAACATAACTAGAGATAGCTAATTCAGATATGGTTATGAAAATATTGAATAACCACCAAAACAATATCTAGGGTCCTGGTACGAAGAAAAGAGATTTAGACTTACATGATCATTTCAGAAAATTTAACCGGAGATTCATCCAAAAGAGGAAATCAGCAAAAATAAAAGAGAAACCATAAAATGCCAAAAGGTAAAGGTTGGTGTGCCATACAACACAAAGTGATGAGAGCAGATCCTCAAAGTAGAGATCTGCCGTCACAGAAAGAATTAGATTCCTTCTTTTGGAAACTATAGTAGAAGTATGAAAGTCATGTTCAACATAAAATCACACAAGTAGAAAGAAACTAATATTTGGAAAATTTTGAGATAATTCTAGAGCAGATCCTATTCTAGTGCCTTCAAGGATAGAACCTCCCCTCAATATTCAGGATAAGGTGGATCAATCTTATTATAAACTAGAGGCTTGGTGCATGAAATTTGTGCATGGGGTGGGGGTCCCTCAGCCCGGCCTGCACCCTCTCCAATCCCCTCAGGGGATGTCTGACTGCACACAGGCAGTGTCACGTTAGTGCTGGGCAGTCCTCCTGGTGCCTCCACCAGGGGCTGCCCATGGGCTGGGCTGCATGGAGGCCCTCCTGGTGATGGATTGTGATGGTGTGATGCAAGTCCCCGATGCTTCAAGTCCCTGCCCACCCGCACCTGCTGTGCACGCAGCCTGCTGATCAGTCATTACTTGTGAGGGCATCCCGACCAATTTGCATATTACCCTATTATTAGCATAGATGCCCTTTTTTGTCCTTATCATTATAGATAGTGATGTAGAAATATACAGTGTATATATGAAAAAATATACAGTTTTATATGTCCTCCTTATAGTAAGGTACTCGTCCCTGCTTTAATTTAAGTGAGTTTTTTTACTTATAACCAGGAGAAACTACATATTTTGGACACATTCTTCATATTTAAATATTCCACAGTTAGCTGTCCAAAATTCCCACCACCGTATAAATAATAACATTTAATGAGTCCAACTTTATAGGCATAAAAATATAAAGATATATTGGAACCATTTATTTAAATAAGCAAAAAAAAAATTTTTTTTGAACCCAAGTTGTTAACATAACAATACTATGAATAGTAGGAAATGTTTAGTTCACTAGTTCACATTCTTATTACTAAGTTTATCTCTAAATAAGTATGATATATAGAATTTACAAATTAAAATAATTGTGATTAGGATATTATACAATGAGCAAAGTTTTTAATGTATCAGGACCTTTGAAACTGCTATTGCTTTTATTTATGATGATGTTTCTCATAATATTTCCTTATCTCCATTCAGAATCAATTCAAATATCATCTTCTCAACAAAACCTCTTTCCACCTTGATAAAGCTTCACCCATCCCTTTAAGTAACTGTCCATCACACTGCCTACTTCCTCAACATTCATCAGTACCGTAGTTATGTTCGTTATTATTTGTGTCACTACTCTAGAGAAGACCTTCCTGAGATTAGAAACTCTTTGTCTCGTGCTCACTGCTTTTACCTCAGCACCAGAGAAATGATGCATGCTTTGTAAAAGGTGAAAAAAAATGGCACTAATCTATGAGTTCAGAATAACAAATTCACTAAATAATATAATAGTTTCTATAGTTCATGAATAATAAAATTCTACTTTATAAAGATTAGGGATAAACTATCAAATTATTAACATTCACCACAAATATAACTTCCAGGCTAATTATAGTGGATGTTACTCACAAGCATGCAATCATTGTTACATTTTGGTTTGAACTATACTTTTCAAACCATCGTAACATTATCATACAAATAAACCACCTTTATAAGCTGTATTCATTTTAAGGTAAAGACTGTCATTTACTTTATGGTCATTAGTATAATTCAAAGCATAAAAGGGGACAACCATAAAAATGATAGAAAAGGAAAGTTAAATACATGGCATTGAATTATGTGATGATATGAAATACTATGAAATTTTATTAACATTGATTTAAAAGACTTTCATAACGCATTCATATCTCTAAGATCCATGTGTAATGTACTCATTCTGACTTAAAGCAATAAACTTTATAGCATTGTATCTGCAATAGTAAATATTCTATATTCAATATGGTATAAATTTATGACAAAATTGTTCAAAATATACTGCCATTGTATGCTATGTCAATTTAAAAAAACATATCATGTATATTAATATTTATATTCAGAATGTGGTAACTGACCCAGATTTACCTTATCTAAATGAAAGAACAATGAAATTAGTCCTTAAATTAAGCTAGGTCTCTCTCATGCTTTTCTATATTGAGAGTCCCCATGCTCTTTACCTAGATATGCTAAACCTGAGCAACAACATTCTTAATAACAACAACAGTGGTCATAGTCTCCTCATAGTACATTGTCAGGTCAATACTGTTAATATCTTAATTTTACACAGGAAGCTCAGGAAGCTACAGGCCCTCTAGGGCTTTAAAATACTTTCCCATTTTCATACACACATCTGTATATATAAAAGCCTAAGTGACCATCGCAACCAAACGGACGACCGAACAGGCTGCGTGGGGCGACTAGGCTGGCAGGGAGGTTAGTGAGGGGCAACCAAATGACTGAGTAGCAGGCTGCTTGGGGCAACCAACCCACAGGGAGGTCAGTGAGGGGCGACCAAATGACCGCACAGCAGGCTGCGCGGGGCAACCAGGCCACAGTGGGGGAAGTTGCAGGCAACCAAGCCAGCAGCAGGGGGGACAGTGAGGGGCAACCAGGCCAGCAGAGGGGAGCAGTAAGGGGCAGCCAGGCTGGTGGGGGGCAGTTAGGGGTAACCAGGCCAGCAGGGTGGGGGCAGTTAGGGGTGACTATGCCAGTCGGGGGGCAGTTGGGGGTGACCAGACCAGCAGGGTGGGCAGTTATAGGTGATCAGGCAGGCAGGCAGGCAGGCAGGTGAGCAGTTAGGAGCCAGTGGTTCCAGATTGTGAGAGGGATGTCCCCAGGATCGGGCCTAAACCGGCAGTTGGACATCCCCCAAGGGGTCCCGGATTGGAGAGGGTGCAGGCTGGGTTGAGGGGACCCCCTCTCATGCATGAATTTCATGCACCAGGCCTCTTGTTAAATCATAAGCACAACATTTTTGTAAGATTTCAAAGTAGTTTTAACTCTTTAAAAGCCTATTCTTTAGGCTCCTTAAGGCTGTGGCCATATTTTTGACACTCATAATTTAGCAGAAAAAAAATAATGATAAAACCAATTGCCAAAGTCTCAGATTCAAGGCTGGAGAGTACTGACTTATTTCTGGATTTGATGGGGTGTGGATTGAGAGTGAGAGAAGAGGTGGTTATTTGAACATTTTTTTAGAATTTATTTTTATTGATTTCAGAGAAGAAGGGAGAGGGAGAGATAGAAACATCAATGATGGGAGAGAATCATTGATTGGCTGCCTCCTGCATGCCCCCCTACTGGGGATTGAGCATGCAACCCTGCCATGTCCCCTGAACTGTAATGGAACCGTGACCTCCTGGTTCATAGGTCCATGCTCAAACACTGAGCCACACCAGCTGAGCCTGAACATATTTTTAATTTATAAAATTATATTTTGTGAAGTGCAGTAGTTAAATTGTTGGCGAGGAGAGCAATTACAATGTTATTATATTAGTACAGCAAAGAGATATTAAGATTCTTAGAAGAGTGTCCTAAGGGCTAGAGGAAAAGACTAATGTAAGATGTGACAAGGTTTATAGTTCTCAGAATTTGGTAACAGTTTATCTTATATGGATTCTAAGTGAAATAAACTCAGAGAAAGAAAACTACCAAATGACTTCACTCATATGTGGAATTTAATGAACAAACTGAACTAACAAGAAAATAAACACAGACTCATAGATAGAAAGCAGACAGAGAACTTGGGTGGGGCAGTGGTGTTGGAGGGGTGGAGGGATTGAGCAAAAAATAAAAAAAATAGATAATTATAAGTCATTCATTGTTTTTCTTTGCATGTCTTTGGCAGGAGTGAGGAGGATTGAAAAATTGTCTTGAATTAATTTGAAAAGTAGATTTTAAAAGAGAGTTATAGTCCTATCTATCTGTGCTCCCTATTTGGAATTGGGATAATGGCTTTCATTTTTAGGGACATTATCAAACAAGAGTTAATTTTATACAGGGTGACCATAGTGGCAAGGTAGTCTGTAAAATGTTACTTATTTTTAAGATGAAGTAATGAGGAATGTATCTACTGAAGAGAAAGTATAGGCCAGACAAAAATAATTTTTTTTGTGTGAGTTTAATGCTTTTTGGTAGGGGTAGAATACAGATTAGTTGCAAGATGTATGGGGAAAACTAAGACTAAATAAAAAGAGGTTACAAACAGGTACATTTTGTCACTTATGACAAGAAGGGAGTCACTAAGAACTGAAGTTGTTTGGAAGTTGTGGTTTCCATGTGAAGGTCTCCCAGCTTGCCTAAGACATAGCAGGGGGTTAATAACAAGTAAATTCAAAGGTGAAAAAAATAAAATAATTAGCCAGTGAATTCATTAATTCATTATTACAAATAATCTGAAGATCTTTTTTTTTTCCTGATTGTGAATTTAAAAAATAAAAACGGTACGAAGGGTGCATATGGGGTTGTGACCATACCTCTCACCCAGCCTGCACACATTTAGGACACTACATTGTGGTACTGATGTTATGAGAAGCGTTGTTTCTGCTTACACCTGCACACTGTAAGTTGGACTGTCATTTCTACTCCCTGGAAACGGAACACAAAATCAGCTTCTTAATGGGAACAGTTCGCATGTGACAATCTGGGGACTCCTGAGGTCCAGCAGTCAGTATCAATACCCTTTACCAATTTGTCTCTTCACACACACCTAATGGATATTAATTATACAAGGATAGCCTTAGGTATTCAAGCCCCAGTTTGTTTGCTTTTTAATGATTCTCTGAAATTCTCATGTAGCTGTGAATACTCAGCACTGCATTCCTGGACTTACAGTCAGGCTTCTGTGAGTAGCAAGGTGTCTCCTTGTTCGACCTATCTCTTCTTAATGAATTGTGACCTTGGTAATGCTCAACGCCCTAGAAGGCTCATTTCCAGTCAATTAGACAGTAGAGGTAGAGAGGGGCGGGGCCGAGTCTCTAAAATCATCTATGAATATAGTGACCAATTTTTATTAGCTCCATCTCTAAGGAGTTTCTCATGTTGGAAAAGCTAGTTTGCTGAGACAGTTCACTGAATCATGTCCACAAAATGCAAGCCCAGCTAAGAAGAATACTCACTCAGAGTTAAATCTATTCTGTCTTTGCAGTGGGGGCGGTGGGGGAGGATGATAAGGGGAAAGAAGCCAAGCAATATGGAAACAGATGTAGAAGCAAGACTCAGGCTGCAATGAAAGTAGGGAAGCATAGGAAGTTAAAAACAGTGAGATGAATAATCATCACAATCCTTGACACAAGTTAAAATACTGGGAATATAAAGAATATAATCAGCAAATGATTATATTTAGAAAAATTATCTGAAGTGTTAACGTTAATAATGAATATATATCACTGATAGTTTATAAAACATCTCTCATTTATAGAAAGCCGCTATAGCCCTGGCTGGTTTGGCTCAGTGGGTGGAGCATCGGCCTGTGGACCGAAGGGTCCTGGGTTTGATTCTGGTCAAGGGAACGTACCTCAGTTGCAGAATCCTTCCCACACCGGGCCCTGGTCAGGGTGCATGCAAGAGGCAACCAAATGATGTGTTTCTCTTACACTGATATTTCTCTTTGTCTTTGCCTCCCTCTTCCACTCTCTCTAAAAATCAATGGAAAAATATACTTGGGTGAAGTTTAAAAAAAAGCAACACTATATTGAATATGTATAGAATTTTATAATGATCAAATAGTTCTATTCTAAAATCTGTTTTTCAAATCCATGTTTTATAGAATATGATATGATTTATAAATAGTTAGGGATATTTTTGTCCAAACCCATAATTTGGATGAAATTTTCATTCTGGGGCTGAATTTCTTCACACTCTTTCCATATGGATTGTTTATTTACATTTTCTTATAATTTTAGAAGAGTACAATTTGTAAATATAATCATTGAAATATAGTGCAAGACATATACATGTGACATTTTTATTCTAAAATAACATTTTGTTCCTCCCTGGATATGTTTAAAGCTCAATTTCAATGTCAGACTTTTATAAACACAGTTTAGCCGTGGGTGTAATGAAGAAGGCCCTTCATGCCCATGTTAGATAAAGGGTTGTGGGGATCCCAAAGGTGGTGCTTCATTTGACAAGCAGCAAGCCACAGCAGCTTAGGTCTAGGGAGGTGGGAGGTCAGATATCCTTGATGACATCACTATTAAACTCAAGTTCTTGTGAGACTTCCACGAAGTCTGTGATGCAATCCCACCACTTTCTTGTCTCCATTCTATCATTTTGTCTCCATCAGTTTCAATGTTCATCATTGGGTATACATAATTACAAACTCAAGTACTTTCCTGATATATATATATGTATATATATATATATATATATATATATATATATATATATATATATATATATATATATGATTAAATTTATATCAGAACAATTAATTATTCTATTACTTTTCTATGAAAAATGTCCAAAGTTGAAACTATTTTCTTATATAAATAAAATAATCATCCATATTTAGCTACAGAAAACAAAAAATTTAACACAAGGTGTCAAGCCCAAAGTCGTAAGCTTGATATACATCATACATATTTAAATATCTATTGTTTGTATATAAGGAGATACATCTATAAAGACAGCACTGATAAAAATGCTAATTTTAATGTACTAAAAATAACCCTACAATATTTAAAATATAAGCTTATTATTGACATTCACAATTTATATTTTAATAAAATTCCATATTTTTAACTGACCAAAGCTAATTTTAATTATAAATGAAAAATATATTTATTGCAGATATAATAACAACATTCTTCATTGTTAATGATTGTATCAGGGGTCTCAATTTCAAGTTAAATATAAAAAACAGACAAATATACATTTCATTCATAATCATAAATGTTATGATAATAGCACATCAATTACTTAGTCCTTGAAGAGTAAGTATTGTCAAAAATACTAATCTGAGTATTATTTAACGTTTGGATATTAAAAACATAACTGATTTGAAAGTATACATATACAATGTCACATCATCTAGATAAACGGGCAAGATTTGGGCAAGAAGGAAAATTATTATCTCTCTTCTAATAGTTAAATTTATTCCAATCCCTGCTCAGTATATGCATAGTTGATTTATAATGTCCTAATAAGTTATAACATTAATGTGGAAGAAGTGACAGTATTACAAATATATTATCCTTGACAGTTTTATTAATTATTGTGCATATGTTATTAGATATAAGGCAATATTATTTAATTTTAATATCATGTTTTTTTATAATAAAGCAAATTTCCAATTTAGCAAATAGTTAACTTACCCAGTAATACAACAAATATAAAATGTCTATTGACCCGACCCTCAGTGACAGGAAATGACCAAATAAATAATTTAAATTTCACCACATAATGTTCTTCCTTTGCATTATACATAACAAAGAAAAAACAATGATTTCATGTTCTGATATTAATGATCAAATTTCTACCTAATATTGTTTAAGATAGCATTGTTATTCCCACTTAAAATAGCACTTTTCCATCCACTCTAAGAGTGGGTAAAGAGATTATATTTTTATTAGGTCTTCAAGAGTTGTGAACATTGAATGAAGGATTACTTCCAGTTACTGTTTTAAAATATGGAAGTCTAATTCTCCCTAATCAAAAAAGTATCCAAAGCAGCCATAACACTTGAACTGTAACTGAGTTTAACTTTTACTAAATTAAAATAAGTTATAATTGTTATGTTATTATTTGTTCATGATATCACATCTATGATTGCTTGACAAAAGAGCCTTGTAGTGTCTAATGTTTCACCGTTGTAACAATTAAAAGTCTATAATTGATTTAACCATCAAAATAAAAAAAATATTGCATTATTCCTTTTCATATCTATAATTATGTACATGTGTTCACCCTAAATAGATATCTATTTAGGGTGGACACATGTACATAATTACTTACTGACACAGATACACAGCAATTTAAATGAAAACACAGATATGGTTGCAGATATATAGATAAAGATATTAAATTATAAGTCCTGGCCGAGTAGCTCGGTTGGTAGGAGCATCACCCTGATACACCAAGGTTCAGGTTCAATCCCTGGTCAGGGCACATATAAGAATCAACTAATGAATGCATAAATAAGTGGAACAACAAAAATCAATGTGTCTCCCTCTCTCTCCCTCTTCCTCTCTCTCTTTTTAAAATTAGTAAATAAAAATTTAAAAAGATATTAAATTATAAATTGGTAGATAGTTGTGAATTTGTCCTGCAAGTTTTCTTGGATGTTTCAACTTAATTACCATTAAATGTAAAATATATTTTAATTTCTTAAATTTCTGATATAGTCTTTGCTTTGTGAAGTATTTATAGCACATATATGTGAATGTTGAAAAATAATACTTCTGTCTATTACAGTAAATTATAGTAACCCTGCTTTGTAGGAAAAAAAATGAATGATCGTCTGAGGAAAAACTAACTCCCTTTGAAACTTTTAGAATTGATGTCTCAGTTTTATAGAGCATATTTTATATGAATAGAAAATATTTTACAGAAGTAGAGCATATTTTACATGGAGATCTTTCTTCATTGCACCCAAGACTAAACTGTGTTTATAGATGTCCCTGTAGGTGAATTACTGACGTTTATATGCTTACACTACACATTGTTATATGTGTTGTTGTCTCCCGTGTTATACTGACTTCCTGCAAATATCGTTTCTTGCTTTATTGACTTTCCTAAGATCCTTCTTTAGTAAATATGAGAAAAAAGTCCACTATGCATTGAATACTCTGTTATGTTACATTAAACTTAGTGAGTTTAGCATATTCCAATACGAAATTTGTGAGGTATATCTATTTCTTACATTTAGAAACATGTTCATCTTTAAAATAAAAACCAAATAATTACTAGCCGCTGATTTTTCCATATTAAGTTGAATAAATTTGGTTTGAAAAACTATAATGAAGTCATCCATGCTCATCATAATTGTAGAGCCAATTTGAAAAAGTAATATGAGCTGCAGGTTTTTTAATTCATACTTATAAAACAATCATATACTCTGGTGTTTCATTGATTAATTAGGAAGTCCAAGAATTATCTTGCTCATGAGGAGAAATACAGAATATGAAAGTACTCATTATTCCTGCAATTGATTTATAATTTGGCAAAGTAATTGAATAGAAAAAATGAAAAAGAAAAATCTTGCAGACCACCTTAAGAAAATGTCCAGGTCTTCTTTTTACTACCTTCTCTCATAAAAGTAAATAAGTATCACACACACACCACACACACACACCACACACATGTGCACACACATATGCACACATACACACTACACCACCTCCAGAACAACAATAACACCTCACGAGGTTTCCATTTTCTCTTCATTGGCAGATCCATTATCATGACTTTAGCATTTGGGAGGTGTTTCTTGCTGGTGCTAATATAAAATGTCTTGCTTAGGCTCCAGAGATCATGCTTTTATTCAGGCACTTTGCATTCTTAATGTGGCTATAAGATCTCTTACTAGTGCTAAATTTAGGGACAAGTGCATTAACTTATTAGGACTGCTATGGAAATGTATAAAAGTGCTACGAAGACACTCTCCTCACTGCACATTCCTTACTGTATTTTAATGATGAGGATGGTGGTTGTTCCCAGCAGAGAAATTTAAAGTGACTAAACACACACACACACACACACACACACACACACACACACACACACACCATAGAGAAACTTTTTCAAGATGTTTAAAACAATCCAGGAAGCACTGCTTTCAGCTAATCACTGTGTGTGTGTGTGTGTGTGTGTGTGTGTGTGTGTGTGTGTGTGTGTGTTTGTGTTTTTAATTTTTCATATACAATTTGACAGCTTTGGATATGTTACCTGATTTTTTTAATCCTTAGTTTTCTTGGGTCACATCAGAGTTGGAGGTTAACATCTTTTCTCTAAAGTTCTAGAATTTTATGTAAAAATCTAAATAGCATAATGTCATGATTATTTAGAAGGGTATATGTTTTAAGACACAAGATTTTTTTAAAGAAACAATTATGCAAAATACAAAGAAAAAATGTTCTATCTCAGGAAACATGCCTTATGTTCTACATACAACAGGTCATATTTATAAATGAGGGACAGGTGAAAAGAAACAAAGCTAATTAAAACCAATGTCCTTTTGGTCTTAGCATACTTTCTTCTTTCTTAAGAAAACTTAATATTATTTAAGTAGATAATTTAAGAGGTAAATTATCCAATAAAGTAGTCAGAAGTATAAATATTTAAAGTATCACATTAGGCATTTTTTAAACTATCAAACTGATTTTTTCCAATGTTAGGTTTATTTTTTATATTTAAATTTTCATTTGATGGAACAAAATTAGTCTAATGTATAGCAAACTAAAGATCCATTTCACTGAAGCATCTATATTAATGCTCAATAATAATACATCTAGACTGTTCCCTTTCACAGAGAACACATTACAGCCAATGTTTATTTATTACACACTCACGTTTTCCATTAAGTAAACTTTTACCTTAATTTATAGTTTCTTCTGTACAATATATTATCATAATGCTCACATATTTTGTTATGTAATTTTTCAAAGCACTCTGATTAACTGCAGCTACTCATAGTGCAAATGTTGTAGGGAATGTATATATGCCTCAAATCACTACTGATGTCTAAAGAGAGGTGAGCCAGAAGAAAAAAAACTCCAATTAATTTTTCCAAGCCTTTAGGTGAATGTGCCATAAAAGAGAAAGTGCTTTGGCTAAACTTTGCATTTACTGGGGTCACAGGAATACACCAAATAAAATCTCCCTGCAAGGTGACACTCAGAAGAGCTTCTGCTCCAACACACAATTTATCAAGTTCAGCAACACAACATTTAAAACTCCAATTTCAAAGCCAACTTTGATATTGTGATATTGTTACATAGGCATTTCTTTTTAAATTATGCAACGAATACAATGGTAGTGGTATAATTATGTCAACCATTTCAAAATTGTCTTAAATTACAAAATAGCATAATAAAAGGAAACATTATGCTTTTCCATTCTAGAAATTATTATATTATAGGACTTGCTTTATTAGTCCGACCAAATCTGACTCAAAGTTAGTGAATTACTTTTAAATTGGTACTACCTATCTGCTCCCTCTACAGCATTTTTCTATTCATTATTCCCAGAATTAGATTTGCTCACACCAGGCACTTTATCTTACATTTTCTCATTTTTCAAAACAAACATAGAGTTGACAGTATTTTTAACATATTGGCATATATCTAAATGCCTGCAATTGTATTTTACAAATTTGAGAAAATTTGAGTTAAAAACCATAATGTATTCTTCGATAAGATCACAAGTGCAAGCTGTTCATGTTATGCCCAAGTTCTTTGCTTCTGTGTGCTAGAAAGCATGTTCTTTCATCTTCTTTATCTTTTAAAAAAATCTACCATCCAAACCTGAGTTAACCAGTTTTGTAGTTACTCAAATGTATTCTGCACTTAACATAGCATTGCCTAGGCAATGAAGCAGTCTCTGAATCTTAAAATAGGATTTATTCTCTATTGAATGCAGGAGGTGTTTAAATCACTCTTTTTTTTTCCAATTTAAGAACATTGAATGATCACATTAATTCTTAGTCAACTATGGTTGAAAATTGATAGCTCTTCTAATTTATAATATAAAAAGTAACTTTCATGCAAAAGTTAGCATTTTTTGTTGTCACGGCATCACTTCTTTTTTCACAGTACATAGATTTCAAAAACCTTGTAGAAATCTTTATAAATCTTACAGATCTATATGACAAAATATTAAATGACAAAAAACATCCAAAAAGACCTCTAACTTCTCCTCAAATCTATAGTCCATTACATTCTCATCAAAAATTGATCATAAAAATAAACGTGAACTTATCTACTATAGGTGCTCACTTTTCGTCTAATGCACCCTTGTTGTTTAAAGTAGATTCTAATAGCATACACTCTTAGCAATATCTAAATGGAAACATTATAAAATGTTGATAACCTTACAATTAAAATTTGTCATACCATTTGAGATTCATGTGCTTGAAAATTTAATAGATGTGAATGGCTATATTGATTATGCAAAAAAAAAAACAACAACCCACCAATGCTCCCTCAAATCAATGCATTTTCCATGTCACTTCAGATAAAACATGCCAATCTTGCTTTTGCAACTCTTTCCCTCCTGTGGTTTTCATCCAGTCTTTATTACATTAAGATCTATTTGCCTACTTACTGGTAATGGAGAGCAATTATATAGCCAACCAACGTGCACATTTTAGATGCTGATCTGAGTGAGAACCACGGATAGTTGAAAAAACCTATATCAGGTAAAGTGAGCACATTAACCCTGACATCCTGTTTCCATCTATATATGTTACTCATATATCACTTCACTTTAATATTTAAAAAACAAAGAAATCATGTCTTCTTAAATTATGAAAAAGATGCATTTATTTTTTTAGTTCTGACTCAAATTAAATAAGCAACAGTTATGAGAAAACCAAGGGTCCTTATCACATTAATTTAATAATAGCAATATGCATACACACACTAATGTGCAAGTAATTCAAAACTACTGAAATCAACCAGCATATTATAAAGTTTGACTTTATTTTTATAATAATGCTTCATATGCAAAATTTGAGCACTATAGAAAGAGCTTGGTTAGGTATCAGTTTTGTAAAAGTAAAATAAGAAGCAAATATTTGCAAGTTATTTCACTGAGCATTTTATTAATACCTTATTCGAATACTATAAAATTATGTATTCTTACCTGCTTCCAAATGTTAGGGGGGGGGGGAGAGAGAGAGAGAGAGAGAGAGAGAGAGAGAGAGAGAGAGAGAGAGAGAGAGAGAGAGAGAGAGAGACCCCTACTAGGAGAAAAAGCAATATTTGTACTACTTCATTATTAGGAAAAAAAATGAATAGCTCATATTCGCAAGCTAAGTAAATAACACTTACTGTTGTAAGCAATGGAACTGAGTTTAGCCTTGCTCAGCACTGACGATTCCGGCAGCGTTGTGGCTTCTGTCTCATTCCTCCTCTTTTTATAGTATCTTCACAGCTGAATCTTCATGCATCTCAGTGTGCCTCCCTCTTGGAGCATTACTTCTCACTCAGACAGGCAGGAAGCTGAAGCCAAAGGAACTCTCTATCTGATTGGTTTCCATTCAGCGTTTCTGATTAATAACAGACAGTCCCTCGCATAGGAAGATATTGCCGCTGATGGCGCTGCAGGGCTCCAGGTTTGGGACTGGGGCAGTAAAAAGACCTCTGTAGGCACAGCGATTTGCAAGAGAATGGAGTGGGAGGGCGGGCTTGGAGAAGAGGGCTTTGTCAAAGGTCCCCATAAGAGAACATCACCCAGGGTTTTTAGTTTTGGATAATCAGCTTCTTTAATCTGTTTGCAGGTGGGAGGGAAAGGTCACAGCGTGTCTAACCTGTAAATCATCTGAAGAAAATATACATCCCATGCAGAGAGCGGTGGCTCAAAGGGACTTTGTGTGTATTCCCTGCAGGATTCTCCACCCCTTCTTTCAGTTCAATACCACAATTCCAAGTTTAAGAAAAGGAAGAGAAAAAAATCCAAATTGTATTTGTCACTGCTAATGAATTTTTATCTGTCTCTCTGAGTTTATAAACTAGCATAAATTTCCAGCACAGTAATTTAGAAGCATCTAGTATCAATGCTTTAACATGTTCTTTTTCAGTAACAAGAATGATGTCAAGCATAATTTCAAGTGTCTACAACATTTTGCTTTTTACTTGATAGTGCAGTTAAGGGATTTTCACCCTCTCTGGAAATGTCCAGAACTAATGGTGACCATAGCCACATCACAAGAAATAGATGGTCCACCTGTTAGATTCACTGTTGCACATTGCACAGCTACCAGGAAGGGAAAACCATAACTGAGTCAAACCCTGTGTCAGAAGAGAAGTCCCTTTAGCACTCCTGGAAATGGCACAATAGAAGGGTATTGATTAGCAGATAAATCTTTCTGAAAATGAGTTCTAGTAATAGTTGTACAAAATGTACAGTGGGAATATGGTTCACTTTATAATGACTTGTTAAGCCACAGTAAGTAAATAGCTTAAATGCCAAACAATATCAATATCCTACTTGATGCTTCAAAGGAAAACTGACAAAAAGGAAATAAAAAATAAAATCACCACATTTTTCTCTCTCTCCAGTGGAGGTGTAGCTTAGCCATGAAGTGTAGATAATAGAGCTGCATATCTAAGACATGTGCATCATGGAAATTTATTTCTTAAAAAGGAAAACAAATATGATGAACAGACAGTTTTACATATCCTCAAATATAAGGTGGCACTGCCAACACTTTGTAAAGCAAATCCTCAGGCAAGGATTAAAAATCAAATAAAAACAGAACAAAACACTGAAATGCTTTGCACAACAATGTTCAGGTGCCATTATTATGAATATACTCTATCAGACCTCAACACCATAGATTTGTTCCTACAACCTCAAGGTTAAGCTATACTCGGGAATGGAGTGGGGCGTTATAAATTGTTTTCTCCTTTTCCCTAACAAACCATCATTGCTCATATCCCTACTTACATCAAACCCCCTCTGGAGTTGAAGATTCCCCTATCATCATCTGTCATCACCGTGATTTTTATCACTGTGGCTTGAGGTATCCCCAAATCTCATCAGAATCCCCTCAGGCCAATTAAGCCTGATGGTGAATCTGCTTAACTTCAGAAAATTCTTTGTGTCCTAGGTCTTGTCTTTGAACATTCCCTTTAATTCCCTGATCTAACTCAAAGCTGGCTGTCATATAAAAATTATTTTCTATTTCATATTTCTCACCTGAGAGAGGATATTAGTCCCATAGCCCATGTACTACAGGACCTGGAGTTGGGATAAATGATCTTTGCTGGGCCATTTTCCCTCTCACCTGTATCCATGCTTGCCATAGATTTCATGGTGCCTAAGTCTCCTTGTTTAAATCATTTAAAGACCTTAGTAAATTCAGCAACCTCTGAGGCAATCCACGCAATGCATTGATTCCTTCTTGCCTTGATATTTCGATTTCCAATGATCATTGCTTCCTCTCCACTTCAACTGCAAGCTCATGGTCATGCCCTATCAAAGGAGGAAAAAAAAAAACACAACATGATTTTTTGGGGACAACCTTAATAGATCTTCTCCATTCTTTACCTCAAGGTGGATTAGCCATGAGCTGACTCAATAAAACTAACTAGGCTTCCCCTTCATGACATAATCATGGCCCAAATGCCCTACCTTAACAGCATCACCTAATCACTTTGGGCTTTGGGATTTCAATATCTGAATTACGGGAAAACACAAGCATTCAGATCACAGCAAGATGATATGTAGTTTTTCTTAGATGAACCTTGAGTTGCACCTATGTGTGTGTCACTGATGGTGTTTACCCCTAAACTGTGACTCAATACATACACATGCCATTATAAAAAATACTATGACCTCTAAGTTACGTTTTATTTCAAAAATACCAATTCTGACTTCTACTGTGAAATCATTCTCTGTGATCTGGTGCCAGCAAGACTGTTTCCCCTGCCGGACCTCTCCTCCACTGACCTCACACCAGTGTTGATCACTTCTCTGAGATTCTCCTTTCTCACTTAATCATGCATGATCCCAAGGCCCATCGCCAACTCCTTTGCATTCTCTCTTGTCTATTCTCACCCCCTGGCTGCACATACACAACTGCAGAGAGCAAGTCATTTTTAGAGAATGGTGAAAAAAGGTAAGGAAAATGCAAAACGTGGCCTTGAAGTGTGGGCCAGGGAGAGGCTGTGGGATTATGAAGTGATCCATACTTCAAATAGTGCAGCCGAAGTGGAGTTTTAGAATCAGAGCTGCTGTTCTTAGTTGTTCTTTGTCTTTTCTTCCTGGTTCAGAGAGCTTCACCACAGTCCAAGCTTTTTATAAAAGATGAAAGTTTACAGAATGCTTGATTCTGTCCTTGCATATTCATAAACCATGTAGAATATAAATGGATTATACGACTCTACTATTTTTTTTTTATTTTACTTATATTTATCACTGGAACCTTTACAACTCCTATCACTATTACTTGTAATAGCAATACCACTGATCATAATGATAGAAAAGGCTATAATTTATCATATACTTGCATCAGTAACTACAAGTGTTTTTTAAATTTCTTGAAATAACTCTACAACGTGGATTATCTCTTCTTAATATAGTGCAAAAACACGATCAGTGAAGCTATTTTGTCAAAAGTTACTTACCCAAGAGATTGGTAGAACTGGAAGCAGAAACTAGTTCTATTTAAATTTAGTGCCCATTTTTTAAGCACTATACCCTAGCAGTGATGGCGAACCTTTTGAGCTCGGCGTGTCAGCATTTTGAAAAACCCTAACTTAACTCTGGTGCCGTGTCACATATATAAATTTTTTGATATTTGCAACCAGGGTAAAACAAAGACATATTTTTGATATTTATTTTATATATTTAAATGCCATTTAACAAAGAAAAATCAACCAAAAAAATGAGTTCGCATGTCACCTCTGACACGCGTGTCATAGGTTCGCCATCACTGCCCTAGAGGTTTGTTCACCATTGTATCTTTTCAGCACATAGAAAAGCACAAAGTAACTAGCCAATAAATGTTATGTTATGTAATTAGCATGAGTTTTTTAAAATATATTTTTATTGATTTCAGAGAGGAAGAGAGAGATAGAAACATCAGTGATGAAAGGGAACCACTGATTGCCTGCCTCCTGCATGACCCACACGGGGGGTCGAGCCCATAACCCAGGCATGTGCCCTGACTAGGAATTGAACCTGGGGTCCTTCAGTCTGCCAAACCAACTAGGGTGATTAGCAAAAGTTTTAAATAAAATGAATCCTATATAATAAAGAGCTAATATGCAAATGGTTGTCATACTCTCACGCCATAATGGGGACCAGCCAGGCACAAATGAGCTCCCGAGAGTAGAATGGGGACTAGCCAGGCTGCGGCCTGGGAGAGGGACAAGCCGTGCGCCCCGTGGTCCCAGGTGCCTGTGGCTGTGCCTGTGGCCCGGGAGAGGGAAAAACCACTCACCCTGTGGTCCCACGTGCCAGTGGCTGTGCCTGTGCCTGTGCTTGTGCCTGTGGCCTGGGAGAGGGACAAACCACCTGTCCTGTGGTCCCAGGCACCAGAAGCTCTGCCTGCAGCCTGGGAGAGGGACAAGCTGACAACCCCACGGTCCAGTGCACCAGCACCTGTGCCTTTGGCCTAGGCAAAGCTGCCTGCCCACGATCCCCTGCAGCTGTGGCCATCCCAGATGAAGCCAGCCTGGGTTCTGGGTGCCTGCAGCTGACCAGAGGGAGGGAAGCCTGGGTCCCAGGTGCGGGGTGAGACCGAGGCATTTAGGATTGATCAGGCAAGCAAGGGAGCAGTTAGAGGTGATCAGGCAGGCAGGCAGGCAGAGGTGGTTAGGGGCAATCAGGCAGGATGAGGTGGTTAGGGGTGATCAGGCAGGCAGGCAGAGGGGGTAGGGGCAATAAGGCAGTCAGGCAGGCGAGTGGTTAGAAGCTAGTGGTCCCAGAGGCAGTTGGACATCTCCCAAGGGGTCCTGGATTGAAGAGGGCGCAGGCTGGGCTGAGGGACCCCCTCCATGCATGGATTTTATGCACCAGGCCTCTATTATTTAATAAAAACACATAGTCATTTATTTTCTTTTCAAATTAAAGTGGTTTTGCTATAAGCTTATACATAAACATTGTATGTTTACTCTAAAAGATAATCACTTGATAACACAAAAATAAAGAAAATTTCTATTGCTTTTATTTAGCATATAAGGGAAATCACTCACACAATTTATTTTAAATAAATGAGATCATATTCTATGTATTATTTTTATCATGGATATTTTTAAAATTGTGTTTTAACACTGCTTTCCTTACCCCTTACTTTTCCTTGTCCCTATTCTCCATGTATTTTACTACCTCCTCTTCTAATGTAGGTACTGACATTAACAGCCTCTTTTATAATTTTCTGTAACTTACATAACCATATTTTAAAAATACAACTACTTACCTATCATGTATCTGTCTATTTTTATATGTTCCCTTAGTGTTTTAATGAAAAATAAATAGCATATTACATTAACTTCTCTGCTTCTTGCTTTTATACTTAACAATATATTGTGGACATTTCTGCAAGTTAATTGATAAACATATTGATTTAAAGGCGGCTAAACATCCTATTTTATTTTATTTAATTGCTATTTTTTTGTGGTTTTTTTTTGTTGTCGTTTTTTAAGTTTCATCAGCTTACAAATTGATAATTTAGGATTTATTTTTCTTGGTAAAACACCGCCCACCTGCTCTCAAGCTCCTGAAATTTACGTTCTGTCTTCTTCGCTGCTATTTCTCCTTTTGAATGTGTTTTATTTAATTATCATAAAGGAATGAAATTAAATAGTGGTGTTTAGTTTGCAATTATATGGATTCTAGGTTTGGTTTTAGTCTATTAATGGATAGAATAACAAAATAAAAATGGCATTTGTTCAGAGAAAGAGAGAGAGACAGAGAGAGAGAACTTTTATATTTATATGTAAAAGTGTGTTATCAACAATTTAAATTTTAAAAACATTGACCCTTAAATCAAAGAGCTTTGTAATAAACAGTATTTCAAAGCTTCAAAAGAGTAGCCTGCCCATGAAAATAGCAGAAATTATAGAGAACTGAAAGAAGAAAAATGTTTCCCAAAAAGTAAGCTGATATTTATGTCTATGTGTGTGTCATAGTTTGATTTAGTTAAAAGTAATTTCTTATAGGTGATTCATAAGGAGTTTTCCATCAGTGACTTTAATATAAATGACTTACATAAGCTTTCAGCAAATGATGTCTAATTTGATATTTTCCCTTATCCTTTAAGGATAAAAATCTAATTTATGTTATCGGTCCTTTATTTTTACAATTTTTTAAATTTTAAAATACTGTTTGATTTATATTTCTTTAATCTTTGCAATTTTTATATTGTGTTTTACAATACATATCAACACATTGTATTATATTGTAATAAATGTATTACCAATTGTCCTATTTATACAAAAGTTATAATTAACATAGTACAAAAAGTCATAGCTATGTATATAAGTATCTTACATATGTATATACATATCATAATTATATGCATATCATATATATATATGCATATTAAGTGCACAGCCAAGAAAAGATTGAGAACTCTGAGTCAGACAGTGACTTTGACATAATCTTCCTAAGTAAAAGCACTTTGAAAGAATACCTTGACACACACAGAAGTTTGCTAGAAGCACTCAAACAGAGTAGAAAGTCTGAGTTTCTCCTCTTAAGACACCAAAAGGATAGCTTATACCCTGCAGAAAGGTGACCTTGGGAAGTTTTCTTTCTAAACCCACTAAAAGGAAAGATTTTTGACTCTTATATCCTGGCTGTTAGCATTGAACCCTGGTTGGAGTGAAACTAGCTCAGTGGCTCTTGGCCGTGTTCACACTTGTCAATCATCTGAGCATAAGCTGCTCAACTTGAAATTCTGATTCAGTTGTTCTAGGGCAGCGGTTCTCAACCTGTGGGTCGCGCGACCCCTTTGGCGGTCGAACGGCCCTTTCACAGCGGTCGCCTAAGACCATCCTGCATATCAGGTATTTACATTACGATTTATAACAGTAGCAACATTACAGTTATGAAGTAGCAACAAAAATAATTTTATGGTTGGGTCACAACATGAGGAACTGTATTTAAAGGGCCAGAAAGTTGAGAACCACTGTTTTAGGGTAAATCTCAGACGCTGGCGATTTCCATAGCTGCCCTAGTGATTGGAGTGAGGAGAAAATCCAATCACAACCACAGGCTAGGGAATCGATCTGAGAATAACAGGCCTACAAAGTCAGAACCTGGTTATGTTCAGGAGAGGGTCTAACATGTGATCTACAGGTCTCTGAAGACTTCAGTTTCCAGTTCTTCCAATCCCATTATGTAGTGCTCAAGGTCAATAGAACTTTGTTGTTGTTGTTTTTAATGTTTTTATTATTTTTTTTTTTAAGAGAGAGAGGAAGGGAGAAGGGCAGAGAGATAGAAACATTGACAAGAGAGAAACAGCCATTGGCTGCCTCTTGCACACCCCCTACTGGGGATGAGCCAGAAACCCAGGCACATGCCCTGATCAGGAATTGAATCAGGGACCTCTTGGTTCATAGGTCAAAGGTCAATCACTGAGCCACGCTGGCTGGCAGAAGTTTTTCTATTCCCTTTAATGTATTGCATTTTTTTTAGTTTGCATACTTTGCCTGTGCTGTTCCTTCTGCCAGAAAAGTCTTCTGTTCTTTATTTTTTGAAATCTTTCAACACAGTGTAAATGCCACCTCCTTTGTGAAGGTGTCCTTGGCGAACCACTCCTCCTCGGGAATTGCTAATGGGCACACAACTCTTTCTGTCTGTTTTGCTTGTTGTTGACAGGTCTGTCTCCTTCCATCAGACTGTAAGATCCTTGGAGGCTGAACTCTCTTCTCATTTGCACGTGGTGGCATTACCAGCACATACATTATGATATGCCTGACAATAATAGGGCCCAGAAAGCAGGGTCTCTAATTTTTTAATTAGCCAACTAATTAATGTATATGATTTCAAGGTTTTTATTTTATTTTATTTTTTCACCAAAAGGAAGAGCTGTCTGCGATCACCTCATTATATGTAAATATGGCTAACTTTATTTGTACAGCAAAGTAATTTAACCGGCAAAGCTAGGGTAACCATTTTACAAACACACCTTAAAAAGAAATATAATATTAGTCAATACTTGGTTTCACAGCTTTGGCTCTTGTGTACAAAGATTAATATCTTAATACCCATATATTAATTTCAGTTCTTAGAAGAAAAATGCGCACAGAAGAACGAGACTATACTTGTGTTTTTGTTTGTTTTAAGTTTAATTGGTGTCATTTTTAACAATAAAAGCTACCACAGTTGAAAACCAAGTGTAAGTTATTGCACTAGTCACCTCCTAAATTTTCCTCATTGGATCTCCGCAATAATATAAAAAGGCACATGCATGAATTTTCTCACCCTGCAAATGAAGAAATGTAGGTTCAAAATGGTGAAATGCTAAAGCCAAATGCCAGAGCTAGCAGCTAGTGCAAATGCTGAACCCAGATTTGTTCTACTCTGACACTTGTGTGATTTCTAGTGTGCTATACATGAAAACATTACATGTTCTGAGCATATTTTTCTGATTTTCTTATTATAGTCTGCTTTTTAAGAGAATGGGTTGATAATTTAGATCATAATTCCAAATTTCCCATGTGCTAACTGGGTCAATCTGAGCAAGATACTCAATGCCTCACAGTCTCAATTTTCACACAACAGAGGAGAAAATAATCATAGGGTCTTTGTAACGATCAAATGAGGCAATGGCATTGCTATAGAGAACCAGGTGTTAAGTGACTAAAATCAAATTTGGAATTTTTGCTCTTAAACAGAAGTTCACCTACAGGCACAAGGCCCAGCTGTCCTTTAAGATTCTTCTGGCTTACTTATACCTTCCCACCTGATGATGACTTTTCTTCCAATCTGACACCTGGGCCAAGGCTAACATTTGGTTTTGCATCAGTTTACTCACAGCTGAAGTCTTAGATGTCTGATTGGGTTTTTCACTTTGGGATTCCAGACTCTCACTGTGAGCTAGCATTTACTGAGCCTGCTCTTGGAATGTAACTTAATTATGCACAATGTGACAAGGGCAAGATGATTTGGAAAGAATCTGCCAACATTGTTATACTCGTAGAGAAAGATAAAGGAGAAATTAAAAATTATATTTCCTGAACCTCTCCAATGTGCAGCACAAGAGCCTTTATGTTGGCTTATGGGGGCGAAAAGTGCAGTAAGGAAAATAATGGTATTCATGCCATCAGTGTTAGACGTGAGCTTTGTATAGTGCCTATTTCTATAATAGAGCATGATTGTATCTGGGTACTTCAGGATTTATATATAATTAATTAGTGGCCCGGTGCACGGATTCATGCACATTGAAAGGAAATTAATTAGAAGGTGGCTGGTGGGGTGGGACTGGGCAAGATGGGCCAGACATGCCCTGGAGTCAACCTACTGTGATCCCTCCCCAGCCGGCCGCACCAGGGGTGCTGTGGCTCGAAGGGCATCTGCAGAGTGAGAATGGTCCCTCTGGCGTGGGGTCCCTAGGCCTGGCCTGCGGGGATCAGGCTGAAACGGGCTCTCTGACATCCCCAGAGGGCCTGGGAGTGCGAGAGGGCACTCTGCAAAGTTACTGTGGTGCAGGGAGTGGAACGTGGAACACAAACGCAAGTGCAGTAACCAGAGTCGGGGCAGACAGCGCCCCAGCAACAGCATAACCCATGGCCAAGGCTGGAATCAGGCGGCCCTGCAAGGAATCAGGCTCCTTCCTCTCTGGTTGCTGGGTGTGTCACCCCAGAACCACCACTGCCAAGTCTCCGGAGCTCCGCAGATCTTACGTTGAGCCTCTGACTCCTGGTGGTTAGTGCATGTCATACCTACCAGCTTGTCGGACGGTTATATATATATATATATATTACAAGTTTTATTTATTTTTAATTCTACTTGATAATCTTTGTGATTTAATTGGAATATATAGGGCATTTACATGTCATATCATTGCTAATATAGTTGGATTCAGATCTAGCATATTGGTCTTTGTTTTCTGTTTGTCATTTTGTCCTTTATTCTTCCTTTTTTAGCATCCTTTTATTAGATCTATATATATTCGATTTTTTTATAGAGAGGAAGGGAGAGGGATAGAGAGAAACATCTATGAGAGAGAAACATTGATCAGCTGCCTCCTGCACACCACTCACTGGGGATCTGTCCACAACCAAGGTACATGCCCTTATCCGGAATCGAACCAGGGACCCTTCAGTCCGCAGGCCGATGCTCTACCCACTGGGCCAAACCGGTTAGGGCTGTATTAGATCTTTTCTATTTCTTTTATTTAATTATCTCTCTTCTACTAGCTTTTTGGCTATACCATGTATTGCTGTCTTCTACTGATTAGCTTAAAAATTGAAAATATAGCCTTCAGGTATTAGAGAAACATTACATATTTTTTATTATTAAACAACTAATAAGTTAGTGTTTTTATTGCATCTAAAACCAAACAAGAATAATTATAATGGAATAACCATATTTTCGTACCTACCTTTGTCCAATATTATTATATATTTAATTTTACATAGGTTTATAAAATACAAGTAATTATATTCAATACTGCTATAAACAATAATAGTATTTTATATTTAATTATATATTTACCATTTCATTAGTCTTTACTCTTTCTTAAAGGAATTCCTTGTCTGTTCCCATTTGAGATATAGCAATTCCTATAGTGAAGGTATAGCTTTCATTTTTCTGAGACTATTTTAATTTCACCTTTATTTTTGAAGGCTAATTTTGCTGGATATAAAATGCTTTGTTAACTGTTCTATATTTTTTATTACTTAATATATAACATTTCTTTGTCTTCCAAGGCAAAGATTCTGTTGAAAAGTCAGTTTTTTAAAAAATTATCATGAAAAATACTATTTCTTTGTTTTTCTCTGGCTGATTTTAAGATTTACTCTTTATATTTTATTCTCTGAGATTTGATTATGCGTTTTCTAGAGGTAGTTTTCTCTGTGTCTCTTTTTGTGGTTTATTTATTCATTTTCTTGAATATGTGATTTGTTCTCTTTTTTTATTTGAAAATTCTTATTTATTATTTTTTTTAAAATTTACTTGTTTCATTTTTCCTCTCTGTTCTTTTTCTAGGACCTCATTTACATGCCTGTTTTTTGTCATATGCTACCTTTTCCTATGCTATCTCGGCTGTCTACTCCCCCCCGCCCCCCGGGATATTTTCTCTAGTATTAAAATTAATATTAATATTAATCTAGCATTAACTCATCTTTTTTCTCCATTTTGTCAACTATTTTTTTATTTAAAGAATAAATTATTTTTTATTATTGTGCTTACTTCAATATTTCTGTTATTTTCAAGTCAGCTTCTGTTGGCAGTGTTACCTCCTGAAAATCACGTGAATGCTCTCGTACATGCCTCGTGATTTTATTGTGTACTGAACATCGTGGCTTTCACTTATTGAGAATTTGGAATATGCTGTCTTCCTCTGAATGGTATTGATATTTGCTCTGTTAAACAGTCTCATTCTCATGGATCACCTGGGTCCTGTTGAGACTTGGTTTTAGGACCATTAGGGCAGGCTTATCTGAGTTACATATTTCCTGTGCCTTTCAGGGTCTCAACAGATTACCTAGAATCTTCATTAAGTTATCTCTATTCTGGCTTAGTTTATACACCAATGGATTTCAACTCTGAAAACCTCTGGCATGCCTATTTGGCTCTCAGTTTCTCAGATTCTGTTCTCTCCTAAGTTGCTCAAAGTTTTTCCTTGAATACATAGAGCCAAGGATACGTGGACTATTTTAATAGAGATTTTTAGGTATCCTTGTATGTAGTTTCTACCTTTCTCATAACCTGTCTCCAAAATTAAGTTGCCTTTGCTACCTTAGTTTCTCTTTTTTTATCCATGCACCAATATAGCTATCTCTGCTTGTATTCCACTTTCCCATGTACCTTTGGCAAACACACCAGGGAAAAAGCTGAGATAAATATGGAGCTCACTTTTTATGCTTTCCTTATCAGAAGTATCATAACACAGAATTGGTTATTGTCTAAGAGAAAAATCTGTGTCTCATTTAAATTAACCTCAAGTAGGGAAAGGGTGACTCACAGATCAGCTACTGCTATTCCTTTTCTGTACAGATGGCTTAGGTGACTCCATATGGCCAACCATCTCATCTCTTACACATATGCTTGAATCTAAGCATTTGTTCTTATTTTCAGATTGCTTAATATTTCAGTTTATTTTCCATCTCTATATGTTGATCCTTCTGCCCAGAAAGTCTCCCGTTCATTTTATATTATTTAATTGAATTCATTAATTATTTTTTTTCATTCTTGCCTGCTGATTGCTTCATTTTTGCTTCTTTGCCTCTCCTTTTATTTTTAAAATTTTTTTTACAATTAAAAAAATGATCTATTTCTCCCACCACCCACCCCCATCTCAGACAGTCACCAATCTGTTCTCTGTATTTATGAGTTTGGTAGTTTTGTTTGTTTGTATGTTTGTTTTTAGTTTCCACATGTAAGAAAGATCCTAAGGCATTTGTCTTTCTCTGTTTGGTCTACTGCCCTGGGAAAAATGCATTCAAAGTCCATCCATTTTGTCACAAATACCAAGATTTCATTAATTTTATGGCCTAATAATAGTCCACTTTACTTGGATAAATACCCTGAAAAGTGGAGTTGTTGGCATTTCATTACTCCCTCCCTTTCAGAACATTCCACTTTCAAACTCAATATACTTGAAGAAAACACATTCAACCCACAACACATTGGTCAGATAGCATCCCTGTAACTCTCTCCTACTGTTTGAGGTGAATTAAGTGTTTCCCATTTTATGTCCTAATAAATTATTGAACATAATACTATATTAGCATTTTTATGTTTAAAATATTGCATACTACACTAAAATATATGCTTTCAAGCAGAACATCTTTGTTCTGTTATTTTTATTCTTATGTGTCCCTCTCTTATAGATATATGCTGATGGGGTGGGGGTTAATAAATACTCGTGTAAACTAAAAGACCTTGTGAAGAAGAAAGTATAATAATGCATTAGGTTTATTGAGCAATATTGATATGATATATTTGGTGCCTTAGATAAAACATCTCTGAATATTCTAACTACCTCCAATAAAAATTTTTAAAAAGTAAACCATAATAGTTAGTACTGGGAATCTATTTTTCAAGAATCTAAAATCCATTTTATTTCCACTAACAAAAACTGACTATGTAATTCTCTAATTGAATGGAACTTGTAGAAAAATTGTTATTTAAAATAAGGCAGATGACATATTAAGATAGAAAGAAATGACAGAAGATATTTTAATTATATGTTATAATCCAGATGATAGAATAGAATAATAAAAGTGAGTTAATTTGAGTGTAATATCTTAATATACACATACAGACACATAATGCATATATACAATATCTTTGAAAATATATACTATTAATTTCTTAAAATGGAACTTAAAGCAAGAAAACTCACACTGAAAAAGTAAATAATATAGTCACAATTTCATAGAAGTAGATACCACATATATAAAATGTTTTTATAATTTGATATAGTAAGCAAGTGACTAATACATCTGTTACCACTAAAAAAAAAAATCAAGCAATAAAATATGTAAAAAAACAAAGATCTCAATAAACCTTGATAAACATGTATACATAATTTAATCAACATATTCTCTAAAAGTTAATGGTGTATGATTTATATATACAGCTATGTGAAAAATTTACCAGCAAAAGAATAATGCCAGGCTCCTAGTTTACGAATATTCCTAAGAGAGACCGATTTGGCCACCTGGTTTCAAGACAATTATATTGGTTTCCCTCCATCCTACATGTGCCAGAGTTTTTGCTGACAAGAATAGACACATATTCCAGGAGGAAAATTTGTCTTTCCTCCATGCTTAACCTCAGGTAGCACCACCATCCAGGGGTTTACAGATTGACTGATTTATAGAGATGAGATTCCACACAATACAGCTTTTAACCAGCAGACAGATTTCACAGCAAAGTGGATGCCGCACTGTCTAGATTGGAAGCAGGTAGACTGACATGGGTACCAGGATGCCCTACAGAAGGAGCTGCCATGGCACCTACATGGGACAGTGCTCTGTGAGGATGGGATGTCCTTCTCTGGATGTGGAATACTCACCCAATCAGTGCTCTCTACTGAAAGAATACCTGAGGCTGAGAACAAAGCGATTGATATAAGAGAGACACTGTTTATCATCACTCTCAAAGGTGTGTAAGTGCTGTAGGGTAAGAGGTCTGGGTCACAAAGAGGGTGTACTCTCACCAAGAGGCACAAAAAGAGTCCTATCTAATAACGTTATAGCCATCTGTTACACAAATGAGCCAATGATGGAACCTGTATATTGGCCCCTAGTTTGTTTATTTCTTCACAGCCAATTGAGAACCTTTAGCTCAAAAACCACCAGCAACAAACTCATATTTTTTCATATCTAATATTTAAAAATAGCCCAAACCAGAAGGTTTTTAGTCATTGTGAGCCCATCTGCTTTGCCTAAACTACACCCTGCATCTGCTGGTCATTGATAAGATAGGGCCTTTTGTTTGTAAGACTAAACCAATACTACCCATGGGAGCTCTCTGACCGAGAGACTCCACACTTGCTACTGTGATATAACCTAGACGTGTAAGCCCTTTCTCAGATTCTCTTCTACCCTGGGAGTCCCCTTGCCCTTTGCTTGTTCTGGATGTTGGCCCCCTTGACATAATTCTTTGGCTGTTTTCATGCTAAGAGAGCATTTTCGCCTCCTGCAACCCTGTCTAAACACCGCCCAGTAAAGCTTGTATGTTATTGCCTCTGTGGCCATCCCTATTTCATTGAACAGCTGTCAAGTCCCTTGGGCTCCCTATACTCTCTACTGTACGCTGTGTACTTCTGTGTACAGGGACCAGCAGCTGAGAAAAGGTGTCACTATTGTGGCAGGGTTAGTTGACTCTCATTAGCAGGACAATTCGAGCTGCTGTTTTACTATAAGGACAAGGAAGGAAATGTATGGAACTCTGAAGCCCAACTAGAACTTTCTTGGTGCTTGTTTATCAAATTTTGATTGGGAATGGGCAAGTGCAGCAACCCTAGCCTGAAAAGGTCATGACTACTAGAGACTCAGCATTCTTAGGCATGACGGTTTGGGTCACATCACCAGAAAAACCACCAAGAACTGTCAAGGTAATAGTTGACGGTGATGTGAATTTAGAACCGATAGCTGAGGAGTGGAAAGATGAGTACCAGGTGTGGCCATAAAGACAAACTACAGAATGAGGCTTGTAGTTCTTTCCATTAACCTCCCTTACCTAGATTTGACCCTATGAAGAGAGATCCATGTGAACCTTGGAGGAGGTGCACCCCAAACATGTAGGGAGAACAGAATTTGCGTAACAAAAGGGCTACTCTAGCAGCAAGGAGAGATGCAGATTACACATAAGAATCTATACTAATTTATACTAATAAAAGGGTAATATGCTAATTAGACCGGGTCAACCAGCCATCTTGCAGACATCTGACTTCCTTCTGGACAAGGCCATGGTGGTGGGGGCTGAATCAGAGGCAGGTAGGGGCGATCAGGATGCAAGGGAGGGCAGTAGGGAGTGAGATCAGGCCTTCAGGGGAGGGCAGTTGGGGGTGAGATCAGGCCAGCAGGGGAAGGCAGTGAGGGGCTATCAGGCAGGCAGGCAGGCAGAGAGGTTAGGGGCGATCAGGCAAGCAAGTGGTTAGGAGCCAGTTGTCCCAGATTGTGAGAGGGATGTCCGACTCCCCACAGGGATTGGGCCTAAACCGGCAGTTGGACATCCCTGGAAGGGTCCCAGATTGGAGAGGGTGCAGGCTGGGCTGAGGAACCCCTCTCCATGCACGAATTCCGTGTACCAGGCCTCTAATTTACAGTAAGAAAGCCAATGATCTGACATCCTTCAACAGCTTTGAGGTTCCACTATAGCACAAGAGCTAGGTGAACTTTCTCCCCAGGTTATGCCCAAACAACTGAGTATGTGGGAATTCTATTATCTCAAAGTTTCTGCCCAACAGAGATCTCATTCTAATAAATTACTTTTGCTCTTGAATTTTGAGTTTTCTCCATTGGGCTGGCTCAGACTTTCTCAGAGCCTCACTGCAATCTGAAATTCCTTCAGGCCATTCCTTCTTTCCTATATCTTGAGTCTAAGCTGTAGGGTTTTTCTGCTTCTTTGACTCCCTCGTCTCTTTAACAGGTATTACTCCAAGTAAACCTCTTGTACTTTCAGTAAGACCTAAAATCACACATTCACCAACACACACACACACACACACACACTCACACACTCACACGCCATAAAAGGCTAGTAGTGTATTTTATCAGATACATCCAGAAAGTTTTAATTTATTTAAAATTAAATAAAAATTAATTCTTGCCCTAGCTGGTTTGGCTCAGTGAATAGAGCATAGGCCTGCAGACTGAAGGGTTCCAGTTAAGGGCACGTACCTTGGTTGCAGGCTCCTGGCCTTGGTTGGGGCATGCAGAAGGCAACCAATTGATGTGTCTCTCTCACATTGGTGTTTTTCTCTGTCTCCCTTTCACCTTCCACTTTCTTTAAAAAATCAGTGGAAAAATATTCTCCAATGAGGATTTAAAAGAAAATCAATCTTGTGTCTCAACAGTCAAATTTTAGTAGTCACAATTGGCTACTGGCTACCATATTAGACATAGTAGAAAGTTCTTCTGGCCCTAACCGGTTTGGCTCGGTGGGTAGAGCGTCGGCCTGCGGACTGAAAGGTCCCAGGTTCGATTCTGGCCAAGGGCATGTATCTTGGTTGTGGGCACATCCCTAGTAGGAGGTGTTGCAGGAGGCCGCTGATCGATGTTCTTCTCTCATTGATGTTTCTAATTCTCTATCCCTCTCCCTTCCGCTCTGTGAAAAATCAATAAAATATATTAAAGAACATTCTCCTGGACTGTGATAATGTAGAAGTATAGAAATGACCACAAATTATGATTCAATGTAGGAAGAACATTTTAAAGAGCATGCTAAAATAATAAAAATTATGAAAAATTTTACATAATGAAAATTATATTAACTAAATCAAAGAAAATCACAGTGAATTCAAATTGGCCATTTCTTTAATATTTTAAAAGAAAAAGAAAAATGCCCTATGTTCTTCAGTATTGAATACTATTGATATTTAATAGCATTAATAATTGATAGCATTACTCAGTTGCTATATGCAATACCTCCCTGCCTTTTCCTCCACTCCTCAACTGTGTACTTGTCTTTCTCGCAGAGGTTCCTTCCTCCTTTTCTCCATAAAAATCTGTTTCTTTTTTATCTTTATTACCTCTTCCAGTCCCATCAGCAGTGCAATTTTAAGCAAGTTGGCAAAGTTCACTAAACCTCAGTTCTTACATCAATAAAGTGTAGTTATTATTAACCTCTGTGAAACTTTGAGAATTAAAGTATTATCCTTTTTCACTGGATACATTTTTTTTTATGAAGAACTAGCCTAGACCCACACAAATATTTCAATGGAGATCATAGCAAAGGTTACATTTTTGAAGCATCTATAATTGTTGTTCGGATTTGCCCTTAAGGAAAACTTAACCTTTCTAACCTTATTTGTTAGGAGATAGGAATGCTGAGAGAGAAGGGAAAAATATGATGTCAACTTTTAAACCATGTATTTTCAGGAAAGGGCCATGCAGGCAAGTAGAAACATTCTATAAATTGTTTGGGAGCTATGAAACTATAATTCATATGCAAGGTCAGAGCCAGAAATTTGGACTGGAGTGTCACAGTAGTGAATATTGTGGCGGCCATAACTTGTGGTTGTACATCATGGGGAATGTGTTATTAAAACAAAATATAAGAAAATTAGGCCCTAACTGGATACATCAATTGGTTGAAGCATCATCCCAATACAACACGGTTGTCGATCTGATCCTCGGTCAGGGCCCATACAAGAAGCAGCCAATGAATTCATAGATAAGTAAAACAACACATCTCTCTCTCTCCATAATATACATATAAGAAGTTAGTTTTGAAAACCATATCAAATCCTCATACATGAACTATTTAATATCTTAATATATCTGGCCCTCATTCAACAGTAATATAAATATTAATATAGTCTTTATTTACCATGAATTTAAATATGTTACTATGGAAACAAATTCTAAGCACATAATGGCTGATATTAGACATAACCAATTTGTTGAGGATTTTACTTAAAATCCTGTTGACATTAATTAAATCACTAGGATATTTGCTTGGATATTCAGTGGCTATTGCAAAGAATTTGGCCTGAGAATTTTTATCATTGTTTGTACTGCTTTCTCATGGTCAAAATTTACCAATAAATTCAGTAATTTTATAACCCACAGAATAGATATTGTATTAATTTCCAGATAACTACAGGGGGCTCCTTCAACCTCCATTATAATGCAATAGTGTAAGTGTTAACGATTTTATAGTGTAAATTTCAACCATAAATTGAATCTTGGTGTGCTAAAACAATTCCAATTTCTAACAGAGAAAATAATTTATTGAGATTATTTTTTTAAAGAAAAGACCCCACATATATTTCTTATAACTTGTACTAGTATTTCTCATATATGTCCATGTTAGTAAATAAAATTTTATTCCATAAATATAATGTTTTCTAAGCAAAATAAAACACTCTTCTAGATAATGTTCTATTTCTGATTATTTAAATCAGTATGCCTCTTGGATACCACGAGAACAAAATCTCTATTTCAGATTGCACTCTCAATGTACTAAAGAACATTTTTCTCCCATGTGATTTGTTAAGGGGATATTAACAGTGAATAATAACAAATTCTGATTAGAATGAGGAATATTAGCAGACTATCATGAAATCTGAATATTAATACCACAATTGACTACAAAAATAGGCTGCAGGGTTTACAGAAATAAATGTGCTCCTAATTTATGCAGAAATTTTGACATGATAAAATATAAAACAAATTGATTCTCACTTAGACAAGTAAATTCACTGAAAAATGTCAACATTTTATCTTGTATTTAAGTGAGTGTTTACATCAGTGCTGTGAGAAACTTATACATATAATACATATTTTAGCTAAATGTATTTTCCATTACAAATACTTACATAAAGTCATCAGTATTAAATGTAGAAATTAAGGTTACCTAATAGGAATTTTATATAATTGTACAAACTATTACCAGTAGATGTGAATGATCATATATATTATTCACAGAGTTATATGCAATAATACTCTTTTCACTGAAGGATATGCATTCGTTATTAGCTTCTTATAACTAGAATCCTTTTAATGAAGTTTAAGCTTGGCTGAAAACAAGATATATAATACTGAATTATAGGTAAAATATAAGTCATGAGCTAAAATATTTAATAGGTGTTTTCAAGGAAAATATTTTATTTATCTCTTTATAATACACTTATTAAATATATACTATGTGACATTAACATTGTTTAGTAACTTCTACAGGGTAGTAAATAAAAACAGATATGTTTCCTTTCCAATAGGTATTCCTAGTGGTGAGGAAGTCATTGTCTAAAATAGAAATTCAGCACTTGCTTTTGCAAATTACATTTTATTGTAACATAAACATGTTAATTTATTTACATTTTAGGTTGCTTCACTTAAAATAGTAGAACTGAATACTTGAGACAGAACATGTGATTTGCAAGCCTATAATATATACCATCTGACTCTCTAACAAGAAAGTTTGCCAATCCTTGCTCTAGAATATAAAGTACACTGAGAACAATAATCAACCCATATTTTCTTTAATTTTTAAAAATCCTCACCCAATGATACGTTTTTATTAATTTTAGAGTGAGGGGAAGAGAGAGGGAGAGAGAAACATGGATCAGATGGCCCTACCCCTGCATGTGCCCTGACTAGGGATCAAACCCACAACGTAGGTATGTGCCTGGACCGGAAATCAAGCTGGTGACATCTTTGTGCCAGGAACCGTGCTCAAACCAACTGAGTTACACTGACCAGGGCAGTCCATATTTTTTTTTTTATTTAAAAAAGCAAACAAAAACTTTTCCCAACACAATATTAAAGGAGAAGAACATTTGCAATAGAAAATATTAACACATTTATTCCAATTTCGTATATATGATGTATATTCTTTTTCTATATGTTTATCTTTTTTTAGGTTGATATTTACTTGATTTGTTAGTATTTGCTTACTTGCAATTCACACCTGGCATTTATGTTGATTTGACCATGCCTACACTTTACCAGTCACAAAAATGTTAGTACCACTCCTGTTTCATGGTGATTCAGTAATTATAAGTTAATTCTCATAAATATGTGCTCAATATTGGAAGTAAGAATATATTTTTCATTTCAAAAAATAAATATAAATAGGTGAAAAGCAAAAACATCTATAATAAATCTTCACGATTATGAAATAAAATGTGATTTATCTGGACTAGACAATAATATCACATTAAGTCTAAATCATTATCACACATAATCCTCATAACAATTGTATGATATTATTATCCTAATTTTAGTGATCAAGAAAAAAAATGGAGGGCTAAATTACTTAGAAAAACCTGTTTGTTGGTGATTGATAGAACTAAAGACACTAAGTCTATGTTGCTCAAGAATCTATGTTCTCAGCCATGCTATTAATATTCCTTTATATCAATTGAAATTTATTTTAACTATTCAATCCTGGAATAGCTTTTCTATTTCTCCTCTAATTTTTTTAAATGCATACAAAAATTCCAAAAATAAATTCTTACCTTATCTTTATATGATCATTTACTGCATATTACAATATGCATTAGAGATATCAAAACAAGTGATTGCTTTCAAATGTGTACAACAATAAACTGTGGTGTGAATATTATAGAATACTAGGTTTAATTGCATATTTTCTTACATTTTTTGAATTTTTATTATATCTTGTGATAAGAGGAAGGCTAGCAATTCAACAAAAATATTTATATAAAATATGTTCATTTAAAAAATCCTCTCGGTTTAAATATGACATTTATTTTCTTAGAGTCTTTTAAAGTATCATGTGAAGGGTCCAAATTTTTGTATCAACTTTTGCCTAAGAGCAGCGGAATGAGAATGATGATAATGCAACAACCTCAACAGGGTTGTCACTGTCACCATATTCTACTGGGCACACTTCTCATTGAAGTGCGAGATAAATTCAATTTAATAACCTTCAAAATGGCCAGCTATATTTTTAAGAAAGATGTACAATTTATACAATGGAAGATATTTAATTATTTTTCTAAAGGAACCCTTTGGAGACACTGGAATAATATTTCTGTATGGAAAATGACTACTAGCACTACTTATATGTCACTTATTTCAGCTATACACTCCTAATCCTGATGACATTAGCAGTTACCTTTCTACTTTAGCAACTTGAGGATTGGGTTTACTATGTTCATTCAACAGAGAAAATCCTAAATATAATTTTTCACGGAATAGGTAAAGCAAAATAAAATGAATCAAAATGATTGGTAGAATGATGCCTACCCTGAAAAATTACTTTGACACAAGCCCAAGTAGAATCTATGTTTATAACTTTTAAGATGTGGAATTTAAAAATATTCTACTTTATTGAAAGTAACTTGTTCATATTCTTAATATTTTCATTGTGTAGCACCAGTACAAATTATATCCTTGCCCCTTTTTGGGACAAACCTTATAATTCATATTACTTTTTATAATTTATGTACAATTGATATTTTTGTTTCTGAAATATTAAACTTTAATCTATTCATCTATCTGTATCTACATATTCATTGATATTATTATTCAAAAATATTATAGCAAGTGATTTCATTTGATTCACATGGAGCTATCAGGAGACTACTTCTACTCCAGAACAACACAAAGCTTAAGCGACTATTTTCAAAATGTTTTAGAAATGAAAAACTTTAATGCACTTATTTTTAATTCATTTTAGGAAGAATAAATTTCTGCTTAATTTATAAAACACTAACAATTTTACATTCTATATATTCAGAGTCACTCAAAAACAAGTAATGCTAAAACATTGAGATAAACAGACACAATTTAGCCACATATTTTATTAAATGAGCTAAGCAGTGTCCCTTTAATCCTTACTGATATAAGCACATTGGATTTTCTCATCAGCCATGTTAGATATGAGCTATTATTATCTCTTTCGTTTCCAGTTGAGAAATTATTTCACAGAAGTTGGCATCTTGCCCCAAATCATACAATTTATAAGTGGCAGATCAGAGGTTTGAAGCCAGGGAATCTAACTTCATAATAAGCCTTATTCACCATTATAACATTATGTCTCTTTATAGAGCAACAACATATAAAGAGGTGTGTTATTTATTTCTGAACCAAAAGCTTAAAATGCTCAGCTCAAAGTCAGCAGAAAAAAAAATCTTATTTATTATCTCATGTGTTAAACATTTATGGAGCCCTCACATTCTCTGTTGTAGAAACTATAATTAGCACCCAGGATACGGCGCTGAACAAGACACTGCTTCAGTCCTCATAAGTCCTAGGTTTGTGAGATTCTTCTCTAACTTTATGTTCATCAGAACCACTGTTCTGAAGGTACCATTTCATCCTAATTTTATCTGCCATCTCCCATAAACGGAGGATCACACATTAGGCGTTATAATTACCAACCAAGGCAGGAACCTGGAAAACCCTGACACAATGTTATTTTTAAAATCTCCATCTATAAAGACAGGGTCACACTCATGACAAAATTTACAAACTAATCAATAGCATGCCTTGGATATTAAAAAAAATAGCAACTCAAGGCTACAGACACATTCAAATATCATTTGTGTCCTTTGTAGAGAAGAAAATTTCTCAATTTGCTATAGAAAAAAATCAAGAAGAAACTGAAAATCAGGGGTTTTACAGCTATTCTTAGACTGGAGGGATTTTCCTCTTTACTTCCAACATCTTTGGAAGTTAAAAAAAACAATAACAAACAAAAAAACAAATAAACTAGCCCTAGCTGGGTGGCTGAGTTGGTAAGGGCATCATCCTTATATGCCAGGGTGGTGGATTTGGTCCTCAGTTGGTCAGGTCACATGCAGGAATCAACCCCTGAGTGCATGACTAGGTGGAACAACAAATTGATTCTCCTTCTCTTTCTCTCTCTTAAATCAATAAGCATTTTTTTAAATAACTGTATTCTCTTATTGAGGATAGTTTCATTTAATTTTTAAGTTCTTAGGACTTGCTTTTTGCTTTATAAACACAAGCAATACAATGGGTACATTAGTCATGTATTTTTTAAAACTGCATAGAATAAAAATGTATGGAATAAGTCTTAGTGATTAATGAAATTATACTTTATGAAAATAAGTCAGAATTATGATTGATCAATAGTGATTACCCTCATTCATCTTATTTAAGACTAGAGGCCTGGTGCATGGGTAGTGTCCCTAAGCCTGGCCCACAATCAGGGCCAATCTGTGGGGTGACCAACCGGGTGATCGGTGCCCCCGCTGGCACCCTCCTTGGTGGGCCGGGGGCCTGCAGGCTGAGAGCCACTCTTGCATTGAGCGTCTGCCCCCTGGTGGTCAGTGCACATCATAGCGACCAGTCATTCCAAAGGTAGTTCAGCTGTTTGGTCGATTTGCATATTACACTATTATTATATAGGATAACAGTTGGAGGAATTTGTACTGGTATGTACATTTATTTGTACTGGTATATACATTTATTTCTTTTCCCCTTAGTTTAATTTACCTTTTAAATGTTAATTTTTTAGCCATTATTTCTATTTTGTGCTTTCTGCTTGGAAAAAAACCCTAGAAAACAATAGTAAATACCAATTACCTTTCTTCCCCATGCCCTTGTATATGGCCATGTAACTAAATTCCGGCCAATGGAATATTAGAAAGTTGTCATAAACTTTGCTAAACACAGCTTATTTAGAAAACAAAGTTATAAATTCTCTCAGAGCACTGAAAATTTAGCATGGGTTATTCCAAAGACCACTGCTGATTAGAAGTCCAGGAAGATTACAAACATTAATAGTCCTGCCCTTAGCGAGGGCAAGAACTTCTGGCATCATGGCAAGTCGCTGGTTGGCCTCTGGTGCCCCTTGTGCTCTTTGGCCTTTGCTGGGTTTTCTGCGTTGGTAGGAGGTTGATTCTACTGGCACCAATGTTAGGATGAGGTTTATTTTTTTTTAATTTCATAAGTTTCCCCCTTTTTTTTGCAGACCCAATTTCTTACAAATCTCTGCTCCAAAGTATAATAACATGATACCCAGTGATATTATCAATATCAAATTAATTATAAATTATCTGGCAATTACACCAAGTATCAAATTAAAATTGCATTAGTTATTGGCCTGAATTTTTCATGCATTTTATATTCAATACAGAGTCAACATAAATTATAATATAGAATAAGAAAGGAGGAAAACTTAAGTAAAAACCATTTTTTTCCCACAATACAAAAATATCCACGTCTATTTTTAAATAGGAACCTACTCACAAATACCTGAACATACTATGAAAGTTAGAGGACTGGAGAAGTTTTGAGTATTTGATACCTTTAGGTAGAATGTTTCATATCCTAAGAAACGTTTTACTAAGCACCGGTAAAATAACAAAACCTAGTTTTATGACTAGAATATATTTCATCTAACCTAAAAATAATTATTTGCTGTGTAGAAAGCTTTAATAATAAACATTTTTCCCATTAAAATATTGAAATTAGTACAAATTCCAGATCCAGAGCCTGGAAAATATTTCCGAATCTACCCCCAATTTTTCCTTTTATTTTAAATAATTACTTGTCAGGTTGTCAGAAAGTAATTATTTAAAATAAACAGGGGAATTCAAACTCATGGTTTCTCTATTGAATTCTTCTGAATAGTGTATACTGCTTTGTGAGTGCATAATATTTACCTTTATTTTAACTTTAATGTATACATGTACAACTTAATCATACAGTTGATATGTGCTAAATATTTTGGTGAGAATACTTAAAGTAAAAACTGAAAATATGTATGGAAAAATAAACAGCTTTCTCAGTTAAAGTTTGTAGTAATTAACCACAAGTAAAATTAGCCATGAAGTAAGCATATAGAGATGAGATAGATTGTGAGGAGTAGAAATTTCTATGCCCAGGAGATTAGGAACAGATGTACCTGGACCATATTCTAGCTTTCTCTAATACCCATAGATCTTGGTCAAATTACACAATACTTCCAAGATTCAAACTGTTGATTTTGTTTTTATGAAATGGCGATTAAAAAATTTTAAGAGGCTAGATGAGATTATGTTTAGAACAATGTCTTGAACATAATAGCTATTCAATAATTGTAATTTATTTTTATTATCATATTCAGTCATTTCAAAAATTGTTTGTTTGGCTTTAAGAGCCATTATGTAAATATATACTTCTTTTATCAGATCCATGGGAAATGCATTTAGGGAATTATTAGGCTTGTGTGACAGAGCCAAAGTAGATACTTCTATTTAATGAGCCCAAAAGTTCACCATTCAGACCCTGGCCTGATCCCAAACCTTTCTTTTCTTTCTCTTTCTAAACTGGCTTGGTTTTCTTAACAGCTTGTTCCCTCTCTATGAATGAGTCTGAAAATATCGTGCTACAAACAAACAGACAGACAAGTAACAAAAATTCCATCTCTGCAACTATTATCCACTACATTACATTTTAAAGAATCCAGGTTCTTCTTTTTGCTCTTTAAACTGTCCTGTTCTGATTTAGTAACAATCATGTCCGGATTTTTCCTTTCTGACATGGCTCCTTCAAATTTATGTCACTGACTCTTGTATCAATCTCAGTTCCAAAACCTGTAGTTCAAAAGTCCATTCTCTCCATCTTTGGAGCCAATTCCAGGTAGACACAAAAACAGGATATATCCAGTTTCCAATGAAAGTTGTTCAGACACCTCCCATAAAGCCCCATAATATAGGCTCTTGTATTTTCTTTCAGCCTTATTGTTGGCTGTTAATTCTATTTCAGCTCTCCCACCCCCATATCTGAAAAGACTGAATAGAATTTTCAATGACAGCAAAAGTAAAGAAGTAATCACTCTACTTCCTAATAGTAAGCATAATTCACTATATAGATGTCACCCGATTGGATTTTTTAAATGTCAGGAAGATATAGTCAATTGACAAAAGTACTAGGGAATTCCAAGAATAAAAACTCACAATTGAAAAAGAATGGACACATGAATCAGAAAAAGAAAAAGAAAAAAAACAAAAAACATGTATTTGAGAAATTGGCATGTAGATAAGTTCACTTATCATAAAGATAAGGAAATAGACAATAGACATTGGGAACCTAAATGACTGGAAATGCATGCAGAACCCAGATCATGGAGAAACTTTCATAATATGCATAATGGTCTGCAGTTTATCTTATTGAAAAGGACATTGGGCAATGACTCAATATTATTAGTTTGTGTATTAGAAAATGTATTTTATTTGAATAGACTGTAATTTTAGAAAATTCATTCAACCTGATTGCCTTTCTTTATTCCTGATGGTAAAATCTCATTACTCTCCCACCTTTTTCTATTATTCATATCATCACACTTCCATTTCAAATCTAACACATTGAATATAAATATGAACATACAGAAATAAAATGATTCAATCTGAAATATTAATTATAAGACCAGTGCTTTATTGTCCAAAACAATCTTTAAATCCATCATGATCACTGATGCTCAAAACACTCTTGGGCCTGGCTTGCGTGACTCAGTGGTTGAACCATGACCTATGAAACAGAAGAGCATGGTTCGATTCCTGACAGGGCTCATGCCCCCCGTTTTGGGCGCAATCCCCAGTCAGTAGGGGGCGTGCAGAAGGTAGCCAATCAATAATTCTCTCTCATCATTAATGTTTCTTTTCTTTTTTAAAAATGTTAACATATATTTTTTTATTGATTTTAGAAAGGAAGGGAGAGGGAGAGAGAGATAGAAACACCAGCTGGGATCATCATTGATGTTTCTATCTCTCTTCCCTTCATTCTTCCTCTCTGAAATCACTAAAAATATATTTTCATAAACAAACAAAAAAACACTGTTGGGGTGGGCAAACCAAGTAATAGTATCCACACCTACAGATGAAAAAGAGAAGCCCAGGAAGGTAATTTTTTATTGAAGTTCATGCAGAAAGGGCAGAGCATGGACAGTCCCTTACACATGACTGGAAATGGTAAACCAAGAATTCCTATGTTTGCAAATGATGGACTTTCTCTTCAGTCATGATGAAAATGCAAAAGAGAAGATACGAAAAGGATAGCTAATATAAATGTTTACTGAAGGGATGTTAGTGTAGGGTTGATGGATATACAAAGGCTTTTAAAGGCTTTATCCTTTTTGGAAGATGAGGAAATTAGATCAAGTGTCGAAGAGGTTTAATTATTGCAAGTAGTATTTTTAGAATCAACAGCAACAAACCTTGTGTTCAATAATGATTGCTACCTAGAAAAATGTGATCACTCCAAATTATATTTTGCCAATACAAAAGTACCTGGCAATTCTGATGCAGTAACCTTGAGGAGGTTGAAAGAGTAAAGTTCAGGGGCCTTCTTTAAGTACAAGGGGCGGGAGGGAGAACAAAGCAAAGCAAAACAAAGCATGGTCACATCAAGGACCGTGATACTTGGAATATTTAAGTAGTTTTCTTTTAGCAATGACTTAAAAATCAATTTGGTTCCATGACATTTTCCCAATTCAAACTCTTTTTTTTTTCTTTTCTAGAATCTAGCAGTTGTCAAAAACACAAAGAATCACAAGTAGCCAATCTATTTTCCACAACATCCATCTGGTGGGAGAGTATCCTCTCTGTAATCAAGAGTAGGAGTTTAGTCCAGGCAGGTGGTTGATTCTGTTACAAATATTTCTCTCTTGGTTTATGAAAACCCTAACAAATTATACTCTACCTGATTCCTTGTCTGCTGATGACAGTGTGAGTTTCATAATGCCCTGTACCTAACCTGAGATTAGAACCAATCTTAACAGGTGACAGAGGGACAAGGTGTCCCTAGTACTCTTTAGGAAGGCCTGTGCCATAAGCGATAGGAAGAGATAGGAGTTACTTAAAAGTAGCGAAGCAGCCCGGCCAGCATGGCGTGGTGGTTGAGCATCAACCTATGGACGAGGAAGTTATGGTTTGATGCCCATCAGGGCACATGCCCATGTTGCGGGCTCAGTCCCAGGTGTGGGGCATGTAGGAGGTGGCCAGTCAATGATTCTCTCTCATCCTTGATGTTTCTATCTTTCTCTCCCTCTCCCTTCCACTCTGTAATCAATAAGAATATACTTTAAAAAAAAAAAAAGCAAGCACAGTATGATTGCCAACAAAAGTCCTTAAACAGGAGAACATACACCAAATGCAGTGTTAATTCTTACATCCCCAAATCATCTTTATGAAAAAGGCAGAAATTCTAACAGCTATATAAATTATCCCAGATAATAAAGAAATTTTATAACACTGAATAGACCAATTGTTAAAACTATGGAATTACTTTTTCCCCTCCATCTGTACCTGAATTATTTCTAAGGTACTCTGAGCCAGCAAGCTAACTAATCCATCTAGAACAATGAGTCAAGCTGACTCAATTAAGAACAAAATAAAAATAAATTTCCATGGAAATAGAGAGTTGCAGTCACATAAATGCCAAAATAATGTCTTATAATAACACTATTACAGTGCATACAAATGAAATAATGATTTGCCATTTACTTAATTTGTGCTATTAAATTCTTGATAAGAATGTCAGAAGTGTTTTTTAAAATGTTCATTAAAATGATTTATTATAATGATGAGGTAGAATTACTATTAAAAGATTAATATGAATCAGGCATGTAATGGGGAAGGAAGAATTACAAAGAAAATTGTCATGAAAGAAAAAAAACAACAACATATTATCTTATTATAGATCATGAACACACATTTCCTGAGAATGTCTTAGGGGAATTATACAAAATTTAAGAGCATAACATTTTTTACAAAAATAAAACTTATAATCTCTCTTTTCTATAAATGTATACCTGCATTAAAGAATAATTACCAGTATTTTCAATTTTTACTTTATATTACACTTATCTAACTATTATAGAACATGAATTTTCCTGTATGAGCAATAATATTATGTACTTTGGAAACAATATTATTGGTTGTGGTGGGTTGTCTAGGCTTAACAAGTTAAAGAGATTTATTTTTGCAATATTTTTAAAGTATTTTATGTTGAAGCCATAGTAAACTCTACTTACAAAAATATCTTTAAATTGTGATATCCGTTGAACTTGCATTTTATCTCAAAAGTTTTTGTCTAAAATATTCTATGCCCTACAAGTGAACAGTTTCACTTTCAGGGGGAATCTTCACAAGCAAAGTGAAAAAGACGAACAAAAAATAGTGGCTGAAATTTGGCCCATGTCATCTGAAAAGCAGCTGGGTAGGCCAAAACCAAAAACACTTCTACCAATTGCTGAAATAACAAGCATGTTTTTGCACATTGAATGTTTTAATCCTATTTGTCAGGTTCTTAAGCTTGTGTTTCCAAATCTCTGATTTAAACTGGCCCCAGAATTTCCTGTTAACTAGAGTCTCGTAAAAAGGGGTGAGTCTCTGTCACCAGGCTGTTGAAAGGTCAACAAGAGTGACAGCTTCACCATCTCAATTGCAGATTTCCAGCTAAAAGTCAACTGATGTCAAGATTAAGTCAAAGCTGAGACCTCATCATAATAAACAGATTGTCAAAACAGCAAAGCCCTGCACAGCTTAGAAAAGGAAGTACCCGAGGCAGATTTGTGTCAATTTGAGGGCACGGCAGAGAGTGTGGGGATGACAAAATCTCAAGCTTGTGCTTTCTCATTCTAACATTACTGTTTTGATCTTAAAAGTTCATTGGTCTTCCAGAAATAATGAGAGAGAGAGAGAGAGAGAGAGAGAGAGAGAGAGAGAGAGAGAGAGAGAGAGAGAGAGAGAGAATATGAATATATGTAGCTTATGTGTTCATGGCTTTCAATTACCTTTCTAACTTTTATACCTTTGTGAGTATAAAAGTAGTACAAACAGCTAGAAGAAGTAGTAGAAACAAGTAAAAGAAACTTGGCAATAGATCATAGCAGAAACAATGAATAGAAAATGAAATTAATGGTGGAAGTGCCAACTAAAAATGAAATTGGTTTATTTTCAGGTATTTTTAATTAAAACTATCTATCTTGGATGTTAGATCTGTGGAACATAGACATCTTTACAAAGAAACTAAAAAATGTTTTTAAATTATTGGGGAAGGGCTTTTGGATCAATTTTCAGCATTATATAGGCATCCAAAAGGTATCCATATGAAAAGGCATTGCATCCTATAAACTTAAGATCACTGTGTGGTGAGACTTGTTTCATCACATACACACACCTATAGTAATAAAAGGGTAATATGCTAATTAGAGTGGACATCTTCCAGGCGTCCACAGCGGCTGCAAGGGCCGAGGCCTAGGCAGCTGTGGGCGGCTGCGAAGGGTGAGGCTCAGGCCAGCAGTGGCAGCAGCAGCAGCGGGGGAATGGGGACAGTACCTTTCTCTGATCCACCAGGTTGCCTCCCGCAGAGGGAGGCCAGACTAGGGGCTGAGGCACAGGCAGTTAGGGGCGATCAGGCCGGCAGGGGGGCAAGGTAGGGGCGATCAGGCCAGTAGGCAGAGGGGTTAGGGGTGATCAGGCAAGAAGGCAGGTGAGTGGTTAGGGTCTCAGATTGGAGAGGGTGCAGGCTGGGCTTAGGAACCCCCATGCCTCCGTGCATGAATTTTGTGCACTGGGCCTCTAGTAATAAATACAAACAATACATAGTGGGGCAAAAGTAGGTTTATAGTTGTTTGTATGATTAATATGCCCACCCTGTATATATTTAGTTTGTATTATGCACCAAGCTCCCTTCTAGGCTTTTGAAATAAATCTGAGAATAAAAGACAGAAATTCCCACCTTTATGGTGTTTACATTCTCACAGAAGGCTGGGAAATTATAAGGGTTATGTAAAAATATAGGTGGTGTAACAGGCATTTTTATATTGAGTACGTGAGTGCAACTGTGGATGTGTGTGTTGAGAGGGTTGTAATTTTAAATTGATTAGAATGTTCAAATCTAGATTGATTGAGAAAATATTTTTCCAAAGATCCGCAAGAAACTAGTATGAGAATCTTTGCTAATAATTAAAAAATCATATCATGATTAACATATATAAAAAAGAAGCATGGATTGCAAATGGCTGGATAGGTAGGCAGATACATGTTAAATCAAACTTATTAAAATATTAATGGTAAATGATGGGTATTACTATAAATGGCTTTTGCCTTTGCAGAATGTTTGAATATTTTAAATAAAATGTTGGATATATATAGTGGAATTTTCCCTGTACACATATGTTTTCTTTACACATTTCTCTCTTTGGTGGTTGTTGTTCACAGTTCTTAAGCCTATTCCTCTAAAAATTATATATTAAAACTTATTTTAAATTATACTCTGTCTTCTACTATTTTGACAGTTATTAAGTTCCAGAAATCATGTTTACTTTTCTTATGACTTTTTACTCATAACTCTGCATCTAAACATTAACATGTTATGTAACTCTTTTTGCTAAATTTCAGAACATGGAGAAATCAGAGGGGGAGCCTCAGATATGGTCTCACGGGAAGTTACACTAGAATTAAGTGTGCAAATCAAATAAATTAGAGCATCACTCTGGAAATGCACAGAGGGTCTTTTTCGAGAGATGTAGAGTAATATCTGCCTAAGCACTACCAAATTATTATCTCATTCCAAGAAATAAAATTACTCCAATCAGCCAAAATGTCACGATATATTCAATCACCAATACATTATTTTAAATTTAAACTCTTAACTGCTTTTTACAGCTTATTGAATGATATCGCCAAAGTTACAATGCATATATAATTTGTATCAATTATTGTGAGTTTTTAAGATAAAACAACAAAACCAAGCTTCCCTTAAAAACAAACAAAACAACAACAACAATAACAACAAACTCTATTCCTATACTAATGCATTACTTAAGCTAGAAATAAAGAGACTCTAACTTAAGAGATGAATTCCTAATTTCCAAAAGTTGGCTCCTGTGAGTAACAGATACTTTTTATATGTGTCCCTAGTACATAAAAAGGTTCTCACTTTTATTGAACTACTTACCTAAGCAGTTACAGCTCAAAATATGGAGTACAGCGGTTCATAAAGTCCATGCATCTTCATGTGTTCTTCTTTCATTACCATATACACTTTACACTATTATAATGTGCAAAATCAGTCTCCTTCCTCTTTTTTCTTGTTTTTGTGATTTATTTTTTTCTCTCCACTTTTTATTCCTGTTAGTACAATGGGTTTCACTAATTTTAAATGGAAGTTTCTTATGAAAATACGCGGCATGATCACATCCTTCATGTTTTTAGGTAAATGGCAAATTTCTTTATCCTCAGTGAATCTCAATTTACTTAATTTATACATGTAGAGAGTGGATAATTACATTGACAAGAGGTATATAAGAATACCTTTCAAGAATTTTGAAGTGTGGATGGTTTTACTGAATTATATTATACTAAAAGCCCAATGCACAAAATTCGTGCAAGAGTAGGCCTTCCTTCCCCCGGCTGCCTGCACGGGCTTCCCTCGCAGCCCTGGTTTCATCCAGAAGGTCGTCCAGAAGGATGTCCAGAAGGACATCCAGTCTAATTAGCATATTATGCTTTTATTATTATAGGTTATTACCTTGCTAAGCACCAATGTCACACTTTGATGAAAGTTTATTGGGTGATTTACATTCTAGCGTTTTTTCTGTTTTGAAATTTACCTAGCACTCTTTTCATAATAAAGATCTATTCAGATATTTCAGATGACATATTTTCTGTAAGATTAGTTTTATCTTTGTTAATATTGGTTAAACATGTGTTCAAACTCCAACAAAAAACTTATGGGGCTTTCTAACAAAAAAAAATGACTTTGTATTGCTACTTTGATAAATATTAATACCCCCAAATTTAACAACACACATATTTATAAGTCATCCATATCATCAATAGCATAGAAAAATAAAAAATAAATACCAGTTTCATTATTTAAAATGAATGGAACAATCCCTTTCAATACTTAAGGCAATATTATACATTTTAATTATGAAAACAATGTTAAACTTTAAATTACAGACGAACGTTTTGAACCATGCCTAAATTCAACTAAAATGGTGGTGTTGGTAGATATAAGCGTGGCCGGGCAGTGAAAGCTGAGATCCTCCTTGAGAATTGCTCTTAAAAGAAGAAAGCTATCTTGCCCCAGGTGATGTTCTGTAAGCAGTCTATCCAATGACCCATTCTGCTAGAGTTTCAAGTTCTTACCTCCTTGCCTCAAAGCACATCTTACTAATAGCTCCTAAACTGACCTTTGAACCTACTGAGTCCTATTTTGCCACAATATCCAAGAGTTTCCTCCCCTCAGTAGGTGGCCTTTCTGAGAATGTCTCAAAAGATTGCCTTCCCATTGATTTCAGTTACTCAGAAACTATTTTCTGGGGAACGCAAGATGGGAGATTCCGAGAGAAAATTATATGAACAATATATCTAAAGTTTTAAAAATTACCATGAGACTTTATATAACTGGTAACTACAGTGAATTTCTATCTTACTCACAATATCCAGGCCGGTGATTTGGCTGTAATTTTAACTAACACCAGTAATGTGGCCTTCTGTATGATTGTACCATCTCTAATTTCCTCATATGCATAATGTATTATTCATAGAACAAACTCATAACATAATGACCTAAATAATATAAGAAATCACACTTAATGGCTCTTCTAACTTAGGCTAAACATTCTGAGTGAGGGCATGTTTTTAGTAGACAGCAACAGGATACATGCTCATCTTTTAACGACAGCTAGCTATTCACAGATGGAGTTCCACACATTGTTGGCATTTGAAAATCAATCTCAATTTCAAGACCAGGACAAGAGACTGAGAAATAAAATAATGAGATCCATATTTGCTCTCCTCAAAGCAACAGAGCGATCTCTGTCACCCGTAGGAGGCTTAAGCAAAAGCAGTGCTGTTTACTTTGGACGTGCCAGAACTTAAAGTGCACTTATGAATTTTATTTTTAATTCTGCAAGAACAACTTAGTAAGAAAACCTCATTGTTATGCCTTCAACACTCAATTGCAAGCTGGAATGTCAAAGACCACGTACGTACCTTGTCACATGCTCGGGAAAGCAGCACAAAACTAAGTGATGGCAATATCAAAAACACATAAGAAACAACTTGCACCTGATTGTTTGCAACCCCCCTCCCCACCCCTTTTTTTTTTTCTCAGAGGAAGAAACAAAACTTACAAGTGAGCTCTGACACTGTTAGCTCCTTAACAAAGCCAGCCCTCCATAATAGCTTCTGGAAAACTTTCGGCTTCCCATTCTTCCGTTCACACCATGCGATCCTGTGCTATTTCACAGGACAATGCCCCGCTGAACGCTGGCACCCTCGCAAACGGGGTGGGAGCTGTCAGTAATTTTCAAAGAAAGCTGAATAATATGCCCATAGCTTATTTTAATGTGTTCAAAACACATGGACCTTTTTGGTGTCGGGGACGGGTAAAGAATGTGACCATAACGTGAGGCACGGTTCACGCTGTGGGGCCAAACAGCATGAAACCGCATGCTTCATTAGCGATTCTCCTCATAGCAGCTGGCCAATGGCTCATGACAATGAATCAGAAATATTAGAGGGTTTTTTTCCTCCCTTCTTTTCCTCCTTTCTGCGTTCACAAGCAATTATGAACAGTTGGATTCCACCTTTCGGTGGTTGGTATTTCAATTCTCTGCTTTTATCTTTATAGGTTTCCGTTCTGAAATCGTATGCCCTAACTCATGCATTTGTTACAGATAACAAACCCATTTGAAGGTCTTTGAGTATCTTCCAGAAAAAAAAAAATGGATGTGAGGAAATATGCCTTTCTTTTCAGAAGAAAAATTCCCTGAATTGTTTTTGAAGTAATTCAAACAATTTCTATTAAAGACAAAATGAGTACATGCATCTCATCACAAAAAAGCAAGAGCATAAATCAGAGGTTACTTAATCCAGTTTTTTGAGAGATATACTGAAATTCTCCCCCCAAACTCCACAGGAACCAGGAGAGCAGGAATTCAAATTAATTAGTTTTCTATCCCTAAGAATCTTTGCCATCATACTATGCAATGCTAGGGATCCTTGCATTGCGTATATATGATTTCTGAATAAGCACCCTTCAATATCTTATTCTCCAAGAGGCAAAAAGAGACTGCCTATCACAGAGGGGGCAGGGAAAGCCTCAATGCATCAAAAATATAAATCACTCATTAAATTAACAGCTACAACTAGTTGAAGTTCCATTTTAAGGTAAGCTTGAATCATTACAATAGCCACTAACTTTTTGTTTGTAGTTATCCAAATGTAACCTACCCCAGCCAGCAATGTTAACTAAACAAATTAGTTAATACAGTATTTATTGTATAATGAAGTCCAAATCCTATTTATTCTTTTTTTAAGTATGTTTTTATTGATATCAGAGAGGAAGGGAGAGGGAGAGAGAGAAACATCAATGATGAGAGAGAATCATTGATCCTGCATGTCTCCTATTGGTGACCAAGCCCACAACCCAGGCATGTAACCTAACTGGGAATTGAACCATGACCTCCTGGTTCATGGTGATGCTCAACCACTGAGCCATGCCAGCTAGGCCCTTCTTATCCTTTGAAGGTACCTTGTAGACTCCATGAATATGAGAGAAGTAACTTGCATACTCAAATTGCTATGGAGGTTTTAAAAATATATATATCTGTTTGAAAACAGAAAAAAAGAATTAGCCAGTCAACTATACAACTGACTAGTGGAGTTTCTACTGCAGGAAAAAAATAAGTTATTTAAAGGATATCTGAAGTTGATGAAAATAATTATCCTACAGTCTATTTTATTTCTAGAGTGACATAAGCCTTGGAAATGCCTGTCTAAACATCTAGTGATGATATATTTCAAAAAGGAAAATAAATTGAAAAGCAATATATTTTTAAATGGATTGAAAATAAAACAGACATGAAGCAGGATTGTTACCTATTATTCTAAAGCACTGGGTAATTTCACATATCATGTAATTAACCATGTGCTGTTCTCTCTAGGCAACAGACTCACTTTATACATCATTTTTTGAAGTAATCATTTTATACTTTGAAGCAGGACTATTTATTTCACTTGAATAGTTATGATTTAACTTTCATTTCTGTCAGCATTAACCTTTTTGCCTAGATGAATTTCTCAGGTTAATTATATACAGCCAGATTTTTCTTGTTGAAAATGTCATGGAGGTTTCTCACCTCATGAAAGTTAGTACACGCCAGATGAAACCTATTAACAATCCCTCTCAAACTTCTTCAGATTGCTTCAGTTCTTTCCTATTTTATACTAGCATCATGCACAACCTCATATGATGGTCCTCCATCCTATACTATAAAGTGCTCTTTTTAAGGTCCACAGTGACTTGCAATATGACAAATCTGAAGGACATAAACTTTTTTCATCTTATATGGTCTATCTATGGCATTTTATGGAGCTGACAACATTTTCCTTCTTGAAACTCATTGACTCCCTATTTTCTTGACACCATAATATTGTCATTTTTTACTGCCTCAAAAGACATTTCTTTCCATTGCATTTGCTGGCTACTATGTGCTCGACCAGTGATACCCAGAGCTTGATTATATTCTTCTCCTATTAGTCTTTTTATTTTTTCTTTATTGATTGAGGTATTACATATGTGTCCTTATCCCCCCCATTTCCCCTCCCAACCCTACTGTTCGTGCCCTCATCCCTAATGTCTGTGTCCATTGGTTATGCTTATATGCATGCATATAAGTCATTTGGTTGATCTTTCTCCCTTACCCCCATACTCCTCTGCCTTCCCTCTGAGGTTTGATGGTCTGATTGATGCTTCTCTGTCTCTGGATCTGTTTTTGTGCATCAGTTTATGTTGTTCATTATATTCCACAAATGAGTGAGATCATGTGATATTTATCTTTCTCCAACTGACTTATATCGTTTAGCATAATACTCTCCAGGTCCATCCATGCTGTTGCAAATGGTAGGAGTTCCTTCCTTTTTACAGCAGCGTAGTATTCCATTGTGTAGATGTACCACCGTTTTTTAATCCACTCATCTGCTGATGGGCACTTAGGCTGTTTCTAAATCTTAGCTATTGTAAATTGTGATGCTATGAACATAGGGGTGCATCCATCCTTTCTGATAGGTATTTCTGATTTCTTGGGATATAGTCCTAGAAGTGGGATCACTGGGTCAAATGGGAGTTCCATTTTTAGTTTTTTGGGGGAAACTCCTTACTGTTCTCTAATCTGGCTGTACCAGTCTGCATCCCCACCAGCAGTGCACGAGTGTTCCTTTTTTTTCCTGCATCCTCGCCAGCATTTGTCATTTGTTGATTTGTTGATGATAGCCATTCTGACAGGTGTGAGATGCTACCTCATTATCATTTTGGTTTGCATCTCTTGGATGATTAATGACTTGAGCATGTTTTCATATGCCTCTTGGCCTTCTGTATGTCCTTTCTAGAAAAGTATCTTTTTAGGTCCGTTGCCCATATTTTGATTGGGTCGTTTATCTTCCCTTGGTTAAGTTGTATGAATTTCCTGTAAATATTGGAGATTAAACCCTTATCAGAGATAACATTGGCAAATATGTCCTCCCATGCAGTTGGCTTTCTTATTGCTTTATTGATGGTTTCTTTTTGCTGTGCAGAAGCTTTTTATTTTGATGTACTCCCATTTGTTTATTTTCTCTATAGTTTCCATTGCCCTAGGAACTGTATTGGTGAAGATATTGCTTTAGCATATGTCTGAGATTTTGCTGCCTATGGATTCCTCTAAGATTTGTATGGTCTTATGTTTAATCCTTTATCCATTTTGAGTTTATTTTTGTGTATGGTGTAAGTTTGTGGTCTCATTTCATTTTTTTTGCATGTGTCTGTCCAATTTTCCCAACACCATTTATTGAAGAGACTGTCTTGACTCCATTGTATGCTCTTGCCTCCTTTGTCAAATATTAATTGAGCATAGTGGTTTGGGTCGATTTCTGGGTTCTCTATTCTATTCCATTAGTCTATATGTCTGTTCTTGTGCCAGTACCAGGCAGTTTTGAGAACAGTATCTTTGTAATACAGCTTGATGAGAAGAGTTCCTTGAACTCTAAGCTATGTCCATAGGCCTACCTGACATCTCTACTTTGTTGTCTCATATATTTCTTAAATGGAACATATCCAAATTTGAATTCTAAACTTTAACTGAACAAAAGCTCTGTTCTTTATCACCTTAAGAATGCCCCAACCCACTCAGGTACTCAATTCAAAAACTTGGAATTTACTCTTAATTATTTTTTTCTTTCTAGTATCTCATATTGTATTTATTTTGGAGAATTGTTAGGTTTATCGTCAAAATATGTATCCAATTATTTCCTTTTTTATTTACCTTTTTAAACTGCTGGCATTTTAGTCAAAGCATTGTTTAATATTGTCTGAACTGAAGCAATAGACTTCTGAATTCTTCTATTCCATTATTCTCTCTCTACAAATCCATTTATTCATGGCAGCCAAATCGCATAGCTGCCATCATTAAAATATTCCCAAGGCTTTTTATATCATCAGAATATAATCCAGGCTTAGTTATATGCTTTCAATGTTTTACATTATCATGACCCTTGGATAATTCTCTGCCATTTTGATTAACATTCTTCTTCATGATTACTATTCTTCAAACATAACAACTTTTTAGTGTTTTGGTACATCAAACCCATTCTGTCTTGTCATTATTAGGAGTCTCAATTACCTCTGTCTGGCATTCATTCTATTAACATACTTCTTTGTGTAGCAGACCACTTGTCATACATGACCTAGCTCAAATATTACCTTTTCAGATGATATTATATTCATTCATTTTATGTTGTATATTACTCTACAATCACTTGGATTCACCAGTTTGCTTCTTCCCCCCCAACTTTTCTATTACCTGTATCCCCCATTAGAATCCAAACTGTATCCCAATACAGAACATGTCTTTTTCTCAACTGTATCCTTAGTCCTAGGAAAATATCTAATTATAAGATGTGTCCAATAAATATTTATTTTTCTATTGGATAAATGAAGTGCTTTATCATTTATTTCATTATACACAGAGAAAATCATCAAAGAAGGGCTAGCAGTCCTGTATATTATGACTTTTTCTCTCATAAATGTGTGTGAATCTCTTCCTTTCTCTATGCCCCAACTTTCCTGACTTGGCTAAATCATATCTGAGATACTTTCCAAAGATTCAATTTTGATGATTGAAGGAGATTATAGACTATAATATTATAGTTATTTCATATTTTATGTCATTTCTCTCCCTCACATTTGAGCTACAGCAAAGAATTTTATCAGGTAGGAAAGTTTGAGAAAGTATATCCCTAGATAAGATAGATATACAGTACCCATGGTTTTTATTCTTTGTTTTTTCCTTTTAGATCAATTCAGTTTCTGCTATTTTCTTAGACATGCTGACGTTTAAAACCATTCTTGTTATTATAATTGTAATTATAATCTTTGTCTTTCTGTCCAATAATACTTTCTTAACAGCTCTGCTGCCTCCCCCATAGACCCTTTCTCAACACTTTCAAATAACCTTTCAAAGATTTTGCTTAAAAATGTAAATGTGCTTTTATTGTGTTTGCAAGAAAAAAGTGATGAGGTGATGAAAGTGTCTACTGTGTGAGAGCCTTTCTACTTAGGGCCACTTTAGTTCTCAATGAGGAAACCCACTCCTTTGTAAAGCTGGATACTTCTCCAGCCTTATATCATTTATATCATAACCCACATCTTTTAAAAACACTTACAAACAGAAGAAGCTCTTTTGTTTATTCGAGCCCTGGTCCTGTTTGCATTGGCTCAGTTTTATTGAGCACATTACTAAGTGGGGCTTGAAGCCTTGGGGAGCAATAATCACGAATACTATTATGTCCCCAGTGGGTTTGGCTCAGTGAATAGTGTTGGCCTATGGACCAAAGGGTCCTGGGTTCAATTCCAGTCAAGGGCACATACCTTGGTTGCAGGCTCCTCCCCCGCCTGGGCCCTGGTTCCGGGCTCCTGCAGGAGTTAACTGATCAATGTGTTTCTCTCACATTGATGTTTCTCTCTGTCTTTCCCTCTCTCTTCTGCTCTCCCTAAAAATCAACGGGAAAATATCCTCCAGTGAGGATTAACAACAACAACAAAAAGAATGCTTTCATGTCACTCTAAATGTCTGATTTGCCAGAGCCCTCTTACAGCTATTTCTTACTAAAAGTTACAGAATCAGGAAACTTTTTTGTAGCAAAATATTCTTCAGGCCAACTATGACTCACTAGCAATAAGCATTTTACGTCATGTCTGCAATCATTATCAAAAGACTTGATTTAGACTCATGAATGGAAGCTTCTTTTGGTTTTTCAGTTGCCAATTCAGTCATCTCCACTCCCAGATGTTCATCACCATCACATAGCGTCAGATTAAGAAATGGGAGAAAAAGGAATATATGTATGTCCTACAGAGAAATATATGTATATTCTGCAGAAATATAAATTGCATACTAATATGGTAGGAAAAAAATTTTACTTTATATTTATTTCCTCCTATTTCTAAAGGATATAAGTTTGCTTTAAAGCGCTTGACTTATGATCTTTTAAAATGTATATCACAATCATGGTTCTTTATTTACTTTGTATGCTGTTTGACTTTTAAAATATCCTCACACAAATTATAAATGCTAATGTAATGAAGGAAATGATAATATGTAGAAACACTTATGTATTAATTCTTCTTTGCAAATCCTTAGGTTTCTATTGAACATAGATTAAAGTGACCCCATTACACTCTTCTCTGTGATCATAAAAATGCATAAAGACCATAAAGACACATACAGTTCACTTTAAATTATATACTTGAATACATATATATGTATTCATTTATCTATTTTTCCTGCTAAATATCTTTGATCCATACCCATGCCAAAAATTAGCAATTTCAATATTTTAAATAGATATATTATATTCTTTCTACATATTCTCTGTAATATATAATGTATTCTTTATTTTCTATCATCTTCTGATTTATGAACATTCAACAGGTTATACACATTTTGCAATTACACGTTTTCTTTTTCTAGATAGCAATTCAATGGCATCTTTTTATTTTTATTTATTTTTTAAAATATATTTTTATTGATTTTAGAGAAGAAGGAAGAGGGACAGAGAGCTAGAAATATCAATGATGAGAGAGACTCATTGATCAGCTGCCTCCTGCATGCCCCCCACTGGGGACCTAGCCCGCAACCCTGGCCTGTGCCCTTGACTGGAATCGAACCTGGGACCCTTCAGTCAACAAGCCGACGCTCTATCCACTGAGCCAAACCAACTAGGGTTGCATCTTTTTATTTATGACATTTTTGGTTTGGTTTTGTATTTCTGTGTAGGGTTCAGTTTTATTGAGTGCATTACTAAGTGGGGCTTGAAGCCTTGGGGAGGAATAATCAAAAATGTTATTGTATCACTCTAAATATCTGTTTTGCCAGGTACTGTCAAAATATTGAACTACTATTTTTTAAATGTAAATATAACATGTTATTTCACATTTCATTGTCTTTTGTATGAAAATTTTCTCGACATTATATACTAGACATGGAAGTGCTAGGTTATAGACTATAAACATCCACTCTACTACACATTTCAAAATATCTCTCTAAAGTTTAATTATTATTTTGAAAAGAATATATTGGACATATGTAATACTTTCAAGAACAAATTGTGTACAATAAAAAAGAAAATACTATATTCAGTTCTCAATTTATTCTACTGTATAAAAATTAAAGTTATATTTATTTTCTAATATTTTAGACTGTTAATGTGTTATATTTATAAATTACACTTTGCAATGACTTACCTTTCAATATTAAAATCTCTAGGAATATTAATTGTTCCTCTCTATTCTAGATTTTATTGCATTTTAGTAGTATTTTAGCAGTTTTATTTATATTTAGTTAATCCATTTTCGTGAATCATATTACTAAGTAATTGTATAGATTTCTAGTACTATGGTTAATAGATTTTTAAACTGATACTGTTTTTTAGCTGATCGTGGTCAGTAAAATAGCAATTTCAAATCTTGTTTTTTTTATAACATTGTCTAAATTTCTAATTTTAATAGTTTTTAAGTGAGTCACCTTGGTTTTCATGGTATCTAATTTTTTGACAATGCTTATGTTACCTAATATTTTAATGAATTAATTTAATAGATATCTAGGCAGTGTGATTTTAAAATATTAGCATAAAATAAATGGGAATGATTAGTTAATAGGCAGTAGATACACTTACTGCCTGTATTTGTTCTCAATACAACTGTGGCAAAATTTATTTTGTAAAATTTTGCTTTTTAAATGTGGAAGATACACATAAAAAAGTCTCTAAAAATTAAAAACTATGACAAGATTAAAATGATATGGGATACTGTTCTAGAATGTCCTTAAATAAATGAGGTATTGTATGTAAGATATAAAATAATAAATAAACTCTGAACCATTTATGGTAAATAAAAATTAAGCCATCATAAAAACACATAATTGTAAATGGAATATGGTTTGAAAATATCTGTTTAGATCTGTTCCAAAAGCATAAATAGCTCAGGAAATGAAAAAGAACTCAACTGTTTACTAAGAAGTTTATAAATACGATTTTATTATGTTTTTATTCTGAGCTATGCTTATTAGATGTTGTTAATAAATATAAATAACTTCTTAAAATATATTTTATAAAAAAATTAATATATAATACTTTAATGAAAAAGGAATCATGTATCATTACGGTTTTCTCTAAGTATGACTTAATAGATAAAACTATTCTTCCCGTTTATTTTGAAGGTAGATTTTTAGTTAACTTGTGAATTTAGCATCCTTTATTTTCCCTATTCAATGTTTTCACTTGAATTCTGTTTTCACCAATGCCAATGTAACAAGTTCCGCTTACTGGTTATATGCTCAGCCGGCTATTTGCTTACGTGCTTAAAGATTCACTCCCTAGCCTTCCCTCCATCCCCTCCTCTCTGTTCCACAGTGAGGCTGACTCTGCCCAAGACTCTGCCTGAGAAGGACACTGTGCAAAATGCTACACAATTGCTGTCTTGAAATTCTTAGAAAAATGTTTTTACTAAAAATTGATGAGATATTGTCTATATACTGAGTGGTCACATAGTTCAGCATTGTAATTAGTTCTGCTCTCAACCACTCGTTACTATTCTATCCCACTTTCTCCTATTTTTGGATACATATAGACCTGAAATGCTCCTGCACAATGACATGTTTTCATGGATTGTATAGCATCCCCGTGTTCATTAAGCCCATTGAGAGAAGAAGCCCGGCAACTCTTGTCTACTTTTGAATCCCCAGTGCTTAGAATTCCGCTTGCGGGATTCAAGCCTCTCAGTGAGATTTTGTTCAATTAATGAATTAAATATTGCTGGAACTCATTATCTATTTTCTGTCTATGGGGATATTTTTTTTTTCTACAAGTTAAGGAGTGTTCTTATATTGTGAATGTGATCATTCTTTTAATTCTGTTCTTTTTTATCGGACATTTCATAAAGTTTCACATTTTTATATTTGTTATCTTGAATATGTACTCTATATCTCTTCTTTGCTTTTTATTTGTGCTTTTCATTATTTTTTAAAAAATTGTGTTGTTTTATTTTGTGTGTGTGTGTGTGTGTGTGTGTGTGTGTGTGTGTGTGATACATTATATTTTAATGTTCAGTAATGATGACTCTTTCTTTAATTCCCCAAATTACAAATTTTAAAGTCCAATGAATATGTACCTTTTGTTGAACCTGAAAGGTACACAATTTATGGCTCTCTTTAAGAAAAAGAATACAGCTCTAGCCCGTTTGGCCTGTGGATCAAAGGATCCTGGGTTCAATTCCAGTCAAGGGCGTGTATCATGGTTGCAGGCTCCTCCCTGGCCCGGGCCCTGGTGGGGGCTCATGCAGGAGGCAACCAATCAATGTGTTTCTCTCTCATCAATGTTTCTCTTTGTCTTTCCCTCTCTCTTCTGCTCTCCCTAAAAATCAATGAAAAAAATATCCTTGGGTGAGGATTATAAAAAAAAAGAATACAAATTTATAACAACAAAATTCTTGGGGTCCATAAGAAATCACATGTTTAGCTTAGTTCTATGCTCCTATATCCTTAGAGCTCTTAATCTGATTATATGGATTTTTCTTTTCTTTTTTCCCATTAGAAGTTCCTTCAAAGTAACAATCTTTCTTGCTTCCTGCCTGACCCCCACCCCACCCCACCCCCACTTATCTGGTGTTATTTGTTTGTTTGTTGGATTGTTTTTTTTTCTGTCTAGAAACTAGTTTTTTTTTTCTTTTTAAGGATTTGTGGTAAAATACCCTTAACTTCCTCCCCGGGCAGAAATCTGTTGTAAAGTAACACATATACTTGGAGAGATGTTTTTCTGGTTGGGATCTGTGCATTTTTTTCAGGGTGTTATGAAAATGGCAATGTCTTGTGCAGGGACAAGAGTTCTCTCAGGGTCTGTGACATGAAATGCCCAGAATGTGTCTACTCTGCACATTGCTCTTGCAGTAAGTAGTGGTCACTGAATTTCCTTTCTTTTTTATTTTATTTTCTTTTTTCTATCACCAGTTATCCCCTCTATGCCCTCTTCCACCTCTACCCATTCCCTTTCCCTCTGCAATCACCGCACTGTTGTCCATGTCCATGACTTTTTTCTCTTTTTCATTTTTGCTCCATATTTTAAAAAAATAAATAAAATTTTATAACAATATATCTGGAATGAAGTGTTACGCTCATAAATTTTAATATTCCATTTCGACCTATAGAAGCTATCAGTGATTGCTATCCCATAATGGGCTCATATAAATATATTTCCACACATGATAACAGAGAAAGTTTTAGAAAGGAAAATATCCTAATATATTGGGAGCATCTTCTATTACCCACTCAGCATTCAAATGGACAAAGTAAGGCTCCCTATTCCATTTCCTATTTAAACCCTCATAAAGATTGTCTAATTTCCAATCAGTCCTAGAAACAATGCTGCCAATATGATCATGCCTTTTTAAATTGAATTTATTGGGGTGACATCAACTAATAGCAATATACTGGTTTTAAGTGTATATCATCTGTATATTGTATTGTGTGTTTATCACCCCAAGTCAAGTCTCTTCCTATCACCATTTATCTCCCCTTTATCTTCTTCTTCCTCTCCCCACCCTTTCTTCCCTCTGGCAATCACCATACTGTTGTGGTGTTCATTGTATTCCCTCAAAATTTCTTCATAGTGAAATCTTTCACATTGATCAGTTGGAAAATAAGTCTTAATAGCTTGACATTTTCATTTCATAGTTAACACTGTCATACAACATGAAAGCATTAATTTCACTATACGAGACCCGTCAGATATAACAATGAAATCAGACATGCTGATTTTTTCTCATAAGATGTATTAGGACACAAAATAGAAAAGACATTAAATAACTATACAAGTAAATATTCAATTATACATGCAAATGCTATAAAACAGAAATTTTATGTTGTGAGACAAAGGAAAATGAAGGTTGTATTAATTTGAAGCTCCATTAATGCCATTTTAAGAAAATGTCACTTGAACTTAAATTTAAAAAGGGTGAAGAGATGTAGAAAAGAGCTAAGTAAGTCTGTGGTGATGAGTAGCTTTCCAGGTAGAACAGCATATGCAAAGGCACTGTGGCAGGTGTGAGTCTGGTTCATCTGGAAATTAAAACAAATCTAAGTGGCTGAACCATCAAAAGTAAGGAGAAAAGTGTTATACCCTCAAGGGTATTATGCAAAGTGAAATAGGTCAGAGAGCAAAAGGCATATGCCATATGCTCTTTCTTTTATATGAAATATAAAATAAGTTAATAAATTAAAAAATGTATTAAACAAAAGCTCATAGATACAGAGAACAGATTGGTTGTTTCCATAGGTGGCTAATGGGACATGGGAGTAATCACCTTCTTTATTTGTAATACATTGAGTGTTTTAAAAAAATTAATAAATTGATAAGAACAAAAAGTAAGCAAAATTGTTGTAGGATGAAAGCAAAGTGGTATTCCAGGCTTTAAATCATTTGACTACAGTGTGAAGCGATAATTGAGGGGAGTTGAGATGTCTGTGGAGGCCACTGTGGTATCTGAGCAGCTGTGAGAGAGAGGAGGAAAAGGTTCTGTAGTAATCAGTGATGTCCTGGATGGTGATGAACACATGTGGCAGGCAAAGTGATAGTGTTAATGTAGTAAGCAGGGGAGAAAGAGTTGTGAAAGGTGAAGGTTAGATTCCAGCTTAAGGAATGGTGGTGTGGTGGTGTCATTCATCAAAATAAATAAAAATTGAAAAAGATTAACTTTTGGTAAAATTTGGATGAGTGTGTTTGCAGCCACCAGATGGATGTGTTGAGAGGCTGTGTCTGAGTATGTGGTTCACACTCCTCATAGGTCTGAGGTAGAGATAACCCTTTGGGACACATGAACAATGAAGCTTGGATGCAAAATGTGTTGAATTTCAATTTGAATTCGGATTTTGAGGCTTTGGTGGCTGTGTGAAATTGGAAGAGTCATTATCCTCTCTGTTTCAAAGATTATTCATCACTAAAATAGGGTCTTGCGATAATATACAAATGAAACTTAATTATTACCATTGTTGTATAGTAGACAGCATAATTTTATGAAGCAAACAGGATGTTGGGTTTTTTTGTTCGTGTGTATGTGTTTTTTCTAGGACACAATGCCATTCAATGAGTAGAGAACAGATGAATGATTTTTAGTTAATCTTTTGAAGGCATTATTAGAATCCTGTGTACTCAAAGGGTGAGGTGATAGTCCATATCCCCAACCCATACTAAAAGAAACAATTGGGACATCTAAAAGTGATTTATTTTTTTCTTTCTAGGTCAAGCAAACAAAGCAAAGTAAATACATTTTAAAAATCATTGTTTGCAGTTCATAAATTTTATTTATCAGTTGATGTTTTAAATGTTACTTCCTGGTCTATTTACATTTGATTAAATATAATTCCACCACCACACTTGGTTTTCCTGTCCCTTGCATATTAAAAAAGTAATCATTACATAGAAAAAAAGGATTTGCAGAAGAAAAAGATACAAAGCATTGATGAAGGAAATACTGTGTGCTATTTGACCCCAATGAAACAGAAAGAAAAACATACTCGAGGACATAGTATATACAGTATATATAGAAAGATCAGTTAGGGGGCCAGCTGGCGAATGTATAATAGCCATGCATGACTATCATGCTTAGACTATCACTCTGTGAAACAGGCCTATATTATCCAAGCCTGTAATATGACCTACTCCTGTATGGTATTAAAAAATTAGTATTCCCTACTGGAAGAAAACAATATATTTGATTTTCCTGTTTTCATCCTTGTCAAGCACTCCATTTTCTTTCAAATCGTACACTTAGGCAAACCAGTATAATTAACATCACATATTTGTTCTTACTTCATTAGTGACATTTATACCTGTACTATTTAAAAATGTGCTAATGTTTTATTTATGAATTTTTATAGCCTCACTTATTGCCATTCATGCCATTCACATTTAACAAAGGCAGAAACTAATAAAAACCAGGTATTGAGTATTATTTATCTTTGTCCCTGGCATATAACAGCTTTAATGAAAAAAAGGAATAAAAACGTAGACAGTAGTAATTACTCCAATCACATTCACCTCACAATGCAGACAGAGTATAATGCTGTGTCCTTCATGTATTCACAGCACAGTGAAAAAATACAGAGCGCTGTCACTAAGTATAAGTCAAGCTGAACAAATGGGTTTTTAATTTGCACTAGAAGATACAGTCAGCCCACTGTACCTGATCTTACACGGAAGGATATTACAAAGATGTATGAAAGGTTAAAGCATGTAAAATAGTGGACTCAAGGAGATTTGGTGGGGCAATAAAAGGTAAGGAGGGAGAAGCAATGTGAAAGCACACCAATTTATCAGTCAACAAGAATACTTCGCTATGAAAATCCATGCTAGAAAAGGGGCATTACAAAACATGTACAAATTAAATGCAGATCAATATGCCTAAAAGAGGCAATAATAAGTCCTAAAGAGATTAATGATGTAGATTAAGGGACAGACCTGAAATAGTAAGATAGTTAAGACTCTGAAGTTGAAAATCAGGATGGGTGATTATTACAACCATTAATCTGTTGAATCTGATTGAGGGCAGTTACAAAAGAAAATGGCAAGTGCTTTTAACATATGGGCCTATCTTGTTTGTGACAACTGTCTATAAATCAGTGATGCATAAAAGGGAGCTTTTTGGAAAACTAAATAGAACCAAAGTGTTTAGATTGAAGCTGTTTAAAATGCTATCATAATTCTAGGACAGATTCAATATATTATGCTCAAATATGCTCTTCACAAAAATGTTGTTTACAAATGCAAAGTGAAGAGACTTTATTTAAATTTTATTATTTTCTATCACAGTATTTTCTTAATCTTAGGATGTACAAAAACGCTTGGTGACTTGGATACAATAGACACATTCAATACGTGTTTTACTAATATGGATAAGGCACTATGGCAGTTATTCTATATGTTATCATATAACAATTACCTTGAGATGGGTATTATTATTTCTTTATGCAGGTGACAAATGGATTCAGAGATTTTGAGTTGCTTATTACATGTCATGAAATTATTTTAATCCAGATTTTCTGATTTCAACTTAATGCTTTGACTTGTCCCACAATTACCTCCTGAATGGGCTGAATTGTGTGCTGAATTCCGTCCGCCAGATTCATATATTGAAGCCCTAAGTCCCAGTACCTCAGAGTGTGACTGTATTTGGAGATAGGGCCTTTAAGTTAGAATGGGGCTGGGAGGATGGATCCTAATCCTATCTGACTGATGTCCTTAATGCTGAGTAAGTTTGTACACGCGAGACACCAGGGATGTTCAAGCTTAGAGGAAAGGCCATGTGAGGGATATAATGAAAAGGAGCCCATCTTCAAGTCAAAGAGAGAGGCTGCAGTATGAAACAAAACCTGCTGACAGCTGCATCTTGGACTTGCAGCTCCCAGAACTATGAGAAAATGGATTTCAGTCTGTGGTACGTTGTTATGACAGTCCTAGCAAATGTATACATTTTCTGATCTAAGAAGCAGATTAAACATTTTTAGATATTATATTCAGATGAATTTTATTTTTTTTTGTGTTAGGGTAACATTAGAAAGACACAAAAAATAATTTGAAACCCCACTGATTAAGATGGACTCTCAGCTCTCTCATTTTTTTTTTTTTTTTTACTGTCGGTCTGCCAATAGTTAAAGAATTCACCTTTATAAGTTTTTGCTTTCATTATTAAAAAGAAAAATTAGGTAATACACATGTAGGACTATGGTTTGTGTGTATGTGCATGCATGTGTGTGTGTGTGTGTGTGTATACAGAGTTTTAAGAGCATAACTCACATAATATATGGCCTTTGACTTTGTCTCCTTGAGTACATAATACCAAGAGTTCTTCAGTCAGGCAACAATATCTGAAGGAATGATTTCAGGGAAGGGAGTGCAGATGGTATTTTGATTCAGTTGTCAGGATGAGAAGCCTGGCATGGACCTTATCCTTATCCTACATTATAGAGAGGATGCATATTACATACACTCCATTATGTGGAAAATATATGTACTATTATACATATATACCTGTAAATACATAACCTATATAATAAAAACCTAATATGCTAAGTGTCTGGTCGTCCAGTCACCCATTCAACCAATCAAAGCGAAATATGCTAATGATATGCTAAGGCTGCTCAACCACTTGCCATGATGTGCACTGACCACCAGGGGTAAGACACTCAACTGGTAGGTTAGCTTGCTGTGGCGTCCAGCCTATCGGGACTGAGCGAGACAAGCCGAACATGTCCTGGGGCCCTCCTGCAATCCCTCCCCAGCTGGCCCTTCCCAGCCCTGATCATGCACTGGTGGGGGTCCCTCGGCCTGGCCTGAGCCCTCTCACAACCTGGGACCACTCAGGGTATGATGGAGAGCTGGTTTCGGCCCAGTCCCTCGGGCCAGGCTGAGGGACCACACTGGTGCAAGAATTCATGCACTGGATGGATATATATATATATATATATATATATATATATATATATATATATATATGGTATGCCAGTGAGTGGAGCTGACATATTTATTTTTCTAGAAATTACCCCTACCCCACCCACCGAGGACCTCACCCCAGTGATGTGGATGGTTTGCTCCCCTGCATTGTTTTCCTCCAAGCATGAGAGTTTTCCCTGTCACAGTATCAGAATATGAAATAAGATTCCCAAGACATTGTTTATTACCAATTCATTTGCAGTGACCAATTCATTTCTTTCTTGACAGTAGATAAGACTTTCAAGATATAAACAACCTGGAATTCCAATAATTTTTCTGTCCTAAAGAAAATTGTGTGGAGGTGGGAGGAGGGGAAGAGGAACCACAATGACCATGACAAAAGCTTTCTTTAAAAACAAAAACCCTCCTGTCAGAAAAAGTAGAAGAATGAGACAGATGAAATAGAATAAGCCCAATAATGAAGTCGTCTGCCTCAGTTTATAAAAAATAAAATCCCAGTTAACTCAGATGAGTTTCCTGAAAGAACCCAATTACTTGACCATTCCACCTCAAATCAGCTCTGAGATAACACAGTATTCTAGTTCCCAGAACAGAAAATACCAAAAAATGACCCATGATCATGAAAATCAGTTAAAACTTACACAATTTAAACAGCAGCTATTCAGGATGAGAATATTAGTAGTTTTCATGCAGCTTTTGAGATCTCAACATCTACTGTATTCCTTTAAAAACGTTAAACCCATAAGTTATTTACAGTCTTGGGAACTTAGAGAGGAGGTTAAAGTAGCTACCTGTCAATTATCTCATTAATCAAAATTGCACAAATATTTCTGTGGAAATTCATTTGCCAGAATTGTGGTCCCATAGACTTATTTTTATAAACCCTTACAATATCCACCACATTATTTTTGATATTGTATTGGTACATTCAACTGTCTTTATAATAGATAATAAACATTATGAAAGCAGAAATTATTCCAATCATTTTCTCTTTTCCACAGTGTAATAACTGAAATGTCTAATGAATGAGAAGGAAATACCTATATTATTTCTCTCAAACAATTCTTATAAAAATGATTGCATATGTATTTCAGAAGAACTCATATTTTCTTTGGAGATGTGGCAATCACTTTGACATCAAGAATGAATAAGTCCTAGCTGGTTTGGCTCAGTGGATAGAGCATCAGCCTGCGGACCAAAGGGTCCCGGGTTCCATTCCAGTCAAGGATACATACCTTGGTTGCAGGCTCCTCCCCAGATCAGGACTCATGCAGGAGGCAACCAAACAATGTATTTCTCTCACATGGATGTTTCTCTCTATCTTTCCCTCTCTCTTCCACTCCCCTTTAAAAAAAAAAATCAATGGAAAAATATGTTCAGGTGAGGATTAACAACAACAACAACAACAACAAAATGAATGAATTAAATTCACTAGAAAAACCTAAGAATGTACCAAAACCCTAGTCTAAATCCTCACTAATTTACATAGATTATTGTCCTTGGCTTTCAACTATCTCTGCAGATCTAGAGACACTCTGAAGGCAAATTGTCCAGTAGGTCACAACCTGACTAAATGTTCTAAAACAATGCTTTGTACTCCATCTCCTGAATCAACTGTCATAACCCTCCTCTACCTAAATCATACAGCCCCACTAAAGCCCTGGCTTTCAAATCTATCTTAAGCCAGTCTGTATGTCTCCAAATTTATCACTCACTACTTTCCTAAGTGAATACTTTACATTAGAAAATTCATCTAATAATTTCCCCATAAAATAAACCACAAATCCCTGGCTCTTCTCCATTGCTTAGCTCATCCTACCACCTGGAATGTCCTTGTCTTTTCTCTCCTCTCATTAAAGTTGAACTCTCCATGGAAATTTCACTTAACTGGAGTAATCCACAGTGATGTTTCTCTGCCCTGAATGCCTCTGGAATTTATTACCTGAACTACTAATTAGTCAAAAAAACTAAAGGCACTATATTTCAATTTAACCTTTAAAATTTTTTTTCATGGAAGTGCCTTTTCAACTTAAATTGATTTTCAGCAGTAATTTTTATATTCCTTAATCCCTAAGCAAGCTTTTTTTTTTTTAACATGGTGCTTCATATATAGCTTTAAAAATATTTGGAGAAATGTAAATATAAAAAATCCGAGAATCGGATCATTTTTCTTTTTTATTTATTATGTGCTATTTTTCATGGGTGGCTACTGAAATAATAAGATATGTTTTCTGTGCTCCAAACGTTTATTGTTTAATAGTACAAGCAAATAGATAAACTGAAATCAATTAATGAATACTATAAGGGATGTGTTCAAGTTGGCATTACGGCTAATCTGAGTAAATTTTACAACTTTGGGAGGGAGAACATGCATGTATGATTTGCCTCAGTGAAACTGAAAATGTGGTTTCCCAGATAGGTAATATGAGAAAAACATTTTGATCAGAATTATCGAAAGCAAAAGGAAAAAGAGACAAGAACAATGAAAGGAAATATGGTTGCTTTGTTCATGGAAATATACATACTTCTCATTGTCTGACAAGTAGTAGATACTGAAAATTGATAATTGAATGAATAAAAGAGTGGATTACAAGAGATATCTGCAGGCTCCAGATAAAAATGAGCTCATTGAACACTATGTACCAAACTCTTGAGCTCTACTAAATTGTTTATAACTCAACACAACCTTATCATATAGGGATCTCCATTTTACAAATCAGGAAACTGAAGCCCCAAGAAAGGACCGTGTTTAACTTAGAGGTAAGTTGAAAATCAAAGATACATGCTCAGATTTATCTAAATCCCAGCTGTATATCTTTACTATACATCACCTACCTGTCAATTTGCTATCGAATTGTAAAAGAGGAAGACATATGTAGGCAAATGCAAACAGTTGAGTGACAATTTGCTCACATTACAAACAAAGCCCAGACTTATAATAAACAGGCAGTAGGTACTACATTGTGAAAGGCTGTGATTGCCAATTTAAGGCATGAACTTTATTTCTTTATTTATGTATCATTATTTTTAATCCTTACCCAAAGATATGTTTTTATTGATTTTTAGTGAGAGAGGAAGGGAGAGAGAGATGTAGAGAGAAAATTGATCAGATGTCTCCTAAACATTCCTCGAACCTGCAACCTCATAATGTCTCCTGACTGGGAATCAAACCTGTAGTCTTTTGGTGTATGGGATGATGCTCCAACCAACTGAGCCACCTGGCCAGGGCAAGGCACGAACTTTCTTTTAAGAGGTGTGTCATGCCACAAGAATTTGAAGGACATCTATCTATGCTAGATCTCACTATAAAAATTGTGTGAAAGGGACTATAGAGGGAAGTGATTGGAGAGAAAAAAAATTAAAGATAAAACTGTAATACCTTTGGGAAGGAAAAATAAGGGTCTAACTAAAGCATTGAGAATAGAAAGAAAAGTGAAAAGGGTTATGCTACTTAGCGGCAGGATGTGTAGGACTATGGGACAGGTTGGCTATGACAACCAAGTGAGTGCCAATTTTAGGACAATGTTCAAGTTTTAACGTATCTGTGTGGCAGTAATGTCTTTAAATTAGAAAAGGACTAGATATATGTGTTGGTTTAGTTTTGAAAGGTGTCTTAATTTAGAAAGGATCATGGATATTAGAGGACAGCTCTAGATATACTGGTGGAAATTTGGGCCCGTGTCAAAGGAAAGTGGAAATATTAGGTGAGAGAATTAGGAGTTATGTGAGAGGTGTTAAGGAACAGACTTGAGTGAGTCCCTCCAGGAGAAAGTAAATAGAGAAAAGATGCTTTATGACTGTCTATATTTTTGGGATTCTTAAATAATTTCCAAGAAGCAATCAAAGAAATTGCCTGGCTGGTGTTGCTCAGTGGTTGAGCGTCAAACTATGAATGAGGAAGTCACGTTGGTTTCCTGGTGAGGGCACATGCTTGGTTTGCAGGCTTGATCCCCAGTAGGGGGAGTGCAAGAAACAGCCAATACATGATTCTCTCTCATCACTGATGTTTCTCTCTCACCTTCTCCCTTCCTCTCTGAAGTCAATATTTTTTTTTTAAAGAAGCAATCAAAGAAGTAGATGAAAATACGTAGGTATAATGTTTCAAAGCAGGGCTCTTCAACAGGGTAAGTAGTTACAACTTTGTGAAAATCTGGAATAAAATTTAAATAGAAAAAGCTTATAGGGCATCAGTAACTTAATAATAGTGATTACAGTGAAATTATCAAAACAGAAAACTGAATGCATTGGATGAAGACTAGTATAGGTAGAATGTTCTTTGAAATAACTTGCTTGTAAAAATAGAGAGTAAAACAGAATGTTTTCCAGATTTTTATTAGGGAAAAAAAGAATGAAAGTGTTAACTTCACAAACATTAAGTAGGCCATAGTTGTCATCTAAACAAATAAGTATATATCAAATCCTAATTTGTTGTCTGAGTTTTCAACATGACTGTTTCTTGCTAAATCATCAATTATTCAATTTTTACAATGAATAGAAGTGCGTTGTTGATTATACCTTTATATTGCCTTTTCTATTAACGCATTATTTCATTGCAATAGACAGTTAATATTCCTTTTGGCAGCTCAGAATCTAAACCTCCTTCCTGTGCATGGAGAATTCTTATGATAAACCTTTTCATTGAAGTCAGTCTTCTTACTGACTATGGTGCAGGAACTGGATTAAGGCTAAGTTCTTTGCCAGAACAAACCATGAGCTTTCAGTCAGGAGCTGGTGATGCAAAGAAGTCATAAAAGAAAAGTCTATTTTTGGATAGTGGCTGTGGCAAAAAATTCAAGTTTCCAGAGTCGATGTTTGTTCTGGCATTCTGTGTTCAATGGCAGCTATATTGGCCAGAGAGCAGGCGAGGGTGGAGTATTCCTACCTGTGGATGCTGTGATAATTCTGTATTATAATTTCCACTGTTGCTTTTAGGTGTCCCAAAACCTATTTCTTTTGAATTATTTTTTCTCTGAAATCCTCATTTTATTTATGCTAAATTAGCTAAAGTTGCTTATTTTAATTGAGAAGCTTACTTAATCTATTTTTTTAATTAATAGCAAGTTCAGGTTTTTAGAAAAATTGAGCTTCTGCTCAATTGCATAGAAATTATATATTCGCCTCTTCACCATCATCCCCATACCCAATCAGTGGTTATTAACATATTAAGTTAGTGGGGCATATTAGTTACAATTGAGGAGCACATATCATATTGATTCATTATTATTAACTATAGTTTACAGTTTATATCAGGATTCACCCTTGGTGTAGCGTCATATTCTGTAAGTTTTGGCAAAAGTAGGATGACATGTATCTCACATTACAGTGTCAAGCTGCGTAGACTCACGCCCTAAAAACCCTCTGTGCTCTCCCTATTCATTCCTCTTTCCCTTCTCCTGACCCCCTGCCAACCACTGATCTTTTTACTGTTTCTTTATCTTTCCAAGAATGTCATCAAATGGGAATCTTATAATATGTAGCCTTTCAGACTGACTTATTGCATTTAGCATTAAAATCCCCTTTGTTTATTTGTGGTTTGGTAACTCATTTATTTATATTATTGAATATTATTACATGGTCTGACTGTACCACAGTTTGGTTATCCATTTTCTACGGTGGGACACCTTGTTGCTTCCTAGCTTTGGCAATTATACATAAAGCTGCTATAAACATTCATGTGCAGGTTTTTTGTGAACATAAATTTTCAACTCATTTAAGTAAATACCAAGGAGTGTGATTAATGCAACTAATCCATCTTTATACTTGGTAATAAATTAATATATACTTATGAATAAAAATGATCAAGCTAAGGAAATACAGTATATTCTCATTACTCACAGCAGTTATATTCTGTAAAGTCTCAGAGAATAGAATTAGTGAATTCTGAACCATTGCTTCTAGGAGAAATACATGGCTAGGGCCTTTGAACACGATATATTTGTCAATCCAACAATAGAAAATTTTTTGTTATGTGTGTTGCTATGTGTAGACACCTTATTTTATATAAATAAGAAATATGTACACACATAAACACATGCCATTGATTTGATAACATTTAATTCACATTTAATAGCACTATAACTCATGCCTAACTTAAGCTTATCTAACACACCTATGTTCTCTATAAGGCAGATTGCAGTCACTATACTTGGGAGCCAGTGAAATTGAAAAAACACAAAAATCCTGAAATATGTGTCACTAAATAGATCACAAAATGGACACTTTCTTGCAATGTGAGAGCTAAAACAAGAAGGAAGAGCGATACCTTGTTCAACCTCAGCAGGGAACAAGCTCAACAAGTTCAATTTGAACATTGTGTGACTCAAGTTTTTCACTGTCTGCTCAAAGCTAAAATGGCCATAAAAGCACTACAAGTATTGGCTTTGGGGTTACAAATTAATTTTAGTAAACCAATTCCGTGAATTTTGAGGATCAACTCTTGTGAACTGCTAGAAAAGTTCCAGAATTTATGACTAACACATATTGGTTAGCATACACTTTCAATAAGGACTGTTCACTAGCAAAATTTTTCTATGCATTATGGTACTTGCAAGGATAATGCTGCAGTATTTCATATTAATTTGAGCAGAATGAGAGATTGTACTGCTTCATCAGAAATAGGAGTATTCATTTATTTTGTTTTGAAGATTTATAGCCAACAGTTTTGTAATTGTCTATTACCCACGACTCTGTAATTGTGCAACCCATGAATACATTTTCACTTGCATGAAGAGATGTGATTTTATTACTGAATTTTGTAAATTAATAAAAGAATTAGAAGTTGAACATTTTGTTAGTCAAGAGGAGCTATGGGAAAGCTCAATTATAAAAAATGCTCATATAGATTTGGTTCAGAAGTTACCAAATAACTTCTTCAGTATATTTTCTATATTTTTTATTTATCCTTCTCAAAGAACATTCATATTTCCCATAAGTATATCAAATATTGGAATATTTGGTAAATCAGGATGATGTAAGCTCTCTATAATATTTGTAAATGTTGTTATAGTTTACATAAATGCATTTACATTCCTAAATTCCATTAGATCATTGGATTCTCATAACTAATTAGATGAGAAAATTATAAATTATACATTAATATATTAATTAACTTCCTAAAAGTTATATCATTAAATAATGGAAAACCAAGCTTTTTACATTGCTCTTCTCCTTTCTATATGTCATACTACCTCTTCAGTACAAGGCCTTATATTGAGGCCTTCTAAACAGTGCTGAATAAGAACTCATTAAATAGTAACACATTCATGGCTGTCAAAGCCATTTCTGGTAGTCTAGGAGAGCATTGGAAGGTCAGGCTTTCACAAATAGTTCATTATTAGGACAATGTCTACAGAAATAATCTGAATTGTATATTCTTTACTTCAACAATGTATTCTGAATTTTAAAACTAAACAAACTCAATAATTAATAAAAGATGAGCATAGATGGTTATAGAATTTAATGAACTTGTATATCAAACATTTCTAAGAAATTTCACTGCACTGGCATCATCTATATACAGAAATCCAGTATACAAAATTTGTGAGATAAGATTTATTTTTAAGTAATATCTTAATATTTAACCTATTTGATTTAAAATAGCAACTATGTTTTAGAATAATTTGATGGAGGATTAAATTGAAAATCCAAACTTCAGTCACATTAGCACTTAAAATGTGATTTCTCCTTTCATGATTTGCTTCAGATCTTGTGCTTCCAGAGTGATTAATCCTATAAACAGTAGAGATATTCCAACCCTTTGACAGTTCTGCTGAACTTGTTGTTTCTCCCTCTAGAGTTTTATAATAATACACTCAATTAGCTTCTTTGTCCCAGATTTCATGGAATGATTGCTAGAACTTTATCTGGTGCTTATGAGTCAGAACTGTTTACTTTCTTAGAGAATGGTTTTTGGACAGTTTTATACTTTTTATACAAAGTAAAAAAAATTAATTAGAGTAGAGCAAATGTTCTAATTTTTAAATTATTACCTCACATTTAAATCAAGCACATAAAATGCACAAGATTTTCTTATAACAACATTCCCATTCATATCCTTTTAGCACAATCTTACTATTTTCTTCATTATCTATGACCACCATATGTTGTTAATACATTTGTGATTTTTAAGGTTAATTTTATTATTTTCTGAGAAAGACTTAGTAAATATTAGTTTTATTCATTTGCAATACCTAGTACGTTATGAGTTAAATTTAATGAGAAAAGAGGGTTAGATGAAATACCATGAAAGATACATGCATACATTGACATCAGATACATTTTTTGGGGAAAAACAACAACACATTAGCTATTTGATTTTTAGTAACCTTCTGCAAATAAAGATTGGTTTTTGAAGCAGGATACCAATTTTATAAGCCATAAAGTTTAATAGAAGGTTTACTTATTAATACAGGAGGAGGGTTTAGGGACCAAATCATGCCTAAATAAGGATGAAAAAGATAACCCTGCATAGAGGAACATTTATCATTTGCAGAAATAGCCATATTAAACTTCCTTTTTTTAATTTAAAAGAGCTACACAAAAGAGCCACAAGAATATAAACACATCCTTTTTATTGGTGGAAAAGATTATACTAACTTGTAAAGGAAGGATAACCTTTTATAATTAGCCTCTATTTTTAATTAGCATCGCTGTTGCTGTGCGGAAGAATGAAGACCTAGAGAGAGTTCAGAAAGAGATGAACTCTCCTGGTGTATTTACCACAATCCCCAGCAGGGTCTTCTCTCATCTGATTAACACCACAGCAGGATCTGCACTCTACACACAGCTAACTGCCTTCATCGGGAGGGAAGTAACAGGGTGAGAAATCAAAACAGAATTTTCCGGATATTTAAAATGAAGAATTCAAACTTCCTTCTGTTTATGAGTAAACTCATAATTCCAAACATGTCTAGGAAATCCAAACCAATAGTAATCTCATGCAATTTTTAGATTAATTTAAAAAGACCTAAAGTGTGACTTTCTATGAACTAAAACAGATGGTGCAAAAGGTTTTATTCCTCTCATATTATTTTAACTAATTTATTATGGAAGTATTTTAACTAATTTATTCTTCTTTTGTGGTTCATTTGCACCTCTAATCAAGACATGGTTGAAATATTTTCTTCCATAGCTGATAATCGTGGATGTTACAAACTGTTTTGTAGAAGATTTGAGTTTTTCTATTGATGCACATTGATAACATTTCACAGATATTTAAATGTATATATTTTGAAATGAAAACACAAGTGGAATTTCCAATGTCATAGCCATTTTGAAGTTAATATTATGCTCCATATTAGTTTATTACTTCAATCTCCACAGAACATTCTTTTTTTTTTTTTAAGATATCATTTCTGGATTTCATTTCTGTTTTTGGAAAGTTCATCTTTTCTTGAATGTTTTATGATCAATTAAATATTAAGCTTTGTTTTTTACTTTGAAAGGTGAAACCAGTAAATATATTCAAGGACAAGTGTAAAATTAGCATTGACCAATTAGAATAGATGTTCATCAAAACATAATGTGCAGCCCTCGCTGGTTTGGCTCAGTGGATAATGTAGGCCCGCAGACCAAAGGGTCCCAGGTTTGATTCCAGTTAAGGACACATGCCTGGGTTGCGGGTTCGGTCCAGTGTGCAGAAGGCAGCCAATCAATGATTGCCTCTAATCATTGATGTTTCTATCTCTCTCTTCCTTTCCCTTCCTCTTTGAAATCAATAAAATTAAATTAAAAAAAAAACATGTGCATTGTCTGGTCAACTATACTGCTATGCTTGGCTTAGTTTTCTAAATTTTAGTTTAATTTTTCAACATTGATATTTATGGATGTAAAGTTCTATATTATACTAGAGGCTCAGTGTATGAAATTTGTATACTGGTAGGGTCCCTAGCGGTGGCCAGCTGCCAGCCAAGTACTCCTCCCTTCCCCCGGCCAGTACCGCCCCCTGGTTGAACTCCTGGACAACCTCCTGGTGGAGGGGAAAATTTGCATACTATGCTTTTATTATATAGTATGGGTTTATTGATATTTGAGGGATATGTAGCCTGTAAATTCTGAGGGAGATGTGACTCAAACTAGATGGAATGTTATTTTGACTAGTGTTATCAGTTTCCCAGGGATACTCTAACAAGGTACCATAAATGGTGTGGCTTAAAGCAACAAGAATCTATGATCTCAGAGTTCTAGAGGATATAAGTCAAACACCAGGTTATTGGCAAAACCTTTCCTCTGAAGTTTCAATGGGTGAACCTGTGATTTGCTCTTGGTTTCTGACAGGGGGCAATCTTAGGCATTCCTTAGCTTGCAGCTGTATGACTCCCACCTCAGCCTCTGTCATCATGTGACATTTTCCCTGTGTGTCTCTTCCCTAATTGTAAGGATACCAGTCATATTTGAGTAAGGACACAACCTAATTCAAAATGACATCATCTTTTAAAATATATTTTTTTATTGGTTTTATGAAGGGAGAGAAAGAAAAAGGGAGATAGAGAAAATCATTGATCAGCTGCCTCCTGCATGCCCCACACCAGGATCAAGCCTTCAACTGGGCATGTACCTGATCAGGAATCTAATTGTGACCTTCTGGTTCATAGGTCAATGCTCAGCCACTGAGCAACACCAGCAGGACAGAATGACATCATCTTAATATAACTAAATAAATTTGTAATGAACTTACTTCCACATAAGATTGCATTGTGTGATATTGAGGGTTAAGAGTTTGTCATATTTGTAAGACACAATTAAAACCATAACATAAAACCTTGCAAAATTTATAGCTTTTAAATATCATAGACATTTTCAGAAGATTAGCAATTCAACATGCAGAATTTATAAGTTAATATATTATTAAGAAGACACTGCATTTAGAGAATATTATTAATGATATGAAATTACTTGCTGGTTAGCATGAATTCCTCTTAGAATACTTTTTTCTTTACCACACTTTAAAGCAGCGTGTCCAGGTCCTCAATCTTTCCATGTCTGCACAGCCTTTTCTGAATACATTATTCACTTTACAGAGCATCATACCTAAATGTTTGGATTGCTTGTCAACACACAAGTCTCCTGGCAGGCCTTTTATGTTTCATGTTTACAAATGAATCAAAGGGAAATCTTTCCTAAAGGTGAAACCAGATCTTATGTGTGGTGGACTAATGAATGGAAAATAATATTAATCAGAGTCACCACGATGAAGATTATATATAAATGACAATATTAAGAGTGAGGAGAATTCTTATGAAAGATAAAAATGAATATTATACCCTAACCGGTTTGGCTCAGTTGACAGAGCATCAGCCTGAGGACTCAAGGGTCTCAGGTTCAAGTCTGGTCAAGGGCATGTACCTTGGTTGCAGGCACATCCCCAGTAGGGAGTGTGCAGGAGGCAGCTGATCGATGTTTCTCTCTCATCGATATTTCTAACTCTCTATCCCTCTCCCTTTCTCTCCGTAAAAAAATCAATAAAATATATTTAAAAAAATGAATATTAAGGACCGATTGTTACATCCTAAGTCATTAAAGGTATTGGTCTATGGAAAAATGATAAAAAAATATTTTTTTCAAAGATGCAAAAGTTGATGATGCTGAGTTGAAATAAATAAAAATAGAAAAGCATAGAAAGAAAAATCATTATGGGAATAAAAAAAGCTAAAGTGTGATTTCAAAATTAAATTGAGGGCAGGTGGAAATAACTTTTTTTAAGGAGAAAAGGTTATTTTAGTTCTAAAAATGTTAAATTTTACCTAATGACTTTCTAAGAAAGACTGGATGCCATACTTGTTCCAAGCTATGTGACTAAGCTTTGTGATTATGCAGTTCACATCATCTGCAATCAGCCATAAGAACTTTAATGAGAGCTCCAGTTCTGAAACAAGTAGTTTTTCAGAGGATGAGGCAAATTTGAATAGAGGAAGTGCAAACTACACAAAGCAATCATCTTAAAAATGAAGAATTTTGTAAAATATCAACAGCTGCAAATCATGCATGATGATATGGAATCACATTGAAATAATAAATTTTCTTCTGAAGAGGAAAAATAACAATTTCTGTAACGATCAATTTTGTTTTGAAGCAGATTTTCACTGTATCATTTTCATAATTATGTACAGACTTCATTTCACCAAAGGAGGTGTGTAGCCATAGCAATGAACATGGAGAACCATTTAAAAATAATAATTCCTTGGCTTGGCCCCAAAGTCTTCTGATATAATAGGTCAGAGTTCATCAATTTTAGAGTTTGGTATTCATTTTTAAATGTATTATTTACATATTTTATTTCACAAAAATTCTAGCTTGTTTTTATTTTTTTAACATTAATACTTATATCAGGCAGAATAGGTTAAGTTGTGCTGCTACAACAAAAAACATTAAAATTTTAATAGTATAGTGAAACAAAGTTTATTTCCACACTCTTCTACATATAATCATTTCCAGATTTCAATAAACTTTCTTTTTATTTTTAATCCTTTTATGTATTATTAGATTTGTTTTTATTCAACCTGATATTTCATTTTTTTAATATATTTATTTTGGAGATTTAGTTCAGTTTGCAATGTTGTGTGAGTTTTCTTCAGCTTCATTTATTGTAGAGACTTTCTCCATGTAGAAAACCTGAATTTTGCAATATCTGACTGTCCATAGCAGTTCTGAATTGATGTTTTCTATCCTTTTCTACTCTTATTTAGAGGGCAGGGTTCCTGGTTTGTGAGTTTCCTTGTCTGTCAGTTCTTCCCTCTTCTGTGTATTTTATTATATGATTGTGAGGACAGAGAGGAGAAATATGGTGCTGTCTTTCCTGGATGATACTTCATTCCCCTTCATTGTATCAACTCCAAGGGATGCTATCTCATCTCTGATTCTTCGCCAGAAGCACAGTTTTTCTATAGCAGCCCCTATGATTCCATATTTTCTGGCTTCTATTCCATGAATAGTTTTACATATACTATGAACTACCATTCTAATCTATGTTCAGTATGTTTACATGTATTATTTCACTTTCCAAGAATGACTTTGTGTGTTGCCTCTAAATCTGCTACCATCTTTTCCTGGTGCTGTCAGAAGACCTCCCTGCCTTTGATGGTCTTGTGAGAGGATCCATCCAGACCTTCAGGGAAGAACCTGCTCACAACAGCTCATTAGCATAATCCTCACTGCTTCAGCACAGGACTTAATGCCAGGGTGAGTGGATGAGCCAAGTAAGCAAGTGGTGAACTGTACTTTCTTCAGCTTCCAGATGGAGATTTTTTTTTTCTTTTAAACTCTGATGATGTATTCAAATATATATATTCATATACTCATTTTGCAATCACAAAGACCCAGTTACGGGCTGAATGTAAAGCAGAAGGAATACAAATAATAGGTAATTAATGTAAAGGACACCTCAAAATGACTCTGAATTTCTCCCTAAAATACTAAAAAGGTCAATAAATGCCCACACTGATTATGCACTTTGAGTCAAGTTTTGTGTTTACTTGCAAAAATCATCCCGAGTGAAACAAACAAATAAAAATTTGTGTAGCTCTATCCTAAATATAATTTATGGGCATAAAATCAAAGCATAACTCATATTCATCAATTACCTCAGTGGACAAATTAATACATTTCAACTAAGTGTTGTGTTGGTTATAACAACCAAACCTCAAAATTATATTCCAAAGCTATTACTGAGTATCTTTTCTATAATAGTTACTAATTGTAAATACATGAACATGTGCATACAAAACACATGATCATTAAAACATAAAAAGAACATAGACAAAAGTAAATAATTACTTACAACCAAAAAAAAATTACAAGATATAATGTCATGAACAAGTTTTGGAGATTTAATCTCTTAAAAATATATGTGCTAATAGAGATTTAGATATATATTACTTGTACTGTTAGGCTGAATATGAACTTTGTTTCCATCAATTTTCTATTAAATTGATTGTTTATTAATCTGTAAGGATACAGCCAACTGGCATGGATTAAGAACAAAAAGTAATTAGAGGCCTAGACTTGAGGGCTAATAATAATGATAATCATGGTGCTGAGATTGGAATTGACATCAGCCTGGAGTTGGCTGTTACATCTTTATATAATTTGCCTACAAAGGTTAGATTGAGTTTAAAATAATTGTAATAATGAAATGATTTTAGTAGTTTGATTTTTTAGAAGACTATTTTCCAATAAGAATTTATAAGTAGAAAATATAGTTGGATAATGTTAAAATTCATCATATGAACTACTAACCATGGTTATTAGTATATGTGTGTGTATATATATATATATATATATATATATATATATATATATATATATATATATTTCATGTAAATTAACTAGATTTTATTTACATGACAAACTTTCCCATTTGAGTCACTATATTTATATGAACTAAACAAAAATTTTAGTCTGTTCTCTAAAATAATTCAAACCAACTCATTAATACCTATGCTTTTATTTTAGTGTGTCAATCTTACTACATTAGTGGGAATCATATTAAAACACTGATGAGTTTGTATATTTGTATTTATATATATATATATATATATACATATATATATATATAAGTATATATATATATATACATATATATATATATAAGTATATATATATATATATAACCTTGTTCATGTAGAAGCAATGTGGATCAAATTATTTCAGTTCACAGTTATGTACAAAAGAACATTCAGTGCTGAGAGCAAGTAAAGAACGGCTCTCTTCCTATGTACTGTCATCCCACACATTGACAAGCCTTTGAAATAAAATAATATAACTCCTCACACATAGTTAGCTAGTACAAACTGATAAAAGATTTAAATAAAGTATGTTCTTCTTGAAGATATGATCATTGGTCTATAATTCATTCCATCGCTACAGATTTGTAAATGTAATGAGTTAGTCAAGCCATTCCATCCTCCCACACCATTCTTAAGGGGCAGAGATGGTGGTCTCAAACCCATATGAATCATTTGATATATGATTTTTTGAGCTTGATTAGTTCAGTCACAAAAAGAATGAAAAGAAGGAAACAGTTTAAAAGGTCTCAATGGAATTTACTAAAAAAATACTATTTAAAACATTTAAACCAAATTTTATATGTAGTGACTTTCTAAAACAGAGTTTTAATGTGTGAACAAAGTTCAATAATATATTAGTAATTGAGGTTGAATATGAAAGATATAATTTAAAATAATGAGGTTATGGCTCTTAGTTGGGGATAATATCTATGATATTCTGAAGACTCCCAGTCCTATCCTGAGAAACTCCTTTATTTATAGAGCCAGCCAAGTTTTAAAGTGTGGTGTACATTGTTATTTTGATGTTATTTAATGTAACTAGCCATGTTGATATAATCTATAATATGTATTTCCATTCTCCATTCTCTATTCTCTCTCTCTCTCTCTCTCTCTCTCTCTCTCTCTCTCTCTCTCTCACACACACACACACACATTTATATATGTGTATATATATATATATATATATATATATATATATATATGAAATGTACACTTGAAACCTATATGACCCTATTAACCCATGTCATCCCAATAAATTTATTAAAAAACAAGAATCGTGCTCTAACTGCCAAGAGGCATCGCTCTCATAAACCAAGAAATAGTCATTATCAGATATATACTTTTAATGAGTTTTAATGTATAACACATGAGTTTGTAGTCAGCTAGAATATATAAACTTCATCTCTAATTATTAATAACAAGATACCTTTAGAAAATTTTTAAAGATGTCTGGTAAGATGTCTGGATTTCCTCATGCATTGAGAATAATAGTAGTACCTATATATTAGAGATTCTTTAGTATCACATGAAATGCTCATAAAATATTTGGAAGTGTTCATGGCATGTAGTGAGGAAACACAAGCTAATTACTACTACTATTATTATTGTTGTTATTATCCTAGATTTCAGGAAGCATATTTCATAATTGTCTAAGCAATTTGTTCATGAAAAAAAGCTAAAAATGTAATGGAATTCACTGATGTCTGATGGTTATGTACTCTTTCTCTCTTGGACTTTTTCCCTTTTCTATTTAATTTTTCAAAAATTCTGTGTCATGAAACTTCTCTTTACTCCTTTAGTCAAGTTTTCTGAGTCATCCTCCTCTTGCTAAATTTAAAAGAAACATTTGGAGGTAGGAACAATGGTAATTGTCAATAATTTCAAGGAGTTTTGCTGCAAATGTATGAAAAAAATGTTTTATTTGATGAACCAAGTGAAATAAAATTATTATTACCTTTTATTGATGAGAGACTCTGTGATAATGAAAATATTGCTAATAAGAGGGTAGATCTGATGATGTAGAAGAAAGAAAGAAACTTGCTGAAGTGACACCTTTGAAGAGATGAGAAGATGGTAGTAAAGGGATTTATTTTAAATGAAGCAACACTATTCCAACTATGGCATTTTGCAATAATGTAGTGTGTGTTAGTACAAATATTGTTAGATTAGGGTATTTTGTAGACAGTCAGGAAAGTCTCCTTCTGATATTTTCTGGTGACTCTAATATTCTCAGAGGACAGGGCATGAAGTCATCAGCTCACTGAAATCATCAAGCTCATTATGGGCCATGAATATTGGTGATTTAAGAAAAGAGGGCCCTTAGCCGGTCTTGCTCAGTGGATAGTGTCATCACGCAGACTGAAGGGTCCTGGGTTTGATTCAGGTCAAGGACACATACCTGGGTTGCAGGCTGGATTCCAGCCCTGGTCACATGTGTGCTAGAGGCAACCAATCAATGTGTCTTTCTCCCATCAATATTTCTCTCTCTCTTGTCTCTCCCCTTCCATCCCACTCTCTCTAAAAAGTAATGGGAAAATATCCTTGGGTGATTTACAACTACAACAAATCTTCAATCATATTAAAAAAAAAGAGAGAGAGATGGGTGGTATGATAATAAGAGAATAAGCAAGTGAATCTCTTAGAGACTATATTAATTGGCTAAGGCCACCAAAACAAAGTAAGACAACATGGGTGATTCAAAGAAAAGAAAGAAATTGTCTCATGGTTCTGGATGTTAGACATCTAAAATCAAGGTTCCAGGACAGATCCTTTCTAAGGCTGTGAGGGAGATCCCATCTGCCTCTCTATCTGGTTTGTGAATGGCTGTTTTCTCCCTCTGTGTCTTATGGAATCTTTCCTCTATGTGTGTCTCTTTATAAGAACACCATCCATATTGGATTAGGACCCAATATAATTAGCTAACTAAATGAAGACCCTGGCTCCAAATAAGGTCACTTTATGAGGTGGAAGAGCTTATAATTTTGACATGAATTGTTGGAGGCAAAGGCAACCCATAACAGAGACCTATGATTTTATTTATTATGTTTTATTTAATATGGTTAATAATCCACTTGATTTGTATGATTCACACATTTAAAGTTTGACCAGTCCCTGAACTAACATATAGATGCAGATGAGAATAAGCAGAGACCACTGGAATTAGTTAAGGCACGTGTGTGTCTGTGTGTGTGTAGATAGATAGATAGATGATAGATGATAGATAGATAGATAGATAGATAGATAGATAGATAGATAGATAGATGATAATGATAGATAGATAGATAGATAGATAGATAGATAGATAGATAGATAGATAGATAGATAGATAGATAGATGATAATGATAGATAGATAGATAGATAGATAGATAGATAGATAGATAGATGATAGATAGATAGATAGATAGATAGATAGATAGATAGATAGATAGATAGATGATTTAAATCCTTGATTTGGGAAATTACTAACTTGGGGGTGATTTGTTTTCACAGGATAATTTAGCTCAAAGTGACTGATATATTATGATGCATGCAAGAGAATGACTATAATTTGAGATTTATGAAAGCCAAGGTCTTTTCATCTGTGTTTACCAATGTATTTAAAGCACTTAAAATAGCAATAGTAGTTACTTATTATATATCTTTTGAGTTAATAAATGGCCATGGAATTATAGCTGAGAAATAATGAATATTAGACATCAGGTAAATGAGGGGCAATGAAAAGTTGGTAAGATCACCTGAAAAGAGGTGTTAATGGACTTGAAGTTTTGTTTGGATCAAGGTGATAGAGCAAACTTGAGAAAAGAGGTGGTGTTCAAAAAATAGGGTCCACAAAACTGAGATCATGGAGGTGTTGGCATTTATTGGTAACCATAAGATCTAGACTATTAAAAAAAATAAAATGGTTATAGCTGAGATGGTGACAACAATTTTAGGAAGATGCTATTTAAGAAGTTGAAGTGCCAGGTATTTAAAGGATTATCTAGGTGTTGATTGGAATCACAACTAAGGCAGGAGTATTATAGGAAGCAATGCTAAAAGCATTGCACTGTGAACAGGAATAAGGGGTATGAACCAGGAGGTTGTAATGTCAGCAACAGTACGGGTTAGTGGGGGGAAAAAATCTAATATATATGAGACTCAAATCCAAGACTCTTTAGGGAGGGGAAGAACACCCTCAAAACATGAATACAATCTAAGGGAAATGCCCAGGCTCACTCCTATGAGAGCTGCTGGAGCCAAGCTATCTCTTGAGAGACCAGCACTGGAAACTGTATCTTCAGTGGAGATCCATGTTTCCATTAGAAAAGTAATTTGGCCCGGCCAGCAAGGCTCAGTGGTTGAGTGTGGACCTATGAACCAGGAGGTCATGGTTTGATTCTAGGTCAGGGCACAGGCCTGAGTTGCAAACTCAATCCCCAGTGGAGGGCACGCAGGAGGCAGCCGATCAATGATTCTCTATCATCATTGATGTCTCTATCTCTCCCTCTCCCTTCCTCTCTGAAATCAATACAAATATTTTAAAATAATAATTATTTGAAGGAAATGCTTAGAGAAATCGTTTATCTTAGAATGTAAAATAATTCCACAGGCACATAATGAGGGTGTCAAGAATTCAGGTAGTAAGATAAGTGGAAGAAAAAAAAAGGTATTACAGAGCTTTTAGAGATTGGATTTTTGTAATATGAGGAATGACTGATTCTGGAGTTTTTTGTGTGTGTGGTTACCATGAACAAGGATGAAGGACGTAATGGGATTGAGCCTAGAGGATCTAAGGTAAACTATGTTGGAGAGGGCCTGGGTTTGGAGTGTTTGTCTAGGGACTCATTCTAACTCACAAGGATCAGAATATTAGGGCTAAATTGGCCTGGCCTTATTCCCAGTGACTTCTTTCACTCCAAAACTCCGCTAATAAGGGAGCATATTATATTTAATCATTCTTCACACTGATGTTGAGAGTAGACTGTGCTGAGCTTGGAATAGAGGAATAAATATGCTTTATTCCTATGTACAACTCCTTTCACTACCTTTATTTTTTTCTCTGCCAGAAAAATAAATTTGATAGAAAGCAGGCTGAGTTTTTTTGTTGTGTTTTATTTGTTTCTTTAGCATGGGGCGAAAGGATCTGTCTTAGAGCTAGCCTCAGAGGTATGTGTAAGTGAATGAGTTTGGTGGCAATATGATGTGTTCCCTCATTACTTATCACCACAGGGATTAGAAAACCCAGCCAAAGATATTTTATATGTCTCTTCCAACTATTTGGCTTCACTACCTGTCATAATGGTTATGTCTTCCACCACCTATAATTGAGCACACAGGAGCAATAAATAGCTTCTATTCCTAAGCAGCAAAATTGTTCATCCTTTGGGTAAAATGTCTTCATTTTTTATGAGGATGGTTGGGCATGGAGGAAAATTGATATAAAAATAAGGTATATGACCATTAGATATTGATGAATTGTCACAGAAAAACTCACTTCCATTTATGTAATAAGCTTAGATACTAATGTAGAAAGGGATGGGGGAATATAAATATTTTACAGGTTTCAAATGTGGGGTATGTGTAGATGTGTGTTTATTGGTTATTGAAACTTTAGAGAGTTGAATTTATGAGAAAAAAGGAAGGACACACAACAACAAATGCCTTTTTCTTAAATGCTGCAGAAGCCTAAAAGATTTTACTAGTTTTTCTCAGAGTTATTAAATGGCATATATGGCCATTCATGTTGAGCATGGAAACCTGACATGCAGGATGTAGTTTAGCTGTTTTATCATGCCATCTGTACTTCTAGAACTACAAATATAGTAAATATTTAATATGTGATAGTCTTAGTATGATGTACACTTACATCTCTGTTGAAGTATATAAACATATACTCAGGGAAGTGTGTTTGTGTATGAACACATGCACACACACAGATCTACATCATTCCCTTATAACTAAAATGTAACAATCACTGGACCTGTTTGTTAAACTGCTTTTAGTTTTGACACACAAAGAAGGAACCAATAGACATGAGCCACTTAAACCCCTGCATCTGAATTTCTCAGCTATCTGTAACAAGTTACCACTTTACCCAGCTTAAATAGACACCATGTTATGTGGCAAATCCTTCCTTTAGAGGAATTTTTTTAAATTTGGTTTTATTTATTTTTAATTAATAGACTTTATATTTCAAACAGTTCTAGATTTACAGAAAACTGAGTAGATACTAAAGAGTTCTCATATACCCCTTACCTCAGCCGGAACACATTGTTTCCCCATTATTAAAATCTTACATTAGTGTGATATGTTCATTATAATTAATAAAGCAATATTGGTACATTTTTGTTAGCACATTAAGGCTCACTCTTTGTGTTGTACATATTGATGGATTCTGACAAGTGAATAATGTCAAGTATCTACTATTAGAGTATTATACAGAATAGTTTTACTTCCCCAAAAGTTTCCTGTACTTTATCTATTCATCATCTGTCTGCCTCCCAATCCCACTCCCCCTAAAAACTTCTGATTATCTCACCAGCTCTTCTGTAATGTATGTAGTTGGAATCATGTAATATACAGCTTTTTCAGCGTGGCTTCATTCACTTAGCAATACTCACTGAAGTTTCCTCCATGTCTTTTTATAGATAGTATAGAGGCCTGGTGCATGAAAATCGTGCACCGGGGGGAGTGGGGTCCCTCATCCCGGCCTGCACCCTCTCTCACTCCAGGACCCCTCAGGGGATGTCTTCCTGCTGGCTTAAGCCAGCAGTCAGACACCCCTCTTGCAGTCCGGGACTATCACAGTCTGGGGCTCTCACAGTCTGGGACTATTTGCTCCTTACCGCCTGCCTGCATGGAGGCAGGAGAGGCTCCTGCCACCGCCACTGCACTCACCAGCCGTGAGCCTGGCTTCTGGCTGAGCATCTGCGCCCTGGTGGTCAGTTCGTGTCATAGCGACCAGTTGTTCTGTGGTTCGGTTGATTTGCATATTAGGGTTTTATTACATAGGATAGCTCATTTCTTTCTATCACTGAATAACATTCCATGAATGGATGCACCACAAATTGTTTATCCATTCAGTTATCAAACCTCTTGGTGGTTTCTGATTTTTAATGATTATAATTAAAACTGCTATAACATTCACACGCAGAGCAAATTTAAGGAAGTAAGACCATAAAACATACCTAATATCTCCATATCTTGCTATTTGGCTCCTTCTGTCCATAATTTTTTATGTAAAATCTTCTAATAAAAAATTCTATATAGTCATAGCACTATATTATATGCCCTTTCATTCACAAACTTATATCCCTAATTCTGCTTATGCATTTAGCTATTTAAGTACTGATTATGTCCTGAAATATTTCAAGTTTAAGAAGGAATAAATAATAGTGAACTCTACAGATTGACTATAATTATAGACATAACTACAAAATTACAAACACAATTACTAGTTTATTTTGAGTCCAATACTGATGTACATCACATATGCTCCCAGCTACCTGATCAGTTTATAAAACTCTAACACCGTTGGAACAATTTATGATTTTAGTATCCGGTTTCATTGGAGACATAGAAGAGATAGTGTTGGATTGGGATCTGTGAATACCAAGTATCAATCATATCTTAATACATATTTATTAGTTTGAAAATTCAGTTTTACACTTCACTAAAAATAAATTTGATGATTGCCTCCTTAAGGACAAAAGTCATGGACCTTCTATTGACAGTTCCTAGTATAAAGTGAGGCACGTGGAAAGCTATTAGTAAGCATTTAATACTAACAGTAAGTTTTTTGAAAGCCTACTATGGATTCTGTGCTTAATTGAGTACATTATATATAGCATTTTCATATTCACAGCAGGAGACATGGGAAATGAGGTTCATAGTGGTTCTGTAAACTTGATTTCCTCATTTGTATGAAAAAGAACATTTTGTGTTGTTATTTTCAGTTTTGCAATGCAAAGTTTATAAATATTGGCTTAATGAGTTGTACTAATTTCTAATGGTGCTATAAAAAATCACCACAAATTTAATAGCCTAAAGCAATCCAAATTTGCTATCTTACCCTTCTGTGGGCCAGAATTCCAACATGGGTCTCACCTGGCCAAAATCAACATGTCAAGGGACTATATTTATTTCTGGACATCTGTTTCATTGATCTTTCATGTTTTATTTAAATAATTCAGTTGATTGTGGCGGTATGACTGATGTCCTCATTTCCTTGCTGGCCATCAGTTCACAGCCTCTTAATCTATTTTCAAATCCAGAACATGTTTTGAGTCCTTGTTACCTGTTGAATCTCTTCAGCTTCATCTTCATCTTTTACTTTCGTACTGTTTTCCTTTCTTCTAATGTTAAGAGCTCAGGTGATCATATTGGTCCACCAAATTATACTCTCTATTTTAAAAATCTGTATAGTTATTTCCATCTGCAAAATATTTTTGTTTTTAATGTTGTTGTTTTTTTGCTATCTAACATATATTCATAGATTACAGGAAATAGAATATGGAGCACTATTTTTAGCTATTACATGGATTAATAAAACTACCAAATTAACTACCTTGATTAACTCAATAAATTTTCATATTTTATTGAAATAATTTAACTTATACACTAGGTAATTTCCAGGTTTATTTTCCAGAAGATATATATTCTGAAGAAAAAGTACAGATTATAATTTTAAATTTATCATAATAAAATTTAATCATATGGCATATTAGGAAAATTATGGGTGTGAAACTATTTCCAGCCATAAAGAATGTCTTAATAATAAATAATTTTCAAAATTAAATAAGTTATCAAAATTATTCTAAAAATATATTAGACACTGAACATCTTTAGAGAGTTCTTCCAAATTATTGAAGACTGTTGATGATAAATTCTTTCCACAGGATAAACAAAGCACCTTGTTTTAGTGTTTGCCTGGAGATAGCAGCAGCCCCTGACTCATATTTTCTATTCTCTGAAGTGCACGGAAGACTTTTGCAGGCCTAAGGTCTGGCCTGTGGATTAGAATACTCAAGGTGCAGATAATTAAGATGCCCTTGAAATCACCATAATAATCTTTTGGCCAGACACTTGCCTCTTGGCCACTTATCTGTTGCATAGTTTCTACTCCTTCAGGCTGTCCTCACTACTTAATGATTTTACGTATTTTCTCCTTAGATCTGTTAAATACATGGTTTATGCCATAGCTATAACTTAGAGCTGCATTGTGATTAGTTTATTTGTAGTAATTCCTCAGCTACCCCATTGTAGTTTGGACCAGTTATCTGATGAAAAGTATCTTCAAACATGATGAGTTAATGCTGACAGAAAAAATGGTCATTAATCTGAATATATTACTTAAGCAATGAAAATCGTACCTGTAGAATGCAATCTTTCTAAGGCTCAGGAATTAAAGAAATGAATGACTTTTAGACTGGCCAGTGTGGCTCAATGGTTGAGGGTCGATCTAGGAACCAGGAGGTCACGGTTCGAGTCCAGTTGGGGAGCATGCCCCAGTTGCAGTTTGAGCCCCAGTTTGGGGCATGCAGGTGGCACACCAATCAATGATTCTCTCATCATTGATGTTTCTATCTCTCTTTCCCTCTCCCTTCCTCTCTAAAATCAGTAAAAATACATTTTTTTTTTAAATTCCATGGTGCTGATAGAAGACATGAAACTCCCAGGTCAGAGACAAACAATTTAATTATTCATAGGATAGCCAATACTAGGAATGACAGGAGGCTGTCAATCTTCCTTTGTCCCCAAGTCCCAGGAGCTTACGCAGAGGGCCAGATGAAGCCTCCTTGGGCAGTGTGTTGCTCACTAAGGGACATTTGCACACAGGAAATCTCAAGCTTACGAATTTTTTCCTTTCTATGGTAAACAATCCTGCTTTTTGTCCAGAGAGAGAGAGATTATCTCAGCTTTCAGGATTTCTAGTTGAACAAACATTTTGAAACAGAAAAGGCCTGGATGCAAGAGTGGTCAGAGCCTTGCAATCTCAATACACTCAGACATATGCAAGTAGATGAAGCCCTTGGAAAATTGCCTCCCAACAATAGTTCATTAAATCAATGTACATACAGATATTTTAAATCTGCATTTGTGTCCTCTTTCTTGTTCATAATACTGCTGTGTCTTTTTTATTGTTATCTATATCTAATGTTCCAAAGTGTCCCAACTTAATAATCTTTACAAGTAGGCAATTGGGGGTTTTAATTATCACAGCTAGCATTGTATTTACTATGGTTATTATTACAGATTTTTATTTTGTTATTTCTTTTTTTATCTTATTGATTCTGCCACTTTCCTGCTTGAAACCTTTTCTATTGCCTTTAGTGTAAAGTCCAGTTAAAGAGTTCTGACTTAAATAATCCTCCCAGATCTACCCATATATTATTTCCTATTCTATCTAAATCTCTCAACTTTTTTTTTTTTTTTTTTTTTGTCTAACTTCCTTCTAAATTCTGGCAACTCTGAAATACTTCCAGGGCCTGAAAGTGTCATGCTTTAATTTTCTCTCTCCTGTATTCATTCTAATACTTAAAAGTGTTTGTGTTTTCTAACCTTGTTTTTCACCAAGTTTAATCTAAGGCTTTCCCTAAGTACAACGCCTTGTCAGCTCCCTCTCGAGTATGCTTATAGGTCCTTCAAATGGCTACTTTTGTAATGTTATAAAGCATAGTGATTAAATGAATTAAAGAAAAATTTGAAAAGAGATTCCATTGAGTTTTTAATATAAGATGTAATCAAGAGAATATAAAAATAACTCCAAATATGAATTTACAAAGATAACATGAAATATTAAGACTATAGGAAAAAAATATCTTTCTTTATCTAATAATCACATAGAAGCCATTAAAAATAATGAAACTTCATCAAGTTAAATAAGGATATAAAAGGTAGAAAATATGACTATACACTATTAGAAATAATAAAGACCTAATTCTATATGCCAAATCAGTTTTAAGCATTTAAGCTATTTTAATATACATTTATAGGATTATATTTGAAAACTATAATCATTGGATTTCTAGGAAAATATAAGTGCCAAAAGTTGTTTAAGGCAAAGCAGAAAACATGATAGTGGAAGAAAAAAAAATATCCTCTGATCAAATATAATTCCACCATGCATTTAAGAAAGAAATTATATTATTTAAACAGTTCAAACTAATATAGTAATAGAACACACCTTAAAAATAACTACAGATGATTGCATTTTGCTTTAGAACTCACTGTTCACATACCTACTTCTCTTCCTATAATGTTTCAAAATGTATGTTCATATTCACCAACGATAACTTCATGAGTATTCATCATTACCTAGAGCCCTGGTACAACCAAATAAGAAATGATTTAAAACTCTACTTCCTACTTCTACTGGGAAGTTCAGTAACAAAACAGGCAATGAAAAAATGCATCTCTTTTTCTCCAAGACAGAACTTCTTCCCATTATCCACAAATGAATATACTGTAGTAACTTCTTGTGAATGATGTGTCCTTGAGTCAGCTCTGAGTCCTGGTGATTGTATGAATGAGTGATGTGTAGAATGTCCTGTCCTCACCGCCCCTGCTCAGCTCCTGTAGACTCATGCCTATGGCTTCTTTTACAGAGTCAACCCATCTCATAGTTAGTTTTCCTCCTTCCCTACTTCCCTATATTTTCCCCAACATTATTTTCTTTTCCAAAGAACCCTGCCTTCTCATGATATGTAACTTCTTAGTTTTCCTGAAATATACCCCATAGATTATTGGGATTTCTAAAAACCTTTTCTCTAGATATTCATAGTAACATATGTGACCTACAGTGTTAATTTATACTTTGGTATTCTATGATGAAAGTCTAGTAAAATGTCATATAAGGCGGGGGTTTTTTTAATTGAAGTGAAATAATTTGCATTAATCACTACTATTTAGTTACTGAATTCTGCTAGTTCTCTCAAAGAAATAGCTTAACAAATAATAAAGATGAGGCTACTTGATTAAGGAATAATTAAGAAATATATTAACATGTTATACATTTTGAGATATATATATATATATATATATATATATATATATATATATATCAACTTGTCAGAAGCAGAAATAGGGTCTGAATATCGAGTTTTCTAGTTGCTATTTATAGATTCTGAATTCTATCATATACCAGTCTAAGGATTTTTATATGGATGATCTCATTTAATTGTTCTAATAGTCATAAGAAAGACTTTATTATTGTTATTTTATTGATGGGGAAACAGAAACTTTGGTTAATTCAGTGTGTGTTTGTTTTTGTTGTTGTTGTTATGTTTGATTTAAGTTTTACCTGCTAGGTATTGGCTAAGGACAGACTCAAAGTGAAATAATCTGCCTGGCCAGTATGGCTCAGTGTTTGAGCGTCGACCTATGTACCCGAAGGTCATGATTGGATTCCCCATGATCAGGGAACATGCCTGGGATGCAGGCTCAATCTCTGGTGGTGGGTGTGCAGGAGGCAGTCTATCCACGATTTTCTCACATTGATGTTTCTGTCTCTCTCTCTCCCTCTCCCTTCCTCTCTGAAATCAATACAAATGTATATTTTTTTAAAATAAAATGATCCAACAGCATTTGATTTTATTATTTATTTTTATTTGGGGCCATTTCATTATATCAGACCACTTTGATAATTATTCTGGGGTTCAGTCTTTCAGTCTGACAGTTGTTAAAGGTAACTGTGTACTATTATATTTCTGATAAATTTTGTACATGTAACTTTCTTAATTATTTCAAGGCAACTCCAACAAATAAAATAATGTAAGAACAAAAGTCTGGGGAAGTGATATTGCAGAACTTTCCTTTTGGCAATTAATCATTGGTATGGATCCAAGATCATTTAAAGTCTTTCTGAAAATCAATTGGAAACAATTTTAGAAATGTTACGAGAAATGCCATTTTTCAATCAAAAGTCAATCTTGCTGCATGTAATGTGACTCAGATAATAGGACGACATTTCCAAGAGTATCAGTTTGACTCTATGAACTTATCTCTGCATAGAGAGGTAAGAGGCAGGGCTAATGGCTTGAATTCTTTGCTCCTATTTTGAAATGACGGCCACACATTCTACCTCACCAAACCCTGGGATGCATCTTATTTTTATAGTCAGAAAATATGTGGGGATGCATTAAGTAACAGTTAACAAAAAAAAAGTGTGTAATGGAAAGTAAACTAATTCAGAACTAGGCAGATTTCCATATTTAAGTGGGAAATAGCAAAGAGGAAAAATAGCATCACTTTCAAATGAAATCAAGCTGTTCAAGAAACACATATTTATAAGAACCGTTAAGGGAGACGGTATTATATAAGACACCAAACCCTTTGCCAGCACACATAGCACTCTAATCCCTCTTTTTGCATTCTATTTAGATATGTTAATTAAAATATTTATTTATGAAGGCCATTTCTTTAAGTACTTTCTTTGCTCTTATGTAGCCTTTAATTTATTCAGATATTTGAAAGTCATAAACCTCTATTTTAGGCATGTCACTAATTCAGACTGATCTTGTCTCCAACTAATGAGAATCAGGGAAGTTCATTTTATGAGTTACTCATTATATGCTCACTTCTTAATATATGTGCACTTTCAAAGAAAAAGGTTCTAGCTAGAGCGTTACTTTAAAGGTGATTATTTCCATTGCCATTTGCCATTTCACAGAGAGAAATAATGCATGCTATATAAGTTATCACACTTGTTCATGGTGATTTGGGAGAAAAAGCAGCTTCTGTGAAGAAATTAAATCTCCAAGTTTCTTATTCATATTTAATTTTTCTAAGTACTTCTAAGTATTGAAGTTTTGAATATCAAGTACATGCCTAGTTTGAAGGATCAACATTTATATATTTCTAAAGTTAATACTCTTCATTTTTTGTGATGATATAAACATATAATAAATTACTAATACTAACACTGAATATCTTCACCACTGGCTACACCGCTTGTGGAATTTTGTAATGGTAGTTAGTTCTAGGAAGCATTACAGGTGTGTTCTTCCTAAAGTAATACAATATATGCATTAATTACAAAAAATAAATAATATGTTTCATCTAGATTATTCATCAGGATATTTCTAGTACCTGCTTATAACACAGGTATATAGTAGAAATTAAATAGATGCTTGATGATCATATGAAGGAAAGGAGTCAGAGAGGAGAGATTTAATATAGGAAGCTCTAATACTTACCATACAGAAAATAATGCTTACATGAGTGGTTTAATGAAGAACTGTTAGAACGAATGTCTAAGCTTATAGCTCGGCACCAGTATTTATCACCTAGAGAAAAAAAGTTAAATTTAACTGCATTTTATTTTCATGAGACAATCTTACATTAGTCTTGGCTATAAAAAGAAATGCTATAAATTTCTATCCTAGCCAGACTGAGGATATACATAGAAGAAGTAAATATGTACTAAGAAGCTTTGTTTATATATCCTGAATAACCTGAATGGCAGTGATATCCTATCTAATAATAGATAAACATGGTAATTAACCATACCTCCGCTATGCTTCCCATTGGCTAATCAGGGTGATATGCAAATTAACTGCCAACCAAGATGGCAGCCGGTAGCCAGGCAGCTGAAGGGAACACGAGGCTTGCTTGCTCCAGTGATGGAGGAAGCCAAGGTTCCCCGCCTGCCGTGGCCCGGCTCTGAGCTGCACTCTAAGCAACAATGTTGCAATTATTGAAGCTAAACAAACTCCAGATACCTGCTTTCAGCCAGTGAAGCCTCAGAGCTGGAGCTCCAACAGTGTTTCAATTATAGAAGCTAAACAAACCCCAGATACCTGCTTTCAGCCATCAGAGCTGGAGTGAGCAGGACCACAACAGTGTTTCAATTATAGAAGCTAAACAAACCCCAGATACCTGCTTTCAGCCAGCCGTCCTCGGAGCTGGAGCCACAGCAAAGTTTCAAGTACAGAAGGTAAATAAATCCCAGAATAAAAAAAGAAAGAAAAAAAAAAAGGAGAGACTGGGAGCTTCAGTTGCTGGCTTGGCCTGCCTGAAAACAGCCATCAGCCCCTCATCCAGGCTGGCCAGGCATCCCATTGGGGACCCCCACCCTAACAGGGGTGCAAGCAGCATGAAAACAGCCATCAGCCCCTCACCCAGGCTGACCAGGCGCCCAAGTGGGACCCCCACCCTGATCCGGGACACCATTCAGGGCAAACCAGCCAGCCCCCACCCGTGCACCAGGATAGTAAAAGGGTAATATGCAAACTAACCCTAACAGCAGAAAGACTGGGAATGACTGGTCACTATGACACACACTGACCACCAGGGGGCAGATGCTCAATGCAGGAGCTGCCCTCTGGTGGTCAGTGAGCTTCCACATGGAGGAGCTCTGCTCAGCCACAAGCCAGGCTGATGGCTGCCAGTACAGGTGGTGGTGGGAGCCTCTCCTGCCTCCTCAGCAGCGCTAAGGATATCCGACTGCAGCTTAGGTCTGCTCCCCGCTGGCAAGTGGACATCGCCCAAGGGCTGCCAGGCTGCCAGAGGGATGTCTGATCGCCATCTTAGGCCCAATCCCCTGGAGAGCAGGCCTCAGCCAGCAGATTGTCATCCCCCGAGGGGTCCCAGACTGTGAGAGGGCACAGGCTGGGCTGAGGGACCTCTTCCCCAAGTGCACAAATTTTTGTGCACCAGGCCTCTAGTGTGTGTGTGTGTGTGTGTGTGTGTGTGTGTGTGTGTGTGTGTGTATATATATATATATATATATATATATATATATATATATATATATATTCAACTTTTGGTCACATAATCACATATAAAATGAATGATTTTTAGAAGCAGAAAACAAGTTCTCCAATCTAGAATTGTCTATTGATTGCTGTGCACATATTTAGGCATTTAGAACTTCCAAGCCTCATTATTGAAATTGTTTTGAGATTTACAATGGAATGATGTATTAGAAACTATGTATTTGAAAATTATTTAGTGCAACTATAATATTGATAATTGCCTTACATAGGTATTGTATATAAGTTTCTCTAACTCCACTATCAACTACCTTTTATTTAGAAACACCAAAGAATGCATATTAAGCAAACCCAACTGTTGTTCATATCATGATATGGTATTAATGAATCATTAAGAGGAGCTGTATCAGAGTCACCACTAACCCTTCAGTGTGTGAAACATAATATAATTGTAAGAAGGTAAACGTTTTGCATTCAAGAAGATCAACTAAATCTAATAGGAACAGGAGCTAAATAGTCTGAAGACTGGGACATCCGGCTCAACAAAAGCTGAACTAAATTGCAGAATTTAATTCAGGTCACAGGTAACCTTCCTTCCTCCCTTTCTTCCTTCCTCCCTTCCTTCCTTCCTTCCTTCCTTCCTTCCTTCCTTCCTTCCTTCTTTTCTTCCTTCCTTCCTTCCTCCCTTCCTTCGTTTCTTTCTTTTATGCATCTTTTAGCCTGCAAGTTGGATGCAGGATTCCTAAGTCTGTGTATAGAAAGATTTTATATATATACTAGAGGCCCAGTACACGAGATTTGTGCACTCGGGGGGGAGGGGTGGTCCCTCATCCCAGCCTGCACCCTCTTGCAGTCCGGGAGTCCTCGGGGGATGTACCAGTGACAGCTTAGGTCTGATCCCACTAAGTGGGCAGTTGGACATCCTTAGCGCTGCCAGTCATACTGCTGTTCAGTCAATTTGCATATCAGCCTTTTATTATATAGGCTATATATATATATATATACATTTAGACTGAATTGATTGAGAATAAGTATTATACCCCTTCACTGTCACTTGCACAGCATATAGGCCCAATATACACTATGTTACAAAATGACCTGAACTGATTTGCATATTCAGAAAATGTCAAGTTATAAGGAAAAGAAGTATTAGATCCAAATTCTGCCACAAAGTAGAAATATTATTGTAAATAAAAAGGCACAGAAACAATCACACAAGCTCTTCCACTGTTTTAAAACCCCCATTCTCTGCCCTGGAAAACACTAACCTTCACCATTGCGTGATATGAATAGGCAGATACAACTTTTTTCTGGTAGTTCATGCAACAGGATCCTCTCTGAAGTGAGGGGTAGCAACACTGATGGGGCTCTAGACCTTTCTTGCTAACCCAGTGGAACTAGGCCACTTAACTGGCTGCTGTTATATATCTCATCCATTGAAGAATGATGGGACCTGAGTAATCTTTTTACTCAACCCTCTCATTTCACCAATGACAAGATATTGCTAAGAAGTATGTTAGTTAACAAACTCTTGCATTTAGATTTCTTTCCAATGGAATTTCAAGTATCAAGTAATCACCTTCTGAATGTTCAGTCATTATAAAGTTACTTCAAATGGTAATTAGCTTAACACAAGGTATAGATAACAGTTAACTTCCACAGCCAGACATATTACTTATTTATAGCAACTTAAATTTTTAAATAGCAAATTACCCCATAATTTGAATAATCTATTCACATCAACCGCTCACTCCTTTATTCCTCCATTGGCTGTGAAATGCCTGCTTTCTTCCCAGGTCCATAATCCCTTAGTCTTTGCATTTTTAGTGTTTAACACCAAATCATGAAGGAGAAATAAACAAAGTTAAAACTAACGCATATAGGAATATAAAATGTTAACCACACTTAGGAACTATTAAGGTCCCTGTTCTGCAGTATCTGACTTCCCATTGAGATTAGTTCTGAATGACTACTGGACTTTGCCCTCCTCTTTGCTACCTGAGGAGGAGGCTTAGAATCAGTAGCCCTCCAGAAATCATCTGCCTGTTATCCCTCTTAATTCCTGCCCAATTTTGTTCTTTTCTTACCCTTCTCTCACAGATGGTGTAAATAAAAGAATATTCTGGAACTACCTATGGAAATATCTATCTATAGTCCATATTGAAACCAAAATATGGGGTGTTTGAGTCTGAGTACTTTGTCTTGTGAATTGAAGAATGAAGTCTGGGACAAAAACAGTTAGAGGAACCAAAGTTTATTAAGTAAAGCCAGTCCTGCAAAAGGTGCAGCTGGGGTTCCAGGAGCAGGCTAGTGTCCAGAGCTTCCTTTCCATGTTACATTTTGGAGTAGTTCAGTATACAAGCTAATTAAAGTCTAATAGTCCATGTGTGGAGGCCCACATGGCCATAAGCCATGTGGGGACAGGGGAGCACATCTCCTGCCATCAACCCAGGAACTTAGCGGGCAGGGCAGAGAGAAGGAAGCACATGCTTTTTCATATATATGCTTGTTAGTTCCTGATTGGTCCTTTCAAAGAATTTTGCCTTAGCAACAACCATGTGATTGGCATATATGCCTTACTACCTTGTTATTGGTTATCTGCAAGCTGCTTGTTTTAGCAGCATTCAAACATTTTAAAATGCATGCCTCACGTGTGTAGCCTTCCTTCCCCGCCCAGTTGGGGTACCTTAGTAACTTCCTAGTTGGGTTCCCAGTTTTACTTCCTCCCCTCTCCCTCCACGGTCCCTGTCCCTGTCTACCTAGCTTTCCTCTGTGTCCTCAATATGATACCAATTTCAATAATCTTTTTTCTGGCTTACTAATGAATGTCTTTGAAGCATTTTAAAATACCCATCTGAGGAAGGAATAAGTTTTATATATAAATACATTTTTTTCTTTTTTCTACATTATTAGATAAAATGCAGCTTGAACAGAAAGTGAAAATTCAATTACTTATCAATACTTACCAAAATATACACAAACTTTTAAAAAGCAAAATTTTACTATACATATGAAAACTCAGAATCTTTTATTATACTCTATACTTTGATAGGAATGACAAGTATCTAAATAAAATTAAGACATTATGATGTGGAGAGTGGCTACAGCATTTGGACAGGTTTAAGCCTTGGACTGATAAGAGGGCATGGTCCACTTGTGGCAAAGCCACATACAAGTTCCAGCTTGAAGGACAAAGCCCACCCAGAACAATTATAGCCAAAGGCTATAGTTGTAAGCTTGACCTTATAGTCCGACCCTATAGTCCTAGGTAGCTGAGGGATGTGGGCTGCGGGAGGTACAGCAAGTACTGCCCAAACAAAGCTTGATAGAGTTCAGAGAATTAAAACAACAGGAAAGTAGATTTGAATCTTGCAAGAACATTGTAAACATCTTGACCACTCCCTTGTTTTGCTTTGTGTGATCTGACTATAAAAAAAAAAAAAACTTGGCTTACAGGCTGTGTCACTGTTTCCTCATCCAGGCACAGTGATCCACCTGGCCCCAACTATATCCTCTTGTCTATTTTCTTTAATCCTTCACTGCCCCTCTTCAGGCTCACCACTGGCTGTGCTGGACACAGTTCATTATATTTTAGTCTAACTGCTCAAAAAATCTATAAATTCTGTTTTTTAATAGAGAATATTGGTGAAAAGATAGTAAATTAGTTTGAGTTGGCTACTGTATTTAGCATGTTTCACTGATAATAAATACTCTGATTGATTCTAAAACCACTGTACTAAGTATAACTAAGGATAGGCAAACTGCTTTCAATTTATAATTCATACTTTACTGACTCCATTGCAACAAAATGAGACATATGATTTTCTCCAGACTATAATTTGATCAATCAACCAATAAGTGAGCAAAGGTATGATTAAAATCAGATAATATTAAGATTGGCTTCAAAGTTCATCATTTTTCATTAATCCAACACACTTAACAATGATGGAAGTTAGCAGATAATTACACAGAATTCAATCAATAGGACCATATGTGTTAACTTTCTAATTAGTCATTAAAATTTGAGCAATTTTTTGAAGAATGTAAACAAATATCAGATTTACATATAGTATAACAAATTTAATACAAATTGTAATGTGTATTTAGCCTATATAAACATGTTTCTATCACAGTAAAAAAAACTTAATAAAAATAAATAAATTAGAAGATATTATCACATAATTTAAAAGTACTCTTTATTATTACCTATACTAGGGGCCCAGTGCACAAAGTTGTGCACCTTGAAAGGAATTGTGGGCCGCAAGGCTGCGGTGGGCACAGTGGCAGGTCTTGGCCCATCCTCTGTGCCCCTGCCTGGACCCTCCAGCAGCAGCCCCCGGTTCCCTCTCTGCCAGCACGATGTTCCATGCTCTGCTGCCTACTGCCAATGCCAGCTATGTTCTGTGTATGCGCCCTGGTGGTCAATGCACATCATAGTGACCGGTTGTTTGGTTGTTCCGTCGTTTGCTCTATTTGCATATTAGGGTCTTATACAGAGAGATTATTTTTCCCAATTTTAAAAGTCAACTTCTGTGCACTTCTGTAAACTGTAATTTTGAATTGACATTTTGTGCCATCTTTTTTACACCTTCCTAAAAAATATCTAAGAAGCATAGTTACTTGGTTCCAAAATTGGACGTTTTCATGTGTTCCAGTTATTGTTGACTTACATATACCAAATTAACTTAAGTGAAACCATTTAATAATATGTCAATAGGAAAACAACACTGTGATAAATTCATCAGATGTCTTGACAAAAATTTTTAATATTTTTCAGGTTTTAAAAGAATGAACATTAACATTATAGCATCATAAATGCACAGCATAAATATAGATCAAAGTATAAAAATAAATAGGCTAAATTTTCAAAAAGTGAAAATATAACCATGTTACCAACAGCAAGATCAATAAATGATAATTGTTTTTAATAGAACAATTTCATTTAAATTTTGCTTTTCTTGAGTTGATTTATTCATAAACCAGATCACAATTAATACTTACTTTAATATGCTATACCACAAAAAGTTTTTCAAATAAAATTTTAGAAAACATTTTTATTATCAGGCCTTTTACTCTTGCCATCTGTTACCTAAGCAGTGTTCAAGGTAAAAACCTTGTAAATGCTTTAGGAAAATAAGCATCATAAAATTAGAAAAAAAAATTGGAGGCAGAAGATTTCTTTACTTTTGAGTTAGGTAAGCTAGACAAGCCAATTAACCTCACTAAATTTTATTTTCCTTATTTACTGACAATTAAATACGTCATTTCTTTAGTATATATTTTGTAACTTGCTTAATGATTTAAAATAACTCCATTCAATAGAAATATAATGATTTTGTTGTGTTTAATTTTAAGATTGTGGCAGCCACGTTAAAAAATAAATAAAAACAGTTTTAATCCACTATATCTCAACATTACCATTTCAACATGTCATTAATATAAAAAGGTGTTTCTAAGATATTTAATATATTTTATACCTAGTACTTGCCATTCAGTATGTATTTTGCACTTACAGTATGACATTTCAATTGTTCATAATGACATTTAGCTTATGGCCACTATGATTGACTACACAGGTATATGTTTTACTGAAAGTGCTAAATATTTAGGAGACGGAAGGAAGCTAGGTAGTCAGGGGCGGGAAGAAGTAGAACCAGGGAACCCAGCTGGCAGAATTGCTAAGGCAACGCAGCTGGGCAGGGAAGGAAGGACATGGATGAGAGATGTGAGCTTTAAAATATATGGATGTTGCTAAGACAGGCAGCTTTAATCAGTCACAAGGCAGTGAGGCGTACAACCAATTCCAAGGATGCCGCTAAGGCAGAATTATTTGAAAGGACCTATCAGAAGCTGGCAAGACATCTCTCTCTCTCTCTCTCTCTCTCTCTCTCTCTCTCTCTCTCTCTGGTCTGGCACCCTGGGTTCCTGTGGCAGGGGATATGCTCCCTTGCAGCCACCTGGCCTCCACACATGGACTAATAGACTTAACTAAGTAGCTTAGAGGCTGAACTACTCCTGACTGTGACAGGGAAAGGAAGCTCTGGACACTGGGCTGCTCCTGGAACTCCAGCTGCACCTTTTCCAGGACTGGCTTCTCTCAATAACTTTGCTCCCACGAACTGTTTTTGTCTGCCAATTCTTTTGTTGATTTGTGAGACAACGAACTTAGACACAAACGCCACATTTTGGTTTTAGTATAATTTCCTATTTACAACAATGAAAGGAATCAGGTAGTATAATCTGGAATAAGACAATGTCACTACAGACAAGCAATTTCAAGTGAAGTAAATTCAAACATACATAAAATGAGTATAGTTTAGGTGTGCATAAACTAAGAAAGATTTCTTTACTGCATATGCAAACTAAAATGTCATGTTCTGTTTCTTAGTTTCTGCATTGTAAGCAGGGAGAAGTCATGGATTTGCCACTTAAGATTATGCCCAAAACTTGGAGGAAAGAAACTCAAATAGATTTTCCTAAAGACATCTTTCTAATAAATCTGCCTGTGGATTAGAAAGTGTATATACTACCTCTAGCTATATTTTTCTATGGATAATCTTTTTAAAAAATATTTAAATGATTAATACAATATTTGTAAAACAAGGAAGAATATTTGTATAGAGAAGAAACTATATTCTAGAGGATTTACTTCCTATTCTACAAGTCCTAATAAGATAGTAGTTGTAAAGGTAACTTTTTTTGCCTAGCCCCATGGATTGATGTATATTGTAGCTTTGATAATTTGTCTGACAGCTAGCTTCATTAGACTAAACAGTTCAATTGTTTTATACATGGAGCCTGAGTCGCTAGATACATTATCTCTAAGGGAAAATAATAATAAATTAGATCTTCGCCCCCCCCCCACTAAAAATAAATTCCAGTAACAAATTCCTTTGAATAAAGAAAGGCTCTTCTAAATAGGGGGGAGGAGGAGATCTAATCTGAAGTATTTGAATAAGTCCCTGGAAACTATTAAAATTGATTCATTGAAAGTAAATAATGATACATTGGTAGCTTACAAAAATAAGAGTCACAATGGCTGTGCTAAGAATCAGAACAGACAAATCACAACAAACTCTGAATAAATATTTTTTACATCGGTTTATTTCAAGGCTACTGATTTCTCTTTACTTCTTACCCACACGTATGTAGCTACAGAGAAGCCATTCTTTTCAAAATTGAATCCAAAATAAATATTTGGTAAAAGAAACATCATCTGACAATAAATACATCTTTTGAATGTAAGTACATAATATCCTTTCACAGTAAATAAACCACATTTCTTTTCAATTCATATTATTATAAAGGAAACAACACTTAATATATTCATCTCCATAGCTTTTCATTACATTAATAGGGAGTTTTTTGATATTTGTAAAGTTTAATTCATTTTCTGGTGCAGAGGTATAGTTCTACTTACCAAGTACCTTGGATCATATAAAAGTGAATGTATGTGTCCATGAATATTAGCTTAGTTGAGAGGTCCCTATTAGATTGAACAACCATTCAATTTACAAAAGTATTTGAACATAGCATTATCAAAAATATCAATCTATTGAACATAGAAAAACTACTAAGCAGATTCATAGGCTTTAATTTAGTTACAGACTGACTTTCATCTGATTATCAAAATTGGCTCTTTCCAAAACTAGGTCACATTGGATGGCAATAAAATTTTTCTTACGTTTGGAGAATTGTCGGAAGGTAATCATTAGCATATAGGAGTAAGTAAAAGGGTCTGCATAGAAAAGTATAAAAATGAAATCGTTGCTAAGGTTATGCTTCTTTAGATTTTTTGTAAGTAATTTTAAAGAGAAAGTGAGGAGCTTTTAAGTTTGTAGATTTTAAATGACACTGATTTATTTGAAGATAAAGAAATGACAAGTGATTGAAATAAACTAATAGATATATTATATATGAGGTTGAGTTACTGTGAGATAAGTGGTCGGTGAGCCTTTAAGGCTCTATGGTCTACCTGTTTCCAGTCTTCAGTGAGACAAGGAGTATTGACAGAAGGTAACTGCTCTGTCATTAAGTGTGATGCGCAGTATCATAGGGCTGATACCAAGAACCAAGTGCCAGCAGAGCCACACTCCCTTTGGGAACTACAAGGGAGAATCTAGCCCTTTCTTCTTTTTGTTTCAGGTTGCTGCCAGCATTTCTTAGTCTTTGGCAGCCAAAACAAATATATTTTATTTTTTTGTCATTTTGGTTAAGTTCTTCCATAGTAATCATTCTTATTATTTTTTCAATGTATTCAAAAACACTTTTTTTTAAAGTCAACTAAGAGTCTGTTTGAAGAACTCTTTGTTTTATTCAGATATATAATGACTATGTATTGATTGCTTGAAATATGTCAGGCTCTCTTTCCTATACATTTTATAATTTAATACAGTGTTCCATTCAGAGATGTATAATGTCTTCAAATGTAATGGAAGATCAGCTTGAAACTCTCATAGTTCAGTATTATCTCATAATCACCCAGTGGAGATGTCTTAGAGTTGAAGTTGAAATATAGGTCTAACTGCCACAAAAGAGTATATTTCTGATTTTCCCATCACAGGTAAACTACCACTTCTTTCTTCTACTCATTTAGCTTAAGACAGCTTAGCTAGCACTGTATTTCAGTTTCCACATATGCTTTGGATATGTTTTCTTCTTTTCAGGAACAATTTACTAAAGAGAGAGTACAAATTTATATATCATTCTTATACCTAATTTATACAAATGAAAAAGGCCAAATCCATTGTCTAATTCCAGACATAGGTTATGGAGTTTTCCTATAAGAGGTTAACAGGATCATCTGATCTTAATTTTCATTTTGTAAAATTATCCAATTACAGAAGAAAATCTGGGGTAAAGATCACAATTGAGACATGAACTTTCCCAACATATCACACAGATGGAGGTATATGACACCATGCCTGTCATTTTACCTCCCATAACCAGTTTTATTATAATATTTTGTTTTTAAAAAAATACATTTTCACCTGGCCAGTGTCGCTTAGTGGTTGAGTGTTGACCTATGAACCAGGAGGTCACAGTTCAGGGCACAGACTTGGGTTGCAGGCTCATGGGGTGTGCAGGAGGCAGCCCATCAATGATTCTCTCTCCCTCTCTCTTCCTCTCTGAAATCAATAAAAAATATATTTAAAAAACAAATTAAAAACATATTTTATCACCTTTACCACATCCTGTTAAGTATTGTCAGGAATTTTTGTTATTATGATTATAATTTACAAATATAATTGTATGTATATAGATATATATGTATATATGTATATATGTATATATATATGCATTCTTTAAGATTTTTCCCTAAGTTTCAAAATTAAATATATACTGCATTAATAATTTTAAAGATTGTATAATATAAATATGCCTTTACTCTTTAATGTAGATAGAAGATAATATTTCTTAAAAATGCAGAATATTGATAAAGTCTTTTCTCAAAGATTTCCGTTTGATTCTTTCCCTTAATGAATATAATAGACAAAAGAACTGCTCTTCATACCCATGTAAAGATAGAAAAATAAATACTAAAAAACATAAGAAAGTACGTTTTGAACAGTTTATTAAACTTAGAAAAAAACAGAAATAAATTGACAGGTAATGTTAATGAAGGAGAGAGGGCCTCGCCTCCCCTGGTTGCTCATGGGAGTGGAATTTTTGTGATAAACCAAGAAAAATAATTTTCTGGGACTCTTACTGGAGAATGAGTGATTTTTATTTGCATGGAATTAAATCCCTAAGTTTCCAAAGTCCCATTTCCCTTAGTCTAGTCATAGGAGAAGTGTAGGTGGAGTTTCCACAGAGCTAGAATCAGAGCCTGTGTCAAGTTTCCTTTCCATGTCTGCACAGTCTGGTACAGCATCGGGCTAGTTGCAGTCCATTAGTCCATTGTGTGGGGGGTACACATGGACATGGGCCATAGGAGTGAATACCAGAGATACCAGAGTCACAAGAGTCACAAGCCAAGCATGCCAAGAGAGGAGAACACAAAAAGAGTTAACGCCTATGTTTAGGAAATTATGTATTCCCAAATTTCTGTGTGCTTTCAGTGGCCATGCACATTCTGGCCAATGATCTTTGTTCTCAGGTGTGACTGACAACCACGTATCTTCCCTATGTAACCCCAACTTTACTGTGCATGCATTTATCTTCCCTTTTTTGGATCCTTCTCCCCAGTGTTTTGCAGGGCATATAGGCCGGAGGTTGCCCGGGAGTGCAAAGTTTCAGTGTCCTGGTGAAGCTGCCCAAATGACATGCCTATAATATCTGGCCTTCCCTGTGCTCCTTTCTATTATTAATAACTAGCTAATTATAATGGCATCAATACCATCTCTATCTGTACAGAGTTAAGGAGTTTTTATTAGCAAGAAGAATGTCATTAGTTCTAAACAGTCTAAACTAAAAGGAAATGTCTTCCACTTTTGAGGAAAAAGGAAATACATAAGGATACATCCTTAAAAGATGGCTGTATAAAATGTAAAAAGATAAAAACAAGTGGGAACAATTTTGAATGAAAATACATTTTTGACTTGCAATAAACATGCTAAGAAAAAAGTTAAGGGCAAAAATGACATCTCATATCTGCATCCAAACTTATAGCCCTCTGATTTAGCTAACTATGTTTTATTACATGCATTCTTTTACAAAGTTGATAAGATGTTCTCTTCTTCCCGAAACTCTATTTTCCAGGCAGTTCTAAATTTGAGAGCTTTACCTGAAGATGTATTACTCATCTGTCATTAAAGCGCCGTCACCACAATGATGTATAGTTCCAATACATCATCAGATTGCCATCACCCGCGTGATGTATTACTTACACTAAAATAGCTGTCAGGAACAGGTGGTGGAAACTCAGCAACTTTTAATATAGTCTTTTGAAAAAGATTATAAACATTTCATTCCATGAAAAACTTCATGGTGAATGTCCTTTGATTCAAAGCAAAATTTTACCTTGACGTTGTAGAGCAGAATACATTTGCTCTTAAGGTGAGGTTATGCATAATTAACAGCTGAAAATAGTAAAACCAAAAGCCTGTGAGACTATGTATAGAAAAACTCACTAGACCAACACGTCTTATTTGGTTTAAAAAGCATTCCCAAATATGAGAATGAGTTATTGTCATTTTGAAGGAATTAAGGCGTTATTCTAATAATGAAACCATTTCTCAAAATAGGTTGCAGTTCCTCCTGTTTTTTCATTCATCTGAATGACAGCAATATTCAAGACATTTTACTTGTGGGCATAAATGATCCCTTAATTATAATCTGATAGATTAGTTACTACATTTGTGTTCACTAGATTTTGTTTTGCATTATTTGCAGGTGTTTTCAGGAAGCTAAATCATTTTTGTTATAGTCAAGAAATTTTTAACTTCAAGGAAAACATAAACCAGCTCAAGTGAATAGGGCGTGTGTGAAATAAGAATATCAGTTCCCAGGGTTCCTACTATTCCTCTGAAGCTACCTACATCCTTTCTCATTTGCAGCTGTTCTATCCCCTTCCTGTTGGTAAATAACACCAGCTGTCTTTTATTAATCCACTGATTAATGTAATCTATATTTTTATGTACTTTTAAACATAATTCAGGTGATCACTGTTATTTCTCAGCAGTTTTCTGAATCACAATTTCAGGAGAAGGGCGCTTCACTTGCTTGGGTAAAGTGTCCAGCATCATCAAATCAAATACAGTTGTGCCAGAAGAGGCATTCACTGTTAAATATGTGTGAATGAGAGAATGGGTATCCTCCAAAGAGCCAATGTGTATAATAATAATAATAATAATAATAATAATAATATATTAATAATAATATATTGATATTAATATAATATATTAATATAATATTAATATTAGCATCTCAGAATAACCACAACTCTGAGGACATTTCCAGAAATTATTTTCTAAGTTTTATTTTTATTTTAAGTTACATGACTTCATTTAAACAAATAAAAGGCCTCTGAAATTCTCATAAGGACTCAGAATATTCTTGGTTACAGTTTTAAAAAGAAAAAAAAAAGTGGTGTATGTCTGGATATTTCCAAAAAGCTATAGATTATTCCAGAAAGAACTCTTTGTTAATCCATGCATCCCTAATGTAGTCTCTGCCACAGGGTGAGTATGGAATATACCTCTAATAAATGGAGGAGCAAATGTGGAGCAATGTCTCTTTAAAATTGATATCACTATGTGATATAATTAGCATTGCATTTTAAATGTAGGACCTAATATTGGCATAGCAACCATCTTTTTGAAAATTCACTCAACAACTGATTTAATTGAATAAGGCAATGAGTATCTGAAATTATTTAGCATTTACCATATAAAATGTTTCACTCAAAAGTACACACATACACACAGACACACAAATGCACATGTGAAACAATAGTCAATGAGATTTGACTTCCAGATTAAGGAGAAAATACTCAATTTCTTCACTTCAAAACTGTAAGCAGTAATTCTCTAGTAGAAAGCTTTAACCAAACTGATGTTTCATTGATTTATGAGAAATTCTACCTTAAATAATATTGTAGTAGTTGAAGAAAGGCAAATTGCAGATTGAATAATGTACATTTTAACCCCTACAATAAGCTAATTATGTCATATCTGGAGAAAACTAAAGTCATTAAAGAATTTATACATGAGAGAAGTTAAAAAGTGTTGGTCATACTTAAAAAGCAGTTATATTTATTATAGTTGATCACTAGAGATTATATGAAAGAATACCATTAGGAAATGGTTTAGGACATATATTGAAACTGTTACATAGACCAAAACTTGGTCATAATACTTTGATGCATATTTTTATTTCTTATTTTTATAACTAAACACATATAAAAATGCTTTAAAAAAGTGTAACTTCAGTGTGATTTTACTTCTGTTCTTTTTACACATGTCTGTGAAAATGACATGACAAAAAGTGTCTTTAAACTCATTTCACATCTGGATTACATTGATCAAAAGTTTGGTGTTATGAATTTGTAAAATTATTATAAAGAATAATGATACATTTATCAATCAGGAACACTTTAAAAGTGCACAAAGACAGGCTTTGATAAGTCATTTTGTTTAGGTTTTCAAAAAGTACTATTGGGTTTACTTGTCCTTTTAGAATAAATTGGATTGCTTGCATGCTAGAGCAGCTATGAGGATCAGGAACAAGTTCACCACCTGGACCAAAGTATTCAAAGTACCTTTGACTTTAACTTTTTTTGAATATTTTAATAAATATTTTCAGACCTCCAGCCTCAGCATAAATGAGAACTGCATGGGAATTCTGCACCACATGTGAAGCTCTGGGGTCAGAAACAGTAATCTATCATGATAAAAGCATAATATATGCTAATTAGACCGGACGCCTTCCCGGACAACCTTCTGGATGAAGCTGGGACTGCCAGGAAAGCATGGGTCCTGGGTGCCAGAGGGAAGCCAGTTCCAACAGCCAGGGGAAGGAAGGCCTACACTTGCACGAATTTTGTGCATCAGGCCTCTAGTCCTATATAATAAAAGAGAAACATGCAAATTAACCATCCCTCTGCTATGCTCAAGCCATGCCCACAAGCCATGCCAACCAGCCAATCAGGAGTTAGTATGCAAATTAACCCAACTAAGATGGAGGTGGCCACGGAGCTGGAACAAGCAGAAGGCTTGGGTTGCCCCCAGGGTTGGAAGAAGCCAAGCTTCCCGCCTGATCTGGCCAGCCCTCAGCTCTGCTCAAGGCTACAAAGTTTCAATTATAGAAGATAAATAAATCCCAGAAAAAAAAAGATAGCCTGGGAGCTTGAGTCGCCAGGGGGTGTGGCCAGCCTGAAAACAGCCATCAGCCCCTCACCCAGGCTGGCCAGGCACCCCAGCAGGAACCCCCCACCCTGAAGGGGTTGTGGCCAGCCTGAAAACAGCCCTCAGCCCCTCACCCAGGCTGGCCAGGCTGCCGGGAGCCAGTCCATGCTTGCTGTTTCAAGGGACCTGGCATATATGGCATACTGTTCTTAATATGTTTGCTCACCTTCTTGGTACTATGTGTTTTAACCAAGGTCAGCTCTCTGAGAAAGGTTGTTTCCCCAGGTAGGGATTTTACCCTGAAGTTAGGGAGGGAATAAAACCTCTTAACTAAGTGCCAGGCGGGTAATTAATCACTTTAACTACGAACAATCATGCTTAAGCTACATAATCTTTACTCCCTGGAATGGAGATAAGAAACGCCCTAACCTTTGGAATAGAGATTGATAGGATTGGAATCAACTGGTATAAATACAGATGTAACAACACAGAACTTAGAAGACAGAACCAAGAGGCACAGAACCTACACAGAACCTAGAGACAGAACATGGCAAAAGATCCTGGACAGAAACTGGCCTTAGAACCTAGAGACAGAACCTAGTGAGAGAACATGGCAAAAGATCCTGGACTGAACCTGACTACAGAAATTGGCAAGAGAACCTGACTAGAACCTGGTGACTGAACCTGGCTGGAGAACCTGGACAGAACCTGGCTGGAGAACCTAGCGAGGGAACATGGCTACAGAACCTGGCTGGAGAACCTGGAGAACCTAGCAAGAGAACATGGATACAGAACCTGGCTGGAGATCCGAAACAGAACTTTGCTGGAGATCAAGACCAGAACTTGGCTGGAGATCCTGGCTAGAGATCCTGGCTAGGCTGCTGATCAACTGAACGCTGTCTCCGTGTCATTCCTTCTTGGCCGACTCCGTCCACACCTTTGGGGACCCCTGGACCTGCTGGGGTTGGACTCCAGCACCAGGCACCCCAGCAGGATCCCCACCCTGATCTGGGACACCCTTCAGGGCTAACCAGCCAACCCCCACCTGTGCACCAGGTCTCTATCCTATATAATAAAAAGGTAATATGCAAATTGACCCTAACAGCAGAACGACTGGGAATGACTGGTCACTACAACACACACTGACCACCAGGGGGCAGACGCTCAATGCAGAAGCTGTCCCCTGGTGGTCAGTGTGCTCCCACAAGCCAGGCTGATGGCTGCCAGCACAGTGGTGGTGACGGGAGCCTCTCCCGCCTCCTCAGCACTAAGGATGTCTGACTGAAGCTTAGGCCTGCCCCCCGCTCGCAAGTGGACATCCTGGGCTGTCAGAGGGATCTCTGACTGTCAGCTTGGGCCTGGTCCCCTGGGGAGCGGGACTAAGCCAGCAAGTGGACATCCACCAAGGGGTTTCAGACTGCGAGAGGGCACAGGCTAGGCTGAGGGACCCCCCACCCCCCGCCGAGTGCACATATTTAGGGCCTCTAGTGTATTATAAGAAGCTTTTTTAAAAAAAAAATATTTTTATTGATTTCAGAGAGGAAGGAAGTGAGAGAGAGAGAAACATCAATGATGAGAATCATTGACTGGCTGCCTCCTGCATGCCCTCACTGAGGATCACGCCTTCAACCCAGGCATGTGCCCTGACCAGGAATCAAATTGTGACCTCCTGTTTCATAGGTTGACACTCAACTACTAAGCACTGCTGGCCAGGCTGTTATAAAAAGCTTTTGAAGTGACTGACTGTGATGCTTTCTAGAATTTGGGAATCACTGGTTTAGAGAATGGAGATTCAATAAAAAAACTTTAGTCTGGTCTTACACTTAGTAATGGAAAAAGCAATAACATAAAATATATGTCTATAAAATTATGCCAGTGAGACTTAGAAACAAATATAGCAAATGATGCTTAGGCAATGCTAAGAAGCCTATGGTCATTGTTTGTAGAACACTTGTACTAAACATTCTGTGAGGAAGAATCCTATATGTATGGGGTGATAGAGAAAATGTATCAAACTCAGAGAAGAATGCTCTCCTAATAAGGATAAGGAAAATGTTAGATACTACTGAAATATTTTAGAAATGTTAATTGTCTTACTGACTATATAATAATTCATGCTATGAATGAATATAAAGCTGTTGAAAAGTCTGTGATGTTTTTCATACTTCTATTTGTAGTATGGATAATTTCTAAGTTTACCTATGAGGGAATAAAATTCAAGTGACTATTAGTTACACTAATGTAATAGATGTTTACTCTGGTACCAAAACAGAGAAATACTAATATCAACAAATATTCTAATAGCTGGATAAAAGAAAAAAACTTTGATAGTTTTGTTTCTGGTTCAAAAATGTAGAACAGAAAGCTAATTTCTTCTATGTGGAAAAAACATTTATCTGTATTTTTATTTTAATTAACCATATATCAATGTAAGTTAGTTTGTATTTATGGTACCTATAATGTCCATTAAATTGAATGTATTTCCAAATTATTTTGGATTTTACATATTTATTCTTTCTCATAGAATAAAGACATTCATATGAATTAGATACTAATTTGAGAAGAAATGCATTCTAGTTATATAACAGGACATCTGTAACTCATAAAATGTCCTGCTATACTTCTGATGAGTCATATGTGATAATAGAATGGTGGTTATCTTAATATATTTTTCTAAATATTAAGGTTTGTCCATGGAATTATAGTCATTTGTACAATATCTTTTTATACAAAAATCTTTTTTACCTACTTAAGAATTTGAAGAAAAAGTGTCTCAGAAAGCATGCTAATTGTATCAATTGGTCAAACCATAGATAACATTAACATATGTGGTAAATCCTTTCAGCACATTATTTTTTTTTCTTGTGCCCATTATTTAAAAAGCAAAGAGTCCTAGGATCATGTTTACTCAGCTAGGACTTTGACTCTTTCTTTGGATATATTCATCTTGGCGAATGGACTACATTATGTCACTGTGAGTCTACATTTCACAGACAGTTCCCCTCAGCATTAACACTTTCTGTTGGTAGTGCATAAATATTCTAGACAAAGCCAAAGTCACCTGAAACATCTCAGATGGGATAAACTCCACTTTCATCATGCTTTTGTAGATTTCTTCCTTTAGACAATGCAGTCTGCATAGCTTTAGGGATTGGAGCCCCATGTGATAAGGGAATTTTAGTTTCCTTCATGCAGATCCATTTTCTTAGGTATTTAGTTGTGTCATCTGAGCTCATGAAGACTGCTGGAAAGAGGGCTCTGATCATCCCAGTAAGTTTTAGATCATTAGAAGTGGCCTCATGGAAATGAGGAAGGACAGGAATACTAGGCTGCAAGGCTCTACCTCAGGGTGACTACATCCCAGTTGACGTACAAATTCCTCTCATGCTTAACTTATCTCCCCAAAAGTTGATATGCCTTGCTCCTTCCTCTAGCTCTGCCTTCATGACATCTCACTTACTCTGTCTTTTTATTCTCATGTTCAGTCATTTTGAACTAATTTATTTATTCTATATCATGCCTACTACTTGCTCCTGAGTTTCGTGGCCTTGCCACTATTGTTGATGGTATCCTGTTGGTCTCTGTCTGTGCACTTGTGTGGTTTTGTGCCCTCTGATGTTTACATTTCTCTATACATGTCACTTACTCAGACTCCCAGCTGATTTGATTGTCAATGCTTTCAAAACCAATGTGGAGCGTACCTATTGTTCAGAGCCATAAACCAGTATATCTCAAGATGTGTCCATGAGGAAATAGATAAGAGTGTATTGGCACGCTTAAAGATTGCCAGAGAAGTGCATCTTTAACCCAAGGTAGGATTTTCAAGTTGCAATGTAGCATTTTAATAAATAACAAGAAATCAAGGATACTGCACACAAAACAAAATGTAAGAGGTAGAGAAATATTTAGGAGGAAATGGCATTGCTTAAATATCAACATTTTTTCTGCCCTTGGATCTTGCATGCTACCAGAGTTAGTGTCTCATCCACAAATGGGTGTTTCTGTCATGATCAAAAAGAGGCTTTAACATTAGATAAATATATCAGGAAAGGGAGTATTATAGGCATCTTTCCTGGTTTTAGTCATATTCAAACACATAAAAATACACAGACACAGCACTCAGGAATATGTCTTTAGCTTGAGCATTTATTTTAAAAATCCAATAAAAGTGACAATCGCAGAAAGGATTGAGCGAAATAGAGCCTAACAATTTTTCATTTTCACCGGGCATGGTAGAATTAACACAAATGTTCTGGCAGTGTTTGTGAGATACTCCGGATGATTTTAGGATTTTAATGAACCATGATTCCCTACCGCTTCAACCCCTCCTGTAGCAAATAATGATTAGTGTGTATCAAGACACATTTATTTCTACGTCTGCCAGGAGCAGCTAACTGTAGAAATAGGGGAGTGAAAAGAGCATGTGTTTGGGATTGAAATGAGCTGGAGTTGAATTCTTACACTAACAGGCTGCTCAGTCTTTTCTCTCAAGTAAGCCCATGTGGTTGTCTGTTGTCAGATTTGTATCAGCTATTATTCCCAGCACGCTATTCAGAGTCACTTAAAACTAAGGCTTGAAAACATGCTTCCAGCATTTCCTCCACCTATTCATACCTGAACTTTGCGTACCCCAATGTCTCCGACAAGTGCTTCGGGACTCACTTGAGGTTAATAATGCCTACCTTGCCCACCTGAGAGACCTGTTGAAAGAAACAAATGAGCCGTGCTGGGGAAGAGTAAGTGCCTCCAGGAGACATAATAGCGATTCAGACCAAAAGCTTGGGAGAGGATCAGCCCGGCAGACACGAGAAAGACAGAAAATCAGCAATAAAAAGAACAGGCGCAAAAGAATGAATGGTTTTCAATATACTGTGCCCTGAATTTTCCCTCCCTTAATAGGAGTAAAAAGTATAGAGTACATCTCTCAGTTATAAAGGAACAAAGAGGAAGGACAAACTCAGAAGAAAAAAATGAAGAAGTCATTCAAGGTAGACAAAAATAAATAAATAAAAATAAAAGAGCAGCTGTGTATCGAAAAGCTATGTGCTTAATTATTTTCAAAGAACCCTAAAGGATAATCTATCTAGTCATTCATATTTCAGAAAGCGAGGGATCTGGTGTGAAGGTCAGAAGCACAGAGAGGAAACTGACAGAATAATCATGAGAGAAAAGGAATCAGAGTCCCAGAATGCTTTCAATCTGGATTTAAGTCAAAAACTGGATCTACAAAGAATAAGAAAGTAACATTCAATTTAAAACATGCATTATATATTTATAATTTTCATGCAAAACTTGTCAGACTGGGGATTTAAACAGAAGAATAAGTGTTATACGTATGACAGATACATGGATTTTGATATAGGATAATAGATAAGATTTGAAAAAATACACAAAATTGCTTATTTAGTATATTAAATATTGCAATTATATATTAATATGACATAATTCTTGCTATATTAGAAAAAAGTAGTTACACTGTCAACATTATAACATATTCCAGCTGAAGTGTTTATAAAGTGATATGCTGTGAAAGAAAAAATAATAGATGAAAAATACTAATTTTAATGTAATCTAATGTTAGTATATCAGGTTACAATGGAAATAAAAAATAGAGATCCCCACAGAAAAAAAATTTAAGTGGATGAATCAGGTAACTAACAACAATTAACATCAGCTTAGAGTAGACATATTTTGAATTTTCTGCACAGTAAACCATCTTCTAATTACTGGCTTATTTTAATGTCTGATAATTAGGTTCTTTTTGGAGCTGTGTTGTTTTATGTGTCTTAATGCCCCAGAGATGCTAGCAGTCATAATATGGATTAGTGTGTACTTGTCTAAAGTTTTAGATAACAGGATTAAAACAAGTTCCAGTTAATCTCATTCCTATGGCTAACATAGTCATTGTTTTTTATTTATTTATTTATTTTTTTAAGTTGGAAAGTTGTTGTTGTTTTTAAAGTTGGAAAATTCTGGTCATAACTAGAGATTAGAAAGAAGTTAACAAAAGAAGATTTTTTTAAAGTCAGAGATTTTAGTTGATAGTTGACTCTCTCATTTAAGCTATTTTGAATGAATCGATGTTATTTGTGTGGTTTATTTGATCTCTGAGATAGCTTTCTATCTCAAGAGTTTTTGGTAATTTGTTTTGTTGTTTTCATTTTTTACTTCATTATAAAGTTTTTTTGTTGTCTTTCAAACATTTATCCCTCTTCCCGACATTTGAGAATTTGTTTGATTTTGGGAAAACTAGACTTCACTCACTAAACCTGTATAGAATACATGATCCATGCTTAAGACAAGCAATTCCTTCCATATCTCCACCAACAGGGACTGGAATATAGATAAGCTTTCTCACCTGAGCCATTACCAATAGTGCAAATCATCACTATGAGGCTACGGTGATCCACAAGACACTACAATGCCGAAGCAAAATTCTTCCTTCTTCATTTGGGTAAGTACAAAGAAATATGCACCTTTTGTACTTATTAAGAGCTATCGTGTATCTATAAGAGGAGTCAGACTTAAGACAAAGTTGACACAATGCATTGGGAAAAGGGGAGAGAGAGAAAGACCTTAGTGACACTGTAGATTTGATAGACCAAGGTTTACCTTTATCCTGCCATGCATTTTCAGAGTTATTGGTCATTTGATTGCCTTTATTGTTTAATCCAGTTTGGATGAGGCTTCCAATACTTTCAATATAACAAATCCTGATAATATATTTAGTCTTTGTTGAATTACACTCATTTGCAACAAAACAACATTTCTAGGCATTCCATAAGGATTTTACCTAAGTGGATTTTGGTGTCACTTACATCTGGCAGTCTTGGGCAGGGAGAATTTACAGAAAGGCAAGGCATAATAGTAACCTGGTCAAGGTAGTACCTCTTTAAAAAGTTAGAGTGATAACACATACTTAGCTCCATAGTAAGTGCCACAACCTTGAGTATTTCTTTCTTGAAGTGGAATTATCAGTTGTGAACCCTTGCTTTATGAAATGCAGGCAACATAGGAAGATGAGTACCTCTCTAAAATTAACCAGATATCTTAAGAAAGCCAGCTCTAAAGTAGAGACTCCTAAATTCACTTATTTGGATGGGGAATTACTAGAGCAATCAGAAAAATAATAAAATTAGTATATGTAATATCTTTGGAAATATAAAAAGAGATGTACAAACATATAAAAACAACAAAAACACAGAAAGTCCCATAGGCTTTTATGGGAAGAAAATCTTCAAGAAATACAAAGTGAAAAAAGAAAAGAAATTAAAGCAGTGATAGATCAGGTAGATTGTCCAAAGAACCAGAAGCACTAAAACTATTGAGGAACTGCATCACATGATTATGGAGAAATCTGCCGGGCAGGCTGGCAGGCTGGAAACTCAGGCAGGCCTTGATGCTATACTCTGGAGACAGAATTCTTGCTCTTAGAGAAACCCCACTTTTGTCCTTAAGGCCTTCAACTGTTTGAGGAGGCTGACCCACTTTGTCCAGGTTAATCTTCTACACTTTAAGTCAACTGACTGTAGATGTTAACCTCTCCAATGTGTATTTTCCAACACCACCAAGCCATTCTCCAATTCTCAGCAATCAGTGACCGGATGTCCTACAAATTGAACTCAATTCTGTCACTACCTTGAGAGAAAGTCAGATCCCACAGGTTAAGAGCTCAGTCCCACAAGGCTGTCCCCACTTCAGATGTCAATCTTCAGTCTAGGTTGTTCACTGTGCTTTTGACTGACTGGCTATAAATAGGAAGTTCCCGGGGCCAGCTCCTTGGGTTTGATTCATTTGCTAGACAGCTCATAGAACCTGGGAAGCTAATTTTCTTAATAGATTACCACTTTATTACAAAGATATTACAGGATATCAATATGTGAATAGCCAGGTAAAGAGATGCAGAGGATAAGGTCCACAAGGGTCTGAAAATCACAGGAATCGCTGTCCCTGTAGAATTTGCGGTGAGTCACTCTGCCAGCATATAAATGCATTCTGTTTTGCCAGGCTGGAAGCTGCTTGAACCCCTTAGTGAAGGGATTTTTATGGAGGCTTTATTGCATGTCAGGTTGATTAAATCGTTGCTCATTGCTGATTAAGTTCAATCTCCAGCCTCTCTCTTCTCCTCATAGGTGGCAGAGGGTTAAAAGTTCTAACCTATGGTTGATTCCTCTGGCGACCAGCTTCAATCCTAGGAACTTTCTGAAGGTCACCTTATTACCATAAACTCCGGTGTACTTAAAATGGACTTGTATAATTTACAAAACACCTATTTCACCTTTATAGCTCTCTAGAGATTCTAGAAACTGAGGAAAAGATCAAATATTATAACAAAAGATACTTTTATTGCTCTGTGGCTTAAAAATGTCAAGGGTTTGGGAGCCAGAAGCCATAGACAAAAATAAAAATATATATTTATTATAAATAATAATATCACAACCACATCTACAAACACCTTCATAATAACACCCACATTAGCTAGATATGTGTGATTAAATAACTGGTACTATACAGTCTAGCTAAATTGTCACATAAAAGGATTCATCATACTTGGTAATAAACATAGCAGATTGCATTTGGTTGAAGAGTTAGTGAATTTAAAATAAATGGCTGAAAATTTCACAGAATTTATAAATATATAGCTGTTCTTCTTGAATGTGTTCACATGGTGCCAACAGGAGAGAGAGCAAAGCAAATGATCAATTACTAATCATGATAGTGACAATAAGAACAAATGCTGGAATCTAACTCTGAGTTCAAAGTAGGTCTATTGTAGGTTTTGAGAAGTGGAGTAACAGATTTTGCCTATGTTTCAGCAGCACCATCATACTGTGTTTTGTTGTTGTTGTTTAATTTCTTTATTGATTAAGTTATTACATATGTGTCCTTATCCCCACATTACCCTCCATCCCCCCGCTCTCATGCCTTCACCCCTCTGTTGTCTGTGTCCATTGGTTAGGTCTATATGCTTGCATATAAGTCCTTTGGTTGATCTCTCCCCTTTACCCCCACCCTCCCCTACCTTCCCTCTGAGGTTTGACCGCCTGGTCTGATCAATACTGTGTTTTGAACAGATAGTAGAGGGTCTCTGAACTGACGGTGGGTGGAGTAGCAGTGGGTGAAGGGAGAAATGGGTGATTCTCCACATATTTTGAAGGTGGCAAGATTTCCTGGTGCTGTCACTGTAGCTTATGAAGAAAAGAGAGGAGTTTAAAGTGAATCCAGTTTATTGATTGGAACAACAGGAAGAATGCAGGGAGCAATAGGCTATGAGTGAGGAGGGTTTAATGCCATGACCAGGATTTTCAGTAGGGCTATGTTAAACCTGAACATATCTGTCTCATCAGGACTAATCCCACTTCACCTTCACAGCCCTCCTTTTTCTCTAGAATTTTCATACCGATTGAGTCTTTGAATCTACAGGAAACCTTTTCCTATTGCCTCACATTTTTCAGGCTTTTACCCAATGTCACTTACTCAGTGAGGTCTTCTCTGGCTCAATTATATTTAATAACACTCAATTTCAAACTTCTACATTCATTATCTTTTTTTCTTACTCATTATTATTTCCCTTTGACATTTATCTCTAATAAAATGCTGCCATTTTTTAAAATATATTTTTATTAATTTCAGAGAGGAAGGGAGAGAGAGAGAGAGAGATAGAAACATCAATGATGAGAGAGAATCACTGATTGGCTGCCTCCTGCATGTCCCTTACTGGGGATTGAGCCCACAACCCTTGGCATGTGCCCTTGACCAGAATCGAACCTGGGACCCTTTGTTTCGCAGGCTGACGCTCTATCTACTGAGCCAAACCTGCTAGGGCTGGTGCCGTTTTTTAATGTCTTATGTTTGTGATAGATCTGTAGAGTATATTTATTTAAATTTGCCTGGGGTATATTCCAACCTCCATTACTTAGAAGCTGTGCCTCATTGAACAAGTTACTAAACCTCTGTGTACCTCAGGTCTTATATCCATAAAATTAGGGTAGTATGATGGCATTGTTGTTAGAATTCCTTGAGTATTGATTTATGTCAAACCTAACTAGCAAACATGGCTGATAAAAAAACATGAAATAAAACATTAAAATTCAAATAAGGAAGCTAGCCTCAAATTTTCTGGGAAAAATCATTCTAATTAAAAATTCATGTCAAAGATAAGGAAGTGAGGAAGATAAATAAGGTTTTAAAGTCAAATATTAATATTAGTTTGCTTCTCAGCCTTTTAGCAATAATGAAGTGTTGAAGTCAAACATTAGGCTTGCGCTGAGAACTAGAACATGAGTTTTTTCCTGTAACTCAGATTGGGGAGCTGATCCATAGGGGAAAGTAAGCTTATATAAGAGACAGTGTGGCCCAGCCTGCATTGCTCAGTGGTTGAGTGTTGACCTATGAACTAAAAGATCACGGTTCAATTCCTGGTCAGGGCACATGCCCGGGTTGCAGGCTCATCTCAGTGTGGGGTATGCAGGAGTCAGCCAACCAGTGATTCTCTCTCATCATCGATGTTTCTATCTCTCTGTCTCCCTCTCCCTTCCTCTCTGAAATCAATAAAAATATATATATATTTTTAAAAAGGAGACAGTGTGAACAAAAGTTTCTTGAAAAACTACTCTGTGCCAGACCTAGTCTTAGATGCATTTAAAATAAGGTAATTTATTCTTTTCCTTTAATAGTGGGAGCATAGTCAATATCATTTACCATTATACAGATGAGGATCCTGTGTATCAAGAAGTCAAATGATAATTTCTAATTCTTAAGAAATTAAGTATTTAAAGTAGGCTTGTGCATCAGAATAGGTTCTCTTTATTTTATGCAACATTTCATCAAATGAAATTGGCTTGCACAAAGAGCAGTTTTTCTACATCCTATGTTGAAAAAGGGTTTGTTTTATAATATCTTCATCTGGGAAGAACTGGTACAATGTTGCAGCTATCCTATATAATAAAGAGCTAATATGCTAATTAGACTAAACAGCAGAATTGACCATCCGGACATCCTTCCAGTCTGCAAGGGGCTGTGAGGGCCAAGCCCCTTGCATGAATGTTGTGCAACGGGCCTCTAGTGTGAGCATAAATAAGTAAATTGCTTTGTTCATATGCTCTGGAATAAAAGGTTCAGAAATTAAAAGACCTGCAAAAAAAAATGGACTTGAAAATATTTCAATACTCCTGCCTTATTTTATTTATCCATCATGGAAACAATACATTAAAATCATTTCAGAGCTTTATGAAGCACAGAAAAACTAATAATTAATGATTACAAAATACTATAAAATTATTAAATGATAATAACTTCTGATTTTTGTTTATTTTTGTTTTTTGAGTCATTGTAAGAAACATAAAAAATACTTGGCATCTAAAATTTAGAAGCCAGGGGCCATACTCTATTGTAAGTGAATAATTGTATTCTAAATGTTGTTGGCATTAAATTTATTAAGAATTTAATCTCAAAATTGAATGCCATTGGCAATTATCCTGAAGGACAATTTACTTAGGATGTAATCAATTTGGTCATTATCAGGTCACTTGCTATAAATTTTTGAATAATGACAGGATAAAAAATGCTAACCTATTAGCAAAGGTCAGAGACTAATTGATATTAGTCTTTCTGTGAATTCTGTTTGTGAAGTATTCTTACTTTCTCTCACCCAATATTCCCTATAGGGTGAGTGTTATGTGTGCATATCAGAGTGGCTTGCTGAAAAAAATAGTTTATTTTATAGTACCTTCATCAAGGCAGACCTAGTACTCAGCCCACCAGTCTAACAGGCATTGCAGCTTACTTTGTTTAAACTTTTCTATTACTATATAATTTAAATGAGAGTGAATTTTCAGTCTCTCTGCCTACTTAATTATATTTTATCTCTAATCCATTTCTTAAATTTAGTTTGCTATGCTCATATTAATAGAGAAAAGCTTGAATAATTTATATTCTCTTCACTAAGTGTATTTAAGACGATGCATTTTCTTTAACAATGACATTTAAAATATACCCTAGAAATGGGAATGGAGGAATATCTCTGAAAACCCTCTTTTCCATAAAACTAATAAGACCCAATAAAGGATTGTCTAAATCAACTTTTTCAAAAACAATGGGAATTGACCAAAGGCTTGCAATCATTTAGGGAGTGTTTATTCAAGAAAAGCTGAATCTAGGAATAAAAGAGCAAGTTTTGTAGTGTTTTAACTTGCCCTTGCCTATCTCCCCCACCTCACTTCCATGGCAACGTGAAAACCAAGGGCCCATGATGGTGTGAAATCCAGAAGCCAAGCAGCCTCTGGAGGGACCGGACCATGGTAGGATATCTTCTAAATCCCTAATCCCAGGTAACTGTATTTGATCTGTCTAGAATCCCTTGGAAAATAAAGACAGGCAGGACTTGTCTTTAGTTGATCTGAATCAGAGCTTATCCAATTCAAATATCATTTTTCCTTGGAGGCATTTGTCAAAAACAATCAACAATTACTTAACACCACAACTTCCTGAGGCAACATTACAGATGTGTCAAACAAGAAGCTGACCAAAAATTAAAATCAAAACCTTTGGAATGTTCTGTCCTGAAAGGGCTTGAAAAATCTCTAATAAATTCCTGTGTTTGAAAAACTTTAAAAGTTTAATAAATTCCTGGACAGGTCACACAGAAGCATAAGGTTGCGCTCAGGACTGTATGCAGAGGAAGACCGGAACTGAGAAGACCCTAAGCTCTTAACTCTGGATGACCTTAAGGCTCTGCATCAGCAGAAGTGAAGACGAAGCCAACACTGCAGAATGGCTGGGCCTTGAAGGTGTCCTCAACATGTACACAGAGCTCTTGGCAAAGGCAAGAAGGTGTTAGTTCCAGAAATTTGAGGAGATCTCTTTCGGTCATTAGCTGACTGCTAAGGAAAATATTAAGAGACTTCAGCTGCCACATATTACAGAACCCATTAATGAGTTCAATCACCAAAGTCACTATTATGAACAATAACAGCAACAAATACAAAATGTTGTAACAACAAGCACATGGAAACAGGGTGATTCTGAATTCCAGAGTTATCGCATTACATCATTTAAAATATGCATTTTTTCAACAAACATTACGAAACATGCAAAGAAACAAGAAATCATGGTCCATACATAGGGATAAAAAGAATCAATAGAAATTTTTTCTAAGAAAGCCTAACATTGGATTTCCTGGACAAAGACATATTAAGCAGCCATTATAAATATGTTCAAATAGCTAAAAGAACTCATGTTTAAAGAACTAAAGTTGGAGAATGACGTCTCACCAAATATATAATATCATTAACGACACAGAAATTAGTCAAAGGAAAAACAGAATTATGGAATTAAAAAGTACAATAACTGAAATTTTTTAAAAAAGAAACAATCACTTGAAGGATACAACAGCAGTTAAGCTAGTAGAAGAAAGAGTTACCAAATCTAGAGATAGGTCAGTTGATATGGCCCATTCTGAGGAATAGAAAAACCGAGAGTGAAGAAAAACGTCAAAATGGTCTATAGCATAGTCATTAAAAACATGAATTCTGAAGGTATGAATTTCAGCTCCACTGATAATTAGCAATGTGACCTTGGCCAAATGGCTTCTTTGTAGAGCAGTTTTTTCTTCTTTTTACAGATCGCATAGATATGTCACCCACCTCAGTGGATAGAATAATTAAATTTTTAATAGCTGTAAAGTAGCACTCACAAACATCCTAAATTCTCTATATGATTATCATACTGTGTTTTTTTTTATGTTTGCCATATGCACATTATAACAAATGGCAAACTAACATTTCATTTACTTTCTTAAGTTTTTATGTTTAGAATAAATCTGAGTCTCTTTTTAATATTGGCTTTAGCTTACTCACGATAATTTTATTTACTGATGTTAGAGAGGACTTTTTTCTCTCTCAATAGAGATGCAAACCTGTTGATGATATTAATTTATTTTTGTTCTAATATTTTTCTTCATTTGTTTATAAATTACACATTAGTTGAGATTGCTTCAGGAAATAGGTACTATCCACTGAACTTAATATCTATCACGTAAATATTTTTGTGTAGTATAAATATACCCAGATGTTTATTTTTACTTTTGGTAGGTTAATGAATTCAAGTTGCCTAATTAGCAAAAGACTTTTTAATCCACCTTCAGCTACACCCCATCTGCCACAAGTTAAGCAAGCAGTTTCCATGCAAGTCAATCTTGTCATGACCTCAAGGGGAGAAATTTTTATTCATACGTTGAGACTTACAGTTCATCCAATCTTTTGAAGTAAAAATCCTTATAAAGAAAAATTCTTATTTGAATGACTCTAAAAAAGAAATAAGCTTTTTCATTAAACCTACAGAAATAGTTTAATATTCATTTCTCAAATACAATAAATAAAAGCTAGTTTAACTTATCTTGATCAATAATATGTGAACTTTTATATTTCATATTGAATGCCTACTTAAAATGATTAAGGAATTGTCTCTTAGAAGGTAGTTAAGAAGAATATTAGAAGATGATACATTTCAAACACTAAAATTTTATTTCTGTATACCATAAAAGCAAAATGACTTGCAAAGTGACCTCTTTGGTACTTCTTTAGGATTCAATATTTTTAATCTATAGTAATTTGAGATATATTTTAAAAGGAGCATTTTTATATGGGCCAGTATATTTATTTTTATTTTGTTCTATGTGGTTTACTCTTTTTTATATTTATGTTTTTCCAGGTTAGTTTAGACTTATAGATTAACTTTATCACTGCTTTTAAAAGAAAGTCATTTAGACTTTCAGCATGTGTTTTTATAACAGATAAAAGTGTAAAAAACAACACCAAAAATGAATAGAATTTTAACTTTACCTTATTATCATATTACAGAGAAGTCTATTCCTCAGATCAGACCTTAAGGAAAATATAAAAATGTGATAAATTTATATACCATGTTTACCATCTTTCCTCATTGCTCATGAATTATCTTAAGGCCTCAAATAATAAGTATATGAGATCTCATGCTTTCTCACTTAAATGATTTTCCAACTGCCTAAAGGCCTTATACTCAAAGTTCCTATTTCATCAAAACTTAGCTATTCCCCTGACAGTGTTTCTAAAACAAGAGTATTATGTTGGTCTATTTTAAAGAAAAATAATTCTCACTGGCTTAAATGATTTTCATATCAATTATATTGAATAATGGAAATTTACACTAAGTATAAACTATTTATTCTAATAGATTCTACAAAATAAAACAGAAACTGCAAACCAATATAATTCCAATTAAAATTAATTTCATGTGCAGAATATATTCTGAAAACTTTTAAAATTAATTGCATCTCTTAATATCGATACAATATTAACATATATAGAAAGATTAATTAAGTTTGGCATATCTATACAAATTATGTCAGACAATTACATGTTTCCAAAAATTTAAGTCATATTTATCATAATTTCTTTAATAACATTACACTGGGTTTGTTTTTGTTTTTCCATTAACTCAAGCAATGTCCTACTACTTAGCACAACTCAATTATAAATAAGAAAAATAACTCCACACTGTTTAGAAGATTATGTGAGGAATGATAGGAGATTGCAACATAGATTATCTAGAATACTTACTTTGATTTTAGATTGTATTGAAATAAAAATAAAAGATAAAAAAGTTCACACAATTAATAGATAATAGGCTTAGTTTGAGACACACTGACCTACCCCATACATCGATGAAACTTCTGTGTGGATTTGAGACCTGTCATTTCTTCATTGCCTTAGAGTATATAAGTTACTGAATATTTTAAGCTTCTTGTCTTTCCTTTGCAAGATGTGTGGAAAATGTATATATTTCTTCTTGATAGAGATTACATAATACATCTGAGAGACTAAAAAGACAGTGCAAACCTGAAAGGCTAAAATCCTGAAGAAAATGGAACACACACACACACACACACACACACACACACACCAGGGATCATTTATAGTGGGTCTGTGTAAATTGTCCCTGGCACAACATGTATTATCTCCAACACAAAACAAACATTTGACAAATTTTAAGCACTATTATTGTTATTACCCCATAAAAGTGAATAACTATTTTTGTTGATTAGATAAGTATTCCTCCAGCAATATTAACTTGCAAAGGTTTGTCCCTTCCAAAGAGCATAATACCACAACAGACTTAAAATACAAGACTCCTTAGGAAGGGCAATTGCGGACCTTCAAATGATCCAGTGAGGAGATATTTTATTTAGGGATGTATTTTGTGCCATTTACATCACACTGAAGTATTGTGTTTATTCTACACAGAGCTGGTTCGCTGACTAAATTAAATATTTGCATTTGTGTGTGGGTATTTTGGGTTCTTTTTTAATGATGTAATTTTTATACCAATGAATGTTTAATTTGCACTGTGGCAGTAAGAGGTTATAATAAAGAATGAAATTCTTCCATTATTCTTGGCATTTTAAACTGGTCACTAATTATCTATATGAATTTACATTTTGTTGTGCACCAAAAAGTGTTTTCTTTGCAGGACTATTATTCCCATTTCAATTCTACATGTCTGGTTTCAGATGCCCATGGTTTACAATACCATCAAATGCTTGTATTTACAAATAATGGTGCTCCATTTTACTGAGAATTATATTTTAATGTTCACAGCTCAACATAATCTGATTTACAATAAAGTGCTCTGAAATTTGCATCTTATTGAGCATCTCTATAGAGATTCAAATATAACTCAGTTAAAAAAATATAAACTGATAACTTTTTAATCCTAGCACTTACATGTAAGGTGTCCCAAAAATGTATTACAATTTTAACAGGTGATCGATCAGTCTTAAAAATAAAATGTATTTTAATAAATGCTGCCTTTACAATTATTCAAATTATGTGTATACATTTTGGGGACACACGCTATTTAAAATGAGGTATAAGAAATTTGGATGTTAATCTTATACTTCAAAGTAAATTACACTCATATTGCAGCTATCAAACAATTAAAAATCTCGCCAGCCAGTGTGGGTCAGTGGTTGATAGTCAGCCCATGAACTAAGAGGTCACTGGTTCAATTCCCAGTCAGGTTGTGGGCTCAATCCAGCAGGAGGCAGACTATCGATGTTTCTCTCTTTCATTTCATCCATGCCTCTCTATCTCTCTCTCTCTCTCTCTCTCTCTCTCTCTCTCTCTCTCTCTCTCTCTCTCCTCTCTCTCTCTCCCTCTCTCTCCCTCTCCCTCTCCCTCTCCCTTCCTCTTTCTCTAAAAAATAAATAAGTAAATAAATAAATAATAAAATAAAATAAAAAAATCTATGAGAGTCAGTGTAAATGATTTGACCTTAAATTAGGAGAAAATTCAGAAAATAGACTGGGGCTAGAAATATATATGCTTAAAAAATCTAAGAAAAATATAACATACAGAAAATTTCAACAGAGAACTAGGAAATACAAATAAACCACTTAATGAGAATTTCAGAAATAAAAGAAAAACTCACTAATAAAATTAAAACTTCAAATATGAGTTTAAGTACACTAAACAGATAATTAATGAATAAAAATATTTATTATAAGAAAATACCTATACTGAATCATAGAGAGACAGAAATTTGGAAATTGGAGAAAAGTGTGTATAATAAACAATAAACCCTGAAGTAGTCTGTATTTATGAAATTAGCAATATAGTTCTGTTAAAGTTGTTCCACTCCTACAGTGAAGTTGTATTGTAATGCAAATTTTCCATAAAACAAGGGTCAGGAAAATGCACACTAAAACACAATCATGTGGTTTTGTGGTGATTTACATTGTCTTGCCAACCCCTTCTCTTACACCCACTCACACAAATATGCACACACACTAATACAACTGAGCAGAATATACTCATCTATTAGATACCTGAATCTGAGGAGTTCCATTGTTATGAGTCTGCCCCTTATCTTACCACTTTAATAAGCAGATGATTCTAAATCCATTTCAAATCCTACAGAATTGTTGTGTAATTCTCCTGGACCATTATTTCCATATTTGGCCATAGTCATTTGAAATAAAATATGATATAATTTAAAATTTATTTTCTTATAATCCTTTATTCAAAACATTTTATATCCATTTAAGCTATAGCTATAGGCATTTAGTTACCCATTTTATTTTTGAAAACATTGAAATGAACACTAAATTTCTTTGCTGAAATATGAATTCTAGACCCAGTTAATCTGTCTATGCCCTTGAACAAGTTTCTTAATAAATCTGGGCCTAAATTTCTTCAGCTTCTTCCAGCTTTAAAATTTTATCACCATCAGGCCAATCATGTGCTACTTTCTGTTTTTTCAGCAAATTGTTTGGTACTGTGTTTTATATTTACTTATAATTCAGATGTTTACTGTGATGAAATTGAACACTTAATGCTTCAATTCAACTTTGAAAGATATAAATTATAAAAGGAAGTGAGCCACTTAATAAAAAAATAAAGAAGTAAAACAAATTATCCTTTCAATGCCTGTTTATTTCCATCACCTATAATTAGTTACATGAGTGATAGCATAATATGCACATAGAGCATTAACTATGGGTAAACTAAGTTTACCAAAATCAGAATTTCATTTTGTAATCTGAGAACTGCTACTGAGCTGAACAGAAAATGTTGCCTGGAGACGAATTACAGCATTCAAAGCTTGATATTGTCTAAATGAAAGAACATTATCTACCAAGCTTATTATTGCCGTGATGGCTTCCTGCTTTCTGAATCAAATTAGGATTATAGCTGGAACTGAACATAATAAAAGAGAAACCTTTATGCTTCCATAAAATAACTACTGATGTATACCCAATCGTAATAAAAAATGAAAAAAAAAGCTAGTAAAATTTGTAAAATATAAACTATCAATCAACAAAAAGCCAATAATGCCTGAAAGTTCCTGCCTCTGAAACTGTGAGGAAGAGAAAATCACTCAGCTGTCCAGCACTGTGACTTTGGAGATCATGTTTTTAATGAGACTATTATTTTAAAAAAATATATTTTCATTGAATTCAGAGAGGAAGAGAGAGATAGCAACATCAGTGATGAGAGAGAATCACTGATTGAATGCCCCACACTGGGCATGTGCCCTGACCAGGAATCAAATTGTGACCTTCTGGTTCATAGGTCAATGCTCAACCACTGAGCCAGACCTGCCAGGCTATTTTTAATCACTACATTGTACAAAATTTTAGATTAGTTTTTAATCTGAGATCAACATTTATTTTGATGTGTTCCCAAGTCAAAACATTCACTTCAAAAAACAAAACAAAACAAAAAAAAACGGGAAAATATTTACCAAAGGTTTATTACTTACTAATATTCTGGTAATAACACAGCTTTTGATGAAATTTAAGCCAGGGAGGGAAGAGAAAAATGAACTACAGGAGTGATAAGAATATTATAACAATTTCAGGAGCATTATAAATGCATATGACTTTTTAATTTTCTATTCCTGTTTTTGTTTTTAATATTAAGTTGCATATTCTCTCTGTGTGCTGGTTTAACAGAAGTTAAGAATAGTTCCTAAGCATTTTATGTCACAGTGGTGATAGTATCTCTAAAAATAAAATTAAAAAAGAAATAGTGAAGAATTTGAAATATGAAACTATGTATAAAAACAGATTACTAAAACTCCTGACCTATCATGACTTTATTTTATACACAATAACCTATATATAAATATTGTAAACAACATTTCAGAGATAGCATGATAAGACTTAAAATGTTCTTGAGAAAGATCCAAATGAGTTTTATGATTCTGTGACACATATACATTTACTATTTCAACAAAGTTGAATCAACGCCTAATGTGTAAACTAACTTGTAAAAGACTCAGTGGGAGCTTAAATTGTCTAAAAGGGATAATAAGTTGATTATCTGGGGAATATAACTAATTTATTAATGATTTTAAATGGCATATTCCAGTTGAAATAGCGTAGTTACTTTTAAGAACACGGATGCCACCTAATAATATTGGAGGAAATGGGATAGTATCTAGGATTCTTTCCTAGTCTATCCCACATAATAAAAGGCTAATATGCAAATTGTCCCCTGGACTGGGAGTTCGACCAGTGGGTGGGGCTAGATGGCCAACTGTCTGTGGCCCCTCCCCCCAGCCAACCCCGCCCACAATCACCACCACCCCCAGATTGGGGTGGGTCGGCTGGACCCCACCCATGCACAGATTCTTGCACCAGGCCTCTAGTTATTCATAAAAATATCTATGGGCCTGATGTGATTGTAGCAGATAATCATGATGCAATATCCTGTACCTTTCATTGCTCCTCTCCATTCCCCTACAGGTTTGCTATGCATATTGTGGAAGGTAGGCAAAACCAGGTTCACACTGTACTTGTCTTCTGTGTATTTTTGTGGCAAAAGAGTAGCTGGTAGTGGGCAGATACAACTTGGAAGTCTTGGGGAAGTGATGCACTAGGGCCAACTCTCAGCCAGCAAGTGACAAGAGGCAGGCAGTGGATAAACCTCCCAGTTTCCTCATCTTAAAATGAAGATATTTTGAAGTGTATCCCATATTTCTCAGAATGTCCCTAACATAATTGTGACCAAGTTATTCACAAGAGCAACCCATTCCTCGGCACATTTATTGTTTTAGGTCCCTCTCTTTCTCCCCACCCCCGCCCCTCACTTGTTCCCCTAAATCACCTCTTAACAAACTACTTACACATTTCACACACATCTCTGTTTTATGATCAATCTGCTTCTGAGAGAGCATACACCAAGGGTTTATAAAACAGAGAAGTTAGTTGATTTTGAGGGTTTTTCCTCAATGCAATTAAAACTGAGAAAAAAATGGAAAGGCACATTATGTAACAAAATAATATCTACTCTAGAAGTCTGAAGAAATATTTTCTAAAGTTTTAATTTTTTTTCACTAACATGGTATGCAATTTTTCAAGCCATTTAATGGTTTTCAGAATATATTCCTTAAACTTAACAAAAAGTTCAGAAGTGAGGATAGTAGGGGTAGATGACCTCTAAAATTGCCTCAAGTAAAAAGAATTATACACTAGATACCATTTTATCTGATGCCCTTAGGGCACATGGTAAATAAATTAATTGGAAGTTTGGTTAAAAAATGACATAAAAATGTCACATTCACAACTTATATACATTATTTTAATGACAAGCCTGTACATTAATTTAAAAATCTGGTGTGTTGCAAAGAAAGTTTGAGTGTGGGTGGGTTTATTTATTTTTTTCATAAACCATGCCCACAATAATGTCTTTTGTGGTTAAAGTGGAAATACAATTTAAAGACGCTGTTGATAAAGGCGCTAACTATTACTATATTGGCAATCATATTACAATATACAGTGTATGAAATAAACATGTATACTTTAAAAATATAAAGACATTTTGAAGCAATTTATCTATGGAATCCTTTATGATGTTAATATGTATTTTCTTTAATATTGATCAAGTACTTTCCGAATAACTAATTGAAAGGTAATTTTGAGGCCATTTGCCTTTATTCGTCCTTTTAAAATACTTTAAAAGGATTAAATTTACTTTTCTATATTACATTAATTTACATACTCTGCTAATATAGTTAATTAAATTATGCTAAATTAAATTAAATGAGAAATACAAGTAGAAAAACACATGGTTGCCTCACATTATGGGCTCTTCTTGATAGGTAAGCTATGGGTGGATGAGTGGCTTAATTTCAATATGCTATATTCTTTAGTTTGAATAATTTAATTCAATAAATCAGTTACATGAGGGATTGTTAATAAAGTTTCTGCTCTCTTAAGCCTCCAAAACTTCAAGTGAGCTCCAAAGCAAATTGCAGAAGGTTAACATGGTTTACAATCTTATAATCTAGAGAGTTTATGAAGCATCCACATGAGGGGACTTCACTTGAATTTGTGCTGGTAAACAGCCAAATGCCCAGTCATCATTTAACCTTAAATGACATTATTAAGAATTGTTTTGAAACCCAATGATAGGTCACCTGCTCTAGAGAACATCTAACAACACAAAATTGTAAACCTAACGTTAGTGATTATCAGAACCTAGGGATGTAGTTGATCAAGACTATGCTGAATTAACAGGGCTCAGGGCTCTATGTTCCTTCCTATTTGCTCCACCCAGCAACCCCAAAGTGGGAACTCCAGCTATTGGCCATTGTATCATTGACATTGAAGGTTATAGTTTTGCACTATGTCCCATAAGAATATGAGTGTTTAAGCTTAGTATTAAATGCTATGTGGACATAGAACATTGAAAAAAATTACTAGTACAGCATGTCAAAAGATGATACAGACTATTAAAACAAAATTGAGCAGCATAATGAAAAGCCAGAAGATAGTGGAGGATATCTTTTTGTAGATTGCAATTTCTAATAAAGACTCAGGAAAAACATTACTAAAAAAATGACATTTAACAAAGATTTAAGTTACTGAAGGAGTATATTAGTGAAAATGGACTAAGCTATTCTGCAGCAACAATAAAGAGCCAACTCTCAGAGGTTTAAAACCAAAAAGATTAAATTCTCCTTTGCAGTGACCTGCAGCTCTAGGGCGCTTCGTCCACATCTGAACACAGGCTGGCAAAGCCTCCAGCATCTGGAATAAAAAAGTAAGGGAACGTGACAAATTACCTACTGCCCTGTAAAGACTTTCAACAAAACATGGCTTACCCTAACCCTGCTCACATTTTATTGGCTGAAGCAAGTCATGTACACAACCTTGCTTCAAGGGAGTAGAGTACAACCCTACCACATGCTCTCAAGGTGTAGAATCCAAGGAGGATTTTGATGACTACTACTAAGAATAAGAGATTCTGCCTCAGCCAGGGCCAGGGCTAAGGCGAGGTGACAAAGGCATTCGACTCAAGTGCAAAACTTTGTGAGGCACCAAAAACTCAGTAATAAAAGTAAACGATTCTTCGTTCAATATTTCACAGGCAGCTCAAAACTGCAAAAATTCATGTTGAACAAACATCTAATTTTTAAGTAAAGATCAGTATACAGTTTCATGTAGAGCCATATTGGAACCTGAGGTGAAAGGAGAGTTCAAAAATAGTCATACAGTGTTTTTTTAAATTTAAAATATTGATACTTCGGTCATCTTGGGAAGTTTTGTGTTAATCTGAATATTTAAAATAATAAATTAAAATATTGTAATCTTCATTACTAGGATTTGTGATGCCACCTTAAATGTCAGTCCTCACTCTAGACTAGCCCTGCACATAGTAGTATCACCCAATGGTCAGCAAACTCATTAGTCAACAGAGCCAAATATCAACAGTACAACGATTGAAATTTCTTTTGAGAGCCAAATTTTTTAAACTTAATCCATATAGGTAGGTACATTGTTATTAACTTAATTAGGGTACTCCTAAGGCTTAGGAAGAGCCACACTCAAGGGCCCAAAGAGCCGCATGTGGCTCGCAAGCCGCAGTTTGCCGACCACGGAATAGCAGATACAGTAGTTCCCCTTATCTGTACTATGGCTTTTCTAGGATTTAGTTACCCACAGTCAACTGCAGCACAAAAGCATTTAATGAAAAATTCCAGAAATAAATAATTCATGCATTTTCAAGTTCAAGCCGTTCTGAGTAGTTTGATGAAGTCTCTCACCATTCTTCTCTGTCCTGCTGGGCAATGTGAAACATCCCTTTGCCCAGCATATCCAGGCTGTATGTGCTCCCTGCCAGTTAGTTACTTAGTAGCTGTTTTGGTTATCAGATCAACTCTCAGAATTGCAGTGCTTTTTGTTTAAGTAACCCTCAATTTACTTAATTATAGCTCCAAAGAGCAAGAGTAGTGATGCTGGCAATTCAGACATACCAAAGAGAAGCTGTAAAGTGCTTCCTTTCAGTGAAAAAGTGAGTATAATACAAAAAGATATTTTTAGAGAGGATTTTTGCATTACATGTTGGAGAAAATTAAAGTTGCTATGAACACTGGGAATCTTGTATACTTGGATTATAAGCAGTATTTAGAACTCAAACAGGTAGATTTTTGTTGCCTTTGTTCTTATTAGTGGTGGTGGTGATTTGTTGGGCTCTTTGTATATTTGGCTTTTTACTTAGTTGTATTTATTATTTTTGCTTTCCCATATCTTCTCAATTTATTTTTTTTAATTATCTTTATTGTTAAAAGTATTACAGATGTCCCTTCACCCTCCCCCATTGGTACCCTCTACCCTGCACCTACTCCCACCCCAGTCCTTCCTGCACTATTATCTGTGTTCATGGGTTATGCAAATATACATATAAATTATTTGGTTAATCTCTTCCCCACACATTCCCCCTGAGATTCATTGGTTTGTTGCATGCTTCCATGTCTCTAGATCTATTTCAGTTTTTGTTTTTGTAAATCCTTTAGCAAATCTTGTTTCGGATAAATTCTGGCTTGTATGAAATCTACCAGTGTGTGTGTGTGTGTGTGTGTGTGTGTGTGTGTGTGTGTGTGTTTATGAAATATCAGTATAATAGGACTCTGATATAGCAACACTCATCCAGTGTAAATTTTATACTTGCTGGGCTTGTAAACATACAAATAGGTCTTATAAACAAAAATCTTTGTATATCAGTCCACTATGTACTAGTTATAGGTTTGTGCACACCACTGGGCTGGGAGCACCTCAAAATGAGAGACTGGATTATAAATCATAAATAAATATTTTCTTACTTCTAATGACATATATAATTCATTATCTGAGTGATTACATTGATTAACACTATTTTTATAAGGACAGGTACATACATATTTATAGGTAATCCATTCAGCTATCTATTCAAACATGACACATAAACACAGAAAAAGGCAGCACCAATAATTATAGCTACATATTTGACAAATATGTGTGCTCTTTTTCTCTTAACCTAGACATGAGGGATTACACTATGAAGACTATCCTGAATTTATGATTATGTTTACCTGCATTTCTTATTATATAGAAGCTTCTACTAGATCACTGGATTTGGAAGGGTTAGGGTAAATAATAAATACTATATATTTTAGGATATGTCATTCCCAACAAGATTTGGATTTTATAAGAGACTTGAAAAAAAGCACTACTATTATCATCTTGTAGAGTTTTTGATCTTGTGCCTCTGAGTTCCCTGGTTTAACATTTTTGAAGGGTCAACATGGAAAAAATTTGGATACTTAACCAATAGCTGCCAACAAACTAACTGAATGGAAAAACCATCATTATTCCCTGCTTAATGTGTGAAATCCATTCACACAAATTTTCCTCGAACTTGAATACTTAACTTGTGTAACATCTAACATGCTAACATTAAAAGAAAATGCAATCTGATTGCATTTAGCCATATTAAGAGAAAAAAATTAAATAAAAGATTCTGAGAAAAATAAAAGTTAAAAATATTAAATTTAGGTAGAATAAAAATTTAGGCAACTAAGTTGTGTTAAAAAAGTATATATAACAAATAGAAAAAAGTTATAAACAAAATAAATCCCTTCCAAAAGGATGATTTACAATAAAAGCAAAAATGGATATCATATATGATCTTTAGAGCAGTATCCAGGGAAAGACAAAAAAAAAGAAAAAGAAAAAAAGAAAAGAAAAGAAAGGCTCTGGAATCAGGTGAATTGGAGCTGAAGACTCTGGACCCCAAATGTCTCCTTCTTCTGAATCAGAAAAGTGAGCTTTAATTTACTGAATCAGTTTCCTCATCAGTTTTTACTGAGTGTCTGTAAATGACAATAGTGGTAAGCTTTACTTTTGTACTAGGAGTCAGTTAAGTAAGACATCTTCATTAGCTTGGAAAATTTCTTGAATTTTTGAGTAACAAAAATTTGTAAATAGAGAGCTAACTGAGCATTAATTTCCCTCCTCCCTGCTCCCTTCCAGTCTAATTTGTAGACAGCAGAATGAAAACCATTTTGTTGATAAACTCTATTTACATGTTCATGTTGTTGTCACAATAATTACTGTTGTTTTTAACTTGCCTGACAAGGAGTTGAAACTATAAAGAGAGTAATGAATAATTTGTAATAAATAAAAACCATGGATGTTTAATATATTATGGAACATTTTTAGTTTTAGAAGCTCGTATAAATTGCCTTCTCATCACATTTTTAACAGAAGTACTCACTAAGAAATTGTTATAATGATTTTACATAATTATTTTCTTTGAGTATGCATTTTTTGTTTAATCCATTCACCATTTTTCACTGAGCCCCTTAATCCCCTCCCCTCTGGCAAAGTCTTCTGTTCCTAGTGCATTTGTTAAATTATTTTGTTGATTAGATTCCAGGTCCATCCATGCTGTTGCAAAAGGGAAGATTTTCTTTTTTAGGGTTGAGTAGTACTTCATTGTGTAAATGTACCACATCTTTTTATCTACTCATTTACTGATGAGCACTTGGGCTGTTTCCAGATATTGGCTTTTGTAAATAACACTGCAATGAACATATAGTGCATATATACTTTTGAATTAGTGTTTCTGGTTTCTTTGGATATATTCCCAGAAATGGGATCACTGGGTCAAAAGGTAGTTCCATTTTTAATTTTTTGAGGAAATTCTATACTGTTTTCCATAGTGGCTGGACCAGTGTGCATTCCCACCGGCAGTGTACTAATGTTCCTTTTTCTTCACATCCTTGCCAGCGCTTATATTTGTTGATTTATTATTGACAGCCATTCTGACAAGCGTGAGGTGATATCTCATTGTGGTTTTAATTTGTGTTTTTCTGATTATTAAAGCCTGAGCATATTTGTATATGCCTATGGGCTGTAAGTATGTCCTCTTTGGAGAAGCCTCTATTCAGATCTTTTGTCCATTTTTTACTTGGGTTGTTTGTCTTCTGGATATTTAGTTGTATAAGAAGTTCTTTATATAGTTTGGAAATTAACCCCTTATCTGATGTATCATTGTTGAGTATATTCTCCCATACAGTGGGTTGCCTTTTCATTTTTTTTATGATATCTTTTAGTGTGATATCATCCATTTGTTTATTTTTTCCTTTGTTGACCTTTCTGACATCTACTTTAAAGGAATAACTTATTTGGAAAAAGTTATTACTGGGCAATATAGAATTGTGAGTTGGTAGACTTTTTCTTTATTTCCTTTTTATATTTGTTTATGACTCTTTGACTATGTATTGTCCATGGTGTGTATGTATGTGTGTGTGTTTGTGTGTGTTTGTATGCACGCACGCACACGTGTGAGCGCATACTTAGATTTGGAGGCCTGACATTCCTTTTTTTTAATTTTCTTACCAAACTTGGGAAATTTTGAATTTTATAACCTCAAATATATTTTTCTGTTAATTCCATCTACATTCTATGTGATTCCAACTATATGCATGTAAACTACTTAGGTCCTACATGTCACTGAGGCTCAGGCTTTCTTAATCTGTGTTTTTCTCTTTATTCATTAGTTTATATAATTTCTATTATTCTGGCTCCAAACTTACTGAGAGCTGCGATAACCATATCAAGAACAGAGGAGCACGTGCAAAATTCTGAAGTCATAAAATAGGGTATATTTTCATACTTTCAGTAATTTCGTGGAAATGAGAGGAACTGACTGGGAAACATTAAATGTTTAAATAATTAATTTTTTTTAAATAATTATTTAAATAGGCTCTATTACTAGTGACTTTTAAAAATCATAGAAAATAATTTTTCAAAAAATTACAAACAGATTGTTTTTGTTGCTCTGGACTTCTATTTGAATCATGCACAAACATGAGTTAGAATATGATCATTTACATAAATTTTACTTGCCAATTACTGTTTTTTTTCTATTATTACATACAATATTTTTCTACAAAAATACTTTTTATGCATTTTATAAAAATGTGTCTAGTACAATAGAAAAAAATTAGAAATTCAAAGTAAAGGGATGATAATTTTAAAAAGCCCTGACATTTTATATTACTAAGCTATATTACTTGTATTTCGTTACAGTTTTACAGTATCCCTAATGGTTTCACTCACCATCAACAATATATGTAAAGTCTATAGCCATACCACAAAATGCACTTATAATTACATTAGAAAAAGGATTTTGCCTCTCCTCCTTTCTATAACTCTCTGTATGATAAATAGCTGTAGATACAAATACCAATATAGTTGTATATAGATAGCTATATCTAACTGTCTAAATGTAAGTATTTTATTTAAAACTATAAGAACTAAAAAGGAATGCACAAAGGGAATCATAGTGTAAACAATGCAGTAAAATTTTCAAAAATATAACTAATTTGTGTTTTAATAATATCTACTTCCTAGTTGTATTCATTAACATACACTATTAAAATTCTCCTTCTGAATTTCCAAACTTTATATACACTATGATGAACAAGCATTTTACATTCATACTCCAGAATGAAAATTGTTATGGAGCATAATTTTAGATCAAAGGGGAGAAATCCGGTAGACAGCTTGGTGTTTCAAGTCTTACAGGCGTAGGTAGATTACTCAACCTCTTTTAATCTAATACAAGAGGCCCAGTGCACGAATTCATGCATGGGTGGTGTTGATTGGGCCTGGCCAGTCGGGGGTAGAGGACAGGGTAGGAGGGGGTCTGATAAGGAGTGGAGACAGCCAGGGGAGGGGCCGACTGGGGGAAGGGGCCACAGGTGGTTGGCCGGCCAGCCCTGACCCCTAGTTGAACTCCAGGTCAAACTCCTAGTAGAGGGGACAATTTTCATATTAGCCTTTTATTTTATAGGATATTAATATTTTATATTTATTCCACAAGGGTATTTAGAGTTTAATGATATAATGGACATAACATACATGGTAATTTTCAAAGAAGGTGGTATTAAATGCAGCCCAAAGTAACATTGTATATGACACTGCAAACTCTCCATGCATTTAGTATTCATTACCACAGACAGAATGGAATTTTCCAGATTTTATTGATTAAATGACTACTTTTAACAGACGCATTACTGAGCATTTTTCCAGAATGAAATGCCTTTATTACATTTTTAAGTTTTCAATATATAATATTTTTATATTTACCATTCTGCTTACCTATCTGACACTTTAATATAATCTAATAATGATTTTGAAAATGCTGTTTTCTCACCCCTCACCCCAGGGTCATTAACAAGTCTCATCACTAGAAAAGGCATGACCTATATCACAGCATTATTTGTTGGCAACAAGCACAAGGGTGATTTACAAACATGCTTTCTTAATTTACAACATATATAATAGCAGGATGTCATTCACATTTATTGAAAGTTATGTAAATGTCAATTACATAAAATATGGAAGTTGGTAGTGTTTGATTTATTTTGTCTTTTTTTTTTCATTTAAACAATGTTAAGTGAAGCCTGAATCTTCTCTATAGCCTGAATGTATATATATATATATATATACACACATGCATATATTTTCCTTATCATCTATATTTTTATAATTTATTAAGATAGTTATATGATTCCTGAACATCCTACTTTCAGAAGCCCATTTTTTCTTTAAAAATTACTGAAATAGTATTGACTAGGATTAAAACATTTCTACTGCATATACACAAAGCCAAAGATTTCAAAAAGCAAGAGCAATCTATAGTATCACATTCCAGAAGACCACTGGCATTTTTGTTTAATGATATATGCCAAATATGTTATTCTGTGGAAATCATATTTTTATATTTTACAACTGAGTTTTAACCAATTTTCAGATGTGTATTGCACATAAACAATACATTTGCCCTTTTAAAGTACATGCAGTAATATTACTGTCACCAGGAAAATTGGAAACAAGATGGCAATATTATTAGAACTTAGAAAGTAACATTTTGTGGTTGTTGTCTGCCTAGTAAAACCCTACTAGATGCCTTATGGCAGGGCAAAAGGAGGACAATACATCATGAAATCATTCCAGCAAGAATGTGATAAGAACTATGGTAGCTATACAGATACATGTTATAAATAGAAAGAATTATAGAGGAAAGGTTAATGAACCCTAACTGGGGTTATTCAGGGAGTATTTCAAGGAAAAAAAAAAAGCCTTCATTCTGGGCCATGAAGTATAAAAATTATCTGTGAAAGAGAGCATGAATAGTCATGACCCTTGCTACCTAAGGTTTTCTGACTTGATGTAAATACTCGTGAATCGCTGTCTGTACTATGGAATCTCTGTTCTCTGCAAGTAGCAGCTTCAGTCACTTTCACCCAGCAACCTGTAGGACAATAATGATTTCATAAATCAAATATATATTTTAGGGATGAGAACTGGTTTCATACATGCTGGCTTCGAGGCTCTGAGGCCTTAGCCTGGCAAAGGTTTACCGTCCATGATTGACACATCAGCAATCATAACTTTGGGCAGCTGGCACATCTCACAAAGCTGCATGGCTGGTACCAAGCAGCTAAATACTCCAGGTGAACAGCTTATCTCTCAGATCTAATTACAAAGATGGAACAGGTGACACACTCCCCCAAAATTCTGCAGCCCAGGTGTTTCACATCTGTCTACATTATTTAGACTTGATTAAGATCTGACATAGACAATGTAGACACAGGCATACCTTTGTTTCTACTTGAGAATCAGCACGCCCAAGACATTAAAAAATATCAGTTTACCAGCAGAAAAATCCATAGACAAGCAACTTATCTCTGAAACCAAAATATCAGATAATGGAACAGGTGGGACTGTGAAGCCAGCAGAGCCCATGAGGACCTCTTTAGTGATCTAACTATTGACAGTATATTGTTCAAGATGTTTTACAGTGCAGAATAAATATATATATATATCTCAACACTAATAAAAGAGAAAAATGGTAATTGGCGTACGACGATACCCTTTTCATTGGCTAATCAGGGCTATATGCAAATTAACTGCCAACTAAGATTGGCAGTTAACTGCCAACAAGATGGCAGTTAATTTGCATATGTAGGCACAATGCAGGTAGGTGAAAGGGAAAGCAGGAAGAAGCCCCCTGCCACTGACAGTGATCAGAAACCCAGGGGGGAGCTAAGAGCTGGGGGGCAGGGCAAAGGCGGCCCTGGGGCCGCCTTTGCCCTGCCCCCCAGCCATGATTGGAGAATCAGGCGCCTTTGCCGCCCTGGCCAGTGATAGCAGGAAGTAGGGGTGGAGCCAGCGATGGGAGCTGGGCACGGTCGAAGCTGGCAGTCCCGGGAGCTAGGGGTCCCTTGCCTGGGCCTAAAGCGAAGCCCACAATCGTGGGGATGCTGCAGCTGAGGGTCCCCGCTGCCCGGGCTGGACGCCTCAGCCAGAGGCATCCTGCAGGGGCAGGGGCGGAGCCCGCGCAATCGCGGCGCCCCCCGCTGCCACTGCAGGTCCCCGCTGCCCAGGCTGGATGCCTAGGCCAGAGGCGTCCACCCTGGGCAAGGGTCCGATCCTGCGATTGGAGGGTGATGGGGGTCAACGCCTGAGGGCTCCCAGTATGTGAGAGGGGGAAGGCTGGGCTGAGGGACACTCCCCCCCCACCACCCAGTGCACGGATTTCGTGCACCGGGCCCCTAGTGTATATATATATATATATATATATATATATATATATATATATAGAGAGAGAGAGAGAGAGAGAGAGAGAGAGAGAGAGAGAGATCCCTTGATAGCTGGACTAGCCATCACGAAGTTTCAGAATTTCACGTAAGTCAAGACTGCCTCCATATTTGTTGTCCCAAATTACTTAATTTCTCTAACTTTATGTACATTTAAGAAAAAAAAACATAAAAAACACAAACAAGTATAGGCAGTGGATACATGCATAAAACAAGTCCAAATACTAGATTAACAAATACTTTTTTTACCATTTGATATAAAAGAGACATTGGAATGTTCTACCTTTTTGTCTTTTCTTTCTTATATGCCCTTCTACCTGAGAATCAACAAAACCATCCTCAGTCAGTCTGGATGCATTAGTGCAGCCGTGGGCAAACTATGGCCCGCCGGCTGGATCCGGCCCGTTTGAAATGAATAAAACTATTGAAAAAAAAGACCGTACCCTTTTATGTAATGATGTTTACTTTGAATTTATATTAGTTCACACAAACACTCCATCCATGCTTTTGTTCCGGCCCTCCGGTCCAGTTTAAGAACCCATTGTGGCCCTTGAGTCAAAAAGTTTGCCCACCCCTGATTAGTGTCTACCTTCCGAATGGTCTTCTTCAGAAGATATTTCCCTTTAAATACTACTAGATAATCCTTGAAATAAAGTTAGGAAGAGTTAAATTGCTCTGAATAATAGAAATGGGGGGGGGGGGGACTTAGAGCTGCTTTGGTGAAATACTGAAATCTAAATGCACAAATTCTTCTTTTGAGTGATTTTAATTTTTTGTTTAAATTGGAAGTGGGGCTGAGATTTCAGTTCAGGTCAATGGAGTGTATAATAGTGGATGAAACCAGAAGCTTAGGAGACCCAGTAGGCAATAAAAATGCCAGCTCACGTACTGTATGGGTTTGCATAATTCTGGGGCTTACCTCTCACTTTAGCTTACAGCATTGTTAAGGTTAGTGAAATGCAAGTAGATATCAAAAGCAGGAATGCCACCATTAAATTCTGGATTGTAATAGATCATAACAGTGGCAACATGTTCGGTTAAGTTTCTGAACCTGTGAAATCTACCATTCACAGTAAAATTGCATGCATTCATTTTGCCAAAAAGATGTGCTCCAGGTTACTAGATCAACTTCTACCTGAAAAATGGTGAGGACAGGGATCCCAAGCCAAATAGAAGTCATGTCTGTACACAAGTTATGTCTGGTTTGGTTTAGCAATTCAAAAAATTAACAAGAACTACCATCTGTTTTTCCACAATACCCATGGACTCCACCCTTCCCCACTTCTACTACTTTTTTTTTTTTTTTAGTGTTTAATGTATGAAATCTGAATTATGTCAGTGATGCATGCATACTAAATCAATTCTTAGGTCAGATTTTTGGCTAAATTAACCTTTTTAATCTTTTAAAAATGTTTCAAAAAATTAATTTATAGAAGGCACAATGATTATTAAAATCATACCGGTTTCAAATGTACAATTCTATGGTTCATCATCTGTATATTGCATTGTGCTTCCCACCAAAAGCCAAGTCTATCACCATATACTTGACCCCCTTTAATCCTTTCCCTACTACTTTTTCATTTAAATTTTACATATATCTCTCTTAATTCCTTGTTTAACAATGTTCTTTTTTCAATATAGGTAGATGACTCACTTGAATCATCGGTGTTTGTTTTTTGCTATTGATTAGTCTTATTTAGCTCTATTTCTATCTCTACAAGCACAATTGACAACTAATATCTGGGTACAAAATAGAATTAGGGTTGTTAAATTTCTTTTCCAAATCTGGCTCAATGTGCTGCAGTCTGACCTGTCTAAGACGTAGAAAAATCACACTTCCTAAATGTATATTTTAGCTAAAATTAGAAAATTAAAAATGTACCCACAAAGTTAGATTCATGACTAAAAATTGTTTTTATATTTTAAATGTATTTCCTACTTTTTTTCTATGAAATTAGCGTACTATGTCTTCATTTTAAAAATCAGAATGATCTTGGACTCTTTAGCCATCATTATCTCTCAATCTTAAAAATTGCTTTATTAAAATATCTAATTAAAATTTAGGTGTTTTTAATGAATATTAAATTAATAATCACCAATTCCACAGGTGCATTTTAATAAGAGTTGGTTTGCATGCAAGCTTAAATAATTTCTAATTGCATGATCTTTTGAGTCATTTAACCCTTTAAATTATAGACTTTTGTCTGGCTGGTGTGGTTAGGTGATTGAGTGTCAATTTATGAACCAGAAGGTCACAGTTCAATTCCCATCAGGGCACATGCCTGGGTTGCAGGCTCAATCCGCAGTAGGGGGCATGTTCATCTCTCAACATTGATACTTCTATCTCTCTCTTCCTCTTCCTTTCTCTTTGAAATCAGTAAAAATCTATTTTAAAAATTATAGACTTTTATCTGTAAAATGCTCATGAAATAACTACATTAAGGTAATGTGAAGATGAAGTGAGAAAATAACAGTACAGAGCAAGAGGTCATTATATATGCTCAATTAATATTACAAAAATATACAGTTTAACCAGTTTTCTTTAGAATCAGATGAAGATCCATTCCTAAAAATTATATGTTAAAGAAAGCCCTTGCCCTAACGGGTTTGGCTCAGTGGATAGAGCGTCGGCCTGTGGACTAAAGGGTCCCGGGTTCGATTCCGGTCAAGGGCATGTACCTTGGTTTCAGGCACATCCCCTGTGGGAGGTGTGCAGGAGGCAGCTGGTTGATGTTTCTCTCTCATCGATGTTTCTAACTCTCTATCCCTCTCCCTTCCTCTCTGTAAAAAATCAATAACATATATTAAAAAAAAGAAATCCCTTGATGAGTTTACATAATCATTTTTATTGTCAAAACATTATTGAGAATGATATATCACTTTAAATTATACATAAAAGAATGTCCTTGACTTTAAAGAAGTAAGTAGACATTCTTCCAGCATTATTATAAGCCATTTCTGTTAGCAGAACTTAAAGAAATTATTCTGTTTACTCTTTACCCCGTAGCTGAGCTGCAGGTGCTGTTCATGCATCATTGCTTTGGCTACTTCAATATGGATTATCAGGATGTACTCTAAAGCTGGAAGTCTGTGTCAATTAACTACACTACCTTAAGGTCTCTATTGTTGTAGAAGTTCTGTTGGATTCATTCAGTTCCACATCATGTCTTTGCCATATCCCACATTATTCTCTTAACATTGATTCCTCTGCTTCTTGTTTCCCTAGTCAAGCTATAGCATAGCTTTTCAAATTCAAATGGCAGTAAATACTAAGGCAGAACAGAAAATATTGCAAATATAAAGACTGCTCAATGAATAGCTAACTATGTAGAGAAAGAGAGAAGGAATAGAAAGGGGGAGAGAGGAGAGATTCAGTTACTATGAAAGTAAACCTATACTTGTATAATTTTATTATACTTCTTAAAAGCAAAAGTAAAGGGAATGATAGCTTAGGATTCTAGTATTCCAAATGTCCTGGGTTAACTGGACTTTGGGAAAATAACCCTAAGTCTAGGATTGTGAGTGGTTATAAGTTTGAGTTTGCATAAATGTCTGGTTGATGCCTTATATATAATTTTTCATGATGTTTATTTTGTCTTTAGCATAACTAATTGATTCCTCTATGTTTCAAGTTTCAATATGCTTAGGTTTCACATCTATATACTAATATATATATGTGTGTGTATATATATATATATATATATATATATATATATATATATATGCCTCCAGAATTTAGATACTGAAGACCACAGCCTCAAACATGTATCTGTATTGGACAAAAAATAATTTTTAATCAAGAAATAATTAATTTTCAAGAAATCAAGCGGTTTCTACATTGGTACTGATTTATATTTCTACAAAATACCTGACCAGTACACCTCACAACTGTCAATATCAAAAAATAAGACCAACAATCTATCATAAACAAGAAGAACCTAAGGAGACATGGCTACTAAATATAATCTATCTTGTATGGGATCCTCAAACTGAAAAAGTATATTAGATAAAAATTAAGGAAATCTAAATAATGTACAGACAGTAGTTAATAAAAATGTCTCAATATCATTTCATTAATTTTGAAAAATGTACCTACCACATTAATCTAAAAAGGGAAAAACAGGTTAAAAGTATATGGGGACTGTCTCTACTATCTTCACCACTTTTCTGTAAATCTAAAACTATCTTAAATTAAAACATTTATTTTAAAAAAATATATGGGAGGAAACATTTTAATCCCATAAAACTCTTAAGAAATTGTTAGAATAATCAAAATGAAAAATGACTAAGGTCAAATCAAGACAAATGGGGAAATGTAGGGATAAAATGTCATGATTTACTGATGGGCTTGAGGTGTGCCTTCATGAGGGAAAGGGATAAATTAAGAAATACCTGAATGTTTCCAGCAAGAGTGTATGCTTCTGATATAATTTACTCTCATCAGGCAAATACGATTGATAAGAATATGATTTCAGAGAGTAAGTAGACAGTTCTGTTTTGGACACATGAATATATATGTTGTGAGTCGTGCATATAGCTACTACATATGTGATTTTTGAAAGGGAACAAAGTAATTTGAGTTGATATATAATTTTTGTGTATAAGAATATATGTTATTTAAATCATGGCATATTTTAAGAAAAGAATTGTAGAGACAGAAAAGTAGAAAATCCACAATTAATCACCAACGAAGAGAGGCATTATGAATGAGTAGAGAGGTGAAGCCAAAAAGAAAAGAATCCATCATGGCCAAGATGAAAAAAAAGGCCCAAGAGAACAGAGGGCTCCTCAGGCCATGGCGCCTTCCTACCTGGAGGATGAGGTGCTTGAACACAGCTGTGACCCACTTACCTACTGGAACCTAAAGCAGTCTGCCTGGCCAGGACTCTCAGGCATAGCCGACAGGTTTTTGGGTTGTCCCCCAAGTACTGTCCCTTCAGAAAGGCTGTTCAGCTCACCCACTGAGAACGGTAGCTTCGGCCAGTTTGGAAAAACTTATCTTTTTGATAGTGAATCTTCCATTAATACACTTTCAATATTAAAATCACAATGGAGCCACCAGGCTAAAGATGTTGTTGCTCTTTAGGCACCAGCTGTTTGTCACGGTCTGTTGGTTGGCACCAGTCGGTGCCAAGGAGGACATCAGACCAGGCATCTCAGGTCCATCTCCTGCAGTCTCACCGTAACGTTTACATGTGCCTTACTCCTAGTCCTTCAAGCCAGGAGCCGCGGCGTGTTTTTTACAAAGCCTCTAGAAATAGCCTGTCTTGTCAATTATGAAATAATGGTGTTTAGGTTTTAAACCATAACTTCAACGTTTTTTAAAAGCTGAGGGTTAGTTATTTGTTTTACTAGAAAGACAGAAGATGTAAACAGTTTTATTGTTAAATAAATGTGGAAATAGGTGGAGTAAATAAAAATAAAAGAATATCTAGAGACACTGGCATGACACAAAGGAAATAGTGTCACAGAAGGTAAGTAGGCGAAGACATTCACTTTTATTTTAGCGTTTCAGAAACCGCATTTATTATGAGTTATTTTCTGATAAAAGTAAAATGAGTTCACCATAGAAATTTAAACACAAAAAAGGACAACAAATTTAGTATAATTATGGATAATGGCATAAGGATAACAGCTATTAGTATTTTGGTAAATATCCTCACGTACTAAGTGAGCACTGCCAGAACTGTGGAACTTGGTTCTGGATTACTGTTGAGGAATCCAATGATTGCAAATGTATTTTTATCTGCATACTGGAATAAAGTGGGTCTTCACTCATTATTTTAAATAATGTTTAAATGAACTCATACATAATTAAGTCCATTTTTTTTCAGATTTCCTTAGCTTAAGCTAACATCCTTTTTGTTCTATAATTTCATCCAGACCATCACATTGCAGTTCACTGCCAGGTCTCCTTAGACTCCTTTTGCTGTGACAGTTTCTCAGACTTTACTTTTCTTTGATGATCTTGACAGTTTTGAGGATGGCTGCATTGGCAGTGATAGCACAGGCATTTCTATGTAACTCTTACCAGTTTGTCAGGGAAGTTTTAGTAGGAGGGTGGTGGAGGACTGTGAAGAGACCAGAATATGTGAAAATGTCATCTCAGTCATGTAAAAACTAGAGTATGAGTGGGAATCAGTAGAGGTAAGGAACTATTCTTCTGACAAAACCAAAGGAACAACTAAGGAATCTGATTTTAAATTGTGAATGTGAATTTATATATCAACCTGGACTCATAATCATAGGACAGAAACCAGACTCAGGATGTTTATTAATATAAGTAGAAAAGTGACATTTATAGTAGACTTCCATAGCATATTGAAACTTTCTGTATCAGGTAATGAGGGAACAAAATGAAAAGTTATTGGAGTTGAGTTTTCAGAATTTTTAAAGAGGAAAATTTCAACTACAAGGTGGTTGAGAAAATATTAGTCAAAAGTGGAATCTAGCCCTAGCTGATTTGGCTCAGTGGATAGAACATCAACCTGCAGACTGAAAGGTCCTGGGTTCAATTCCAATCAAGGACATGTACCTCCATTGCTGGCTCGATCCCCAGCCCCGGTTGGGAGTGTGTGGGAGGCAACCAATCAATGTGTCTCTCTCACATTGATGTTTCTCTCTCTCTGTGTCTCTCACCCACCCTTTCACCCTCTCTAAAAAAAAATCAATGGAATAATATTCTTGGGTAAGGGTTAACCAAAAAATAAAAGTGGAATCTAATGTCTTAGATGAAAATTAACAAGTTAATGAATATGAATGAAGATGTATGAAAGGATGAGGAATGAACCACATATATGATAGCAGAACATGGAGATAAGGAAAAATAAAAGATGGCAAACTCAGTAGTCATCTATATTGAAGAAGAGTTTTTTGTTGTTTAGTTTTATAAATAACGCTGGCTAGAAAATAGTATTAAGAAGACTGCACAAACACTAAATCTTACATCAATGCAATGTTAAAATTTGAATATGAATCTATATATTAAAGATATATAGATATATATGTGTGTGTATATATGTGTATATGTGTATATATATATATATATATATATATGTATGTGTATCTATATTAATAAAAGGGTAATATGCTAATTAGACTGGGTCAATTGTACATCTTCCAGACATCCAACTTCCTTCCAGACAAAGCCATGGTGGTAAGGGCCGAAGCGGAGGCAGCTAGGGGAGAGATCAGGCTGTCAGGGGAGGGCAGTTCTGAGCAAACTGGCCTGCAGGGGAGGGCAGTAGGGGGTGACCAGCTGGCAAGGGTGGGCAGTTAGGGGTGACTGGGCCAGCAGGAGAGGACAGATAGGGGCAATCAGACCAGCAGGGGAGCAGTTAGGCATCGATCAGGCTGGCAGGGGAGTGTTTAGGGAGTGATCAGGCTGGGAGGCAGAAGCGGTTAGGGGCAATCAAGCAGGCAGGAAGGCAGGCGAGCAGTTGGGAGCCACCATCATGAATTCCTAAATGGGCAGTCCCAGATTGGAGAGGGTGCAAGCTGGGCTGAGGGATACACTCCCCCCCTCCCATGCATGAATTTCATGCACCGGGCCTCTAGTCTATACTAATAAAAGGGTGATATGCTAATTATACCAGATAGACCTGATGTCTTTAGGATGTCCTTCTGGACAAAACCACGGTGGCAGGGGCTGAGGCAGAGGCGATTAGGGGTGATCAGGCAGGTAGGCAGGTGAGCGGTTAGGAGCCAGTGGTCCCAGATTATGAGAGGGATGTCCCGGATTGGAGAGGGTGCAGGTCGGGCTGAGGGACACTCCCCTCCCATGCACGAGTTCTGTGCACCAGGCCTCTAGTTTTTATACAAAGTGTTATGACATTTGACATATATATCTCAGAAGAATTATGGAGCAAAGTTTGCATATATCAAATAACCCTCATCATAAACTTTATAAAATTGGGGTAAAAAGTTACAAGTACTTAATACTGTTATAAAGGATTAGCTTCCTTAAGTAAACAATAATACTCTTGTGTTTCTAATGTGGAAATGTTGTTATTCTGCTAATCTTATAAAAAAATTTGTATTAAAATGAAAATGTACCAAAAGTCAAAAACTATATTGAAGAATCCTATGAAATAAAAATATGAACACCCATGAAAAATTACTAGAAAAATCAGCCATACAGCAGTGGAAAATAGTGTTTCCAGCAATGCCATATGTAATAATTGACATGTCGAAAGCATTATATAGGACTGTGTAGATGAGGTATTATGTTAAATTTGCGCTAGTGACAATTTCATGCAACTCGTGGTACTAAACTGTGGAAGTCTTCTGATCTATTCTGAAATATGGACTACAGCTTTATCCATGAAGAGATTGTATAAATCTTCGTCTTCCTTCTGTGGTATTTAGGCTGCTTGGAATTCTAGCATTTATTTGCTAAAACAAACACAAAATTTATGAGAGACACTGTAAATGAATCCCAGTCATATGGGTGAATACCTTATTTTTTGTACTTATTTCTGTTTAGCTGATTAATAAGGAAGGTTGGGTCTTTTTTTCCAAACTCTCCAGAGAAGGGAAATTTGACTTTCTTCTTTTTCCTTCTTTATTTGACATGATACAATTTTATTCTATTTTTTTCAAGGTCAAAGTTGGAAATACAAGCCCTCATATATAAAAAAGGAAACTTGTTTATTCTAAAACATAAATACCTAGGTCAATTTCAGTGCTCAGCTAAATGAATATATTCTTACCAGTCCTAAGACTTTACTCTTTGGATGAAAACAAATCTGTGTTGTGTTACTGTCTCTTCAGTAATATAACATGCAATGGGCAGCTTTTCTTCAGAGGAAGAAATTTACTGTGCAATTTATGGTTTCTAATAAAAGAAAAACTGATAATTTAGAGCCATATTCTGTGAGTATAAGGCAGAAAATGACATTTTTATATAAGGGTCAGAAGGAAATAAATTTAAAATAAATAAAAGCTTTGAATGGAACATTATCTACATATATAAAAGCTTTGAATGGAACTTCCTTACTAACAAAAGCCTAAGTAGTCGTCACGAGATGGCTGCACACACAGCGGGCACGCGCAGGTGGGTGGGGCTGGGCTTGACGCTGTGTGCACGGCATGGAGACTGCCTGGGAGTCCTGCCTACCTCACGGCTCCGCATGGCGAGGCTTGCCTGGGGGGTCCTGGCTCTGCATGGCCAGGCCTGCCCTGAGGGTCCCACCTCCACGCGGGGAGGCCTGCCTGTGTGTCCTGGGGGTTCTGCCTCCCGGCTCCACGCGGTGCGGAGGTGGGACCCCCAGCTCCAGCCTACCTCTTTGGAGCAATTCATTGAGGAGCCCGGATGGGTAGGTGGGGCCTACCTCCTTGGGGTGATTGATCATGGGGCGCCCACACTGTGACAGGCACAGGCCAGGCTGGGGGACCTCCTCCCCCTGAGTGCACGAATTTGGTGCACCGGGCCTCTAGTTATATCCTATACTAATAAAAGAGAAAAATGGTAATTGGCGTACGACCGATACCTTTTTCATTGGCTAATCAGTGAGATATGCAAATTAACTGTCAGCCAAGATGGCGGCTGGCAGCCAGGCAGCTGAGAATAGGAGGCTTGGTTGCCCCAGCGATGGAGAAAGTCAAGGATCCCCGCAGCTGCGGGGCTCTGAGCTCCTGAAGCAACAACTCCAAAAGATACAATGTTTTAATTATAGAAGCTAAAAGATGGCGGTTAATTTGCATACTCAGGCTCCAAGCAGAGCGAAGCCAAACAGCCCTGAAGCAGCAGGGCAGAGAGGCCTCAGGGCCTGGGATCAGCAGAGCCGCGAGGCCTCCTGGCCCCCAGATCAGCGGATCCGAGAGGCCTCCCGGCCCAGGTGATCAGCGGAGCCGAAAGGCCTCCCAGCCCAGGAGATCAGCAGAGTCGAGAGGCCTCCCGGCCCGGTGATCAGCGGAGTCGAGAGGCCTCCCGGCCCCGGTAATCAGCGGAGCCGAGAGGCCTCCCAGCCCAGGTGATCAGCGGAGTCGAGAGGCCTCCCGGCCCCAGTGATCAGCGGATCCGAGAGGCCTCCCAGCCCCGGTGATCAGCGGATCCGAGAGGCCTCCCGGCCCCGGTGATCAGCGGAGTTGAGAGGCCTCCCGGCCCAGGTGATCAGCGGAGTCGAGAGGCCTCCTGGCCCAGGTGATCAGCGGAGTCGAGAGGCCTCCCGGCCCCGGTGATCAGCGGAGCCGAGAGGCCTCCCAGCCCCTGTGATCAGCGGAGTCCAGAGGCCTCCCGGCCCGGTGATCAGCCAAGAGGCCTCCCAGCTCCGGTGATCAGCGGAGTCCAGAGGCCTCCCGGCCCGGTGATCAGCCGAGAGGCCTCCCGTCCCGCTCCCGGCCCCGTGATCAGCGGAGCAGAGAGGCCTCTGGGCCAGGGATCAGGGGAGCCAGGAGGCGACCTGGCCCTGGGATCAGCGGAGCAGCGAGGCTTCCCAGCACCGGGATCAGTGTGACAGGGTGCGGAGCCGCAACCCTCTGATCGGCCCTGCTCTGTGCATGACAGGAGTGGCGCTGCAACCTCCCTATGGACCCTGCCTTGAGTGTGACGGGGTGGTGCCCCAACCCCCCAATCGGCCCTACCCTGAGCATGACTGAGGGTGGCATGGCAACCTCCCAATCCGCCCTGCTCTGTGCATGACAGGAGGCGGGGCCCCAACTCCCCAATGGGCCCTGCTCTGAGCCCGACCAGGGGTTACACCTAGGATTAGGCCTGCCCTCTGCCACCCGGGAGCAGGCCTAAACCAGCAGGTCCTTATCTCCTGATGGGTCCCAGACTGTGAGAGGGCACAGGCCAGGCTGAGGGACCTCCTCTCCCAACCCCGAGTGCACAAATTTTTGTGCACCGGGCCTCTAGTCCTATCTAATAAAAGAGAAAAATGGTAATTGGCGTACGACGATACCCTTTTCATTGGCTAATCAGGGCTATATTCAAATTAACTGCCAACTATGATTGGCAGTTAACTGCCAACTAAGATTGGCAGTTAACTGCCAACAAGATGGCGGTTAATTTGCATATGTAGGCACAATGCAGGGAGGCGAAAGGGAAAGCAGGAAGAAGCCCCCTGCCACTGACAGTGATCGGAAACCCAGGGGGGAGCTATGAGCTGGGGGGGCAGGGCAAAGGCGGCCCTGGGGCCGCCTTTGCCCTGCCCCCCAGCCATGATAGGAGAATCAGGCGCCTTTGCCGCCCTGGCCAGTGATAGCAGGAAGTAGGGGTGGAGCCAGCGATGGGAGCTGGGCAAGGTCGAAGCTGGCAGTCCTGGGAGCTAGGGGTCCCTTGCCTGGGCCTAAAGCGGAGCCCACGATCGCGGGGCCACTGCAGCTGCGGGTCCCCGCTGCCCGGGCCGGACGCCTCAGCCAGAGGCGTTAGGCCTGGGCAGGGGCGGAGCCTGCAACCGCGGGGAGCTGGGGGTCCCCTGCCCAGGCCTGAAACCTCTGCCGGAGGCCTCAGGCCTGGTCAAGGGGCCGATCCGGTGATTGGTGATCGGAGGGTGATGAGGGTCAACTCCTCTGGCCGAGGCATCAGTCCTGGGCAGGGGGCTGGGGGTCCCCTGCCCAGGCCTGATGCCTGGGCCAGAGGCATCAGGCCTGGGTTGGAGGCGGAGCCAGGGATTGGGGGGATATGATGGTCCCCTTGCCCAGGCCTGAAGCCTGGTTCAGAGGCGTCAGGCTTGGGCGGGGGGTGGGGCAAGCGATCAGAGGGAGATGGGGGTCCCCAGCCCAGGCATGATTCCTGGGCCAGAGGCCTCAGGCCTGGGCGGGGGCCAGAGCCAGTGATCAGGGGGAGATGGGGGTCCCCTTTCCAAGCCTGACACCTCTGGCAGAGGCGTCAGGCCTGGGCAAGGGGCCGATCAGGCGATCGGAAGGTGATGGGGGTCTACGCCTCTGGCCGAGGCATCAGGCCTGGACAAGGGGCCAATCCTGCGATTGGAGGGTGATGGGGGTCAACGCCTGAGGGCTCCCAGTATGTGAGAGGGGGCAGGCTGGGCTGAGGGACACTCCCCTCCCCACACACACCCAGTGCACGAATTTCGTGCACCGGGCCCCTAGTATATATATAAAAGCCTAAGCAACTGGCTGACTGGCTGACCAGCTAGTAGCTATGACATGCACTGACCACCAGGGGGCAGACACTCAATGCAGGAGCTATTGAGCTGCAGTCTCTTGGCAGTAGCATTTCTGGGGTGACGCACCCAGAACCACAGAGGAGGGAACCTGATTCCAGGTTGCTTCACCTGAGAACCACCCTCTCATAATCTGAAACCCCTCAGGGGATGTTGGAGAGCCGGTTTCAGCTCAATCCCCTCAGGACAGGCTGAGGGACCCCATTGGTGCACAAATCCCCGTGCACTGAGCCTCTAGTATATATATGTTAGTTGTAGTTAGTTATGATCATGAAGTCATTTTTTATTCCCTTAATTTTCTTGCATTTTTTTAAACAGATTATTTTTATATGATTTAGAACAGTGCTGCCTAATGTATGAGTGAAAGGACTAGATAATCCTTTTGACATTGTTTCATTTATATATTTGATTCTTGTACTGCATAACTTATTCCTAAGTACCAATTGAACAGATTTACTTACATATGTAATATGATCTCAAAAGATTTGAGTTAATATTGGTATGTTCCCAAATTTAAAAGTGAAAATGTACCATATTGTTATAAAGTTTGAAGGGAATTGAAATATGTTATTCAAGAATGAATTTTCTTTGAAAAGTGTGCAATTTTCTTTAAGCAGATCATATATTTATTTACTTGTTATGTAATTCAGTAATATTTAGTGTTCTAGACAAAGCAGATCATATAATTATTTACTTGTTATGTAATTCAGTAATATTTAGTATTCTAGACATTTGTATTCTTATTTTATACCAATTCCTTCGAACAAATGTCATTAATAATTGCACTTTAAAAAATGATTACCATCATGGTCTGTAAGCTTCTATTATGTAATATCCTAAATCTCATTAATAATACACTATAACTTTTCTCCTTTCAATCACTGCTTTTATTTATAATTTTCATAAAAGCATGGCACGAGTAAGAAATAAGAAGGCATTTAAATAAAGCCTCTTGCCTTCTTATTATTTAGGCAGACTAATTTTATATGCATTTTGGTATAAGAATAATTTTAAAACCATGCAATAAAATACCATTTAGTGATAAAGATTTAAAACTATGTAAATTTGTATTTTACTCATATCCCTCGTTTTTATTTTATCATTTGTTAAAATATTGATTATTCTTCTCTCTAAACAAAAGTACATATACATTTAAGTAAAATAAAAAAGAGTCTTGGCTTCAATTCTTGGATCATTCAGTCATTTAGCTAATAAAGCAATTGCATGATCAGTAAATACAAGGAGAATACTGATGGCGCTTTATTTTGCGGTGGGAGAATAAAAGTAAATTTCTTGTTAACTTATAGTTCTGACAAACCACGGCTCCAGCTGAATATTTTAGGGAGCTGCAGTTTGGCTTGTTAGGAGTCTCTAAGGAAAAATAAGATCAATACTTGTCACAGCAGGAGATACTTTACTGTCTGTGGAATGCTATAATATAGTGCTGAGGGTGAAAAAATACGCCAACACTTCAGCTCGGCCTTATGTAATGAGCAGGCTTCTGTTAGGAAAAGTAAATCACTTTTCCTGAATATGTAATGCCCAGATCAAAAGGTTTGTGTCACTTTGTAGTTCCATTTCCATGTTTAATGTATTTTATAAATTGATATATAAAAAATGCCAATCCTTTTGATGATGAGTAGGTAGCATAATTCCTATACAATATGTTTGTTTGTTTTTTAGGTAGTTCTTGGTGGTAGGAAAAAACTCAACAACCCTAAACATTTTAATTTTCAATACAGTAATGATCTGAAGGCCTGGGATATACGATGGTCCTTTTCCCATTTCCCTTCCTTCTTTCTTTCTACCCTTCCTTCCTTGCTTTAAACATTATTTCTCCATATTCTCCATTTTTCTTTAATGGAGAATTAAAGAAATTCCTAAGTTTCCCTAGGAAGAGAGACCTAGCATAATCTTAAAGAAACTGGATCCATGCCGGGAGCCGGTCCATGCTTGCTGTTTCAAGGGACCTGGCATATATGGCATACTGTTCTTAATATGTTTGCTCACCTTCTTGGCACTATGTGTTTTAACCAAGGTCTCTGAGAAAGGTTGTTTTCCCCAGGTAGGGATTTTCCCCTGAAGTTAGGGAGGAAATAAAACCCCTCAACTAAGTGCCAGGCGGGTAATTAATCCCTTTAACTACGAACAATCATGCTTAAACTACATAATCTTTTCTCCCTGGAATGGAGATAAGAAACGCCCTAACCTTTGTAATAGAGATTGATAGGATTGAATCAACTGGTATAAATACAGTTGTAGCAAGACAGAAACACTCAGAACTCAAGAGACAGAATTCAGAATCTAGAGACAGAACACAGAATTTAGGACTCAGAACTTAGAATAGAATCAAGAAGACAGAACTCAGAACACAGAACTTATAAGACAGAACTTCAGACACAGGGCTTGGAAGACAGGACCAAGAGAGACAGAGCCTAGGCACAGAACCTACACAGAACGTTCTCTAGGGACAAAAGAACTTCGCTGGAGAGAGCATGCCGGAGGATCCTGGACAGGAACTGGCCTCGGAGCCTAGAGACAGAGCCTAGCGGGAGAACATGGCAAGGGATCCTGGACTGAACCTGACTACAGAAATTGGCAAGAGAGCCTGACTAGAACCTGGCTACTGAACCTGGCTAGAGGAACCTGGCTATGATGATCACCCGAAGGCTGCCTCCGTGTCATTCCTTCTTCGCCGACTCCGTCTACACCTTTGGGGACCCCTGGACCCGCTGGGGTTGGACCCCAGCAGATCCACAAATGTGAAGTGGTTCCAAGTGGTTTAAGAAATAGACTGTATTTCTTAAACCACTTCACCCTATGAGGAAAGCCTTTGGGGACCCCTGGACCTGCTGGGGTTGGACCCCAGCAGGAAAGAACTGTTGCCCACATGTCATAAGAGCTGTCAGCAGGCTGCTCTCAACTCTTTGGGGCTTGCCTCGCTACTGAGAGTGAATTTGGCCAAGGGTGCGTTCTTCCTGGAGTCACCCCATATCCAAAAACTGATTGTAGTAGGAGAACAAATCACCACCTATCTTGGCCCTTTATGGAAGGAGTCTGACTGACTTTACTTGCCACAGAGGTGCAGGTGGGCTGGGGCAAGTTGGCCTTATACCACACTCTGATTTCTCTTGCTGCCTTATTCGCACCTCCCCTCCTCTTCCATGTGTATTTGTCAGTAACAATGCCCTGCACACCAAAATTCTTAGTGTACGCTCCTCATTCAGATATTTGCCTATGGGTGGACAAACTGCATTTAACTTGGTCTTGAACCTAACAGGTTTCATTCCCAGCCAGCCCACCGATTTATTCAAATGCATCAATCACATCCTCTGGTAGAAATCAGGGCCCACCTCACACTTTTGTTACTACAAAATCTGCCCCCTGCAGATCCTGCTGCTTCTCCAGTCTATTCCCAAATGCAACTCCGGAGGGGCCCTGCAATGAGAAAGCAGGAGCAATGTCCTTGTCCTCCAAGCTATGAATACATAATCCTAATAAACTGCTATTGATCTCACCTGCTCAGTGTTGATACATACATAAAAGTATTCCCATTCGTCAGAAACAAAAAATGAGCCAATGAGAAGCTTACTAAATTGTACAATAATATACACTTTTAGGGGCAGAAGCTGGGATTTCAACCCTAGGGTCTGTTTCCAGAGTCCTTACTCTTGACCAGGGCACCGATAGTTAGCATAATTTCTGAGAGCTAAAAATGGGTGTTTAGTTGTCATACATTAACAAACCCATTCACTTGTGAACACTTTTAATATTGAAAAATAAAATATTACATGAGCCTTTCTTCTCAAACTAAAAATAAAGAGGTGGTAATAACTTTTCTGAGAGAAAAATAAGTAAACTGTGATTATCTCTAGAAAAATTAAAATAAAAAAGTGAGGCACTTATACTTTGCTAAAAATGAAAGAAAGAGAGAGAGAGAGAGAGAGAGAGAGAGAGAGAGAGAGAACAAAAGAGAATTGACTGTTGTTGAGCTGTGGGAATCAATATGTATGAATTTATTGAATAAGTGTTTTGAAGCAATGTTCAATGCTTGGGCAAAAGTGTGAGGAATGAAGTAGATACTGTGAGTTCAGGGCAGGGGTGAAACCCATATGTCCCGAGTTAGCACATATGCCTAGCGAAGCCTTGGTGTTTGGCATGTGGCACACAAACTGTTCTGCATCAACCCACTGGAAACTGAGGAGGCGAAATCTAAAACGTCGACAAAGGTTTTCCCAGTGGCAGAATCGCAGTAAATGTAAAGCAGTAAGGATTGGACCGTGGGTGTTTTCACCTTTTAACTATTCCAAGAAGTTAAAACAGAGGATCAAATGATGATGGAGGAGAGAGTGAGAATCCAGAAATACTCATTTTGTAAAAAGTTACATGGACTATCTCTAAGAGAAAAATCTGACAGCCACAAAATCGGAGTAGGAAATTATCTCCGTAGTTTGAGTTTCTGAAACATGGTATTCCTGTTCCCTGAAGGTTTCTGCCCCTTAAAGTCAAAGGTTTTATATTTTGCAGTAAAAGTAAATTTTAAGGCAGAATAATGTGAATACATTTTTATGGAACTACTGTAATTATGAATAGTCAAACATAGGCTACTAATGAGTTTCTCAAATCATCTATTTTGTCAAGCATTTATAGACCTAGAGATTTGAATACACAGGTGACTTAATAAAATTTAAATTCTCACTGTGGATGAATGATTGAAATCTGTGATTCTCAATTTTCTTTTAAATACTCCATGGTCATCCTCTTCAATAAAAGACTGAAGAATGCACAATGTTTATGTTATCATAGTTATATATTTAAAACATGACTTACTGCTAAAATATAGTTAAACAAGCACACATTTGCCAGTCTAGGAAAGTTCATTCAAACCTGCATTTTAACAGGTAATTTAACACTGTCAAATTAAGGTCTTCTCCAAAATTAGAAAAGAAAGTTTGAGAAAAACCAGCTTTGTGCACAATCAAAAAGGTGAATTAAAAAAGTGCTGGGTCAACAAGTCATGAGCCAATATTAAGGGATCGGGCAAAATTTTAATTACAAAACATAGACACTTCTTTGGGAGACTTCACCATACTGTTTCCAATGACCAGAGGATGCTAACATGATGGCGTAGAATGATTCAGTACATCTTTCAAATTTTGAAATCTCATTAACAAACTAAACTATGTTTGCCTGAGGAAGTTAAGAGAGTGTTACAGTAAAATTACAGAGAGCAATGATCTCTTCTACCCAGAAATACTTCCCTTAAAAAATACCCAAAGGGAATGTCAACTGGGCCATCATTTGCCATATCCAAAGACCAAGATCATAAATTATTAAATTGTTAGACACAGAGTTTGGTTTCCAATGCATTATTAGATCAAGCAGGAAAGTTCTCAGGATAGTCTAGTAGTCATCAATATTAAAAATAGATGCCACTATTTGGGCGATTTTTTGGCAGATAGTTTTTATTTATTGGTACCGTTTTGGTTTTGGACAGCTAAGCCACAATTAATTCAAAAAAAAGATAGAACTAAATTTTCAGGGATTTTTAGTATATCAAGACAATCTAGTCTATATTTCAGTAATATTTATTACTTTTGTTTTGCATATTAACTTCTGATTTTTAATCTTGCCTTAAAGTAAATATCAGCTATTTCCCCATGGTATAAGAAACTGACCATTGGGCAAGCTTGATAGCAAAAAAATTTGAGACTTCTTTGAGAAGAAACCTAAAAAAGTTGGACTGAACTTTGTGCAAACCCAATTAAACTGAACGTCTGATTAGATTTTGGAAAGTTTTAGGATTCATTACTCCAGCTTTTGAACATTTCTGATACCAAACAATAGTAGAACCATCTTGTTGGTACCATATGGGCATATTCAACTTTATTAGGTATGTGTCAGTTTCCCATTGAAGTCATAAATGATCATGCTGACAGCTGTAGTGGCATGGGAACCTTTTGGAGAAGGATGATAAAAATGTCTGTTTCGTACCCAAAAGACCCAAGGTTATTTTGGCCCAAACTCCAAGCATATATTTGTTCTCATCACATACACACACAAAAAAATTGTAATTATATGAGGTGATGAATGCATTAACTAACCTTATTGTGGTAATTATTTTGCAGTATGTATGGGTATCATATCTTCACATTATAGACTTTAAATTTACACAATGTTACATGCAAATTATATCTCAATAAATCTGAGGGTGGAGAAGACATATGTTTACTCAGATTGCTTCTAATTGTGGTAACATGAGGGATCATCAAGCTGCCTCTACTCTTCTAAAAGCAGAGCAATATTTCAAAGTGAGATATCTTAAAAAGGAGTGTTATAATTCTAATACATTTCTGTAGTCACTTAAAATGTTTTTGGTCTTATGTTTTACTTTATTTTCTATCATCATTGAAGACTTACTGTAAGTTCAAGCCTGGTTTTTATATGTTATGGAGGAAAGATATATCACATATTTATAACACATTGGCCAAGATCAGTGTTCCTTTTTCTATAGCCATTTTTATTTTATTTTATCCATTTTAAGAGATCATGTAAAGGAGTTACTCTAGTAATGGAAGAAGCAACTGGCTGGTGGAATGAATAAAACACTCTGTTATATTATAATAGACACGGAAGATACGTTTCCATGAATTCCAAAGAAATAGATGAGGATGAATAGTTCCAAATTTGTAGCGATAAAGCTAGTCAAACTAATTCTTTTAAAGTTTGAGTTTGGATCATATATTGTTAACATGTTGTTTACTATTATTATTTTATAAAAATCTTGAAAGGATAGTGCAAGTTTCACTCCATTCAGATTTAACATAGTTATTATTTTGGAAAAATATTGTGGGCTGACAAAAGCCCTTTGAATTATTTTCTGGACTTTAAGATTTCTCATTAGCATTTTAATGGGCTTAATCTATATTAATCCATAAATTTCTTACATTGATATGCTTTGTATATTTTTCTCCCATGATTTTTATTTATAAATTCAATCTTTCAATCATAAAGGAATATTTATTTGATTTCAACAAATTAAAGTCTCGTGTTGTAAATTTAAAATATGCAGATCCTGATTCTGTCATATTGTTTTTTTTAATTTTTACAACTTGGCTAAATATTATACAAACATGAGATTCACCACAGCTTATCTGAAGAGACCCCTTCTCTTAAAGCATAATTTTCAGTTCTATTTACAGTGTGGAAATATACCATATTAGTCATGCAGACCAATAGAAAGTTTACTAGTTATCTGTAAAGGCTACAAGAATGGATACAAAATGGTTAAAAACAATCTCTTTCTGGTTGGGGATGATCCCTGGCTGCACCATATGAGATCCATTTTCAGATCTAACCTCAATAAGGAAGTGATTGTCTCTGTCAGAGATAATGTGATTTAGTCCTTCTCTTGGCCACAGTGTGACAGAGAAATATCACCGCATAACACATAGACACACAGAGAACACTCAAGTTGGAAAGATAAGCTTTTCTAAGGTTAAATGAAAAAAAAAAAATAAACATCCAGTCAGCATTCAACAAAGCATACAGAAAAGCCAGCTCACGCTAAAAATGAATTTATACAAGACTTAAAGCAAACATTGAACACTTTTCTTATCAAAGGCAGAGTAGAGGGTAGATGTATGACTTTCAGAAACTTCAAATTCAGATTGCAAACATGTAACATCATTTTATATAATTGGACTTCATTTGTATCACAAGCCATCATTCTACATAATAGAAATCTTAATGTGATCACTTCCAGGTAGACACCATCAAATTCAATCATTTAAAAGTATTAAACACAGTGAATTTAAGTATGTTGTACTTTTACTCTATTTCCTACTATTTCTCAGATTGATTGCTGTTCTAGGGTAACTAATTAATTCAGCCTGAGCAGGAGTGGGTGTCTGACCAGTGGGCATATTTGCTCCTATGCTCATTTCCCTGAGGATTGCAATTCTGTGTGGCCTCTCCCATGCTGCCCACTGAGTTCTGGTCCACTTTGCTGCCTCAAATGCAACCCTTCAGGTGTGCCCTGCTCTGCTATATGTTTCCCTCTGCAGGATTCGGTGGCATTTGTGTCTGGTAACAGTAACCTGTGAAGCTTCTATTCTACAAACTCCATCGGTGAACTCAGCTGCTATATCTTATGTAACACACGAACCTCACTCCCACTCAGCCTTTGCCAGGTCTCGATTCTTCAGAGGCCAGAGACCGGCTGCCTCACAAGGCAGCTGAGCAGGAGGCACCCTCGACTCCAGAATCCACGGCATTTTTCTTTGGATTCTATCACCTTCACTCTCCCCTATGAAGTTGTCTTGTGGTAGATATAAGATCCCAGGGCATGTTGGCATTTTCGGAAGGTCACGCTTATAAAAAATGTATGCTTACATTTCATGTTATCTCCTCCTTGTTGACAGCCTGCAGGATATTATCTAAAATGGGACTGGAGATGTGGGTAGCACATAAAACAAAAGCAACTGCTCAACACTGAACTGTCATTAAATATTTCTCTGTATCTCTTAAAATCAGTTATTTTAAAAACTCAAAATGTGGTATTTCCCATCTATCATCTATCTATCTATCATCTATCTATCTATCTATCTATCTATCTATCTATCTATCTATCTATCTATCTATCTTATCTATCTATCTGAAAAATATATATTTTAGTGTAGCAGTAATTTCCTCTGAAAGAATGAGAAAGGGGAATGTAAAGGTATTAATAACAATAGCACTGACTCAATAAACTGACAGTCAGCATATAAACTAGAAAAGTATCACTGCAATAAAAGAAAGAGAGAGGGATGGAAGGAAGGAAGAAAGGAAGGCGGGGACAAAGGTATGGAGAGGGAAAAAGAGAAAAATTTGGAAAGTACTAAATATGTATAAAAACCCACAGAACCTTAAAGCGCAAAGAGTAAACCTTAGTATATACAAATTTTAAAAAAATCAATTAAGACGTTGGAGAAACGCTGAATGAAATGGAGAATGTGACAAAGCAATCTAACTGTATTACAATACATGGAACAGGTGCACAGAAGTGGGGGTAAGGGAAACAGGGAGATGCTGACCCAAATAGCTTTGCCAGTGAGAGAATTCTGTAAGACTAAACGTAAAGCAAACTGCGCATAAGTACTGTATTTGTTAATAAAGCAGTTTTCCCAAGGGTATGGGCTAACAATTCTCATGCTGCTATACACGCAGTGGAGCGGAACAATTAAGTAAATGGCTGCAGGACAGTGGCATCCAACTTTCTCAGTATTCAGAGGGAGTTGATGGATTAACAAGGTGGGGAGGCTAGATGACAATGGACTAGAGTAGGAGACATTGGTATGAACTCATATTTAGCTTAATATCGATACAGATGATTACATATAGAGAGATGTATACATATGTATAGATACATGGCGGTATAGGTTCCGTTAAATGAATTAAACGAGGACATTTGATTGAGATGGCTCCAAAGCCATGGTGGCCTAGTTAGCAACTCAAAATCGAAACCTGCAGATGCCTTAAGGTTACAAAATTGAAATTCCAAGGACAGTCACAAACAGCCAAGCAGCCTTTCAGCCGTAGCCAATCAGTAGTTGCCTTACTTGGCTTCCGCACTGTCTCTATAAAGGGCTCTCCAGAGCCCCTGCCCATGGAGCACTCCTAACCACTTCTGCTCTGCTATTGCTGGGCTGGAATCAATTTTTTGCTCCAATAAACTCTTAAAATGTTTAATATGCCTCGGTTAAATTTGTAAGAATGCATGTATTTCTCCATTCTGTCAGCTCAGAGGGCCTAGAGGCCACGACATCCCAATAGCAAGCAGCATAAGGAGCACCAGGGCTTGACTCCTAGCACTCTTCTCCAGTGCAGGTAGTCAGGGTTTTCGGAGAAATGGCTGACTTTACAACTGGAGCAGGAAATATATGAGATGAGACTACAACATGGTGGAGCCAGCTGAATGGCAAAGGAGAGAAATATTTGAACAACAAAATAAATAAACTAGGCAACTCTCCCATGCATAATAATTCGAATTACATTGCATAGATACCTTACCTTCATAGAGGTAAAACATAACTTCTCACTCTTTACATGCAGGCTGTGCAGAGGAACTTCCCTCTAAGTCCTCAGCATGGAAAGAGGGGAACAGAACTATGGAAAAAGCTGAAAAACACCAACTCAGGTGACCAGGTGGCTAAGGTTAACATCAACCGTGATATAACATTAACACATGTACCCCTGATATGATGGGATTTAAAGGTATTTTAGCTCTGTAGTCTTCCTTGTAAAGATATATATCCCGGTCTAATCATGCAAACATACACATACACTGAAATTCCAGTTGAGGAACATCCTACATAATATCTAACCAATACTCCTTACAAATGCCAAGGTCATCAAAAATAAAAAAAGTCTGAAAAATTCTCACAGTCAAGAGGACTCTAAAAAGACATGATGAATAAATATTCTGGAACAAAAAAGAGAAATTAGGTTAAAAACTAAGAAACACTGAAAAGACCATCACTTTGTGTTAATAACATGTCAAAATTATTTCATTACGGGTTGTATCAAATGCACCATAGTAATGTAAGGTGTCAGTAGGGGAAACCGAGTTGTGGTATATGGTAATTCCCGGTACCATCTTCACAAATTTTCTATAAGTTGAAATTTTTTCTAAAATAAGTTTAGCCTGGCCAGGGTGGCTCAGTGGTGGAGTGTTGACCTATGAATCAGGTGGTCATGGTTCAATTCCCAGTCAGCACACATGCCCTGGGTGCGGGCTTGATCCCCAGTGTGGAGCTTGCAAGAGGCAGCCGATCAATGATTCTTCATCATTGGTGTTTCTACCCCTCCCTCCTTCTCCCTTCCTCTTTGAAATCAATAAAAATATATTTTTTAAAAATAACAAGTTTAAAAAAAAGAAGAAATGAAGAAAATGGGGAAAAGGAACATGGAGATAGATAAGAAGAAAGAAAGTAAAGAAAATCCTGACTGATTTTAAACCAAATCAATAATTTTGCTAAGACTATAGATTTTCTAATAACACCCTGTAGTTGCTGGTGCTTTGTCACAACTTGGCCATATTATGGGTCCTATGGGGATTTCTTGTCACCTAATTATGTTGTTCATATTATTCATGGGGGTCTTTTGTCTATTTCTGTGTGACAATTTATGCTGTTTTTACTGTATTTCCAAAATGACTAGTACTCCTTTAATTACTAGTATACCTTAATCCATACTTATGTATTTTAAATAAGCATTAAGCACATTTTAATAAAATAGTTTCTAAAGCTACCATGTGATGTGATTTTACTGTATAAGTGTTTTTTATCAAAGGTCTGGACAGTTATTCTCATGACCTTAAAGATCAGATTGAGCCCTGCGGGCATGGCTCTGTGGTTGCTTATGAACCAGGAGGTTGCTGTTGGATCCCCAGTCAGGGCACATGCCTGGTTGCATGCAAAAGGCAGCCAATCAATGATTTTCTCTCATTATTGATGTTTCTGACTCTCTCTCTCTCTCTCTCTCTCTCTCTCTCTCTCTCTCTCTCCCCTTTCCTCTCCGAGATCAATAAAAATATATATATTTTAAAAAGGCCAGATTGAGCCCTAGCCAGTGTGGCTCAGTTGGTTGGAGTGTCATCACATACACTGATTCCCAGTCAGGGCACATACCCAGGGGGTGCATAGAGTAGGCAACAATGTCTCTCTCTCTCTCTTTTTCTTTTTTCTTTTTTCTCTTTCTTTTACTGTTCCTCTCTCTCACTCCCTCTCCCTTCCTCTCTCAAATCAATTACAACATATTTAAAGACAAGATTGCTTTTTATTTTCATACCATGCCTCATTTTTTGTTCATCATTAAAACTTTTTGGCAATTTGATAAAACACTATGCTATATTTTCATCACTATTACTCTGCAATGTTCTCATTCACATAGTATATTTTTAAAAGTAAAAAAAATAATTATTGTATTAAAATTAAACAGTTATGTTAATCACACTTATATAGTCTTTTGTAAACTTTACTTTTTCAATTTGATAAAATCATAATGTTAACACAACTGATGATTCCTTTGTATGGGGAGGATCTAATTAGATTTCATGTCACTCAGTAAAATGGAAAATTTCATTCAAATGTAAATCATAGCAGGATGGGAATATGAGATTTGAAAGAGCATCTGCTGAGGTTTTGGACTTCGAGTTTCACTTGATTTTTTTTTTTGTTCGTTTTTCTTTGTGTGAGTTAGAGCCTTGCTTTATTTTCTATAGACCAGCATGGCCCTTGATAGCAAAACATCTTGATAGAAAAGCATCCCATTGTGCTTTCTAGCCTACTTCACCCAAGTAAGCACATCACAAATTTTGGAACATATGCTTCAGAAAAAACAAAACACCAAAAATGCAAAAAAACTTTATATTATGAATATTTTAGCATTTATGCAAAATAAAAGTATATTTCACATATTACATTCATTAGACGGCATGTTCCTTTTACCATGACTAGTGGAATGAATAAAAGCACACTGCTGCTTAAAATCTAGCAAATCTTGTACATATATTAGAATTTTATACTCTGTGGGCTCAAGTTGATTCAGGGAATTTCAAAGCAGACACTGCTCCCATCTGCTATAAACAACAGAAACAGATTTCCAACAAATAATTTAGCCCTGGGTGTCCTCCCAACCTCCTGTGTACTACATGAACTATTGTCCAGCTCCTCTGTTATGATATAAACAGCACCACCTCAATCCACACTAGAAAACTGTTCTATCACATGGGAGAGTCAGGCCCACAAATAAATGTCATCTTGCTCAAAGCCAGCTTGTGAAATAGAAATGCTAGAACTCACACAGATAAAACGTGCACTATATTAGTGGCCCTTGATCACTTTGTGTGTAATTTTTAAGACTTTGATAAGAAATAATGTTCATAAGAAATATGATATAATTATAGAATTTAGTCTATGCCTATATCAAAGAATTATAGAAAAAACAAAAATGAAATCATTGTTTATTCAGTGTAATATGCTAAACAATTTCTGCATTGAAGTAAGGCTATGCTCTGGATAAATAAACCTTCTGTTAGGGGATTAACAGTTTTCAAACTGATTTCATTAATTTTTTCCTTAAAATGTTTTCAGAATGGAAATAGGTTACTTTTCCCCCTTAACCTCTTCAGGATAAGAATCAGGGCTATATAGGTTTTTTCTTGTTTCTCTTATATAAACAGGACATAAATCAAATGATTCACTGAGTTTGTCTTTTTATTTTTTTCCATTGGGCATGCAGCTATAATGAAACCCAGGCAGTCAGCATTACATTTCTTACAGCACAATATATTATTCCATTAGTTTTATGATTTATTTTTTAGAAATATTTATATTGATTTTCCCCAAATTGTGAACCTAATAGCCTAGATATAACTGGATGTTATTGGGCAGGTGGTTATAGACAAGCCCTTGAGTGATCAGGGGCAGAAATGTCATTGTTGACAAAGGGCCCATGATATACCTTCACCCACCATTGACCAAGGATGGCTTCATTATATGGCTATCACTTGTATCCTGAAACAATAACATGGTACCAGATGATAGGAGCCACAGCAACACCACCTTTTCAAACATCTTTGGGGGAAAAAATACTTTGTACTTTTTCATTATTGCACTATTTTTTTCTCTCTTAATAATAAGATATAGCAATGCTTTTGATTTTAATGTTAACATTTCCTTCTCAAAATCACTTATGTAACAGAATTTTTGGAAAACAGATTTTTAGTAAATTTAAACAGCACATTTAAAACCTAGAAAACTGACATATTGCACAGAATTTCTCCACCTCCCTCAATGATTCAAAAGCAGAACTAGTTTCAGTGCACTGTTATGATTTACACGATATTACATGAATGTCATGAGTAGTCATGTCCAAATAATGCAAAGACTTCAAGATGGGTTCTGATGGGTAAGCAGACGGGCCCTGTTTGGGTAGCATAACAGTAGTCAGCCTCTCAGTTAACTTTCTTTCACAAAAGTTAAATGAGATTATTTAATGTGGCGTGGAGGAAACAAATGTTTCACAGGATCATATACACTATAACATTATGCATGAAATAAGTTTTTACACTTACAAAAATAATTTAAATATGTAAACCAATGTTTCTTAGTAAATCGTATATATGAACAGTGATCATCTGGGTCCTGTATGTCATTAGCAAATCAATTGATAATTCTTCATTCATATGCTCATGCCATTAGAAATAATTTATTCATTTTGAAACCACTCAAAAATATGGAAAACTTACAGGGGTCAAAAAGATAAAATTTGTCCTTAGCAGAAGTAATGGCCCAAGTATGAGTAAATGTATGGATTTCATTGTTCTTACATTATTTACTGGATCTTCAAACTTTTTCTCTCTTGTAAGAATCATCAGAATAGTTTGCTACAGTAAGATCAACCCTGTGAATTTCTTACAACTCTGACTACTCTGTTCTGTTCATGAAACTAACATTCTCCCTAACATAATTTTCCAAGTTGATGATTTCCATGGTTACTAGAGTCTGGGGAAATAGACATTCCTATGTATTAGTTAAAGAAGGGATAGTGGTACAGTTTCGGGGGGATGTTTTGGGTTTTTTTTTTTTTAAAGCAATTTGGCATATATACTAAAATGTTTACCAAACAATCTAGTAATAGTAATTAACCTTGAAGATCTGAGCAATTTTTTAATAAGATGGATAAAGGGAATTTTCTGTTTTATGTCATATTCTCTACATAATTTTTTAAAAGAAAAATTTTAAAAGTCAGAATTCATTTATTATTCTGTCATTATTAAACATGAGTTAAATATGTCTAAAACATGTTCTCTTCACTATATTATCATTTGTGATATTAGGAAAGCCAACATTATTTTAATTAAATATAGAAAATATAATCTCTATGCACATATACATTTTGTCTGATTCATTTATATTTGCTATTATTCAAAGAGTACCTCATTATTACCTAGCAATTTATGTTTCTTATTATGGCCTTGAATATGTTCTATCTGTGTGAATGCCCAAGTGAACTTGAAAAGAATATGCTTTTGAGTAGAATATTCTATAACTAGAGGCCCATTGCACAAAGAGATTCATGCAATAGGCCTTCCCTTCCCCTGGCTGCCAGCACCAGTTTTCCTCCGGCACCCGGGACCGAGGCCTTCACTCCGGCCGGAGCCTTCAGCCTTCGTGGCTCTATCCAGCTCCAGATGGAGCCTTCAGTCTTCACTCCGCCACTTCACCCCTACGTATGCAAATTAACTGCCATCTTTGTTGGGATAATTTGCATACTCCCCTGATTGGCTGTTGAGCATAGCGGAGGGTCGGTTAATTTACATGTGTGTCTATTATTAGGTAAGAAGATATCTTTAAGGTAAAGGTAGTAGATAATGTTATCTAAGTTTTCTAGATTCTACTGATTTTCTTTACATTTAACCTATTAAAACTAAAAAAGTAGCAAAGATAAAGGAACACAATGGGTTATGAACAAGTAGGTCTTGCTAACTTCTCCCCAGTCAACCACACCTAGCTGCTATTCTTTGTAGTTATCTCTGCTGAGAGCTCCCTTTATGGAATAGGCCACTATCTGAATTCTTTGAGGCAGTTAAGGGGAAGTAAGAAAAAAAAGTTCCTGAGTATTCTGTGTCCTAAAAGTAGTCAACCTAAAATAATCGTGCCAAACAGACACATTTTGGGGTTATAAATTTTGCTCTCCTACAGTCTCTATATCAAAATTTACATGGACTGTTTCCAGATGACTCTTTGCCATGTGGAGTTGGATTAATTATTACTACTTTTATAATTAATATAGCAACATGATGCTGGGTCACTTTTACATTCTTTTTTAAAAAAAATTAAAATATGTTTTTATTAATTTTAGAGAGGAGAGGGGAGAGAGAGAGACAGAGAGATAGAAACATCAGTGACAGAGAGATATCTATTGGAGGCCTCCAGCATGCCAATTGAGTCTGCAACTGGGGCATGTGCCCTGACAAGGAACCTAACTGGTGACCTCTTGGTGCATGGGCTGATGCTCAACCCATGGAGCTACACCAGCTGGGCTCATTCTTTTTGTAAAAACCCATTTTGAAGAGATTTATAGTTTTATACTGAAAGTGAATTTATTTCCACAGATCCGAGAGTTCTGCTGCTGCTCTTGACAGTGAATATAGATGACTCTCATCTAACTTACTAAGCAAATGCAAGCTTGCATATATGTCATAGATGACATTACTGTTCAAAGATGAAAGCAGAGTAGATGGTTGGATGCTAAGTGATGAGTTGCATAATCCACTTACCAAGAAAGATATTTAAATTTGAAACACATGAAATGGCTTTTACTTCAGAAGCCATCAATTGGGTATATATTAATTCAATTTTGGGAGCCTTACTCCTGAAACTAACAGTTTTTGTTTTTGTTTTTGTTTCAAAATAGTAATCTTAACACAGCCAAAAGTGGGTTATTCAAGTTTCACAAAGAGTTCTTGAAAATTGGAGAGAAAACAAAAGACAAAACTAATTATATTTCCACACCAAGTTGTTATAAATAACCTTAGTTTTAAAATATCTAAAATGTATAATCAATGTGACAATCAATTACTCTGTTGTGCTGTAATAAGGTGCTATTTTAAGTAGCTATTAAGGTTTGTAGAATAGCTCTACTCATATTAAATTATTTTCCATTTTTGTACTAAAACAACAACATTAACACAATATGTCAATGGCGAAAAGCAAAGATTCCTTTTTCCTTCAGGTCTATGGGTTACCTGTCCAAGTTTGCTTATCTCAGCTAGACATGTGCAATTAGTTGATGGACTGACTGGTCTAGGCTGGTGTTGCTGGGGCTAAGTCTATCTGTGGTGTATTTAGACTCTGAAGCTCCAGACTAGCCAAGACTTCTCATCCTGAAATGTACAAGGGGAAAAATAAAAGATATTATCAGAGCATAAAAATATTGATGTGGCTCTAGCCATTTGGCTCAGGGGATAGAGTGTTGGCCTGCGGATTGAAGGGTCCCAGGAGCGATTCAGGTTAAGAGCAAGTACCTCGGTTGCAGGCTCGATCCTGGTCGGGTCATGTGGGAGGCAACCAATTGATGTGTCTCTCTTACTTTGACATTTCTCTCTCTCTGTCTCTCCCCTCCCTTCCACTCTCTCTAAAAATCAATGAAAAAATATCCTCAGGTGAGGATTAACAAAAAACAAAGATATATTGCTGTGTGTAGGACAGAAAATAATTGCTCAAATTTTGGATTTATTTTCATATAAAGCAAAGATGATTTATTCATGATGTTGAAGTGAGCTGTGTGAGAAAGATGAAGTTGAATCCCAAGTTTGGGCTTGACCAAGTGAGTAACTTATGGAAGAGTGGGAGAAGAGCACAGTTACTGATGAGGAGGGAATGGCATAAACAAGATTTCTATTTAACAGATTATAAGTTGAAAATGCATTATAGACATTGGGTGGAGACACCTATCAATCAGCTACTTCATTATGTGAATCAGGAAATCAAACAAGGTCAGTCTTGGAGGAATTTATTTGGGAATTATTAGAATATATATATATATATATATATATATATATATATATATATATATACATATATATACATATATATATATATATATTAGTAACTAAAAGTTTAACAAATTCAGTATTTCGTGTTAATTACTTTGGATTTGTAAAATTTAAAAAATGTATTAAAATAGTATACATAAAATTCAGGTGTCACTACACCATTATCATCACATTTTGGGAGAACAAAAAGTACTGTATACTACAGATCAGAAGATGCATAACAAATAACTATATAGCTCTATGTTAAATTAACACAAAATAACTTATCTGATTGTGTTCAATTGGATTGAATCTATGTAAACTTATTTATACAGAGTTCATGTTTATTGAAATTTTGAAACATGCATGGAATCTTAGCAAAAAGCAAGGATTGGTTTTGATGTCAGCCTAAGTGTATATGTAGCCTAGAACTAATAGAGTCATCACAAATAATCGAGTGTTCAAAATAAACATCCATAAATAACATTAAATGGGATCATCTGACTATTGAAAATAAGATCTGGGATCATATCAGCCTCCATCAGCAAAGAAACCACCTTTCTTAGAGGTTGTGTGGAATACTGGGAAAAAGAATTATGGAGTAGATGCAGGTGAATATATTTTCTAACTCTGAAAAAAAACTCTGAGTATGTTACTGGAAATACTTAGACATCAATTTATGTATGCCCATCTTATAACATTGGGTAGAACAATACTGCTAAATTTCATAGGGTTTTTTTAGGGGGTTTTTTGTTTTGTTTTGTTTGTTTTTTTGTAAAAGCAGCTCTAAATGTTAACATAAAAACACTCAGAAGGAAAAAGAATACCTAGAAAACATGAGTTTGTGTCCAGTTAGAATTAGACTGCAGCAACATCTTGGAGATAACCAGGTACACAACCATTAACTCAGTGGCACAAGGATATGCATGCCTGCCACTTGCTTGCTTTGGACCGCTTTTTGAAATTAGCCTGTATGGGACAGTTCTTCTCTTTTGTAAGAATGAGGTAAAATACGAACTACCGTAAACTAAGGGGAAAAAATTTAAAATATATTCTGCGACTATCCAAAATGATATGGCGGAACCCGGCTCACTAGATGTCTGAAGGTGACTCTATACCAGTGGTTCTCAACCTTCCTAATGCCGCGACCTTTTAATACAGTTCTTCATGTTGTGGTGACCCCCGACCATAAAATTATTTTCGTTGCTACTTCATAACTGTAATTTTGCTACTGTTATGAATCATAATGTAAATATCTGATATGCAGGATGTATTTTCATTGTTACAAATTGAACATAATTAAAACATAGTGGATTAATCACAAAACAATATGTAATTATATATGTGTTTTCCGATGGTCTTAGGTGACCCCTGTGAAAGGGTCCTTTGACCCCCAATGGGGTTGCGACCCACAGGTTGAGAACCACTGCTCTAAACCAATGAGAGCTATAATCAAGGAACCATTTCTAAATAACTGCAGCCAGAAAGACACAGTGATTATTTCCATTATATTTGTGTAAGTAAATATAATTGCCATGAGTGAGAAGTGAAAAACAGTTTGGAGGAGGAGGTGAGCTGAATTAAAGAAACGCATGGTCATATTTTGTACTGATTTATTGCCATCATGCGGATGGTCTAGGATGAATCATGATAAAACTTTCTAGGGCAGGGGTCCTCAAACTTTTTAAACAGGGGGCCAGTTCACTGTCCCTCAGACTGTTGGAGGGCCAGACTATAGTTTAAAAAAAAAAAACTATGAACAAGTTCCTATGCACACTGCACATATCTTATTTTGAAGTAAAAAAACAAAATGGGAACAAATACAATACTTGTATTTGCATATGGCCCACGGGCCGTAGTTTGAGGACCCCTGTTCTAGGGTATCCTTGAAGTCTTAGAAATTTTTCTCACTTTGACTATTGTTCATCTCCTCCATGAAAAATAAATAAATCTGAATATTCAAATAATATATTCATTAAAGCATTATAAATCCTTATATTATTATATTTATTTGAATTGGCCTTGTCTGAAAGTTGATGTTGGCAAAAATATCCTCCTTTTTTTTTTAATCCTCACTTGAGGATATTTTTTCGTTGATTTTTTTTAGAGAGAGTGGAAGAGAGAGGGAAAAACAGAGAGAAACACTGATGTGAGAGAAACGCATTGATCGGTTGCCGTCTGCATGTGCTCTGACCAGGGCTGGAGTCAGGGAGGAGCCTGCAACTGAGGTACATGTCCTTGACCTGAATTGAACCTGGGGTCCTTGAGTCCACAGGCTCTATCCACTGAGGCAAACTAGTGAGGGCAAGATAAAGTATTTTAATAAATAAAATTAAACTGTTATCTGTTGTAGAAAGAGTATTTTCAAAGGAAATGACAATAAACATGCACCCAATATTAAACATAAATGAGAGTAAATATATACATATTATATATACACATATATATGCATGAATAGTATATATACATATATAATTTTTCCATCTAATTTTTTATGTGAACTGAGAGGAATGTATCAGCTTTTGTAGGGTGGGGTTAATGATATAGATATTATTATTGGTATTTTCTGAAAAGGAAAAAAAATTGAAATATTGTAATATTTCAAGACAAGTGAGATGTTTCATTGAATAACTCACTAAAATTTTTCTTCCAAAATCACTTTATAAAAATGTTATTCTGTTGGTATAAACCAAAAATAGTTAGTACATTAATTTAAAAGTAATAGGCTGCTTGTATATTAAAAGTAATAGGCAGCTTGTATAAGTTAATTACTATCCTATATAACAAAGAGGTAATATGCAAATTAACCCTCACAAGATGGCTGCCTACGACCAGGCCGGCAGGGGGGTTAGTGAGGGACAATCAAACAACTGAACAAGCAGGATGTGTGGGGAGACCAGGCCAGCAGGGGGGTTAGTGGGGGACAACCAAATGTCTGAAAAAGCAGACTGCATGGGGCATCCTGGCCGACAGGGGGGTTAGAGAGGGATGACCAAATGACTGTAAGCAGGCTATGTGGGGCGAACAGGCCAGCAGGGGGGTTAGTAAGGAACGACCAAACAACTGAACAAGCAGGTTGCGTGAGGCAACCAGGCCAGTGGGGGCCATGAGGGGTAACCAGGCCAGCAGGAGGGCAGTTAGGGGCAACCAGGCTGGCAGGCAGGTGAACGATTAGGAGCCAGCTGTCCAGGATTGTGAGAGGGATATCCGACTGCCCAAGGATCGGGCCTAAACCAGCAGTCGGACATCCCCCAAGGGGTCCCTGTTTGGAGAGGGTGCAGGCTGGGCTGAGGGGACTTGCCCCCATGCACGAATTTTATGCACCGGGCCCCTAGTTCACTTATAAAGTGATATTTCTTAAAATAGTATTGCAGTCGTCATGCATAGATCTGCATTACTAGGATTCCTTTGCAAATTTATGACTCAAAAAAATTCTGATATCTGTCTCCTAATTCTATGAAGAGAAATTTACTGGACATGATTTAACTTAAGAAATTGTCCTGAATGTTTTCTGTTTAATGGTTTTTGTTGTTTTTTTTTGTCATAGATTAAAATCTAAAAACTTTTTTGTTATTTAATTTTGACTAAAATCTTATAACACTGAGTCATATTGAAAAGCTTTTTGCAACACATGGTCTTGTATGTCAAGCAGCTGAGACCAGTTTCTCTCCAGCAAAGACAACTGAGGTAATAGAGATTGTGTTGGTTCAGAAATACTTAACAAATGACTCTATATTTTTTTATCCAGCTACATATAAGGAACAGCACAGAGGAGGGAACCCAAGAGACTAAGTAATATCTACAGCAAGACTAAGCAAGCAATTAAGACTTTCTCACTAAGGCAGGTTAAAGTTGTTGGTTTGCACAACTAATATGGATTTATTACGGAAAGAGGAATTGCTTTTAAGATAATCAATGACAACACTTTTAGATATCCTGAAGTGTGGTTATGAGATCTATAAATATTCATTTTCCAATATTTCATTCAATTTATATTTTCAAATTAAGTAATGATATTATGTATAACCAAGTTATATGTATGCACATTACCACACATGCACACACATTCCTTCACATATACAGATATCTGTTATCTACCTGCATATCTGTTTTTTAATATTTTGTCTTTATATTGTTCCTTATCTTGGAAAAAAAGTATCAACTTACTCAGTTGTCAGAACCATCATACTTAGAGTCTCCTGAGTAGCATGCATGTTATGAGCTAAATAATGTTCCCCAAAACTGATATGTTGAAGCCCTATCCCCCAGTATCCCAGAGTGTGAATATATTTGAAGATAAGGTCTTTCATTAAAATAGTAATAGTGTAAACAAGAAAAATAAATAAATAAAACTGTGAAGGTTGCAGGGGAAAAAGTGATTATGTTCAAATGAGGCCCTTCAGGTAGGCCCTAATCCAATCTAACTGGTGTCCTTATCAGATGAAGACATTGGAACACACAAAGAGACACCAGGCTGTGCTTGCACAGACGAAAGACCATGTGGGGAGACTGCGCGTAGACAGCCATCTGTAAGCCAAGGACAGAGGCCTTGGGAGAAATCAAACCTGCCAACACCTTGGCCTTGGGCGTCTAGACTGCAAGATTATGAGAAAACAAATTTTTGTTTAATTCACCCAGTCTGGGTTATATTCACCCAGTCTGGGTCATATTTGTTATGGCAGCCCAAGCAAACCAATACAATAATTTATTCTTAGGTTTAATCAGCAAGTCAGGTTAAGAAAACCTCCTCATCTTTTTAAGCTACCCTTTCTTTTATCCATGCCACAGTCACTATCCCATTATAGTGGGATCTCACTGGACATCTGGGTCACACATGTAATATATTGGCTTTCATGCCTTCAGTCTCAACCATCATTTATGACATTGCTCCCAGAGTTTTCTTTCTCTGGTACATGTTTGCTCATTCATTCATAATTTAAATATCTCAATGATGCCTCATCTACTGTGAAAACTAAATGTCTTAGCACAACAGAAGGATTCCTCCCACTTATTATTATCTGTCTTGTGGCACATCTAGCCTTGAACTTAAGTTTCAAATATAATCAGATTATACAAATCATTTGAGACATTTATTAAAAACAGAATTCCCATGCCCCTTCTCTGGAGATTCTGCTTCATTAAGTCTGGATTGTGTCTTGGGAATCTGTATTATTAACAATTCTCCCAGATGATTCTCATTTGCAGCCAAATGTATAAGCCATCAAGTACAATATATTCTTGTAGATCTTTCCCAAGACATGTACTTTACTGAGACTTATGTTACTTTACATTTTCTATATTTAATTGGCTCTTGTTGGATTGAGGAGTAAACTATTTTCTTATTTGAAACAAAACAGAGCTTATTACAGTTACTTAGCTATATACAAGGATCCTTATTAAGGCAGTAGCAAAACTGTATTAAAATTGCTAAGCATTATAGTTGATGTGTAACTGTCCCCTTATAATTTTATTTAAAGGATTAATGTAAGTAAAGAAGATCAGTTAGCAAGAACACTATATAGAGGTAAGGGGACAAGAGAATGGGACATTCCTGGAAAGTATCTATTACAATAGCAAACTATTCTCAAGGATTCAAATAAGTGCCAAAGACAGTTAAGTGCAAGTAATGCTTTCTCCAGTTAAAATGGAAATATTACCAGAAGAAATGCATGTGTGTGTATGCCTGTGTGAACACACCTCACAGAAATTTGGAATTGAAATGTTTCTCTAAACCTAGAAAATAAAATTAGTTACATTCTAAGGAGACTTCCCCCATGTTTATAATTTTGTGAAGCTTGTTTTAAATTTATTGATGAATAATAAACTGGCATTTATCAGTGCTTGTTATTTTAGCTTAACTTTAAAAACTTCAATGAAAAGAGCATCAGTGTACGAGAAGTTTCTCTCCCAAACATTATCCTTCATTAGGAGAAACAATAAAAATGGTTGCATCTTGCCTCCTCATATTAAATCTTAAAAAGTTACTTTCACAAATGTTAGAAATGTATAAGAAAAAAAAATATATCAATTTGTAAGAAATGTCCAGGAATACAAATTTATTATACAAGAAAGTTAACTGGCATAGCCATATATATAAAAGCCTAAGTGACCATTACCACTGAACAACTGGAACGACTGGTCGACCAGTCACTATGACACACACTGACCACCAGGGTGCAGATGCTCAATGCAGGAGCTGCCCCCTGGTGGTAAGTGCGCTCCCACATCCAACCTCCTGTGGCCCCTCCCCCCTTCCCCGCTGGCCCACTTCCCACAGCCCCTCCTCCCCGGCTGCTTCCCCCCCCACCTCCCCCTGATGGCCCCAATTGCCAGCCAGGCCGAGGGACCCCACCTGTGCATGAATTCGTGCACTGGGCATCTAGTATATATATCCTCACAAGTACAGGAAATAATAAGGAAAGTATGAAATACATTTTCACTGTGGCACTTGCTGTATTGTGTTCCAATGGCTTACCAAGAGGACATGCATCAGCCGGGGCCACTGAATAAGGCATGTGGAGATGGTGATGCAGCTACCTGCTGCCTCTACTGGTCCAAGAAGTGGACTGGGACCCAATCTGCAGACCGGAATCTGGAGACTGAAGCCAGAGTCTAGAGGCTGGGTAATAGCCTCGGTGAATGTGAAGCCAATCTACAGACCAGAGAGTGAGTGATATTCTTGGTTAAGCCACTGCATTTAGGGCTCAAAATTTTGCCAGAGTTTTTATTGTGGAAATAATTCACTAATATATCTTTCTCTTCCTCTGTAGTTTTTTTTCTATCTAATGCTTAGTTTAGTTTATTTAGACTTTACTTGGTGTAATTTTTACCAATAAGGATGCAAATAAGGGTATTGGCCGGAAAGATTATTTACAAACCATGCTCCACTGTACTAGGAAAATCCTTTGGGGGAAAAAAAATCCCATGAATGTTGTGAAAATGTAAATTTCAAATGCACAGAGTTGTTTGTGTTTATATAGAAACAACAAATATATTTTAAATACATATAGAAACAGGACATTCACAAATTTTATTGAAGTCCATTTTTATATATTTTCTTGGCAAAGATAAAGTTAAATTCACATTCAACTTGTTTTCATTTAAAGTGATAAAAACAAATGAGAAGTTTTATATCTGTTTGCTGTCATTTGCATTTGTTTTGCCAGATATTAACATACGGCTAAAAAGAATACCATGATGTATAACCCTATCATTTTATTTTTTCATGAGAATGGTAGCTGTGCCAGCAATAAACAAATTCTCAAATTTTTAAGGGAAGTCTTATAAAAATGCAGCGACTCCTTATTAAGGTGTTAACCAGTAAAAAGCAGATTTACCTTTAAGTGGTTCCAGGCACTAAGATAGAATAAAACTCCACTTGAGGGCTGGACGACTCTGGTGCACATTGTGCTCTCTGTTATCACACCCATTCCTTTCTTGTAGCCCAGGAGCTTCCACGGAAAATTCATTCACCTTTAAAATGGTCTGCCTGGACCCTAGGGTTCAGAGATGAGAGAATTGGAGCTGGCGCTACCGTCATCTTTACCTTCTTGATTCATTATACACACTAGCTACGCCTGGTATTAAAGGGAGCTCAGTGAAAATAGACCCTATGTGAGGTTTGCGAATGCTATGGTTAAATAATGCTGATTTCCTTAACTAATGTAGCAGATGTTTGCATGCTACAGCAACTCATTGCATATTAAATTATACCTGATTTTCTCAGAAAAGTTTTCTTTGTTGATATGAGGGAGGTGGAATCGGCGCACCACCCCCCCCCCCCCGCCTTCCCCCATACCCCTCTTGGATTCTTATGACTAGGCTCATAATGAAATTGACACAAGACCAGATTGACCGGACAAAAAAACCCAACAATTTAATATGTTCACGAGGGAGATTGTTATGAGGCTCCAAGAAATTATCAAAGAAGGTGGCGTTTGATACTTTTTTGACAAAGAAAGAATAAATTAGTGAAGAATTGATAGGACAAAGAAATTTAGATTTGGGTAATTAGTAGGAAGAAATCTAAGCAAAGTTTGGATCTAAGCAAAGTTTGGCTTGGGTTGGTAAAAAAAAAAAAAAAAAAAAAAGTGATACCAGGACCACAATATTTGAGTCTGTCTGGGGGTAAAGCCCAAAACCTGGGGCATGTGTCCTGACCAGGAATTGAACCAGCAACCTGTTGGTACATGGGACAACGCTCAATCCCCTGAGCCATGCTGGCTGGGGTCTTCCCAGTTTTGAGTAGATACTTGTCCTGCAAACGATGAGACAATAGGAGAGTCATGTAATTCTTTGGTATCCACTTATTTCAACATTTAAAAAATTTTGTGCTACAATATAATCTCTATGATCATTGTGATCTTAAAATTACACTAAAAATTTGACACTCAAAATTATTTATAGTTTCATTTAAAATTACTAATTTGGGAGAATAATTCTATGAAGCTATTTCCAGAAGAACACATTTTTTAAATAGTGTTACTTGATTTACTATACTTAAAGCCAGAATATGTAATGCAGTTTAAATCCCAAGCATTACTAAAAATGTGCTCACAATTATTACAAATGGGCATATCTGTAATTATGCCAGTTCAATAATAGTTAACAATGTTTTCTGTTTGCAAAAGATTTTGCGAAGTGTGTACTGCATGGAGAGAAAGGCAGTGCCTTGGTGAATGAGATTCTGTTTTAGCTGATAAGATAATAAAAAAAATAATGTTCATTGACCAAATAAATGCACTATATTAATATTATCTTATCTTTCTAAATATCGCTATGATTTGGGAAATTATTTCTTTTTTATTATCTGACTATATATTGGTTAGCGTAATTTTGTTTTCTAGCAAGTTTACCTTCATCATTCAAAATACTATGCATAAAGTTCATAAATTCATTTTTTCTTGTGCTATTTGATATATTATTTTGTTTCTTGGACTGTTTCTAACGTCTAAAAAATGAATGCAACCAATCACATAAAGACAACCTTCATCAAAATGCCACATTTACAGACTGTGGTGAGTGATGATACTGGAAAAGCAAGCTAAGATCGCTCATGAATACAGAATAGTATTTTCAGACCTAATGCCTTCTACTCTTAATTTATTCCCCTATTTAATGCTAATATTGGTGTTTATGAAATTCTTTTTATTATATATACAGATATATAACCCTTCCACGATGGTGCACAATTATACTCACAACTTTCATATAACCATGTTAAGTGTATTACAAACTCAATGGACCTTTGGTATCCTACAACATTCAACAGAGTTGAAGTTTCCTTGCTTATAGGAGAGTAGCATGGCATTGTTTTCAGAAATTCTGGAATAGATGAGCAGTCTGTCTGGAAAACCAGTAATTAAGGAAAAATATAAGGGTTGTTAACAAAAAAATAAATAAAGCAAACAAACAACCACAACAACAAAACACATTTGGCTATATTAAAGAATAAAATGCATTTATTTGACCAATGGAAAGGTTGGTAACCCAGGACTCATTTTCAGGTAGCAACTTCAATTGTTCTCCAGAGGAAACAAAAGAGGCAGGATTTATAAAGTCTGGCATTGCTTTCACTGTTCTTAATTCTGTTTGCTTTATGCAAAGGAAGGATTCTGGCTAAATTAGTAGTGATTGGTCAAGCCCAATATGCAAAGGAAGGGTGCTGGTTGGTAAACTGGGTTGGCTCCTTTCAAAGTGAAAAAGGCAAATAATTTGGTTGTCATAGCAAGAAGGCAGCAGCTCAAAGGTTCAAAAGTTCGTGGACAAATGTATTGGGTGTAATGTGAGTCATGACAAATTTCTTTATTTTACTTCTCGAGACATAAATGACTTTGCTTTGGCAATTTCCATTTACAGGGTAACAATCTCTCTATGTTTTAAAACTATAGGAAGATATTTAGAGGTATAATATATGAAAAAAAAGAGGGTGTATTTTTTGGTGAGATTATAGATATACTAGAGGCCTGGTGCACGAAATTCATGCACGGGGGTGGGGGGGGGGCGTGTCCCTCAGCCTAGCCTGCACCTCTCCAATCTGGGACTCCTCCAGGATCGGGCCTAAACTGTCAGTCGGACATCCCTTTCACAATCTGGGACAGCTGGCCCCCAACCGCTTGCCTGTTTGCCTGCCTAATTGCTCCTAACTGCTTCTGCCTGCCAGCCTGATCACCCCCTAACTGCTCCCCTGCCAGCCCAATTGTTCCCAACTGCCTTTCCCTGCCAGCCGGTCACCCCTGCCTGCCCCTGCCGACCCAGTCACCCCCAACTGCCCTCCCCTGCTGATGACCCGGTCCCCCCCCAACTGCCCTCCCCTACTGGCCTGGTTGCCCACAACTGCCCTCCCCTGCTGGCCATCTCGTGGCTGTGGGCACCTCCATCTTTGAGGGCGTGGCAGTCAATTAGAATATTCCCTCCTTTTTGGCTGTGGGTGTTGCCATCTTTGAGGGTGTGGTAGTCAATTAGCATATTCCCTTCTTATTGACTGTGGGCACCGCCATCTTTGCAACAGTGTGAGGGTCAATTAGCACATTCCCTCTTTATTAGATAGGATCATTTGAAGATAGGGAAGTGATTAAATTATGTATAGGAACAATTTTCATTTTGCCCCTTTTTCCTCTATTATAGGCGTCCTCTTTTCTGGATATTCAGCTTCTCACTTTAATCATGATTTAATAATGTATTATTTGTTCATAAGTACTGCAAATTTAAAATATTTTTAAGAAATCTTACAAATATATATATATTTGTATATATATATATATGTATTATATATAGTATATATATATAATATATATATATATATATTGTAGTTAGTAAACATTTCTACAACCACATTTAGACAGTATTCATTTTTTTAAATTTATCTTTATTGTTGAAAGTATTGCAGATGTGTCCTAAATGATATTAGTTTTACTTATATATCTAATACTTAAGTAAAATTTGATAATAATTGTAGCAGGATAGTAAGAAGCTAGGAAAATGCCTGGCTCAGTGCAATGGGGAAACTGAGTCAAGAAACATAGACAAGGCCAAACAGTTTGGTCAACTTGAAGCCAGCTTGTGAAACGCAAGATTTTATCCTCCCCAACCGAGGACACTTGGGAGCAAATGGTTTATACTGTCCCCCCTAACCAGAGAATACATAGCTCAAATCACCCTGGCCTGGGAAAATAAAGAACAAAGAACCAATTAATATAATTTGTGCCAGTTAAACCCGAGGACAGATGAACTCTGAGGGACAAATAACAAAACCCTTAAAACCATTTGGATGGCATCACTTGAGGGGAGGAATGGTCGGCAGGATGGATAGCTGCTAGGCCAGGAGGAGGGGAAGGGGAAAATAGGGGAGTTTATCTCACCCACTGAACAAAGACGTCTGCTTGGGACTTACCAATGTAAAATCACCAGATGTTCTCATACATTCCTGGGAAAGCTGCAACAATGCAAAAGGGGGGCCTCCACATCTAGTCTATCCAGCAAGGGAACTTGGAAACCTATAGGGGGAGAAGTATAAAATACTTGAACCCCCACCAGGTGTGGGACACTCAGACTAGCTGAGCTGCCCACTTGTGCTTTATGCCAAGTGTATTCTTAATAAATTTGCCCGCTTTGCTTCCTTAATAAATATGCTTGGTTTGCTTCAACACTGCCTTCTGTCATTCCTCTGAATTCTTTTTTTTTTTTGATACAGGTTTTTTTAAAAAATATATATTTTTATTGATTTCAGAGAGGAAGGGAGAGGGATAGAGAGACAGAAACATCAATGATGAGAGAGAATCATTGATTGGCTGTCCTCTGTACGCCCCAACCCTGGGGATTCAGCCCACAACCTGGGCATGTGCCCTTGGCCGGAATCAAACCCGGGACCCTTCAGTCTGCAGACCAAGGTGTATCCACTGGGCCAGAGCAGCTAGGCATCCCTCTGAATTCTTTCTCCTGAGTGTGACAAGAGCCGAGGAGTGGAACATCCCCTCTGGCTCCAGAAACTCTCCTTTAACAGTAATTACTACAAACACGGTAACTTAAAGAGTTTTGAATGGAAATGCCTTCAACTTTGTTTATATTAGCCATTCAAACAGACAAAATATAAACACATTCAATCTGCCTTGGTTTTGTTTTCAAATTTTGTTTACCTACCAGCTACATTGTGAAAAGTTAGCTTTATTTCAATGTTTGTGCAAATATTTTTCAGGAGGTATTTAGCTGTTGCTATTATTTGTTTCAATGTAATTTTTATTGATTTCAGAGAGGAAGGCAGTGGAGAGACAGACAGAAACATCAATGAGAGAGAATCATTGATCCATTGTCTCCTGCACGCCCCCTCCTGGGGATCTAGCCCACAACTGGGCATATGCCCTTGGTGGGAATTGAACCAGGACCCTTCAGTTAGCAGGCTGATGCTCTATCCACTTAGTCAAATTGGCTAGGGCTATTGCTATTACTTTTGAAGATGAGAAGAATTTGCCGCTCCAAAATATGTCTCTTTCACACAAAAATTATTTTGAGTCAGTAATTTTTAGAAATGGCAGACACTGGAGAAGCTCTGTAAACCAAGTTGAAGTTTCCCTTTTGTAAGAGACATTGACATTTCTTTATATATGTTTCTCAGAGAGGAAGAGAGAGGGAGAAAAAGTTAAAAGCATCAGTGATGAAAGAGAATCATTGATCAGCTGCCTCCAGCATGTCCCGCACGGGGGATCGAGCCACAACCCAGGCACATGCCCTGACTGGGAATCTAACCATGACATCCTGGTTCGTAGGTGGGCGCTCAGCCATGCCAGCCAAGGAAGACAGTTGCATTCCTAAGGGAAATCTTCATTTGTAAAGATGTATTCCTTTTTGTACCTAGAAGAAAAGGGAGATGGGAAATCTTTAGAAAGTCTTATCAGTGTCTTATCAGTGTAGAGTTTATTGATGTATCTACATAACAACATTACCCTAGTTTCCTGTGTTTATCCTGGTAACCTCCCATAACTGTCTTCTGTCCCACACCCAATATCTAAGGTAGTCTTGACCTGGAAATGGTTTATAAGATGGTGGTTTGCTGGATTTGGGGAGTTGCCCAGTTTCCTGGATATCTCAAATGTATATAGGAGGTATGCATATTATTAAGCTTCTGTTTGTTTTTCTCTTGCTAATGTATCTTTTATTAGGGGAAGGTAGGGTTCCAGCCAAGAACCTAGAAGGGTAAGGGGAAAATTATTTTACCTTCCCTACACTTTCAATAGATAGTTTATTAGAGTTGTTATCAGAAGCATCAGCATATCATCTTAAAATTGAGAAAAGCAAAAGTAGTGCAATGGAAAATAATTGAAGAACAGCAACAATAATGACTAGACAGGATTTCCGTGAGGAGGCTTAGGTAGATTGGCAGGCCAGCCACTTGCTGATGCTATGGTTTTATTTCTTTGGACCTGAAGTTTCTTATCAGTAAAATGTAGTGGTTTTAAGCTCTTCTCTGACTATACATACATATCAAATACACAATATGCAATGTCTACTTAATTGATTAAATCTTTCAAAGGTAATATGTCTCAGAAGTAAATATTTTTGAAATGACTTTAAAATATAATTATCTTGCTGATTTTTATTCCATTTGTGTATATTTCATTATGGAGTCTCTGAACATAGTCATGTCATATTAAATTTCAAATAAGATCTTCATCTCCAATTCTATTTTCTTAGAAAGGATGTAAAAGTTCTATTTAATTAATTATGGCAACTTAATCTCAATAAGCCTTTTTATTCAGCACAAGTAGCCAAATTGTGTCTGAAGTCTTTTTTTATTTTTTTACAAATGAGCACATTTACTGTTCCTTCATTTTCCCCTGTTGTTTCTTTTCAATAAGGTTAAATGCCCCCATTCAATCACAGTTAAACAATTTATTCCTGAAATAGTCAGTATCAATCAATTATGATAAATTAAGACTGGCAAGAAATAAAACAAGGATTAATGTATGCACAAATTTGAAATAAAAGAAAGAAGCTTAAATTGAAAAGAATTAGTTACAAGCAGCAGGATAGAAAAGCTTTATAAAAAAAAAGTCATAGCAAATACACACATATACATATATACATATACATATACACACAACTATATACAGTTATTTTTTTCTTTATAATATTTTCAGTTTGCCACATTGGTATAACTTGAAATAAATAGGATGTAAGATTTCCTTCCTTTTATTTTCTATAAATATATTCACTTACTAAAACTACTTTCATTTATCTTTTGTCATCTTCTTACATAATTTAAAAATAACTTGAGAACTTAAGACTAATTTTTTGTCTTTCCCTTATGGTTTCTTTTCAACATAAATCCAATATCAAAACATATTGCATTTTTTTGACAAAAGATTCTTAATTCCACCACCACATATATTTTACAGTTAAATAAACACCATTCCCTTACTTTTCTCCAATATGAGAAAAAAAATTACTAAATGGGTAGGTCAAAATTAGTTGCATATGTTCTGTGTTTTCCTAAAAACATTTTGAGAATTATTTTACTTCTTCAAACAAACAATGCAGAAATTTAGTTCAATGATAGGAAAGTCGAGTATATAACCATAACTGATAGATTTTACACTATGAGTAATTATGACATTGATGTAAATATGGGGAAGCAGTTTCTAAAAGTTTGCAATTGGTCTTTGTCTTAAATTTTGACCATTCATTTTATGAATTCATCAGAGATAATGCTAACTTCCCATAGGTAATATGTATAATATGATTATGATACTGAATCTTTTTGCCAGAAATATGGAATAAATTTGAGTGCCTGAGGTTTTAAAGAAATTACAATAAAGTTGTAAGTACAGTAGAGATTAGCTATGATTTAGCAATGGGCTAAGAAAGACTGAGAGCTCCACCCGGCCTATGTGACTCAGTGGTTGAGCATCGACCCAGAAACCAAGAGATTGGCAGTTCAATTCCCAGTCAGGGCACTTACCAGGTTGTAGCTCAATCCCCAGTAGGGGATGTGCAGGAAGCAGCAGAGCAGTGATTCCCTCTCATCACTGATGTTTCTATCCCTACCTGCCCAAACCTCCCTCTCTGAAATCAATAAAAATATAAATCAAAAAAAGAAAGACTGAGAGGTTTTAATAAACACTATGCTAAATATGAGTCATTGGTGTGCTGTGATTACACTCATATACTTCTTATTCAATTTAGTATTAGTTAAAATGAATTTTAATATGGCAATAGTTCATATTTTAATGTTTATATTTTCAAAAGACTGGATTTTATGTATATTTTGAAATAATATTTTTTCAAAACACTGTTAGAAATATTAACACCTTTTTAAAGATGAGTGAACTGCCTCTCAGTAAGTTTGTCTTGCTCTTGATCTCACGGCTAATAATCTTTTCCTCCCTGTGCAATTTATATCACATACGATGACATAAAGTTGCATTAGATTCTATATGCCATGATTTAGGAAGGTCACAGAGAATTGGAAGGCGTTCAGAGGAGAGTGACTGGGTACTCCGGGAAGTGGGAGTACAGGTGAGTTTTAAAGTGGAGAAGAGAGGCACCTGGGCAGGGAGTTCTTAGCTTACCTGCCTCTTGGGAACAGTGCAGTTTTGCGGCTAACACTCCTTCTTCAAGCCCTTTATTGTCCTGGTTATGCATACTCTCCTAGCTAGGCCAACGTCTTTCTGAACATTTATCTTCTTTCACCTTATATCTTCCTGTTCTGCCACACATGGATAGAAACATATGGGATGATTCTAATGAGTCCTCAACCTTGGAACCCTAAGTTCCCCCAAAGACTTCTTTGTCAATGGGGCAGCCCCTCCTCCTGAGGACATTGATTTAACCTTTCCTGAAAAGTCCGTAATAGCCTCCCCTGAAAAAGCTGGCTTGCAAAGAACTGCTGATACTTTTGAGTACTTATTCCTACCACCTCTCATCATTCCTAGACCTATAAGCGGATTCAAGTCTCAGTAGGACCCATAAGGTAAAGTACAAAGTATAATGAGTGAAGAATTGCTACACACACACAGGAAGAAGTTGCAAGATTTATTAATTTATATTGACCAGACTCTGGAGAACATATAGTGGAATAGGGTCTAATGGCCTTGAATCATGATGGATGGAATATGATACTGTATCAGACCAACTTTATTGATATAAATTCAGTCATCAGAATCTGGTTCATTGAGTTAGCTTGAATGGCTGGGAGCAGCTTTAAAAACTCTATTGATCTGTTGACTGAAACTTGGGCCCAAAGGTAACTTAAATTAAATGAAGTTGAAATGTCAGTACTTCCTTGATATATCGTAGAGGAAAGAATCCACAGGTCCAGGCTGCTGTAAAAGCTGCTACTCACCTTGGTTCTATGGCCCAGCAGATCAGATTGGTGCTTGAAGTGTCTGTGGAAAATAGGAATGTTTTATGGGTACCTTGGCAGGCTCCTAATGAAGAAGCACAGAAAACGTTTAGGATTTTGGAGCAATTACATTTGAGACCCAAGTTTCAGTAGTAGAGACTGAATGCTTGAATGCATGCCAGGAAGTTACCATGTTACTGGAGCTTCCCTCATAAAATGTGTGTTGCTTGACCCACCAAACCATAAATCTGGGTACCCTCTGCAGCAAACCATCATCAAATTGAAGTGGAATATATGAGATTGGGTACCTTTGGCCTCATGAGAATTCATTATAACCAGTTGACTGAAGCAATTCAATGAGGAATGGAAAGCAATTTCAACAAATGGTACTGAGACAATTAGATACCCATGTGCAAAAATATTCATTTAGAGCCATAGCTCACACCATAACAAATAGTAACTGAAAATGGATCATGAAGATAAAAATATAAGAAAAATTAAGACAGTTATCTCTTACCTTCAATTAAATAAGGAGTTTTTAGCTACCACACCAAAAACACAATCCATAATGGAAAAAAAAATGATAAATTGGACTTGATCAAAATTAAAAACTTATTTTTTTATTTTCTTTTTTTAGAATATATTTGTATTGATTTCAGAGAAGAGGGGAGTGGGAGAGAGGGATAGAAACTTCAATGATGAGAGAGAATAATTAATTGGCTGCCTCCTGCATGCCCCACACTGGGGATGGAGCCCACAACCCAGGCATGTGCCCTCCTGGGAATCAAACTGCTCTCCTGGTTCAGAGGTCGAAGCTCAACCACTGAGCCACACTGGGTGGGCAAAGACTTGTTTTTTTCAAAAGTCACCAATAACAACATAAACAAATCCCAAACTTGGAGAAGCTATTTGCAAACTATTTGTCTTAATCCATCTGAGCTCATAAACAGAAGAGCATTGACTGATATTCTAGGGTGGCTTATAAAACACAGAAATTTACTTTTCAAAGTTCTGAAGATAGGAAGTCCAAGGTCTAAAACCAAATGGATTTGGTATCTAGGGAGGGCCTGCTTTCTGGTTCGTAGATGGTCATCTTTTCACTTTATCTTCAGGCAAGGGAGCTCTCTGAAGTCTCTTTATAAGGTCACTAATCTCTTTCCTGAGGCATCCATCCTTATGACCTAACTAGAGGCCCGGTGCACAAAAATTTGTGCACTCGGGGGGGAGGGGGGATCCCTCAGCCCGGCCTGTGCCCTCTCACAGTCTGGGACCTCTCGGGAGATAACGACCTGCTGGCTTAGGCCTGCTTCCGGGTGGCAGAGGGCAGGCCCAATCCCTAGGTGCAGTCCCTGGTCGGGCTCAGAGCAGGGCCGATTGGGGAGTTGGGGCGCCGCCCCGTCATGCACAGAGCAGGGCAGATTGGGAGGTTGTGATGCCACCCTCAGTCACGCTCAGGGTAGGGCCAATTAGGGGGTTGGGGCACCATCCCCTGTCACACTCAAGGCAGGGTCAATGGGGAGGTTGCAGCGCCACCCCCTGTCACGCACAAAGCAGGGCCAATCAGGGGGTTGGGGCACTGCCCCCATCACACACAAAGCAGGGCCCATCAGGGGGTTGGGGCGCTGCCCTCTATCATCCACAGAGCAGGGCCGATCAGGGGGTTGGGGTGCTGCCACTCTCACACTCAGGGCAGGGCCGATGGGGAGGTTATGGCTCTACCCCGTCACACACAGAGCAGGGCTCGTGGGGAGGGGGGAGGTTGGGGAGCTCCCCCCTATCAGGCACAGAGCAGGGCTTCTCAGGGGGTTGGGGCCCCGCCCCCTTTCACACACAGAGCCACAGGGCGATCAGGGGGTTTGGGCGCTGCACCCTGTCACGCTGATCCCGGTGCCGGGAGGCATATTACCCTTTTACTATATAGGGTAGAGGCCTGGTGGGTGGGTGGGGCCGGCTGGTTTGCCCTGAAGGGTGTCCTGGATCAGGGTGGGGGTCCCCACTGGGGTGCCTGGCCAGTCTGGGTGAGGGGCTGAGGGCTGTTTTCAGGCTGGGGGTGACTGAAGCTCCCAACCGCTCCTTTTTTCCTTTTTTTTTCTTCTTTTTTTATTCTGGGCCAGCTTTAGCTTGAGGCTTGGCTCCAGCTCTTAGGCCTCCACACCACTGAAAGTAGGTTTCTGGCCTTTGCTTACAATGTTGCGAATCTGCTGGCTGAAGTCCAGCGGTATTTGTTACAATGTTTCTTAAACTGCCCGCTCAGCGGCCTGCAGCCGCAGGCGGGGACGTTGGTTTCCTCCAATGATCCTCCGTCACTGAGGCAACCAAGCCTCATGTTAGTTTCAAGCTGCCTGGCTGCCGGCCGCCATCTTGGCTGACAGTTAATTTGCATATCTCGCTGATTAGCCAATGAAAAGGGTAGCGGTCGTACGCCAATTACCATGTTTCTGTTTTATTAGTGTAGATCACCTTCCAACAGCCTCACCTCTAAATACCATCACCTTAGGTATTGGGACTTAGCAGATGAATTGGGGGTGAGGGGGTGGGGGTAAACATTAAGTCTATAGCATAGGTATCCTAGGCTCCTCAGAAGATTCTATCTATAAAAGATGCCAGCAAGGTGTCAATAGGTAGAAAATATAGGAATCTTCTTCCACAATCCTGACAAAGGCTGCTTAAGAAGCAAATGAAACAATTTATTGAAAGAGCCACAACTTCCCAAATAATTTCCATTTCCGTGTGAAGGAAATCACTTTTACCCATGTAAAAGGGTATTTCTAGGACCCATATTCAACCTGAAATATAAACAAAAATGTTCATACTATTCTGGCCTTATGAAAAAGTCAAAATAGTGATTGTTTTATAAAAACGTTTACACACTAAATAAACCTTTGGCGCAATCTAAAAATATCTTAACATGAGATCAGCAAACTGATGAAATTAAATTTAATTGTCATCTCAATATATAAGATCAATTATTAGCACATATGCACATATTTTTATAATGTAGCCTTACATTATCACATGACATTCTCATACTTATGATTTACCCACTGCATAGTGAGAAAAATGAAACATAACAATGATAAAGTGAAGAGCCATCTAACTAAAAATATTGTAAGCTAATCTTTTTTCCCCCCTTCTTGGTAAACTAATCTCAAAGGTTTCAGATATTTCAATTGTGACAATTTGCTCTAATTGACCAAAAAAAGTGCTATTCCTTCTGAGATTTCTATCTTCTCAAGGTGAAAAGACTTAGTAGACATTGAACTTATTTCAGGCTCAGTGTGTGATTTAGAGGTGAGGCATTTTCACGATCACTCCTGATTGGCTTCTGTGTGGCAGAACTCAGAGGGAAATCAATGCCCAATGACTAGAAAACTCACACCAAGCTGGCAGCAGCAATCTAGTGGGCCGAGATGGGGGCAGCATGTGTTCTTTCAGACCTGTTCTTGCCAGCTGTGTGGAAGCATACTTCCCGTGGTTTGCTGTTATCCCCGAAGCCTTTTAAGAGTGTGACTATAGGACTACAATGACTTGAATCCGTCTATTTGAACTGATGTCTTAGAAACTTGTCTATCCTAAATGTGGGTCAGATTTCTTCCAGCTTTCAGAAAGGGCAAATTAACCAACAATATTGTATTCTGTTCACACCATAATGTCAATGCCTAAGGTGGCGTGGATTCTCAATACTGGTCGTATTTAAGCATTGTTCTCCTTATGAACAGAGAATCATTTTTTTTTTAATCGTAGAAGATACAATATGTTGGGACTATTGAAAGAATCTCATTTCATAATCTACTTACTTAAAATTCCAAAATATCTTCCTGGTGATTCATGCCCAACAGAGGCAGCAAAATGAAAAGGAGAAAACAGCATGCTACACTGAGAAAGTGCTATACTTTATGGCTTCACTGGCTTGATAGAGGATTGGTATATGCCCCAATGTATATATAATATGTCTGGACTATATATAGTATCATTATTTTATTCATTATTAGGGATGACTGACACTGAATTTCAGAAAGGTAATTCCAATCATGCATATTTTGTGTGCACCATAGCAATATTTCTACAAATAATTATATACAGCTATCATTATAAATGCACATTTTTCAGTGTTAAATAGAACATTGGGAAATAATTGCAAGCATAAATTGCTTTAAGAAAAATTGGCAAAAAAGGAAAACAATACACATATTTGATTACAATAATCTTCATAATCAAGTGGTTTCTAGCTTTAACATTTGAATCATGTATTTCATTTTTATGGGAAATGATTCACTAGTGATGTTCTTATATTCAATCCCCCGCCAAATGAAAGAAAAATGAAACAATAAAATAATACTACAGTTGCCCATAAAGCTAATCCATTACAGGCTTCTTTTGGGAAATCCATATTATCCATTTATCGTAAGAATGTCATAGTTCAAGATGAAATTGAAGCAAATTCTTTTTTAAAAAACAGTTTATTGTTTTACTAGAGGCTCGATACACAGATTCGTGCACCGGTGGGGTCCCTCAGCCTAGCCTGCGGGGATCAGGCTAAAACCAGCTCTCCAACATCCCCTGAGGGGTCCCTGATTTCAAGAGGGTGCAGGCCAGGCCCAGGGACCCCACTGGTGCAAGAATCCATGCACTGGGCCTGTAGTATGCATGTAAGATCTTTGGTTAATCTCTTACTGCCCTCCCTCCTCCTCCCTTCCCTCTGAGATTCATCAGTCTGTTCCATGTTTCCATGCCTGTGGTATTCTCTCCTGCATTGAGCATCTGTCCCCTGGTGGTCAGTGCACATCATAGCGACAGATTGGGTGGAGGGACACTTAGCATACTAGCCTTTTATATATATAGATCAGAGTCTCACGATTAAAAGGTACTGTGAAAGTAAGGCAATGTTGTTTGTCATTTAATATTTGAAATATGAAAATAAGCTAATGTTTAAAAATTTATTACCAATTAATAAGCAATTTACTATTATTTATTTATTTATTTATTTTTAGAGAGAGGAGAAGGGAGAGAAATAGAGAGATGGAAACATCGATGAGAGAGAAACATCAATCAGCTGCCTCCTGTATGCCCCATACTGGGGATTGAACCTGCAAGCCGGGCTTGTGCCCACATTGTGCCCTGACCAGGAATCGAAACCGGGACCTCTTGGTTTGTGGGTGGATGCTCAACCTTTGAGTGACACAGGCCAGGCTCTAGTGAGTTTTATAGAATATAAAACACAAGAAATTTTTAACGAAATTCAATATTATATGAAAAGATCACATGTAGAATGACAATTTTATATAGACTCATTTTTAATTCTATATATTTAATAAGTAAATATATATATATATTTAATATCCTATCTAATAAAGAGGGAATATGCTAATTGACCCTCATGCCATCACAAAGATGGCAGCACCCACAGCCAATAAGGAGGGATTAAGGTAATTGACTGCCCTACCCTCAAAGATGGCAGTACCCACAGCCACAAGATGGCGGTGCCCAGTCCCCTCAGCCCTGCTGAGGCACCTGCCTCCAGAGTCCCCCAGTTCCCTCAGCCCCCCAGCCATTCAGGGCCAGCCTGAGGTGCAGGCAAGCCTCAGATGGCAGCTGCCCAGCTGCCAAGGGCCAGCCTGAGACTCAGGTAACCAGGGTCGGCTGAGGCTTGCGCTGCCAGCAGTGGCAGCAGCAGAGGTGTGATGGGGCATCGCCTTCCCCTGATCGCCAGGTTGCCTCCCGCCCCTGAGGTCTCCCGGACTATGAGAGTGTACAGGCCGGGCTGAGGGACCACCCCTCCAGTACATGAATTTTCATGCACTGGGCCTCTAGTATTTAAATAAAAATATATTTAAAGTCACACACAAATATAGTTAATGAGGATGTGGGTAAGATTTGAACAAGAGTTGTAAAAAATTTGGTGAATTTCTTAACTAAAATTCTTAATTTTAGGATGCTTAAACAATTTTATGTTAAATATCATTAGCCATCTTTTATACAAATTAATTATTGTAAATGTCAAACTGACAAACTCAGAACACAATAGCTTATTAAAAGTATTATCTTTTAACTTAAATCATAAGGGTATTTAAGATCCATATGTAATGAGTTATGCCAAAAGAACTTTAAAATAGAATTACTATCAAACAGTGGTTTCACTACTCAGGATATGTATAGATATTATCACATGTTGGATTTACAAAAAAAGCTCCTCAGAGTTGTGATGTCCCCTTAAGTCTGGCAAAAAAATATTTGGTTAAATTTTCTGTCTTTCTTAGATACTGTATCTCAAATTAAGGATTCATGATAAGAAAAACCAAATGTATTTTGAAATAAGGAATTTGCAGTGTTACAAATCACTCTCTTCTGTTATGGTTTTGTTTCAATATAAAATAGTTTCAAGATTAAAATCTTGAACAAAATTTTATAGAAGTATTACTTGAACAATTGATTGCACTAGGAGGATAAATCTGAGTCAAATTTTGAGCTAAAACTGTGGAATATAATTTTTTATAACACTTAATTTTTCTACTTATTTGTAAATGTGTTTTTGCTTCACTTTTCTTTAATAAATAATTTAATGTAATGTTGGATGATACATAACATAAACTAAAATTAGTTAAAAAATAAAAATAAACAAGGCAGCATATAAATGGTTTGAAAAATAGAATAGCATTATAAAATTCATATGCAAAAGGGTTTTATCAGTACAGTTGCCAATAATAAGCTTCAAAGCAGTCTTTAGCTTTCTGGCAGCAAGACAAAATTGAGAAATCTGGTCTGTGTAATTATATACAGATTCCATAAGATTAAAGCAAATCTACTTGCTCAGGGGACATACAGCAATCCTAATAAAAAACAACAAAGGATATTCAAAGGAAATATTACATCTATTACATGCTAGCTCTAAATACATGACTGTTTTGCTTTTATAATGACAAAGAATTTGCACAAATGCATACTTCAATTGCTGTGACGATTGGGAGAAATCAGATAAATATGGCACTGTGCAATTCCTCACTTTTGTGAATGTCTGAACTATTGAACAGTAGATTTCAGATCACGTGAAAGAACTGATAAACAGAACAGCCTTGAAGAAATGCTCCCCAAATAGACTTCTCTCAGAAGGGCCTTTGATAGATAGATATTGGGCAGGAGGGAATTTGAGATTGTATTCCCTGGCAAGTAATTGAAATGAAGCAATTCTATGCTGCCAGATAAATATTGACCTATATGTAGTAACACATAGTCAACTCGAAATAGAGTTGACCTTTTCTTCTAGAAAATGTATAGTCTTGATAGGATGTGCACCTGAATGAAAGGCTATCTAACATTGGTACAGTTGGTACTTGAATGAGTGTTCATAGGCCAGGTAAGATCTCCTAAACATGACTCCTAATCCACCACGTTGTCTAGAAGGATGGGGAGCTGAAGATTTAAAACTATTTTACATATAGCATACTCGCTACATTTTTAACTAGAAATATTTTAAGTCAAGTGTAATCACATAGCTACTTCAGCCATTAATAAAATAAAATAAAAGTGTCCACAGAGCACTAAGCATTGAAAAATCTTTCTTCTTATAATGACACTTTTTTGTATGTAATGTAAAATATTGCACATATTATATCAAGAAATAGGCGCAAATCTAATTGCCACAAAGGACCATTATATGGAAATAGTTAAACATTGGCGGTAATCTTAAAAATGTCACTAGCAACTTTCAATTTATAACAATTTATTTGCTGTTCTACTCAACAATAAAGATAAAGTAACAATACTAGATGCCTGTTAAATTTATTTCTTGGGTCATTAAAATATTTCAAATGACTATAAGGTATTTATGTTTTATGTATGGCTTTAATACATGGAGACCATATATATACATATATATATGTGTGTCTCTGTGTATATACATATATGTATATACATATATGTACATATATGTATACATGCATATATGTATATATATGTATACATGCATAAATGAGTGTGTGTGTGTGTGTATATATATATATATATATATGTATGTATATATAAATAAAATCTATAATCTCCTATATAATAAAAGCCTAATATGCTAAGTATCTGGTCATCTGGTCATCCATTCAACCAATCTACACTAATAAAAGAGAAAAATGGTAATTGGCGTATGAGCTACCCTTTTCATTGGCTAATCAGGGATATATGCAAATTAACTGCCAACTAAGATTGGCAGTTAACTGCCAACTAAGATTGGCAGTTAACTGCCAAGGAGATGGCAGTTAATTTGCATATGTAGGCACAATGCAGGGAGGCGAAAGGGAAAGCAGGAAGAAGCCCCCTGCCACTGACAGTGATCAGAAGAAACCCAGTGGGGAGCTAAGAGCTGGGGGGCAGGGCAAAGGCGGCCCTGGGGCCACCTTTGCCCTGCCCCCCAGCCATGATCAGAGAATCAGGTGCCTTTTCCGCCCTGGCCAGTGATAGCAGGAAGTAGGGGTGGAGCCAGCGATGGGAGCTGGGCACGGTCGAAGCTGGCAGTCCCAGGAGCTAGGGGCCCCTTGTCTGGGCCTAAAGCGAAGCCCAGGATCGCGGGGCTGCTGCAGCTGTGGGTCCCCGCTGCCCGGGCCAGACGCCTCAGCCAGAGGCTTCCTGCAGGGGCAGGGGCGGAGCCCGCGCGATCGCGGCGCCCACCCGCTGCCACTGCAGGTCCCCGCTGCCCTGGGCCAGACGCCTAGGCCAGAGGCGTTAGGCCTGGGCAGGGGCAGAGCCTGCGATTGGAGGGTGATGGGGGTCAACGCCTGAGGGCTCCCAGTATGTGAGAGGGGGCAGGCTGGGCTGAGGGACACTCCCCCCCACACACACACACACACCCAGTGCACGAATTTCATGCACCGGGCCCCTAGTCAAAGATAATATGCTAATGATATGCTAAGGCTGCTTAACTGTTCACTATGACATGCAGTGACCACCAGGGGGCAGACAGTCAACCAGTCACTATAAGGTGCACTGACCACCAGGGGCCAGAGGATCCAACCAGTAGGTTAGCTTGCTGCTGGGGTCTGCTACTGAGTGAGATGAGCTGGACACACCCTGGAGCCCTCCTGCGGTCTCTCCCTGGCTGGCCAACCTCCTGTGTTCTTCCCCAGCCTCAATTGTGCACTGGGGGTTCCTCAACCTGACCTGCACCCTCTCACAACCTGGGACCCTTTAGGGGAGGTTGGAGAGCCAGTTTCGGCCTGATCCTGCTCAAAGCTGCCCCTGGTGGTCAGTGCGCTCCCACAGGGTGAGCGCTGTTCAGCCAGAAGCCAGGCTCATGGCTGGCAAGCGCAGTAGCTGTGGTGGAAGCCTCTCCCGCCTCCACGGCAGCATTAAGGATGTCCTACTGCCAATAACATATATACGTGATGGTATCAAATCACTTAGGGTATCATTCTTTAAAGCTGAGATTAGACAATTTTCTTCTTATACCACAAAGAATGTGTCCACTGCTCTGTCAACAGCATTTTTGATGGATTAGACTTTTTCTGTAATTTGTAACAATATGAGCAGTTTGAGTGAAAATCAATCAATATTAATAAAATGGGGGAGAGGGAAGATATCTTAAGCCTATATAATTTAGTTCAATTCAAGATATTAACTTGGGTACATCTAGAAATATTCCTTCTAGAGTTAAAAAGAATTAAACATCTTAGAAAAAAAATGAGAAATAAGCAAACCTCATCTACTAAAAGTAAACATTAAAAAAAGTTGATTTGATTTTGGTGAAAACTCTCATCACTTGTGATAGCTTCCTTCTTCCTGGAGCAGAGGAGGATGAGGGAGGGAGAATGGCAGAAAGTATTATACACAGGAGATGGCAGCCTGTATTGGTAAAAACACTCACAAAACTCTTTGGCAATAAATACTAAAGTTGAGCACATACACGTTCTAAGACCTAGCAGTTTCTCTCTCATTTAGAAATACACTCAACAAATAATATTATATATACAGGGTGTCCCCCCAAAATGCATACACATTTTAACAGCTGATAGCTCAATTTTGAAAATGGGATGCATTTTAATAAGCTCTGCCTTAATAATTATTAAAAGAGTGTGTAAACATGGATAAATTTTGGGGGATGACATATATATATGAGAGAGAGAGACTAAGAGAGAAACAAAATAATTATGTCCCTGGTATAATTATTTTTAATAAACATAAACTAGAAGCAGATAAATGCCTATCACTAGATTTATACATAAATTGTGTAGCAAAACAATTGATATCCAGCAATTAACATGAGCTGATAAAAAACTTTAACATAAAATTTTATAAAAAAGCTAGATACATGAAAGTATACACTGTATGACTCTATTTATATATAGTAAAAATGGCAAGATGTAATCTGTGCTGATAGAAATCATGTGTTATTATTGGGAGTTTGAGTAGTGTTTAGAGAAACCTGGGAGAGCTTTTGTGGTAATTCTATATAATTCTATATAATAAAAGCCTAATACGCAAATGACCAAACCGTGGAGCCCCTGGTGGAATGCCTGGTCGCTATGATATTCAGTGACTACGAGGGGGCAGACACTCACTGCAGGAGCTGCCCCCAGCCCTCAGGCCATTGGCCAGCCAAAGCGGGTGCCAGTGGGGTCCCCCAATTGCCCTACCAGTTGCCCCGAAGAGGGAGGTGACTGGCAGCAGTGTCAGGGGATGGGGCTGATGAGTGGGTGGCACCAGGTCAGCCAAGGCAGGTGCCAGTGGGCACCCCCGATCGCTCCGTCGGTTACCCCACAGATCAGCCCTGATCTCTGGCCAGGCCTAGGGGCCCCACCTGTGCACTATGTCATGCACTGGGCCTCTAGTATTCTAATAATCTTTTCTTGGTTTTATTCAAATATTTTATCTAGGTAATAGTAACAGATGTTTTCATTTTGTGAAAATTCATCAGTCTGCACATATGAGATTAATGAACTTATTAATGAATATATTGGTTCAATTAAAAGTTTACCTAACAAAAATACAATGAAGAGACACATCAAATACAACATTTCCTGCAAGTCAAAATCTTGCTATATACCACTGGAATTTTTATGTTTCTCCTTTAGGACCTAAAATAGTAGAAAATTCAACAAAAATTATAATTCAATTATACAATAATAATTTTAATCATCCCAATCTATGACATGCTCATCTACACTAATAAAAGAGAAAAATGGTAATTGGCGTACAACGCTACCCTTTTCATTGGCTAATCAGGGCTATATGCAAATTAACTGCCAACTAAGATTGGCAGTTAACTGCCAAGGAGATGGCAGTTAATTTGCATATGTAGGCACAATGCAGGGAGGCGAAAGGGAAAGCAGGAAGAAGCCCCCTGCCACTGACAGTGATCGGAAACCCAGGGGGGAGCTAAGAGCTGGGGGGCAGGGCAAAGGCAGCCCCAGGGCTGCCTTTGCCCTGCCCCCAGCCATGATCGGAGAATCAGGTGCCTTTGCCGCCCTGGCCAGTGATAGCAGGAAGTAGGGGTGGAGCCAGCGATGGGAGCTGGGCACGGTCGAAGCTGGCAGTCCCGGGAGCTAGGGGTCCCTTGCCTGGACCTAAAGCGAAGCCCACGATCGCGGGGCCGCTGCAGCTGCGGGTCTCCGCTGCCCGGGCCGGACGCCTAGGCCAGAGGCGTTAGGCCTGGGCAGGGGCGGAGCCTGCAACCGCGGGGAGCTGGGGGTCCCCTGCCCAGGCCTGACACCTCTGCTGGAGGCCTCAGGCCTGGTCAAGGGGCCGATCCGGTGATTGGTGATCAGAGGGTGATGAGGGTCAACTCCTCTGGCCGAGGCATCAGTCCTGGGAGGGGGGCTAGGGGTCCCCTGCCCAGGCCTGATGCCTGGGCCAGAGGCATCAGGCCTTGCCCAGGCCTGAAGCCTGGGTCAGAGGCGTCAGGCTTGGGCAGGGGGTGGAGCAAGTGATCATAGGGAGATGGGGGTCCCCTGCCCAGGCATGATTCCTGGGCCAGAGGCCTCAGGCCTGGGCGGGGGCCAGAGCCAGTGATCGGGGGGAGATGGGGGTCCCCGTCCAAGCCTGACACCTCTGGCGGAGGCGTCAGGCCTGGGCAAGGGGCCGATCAGGCGATCGGAGGGTGATGGGGGTCTACGCCTCTCTGGCCGAGGCATCAGGCCTGGGCAAGGGGCAGAGCCAGCAATCGGAGGTGTCTGGGGTTCCCCTGCCCAGGCCTGATGCCTGGGCCAGAGGCATCAGGCCTGGGCTGGGGGCAGAACCAGTGATGGGGGGAAATGAGGGTCCCCTGCCCCTGCGATTGGAGGGTGATGGGGGTCAACGCCTGAGGGCTCCCAGTATGTGAGAGGGGGCAGGCTGGGCTGAGGGACACTCCCCCCTGCACACACACCCAGTGCACGAATTTAGTGCACCGGGCCCCTAGTTACATAATAAAATAAAATGTTAAAATAAAAGTACAATACAATTAGGCACATAAATTGAGCGTATGGTTAAGCACAGACTATGTGTATATAAAAAGAAAGCCATTATGAGTTCATTATTCAATTTCAGCTTTAAATAAAAAAGTTAATGCCAATGAAGTGAAACAACTCATTAAATTGTCCTTTGAATTGTCAAAAATACATATTGCTTTATTTTCAACTGCAGGTGTACAAACATTCTCCTATATGAAATCAACCATCTTTAAACAAAACTAAAATTACTTTTGCTTTAATTATTGTATATGTAACCAACTTTTGTGAATCTCTATTTGTTCATGTTAACAAAAGCAGACATTTTACAGACAAGTAAATTTCTTGGAATATTTAATATATTTTGAAGAATAGAAAATTTCAATCATCCATGAAATTAAACAGTGCTTTAGGAAGAAAAAACCCCCACAAACTTTTCAATTATGCATCCTGTCTCCCATCTTAGATTCTCTGTTTAAATTTCCATGTCAAAGTAAATACTAGTAGTGTCTTACTCCCAAACTCTTTAGAAGTTTTGTTTTGTTTTGTTTTTTTGTTTTTTGTTTTTTTGTCTCATGCAAATTCCCCTTTTACTTTAATAATCTCTATGTGCAGTGCCTGTGGTTTGACTCTTCTGGTGGGACTTCTTTGCTGCACAATTCTGCTTGCTTGCTTGTTCTTACCGTATCATATGATGCAGTTGTTCAAATTATATGTTTAGCATGTGTTTAACTGTTTGTGGAAGAAAGAAAGTAGAAAAGAAGGAGGGAGGGAGGAAAGGAAGGAAAGAAGAAAGGTACAAAGATGGAAGGGAAGAGGGGATAAGGGGATCACTTTCCATCCTTGCCATAGTGGTAGAATATGGAATTCACCGAGTTTCTTGCCTCAGTCTTGCCCATGAAGTAAATGTACCATTCATCTGGCCTTTTCTGAGAGTTAATTTTCTTGCTCACATTAGTATTCTTTTTGTTTCATTTAAACATTTTTCTAATATTAATTATGAAGAAATCTTGAGATCTAAAATAAGCATAAGGTGGAAAATCTGGATAGAACTAGTCTGTGAGTTTCACTAAAAATTCTGACACGTAATAGAAAAAAAAAATGGACCAGGTCTGACCCTCCCTAGCTACTCATTACATTCCCTGCAATCTCTCCAGTAAAGATAAATGCAGACAAGTCTTTTATCCACTTTTTAACCTTGTGTCTTATGCTCCAGGATCCCACAAGAATTATCTTGTGCTGTAGAACATATGAGAAAAGTTGTAATTACAGATAACATTGCTATAGTTATATAAAGTAGTCAGATAGAATATATATCTTATAAAATTGTACATGGTCTAGTCTCAAACTCAATATATCTTTCTTTACATGGAAGAACGTGTGTGATGTATTTGCTTGTCAGAGTAAGAGATTTCTAAAAATTTATTTAAATTAGAATCTTAAATATTTAAAGTATTAATGGAATATCTGCAAATACTTCCATAATACATCTTTAAAACAAATTCTATTAAGAATTTCAAATAGATTAAATGTATATGTTATTTTCAATCCCAAATAGTCAGATTTATAAATTAAAGTAATGCTGAAATCTTCATCTGGTTTTCAGGAAGACTACTTTAAAAATAGGGTTTGCATCCCCAGGCTCAGGGGGTAGGATTTATGACCAGATATAAGACAGAATTCGAATAAGAAGTAGATTTTGTTGTATCTAAACATAAAGACTGATGAGAAAATAGAATCATAGATACAGTGCCAGTAAGAAATTTGATCTAAGTAAATTCAGATTAAGCTAGTTTGTAAGTGATATTTAATTGTTGAATAAGCAAAAGGAATAGGATATGCAAAAATTAAGAGGTGGGAAAGGACATGAATCGGAGTCCCTACCAGCCATTCATTAGGCTGAGTATAGTCTGAGAAGGGAGATTGGTGAGAGCTTGGATGAAATGGTAATGGGCAATAAATTAGAAAATTTGTATTGTGTTAAAAATAATTTCAGGGGTACTGAAATGAAATATTTTCATGCGATTGATTTTCTGAGAAATACATGAGAAGACAATCAAAATTAGGATGTGTCTAGGTATCATTTAGATAGGAAATGTATTATTTTAGAACTTTAAGGCTAATATGGGTTACTGTATTTGGTTTGCTTTGAAAATTAAAGATTGAAAGAAGCTGGATTTTTGAAGTCACTTAATTACAATAGATATAATTGTTACAATAATAATAATAACTGCTGTGTTGACAGTTAATATAGAGAGAAAATATAATTTTTGTTTTCTATAAGGTTCAGGGACACATGTTTTTTAAAGGTCCTGTAAATTGATTAAATTAAATTTTATGAGATACATTTTGTGGAAGTATTTTTTTTTTAAATCCTCACAGTAGGAGGATTTTTTTTTAATTGATTTCATAGAGAGAGAAAGGGAGAGAGAGAGAGAGAAACATCAATTGGTTGCCTCCCCTACTCACACCAACCAGGGATTGAACTTGCAACCTAGGTATGTGCCCTGACCAGGAATTGAACCCGCAGTCTCTTGGTGTATGGGACAATGCTCCAACGGAAGTATTTTTTTTTAATTGTAGAGCACTGTTTCCATTAAGCTGTCAATTTTTACTTTTTATAATTATTGTTAGGGCTTAATGAACTAAATATGTCTCTGATGCACTACTATATGAACATTGCTGTAATGGAATAATACAATCAGAGGGGGGATCTCTACCATAATGCAAATACAGTATATGGTATAATGTTCCACCACTTAGTGTTTCCAGGCTGAAAGCACCTATAAACCCACACTGTTTATTTCATTCATATAATTATTCTACAATTACAAATTTGATTATGTAACTAAAATTTGGTGATGACAATAGATTAATTTCCAAAAAATTATTTGATGCAAATGGAATTTTCTTTTTTAATTCTCACCCCAAAATATTTTTCCCATTAATTTTTTTTCAAAGAGAGTGCAAGGGAGAGGGGGGTGGGGAAGGAAGGGGGGGGAGAGAGAAAAAAACCCATGTGAGATAGACACATCCATTGGTTGCTTCTGCACCCACCCCCACTAGGCCAGGTCTGAGCCAGCAACTGAGGTACGAGGTATGTGCCCTTGACCCTTGATAGGAAATCAAACCTGTAAAGCAACCCTTCAGTCCGCAGGCTGACACTCCAATGAGCAACCGTCAAGGCTGCAAATGGGAATTTAATGGCGGTATCGCAATAATTCAGTGAAATGCCTATCGGTTTTAGTAATAAGATGTGTTAATGTGGGGCTCGTTATTAAGAGGATGTTAATTGTTTTAAAATAATTATGATTGTATTTATTTAATTTTATAAAAGCAATATAACTTCTAAAGAAGTGGATGCTAGCTCTGGCCCAGTAGCTCAGTTGGTTAGAGCACTGTTGGATACATCAGGGTTTCCGGTTTGGTACCCAGTCAGGGCACATACAAGAATCAACCAATGAATCCATCAATAAGTGGAACAACAAATCTCTCACTATCTCAAAAAAATTAATAAAGAATAAAATTTTTAAATAAAGAAGTGAATGATAATTATTCATTTTTTAGAAAATTCTAAAGAATTATACAAATTTTTTCCTAAAATTTATTTTTAATAATTGTTGACATATTATATATTAGTTTCAAGTCTGCAACATAGCAATTCAACATTTACATACCTTACAAAGTGATCACCACAATAAGTCTAGTAACCATCTGTCACCATATATAGTTATGATGATGTTACTCACTCTATTACCTATGTTGTACAGTTTATTCATGACTTACTTTACTAGTATAACTCCAAGTGTGTACTTCTTTATAATCCCCTTCTCCCACTCTCTAACCTCCTACTCCCCCTTCATCTGGCAACCATCAGTTTGTTCTCTCTATCTATGAGTGTGTTTCTATTTCATTTTGTTTGTCCATTTTGTTTTTAAGACCACAAGTCTGAGTGTATACCATGGTCCCTCTTCATTGGTAGTTCTTGAATTCCAAATTTTATTTCCTGCTACAATGAGACTGTTCAAGATCTGCATTAATTTTTGACTTTGTGTTCTATTTTCTGTTTGGTTTATTTGTCTTTTGTCCTGCACAGCATAAGACCTGAAAAATGCTTTGAGTGGAAAAGCAGCAAGGGATGCTGGGCTCATATTTCTGCCAGTATCTTTTCTTTCGCCTTGGATTATCCCATTGGCTGTCATCAGAGAACTGAAGTCCAATTTTTCTCTTCCTGTGCCCATGAGATACAGATGGCTCTGAACTGCTGCGTGCTTCTCAGCTGCTGAGCCTCACACACTATGAATGAGCCAAGACAACAAGGGGAAAGTGATCATCTAATCTCTCTTCCCTTCTCCCTCAGACCAGATCCTAAACTTGCTTCCATGATTGCTCATCCTTGAATTTAAACAGCTATTTCATGCATTGTATCCAGTTTGTAGAAGCAATTTTGAGTGTTGCTTTGATATAAATTACTCTGCCATACTATAAGGAGAATAGCAATGTGAATATACTTAATACTACTGCACTGTGCATATAAAATAATTAAAATGGTAATGTTATTACCACAATAAAAATAAAAAGCAGAAATTCATAAAATAGGAAGTATAGAATAAATTATAAAAATAAAAGCTAACAGAAACAGGAACAAAGATATTTAGAGGAAATCTAAAGAAGAAAATAATCCATAAAATTTATAGATGTCATGGTGGATGTGTTCTTATAATTTACAATGACCACATCTGTTGTTTAATCTTCTTTCTCATATCTGATTTCTATAAAGTACATTAGAGAATCTCAAAAGTACTAGGAGATTGAAAAACAAGCAAACAAACAAACAAAACACTGCACACCTATTATAATGGCTTCTATTAAAAAGACAATCAAGAGCCTGGCATGTGTGCTCAGTGGTTGAGCACCGACCTGTGGACCAGGAGGTCACAGGTTCAATTTCTGGTCAAGGTACATGCCCAGGTTATGGGCTCAATCCCTAGTAGGAGGTGTGTGGAAGCAGCTTATCAATGATTCTTATCAGTTATGTTTCTATCTCTCTTTCCCTCTCCCTTCCTCTATGAAATCAATCAACACTAATAAAAGAGAAAAATGGTAATTGGCGTACGAGCTACCCTTTTCATTGGCTAATCAGGGCTATATGCAAATTAACTGCCAACTAAGATTGGCAGTTAACTGCCAACTAAGATTGGCAGTTAACTGCCAACAAGATGGCGGTTAATTTGCATATGTAGGCACAATACAGGGAGGCGAAAGGGAAAGCAGGAAGAAGCCCCCTGCCACTGACAGTGATCGGAAACCCAGGGGGGAGCTAAGAGCTGGGGGGCAGGGCAAAGGCGGCCCTGGGGCCGCCTTTGCCCTGCCCCCCAGCCATGATCGGAGAATCAGGTGCCTTTTCCGCCCTGGCCAGTGATAGCAGGAAGTAGGGGTGGAGCCAGCGATGGGAGCTGGGCACGGTCGAAGCTGGCAGTCCCGGGAGCTAGGGGTCCCTTGCCTGGGCCTAAAGAGAAACCCACGATCACGGGGCCTCTGCAGCTGTGGGTCCCCGCTGCCCGGGCCGGACGCCTAGGCCAGAGGCGTCAGGCCTGGGCAAGGGGCCGATCCTGCGATTGGAGGGTGATGGGGGTCAACGCCTGAGGGCTCCCAGTATGTGAGAGGGGGCAGGCTGGGCTGAGGGACACTCCCCCCACACACACACCCAGTGCACGAATTTCGTGCACTGGGCCCCTAGTATACTAATAAAAGGGTAATATGCAAATTATCCAGGATGCCCTCATGCAATGACCGAACAGTAGGCTGCTTTGGGATGCGTGGGGAAACCAGGCTGGCAGGGGGGGCAGTGAGAGGTGACCAAACAACCGAACAGCAGACTGCATGGGGCAACCAGGTCAGCAGGGGGTGCAGTGAGGGGTGACCAAACGACTGAACAGCAGGTTGCATGGGGCAACCAGGCTGGCAGGGAGGTACAGTTGGGGGAGACCAGGCTGGTGGGGGGACAGTGAGAGGCGACCAGGCTGGCAGGGGGCAGTAGGGGTGACCAAACCTGCAAGGGGGCAGTTAGGGGCAATCAGGCCAGCAGGGGGGTCAATTTTGGGTGATCAGACTGGCAGGGGGGTGGTTAGGGGTGATCAGGCCAGCAGGCAGAGGCTGTTAGAGGTGATCAGACAGGCAGACAGGTGAGCGGTTAGGGGTGATCAGGGCAGCAGGCAGAGGCTGTTAGGGGTGATCAGGCAGGCAGACAGGTGAGCGGTTAGGAGCCAGCAGTCCTGGATTGTGAGAGGGATGTCCGAATGATGGGTTAGGCAGCAGTCAGACATCCTCTGAGGGGTCCCATATTGGAGAGGGTACAGGCTGGGTTGAAGGGACCCCCCCCATGCATGAATTTCATGCATCGGGCCTCTAGCATTTATATATATATATATCAACAACAACAACAACAAAACAAACAATAAGCATTGGAGAGAATATGGAGAAATTAGAACCCTAGTTCACTGCTGTTGGCTATGTAAAATTGTACAACTTATAAATAAATCTGTATAGGTGTTCTCCTCAAAATGAAAAACGGAATCAACATACAATCCAGATCTTCTGTGTATGTACCCAAAAGAACCAAAGCAAAGTCTTGAAGAGCTATTTGTACACTCAGATTCATAACAGCATTATTCACAACAGCCCAAAGCACCTACCGATAAATGGATAAAAACTGTGATAAATAAAATGTATAAATTTGTATATTTATAATGGATAATTACTCAAGCTTAAAAATGCCTCTGGCCAGTTTGGCTCAGTGGATAGAACATCGACCTGTGGACTCAAGGGTCCTGGGTTCGACTCTGGCCAAGGGCATGTACCTTGGTTGCGGGCACATACCCAGTAGGGAGTGTGCAGGAGGCAGCTGATCAATGTTTCTCTCTCATCGATGTTTCTAACTCTCTATCCCTCTCCCTTCCTCTCTTTGAAAAATCAATAAAATATACATTTTAAAAAAAGAAGGACATTCTTATTCATGATAACACATGGATGAAATTTGAAGAATATTACATAAATGAAATAAAGTAATCACAAAAGAAAAAATTCTATGTGGTTCCACTGATATGAGATACCTAGAGTTAGCCACATATATAGAAACAGAAAGTTAGAATCTTGCTTGCCAGTAGTTGGGAGGAGGGGAAAATGGGGAGCTATTGTTTTATGTGTATGAGTTCTAAGATGGATGGTGGTAATAGTTGCACAACAATGCAAAAATACTTAATAGTATTGAATAGTATATTGTATGTGTATTTCACCATAATTAAAAATAACATGGTCCTTTTGCAAAGAGATTGTTTCCATCCATCCACCCATACATCTGCATATTTGCATTGAGAGCAGTCTAGTAAAATGTCATTTAATGTTATAATTTATATGAAGACAGTACTATGAGTTTATATATTATTTCCACATTTTTTGTTTCGTTGTGTTTGTTGTGTTTATTTTTTTCTTTTTTGTTATACTTTGTTATTTTGTTTGATACCTTTCTGATAAGCATATGTAATTTAAAAATAAACTATACAAACGTGCGAAAAATCAAGTAAGTTATCTCCACTGGTAACATAGAAAATAGACCAATAGCCATGCATGAAAATAGAAGAATGCACAAGAAGACAGTAACAATAACATATAGTTAATTGTTGCTTTTTTGTTGTTCATCTGATCATCACTTCTAAACCTATAATGTGCTTTAGTCTCTCCTCCCAAGATAATTGAAAATAAAAAATGCCAAATTTCTGAAGCCTTAATGTAGGAGCAAAATATAGTTTCAATCTATGTACTTAAACACATTAAATTCGATTAAATGCTTTGTATACTTTCATCGTAATCATAAAATATCCTGTTTTATTATTTTTCCATTTTTTATGAACCAGGGGTGGGAGTGAGAGTATTTATTGATTCTTTCCTAGTCTAAATGGTTTTTAACCATCCTAGTAGAGAAAAAAAATAAAAGTCACTATGAACTTCAATCCCAATCCTTTGTCTTCAAATCTGAAATATTCTTCTTTATCATTAAGACTCACTATCATGTTGCTCTTTCAAATTTGTCAAAATATATTTGATTCATCTAAAAACATCTATTTAACTCTAACCAAAATTACTTTTAAACTATGCTTCAGACATCATGCTAATTTAATTACTCTTTTTTGTCTAAGCCACAATTTAGCTCTCTCCCATCTTCCATTCTTCTGTTCCAATCTTGAATACCATGGTCAAGGCAAATTTAAATAAAGCCGTTTCTGTCTATTATGAAAATCCCTTCCATCTTTATATCTATTCATGTGATTATATAATTTTTTCCAGGCTAGTATTTAATACAGAGTTTGGAAATTATCTTTTATTTACCATTTTGTTCTTAATTTTGGTTCTAGGAATAAATTTCAAACTAATTGAGAGGAAAGGTTGTGAAGTATTTTTCTTCATTTTTTCCTAATAAATAGCACAGTTTTTGACACACAAGAGGCATTTATTACTTTATTGATTCATTTAAAAATACTTCTTTTAAAAGCAAATAATTGCCTGTAATTTACCTTTGGTGTAAATTAATTCTATCGACCTCTAGAGCCAAACTGAAGTAAGTTTTTATGATTAAAATACTTGCTTCAATTTAAGTCTTGAAGGTATTACTAAATGGAAAGAAATATAATCTTTTATTACAGGCAATATTTTGATTTTAAATGACAGATATTAAATGCTATTAAAAGCAACTATATTTTGATACGTTTATTAAGGATAGGAAAGTAAGGGAACATTATCCTTTAATACCACTCAACAATATTTATTTCATATCTACCATGTGCTGGGAAATCTATTAGATGCTAGAGATACCAAGTAGAACAAGTACCTGGTATCTCAGCTCAACATCTATAAAGGTTAGTATAAAGCAGAGGCATCTGCAGGCAATCGCGATGATAACACCATTGCAATGACAACGTGATTAGCACTATCTTGTTCTTAGTACATGATATGGAGTAGAGGGTGCTTTCCAGAGGAGTTTATGATCTAAGTGAATAGCATTAAATGTCCAAGTAAAGAGGGGAGATGCAAAGTGAAGGAAGAACACTTTTTAAGACCGACACTAAGTATTACATGACAGTAGGATAAATCGGTTGGGAATAAAGTGAAGAGCTGGGAAGAGATCAGGCTATCCTGTAAAAAATACATGCAAAATATATCTACCACTACTGCAGACTATAACACACATTATCACTTCCCTGGTCTACTGAAATAGCTTCCTCCCTAGCCTCCTGACTTCCGCAATATCTTTACACAGCAGAAGGTATGAACTTTGATATATATCTACTAGAGGCCCGATGCATGAAATTCGTGCAAGAGTAGGCCTTCATAGCCGCGGCTGCCTTGGTCCTCCCTCGCAGCCTTGGTGGCTGCAACCCCGGATGGATGTCCAGTCTAATTAGCATATTATGCTTTTATTATTATTATAGATATAAATAGTTATATTCTTAAAGCTATCCACTACTTACATTTTTATCAGTATGAAAGGTAATTTGGACCTGGTCTCCTTCGTAAGTAAGCTTTATCTCTTTCTACTATTCTACTTATTGTATTTCAACCACAGTAATCTTTCAATTTCTCAAAATCAACAAGGTCTTTTTTATGTAAGAGACTTTAAATTTACTTTTCCTGTATCCTAAATCCTCTCCTTAATCCTCATCTTTTAGCTGACACCTATTCATCCTTTAATTCTCAGCTTCAATATTTTATTTTCAACAAGGTCTTGCTTGGAGACCCAGTATAATTTATCTTATTTTGTTCAGCACCATGTGATAAGCACATAGGATTACGATGGCATATAGTAAGTGTTCAATAAATATTTGCTGAAATGAATAACTGGAGGAAAGCTGAATAATAGAAAAATAAGAAATGGAGAGTTGTGAGCTTACCTGGCCACCTTACTTAATTGATTGGAGGATGTTAGTTTGAAAACAGAAAAAAAGGAATTAAGAGACAGAGTAATCCCATTGAGTAAGGGAGAAAAGCTGGTGAAGCCTAGAAAAATGGAGGCTGGCAGGAAAATACATGACTTGAGCAGGTATTATAGACATGTAATCAATGGCACCTTTAAACTGATAGGATATGTTTAGTGAGGCATGGAAGATATCTAATTTTCTGCCATAGGAAACGAGGCAGAAAATTGAGAGTTGTGCTATTCTTTTTTGAGAACATAAGCACACACAAACACAAAACCAACTACAGTTTAATAGAAAGATGTGAAAAGCCCAATTTTAGGTACTTTTGAACATATACTGTAAGTGAAAATGTCAAGATGACAGCAATATATAAAGATACACAATAGAGCATTGGAGATGTAGTGATGTCAGTCATCTTCTGATAACCGGAAGCATGCTATTGTATGAGCTCACTTGAAGAGAGTATTGGGCAGATAGAAAGTCAGATTCTTAAGATATTTAAATGTAATAAATAAAAATAATAATAAAAAGAGAAAGTAGACCAGAAGAACTAAGAACATTTGTTATCATGAAATGCTAAAGCTAAGACTTCTTGTAGTGTGAGAACATGGTCCATAGACTAAAATAATGCAGTAAAAATGTTTAGAGTTTACTGAATTCTTCACAAAGATAATTGGCAAAAGAGTTTTATTCATTTGAGGGGCAGTGACTAAAATTCAGAGTTTAAGGCTGAATAGAACTAGGGAACAACAGGACGAAGACAATTTTTTCAAAGTCTACCTATAAAAGGAAGAGGAAAAAAACTATGAATAGTTGAGAGAGGGGGTTTTATGTACAAAGTATATTGTGAAGATGAAGAGATGTGTAATGTCATTATATTTAAGTGGGAAATATCTAATTAAGAAGAATAGAAGAACATTGGTGATCCAAAAAGGGGCATCCCATTCCCGAGAAGGCAGATATGTTTGAGACTCATGATCCAGATGAATGGATTAAGTTTAGGAATTAAGAGAAATAGTGGGGATTCAGGAAAATGTATGTTATCTCTTTTGTTTTCTTTGAGAAGTGCAAGTTAATGTCACTTTTTCAGACTGAGACAAAGTTGGGCTCATCAAATGAAACAGAAGACTAAAGCTTTGACACGATATGATAGAACTCTAGCTGAGTGAAATGACATTATTTTTATTTGTAATGTCTTTACTAATTTCTACTTTATATTTCTATCAACTTGACAAGGTTTTAAATGCTTCTATTGTGTAAATGTACATAAAATAAGATAATTGAATATTATAGAACAAAAGTGATAATAATATTACAGATGTCTAATTCTTTACTCTGTATGCATTTTAAAAATCTGATGGGATTATCTAACAAATAATTTCTCAGATGAGAAGCGTGCTGTCGTAGGTGGGGGAAGGTCATATTCAGATGACTGGTTTTGAGGGACCAGATTTTTGAATTGGGATGAACAAACACTTTCAGATGAAACTGACCAGCCCTACATCTCCCCTATACAACTACTTTTTAAATATAAAAGCATGCATTGAAATTGTTGATTTAAATAGCTCTAAATTATATTAACAACACTGCTATACTTTTAACTGCCTTAGAAGATAATTTAGTATGTTCAGTTTTGAAACTACAAAAAATTTAAAAAAACATTTTGGGCATTATAATGCTGCTTAGAGATATCTTATTTCTTGCTATGTCAAGGTAGTCAGAAGCCTATTATTGCTAGAGATCTATTCTTAGCTAAATGGGTAAGAGAGCAATTATTGCCTTCAAAGAAAGTGGTTTCTTTTGTAGAAAACTAAGATAGGCAAATAAAACCCAAATTATTACATTTCAGCTTACGATTACAATACCTATGGCAAGTAGCTCTAATGAAAAAAAAAAAAAAACATCGAAATAGATTGTATTAGTTTTCCTATTGTGTTTCTATATCAACCTCTAGAGAAAGCATTATTATTAATGGTAGCTATTGCACTTGAAACTTTATTGCCTTTTCAATAAAATATAATCCAGAAGTCTTGAACTTTATAAAAATAGACTGAAAACAGATGTAATAATAGCAAAGGCATCCCTGCTTTTCTATCCAAAAAGAAATTTACAGGAGTTCCTGCCTATGTTAAATCCCCCTGATGCTCTTAGCAAATAATATTTTTTTCTTTTCTTTTCTATACTACTAAATGGTACTCTTGTTTTGCCATTTGATAAGTACTTGTGAACTAGCCTTTGGCTCTAACAGAACAGGACCAATTTTTTGAAATATTCTTAGGAGGGGGAGTCTCTATATAAACCTTCAGTGGCTTGTATATATTTTCATGATTATTTGAAAATATACACTTCTGGTTTTTTCAATTGTTTAATTATGCTTAAATGATACTGAAATGCAGAGTAAACATTTTATTCAACAATTATATGATTAGTAACATGCAGCTTAAATAAATATATTTCAGCTACCTGAATCAAGATTTTTATAAAATGGGTGATTTCTCATTTTTTTTTAGACTAACTTTTCTATGGTAAAAATCAGTTAAGGTCTCCTTGGGTTTTGAATTCTGTATCTTTGGAATTTAGAGAAAAAAAATGTGGAAGATGTTGAAATTATTCTTTAAGAAATGTTTAAGATTTATATCTAAAAATAATATAATTATAGATAATATATGCTAAAATTCACTTATGTTTGCACTTTTCCATAAAAATCAACAATAGAATCATTAAGCCATGTGGCTAAGCAGACAGTTTCTATTTTAGCCCATGATAAATTAAATTATTTTTTTCATGTGAACTTGACCAACTATTTTTATTCCCCAGGCCATTCTTGACTTCACTGTATTGCAATCAGAAATAGGCATGCCCTTGAGTCAGGATCTATATTATTGTTTCAGAGTATCCTAAATCATTACTCAAAAGTAGACCAGGAAAATTTGATCAATGGCTCTGAAAAATGCCCCCTGCTGTTTGCTTACTCATTTCACATCTTTTCTTGTTTCTAGGATGAGTGTATTTCTTTAAGTCTATTTTTCTCTCCCATTATGTGCCCTAAAACAAGAGAACAGAGGAAGATATTCTCAACATCTTTGACTGGGAAATAATCTTTTATTGATTAGAGCTGAAGATTTAAAGGTTTCCTCAGATAGAAGTGGGGATATAATGACACTTTAGGGTAAAAAACAGTGAGTTTTATTCTTCACAGTAGCAGCTAACGAAACACCTTCTGTTTGATGAAAAAGAACCATGGATCTGGAATAGTGGTTAGGAGGAAATTCTTACATGTGTGTAGAAGAGATGATTAAAATGATAAGAAACAGCCTTTAAAAAAATCACAATACTGTTTTACTGATCCTTTGCATATCCTCCAATATTTACAATATTTCAGGAATGTAGAACAAGATTTATAATTAAACTTATAAAATTAACAGTTACAAAAATTAGGACAATAGAAAATAAGGTAAAGATCCAAAATGATTCATTCAGTTAAGGAAGGGAGGAAGAGAGGTAAATAGCTTTTATATTCTCTTGTGGCTGCTTGGCCTGAACAGGATAGTAATTACACATAGACATTGTGAATATTAGTAGCATTTCCTGTGTAAAATACGTATTTTATAGGTTTGGTACATAAAAGTCATTCGGTTTACTAGTTTACTAGATTCAAGTCCTTCTACCCATATTTTTATATAATCAGTTTATAGAGTATTTAAAATATGTTTGCTAGAACACAATTTCTTAAATTTTTATTTTACTCATTGCATAAGACTTATAAATCAAGGATCTACTATTTCTATGCTATTGACTATGCACTGAGTCTAAAGTTGTGAATGTATATGTATATGTATATGTATATGTATATGTATATGTACACCTATATCTACCTATAGATTCCCTGGCCTCACAGAGCTTTCAGTCTAACAGGAGTAAAAGAGAAAAATAATAATACTGGCAATAGAAAATATTCTACATTCTACAGCTACATAAGGAAATAACTGAGATTAAATGTGAAGGAATATTTATGCATCTACAAAAATTTAGATAAAATTTATAAACTGGGGAACTAATAGTATTTAAAATTTGATCAAATTGTTAACATTTAAACATTGATATCGGAGACAAAATTCTGTATATCTGGCCTGTTTTGAAAAGCTGGAAGATGTGACAATACTGGGAAACCGCCATTTACACTGGCCCACTGGGTCTGAGAGGGGCCACCCCTTCTGGACAAGGCAAGCATCAGCCTGGATCCGTACATTCCACTATCCCATGTTTACATATTGACCCTGAGAATGAGTGTTGACAATTGCATTTGTACTTATAAAAGTAAACACTACACAAAGAAAGAAAACAACAACAAAAATTGAACACTTCCTTTTCTTGAATACAATGCAGTTGTAGGTAGGTGTGATTCTCCTGGGGCAAGCTTTTTGGAGGAAATGACATATAAGCTTAAAGCTGAAGAATGAACAAAGAAATAAGAAGGGATGATTCTGCTGTTAGGCATTTATTCTCTTGGGTAATAAATATTCATAGTATCTAATATGTGGTGGGCACTGTGGTCCATTGGTTTAGAATTATACCTAGTCCCTGCTCTAATGGAGCTCACAGTTGACTAAGGAGAAAGTATGTGACAAGATCCGGAATTTAGCAGTGCATGAAACACAGAGTATGAGTATGTTCACTATGGTCAAAGGTAGAGCCTGACAGTGAGAATGTTGATACAGTTCTTTGAGTAGAGAGATGGCCTGTATTGAAGGTCTTCTGACCCATGTTAAGAAAATCAGATTTTATTCCAAAAAAATACAAATGAGAAGGTATTGCACAATTTGAGGGCACTACTCTGAAAAAGTGTGTGTGTGTGTGTGTGTGTGTGTGTGTGTGTGTGTGTGTCTATGTGTTACACTTGATAAATACTTCTGAGTCTGGGCTGGAGAATGAATGAGAGAGGTAGAGCATGCAGGCATGTAGTTTGGTTAACTTAACATGTTAGTAAAGTAAGTGAGAGAGGATGGTGGGGGTGGTGAGGAATGAACTGAATAAAGAGTCACATGGTCCTTAAATAAGCATAAATGAAGAGGCATTCACCCCATCTTTCTCAGTGTCCCGCTTCCTCAGTGCCTAATATATTTCCTGGTACATAAGAAACATCAGAAATTTTTTTTATAGGATAGATTTCCCGTGAATGCGTTTCTGCTTTATTTTATTTTATTTTTTTTAGAAATATTTTTTTTTATTGCTTAAAGTATTACAAAGGGTATTACATATGTGTCCTTTTTTTTCCCCCGCCCTTGACAGTCCCCTAGCCTCCCCTACCCCCCAGTGTCTTATGTCCATTGGTTATGCTTATATGCATGCATACAAGTCCTTCGGTTGATCTCTTACCCGCCTCCCTCCTGCCCTCCAACCCTCCCCGGCCTTCCCCCTGCAGTTTGACAATCTGTTTGAGGCAGAAATTTTGTTGTATATTATTTTGTTACAAATTGTATGATTTGTTATAAGTAGTGCCTGGAACATAAAAAAACCCTTACTAAGTGTTACAAATAGGCTAGTGAGGAAAGGTATTGTAATGGCAATGGATGGACAAGAGCTGTGAAATCAAACTGTTTTTGAATTCAACTTTTAGACTGTATTGTTTCATTTAAGGATCCACTTTTCATAAGCTCTGTGACCCGGAGGCTAGCTATATAACTTTATTGTGTCTCAGTTTCTTCATATGTGGAGCTTATGTTAGTTGGTGCAAAGATTCAATTAATACATGCAAAGGACTTTGAACAAATATAAAGAGAGAAAAAGTTCTGGGTCTATCCTAATCAGCACAATGGACAGTGGTGCTTCTCTGGCCATTTTTCTGCAATAATACTTTGATCCTAGGGAATGCAACAGTGTTCAGCAACATCAGAGAAATGTTAGATGCCAAAAAAGAGCTGGGTGTGAAAATAGTAAAGGCATGGTAGGATATGCATACATGAAGAGGCATTCACCCCATCTTTCCAAGAACAAAATGTACAGTTCTAAGCCTATTAGAAGCAAACAAACAAAAGGATGGTTAAAGCCATCAGCTAAACTGTAGTTTCTCATAACACACAATGTTCACAATATCACTGAAATGTATCGAGGCTAGAACGTAGGATTCCCTTAAATAAGGCACAATTACAAAGAAGTACAAAGAATAAGAAGACAATGTTAACCCTAAGACATATTTAACCAGTAGGCTAAAATGCAACTCATTTTATTTATAATTAATCATTGGCCTAAATAGATGCTACCTTATATAATAATGAGTAAAATTTATCAAGAAGGAGAAAACTAGACAATGTGGTGGGAAAGAAATCTTCAGAAAAATTGAAAAGAAACAATCGTAAAATATGTTATGAAAATATTTTTTAGTGTAAAATATTAGTGTTTTGAATCAAAATGGCTTTCCTAAAATGAGATATCAGGGACCGCCCCTTCTGAATCAAAGGCTTGCATGGAGTCAGCTTATTTCCAACATGGTATTAGGGAGCAAGAATGAGGAATACAGAAGTAGAAAAGGGAAATAAAACAAAAATTAAAAAACAAATTCATGCCGAAACCGGTTTCGCTCAGTGGATAGAGCGTCGGCCTACGGACTGAGGGGTCCCAGGTTCGATTCCGGTCAAGGGCATGTACCTGGGTTGCGGGCACATCCCCAGTGGGGGAGGTGCAGGAGGCAGCTGATCAATGTTTCTCTCCCATCGATGTTTCTAACTCTCTATCTCTCTCCCTTCCTCTTTGTAAAAAAAAAATCAATAAAATATATTAAAAAAAAAAGACAAATTCAAGAACTGGTGGTGGAGGATGGTTTATGAAATTTGTCTCTTATCTGACACATGATGTTTAATCCTGGATACATTCTATGGAACCCTTTGGGGTTAAATCTCAGGACTGTGGACAGGGGTGCAGCTATTAAAGGGGATACATTTTCTCGTGTGTGTGATGACTAAGAGGTATTTAGAAATTGGGTGTCGAGGTGTTCCATACTAACACAGGCACAACAGTAAGGAAACAACAGTATAGAAAGTAGTTTACAGAAAATTGCAAAGTAGTAATATTGCTTTGAAAATATGAAAAAGTATTTTAATATGTCATTTAATTAATTTCTACCCTGTAGGAGGTCCAGGGGAAAACTTAATTAATTATGAATCCTCCCTAAGGAATTCTAATTAATTAGAATTTCACTTAATAGATATATTCTTCAAATGGGAATGAAAGTACCCCCTTATTTTTGATAAAGCTGGATAGAAGGACTTGTTTCCAATATAAGGATAAAAGTTGTGATTAAAAAATAAAACTATGTAATGAGTTAAAATAATCCCCATTCTCACCTCCACCTTTTATACTGATGTACAGTTAGAGAAAGAGCCCCTTTGATGGATGGATAAGTGAAGGGCCTCATGGTGGGAGTAAGGAAGGAGACAGGCAGTGGAGAATTCCTGCCTCAGGGACCTTAAGTATTAGGAAAGGAAAGAAAAGGCAAGGTTTGTATCTTTCCCAGATACTCACCACAAACTTAGCATATAGTATCAGGGCTGTACAATTTCAATGTGGTACTTCATCTTTGCCTGAAATATCTACCTTGCATAATTGTTTCAAATGGGCCATCTGAGGGGCTTGAACTGGGAAAGGGCTCAAGGGACCAAATTTGCCGCTGACAGTTTGGAGAAGAGCAATTGAATTTGCAGAGTCACCTGAAGAAAAGGAAATATTAGAGTTTCATAGTTCCTAGAATAAAGAGTTTAAATTTTATCATTCATCTTGTTTATTTAATGAAAAATATAGCAAACACTTGACTGCTTACAGGAACATTTAATAAGGGACAGAAATATTTAATCCTCACACCAGCTCTATAAGCTAGCTTTTCATAGTCACCTTTTACTTGATTGGAAATCAAAAGTTTGAAGAAGCTAAGTACTTTGTCCGAAGTCTTTAGAGTAATTAAGATTGATGGAGCTTTTATTATAACCCAAGTTTAATAATCATGATTTTCATCATGGTAAAATATCATTTCTGAGATTGCAATCACATTTAAATATTTTGAAAGCATTCTCACAATACATTATTAAAAATAAGATAAGATTTTTTACTTATTCAATTTCATACTAAAAATCTAAAAGATATAGCATCATGATTTCTCAAGGTCTTGAACTTGGTGCAGCAGAACATCCCATAAAACTAAATTGCTTAAATTATTAGCATTTCTGAGAATAATTTAATTAATATATGATACTTGAAATATAGCATTATTATGTTTTTCACCTACTGTCAGGAGCTACAGAGGTGCATATGAATTTGTATTATACTACTATTAGTTTCTCCAAATTACTAGTACTCTGTTATGCTCATGAGATAAGCACAGAGTATTAGAATGAACATTTTTTTAAAAAACGCATTAAATGTATACATAAGATCTGTGATATTCACTGCATGCAAATTATACTGCAATATTTTTAATAAAGGAATAAAAAAAAGAAAATATTCAGAGAGACTTGAGAGTCACGTCATCCTATTATATGCACAGACCACACATTGATTTGTCTTTGAACTGTTTGAAAAAATAAATAAGAAACATATTTATAATACATATTTATAATTCAATGTGTCATGTGAATAATGACTCCATATGTGCTTATATTAAAAAAGTGTTTATTATTTTGATATGATAATTTTATTGAGGTTACATTTTATGTTTTTTAAAGTAACTAGCATATATATATGCCTGCATATTTAAAATAAAATAATTCCCTAACTCACATTTGTTTTACATTAACAAATAAAAATAAACAAAACAGATATATTTTTTTCAATGATGAATATTCAGGTGACTATCAAATTTAACTTCATGACATTTTGAAATTTAAAAAAAAGGTAAGCCACACATTGCAATAATAGTATTTTTAAAATTGTACTTTCTTTTGGTTTCCTTTTTGTACTAATAGTTTTCTTTGTTTATGGAAGCTAATTAGTTAAGTGGCTGATTTTCTCTACCAACCTAAAAATTCTTAGATAATCATAACAATTTTAATATTTTAGTAGCAAGAGGACTTTATTATCTTCCTTATTACTCTGTTGATGTAATTAAATTAAATTAATCGCACTGTCTGGTTATATAAGTAGATGCCTTTACAAAAAAAAAATAAAGATGTGCTCTTTTCATTTTATAGCTCTTAGTTGTTCTTCCAAGAAATGTTTGTTATAACCTTGTATTAGTCAGGATTCTCCAGAGAAACAAATCCAATGGGATATATGCATATTTACCATAAGGAATTGGCTCACACAAGTATGGATGATGGCAAGTCCTGAGATATTCAGGGTGAGTTCGCAAGCTGGGGAGTCAGGATAGTTGATGGTTTAGTTTCAGTAGAAGTCTGAAGGCTTGAGAACTAGAAAAGCCAATAATGTAGACCTAGTCTAAGGCCAGCAGGCTTGCGATGCAGGAAGAGCCAATATTTCAGTTCAAATACAAAGTCAGGTAAAAGGCTGATGGCCAGTTTAAAGGCTATTATTCTCCCTTAGTTATGGGAAGTTCAGCTGTTTTTATATCCAGGCCATCACCAGATTAGGTGAGGCAGCCGTACATTATGGAGGGCTATCTGCTTTACTCTAACAACTGAAAAGTGAATGTCATCCAAAACACCCAGAATAATGTTGAACCAAACATTTGGCTACTGTGTGCCCATCAAATTAACCATCATAAACAATGTGCTTATTCTTGTATTTGCATTGTGCATATAAGGTTTTGCCTATTATAAAAATGCTGTAATTATTTCAATTATAATATTCAGGTCAGATTTTAAAATCTAAGAAAATAATCTCAGGACCATTTAAGAATATAGTAGTATGCCCATAACTGGAATCAATTGCGGAGGTCAGGAAATGACTAAACAATGAATGTTAGTGGCTCAGCAGAAATACAGCTCAATTGTGAGTCAGTAGAGAACTACGTAATATCAGTAATATCCCCATGGTAAAAGAGAAGACAAGAAACTCAGTTCTTGAAAGACCTATAAATTCTACTAAATAAAAAATAGTGCCACTAGACTTTAATTTTAGTTGATAAATGACATTGTTTCATAGATTTAGCCATCCATCTCACATAGAATTATCCATGTGGCAGAGCTAAACTATAAATATCCTATACACATTTTAAAGTTTTCTAAAGTAGCCTAATTTTAGATATTGCATTTTAAATTTATTTTAGATTTTTTTCTCCTTTAGTTTTCTATTAGTGTTCCTGTTGAATGAGTCCAAACTGGATTAGTTTATCTCCATCACTTCTGTTTGATAAGCTTCAAGTAACAAGGAGGAGATTAAGGAACACATAATTCTGGAAAGATAAAAAGTTTAGGATGACTAAGTGTATTATTTATGTTAGTAAGAAAAGTGCTAATTTTCCTTTTTAGAAATTAACCCCCAAATCTATTGGTTTAGACATTTCTTTTTTCTTACTCATATAAAGTCCAAAATGGGTTTTCCCTGTGAGTGAGTGGACTTGCATGTGGTCAGTCAGGCCCCTTTCCCAATTTGGTTCATCCAGCTTTAGAAATTGAAATCTTCTGAATTTAGCCAGCTTGTTGGATGGAGAAGGTAGATAATCATGCATGGAAACTATTTGAGGTCAGGCCTAGAAGCCATCTGTCTAGATTCTGATGACATTCTATTTGCCACAGCTCAGTCACATAACCACAACTAACTACAGAGAGACTAGAAAATAAAACCTGGCTCTGTCCAGAAAGAAAAAAACGAAAACAAACAAACAAACAAAAAAATGGGTTGGAGAACAAATGGGCAACCTCTGCCACAACTGAGCAACCAACCACTGCCAATTTAATAGCACTGAATTGAAAAACTGAGATAAAAATATCAGAGGTTCCCTTCCGAAATCCGTGCTCATGGTATATTGCATTACCAAAAGCTAACACAACGAACAAATTCAAAATTAAAATTTCTCACTTGAAACATAAAAGTTCTTATTTATCTTGTATGAATTACATAATTCTCTATTTGATATGTCTTCAAATAAAGGCATATTTTATTTTAAAAATTGCCCATACATAGATAAAATAGATTAACTTGCATAAAAAATATTCCTGAAAGTATATAATAAATGGCCACAACATTTTCTGTAATAGTATATACCTAAAGCATGGAGAGAATATTTTTAACCCCAAGTCAACAGGAAAAAAAATGTCATAAGTTAGATTAAAAATAAAGTCTTACAAAAAAGCCATGGGAATCAATAGGAATTTTAGAAAACAATAAAAATACACAAAAACCTGTCAGGGTGTTACTGAAATTAGAAAAAAAAAAGATAATTAAACTACCCAAAACATTTGATTTTGCTATTAGAATTGAAAATTGGAAGGATAATTATGAAAATAAACATTGAGCTTGAAGGACAATTTTTAATTTTAAATATTAATTCTGAAAATTAAAGAACAAGAACATAGGCAAGTATAAATTGTAATGAAAAACTATGGTTATCCTCAATCAAAGTTTTCCAAAATAAGGTTTAAAATATACATCTCTGTGTGCATGTATGTTTGTTAGTTTGTGCAACTGTGAATATATATATATATATATATATATATATATATATATATATATATATATTACTAGAGGCCTGGTGCATGACATTTAGCACTAGGGGGGTGGAGGTAGAGGTCCTCAGCCTGGCCTGTGCCCTTTAGTAGTCAGGGATCCCTCAGGGGATGTCTGCCTGACAGCTTAGGCCCCAGGTGGAGCAGGCCTAAGCTGCAGTCAGACATCCTTAGAGCTGTGCTCGCCAGCTGTGGGAGTGCACTGACCACCAGGAGGGTGCTCCTGCATTGAGAGTCTGCCCCCTGGTGGTCACTGCACGTCATAGTGACTGGTCATTCCACCTTTTGGTCGATTTGCAAGCATATTACCCTTTTATTATATAGGATATATAACTAGAGGCCCAGTGAACAAAATTTGTGCATGGGTAGGGTTCCTAGGCCTAGCTGGCAATCAAGGCCAAACAGGGCCTTCCGGCTGCTGGGCGGGGCCTTCCTTCATTCCACACATGCACATCATATGGAGTGGTCAAACTCCCGGTGGTTGAACTCCCGAGGGGACAATTTGCATATTAGCCTTTTATTATATAGGATAATAAAAATATGTGACTTCAAGCTTAAGACTAATGTCAGCTATATTTTGAACTGTAGCCACAATGAATAGCTTAATAAGTTCTTAATAAGCTTATGGTACTATTACCATACAATACCCAGTATAAAATAATGATTTAAACAAATATTTATATTAAGAAGGTGTTTTAGGTTTATTTAAATATAAATATTAAGAATGTTATTAAAAAAAGAATGTTATTTTAAATTCAATACAGGAACAATAAGATAATAGAAAATGGTTAAGTTGTTTTAAAATTTATTCACCAGACTGTGACTTTTCTGAATCTCTTTTTATATCAAAGCTATACATATACATACCATATATTTTTTTTCACACAGTATCATCTCTTTCTAATAAAGAGTTCTTTTTTAAAAAAATATAATCACAGATACTCACATTTTTTTTTTAATATATTTTATTGATTGTTTTACAGAAAGGAAGGGAGAGGGATAGAGAGTTAGAAACATCGACTAGAGAGAAACATCAATCACCTGCCTCCTGCACACTCGCCACTGGGTGTGTGCCCGCAACTAAGGTACATGCCCTTGACTGGAATCAAACCTGGGACCCTTGAGTCCACAGGCCGACGCTCTATCCACTGAGCCAAACCGGTTAGGGCTAATAAAGAGTTCTGAGAATACACCATTTTCTTTAAAGTTCTTTCTCTTTAATGGTTTCTCTTTAAGGGTTTTCTTCCAAAAATCTTCAGTATTTTCCCAAATTGCTGACATTCATTTATATGTTTTGATGCTCATTCTTAATCAATGTTATCTGTAAGTAAATGTTTTCACACAACAACTAGGACTCACTTGCCTGCTTTCACTGTTTCTTAGTTTGTTGATTAAATTGTGATAGTTTACAGTTGGGCAGTAATATTACCAAGAATAACAGCCAAGTTGGTACCTGCTGGGCTGATAGCAATTTTAAATGGCATTGATTATCACACAGTTTTAGTGATATTGAAAAGTGTTAATATGATTATGCAGCTTCTAAAATGCAAAAATAAATAAATAAATTCCACATGATTTCATATAACAGCTCTCTGCAAGAATTTTTTCTCTGAAGATCTCCAACATATTTAAGTTTCTTAAATTACATTATCAAGCAATGCAGACATTACTTTTGAAACTATCATTTTCCCTGCTTTGAAGTTATGACAATGATTTCAATGTATTTAGAAGGCATTCTGAAAAATCAATTTCCAGAGATAGTTTTTTTCACATACTTCTTACCAATTTTCTTTTAGGTAATTTATTATCTCAAAATTAATGTAAACATAAGAATTTTATGTGAAATTTTTCATAACTTGACTACCTTATTTTTTATCCTTTGATAGCTAGACAATAATATGGTAGGAAAATCATATAAGGCAGTGCTGGGAATCTATGTTGCTTGGACTAAAGATTTATTCATCAGACTTTGTAGTCACAATTTATAAAAGATAGAAAATCATATTGTAGTGCCTAAAATTATTCCTATCCCTATTGAAATAGTCCTAAAGTGAGGTTTACCAGAAATAGGATGAGGAAAATTCCTAATCTACACTGCACTTCTATTGGTTACACCCAGATGTTACACTTGTCATGATATGTGGCTACCTACATATCCAAAAATTAGATTTGAGTCCAACTTCCTCTTATATCTATAGATTTCCTTTTATCACCCAGTAATTAAAATACTGCTCCAAAAGCAAGGGAGAATTTTGGGGGATTAACTGGCCCATGAGTTAAAAGACAAGCTCACAATGCAACATATTTTGGAAGATATATATTATTCCTTTAAAATTCAACCAGAAATCCAATAACCCATTAGTGAATGCAGGATTATCATAAAAAGCCAATGTACAAGAGAAAACCAAGATGGCAGCATAGGTAAGCACCTGTACTTGCTGCCTCTCACAACCACATCAAAAGTACAACTAAAATACATAACAACTATAATCCAGAACCATGGGAAAGCTGGCTGAGTGGAAGTACTACAACCAGAGAGGTAAAGAAGAAAGCGAATTGAGACTGGTAAGAGGTGTGGAGGCGTGGAACAGGCTGGCACCCAGGTGTGCTGCTTTCTTAATCGAGAGGGAGATACAAACTCCCACTTGCTCTGAGCTCCAGTGCCAGGCGAGACTCTGGGGGACCCAGACACATACAGGGAGAAACTGGACTGTCTGGCATTAGGGCAGGAACACAGGGGCTGCTTTCTTTCAGACAGAGGTGCTCGCAACAGTCATTGTTCCTGTGCTGGGACCTCCCCAGTGGAGGGCTGACTGGCAGCCATTGCTGTTTGCTCCGCTCTGGAGATTCCCTGAGACCCCACTCTACCCAATTTGCAACCCCACCCAAGCTGTGCACAGCAGCTTTTGCATATGAATTGCCTGTCCTTTCTCAGCCTAAAACCTGTCAAACAAGCTTCAGCTGGGTCAGGGAGCCCCAAAGCTATCAAAAGAAGGCCCAAGGCTGGCACCCGCATCAGCCTGCCTTGCTTCACAGCTGGGCCTCGTCTGGGCACTTCCAAAACTGATACAAAGAGGAGAATCTGAAGATCTCTCTGTAGCTCCTGCTGGGTGGCCCCAGGCAGTGTCTGACTTTGCACCTCCTTGGAGATCCAAGAGCCAGTGTACCCAATGGTCAGTGCAAGACCATACCAGATTACAACTCTTCACATCCATAAGTGACACACTCAACGGGCAAATTCAGTGAGCACCAAAGCCCCACTGAAGCAAGTCCAGCCCCATAAGGTTGTATCCTGCACAGCAGTTCTTCCATTGTATACCCAGTTGGTCCCCACAGCCAATTGGCCTGTAGGTCAATTCCTCCCAGTGATACCAACAGCAATCAAGGCTCAACTAAAACAAAACTGTGCACACAGCCCACAAAGGGGTGCACCAAGAGTGTCCACCTCAGGTGATTGGGGAGGCTGAGCCACTGGGCCCTATAGGACACCTACTACACAAGGCCACTCTATCAACTCAAGGAGACTTAGTAGCTACCCAATACATAGAAATAAACACAGGAAAGCAGCCAAATGCAAAGACAAAGAAACAGTGTCACAAATGAAAGAAATGGAAGAAAGCAAACTACTGGATATAGAGTTCAAAGCCATAGTTATAAGGTTACTCAAGAATCTTCTAGAAACCTCTGAGGAACTTTGTAAAACCTTCAAGGATCTTAGTGAGAAGGCCCAAAAAATGGAAAAGGACCAGTCAGAAATTAAGCATACACTGACTGAAATAAAGAATAATATACAGAGATTCAATAGTAGACTAGAGGATCCCAAGAATCAAGTCAAAGATTTGAAATATGAGGAAGCAAAAACCCCCAACAAGAAGAGCAAAAAGAAAAAAGAATCCAAAGATATGAAGAGATTGTAAGGAGCCTCTGGGACAACTTCAAGCGTACCAACATTCGAATTATGGGGGTGCCAGAAGAAGTGAGAGAGCAAGATATTGAAAACCTATGTGAAGAAATAATGACAGAAAACTTCCCCTACCTGGTGAAAGAAACAGACTTACAAGTCCAGGAAGCACAGAGTACCCCAAACAATAGGAATCCAAAGAGAACCACACCAAGACACATCATAATTAAAATGCCAAGGGCAAAAGACAAAGAGAGCATCTTAAAAGCAGCAAGAGAAAAACAGTTAGTTACCTACAAGGGAGTAACCATATGATTGTCAGCTGATTTCTCAACAGAAACTATTGAGGCCAGAAGGGAGTGGCAAGAAATATTCAAAGTGATGAATAGCAAGAACCTACAACCAAGATTACTCTACCCAGCAAAGCTATCATTCAGAATTGAAGGTCAGATAAAGAGCTTCACAGACAAGAAAAAGCTAAAGGAGTTCATCACAACCAAGCCAGTATTATATGAAATGCTGAAGGGTATTCTTAAAAAGAGGAAGAAGAAGAAATAGGTAAAGATAAAAAATTATGAACAACAAAATGACAACAAATACATATCTATCAATAAGTGAATCTAAAGATCAAATAAATAAAAAATCTGATGAATAGAATAAACTGGTGAATTTAATAGAATCAGGGGCATAGAAAGGGAGCAGACTGACAATTCTCGGGGGGAAGGGATGGGGGGGTGTGGGAAGAGATTGGACAAAGATCTTATATGCATGTATGTAGTACCTATGGATGGGGACAGAGGGGTTAGGTGGGAACTGGGTGGAGCAGAGCTCTGGGGGGAAAAAAGAGGGACATCTGTAATAATATGAACAATAAAGATTTTTTAAAAAGCCAATGTACAAATTTATCATTAGATTTGTTGACCTTTAAATGTAAAATTATAACCATTGATGTTTCTTATATTTCATTTTGTATAGGATATTTGTGCATAACAAATCCATAACCTGCTTTAGTCTGAAACCATTGACAAACCTCCTCAAAAATGTTAATTTATCCCTCCTGGCGTGGCTCAGTGGTTGAGCATCAATCTATGAACCTGGAGGTCACGGTTTGATAGCCTGCTGGGGCAAAAGGCCAGGGTTCTCAGTTTGATTCCCAGTGGAGGCCTTGCAGGAGGCAGCCAATCAATGATCCCCTCATCATTGATGTTTCTCTCTCTCTCCCTTTCCCTTCCTCTCTTAAATCAATAAGAAATATATATTTTAAACATGTTAATTTATGGGCCACAGTAACAGACCTCTGGCTAAAGTAAGATAAAGGACACATTTCTCAATAGATTCAAAAGAAGAGGGAGTCGATCTGAAAGATCATTTGTGCTGCATTCTCTTGCTGCATCACAGCAATAAACTTGGTTTTATTTGCAACAGGTGAGTCCTTGCTTGTCCTCTCTTTGTGGACTCATGAATAGTGCTCACACCCTTCTGCCTCCCAGCTGTTAGAGTCCAATTCAAAATAATAATAATGCTCTTCCAATACCCAGCATGCCTCATTAGATTAATAATTCATAGTATGTTGTCACATTGCCACTGAAAAATCTGAAGTATATTGTAAAAAAAAAAAAATGCCAAATGTCCTGAGAGTAAAGGGGAAAAAAAGAGTGATTTTTAATTCTTCTTGGAGTTTGTAATCCTAGTTTTCTGAATTATAAAACTTAGTAGGCCATAGATGCTTATAGAGAGAATGATTGGGGGGAAAATTCTCAGGAAGGACAAACTTACACGGATATGCAAGGTATGAAAATGGCTTTAAATAGACCAGGTGATAGAACAAAACATTTTCAACAAGATTTCATATATCTTACCTTAAAAACTGTTTGGCTCTAAATTGAGTCATAAACTGTGATGTCAGGGAATAATTAGGGACCTCATAAATTACTTGAAAAATAGCTTGAGATATTTGTTGGCTCAAAACCTCAGGAGTTTCCTGGTGAAATCTGGAACTGGCCCTTAATTGTATTCAATGTAGTTACAATAAGGGAGTGGGATTGAACTCAACTCCACTGATACAAAAGACTGGAGATTTTAAGAGCTGGGGGTGGAGTTGGAATGGTAGACTACCTGCATTTTCTAACAGAAAAGTAAACTTTCTAACATCTTCATAACAGGAGGTAGTTTGACAACTGGGGGCAAGAAGCACACTGAGACCCATACCCTCCCAAGGAAACTGGAATACAAGGAAACTATATCTCCTTTGATGCTCATATTTTAGAGCGATGTTTCCCAGGTACTTAAGAAAGACATTCCTGGGTCTTAAAACTGACCAAGTGACTTCTAAAGAGAGCAATATGTCGTTTATAGCAGTTGGGAAAGAATTTTCAATTACAAATTTTCTAAAGGAAATGTGCTAAGAAAAGAGAGGTAAAGGGACTGTCTTAGTCTGCTCAGCCTGTGAAACACAAGGCCTTTGACTGGGTGATTTACACAATGGACGTGTATTTTTCACAATCTGAAGAATGGGGAGCCAGGATCCAGATGCGGGCAGATTGTCTTCACAGGGAGGGCCCTCTTCCAGGCATTGTTCTCACCAGGAGAAGACAGAGAACATTGTGCTGTCTCTTTCTCTTTGTATAAGAGCACTATCCATCCCAACCTTTACCTCATTTAACCTGGATAACCTCATCACAGGCCCTATTTCTAAACACAGTCTGGAGGTTAGGCTTTCACATAAGACTTTTTGAAGGGATACAAAAATTAAGTACCAAACAATGGGATTGTCATAAAAAACATCCCGAAAGAGGGTTATAAGAAAAAAACTTTCTGAATGAGGTAATTTGGGGGCAGTCATGTGCTGGTAAACATTTAACAAGTGGCTGTCAGGGTGTACTTCTGTTACGAATGTTGGCTGACACTTTTGTTTTTAGCAATGAGTAAGATAAAGTGAAACAATTAAAATGTATGTCAGAGTTGTGCTTTTTAAAGACAATTATGTGAGCATCCTCATCAACACTTCTTGTGTTCTGTTATTTTTATAATGGCCATCCTTATGGGTGTGAGGTGGTATTTCATTGTGCTTTTCATTTGTATTTTCCTAATGATTACTAATGTTGAGCATCATTTTATGTGCTCATCAGCTGTTCAGGGAGAGAGAGACAAACAGAGAGAGAGAGAGACAGAGACAGAGAAAGAGAGAATTGATAGAGACCATGATTTTCAGAGGAAGAGAAAAGAGGTACAAATGTAAAGGCAAAGATGTAACATTTGAATTAAAAGTAAGCAAAAAAATGCTTATAAATAAATATATATATTAGAGGTCCGGTGCACAAAAATTGTACACTCGAGGGGGGTTGGGGGAGGAGGTCCCTCAGCATGGCCTGTGCCCTCTCTAAATCTGGGACCCCTCAGGGGATGAGCACCTGCTGGCTTAGGCCTGCTCCCCGGGGAATTGGGCCTATGATGGCAATCATACATCCCTCTGGCAGCCCGGCAGCCCTCAGGGGATGTCCACTTGCCAGCGGGGAGCAGGCCTAAACTTCAGTCAGACATCCTTAGCACTGCTGAGGAGGCAGGAGAGGCTCCCACCACCACCGCTGTGATGGCAGCCATCAGCCTGGCTTGTGGCTGAGCAGAGCTCCCCGATATGGGAGCGCTCTGACCACCAGAGGGCAGCTCCTGCATTGAGCGTCTGCCCCCTGGTGGTCAGTGTGTGTCATAGTGACCAGTCATTCCCAGTCTTTCTGCTGTTAGGGTCAGTTTGCCTATTACCATTTTACTATATAGGATAGAGGCCTGGTGCATGGGTGGGAGCCTGCTGGTTTGCCCTGAAGGGTGTCCCGGATCAGGGTGGGGGTCCCACTTGGGTGCCTGGCCAGCCTGGGTGAGGGGCTGATGGCTGTATAGAGCTGGTCACACCCTCTTCAGGGTTGGGGTCCCCACTGGGGTGCCTGGCCAGCCTGGATGAGGGGCTGAGGGCCGTTTTCAGGCTGGCCAGCGACTGAAGCTCCCAGCATCTCCTTTTTTTCTTTATTCTGGGATTTATTTACCTTCTATAATTGAAACTGTGTTGCAGTCACTGGACCTGAGAGCAGGCTCCTGCTTGCTCCAGCTCTGAGGCCGCAGCCTGCTGAAAGCAGGTATCTGAGGTTTGTTTAGTGTCTATAATTGAAACTTGATTGCTTTCGGAGCTCAGAGCCAGGACGCGGCAGGCGGGGAACCTTGGCTTCCTCCATCACTGGAGCAACCAAGCCTCCTGCTTGCTTCAGCTGTGTGGCTGCCAGCCGCCATCTTGGTTGGGTTAATTTGCATATCGTGCTGATTAGCCAATGGGAGGCATAGTGAAGGTATGGTCAATTACCATGTTTGTCTATTATTAGATAGGAGATATATATGCTTTTAAATAGCATATAATTAGGAAATTGTATAAAATTGCATATAAAGTTTTTCCTGGAACATTATACTATACTAGAGGTCCAGTGCAAAAAATTTGTGCACAGAAGGGGGCGTTCCCTCAGCCCAGCCTGCACCCTCTCCAATTGGGGACCCCTTGGGGGATGTCTGACTGCTGGTTTAAGCCCACAGGGATTGGGCCTAAACCGCCAGTCGGACATCCCTCTTGTAATCTGGGACTGCTGGCACCTAACTACTCACCTGCCGGCCTGCCTAATCGCCCCTAACTGCCCTCCCCTGCAGGCCTGATCTTGCCACCAACTGCCCTCCTCTGCTGGCCAATTTGGATCTGATTGGTCAGTTTCAATGCTGGCGTTAAAATCTCTGCCTCCTAGGCAGCCATTGGCTCCCCACAGCACCCAGGTTTGGTTCAAATTGGTTGCTTCCTATGCCAATCAACATCAAAAGCTCCACCTCCTAGGCAGCCATTGGTTCTTCACAGCACCCACATTTGGTTCTGATTGGATGGTTCCTATGCCAGTCAGCATCAAAAGTTCTGTCTCCTAGACAGCCATTGGTTCTTCACAGCACCCACATTTGGTTCTGATTGGTTAGTTCCTATACCAGTCAGCATCTCCGGGCCTATCTCTGGGCCTGATCAGAGAGGCTGGTCTGAAAAGCAGCCCTTCCCCCTCCCACCCCCAGGCTGAGAGAGAAAGAAAAGCCTGGCTGCTGGCGAAGCTCAGAAAGAAAGAGGGAGAAAAGGAGAGAGACAAGTACTGATCAACAGCTGCCACTGAGGCTGTGGATCAGACCCTGCCTCTCTGGGTCTCAGCCCCCTGGGCAGTCAGTGCTGGGTTACCACAGCAACCCAGCGCAGACTGAAGGACTTCAGGGTTGGTCAGCCTTGGGTCATGATCGGTTGCTACAACCCTGGCCTTTTATATATTAAGATTAAAATATTCTTTAAAGATATGTTAGGTCCTGTCTGGGTAACCAGGTTGGTTATTGGTTAGAGCCATGGTCAGCAAACTGCAGCTCATGAGCTACATGCGGCTCTTTGGCCCCTTGAGTGTGGCTCTTCCTAAGCCTTAGGGGTACCCTAATTAATTTAATAACAATGTACCTACCTATATAGTTTTAGTTTAAAAAATTTGGCTCTCAAAAGAAATTTCAATTGTTGTATTGTTGATATTTAGCTCTGTTGACTAATGACTTTGCTGACCACTGGGTTAGAGCATCAGTCTGATACATCAAGGTTGTAGGTTTGATCTCTGGTCAAAGCACATACCATAGCAATCAATAAATGTATAAATAAGTGGGACATCAAATCTCTCTCAAGTCAATAACATATTTTAAAAAATACATTTTTAGTGGGAGTGCCATGCTCAGCATAGCCAGGGGTGAACCTGAGGTGGGGCAGTGAAGGATTAAATAAGACAGACAAGAGAATAAATCTGGGGCTAGGTGGGACACTGCTCTCAGATGGAGAAACAGCGCCACAACCTGTAATCCCAGTCTTTATTTTATAGTCAGATTCCATGAGGCAAAAAAGGGCGTGGTCAAGATGTTTACAATGTTCTCATGGGTTTCAAATCGACTCAATTACATGCACCTGAACTCTATCAAGCTTTGTTTGGCAGCACTTGCTGCACCACCTGCAGCCTATATCAATTAGCCCAGTGGTTCTCAACCTTGGCTGCACATGAGAATCACCTGGGAATCTTTTTAAAATCCTGATTTCTGGGCCTCATCCTCCAGAAATTCTGTTTCTTTGTTATGGGGTGGGGCCACAACATTAGTAATAAAGAAACAGAATTTCCGGAGGACAAGGCCCAAAAATCAGGATTTTAAAAAGATTCCCAGGTGATTCTAATGTGCAGCCAAGGTTGAGAACCACTGACCTAGCCAAATGGGACCACAGGTTCAGACCATACTAGTAAGGTCAAGCTTACAACTATGGCCTTTGGCTATAAGTTGCTGGGAGAGCTTTGCCCTACAAGCTGTGACTTGCATGTGGCCTTGCCACGAGAGGACCATGCCCTCTCATTAGTCCGAGGCTTGAACCTGTCCAAACGCTGTAGTCATTCTCCACAGTGGGTGTATTGTGGAGGTATAAAAAAATCCATTTAACCATTAAAAAGAGAGGAACACTCCCTTTATAAATAAAACTGCTAAATCCAATGTTTTTAAGACTGGCTTTTTCTTGATATAATCAAGAATTCTGCATTGTTCAACTATAGATGAATTTTCTTATCTCCTGAAACTTAAACCAACCCCAACTTGAGGTTCCAAAGGCACTATGAGTTCCACTGATAAAAGAGAAAATACTGAATAACCAGCCCATAAAAAAGAAAAGAACTCATCTAAGGCTAGTCAAATTTGCCCAGTGTTCTTCAAATTCTAAAGCAAAGTTAAGACTGAGACTCATTGTGGAAAGAATTAAACAAATAGCATATTGTTTTCTGTACAGTCCTTAGAATAATCCCATGTCAAATAGCAAAATGGTATGAATTTAGGCTCTCGCAGGATCTAAGGGTTCAAAACAAAATTGTGATCTCTCAAAATTTAATTGCTTTTTGTTCCTGGGCTTTGTCAATAATGTCAAGTAAAAACTCATTTTAAAAATGTTAAATACTGTTGAGAAAGTGCAGTATTTTTCTATGAATGGACAAAGGTTGTCATGGATATGATTTAACTTAAAAAATCAATTAAGTTTGATTTCTTTATTAAGCATGCTATCCTGATGATTTACTATCATTAATATGTTGAATTTAAAAATAAGTAACAGGTGACAATAGTATTCTCAACTTTTGAAATCTCGAATAATTAGACAAAATTTTATTTTATTATGGTCTATTTCACCCAGTTTCTGTCACAGTGTTACATGCTGTCACAATGTTACTTGATTGTTTTATTAGACACCACATTTTAAAAGGAATAGTACACCTGCACTTGCATGACCCTGACAGCAAATGCCTCCTTAAGTTCTGTGCCCTATATGCCTCATTTGCCTCATCCTAGCCCTGTCCTTGGGATATGAGAGCAAGAATGAGTCTGAACCCACAAACAGGAAATCAATCTCATAGGGACAAGTTGACTGATGTCAGTTCTTATTACATCTTACCAAGATTCTGTGTCTTGTATAAGTTCGGATCGTTCATTATAGAGCTGAGCACACATACCTGGATCATGAGTCATAGAAGCTGAAGGAAGATGCTGGTTTAGCTAAAGTACTTGTGGGACCAGCAGCAGTATCATAATAATAAGATGAGCATGTAGATAAGTGGAAATATATGTGATCTACAAAATGGCTGTGGCTTCATTTCTATCTTTCAAATATTGTGGGCAAGAATCTCTTTCATGACCCATCCTACTGGGACACTAGGAAGAAAAGGATTTTGGGAAAATTCCGTTTGGACTAGCCAAGTGGGCATATTCCAAAGAGATCCAAGTAAATTTTATTGCTACTTAATATATTAAAATATCTGCATTGATTAAATGTTCGCTTTCCTCTTATTTAAACATTTCTAACATTCTGTAAAAATACAGATTTAATAAAACAAGTTAATAGAAGTTATTTCTTGAAGTTAATATGAAAACATTCAGAGAGAAAATAAATTTGTGAATAAATATCAACATTTTTCAATTGTTACTGTATTTCATGGGATGATTATGGGGATGGGAGACACATATTTAGGGATTTGAGAACTTTGACTATGGTTATTCTATTTTATTTTTCATACAATTATTTTTGCATTTTATTGCTTCTTCTTAAAATATTGTCAATATTTTTGCAATTGATATTTTCTGAAAATATAATAAATCATTATTTTTTAAAAATTTATCTGTAAAAAGTGTCAATTTCAGCAATTAATATTAAACCATCTCTCTGACAACAAACAGAATTATGTTGTTTTCATGTTCTTATTAGTTAGATAGGATTTATTTTTTAGACAACAATGATATAGAGTAATATAATAATAATGCTTACATATGTTAATTTGTATAACAGAAAGTATAAATGCATGAATATGATTTATTTTTCTTATTTTTAAAATATGTTTTTTATTATTTCGAGAGAGGGAGAGAGAGATCTGTTGCCTCCTGCACACACCCAACTGGGTATAGAACCCGCAACTTGTGCATGTGCCCTCCTGACCAGGAATCAAACTGGCAACCTTTTGGTGCATGGAACAACACTCAACTGATCCACACTGGCCAGGTCGGCATGAATTTTAGAGATATTTATTTTGTGGGTTCACTTACCTTCCCATGGTAACTTACATTTCATTTACATTGTGTTCTATGATTACATCCAAACTAGAGTTTACATATTCCTGAAAGTTAAATATTTTGTTGCACTAACAATATCAAGTAAAGTCAGACTCTGCTGTTAACACATGTTATTATGTGGGCAATCACTAAGCATAAAATTGCCGGGAGCCGGTCCATCCTTGCTGTTTCAAGGGACCTGGCATATATGGCATACGGTTCTTAATGTCTTTGCTCACCTTCTTGGCGCTGTGTTTTAACCAAGGTCACCTCTCCGAGAAAGGTTGTTTCCCCAGGTAGGGATTTTTCCCTGAAGTTAGGGAGGGGATGAAACTCCTTAACTAAGTGCCAGGCGGGTAGTTAATCAATTTAACTACAAACAATCATGCTTAAGCTACATAATCTTTACTCCCTGGAATGGAGATAAGAAACGCCCTAACCTTTGTAATAGAGATTGACAGGATTAAAATGAACTGGTATAAATACAGATGTAACAAGACAGCAAGACACAGGGCTTGGAAGACAGGACCAAGAGAGACAGAGCCTAGGCACAGAACCTACACAGAACGTTCTCTAGAGACAGAACTTCGCTGGCGAGAGCATGCCGGAGGATCCTGGACAGGGACTGGCCTCGGAGCCTGGAGGCGGAGCCTGGCGAGAGAGCATGGCAGGGGATCCTGGACTGAACCTGACTGTGGAGGTTGGCAGGAGAGCCTGACTAGAACCTGGTGACTGGACCTGGCTGGAGAACCTGCAGAGCCTGGCTGGAGATCCTAACCAGAACTTGGCTGGAGATCCTGGCTAGAGATCCTGGCCAGGCTGCTGATCAACTGAATGCTGCCTCCGTGCCCTTCCTTCTTCGCCGACTCCGTCCACACCTTTGGGGACCCCTGGACCGGCTGGGGTTGGACCCCGGCATAAAATGATTTCATAATGTTATGAGTTTCTATGGTGATAAAGAGCTTGTATTGATAGACAAAAATAGTTGAATAAGTAATGGAGTTTTTTGCATTATAAAATCTGTTCCCATTATCTGTACAACTTCTTAATCTCATACATTCTGCACGAATCTTCTCTCAAAGTATATAAAAACCTAAAATAGACTGTTTTGTGAAACTCCATAGGATCTGCAGCTAGGTAATTTGTTCATCTCCAGTAGTGCTGAGGTAGCCCACTGACACCTAAATGCACTCCTTGGCATACTGTGAGGCTGCTAACACATCAATTATAGAGGCCTCTGTTAAACTTTCCTGGAATTATGTGTCCCAGGGAGCTAATTTATAGGCCTCAAGGATTTGATATAGGTGTCGATTAAGTTGAATTTGGATTTCCCATAATTGGCAAATATTAATTGAAATGTGCTCTCATTTGTCATTCTAGATAATCAGTTCGAGTCTTTAACATGTTAATTCCACAATTTCCCCAATTATTTTCAATGTTTTACCAATAAACTCCATATGTAGCTGAATGTGGTATTGTCCAGTAATAATTTTTCTCTAATAGAAGAACACCATAACAGCTGGTGCATGTAATAATTTTACTGAAAAAAGGAGAGTGCAGCTATTATGGCATTGGAGTGCCATCTGCAATTGTGTATTATTCCCATCAAACCTCCTCCATGAGTTTCCTGGGGGACATTACTATGCACTAGGCCAGAGTCTAAAATCACAAATGCACAGTTTTCAGGTTATCTGGAATGGAGCACATGGCTGAAACTCAAAATTAAATAGAGCCTTTCTAGGGAATTGAAAACTTTCTTAGGAAAGTTTATTAGGAATAGAAAGGCTCTAATTAACTTTGAGTTTATGTTATATTAATATAATTATTATACCATTATGTTATTATACAAACACGTACTATACTAACATAAATATATAAACCCTGCTCCATTGGAACATTTAGTAATATTTTTCACTCCTTTTGGGAAAATATTAAAATTTCATGAGACATTTTTGGGGGATAAATATTAAAAATGATCACCGTCTCTTGAGGGCTTACACGGGAGAAAATAAAGTTAAACTTATGATTCAGTTACTCCAAATCTTCTAAGAACCATGTGATATTGGCACTATTAGTTCTCTTGTTTTACAGAGGAGAGTCAAACAAAAGGTGAATAACTTTGGATTTGGGCCTTTATTAACTTCCATCCATTCCTTTCAAGAAAGAACAAAGTGTCAATCTTAAGTGTTATTTACCAAAGAATTCTATCAAGCTCTCTGAGCAATGCTGACTCGCCAAAAAGTTACTAGAAAACTTAGTAGTCAAACAAAGTAATTTTTAGACCAATGAAGGTATGAAGAACACTGCCTTGATATAATCTTAGTGAATCTCAGAATGGGGATGAAGGGGAAAATATTTATAGAATTTTTAGGGCCTGGATCCAACTGGTTTAGAAGAAGTCTTCAATGCGAGAAGCTAGTTGGGAGTAGAAACATTTTGGGCATAAAAGTTTAGGAGTGTAGGCACAGACAGAAGACTATCTTAATAAGTAAACTTGTCTAATGATCAAACTTTTCTACTAGGTAAGAATATTTTTCTTTTTAGGAGAGCTAATTGTCCACATGATACAATTATTTTACCCTATATTGGTTTATAGGATTTCCCTGAAACAAACACATTTTATTTACTAGTTTCTGGCCTCAAATTCTGGAGCAAGAATTTCTAGGAACAAAGTCAAAATAAGATAAAATCTTAATAGTGTTAGAGTTCAGTTCTGAGCTAAAATTGCTAGATTTTGTTAATGCGGGTGATTTTAATTTTTAATACCATTCTCAGAAATAAAAAATTTTCATCATATCATGTAAACAAATTATGCTTATAAATTGTAGTAAAATATGTGCCAACTTTCTCTCAGGTGCTTAAGTTCAGAGAGGAAACAGATCATTGATTTTGTGTCAAATGAAATATCCTACTTCATTAGCCCTCATCACTGTTACTAATCCCTGCTGTGGATAATTATTCAATGCAGAAATAACTCCCATTATCAATCTATAACTATTCTGTCCAATACAATAGTCACTAGTGACATATAACTATTTACATCTGAATGTTAGGTAGTTGAAATTTAAAAGCCAATCTCTCAGTCATGATAATCACATTCAAGTGCTTAATAGTCACCTGTAACTAGTGACTATCATATTAGATAATCTAGAGTTACAGAACATTTCTGTCATCAAAAAAAAGTTCTAATCTAAGATAATTCTTCATGTTCTGAGGATTGATTTGAAAGATATTCACCTTACAATGCATGAATGTCATTTCTGGGCCTTTAAAACAACAGTTTTATTTACAAACAGTATCAGTGCAATCAAATTGTCATAAAGTGGCATTCACAATAATTATTTTTAATTTTTGTGATTGATAGTGTTGTGCATTCAATTTTGTATTAAACTCCCATTGGACTGTCAATTTTCATTTGATCACTTTTTTTTTTTTTTTATAAAAAGCTATTAGGGGTAGTGGGAAATAAATACTTTTTCTCTTAATGGTTCCTTGAATGTTCATTAGCTATTTATAGGTACAGTAAAAATAATAACACCTAGTTTTCCTGGGAAATGTAAAAATACATAAGAAGAATCCCATTATGTGCTATAAAATTTTAATATATATTAAAATTAAACATCTATTATTGCATAGCTTTAGTAGATTCTCTGGTAGGAAAACAAAGAAAAAAATTTATAAATGAGAGCACGATTTACAAGCAGTTGACTCTATTTGATACATTTCTGAATCGAGCATCTGAATAATTAATTAGAAATATAAGGGAATGATCCAACTATTTGATCCTTTACTATGAAATTGTCCATTATTGATATTTAACTAAACTTGAGCATTTAAAAGTCCCCATGTAATGTGTACCCAACACTGACAGACCATCTGTTGAAGGCAGTAAAGGCAATTTTGGTCTGAGTCTGGGCCAATACATCATCACAGCTTCCTTTTCTAATATAAATGCTTTGAAAAAGTAACCAGACCTGGGTCAGGTAGGATAAAATAAGAAACAGATGCAATCAATCATCAATCATCTCATACACACAGGTGTACTTTCCTTACCTAGTTCCTAACTGGCTCTTTGGGTAATCTCACCTAGTTAGGGTCTTACATTTTGAATAACATCTTCACAAATCAAGTCTTTGAGCATTTAGTGATAATATTTTCCTTAGTCTTTAATAACGCCACAATTTTACTTTAGTGCAGTTTTTTTTTATGCTCTCTATAGAAACCCCTAACTCCTACCATCTAAGTTGATGAAAGCACCTCCCTTGATCTCATACAGTAGGCAGCAAAATGGTATATGTTCCAAGATCATGCAGATCATTTATCCTGCTCTTTTAAGGGAAACCCTGCAACCCCCTATTTAAAAACAACAAAACAAACAAATAAAAACAATGCTGTGCTAGCAAATTATCCGGCTTTGCAGAGGGCACCACCTCGGTCTCGAGTTGCGCTTGCGCAGTGCAGGCCGCTCCCCGCCCCCTGGCCTGGTTACAGGCTGCAGGCAGCTGCAGAGGGTTTGGCTTTGCGTCCTCCGTCCGCTCTTGGCCTGGGGGCCGCTCCGCAGGAGCCTGTCCTGTCTCGGGAGCATGTTCGGCTGGTCAGCAAGGATGCCCGCTACAAGAAGGAGCCCGGCTCCAGATGGTGTCCGAGGGACTGCGGCAGCTTTCAGCTCGGAGGCCGCGGCCCCGGGAGGAGCACTCAAGGTGCCGGAGGATATGGACTTCGACCTTAAGCCCAAGGTACTCCTCGTTGCCTAGCACAGCAGGGCAAGACCACCTTCATCCGGACCTGGTCCATCGGGGCTTCCCAGGAAGGCAGACCGGGCCGGGCACGCCTCTGGCTCCTTCCTGGCCATCGTGCAGGGCCTCGCGGTGGAGTGGCGTCTGGTCCTGTGCTTGCGCTCCTCCTGGGCCCACGGCACCCCTCCTGCAAGCTCAGCCCTGTAGGCAATGGATTCCTCAAGGAGTGCATGTGTGCCGGGCTGCCCAACCCGGCCCTGGACAGCGTATGCATCATCCACAGCCCGGGTGCCACCTGGAGAGCAGTCGCAATCGGCAGAGGCACGACTTTGCAGAGGCCCTGGAGTGGTTCGCCCTCTGAGCGCGTGAACCGTATGGTTCTGCTCGTGGACGGTAAGTGGCTCCTTGTGGTCCCACCTGCTCCTCATCTCCGACAGCCACAAGCTCTGCTAGACCAAGAGGCAGGGCCTCTTCAAAGACGTCCAGGCTGTGCCCCCCGAACGCTGTCCGCAGTACGCACAGTGACCTGAGCCAGCGGACACGGCTGGCCAACGTCCCGCCTGTGTCATCAGCTCCTCAGGAAAGAGCTGCCGTGTCTGCGGTAAAGAAAACAAAAAGAATTGGTGAACAATCCGGGAGAGACCGGAGCTTGCGTGGGAGCATCAGATTTCTCTCTCTGGGACTCCCCAAGCCTCTGCACGATGCAGGAACTCCTACAGACCCAGGATTTTAGCAATTTCCAGGCCTTGAAGCCCCAGCTCCTAGACACGTGAACGACATGCGGGGCTAATGGTGGTGGCGCGCTAAGAGGAGTCCCGGATGCCATTCCAGACTGAAGGACGGTGCCTTCATGGGACCCTGATCAGGCTCTTTGGGCACGATAGCCGCCAGGGGGGACTGGCCAGGGCCTTTATGACGTTGGGTGGGTGAAGGGCAAGGGCAAGCCCACCTACAACCACATCTGTTACCTGCTGTTATGTGTCAACAAGAAGATACTAAGTGCCAATGCCAAGGAGATGGTGATGTCCAAGCTGCCCACTATGGTAGCGGCGGGGATGGTCTGAAAGTTTGTCCATACAGACCAGGACAGTCTGCTGGTCCAAGAGAAATCTGCCCTGGGCAAACACTCTATCAGCTGGAGGGCCACGAGCTGCCTGGAGACCTGCCCCTACACCTGATCCTGTCCTCTGATCCCAGGCACGTGTGACTGGTCCCCTGTGCCTCCCATTATATCAGCATCCAGCCAAACAGAGATTGGGTAGGAAGGCTCACCAGTTCTCAAGGTCCACAAACACTGAGTGGAAGTGCTCTTGAAAAGGTAAGAAGAAAAAATATATATAGGATAATTAATAGTGAAATAATATCTACTGACTCCTTACTAGAAATCAATTTACTATGAGCCAGGAACTCTCTTAAGCACTTTAATATATGTCACGCCATTTCATAATTACTAAAGCTCAATGAGAAAAGTTATGTTAAACTTTTGTTATAGGATTCTGAATCTCGGTATAATACAATAACTTTCTAAAGAGTTTACAGCTTCACTTTAGTCAAACCAAAATTAAAATCTGAATTTCAAATATCTTGATTTTCAATGCAATGCTTTTTAGTTCCAGTTGTAATATCTAAGTCCAGGAAATTAAGTATCCCAAATTTATTTATCAAAAAATTTGTCACCTCCAAAATTAAGACTCTTTTTGTCAAACTATCTAAACTATTACCATACCTTAAGTAGTCTTGCCTGCTTATAGACCTATTTTTTATAATTACTTTTGATGTTGGGGAATTTCTTGTAAATGTGCTTTCTTGTGCTTGGCTTCTTCCATGCAACATAAAGTTCTTGAGTCTTCTGTGTTGCTGTATGCATCATGTTTGAGTCCTTTTATTGCTTAAAAATGTGTTGCATAAATATACAACAATTTGTTTATCTAGTTTCCTGATGATGAATATTTGCATTGCTTTGAATTTTTGGCTACTATAAATCATTCATTATCTGGGGCTGAAGGTGGGTAAGTTTGCTTTCAAAGGGGGATGAGGGAACATCTAGGTGAATAAGTTAATTATGCAAGTGCATAAATTCTGGTACATTTTATTGGGTGTAAATTATAGCTCAGTAAATTTAATATCTGTCCTTTATATGAACTGTAAATAATAAAATGACTGCTCCACTATCTTTCTTTCAAGCACTTCAGTTATTTTCTTTGTTATTCAGGAAAATATCAGGCTTCTTAGAATTCATATAGAAGCCTTCTCTGATCTGATTAGTACAGGATTGCCTACCTTACTTCATAACTACCTAACTTTCTAAGTTGATCTTCTTACAGTACCTTCATGTTCAAATAAAAATATATGTATTTTCCTATACATGCTGTGATAATTGTCTTCACATTTGTCCTGAAATAACTTTTTTATTCCATTATGTGCTGTTTTTAGTACCCATCCCCCAGTATCACTATCACCCAAACAACAGGACCAACAACTCCACCACTCCTCACACTTAAGTAATTACTAATCATACTTCAGATTTGGATCAGCTGTTATTCCTACAAACTCTATTAGATGGCTGTTCTGTTATCTGTGATCTACCAGTCACAAGTTGTAGAAGAATAGAAAACACACCAAGCCTTTCTAATCCTCATATTTGTCATTACAAAAATAAGGATATTACAAAATAGCAATAATAATGGTAATAGTAATTGACTCACACTGAGGATTAATTAAACAGAAAAGGAACATAGGTAGTTGATTTAAATGTATGGCATATGACAAACATCTACCTCTGTTACCTATTAAAAAAACAATGCAGCAACTTGAATGAATTACCTCTCCTTTAGCTTCTTTATTTCCATCACTTAAAAATTATAAAACTGCATTAAAATTATCTCATATATTTTTATCTAGATGTCAACATCTTAAATAGATATGATTTTTATATACCAAGTAACTGTCATAGCATTTGGTAAGTAAAAGAGTTTGTTGAATTAAAACTGAAATAAATACTCATTTTCAATACAATACCTTCCTTGTAGCTAAAACAATTTGAATGATTTTTCTGGCTACAATAGATAGACATGATACTGAGTCTGTATGATATAAAATCACATTTTCTTCAATATTTTTTATACAGCTATTATTGGCTCATAAAGAACTCTCCATTGCATGCATTGCATCCTTTGACAATAGTTGGAGAATGGAAAAGACAAATTAATTTTAAAATTTCAGCACTCACATTGCCCGACTCTGAATATATCTAAATTTGGAACATAGCAATGAAGATAGAAATCTTTCATTTTAATGATAGTTTTATCCTTATTCAAAATATGTATAGAAAGGAAGAGATAACACTTCATGAGTTTAATTTTTTTAACTTATGGAAGATTTATTAAAATTGGACAGATGTGCAAAATAAAGTAAAATAGGACCACCTTTTTGCGCCATAAAAATGTATTAAGATCTTATTTTGGAAAAGTTAAAACCATGAATCTTATAAAACATAAAAGTAGAATGAGAACATGCCAAAAATTATTGGATTGCTTGATTAGAGACTCAGCATGAGAGTGAAGTTGGTACAAAGGAGAAGTTGAGGATTGTACTTCGATTATCAATTAGTCAAAGGAGTGTTGAGGTGAATTTGCTAATAGATCTAAAACTTTTCAATGTAAATGTGTAATAAACTAATATTTCAGGTTACATTTTTCTATTATATAATTGATAAGTAAGTAGTTTTACAGTGTCTGAAATATGATTTAACAGCAAATGACTAAGTCAAAGGTACATTTTCCCAGGGCGCAATGTCCTTGTGTCTGTGCTCTCTAGTATGTTGTTGCAAGTTCATCAAATCATCCTCTTGCTTTAGGTTAAAGTTTTGAATCATTTTTTTCACAATATCACATTGATATTTTGAAACTTTTGTTTTAGAATAATATTAGGCTTACAGAAATTGCAAAATAATACAAAGAGTTCTCTGATATCCCTCAATAGGCCTCATCTAACGTTGGTATTTTATATTGGTTTCTGAGGACCAGTATTAAGAAAAGAATGTCAGTGCTCGCTCGCTCTCTCTCTCTCTCTCTCTCTCTCTCTCTCTCTATATATATATATATATATATATATATATATATATTTATATATTTATATATATATGTATATGTATATATTTATTTTAGAGAGGAATGGAGAGGGATAGAGAGATAGAAACATCAAAGATGAGAGAGAGAGAGTCATTGATTGGCTGCCTCCTGCCTGCCTCACACTGGGGATTGAGCCTGCAACCCTGGCATGTGCTGTGACCTCCTGGTTCATAGGTTGACGCTCAACCACTGAGCCACACTGGCTGGGCCAGGCTTCCTTTTAGAGATAGTTGACTCTAGAGTGGGGGCTGACATAATACAAGATTTCTAGAACATCTCCTGGATCCAGAGGGTAATAGAGTTAGAAAGACGAAAGAGAATGAGAGGAGGAAGTGGAGGAGGAGGGTGGGGAAGGGGAAGAGGAATATTGAAAGAACCCAGGAGCCAACCTGAAGGATTTCCTACTGACCAAAGGTGGAACAATTTGTGCAATATAACATCAGTATTTTTTATAACACAAAGGGTATTTTTAAACAAAAGGGAAAGTCTGTAGTACTAATTGGAATAGAATAAATGAAGACCTTTGTGTAAAATGTAAATAGAAAAATGTCGTCACCTTAGGCAGACTTCTATTTTATTTTAATTTTGTGATGTGGAATATTTACTATAGTTAGCTATTTGAAAAGCCATTTTCTATGACTGTCCATGCCTACACATAACTTGGAAAGTCTTTGTGTAAATTCAGAATTGCACCTTCACTTGTTTGAAGATCACTAGTATATAAGTGGTCTTCCTATTTCACATTTACTACTCTAAAATTCAATAAGAATAGAAACAATTGATAAACTCCAAATTTAGTCAGTTAACACATTTTATTGAGTGTCTACTACATGCCAGAAACCCCTTCCTTTGCAAAGGTTGAGTTACATTAAAAACAGTTATGTGGCACTTAAACACATACAAAGTACATATAATAACTCAATTCTTATAACAACTTTGTGAAGTAGTTTACATTAATATTTTTATTTTAACAACTAGTAAAACCAAAATTAAAATAAAAACAGTAGAGTTTAAGAAATTTCCATTTGATCATTTAAATAAAATCTAGGATTTATTGCAGGTATATCTTGAAATATGTGTTGACTTTATAAACAGTTAGCTATAAATTTTATAAAATGGTTAATCAAAGAGTCATCAAAGATTTTAAAAAACAACCCTATAAATAACATTATTTGAATCCAGTAAAAGAAGACAAATAAAATTCAGCTCTAATGATTACTCAATTTCCATGGAAACTAGAAACATGTATTTATGGAAAACTTTATAAATATCAAATTGCACCATTATCTACAAATGTGCCAATTCTGTCAAACCTTGCCTAAATCATGTAACTATTTCTAAAACAAATGGCTTTATGATGAAAACATCACAAAGTGAAAAATGCTATGTCTCTTTCTACCTCCATCTTCTTTATTTTTACATAATGGAATGGAAAAAATGTAATTGTTAATTTTAGATTTTTAAGAAAGTATTACATATTATAATTATCCTTTGCTATTAAACTCCAAATGTTAAATTTTTATATTTTAAAGGTAAATTTGCAATACTACTTTCATCACTTTGAAACTTTTAAAGAATAATCATAAGAACAACCTAACTGAAAAATACAATTTTTATTAAATGTTTATGGGTCATAATTTTAATTATTTTAATAATATGAAAGATGGAAAGATCTTATATATTAAATATAAGTTGAATATTTCTAGTATTGCACTCATCAAACCTGAAAAGGAGGAGAGATTTTTCTTTTATACTTGCTTGCTACTTCTTTTTATTCTTATTTCTCAGATACATGCTTTGTTATTCAGTGGTTCTGCAATAATGTCAACACTGTATTTTCTATTTAAAATAAATAAATAAACAAACAATGCTGCTATGAAAAAAATAGTTTAATAGTTCAACAAAGATGACTATAATACTTTTATAAACCAATTATTTGCAGAAATATTTAGGTGGTACATATTCAGTATTAATCATATTTTGTCCCATATAATAAGTTATATACATCATTCATACACAGCTTGCCCATAATTACTTTGTATTAGTGTCTAATAAACTCATATAGTGCTCAGTTTTCTCTGTTTTGCATAATTAGCCTCATATTAAAATATAATTTGAACTTACTATGTAGTGACTAATATGTTATTAGTTTCATTAACACTGTTTCCAATGAGATCATGGACATAAATTAACTTTTTCTCTATTTTTACACTTTAACTTTGAAATTATGTGTTCAGATTAGTCAGCTTCAAATTATTTAGCAATAATGCTGCTATTCTTGTTTAAAATGCAAATATTTTTCCAGGTTCCTCTCAATGCAACCTTATCCTTGAGTTATTTTTAAACTATCCATGTCCTTTTCATTACTGTATGCATGTTTATAAAGGTCCCAACCTTTGTTGATACCAATTTGGCAGCAGACATTGAGGTTATCAGCCTTTCTGAACTGATGAAAGTGGTCTCCCTAGCAACAGAAGCACTGTAGAATCTCTCAGAACACCTGTTCTTCCCACTCCTAATTCCTGCAGCTGGGATGTATGCACTTGAAAACTGCCTTTTCATTTTGAATTTTTGCTTTTATATGTTTGCGTAGGTTAGGACAGTGGGAGTTTGCTGAGCTTGGCCGCTCACATAGTTCAAAAGACTTACGTGTCTGCATGGTTTAGAGTCATTATCATGGTTAGCAATTAGTATTTCCTTTTCCCCACCCCCGAAATACTCCTGTGTTTCCTTAGCAGCCAGAGGAAAGGGTGAGATTTGGAAATCCAGCGAGGGTAATGCACATTGTCTAAAGTGCAAATGACAAAACTTGGCTCTGTTGTCACCCTCAGGCTTTTGATTCAGCCAACATTCATAATTCATTGGGCTCAGTAATATAAAAGGGCAATGTGCCCGACTGCTTGAGAAAATTACTGTCATATTTTAGCTTATAAATTTTTTAAATTATTCATTTTCTTGATTGTGTAAGGTCATTCTTCTCTTTTTTCTTGAAAATTGACCCGAATTTATTCAGATGCAGTCTGTATTAGGGCTTGTAAAAGCAATTAAGGGGGAAAAAAACAAAACACTCGGTGATTTTCTCTTTCTTAGAACAAGTTTCAAAGAAATGGAATTTTAAGTAGCATTTTAATGTTTCATTTAACAACTCTATGAATAGTTTCATTTAATTTAAGGGTTTCCATTTGGTAAGTATCTCTTTAGATTAAATAAAATAAAGAATGTATAAAAATTGTCTTTATAAACATACGCCCCTTCCTGTGTAGTGAAACATGCCATGAAAAATACAAAGCAATAAAGCAATTACCGGGCGGGGAGGTTTTGGTGGTGGGGCGGGGGCGGGGGGGGATAAAGTTAATTTTCCACATAATGATTCTATTGCATCTCAGTTTTCTTCATACACTTCTTCATTTCTACTTCATACACTACTTCATATGCTACTTCATTTTCAATTTATTTTTGGTCACAATCTGATTATCTAAGTTGGTAAGTTACTTAAGTTACTTCCTTTAACTGTCCTTTATCAATTAATTAAATATTACAGGCAACTTGTTTTCCATGCTCACTTAATATGAAATATAGCTCTAATTAGAGACATACTATTTCCTATTAGCAAAAAAACAACAACCAAACCAAACCAAACAAAAAACCACAACTGTGTAAAAGTAACTTCTATTTTCTTTCCCTCAAATACACCTACTTAAAATGACTTTGAAAAACATGTCATATTCTTTATATTAGGCTTTTCACTATTTGACTACTGGAATACAGATCCTAAAAAAAAAAGTCTATGTTATGAGAGACCCACATAAGTAAATTAAAGATGAATCATTCATTCTCTCGCTCTCATTTTTTTTTCCTAATACACTACCATTCAAGATTTATCTTCCTTCTGGAAGTTATAGATGCATTCACATGTAGTAAAAATCCTAAGGAAATACATATTTAAATATTTCTTGATATTGTTTCGATTCTTTCCACTTTAGTATATCATTGCCTTTGCATTAGATAGACATAGGAAATTTCAGGAAAAAATAACATGAAAAACAACCAGATTTTACTTTTATGTTCTCTCCTCTATAATTATAAGATTCCCCCAGGACCCTTATTCTTTTTTTCTAACATCCCACTTCTTTCTTCATTTTCTGCTCCCCCAACTCCCACCCCCTCGCTCTCTTTCCACACTCTTCTTGTTCCCAGAGATTACATTGCTATACTAGTGGTAAGAGCAGATTCTTCCTCTTACTCATCACTATATCCCCAACAACTAACACAGTGAATACTTATAAAATTTAATTTTTTGAAAGATCTAATCTCAAATTTATATTTTTATCCTTTATATCCAGATATATTTACCCAGTTATTGGTTATCTACCTATCTTTTACTGCTAGTAATCTAAAACCATGCATATAGGAAGCTCAGCATATTGAAGTGATCATCATAAAATTGTGTATCATAGATGATTCTAGCTGCTGGACCAAATAGAAAATGAGTTTCTCATGGCATAAAAATATTTCTATCTGTGTCTAATTAAGCTAAAATTAGTTCATACTGATCTCTCAATTCTATTCCATTCCCACGTGAATCTCCTCTTATCTGAGAATTTCCATGCCAGCAGTGAGGAACCTGGATCCCATATATTTAACTGTTCAATTTCAGTACACATGTATAGCAGTATTAGACCTGTTAACCTGCACCCTCATGGGAAATAGCTTTGTCAACAAAAGTTCCGTGGTTATGTAGTATGATTATGCCTTCAGACTTACAGAATCCATTGTTTTCTAAAGTTTCTTGGGTCTGCAGGTTGGTACCTTCTTCCCTCCTCCTCCACACTCTGCTGAGGAGATTGTTTTATATATTTGTAATACAGTCAGATCATTTTGTGGAGTCTGCTTTGTTTTCTGGAATTGTCTAACTCCATAAATGACATTTAGCAAATTTGTGTTCATTATGATTAAACCTTCATGCGAAAAGAGTCTAGGAGTTTTGACAAACATGTAATATAATTTATACACAATTACGTTATCACACAGAATGTTTCGCCACCCTAAAAATTTCCTGTGCTTCAAATATTCAACCCCCCTGTCTTCCCGTGAACCCTTGGCAGCCACTGATATTTTTTTTACTGCTTTTATAGTTTTGCCTTTTCCAGCTGTCATATAATTGGAATAATACAGTATGTAGCCTTTTCAGATTGGCTTCTTTCACCTCACAATGTATATTTAAAGTTCATCCATGACTTTCTGAGACTTCATAAATCAGTTCTTTTTATCACTGAAAGAATACTCTATTGCATGGATGTACCATGGGTACTTTATCCATGTATCTACTAGAGGACATCTTGCGTGTGTCTAGTTTTTGTAAATTATGAATAAACAGCCATAAAATATTCACATGCAGATTATTGTGTGGACATAGTTTTAAAATCAATTGGGTAAATGCAAAGGGGAACAATTGTTGGGTCATATGGTAAGCCTATATACTTTGATGTATCTGTCTATGTCAGTGATGGCGAACCTATGACATGCGTGTCAGAGGTGACACGCGAACTCATTTTTTGGTTGATTTTTTCTTTGTTAAAAGGCATTTAAATATATAAAATAAATATCAAAAATATAAATATTTGTTTTACTATGGTTTCAAATATCAAAAAATTTCTATATGTGACACGGCACCAGAGTTAAGTTAGGGTTTTTCAAAATGCTGACACGCCAAGCTCAAAAGGTTCGCCATCACTGGTCTATGTCTATGTCTGTCTTCTATGTCTATGTCTATGTCTATGTCTATGTCTATGTCTATGTCTATGTCTATGTCTATCTATCTTTATATATTTATCTATCCATATAATCTGTATCTATAATATAGTCTTTATAAATATTATACTAAGTACTGCCAGGCTGCTTTCCAAATGGCTTTATTCTTCTTCATGCCCACCCACAAGAAATGAGGGGTACTGTCACTCTACATATTTATTTGCACTTGGTATTGTCAGTTTTTCCATTTCATACATTTTATTGTGTGTGTGGTAGTGTCTTATTGTTTTAATTTACATTTCTTTAATGAAAAATATTGTACATTTCTTGAGGCTTATTTGCCATCTTTATATTTTCTGTGGTCCAAATCTCTTCCGATCTTTTTTCCTCTTCAGATATATAATAGATGTGTTTGTTTTGTTTATTGTTGAGTTTTAAGAGTTTTTTGTTACTTTGTAATACAAGTCCTTTATTATATAATAGAGGCCAGAGGCCCAGTGCACAAAATTTGTGCACAGGACGGTCCCTAGCCCTGGCCTGCGATCAGGGCCATCTTCCCTGACTGCCCGCAGACGGCCTTGCCCCCGCCTCCCCACTGCTACCCACCCCTGGTTCCCCATTCGCCATCGGGCGATTGGAGCCTGACGACCAGGGGAAAGGGCCAAGAGGTCGACTGTTCCCTCTCTCTTGTTGGCCCTGCCCCCACTGTGGGTCACCCTCTGTGTATGAGGCAACTGGCAGGGTGGGGGCCTTGGCCTGGTGCCACCCCCACCCCCCGCAATCCACCCCCGGTTCCCCATTCACCATCGGGCAATTGGAGCCTGCCAGCTGGGGAAAGGGACCAAGAGGTGGTCAGTGCACCTCATAGTGACCAGTTGAGTGGTCATTCTGGTTGTTCCGCCATTAAGGTCAATCTGCGTATTACCCTTTTATTATATAGGATGTGTTATGTGAAATTTCCCCCACCCCCCATTTTGTGTTCTTGCCTGCTGTATACTTACTTATTCTATTAACATCCTAAGTTATCTTAAATTTCCTATCCCATAATTCCAAAATATTTCTCAGACATATATCTGGGTTTGATGATTTCCTTGTCTCTTCAGACTTCATTTTCTTGTCTTTTAGCATGCCTTATAAATTTCTGTTGAAAGTCACACATGATGTATTTGGTAATAGCTACTTAGGTAAGAAGACTTATAGCCTGAGGAATAAGCGTGCCACTAATGTTTATTGTAGCTGTAGCTGCCTGAGGCCTCAACATTCCTCTCACATTCTGTGTTTGTCTCCCTGGCTGTCTCCAGATCCCCTAAGAATTCCTTCTAAAACAAGGTCAGTGCTTGAGGCTCTTTCAGCTTCAATTACCATTATTCACCTGGAACACTGTCTATCTGATAGCGAGGTGAGATGTGTAATCTTATTAGATCGCAGGATGTTAGGGGCCTTTGTACCAATGCTTCAAAATTATCTTACACCAGCTCCCCACACCTTATGTTTGACAGAAAGGTTAGAGGTGGAGTGGGATAATTTCTCTTTCACCAATTCAGATAAGACTCTGGTAAAATATTTTTTCCTTGCTAAGTAGGCCTTTTAAATTGAAAATGTTCAGAGCAATTTCAAAATAGTTACTTTGCCCATCACCCTGCCAGAAACGTGAGGGTTTTTCTTGGTGATTCACCTTGAGACTGTTGGGGTTCTTGGAGCTAAAGCCATGGATGATTGGAGATCTGTAAGCCTGTGGACCCTAGAGTTTCTCACTCTCATAATAGTGTACACCCCACTCTAGCAATTCATCAGTTACTGTGCAAGCGCTCATGTTAGTTTGTGGCTGCAGAACTTCTGATGTTAGCAAGTATATTCTGGTTGTGATTGTCTGTATTCACCTGTCTCCCTGGATTTTGGGGTCACAAAGTGCCCTGTGACCTATCTTCTATGATGAATCCAAGAATAGTCATTGATTTCAGTTTGTTCATCTTTTTCCTTGTTGTAAGTGCAGGACTGACACCTTCCAAGCTATGGATGTCAGAGCTGAAACTGGTAGTTCAGGATACTGGTCTTTAGCATTTCTGTCCAGAAAAAGCACAACACTTGTGTCTCTATACCAGTGGCAAGAACGATTAATATGGCATCACCTGGCTGCAAGAGGGTCTGGGGAATGTAGTCCTTGGCTGGGCAACTACAGCCTAGTGACAGCTCTGCGGGGTGGATACAGGCTTTGACGACAAGTCTCTCATCCACAAAGCCTAAAAAGCAACAGGCAAATTACAAATCAACTTTTAGAAAGTACTTTCTGAGTTCCAAACACTATAATAGATATTTATATATGTGATCTCACTACACCCCTTAATTACTACAAGAGAATATTAGACCATGCAGGAGAGTGCATCAAAGAATTTAGCCTAATGCCCAAGGGAAAATAGTTCGATTAACCTAGACTGATGTAACTCCAAAGGCCACATACTCTGGAAATTGATTGATCTAGGTTAGAGCTTTTATTGAAATTTTAATCTAAATGTGATTACAATCAACCCCCTGTATCCAGGGACTGCATATGTGGATTCAATCAACTTCAGATTGAAATCCATGGGTGTGGAACTCTTGGAGATGGAGGACCAACTAAGGGGCTTGAGGATCCATGGATGTAGCTTCTTCAGTGGTTCCTGGAACCAATCCCCTACAGTTGATTGCATTTATAAAACCATTTGAAGTTTAATTATATATATATTGGAAAATCTTCTAATAAAAGCACATTTTATTTTTTTTCCATTTAGTGAAGTTGGTTGTCACATTACATGCATTGTAAAATGATATATACAATATCTTCACTTCTGTTTTTCCTAAGCAAGACCACAGGGTGCAGACCACAGATGTTTCTTTAAGCACTTGTAGCCTTAACCAGACTTCCTCACCAGTCCAGAGCAGTCTCTCTCTCTCTCTCTCTCTCTCTCTCTCTCTCTCTCTCTCTCTCTCTCTCTCTCTCATTCATCTTAGCTATGGTGTATAATATATTTAACTGTATTACTTTCTTTTCATAAAAAGGAAAGTTATTCAGATAGTAACCGACTTTCTTAGTGAATTCAATTTTAATGTTTTCTTAGTTAAATCTCCTGGGTATAACAAGTAGCCAAATATACCACCAGAAAATAATAACTCTGTCTCACTTTCAATATTTATCACCTTTAATCTTATTGCACTTGCCAGGATATTATCAAGCAATGCCAATATTAGCAAGTATGCTTGTCTTTTCTACACATCAATTCTTACTTGGACTATTGCAGTGACTTCATAGCTAGGTCCCTAGACCCCATTATTATTTTAGGCCATCAACTCCTTGCAAAGCATGATAGTGAGTTGTTTACCTCCTCTCTTGTGTATTAGCGGGTCAGATCAATGAGGGCAGGAAATAGGAATGTTAATTCAATGGCAGCCACCATAAGGATTTTCATAGCTTCTGAAACAGAGTATAGCTGCACAATTTATGTTAAATTATACTATTTATTTATTTATTTATTTATTTATTTATTTTCCTATAACTTTGATATGTCTTGTATAACTAAAAAAAACTGAGAAAATAGCAAAAGTATAGTCCTGTTAACAGCTTTATTTAGTTGAGGGAAAATTTATAACAGTCCGGAAATCTTATAAAATTGGGTTTCCCGATGCATGGTGATCTGACACACAGAGGGCAGTAGGCATGTTTATCCCAATTTTATTCTTCTCCAACTTTTTTATCTCCTGCCAAGAATCTATTGGGCAACCTCACCTGAGAGCCAGAGGACAAAGGAGCTATTGAGAAGTCCAGAACAGTTAGCTTCACTGAATGCTGAGTAGCTTGGAGAAACAAAAAGTGGAGCAGCATTGTGAATATTCCATTTCAAAAAATCTGATATAAGAGAATCCATTGTTGTGCTGTGTCCAGGCAAAACATTTTTTTCCATCAATAGAGCATATGCAGAGTCATATCAACTATTATAATGTTGCTTTATACTATCAGTTCCATATACTTCTTCAGAATGTTAATCACCACTGACATTCATATAAGCTTAAGGGGCAAAAGAGGGAAAAATGTTAAATAAAATTAAATAGAGCTATTTTCAGTTTCTGCGTTTGTATATGGACACAGAGTCTAAATTGGTAATAACTGCCTTTGTTTTCATTTTTCCTTAAATTCTATGAGCACCTTAACAGAATGGCGTACTTGAAAGGGTGATTTAATCTTTTATTTTTTGTGAGATCTGAATCCCCAGTGCACTTTATTTATTGGATAGCAGCACAGGGCTATTGGACTAGTAGTGACTCTTAAGAGGTTTCTAACTAAATAATCTAGTTTTTAAACTTGGTCTCCCCATCCATGCACCAGGCCTCTATCCTATATAATAAAAGGGTAATATGCAAATTGACCCTAACAGCAGAACCACTGGGAATGACTGGTCACTATGACACACACTGACCACCAGGGGGCAGACGCTCAATGCAGGAGCTGCCCCCTGGTGGTCAGTGTGCTCCCACAGGGGGAGCTCTGCTCAGCCACAAGCCAGGCTGCCAGTTGCCAGTACAGTGGTGTTGGTGGGAGCCTCTCCTGCCTCCTCAGCAGCGCTAAGGATGCCCAACTGCAGCTTAGGCCTGCTCCCCACTGGCAAGTGGACATCCCCCGAGGGCTGCCGGGCTGCCAGAGGGATGTCTGACTGCCAGCTTAGGCCCAATCCCCCGGGAGCAGGCCTATGCCAGCAGGTGGTCATCCCGTGAGAGGTCCCAGACTGCAAGAGGGCACAGGCCGGGCTGAGGGACCCCCCCACCGCCCCGAGTGCACAAATTTTTGTGCACTGGGCCTCTACTTATTACATAAGAGCAACATAGCCCTTGGAAATCAGGATCTATCACTTCGGTAAACATCTTTCTGTCTGTTGTTTAAGGGTAGATAATAGCCTTAACTGCCAATTTGAATGGAAAAATAAGGTATACATGTGCCAATAGATGCAGTTCTCTCTTTGTAATCAAGAACTTCACAATCTCTAAACCAAATTATGGGGAGTGGAAGCAAACATTGATTCAATGGATTATTTGGAGACATATGAGGAGAGCCACTCTCAGATTCACCCCATAGTTTACACCTGTGCATCTGACAGTGGGGATATGACAGCATATATTGGCCTTTGATTTGAGGCATACAGCTACAGCTCCAAGATGTCTTTCAACTGAAACTATCACAGAAAGTTCAGTAGAGATTTGTCTTCTGTCATGCCAGCTGCTTTGGATTGGTAGAGTACTGGAAAAATAAAATTAAACTCTTAAGCTTGAGTCCGTTGCCCCACTACTTTCTCCATTAAAGGAGACTTTTGTTGATATTCTGTAATTCCCAAATGGCGACAGTGGAAGAGACAATGAAGGCAAGGGAAGCAAATCTACATCCAAAGTAATGTGTCTATTTTTGGAGGGCAGATAGTTGCTCCGTCCATGATGGAAAGCATCCAATATAATCCATCTGTTTTCTGGGCCCTCTAGGAATAATGTTATGTGAGGGGAAAAGAGTTGGCCAGGGTTTTAGGGAAACTGAATAGAACACTCAGCTGGATCTTGGTCAACCCATTCATAGCTCCATTTCTGCCATTAGACAAGTTTGTCCAGAAACCCTTCTATCAAGTCTGAGGTGGCAAGGTAAAAAAGTCTGGGTGAGCCTGGTTGGTATGGCTCAGTGGTTGAGTGCTGACCCATGTACCAGGGGGTCATGGTTCGATTCCTGGTCAGGGCACATGCCCAGGTGGTGGGCTCAATCCTCAGTAGGGGGAATGCAAGAGGCAGCCGATCAGTGATTCTCATCATTGATGTTTCTATCTCTCTCTCCCTCTCCCTTCCTTTCTCTGAAAGCAATAAAAATACATTTATTTTTTAAAAAAAGGCTGGATGGCACCTAAAATTTGCAACAATTTTGTTTTGTTTTAGCTTACTTTGGGGATTAGCAAACCTTTTCCATCAAGTTCCTAAATATTTTACAGATTTGAGGTCCATATGATCTCTATTGTAACCACCCATCTCTGTGATTCTAAGCACAAAAGCAGCCACAGAAAATATATAAACAAACAAATGTGGCTGTGTTCCAATAAAACTTAATTTACACACACAGATGGTATGGCAGATTTAGTTCAGGGGCCATGGTTTGCCAACACTAATCTACTTGATTACTGAACATTTCATCAATCTGTAAGTCGGGCTTCTGTTAACTAGTAGTGGGAAACTACTAAGAGACCAGTTTCATCATGTATCACATGAGTCTGATCCAGTCGTATGCTGGAGCTGTCTTGCACAGGCTCCTGTGAGCCAATTATATACATACTAGGGGCCCGGTGCACAAAATTCATGCATGGGCGGGGCAGCAGATCCCTCAGTCCAACCTGCACCCTCTGTCATGTTCCGGGGCCCCGGCCGCTCCGGTCTAGGCGCAGGCCTGCAGGCTTGAGGCGGCCTGGCTCCCGAGGCCCCATTTTATCAAGAGAACAAAGTCGGCATTAGTTACAGCCCTCACTGAACCCAGTACAGTGCGTCTGTGCGTAGAATTGCCTCATTCATGTGCCTGCTTCACCCTACTGAATTACTAGCATCTTGAGGACATAGCTCTGTCTTATCCTGTTTCACCTTCAGTGCCTGGCCTGGTGCCAGGTACCTGGGAGTGTTTGCTGAGTGAGTGAGTGAATAAATGAGCGAGTAAGTGAATGAGCAAGTGGCTATGGGGCGGGAACTTCTGCCGTGTCGCCATGGAGACACAGCAGAAGTTCCCAGCCGCTCCAGGCTGCCTGAAGCCCACCCCAGGAAGTTCCTGCCCCGCTCCCAGCTGCATAGTTCCCGCCTTGCTCCCCGCGACTGAGATCCCCATCCACTCCTTCAGCAGAGGCCAGGGTAGGCGGGAAGCTTGGTTTCCTCCATTGGTTGCCAGGGGCAACCGAAGCCTCCAGCTCCGTGGCCGCTGCCATCTTTGTCGGGTTAATTTGCATATCACTTTGATTGGCTGGTGGGCGTGGCTTGAACATAGTGGAGAGATGGTTAATTTGCATGTTTATCTTTTATTATATGGGATTGGAGGCCTAGTGCATGAATTTCATGCACTGCAGGGTGGGGGTGTCTCACAGCCTGGCCTGTGCCCTCTTGGCAGTTGGACATCTTTAGTGCTGCCACAGAGGTGGGAGAGACTCCTGCCACTGCCACTCACCAGCTGTGAGCACGATCCAGGGCTTCTGGCTGAGCAGAGCTCCCCCTGCGGGAGCACACTGACCACCAGGGGGCAGCACCTGCATTGAGTGTCTGCCTGCTGGTGGTCAGTGTGCATCATAGTGACCGGTCGTTCGGTCGATTTGTATATTAGCCTTTTATTATATGGGATAGGTCAATTTACATCTAATGCTTGATGTCCCGTTAGACTTCTGCCTCTCCAGCCATAGAAGTGTTCTGATTATGTACATCAAATGGCGTCTTAATAGGCTGTTTATCCATTTTATTTACACAAAGACCCCATTATTAAACAGCCACCTTCAGTTCTCTGATGATCAAACGGTGCGAGAACTAGTTTGGTTTTACTTGATAGGAAAATTCTTTGTCTTTGTTGGATAAACGTAAAAGCTGGCTACTCCTCCAATTCCTATATTTTCCTTTAAGTTTAAGAATGCAGCCTCATGGAGGCTTTATACCTCTTCATCACTGCCTATGGATGATCTTTCCAGTAAAGTTGGTGGCCACCTGTCCAACTAACAAAGGGTGAAGGGTATAACAACTAGGCCTTTGACGGTTTTGTTAGGAAGTAACTGAGTAAGGACATTATTATAGTCCTATTTCAACATTTTCCTCTGTCTAACTAAGCCTTTTAACTTATTTTTCTACAAAAAAAGGTAATTCCAGTACTCAACAGCCTCCTTTACTGTAGGCAACAATAAATCTGGGCATGAAAGGAGCCAACCAGCAGATTATAAATGACACTTCTCAGTGCCTGATCCAATACAACCTATGGAGGTGTAGGTTTCTGTGGGATCCGGTACTGATTCAGCGTTCTTGTTGGAAGCATTAGCACATTCAAATAGGTAACTGATAATTGCTTAAGGAAGTAGCTATTTCAGATATGTGGGGAGGGTTATGAAAACTCTAGGTAGTAACATAATCCCTGGGAAAGTAACAGCAGGGAATGCTACTACTGTAGACCTGAAGAGAAAGAGAACTAAGTTTCTTTAGAATAAGTCTACTCATAAAGCTATCATTTTTGGTAGGGGAACACAGTTAACATATACTGATCCTGCAAGGAGGGGCCAGAGGAATAAGTACCCCAACCTAACTAAACCCAGTTAATAGCCACAGTGCCAGGGAGACTGTTAAAGCTGTCAATTAAAGTCAGAGCTCCAGGCCACAGAGCTGACTTGAGAATACTCAAGAGTGAATCTGGAAAGGTCACACGGAAATATCGAGCACAGATACAGTGTAATAGGCATGAAAGTAGTTCTAAGAAAACTATATATTAAAAGAAGAGTTATCTGAAAAAATAGTATCAGAAAAGGCAAAGGAAAAAATTATAACTACTACAATAATAAGGGCTTCAATTTAGTAAGCATTTGCTATTTTCAAGGGGCTGTAACAATCTCATTATTCCTTAAAACGTCTGTCTGTGGTATTCACTGTTTTTTTCTTAATGATGAGGAACGTGTGTCTCACAGATGTTGTGTAACATTTTTAAGGCTACACAGAGATTAAGTTAAAGGTGGTTGTGTGCCAAAGTCAGCTCCTTAGATACTGAATTCTAAATAATTGAGTCGGGTTCTATGGAGCCGCTGAAAAAGGAAAGAGGTAAGAAATCTTGTTGGGTTTAACACACTTGCTGATTAGTGATCATGAATTCCAGATGTTAAACTGATGGGCTCTGTAAGAAGTGGAAGCAGCAGGTATAAATGACATTTTCTCAGGAATTTGATTTTGAGAAGTAAGTAGGATGGTGCCAGTTTCAAGTGACTATATGTATATTTAAACATAAACACACATGAATATTTTAAACAACACAGATACATATTTGAAAAGAAATAGGGTGAAACATTTTGCAAAGAAAAAGTTTGAAATGTTGAGTGAGGCACTATAGAGGCAAAGGAATCCCAAATTCTATAGGGAGAATTGTTTTCGGTGTACAGTAATGTGCTTCTTGCAATTCTCTTGTTAAGACAGAATGAGCATTATGGTGGAATTATTTCATTGGACATCTATTTTTTATATAAAATGTTAGTAAAATATCAAACTTACAGGCACACAAACACATATATTTTAGACAAGAATATTAAGAAATTTTGCTTTTATTTCAGTCTTCGTTTTTTCTATATCTTGGACATTTAGGAAATATTATTTATTATAATGATAAAGTTATATTTTGAAATCAACCTTTTTTTCTATTTGTGCTGTAAACTTATAAATTATTTGCAATTTTTACTTATTTAAAATGTTTTAAAATATCTAATTTTGTAGGCTGGGATATCTTCCAAGGATCTGCATAGCTTTGCAAAAGTAAAGTAAGTTAGAAGAAAGTGAAATAAGTTTTACAACTTTGAAATACCAAGTAAATGTTTGTTTTTTTTCCTTTTTGAATGAATTTACTGGTGTCCTCATTTACTCCAACTGATAAGTTCACTTCAACCTCCCATGAATATGGATACCCTCAACTAAAAACATGTGCAATTCTGACTTACTTTAAAACTCTACAGTGGTACATTGCTTACTACATTGAGTTAAGTAAATAATAATAATTACTCACTGTCAATGACTTTTTCTCATATCAGATACTGTTCTAAATAATATGAATTATTTCATTGTCATATCATTTCTCTGAGAAGACTTTCAACAAAATCACATCTCACATCCATTTTACAGATACAGTCAAGGTTATTAAATAAGGTGAAAGGTGAATTGCATAAATACTCATCTCAAAAGGTTTGGAGCTGTCTGGTTGTTGATGTAGAGTTTACCCATGAAGCACTACTATATTTTATCTTCTAAGTTTGCCACTTTGGTCTATAAGTTCCTTAATATCAGCTGCATGTTTTAATCTGCATATTTATACTGCGTGGATTGATGGAGAAGCCAGGAGTGTAGGCCTTTCCTCTGTTTGATATGGAAGATCTTGGCCACCGGTGTCTGTGGATTACCTGATTCCACAGTATGTTTCATCATTCATGTCAGGAATTCAAAATATTTTATAACTAGAGGCCCGATGCATGAAATTCGTGCAAGGGGCTTGGCCCTTGCAGCCCCAGCTTCATCCAGAAGGTCGTCTGGAAGGTCATTTGGCTGTCTGGTCTAATTAGCATATTATGCTTTTATTATGATGATTTGAATTAAAATGAAAGTGAAAAAATTTAGTTTGATATTTTAACTTCAGGAAAATGAGATACATGTGGTTTTTGTTGTTGTTCTTTTGCTCTAGGGACCCACTTCTATCTTCCCAACGTGCCCCCACTAGACCCACACATGCAAATCTGACTAGGAGAACACAGCTTTAGAAACCAAAGGGAAGAATATAGAAAGCTAAATATAACTACCTTTTCATTTAATAAATAAATTGAATTTTACTTGGCATTGTGACCCAGCTTTTATGCCTTGTTACTATTATAAGAGAAACATGAATTCTGCAAATTATGCCATACATTTAACGATGTTAAAAAAATTGTATGCTTCTAATTTAATCAAACTTTACTGTTACTTATGAAAGATTCAAACACTGTACAGGAGAGGATAATACATTAAAATATTTATACATGCTGTTTTTAAATATGCATTTTAATCTAAATCACAGCTTTTGATTTCACAATGTTTTCATAATTATAATTTCATCGTTTTCCTATAATTCAGTAGAAGTTAATGAAGACAATTTTTCACTTCAATATTAATTTATTGTGTTCAGGTGAGCAAAGAAGTACGTTAGGAATATGTAGCAATTTTTACAAACTGAATAAGGAAATAAGGTGTCTCGCTGTACTTTAAATGAAGATAAGTAAAATATAATGTTTAATAAAATATCAAATATTATGTGAATTTAAAAATATGACAGGCACAAAGGAAAGTGAATGCACTGTGAATGTAAAAACTCCTGGAAATAAAACCCATTGTCTGTCAAATGGTAACATCAACATATATCTTCTTTTTTGGAAAAAAAAATGTTTTCATTGATTTTGAAAGAGAGAGAGGAAGGGAGAGAAAAGGAATGATGAGAAATAAACATCATCCATTGGCTGCCTCCTGCACAGCCCCTACTGGGGATCGAGCCCCAAACCAGACATGTGCCCTATCCTGGAAATTGAACTTGTGACCTCTTGATTCCTGGGTACAATTCTCAAACGCTGAGCCACACCTACTGGGCAACATATATCTTCTTAAGTGCAGGTATTTCCCTGTTGTCAAATACAGTTTTCACTTGTCTAGTAGTTAGTTGTATTGATAAAATATTTATAAAGCAAAAATATAGAATCTTTAATGCTATGTATTAATTACATCTACATTTTCGATTTTTTTCTCTAAGCATGAACAAAATTTTGTTCAGGCATAAAAAATAAAACTAATTAAGGACATCTATAATGACTTCTGGTATCTCTTGAATATTCATAGTTGGGTCATTATCTTTCCAAGGGTAGTAGAAACTGTGCTGCCTTGTGGGCATATTGCTTTAGGCATCAACAGCTAAGAAAGAACTCTAAATTGGAGCTATGCCTACTAGAGAAAGAGCACATGAAGCAATTTCTTCTTACTACATTTCTTCTGAATTCTGCTACTTGAGTTCCATCTATGAGATAATATATTGTTCATATAGATCAGCACCACTATTTGTATTTCACATGCTTATTTTATATTCTACACTGTGAGATACAGTAGAGGGTTACCTCTGAAAAAATCAGTTATGCAAAAACATGAAAATGAATTATTTTGGGCAGTTATTCATCAGACTGTAGTGGCTAATATGCTGTATAGTTCTACTTTACAAGAAGATAATATTTTGGGTTGCATTGCTGTGTTGAGAAAATCGGCTATCTCATTTCTAAAAATGCATATTTGTCACAATGGCATATTAAAGTATTATAAATTTAAATAAAATATTTTAAAGGACACATTTCACATTGTTTAAAATCATTATATGAGATGTAGAAATAAATCTCCAAGACATAATTAATATTGTACTTTTGGTTTATTTTAATAATTTTGAAAAATATTTGAAGTTAATATAAATGTTTTAATCATGTTTGAATTTGATTATTTTCAACTTATAAACTATACATGTTTATGACTATTTCCATTTGATTTTCTTTCCCTCATCATCCTAGACATGTGAAATGTTTAAAATGCACATTGCCCATTTTATATGGATACAGTCCATATATTCCTTTGTTTTTTTGTTTTGTTTTTGGTTCTGACTAGGTTTTTTCTCCTTTATGATCTTCCAAATCTCTGATTATCATCTTGTTTCATCTATTCCACTGTTGATTCCCTGCAATATATTCTTCATTTCAGTTAATGTATTTTTCATTTCTGATTATATTTTTTGCATGTATTCTAGTTCTGTTTTTTTGTTTTCGATGTCTTTTTTTGAAGTTCTTACTAAGTTCATCCAAGTTCATTGAGCATCCTTATAACCAGTGTTTTGAACTCTGCATCTAGTCGATTGCTTGTCTCCATTTTGTTCAGTTCTTCTGGCGTTTTGTTCTGTTCTTTCATTTGGGACATATTTATTTGTCTCCTCATATTGACAGCTTCCCTCTGTTTATTTCTGTATATTAGATAGAGCTGCTATATCTCTGAATTAGATATTCTCTGTTTTTCCAGAGTTGTAGCTAAACTCCAAAAGGGAGAACAAAAGATGTTTTGAATTGCATATTCCAAGATTAAAGAATTACTGTTTGTTGGGGGCCAGTTATGTCCACAGGTTTTATAAGAGGTATATAGCAATACAGGTAACAAAATATAATTTTTAGCAGAATAGCAATCTGAAAAACAAAAAAAACAAAAAACACATGTGCATAGATTACTATTAGCAGGACAGAACAAATCAGAAACCTTAGGAGAGATAGCATCTAGATTTCCACTTTGACAATCACCCTGAATTCTTGCTACTCATCATTAGGACTAATTTCTGTGAATGTTCTGCAGAAGAAAGAAAAAGGGCAAGTAAAATAAAATCATATTAAACCACCAAAAAGAAATTAAATACCTGTTTCAATCAAATTTTTGTGTATTTGTATTTTCTCTAGTCCTGACATTTAACATTGAATATAGCATGAATAGTAGTTAAATACTCTGCTTCTCAGGAAAGAATGTGTAATGTTACTCTTGCTATATGTCACCCTGCCTTAAGGAATCTATATGAAGTTAATATTCACATTCTTTTTATGTTGACATATACTCTGAAGGGCTGAGAAGAGCCTGAGGGCTATATGTAGGTAGTGAGCTTCATGAACTTCTCATGCAATGTCTATTTGCATAAAGTTTTATGGTTAGTTGGCGCCTTTGTCTGTTATCTCCTATCTTAATCAGGCAGTTTACTTAATATCTCTTGTAGTGTCCATTTTTTTAATTCTTTTTTCCTGATAAAAAATCAGTCTCTCTATTGATTGATTGATTGATTGATTGATTGATTGTAAGTATACATAGATTATCTTACTAGAACCAGCCTGGATACTTTCATCAATGAACACTTTTTCAATCAATCTGATCCACATGAGGTATGATTTCTGATTTACAATGAATAAATTTTAAGTGGTTTGTTACGAGTCATATACAAAATGACCTTAAAAAATCCAACTTTCCAGATGTGCCCCGGAATTTGTAATATTTATGGCTAACATTGGTGTACTTTTATTATTTTATATTATGAATGTGTCAGACCTAAATATATGGCAGGCGGTTTTAATAAAATATTAAAACCTCTTTTAAATCCCTCAGTTAGGAGAGTGAATTCATTTTGAGTATTTTTAAGTGGCTATGTCATAGAAGGATTTATACGATCAACATAATAATAAAGATGTCCTAAAGATAAAAGGTTAGTGGATTAACAAGATGAATATCTGAGAATTTCCCCCATCTCTGTGCAAGACCTAACAATAGAAATGATCAATCTGAAATTAATCCTTCTTTCTGACATCAAGAAATAGTGGTTTAAAGCATCAAAGTCTTTGGTGAAAAGTGTTGTCTGGCTTTACAATCAGAGTTTTAGATCAACTGAGCAGTTTTTGAAAGAGCCATGCTCTTCTGTACTAACCTCAGAAGAAACACATACACCATGACACAACAACAACAACAAAACAAATAAAAAACAAAATAATCAGCTCTAAGGCCAGCCATTTCTTGTTGGTCTGTTAAAAGCTAATTTAGTTCAGAGCCATGATTTCTATCTTTAAACGGGCTTCTAACTCTAAGGCTAGCTAGCTAACATTATGCTAACTCTAGGGCCAAAGTTTATTAAAGATGATTCTTTAAAATTTTCAACCCTCCACTCCAAAAATTTTCTTCTGCTTTAAGAAGCAATATTTAAGTTGGTTATAATCTACTAAGAAAGCCTTAAAATTGTAAACTCTCATTTAAAAGGTAAAACATTAAAAGAACAATATTGACAGTTTGTATATTACATTTTTATTTTTATAAACATCCATTTCATCAAGCTCTATAGGTTTCTTGATTTATTTAGAAAACAGAAGCCTTGTAACCACTCTGTGGAAAACATCTTTTCACAAAAGGGGAAATGTCAGCTCTCTAGAGTTTACATTGTTTAAGCTTAATTAGAAACTAGCATTTCTCTTTAAAAAGATTCACACTGAGCCTAGGGTTATTCCTAAGCAGGAACATAAACACAAAACAAGGTAACAGAAATTGAAACTGTGAAGAAATTGATTGAAAAGGCAAAGTTACATAAACAAGAGATATGAAGAAAATTAAAATGTATAGAGTATGATTACTGAATAGGCTAAAATTTAGCTTAATGCTATGTTGCTGCAAAACAAAACCTGCTTAGCTACACAATTGTAAGAACAATAGAAAAATACAGAACAATGACAAAAGTACAACTATTCCTAAACATACGCTGGCTGACAACACTTAGAATATCTTTTGACAATTTTTTATAAAAAAATACAATGGTTATTTTTGTTGCTAATAACATTGCATCAGATGCCATTCAGAAAAAGAGGATATTTGGATAAGAAATTATGTGCATGTATAGGGGCTGGTTGTACAACTTAATAAGCCTGTATAAGTATTTGATATGACACAGACCAAGAATACTAAGTATGTACCCAAGGGGTGTGGGGGGGAATTGTATGTTGTTCAATAATTTCTTCCTGGATAATAGTTTTCCCCTACCACTGAACTCTGAACTTTCTGCAAAGCTCACTTCCTTCTATTTTTAAATTAATTCCAGATCATATTAACTCCTCTTTTTCACATATAACTTAAAAGTATAAAAATATGTATCTACTAGAGGCCTGATGCATGAAATTCGTACAAGGGCCTCAACCTTCGCAGCCCCTGCTTCGTGCGGAAGGTCATCCAGAAGTATGTCTGGAAGGACGTCCGGAAGGTCTTTGGCTGTCTGGTCTAATTAGCATATTATGCTTTTATTATTATAGATAGCTATATCTATCTATCTATCTATCTATCTATCTATCTATCTATCTATCTATCTATCTATCATCATCTTCTTCTGTCAACTATTTATAATGTGTCCTGACATGTCCTGAGTTTACTTATTAGTTTGATTAATCAGCATTTACTTTAAAAAATAATGTACAGATAGATAGCTTTTGGGATCACAGCATCCATAGTGAATTATTACTTGAAGGCAGTTAAAAATCCTTGAATGAATTATAGAACTGAATTGACATCATTCTGGGTGGAAGTTGAATTGTTTGACAGTTGTATGTGCCTGTAAGGGCATTGATCCTTCCTGTGCTCAGAAGGCTTCACAGAATATATTGCCTTTGATCTGCTTGAGCAAGCAAGCATTCAGCCATAGAAGCCACTCAGATTTTACCTAATATTGCAGAGCCCCAGTAATTTTATATTTAAAACAAGAAAACCAGCTTAAGCTAATGTTCAGTCTACATTTTTCTCATTCAAAATAAGTTTTCAATAACATATTATAGAAGGTCTAGATTTAAATAATATTGCTTCTGTGTTCTGTAAGATAAACTATATACTATATACAAAGTTAATCAATTATAATGATTATTTGTATGGACTAAAATATTTTAAAAAGATAATGGTGAGAAACCTCTGTCCAAATAATAACTTTAACAGAATATATTTTATCTTTTGAATAATCATATGTATGTAAACATCAATATATATGCACAGTGGTTTAAATAAACCTTTTATTTTAGTATAGTTTTGCAGAAAAGTTGCAAAGATAATAATAGAGTTCTTATATAGGCTTCATCCATTTTCCCTTGTTAACATCATTGTCATGGCACACAATAACAAAGAGACCAACTTAGTCTGATTACAAAAATTCAGATTTTATTTGGATTTTACTATTTTCTCCACAAATGTCCTTTTTCTGTTCCAAGATGCTATCTAGAATACCATATTACATTTAAGTGTTATGTCTCCTTAGTCTAATCTGGTATATGACAGAGTCTTAGACTTTGCCAGTTTTTCATGCTCTAGTAATTAGTTTAATCTCTACAATATAATTGTCCAAGTTCCAGTATCAAGTAATTTTATTCCAGAAGCAGTTTTCATTGCCAAAAATAACAGTTCTAACCTCAGGACTTTATTCAGGAAATGTTTTACACTGTGCTAAATAAAACATGTCTGTGTTTTAAATTGCATACAACTGTAGATGTTTTATCAGTACTTTAATTAACTTAGAATATTTTTAAATACCCAGCAATTCTTGATAAACTAGGTATTGGAAAAGTACCTCTATTTTGTTACCATTTTTAAATCTAAGAATAGTTGTTATTATGTGTAATTTGCTGCTTGCAGAGAAGGTAATCACCTCAGCTAAGGAGATTTAGAATAAAGGGTAGAATTTTAAATATTCTCCCTGCCAGCAACAAGTAATCAGTAGCTTTTGAAAGGCCCTCTAATGACCTGTCCAGTGTACACAGAAGTGGTTAATATAAGGGAAACAATATACTATGTTCTGAATTTTCATTTTCTATATTCATTCAAAATTTTTTTAGAAATCCAGAATGGTAATTGATAATATAAATATACGTAGCAAATGGTGATATTAGAAAATGCAATGTTAACATTATTCAGTGTTTATACAGTATAGAATGTTTGTATTAAATGTGAATTGTTACTGAAATGTAATCATGAAGAGATTTATTTTTGTCTTCACACTGCTTTAAACATTTTTGCACAAGAGAGCAATAACTCCCTGCAGCTTAATGAAAAATTAAGACATCCCTGTGACTTTTTATTGCTCTTGGGTAATAATAATGTGTAAATAGTAACGGTCATATTGAGGTTCAAACACATAGCATCAATTTGGTAATTGCACGTGTCCAATCTCACAATTAAGACATCAATTTACATTTTACAAAAGACTCCCATAATTTCTCTAGTAGGACATGGCTCAGATGGAATCATATGCTTTTAGGGAATAGAGTATGGTAAGTTTAACTCTGGCTCTATAATTCCTCTTCTCAGTAGACATTTTTTTTATTAAAAACCAAAGCTACTGACAAAGGTGATAAAACTCAAAGATGCATGTGCTCTGACCAACCATAAAAAGGGAGTTCAGTTATTTCTCTAGTGCAGCGCTATGATGGCTTTGTACTATATCAACCTAACTAACCGAAATTAGATTCCTAAAAATATCCCTCCCTATATGGTTGGAGTTAGTTTTGACTACTAGAGAAATGTTCTTGACATTTGCATGAGGTGAAATAGAGCATCTGTTATTGTTCTCTGAAGGTTAGAGTAAGACCAGACAGTTATAGCTCACACATGTTGACTCTGATCTAGATAAAAGCTCACCTCTTTGGCTTGTGCCAAATCTCAAATGGTAGCTCCTTTAGCTCCCAATAGATGTCCTCCTTCCACAACTTAAATCCTGGGCCAGGCACATTTGCAGTTCGGTAGGGAAGGCCTTCCAGTGTAGCATGTAGGTCACCCTCACCTACATAAAAATTAGAAGACGTGAGAGACCGAGATTTCGTTGATTGCCATAGATTGTTGTTCTGATATACTTTCTGTCCAAGCCCAAAGTTATCATGAAACAGAAGTACTTATTTCATAGACTGTTTAACCAGCTTTCACAAAAGTGCATGGTCCAGCCCCTCTAATAAATCCCTTATATCTGCTATGCATTAAATAGCACTCCAAAAGTGTGTCCTCCCAACCTCAGCTAAGGAGGTTCAAAATGGAAATTGGGGGATTCATATGTCCCAAATTATAGGAGTCATATAGTGGTCATCTTTGAAGCCCCTCACACTAAATCTGAAAGAGGAGTGGTGCTTTATTAGATTACCCTCTCTGATGGTATAAATTGGGAATCATAGCACAGTGCTTCACCAAAGATATTTTTCTGACAAGACTTTTTCTCAATCTCCATACCCTTGGTTCTCTTATCTCCTTGTAGCTTGAAAACTATTGAAATCCTACTTTGAACTTTCCACATGGTGTTCTGAAAATTAATTCGGTGATCTTTTCTTATCCTAATGCCCTTCTCAAAGCTATTATTTTACCATAATTTATGTAATAGAAATTAGTTAAAAGGTTGATAGGAATAAGTGATATTTTCAGTAAAAATTTATTTTGTAATGCTTAAACATGAATTCTGAAAATGTTTATAGCATATATAGTAAGACATTTTATACTATGTTTCCTAAATTATTACCTTATGATCAATAGGTACAAATAATTAGAAGTAATTTACAGTAATATACTAAGAAGAATTGACTTAATTCATAGAAGGATTCACTTTCTGTGTTCAAAGAAACAAATTATTTTATGCTTACATTAGTGAAGACATCAAGATACATATGGTTCAATAATTAATATCTTTCATCTAATGAAATAAGTATTTCACCATATAGATTTGGCAAGAAAATAATTAAGAAAAAGTTGTCTTTAGGAAATAAAGAACTCTATTCTTTTCTGACAACAGATAAAAACATTTGTGTTAAAATGTTATGTAGCAAACCTATTCATTACCATTTTTTTTTTACTCATTTCAATTTCTTCATCAGGTCATGTCTATAAAAATCAAATTACTTTATCTCGAAAGACTTTGCTAATATGTGAGATTTGAATACATGGCAAATTTTATTTCTCCCTATGTCTTCCTTGCCTGCTTTCTATTTTAGAAACATAAGTTGAGGTGTTTAAAAAAGCAAAAGCAAAATTTTATTTTTATGCCATTTTAAATATTCAGAAACACAAAATATTTAGTTAGTTTTAAAAATATATAATTTTTGCTCCATTAATTAGACAGAAAAATGAATAAGATATGGGTACAATCTTGAAAATAAATGGAAATTTTGTGAAAGTTATTTGTGCTTAACCTACTATTAGAGGTAGTTAAAAAGTAGATAACAAAAATTTATTTAATCTTAGCTACAATGAGAAAACAAACATTTAAACAATTATCTACTATGTTATCAAATAGCTCTTTAATTCCACTACATAATTTAAATTTTTTTATCATACAAGAATTCAAATAACATGGTATTGTGATACTTATCATGAATCAAACTAAATTCACAACACATTTTTTATGTGAAACTATCACTTTAAAAGGCATTCTCCAACTTCCAACTGAATTATGTTTCTTTGGATGATACCAGAAGTGTGAAAAATAAGGAAGTTCCAATAAAATGAAATCCAAAGTATTTTAAATTGGCTTAGAAAAATATATTGTGATATAAATATAGAAACACAGTTGACACACAAGTAAAATCAGATTTAATATTATTTTATTTCCAATAACAGCAATGCCACTCACAATTTTCAGCACAGAGTTATTTTCTGCCAAAGTGTTTATTTGCTTTTATTGACAAGCTAAATAACATCATTTTCACTTCACCCAAAAATCAACTTGTGTTAACAGAGACCTCTAAAATGTTTTCCTGGTCAGAGATGGAATTTTTAGAACAGTTAGTAGTCAGAGATATTGGGGAAGCAAACCTCTAACTTCAGGTTTAAAAATATATTTAATTTTAAAAAATAAGCTCTTTGATTTGGGTTATTTATCAGACATGTCAATATATATCTCATTAAAGACAGCACATACTATTTGCATTCATTTAAGATCGTGATTTTGCATCTGCTAATAATCTGCACATAATTGAAAGTAATTGGACACACATCTATGAGAAAGTTTACAAAACTAATCAATCAATGAGAACAGTTGCCCTCTTATTTATTTGTATGTATAAACTGATAAATATGAATTGTCTTGTTTTTAGTATTTTGGTGTGAGCATCTTTTTCTGTTAAAACTTATTCAATAAATTATTATTCCTATAATAGAATCACATTGATTTAGCTCACATGGTTTTAAACACCCTCTTGGGATAAACTTTTTTAATTTCTGGTGTGAGAAACAAAATAGAACAGGACAACCAAAGAACTTGTATGCATGCATATAAGCATAACCCACGGACACAGTCAATTGAGGGGGGGAGGGGTTTGAGGGCATGTCCTGGGTGGGGGTTGGGAACCAAAATGGGGGGAGGTCAATGGGGGAAAAAGGAATCATATGTCATACTTTAAACAATAAAGAATTTTTAAAAAAAGAACAGGACAGAATTCCATGCAGATGGCTCAAGATAAATGTAGCAATCTGACAATTTGTGCACAGGTCTTATGGGCGGACAAATACTTTGGCCAATTTTCTAGTCCTGTCCACTTTGCAATTGGCATACAGACAAGATATAAAGCTTTTATTGATTGCATCCTTCTCTTATGGCTTTGGATGTAAGCAGAGTGAGCTGCTGTGCTTGTGGTGTGATGTGAGGAGCTTTGCTATCTCATTTGTATGAGAACACAGTTGTAGCAGTGGTCCACTGTCATGACAACAACGTGATGCTTGTATCCAAGAATCAATACTAATTCCTTGAGTCTATTTCTCTGCTATTGAAGTTTTACAGTAGTATAGTGAAAACAACATGTGGCACTGGGTGATATCATTCTATTTCCAATGCAACGACTGAAAATGCTTCTGATATTCCCACTTTTTTTTTTTTTTACACAACTAGTATCTAATTTGATAGATATAATTTAAACAGCTAGTAGGAAAAAGTGATGACATCTAAATATTATCATTATGAATTGGTAAGTGCCATGAGAAGCATTAGGCAGCTTACTATGGCATTGCACTCTGGGACTTACGATGCTGTCTTTTTAAACTATGTTCCAAGAGTGATTTATTCTGGGGCTCATTAGACATTAGTTTGTCTATTTTTTTTCTTTTTTTGTGTGTGCCTGTGTAAAGGAGACACTGGTAAATAAATTTTACTCATGCCTTATAACAAGATTAAGAAATATTTTGTTTTATGGAAGAGTTTTCCTCCAAATTGTGGAATTATGAAGTGTAAATTGCTTATTTTATCTATGTATTAATATAATTTTGACATCAAAATTCTCTAGTCTTACTTGGACATATGTCTTATCTTCTCCTGCACATTTAGTCCATCTGGAGTGGAAATTTATAGCAGTAATCTAATTTTTGTACACCATTTTACTTAGTTTGTGGTTGAAAAGTGTCAATGCATATACAATGTTCAAAATATATAAAGAAATAAAATCTCTACACCAGAATGATAAGCTACAACAAGACTCATCAGGAATTAAGAATTTTAGTCTTGTTTTTACCCACTTAGTATTATTAAAATTTATGCATACATAACTGCAATGCATACCTAGCCAAATTTTTCAACACTGATTTTTTTATGTCAGAATATAGCAATAAGGCAAATTAATTTTTAAAAACTCATCTCTGAAATGAAATTGTGCACTAAACTTTATTGTTTTGGTTTTCTCTTTCCTCTTAATTCAAAAGATGTTATTGTGTGTGGGTTGTTTTCATTCTGGTGAGTGAATGCTGAGAGACAGGAACACAAAAGGTATATTTGAGGAGTAATACTATGAATGGAACAGGCCAGACATAAGGATATGGGGCAGCCTCTAACCACAGCGCGGACTTGTCAGTTTGCCAGCAGCAAGGAGAATCCTGAGCAGAGTCCTGCCGTGGGTGAAATGCCAAGGCCCTTAAACAACTGATTTGTACACTTATTGTCTGAGGGCCACTCAGGAAAGGCCGGGACATGGTTATCATGGCTTTGCTCATTCATTGACCAAGGTCTGTCCCAAGAAGGTATGGTAACTAGTTAAACTTTAAAGCTGTTTTAGAGAGTGTTTTCTTGAAAGGGGTTCTGACTACAGGTGGGCTTCCCCTCCACCCTTTTAATTTCTTCCTTTTTTTTTTTTTTTTTGTAATAGGTAATTCTCTAAGTCCTGATTCATTCTCTTGTTTCTCTGTTTCACTTTTACCTGATTTCACTTTAAGGAAGAAGGGATGTTTGCTGCTAACATCCCTTTGTGTTTTCAAGCAGAGCCTACGCTGGTAAATCATCCAAAGAGAAGGGTTTCAATGGCACGGAAAGCTAAAACCTACTTCACAGAGATTGAACATTGAATACTGAATCATGTATTATCGAGTCATAATTCTCTTATTCTGTTTCTTTGCAATATACATGTTAATAATGCATATATAATTTCAAGAAACCCATGAATATGGAAGCTAAATATTTGTGGAATTTACCTTAACAAGTAGGACACTATCAGAAAATCCACTAGTTATAGCTATTCAGAGATGGAAATGCAGCTCTGAAATTCCAAATGACTCATGTCTTTTTGTTATACTATTTGATTAGAATCTCAGTTCCAATTTTTTCTATTCAACTATAAGTGTTCTCAGAAAATAAATCCAAGAAAAGTATTTAAGTTGAGATATTGATTGTGGTGATTTCAAAAATAAGAGAGTTATAATCACAGCATTTTAAATGTCTTCTCATACTGAAAATAACCAAAAAAGAAGGCATAACATTTACTATATTTTGTCAAATAACATGCTGAAATCAACTTAAAAAATTTGTTTTACTGCTTATATATTTCAAAATAGATAACTAAAATAGTTTTTAAATATTTAATTTATTTAAGCAGCTTGTTTATATATTTGTATTTGTTTCTAAGAAAGTAATTTTTAATATTTATGACTCCTAAAGTCACGTGTGGTTCTATGTATTCAATTAAAATAGTATTTTTCCAACTAGTATATAATTTTTATTTCTCCATGCTCAATCTTTAATGTTTTGTTTAGCACCTATTATATTAAATATTTAATAAATATTTGTTAATACATTTTTGAATTCAACTTTCTGTTTTGACACATTGCTATTTTGCTTAGAATTATCCTATCTAATAAAAGATAAACAGGGTAATTAACCATACCTCTGCTACACTTCCCATTGGCTAATCAGGGTGATATGCAAATTAACTGCCAACAAAGATGGCGGCCAGCAGCCACGCTGCTGAAGCGAGCAGGAGGCTTGCTTGCTCCAGTGATGGAGGAAGCCAAGGTTCCCCGCCGGACGCGGCCCGGCTCTGAGCCCGAAAGCAACAATGTTTCAATTATAGAAGCTAAACAAACCCCAGATACCTGCTTTCAGCCGGCTGGGGCCTCAGAGCTGGGAGCGCCAGTGATGGCAACAATGTTTCAATTATAGAAGGTAAATAAATCCCAGGAAAAAAAAAGAAAAGAAGAAAAGGAGAGGCTGGGAGCTTCAGTCCTGGCCATCCTGAAAACGGCCCTCAGCCCCTCACTCAGACTGGCCAGGCACTCCAGTGGGGACCCCCACCCTAAAGGGGGTGTGGCCAGCCTGAAAACAGCCATTAGCCCCTCATCCAGGCTGGCCAGGCACCCCAGTGGGGACCCCCACCCTGAAGGGGGTGTGGCCAGCTGCAAACAGCCATCAGCCCCTCTCCCAGGCTGGCCAGGCACCCCAGCAGGACCCCCACCCTGATCTGGGACACCCTTCAAGGCAAACCATCCAGCCCCCACCTGTGCACCAGGCCTCTATCTTATATAGTAAAAGGGTAATATGCAAACTGACCCTAACAGCAGAAAGACTGGGAATGACTGGTCACTATGACACACACTGACCACCAGGGGCAGAGGCTCAATGCAGGAGCTGCCCTCTGGTGGTCAGTGTGCTCCCACATAGGGGAGCTCTGCTCAGCCACAAGCCAGGCTGATGGCTGCCAGTATAGTGGTGGTGGTGGGAGCCTCTCCTGCCTCCTCAGCAGCGCTAAGGATGTCTGACTGCAGCTTAGGTCTGCTCCCTGCTGGCAAGTGGATATCCCCTGAGGGCTGCTGGGCTGCCAGAGGTATGTCTCACTGCCATCTTAGTCCCAATCCCCCGGGGAGCAGGCCTAAGCCAGCAGGTGGTCATTCCCCGAGGGGTCCCAGACTGCGAGAGGGCACTGGCTGGGCTGAGGGGACCCCCCACCCCCCTGTGCACAAATTTTTGTGTAGCGGGTCTCTAGTTAACTCATAATAATTTGGTGGACTGGCTGACAATTATGAGTATGGAATAAAATTAATATCTATACATGTTGTTTAAAATATTTAGTGTTTATTGTATTCACAGCTTACTAGTCACATAATGCTAAGCATTGTAACAGAGCATTCTCAAATCAGTGTCTTGACCCAATAAAACTTTATTTCTTGCTCATGTTACATCCCACTGCTGGTCAAGGAGCTCTTTAATCCATAGTAACACTAGGGCCCCTGCTTCTTATTATATTATCATCATTTAGTCTCCAACTTGCCTCCCACATGAACGACGGTGGAGACTATATGTAAGAGCTACTTAGTGACCAAATGTTCCTTCTACTTGCATTCCTTTGGCTAAAATTCTTTGACATTGATTTCCCAGCCTGCAAGAGGGGTGGGAAATCTAACTGGACTGTGTGCTCAAGAAAAGGACAATAGGTCTTGTTGAAGATTAGCAGCCACTTCCACTGTAATATATTTCTTCTTATATTTTGTAGACTTTTAATTCTTACGTTAGTAACTGCTGTTATACTTTGTTGAATATATTTTCAGCATATCAGACCAGCTTAACTCTAAGAAAAACAAATATTGGTGTAGTAGAAGTTTTTTATTTCGCTACTTTTTTGTTTGTTTTTCTTTCTAAGAATCTTCATTCTAATAGGAAAAAAAATCCACATATATAAAGCATTAAGAATGCAATTATATTTCTTTGTTTTTAAGGAAATAAAAGTATATCCCCCTTAACTTTTTAAAAAGAGGGAATAAACAATTGATTCTAAGCCACAAATGTCACTTCCATGTTGGCTATTATGAATTGTCACAGCAATGTTTCCACTGAAACAACTACAAAAGCTGGATAAGAAATTAAAAAAAAATTAAAATGAAAAAAATAAAATAAAATCAATGGCACTGAAGATCAAATAAGGCAAAATCAGGTTTTTTTGTCGGGCCTTTACCATGAGACAATTAGAAAATTTAATCTTATTTTAAAGGCTTAGTAGTATATAACAACAAAAATATTTTAAGGAACATAGACATATACATGTTATGATAATCTTAATTGTAAACATTTATTGAGGAAAATTAAAAATTGTATGAGATGAAGCCTTTACTTAATCATACCATATAAATTTGTATATATCCAATAAATATAAAAATTCAAGATAACTTTAATAAATACCTTAAAATGGTCTTACCCTTGAAACTTAAAAGCAGATTGAACAGTTATACAGACTATTAAAGGAGCCATAATTAGCAAGAAAATATTGAGATAGGATGGAAAGAGGACTTGATCTACTATAAAGCCAGATAAGCAAAATAATATATTATGACTCAGAGGAAGAAATGCCAATTATTCAGAATTGAGAGTTTATGGTTTCACAAATTTATAGGAACTTGATATGCAAGAAATAGGAGAGCATATGTGGAATCAATGTGGGAAGGAAAACTTTGAAAAAGCTGTATGTCTGTCTATAGGTTTAGACTTATCAGCACTCTTCACAGAAAAGTGATTAAATCGAGGACATTTTTGGGATGTTGAATTTGGCATGCCCACGTCTAATAAGGCCTATCACTACTTTATATAACAGAATTTTGTATGTCTTACTCTGGATTACCAGTTGGTCATCAGGGCTTTTTATTGACTTTTTCATGATCAATGCAGTGCTTGTTTCTGAAACATGCCATGTCTTCTGTAATGTTTCCTCGATTTACATATTGTTTCAATATTATTGGAGGAGTATTTTGTTCCATAAGGAGACAGAGAGAATAGTTTAGAGATCTATACTATGACATTTGATTTTCTTTCATTCAACCTTATTTGTGTTTTTGTACTGTTACTTGTTATACTGTGTGAAATTTTCTTTCAAAACTTGTCAACAGATCAGCAAGAGTTGTCATTCAGAGAGCCTGTTATGCTTCTTTTGAAGTTACACAGATCTGCTCTCAAATATTAGCTCACCTTGTTTTATGACATAGGCATATCTGTTGATGTTTTTGAAATCCTGTTTCTTAAACAATAAATTAGAATCACAATGTTTGTCATAAGGGGTTATTTAAAAGAGATAATGAATTTAAAATAAAGAAAAACTGTAGACCTTTAAAATAAATGGTCTTTTTAAAAGTCTCTATAATAAGAGTAAGAAAATAGCGTTGTTTTACATAAGGATGAATTCTAATATTTATGTGTATTTAGTCATTAATTCTCTATTTGTTATGTTCAATTAAGAATAAAAAAAATAAGTTTTTATCTTACCTTCACTTCTTTCTCCTTCTGTGTTCTTTCAACCTTAATGTAGATTTCATTTTCTGACCTCTACTATTTTGCATCTCTCCAAAGAACTTTTAAACGTTTCTTGAAAAGCAGGCCTACTGCCAACAGATTCCTTTAATTTTTGTTAATCTGAAAAAGTTTATATATCTCTTTCAATTTTGAAGGATAATTTGGCATAGTACAGGACTTTAGATTGGTGGTTTTCTTTCTCCCAACACTTTACGTATTCCAATTCACTCTCTTGCTCATGTGGTTTCTGAGAAGTCAGATGCCATTCTTTTCTTTGCTACTCTATAGATGCTACTCCCCCACCTGCTCTGGCATTTTAAAATATTTTTTTCTTTATCATTGTTCTGAAGATTGAATACTATCTGCCTATGTGTGTGTGTATTTGACACTCACTGTGCTTGCTGTTCTCTGAGCTTTTTCATTTGTGGTTTAGTGTCCAGAATTAATTTGGGGAAATAGTCATTATTTCCCAAAGATTTCTTCTATTCCTTTAGATCATTTCTTGGTATTCTTATTATGTATAGTTTCACCTTTTGTGATTGTTGTAACATTGTGGTCATAAGGAAACCCCTCTAATGCGTGAGATGATTATTGTGTGAAATTGCCGGGAGCCGGTCCATCCTTGCTGTTTCAAGGGACCTGGCATATATGGCATACGGTTCTTAATATGTTTGCTCACCTTGGCGCTGTGTTTTAACCAAGGTCACCTCTCCGAGAAAGGTTGAATCCCCAGGTAGGGATTTTCCCCTGAAGTTAGGGAGGGAATAAAACCCCTCAACTAAGTGCCAGGTGGGTAATTAATCACTTTAACTATGAACAATCATGCTTAAGCTACATAATCTTTACTCCCTGGAATGGAGATAAGAAACGCCCTAACCTTTGGAATAGAGATTGATAGGATTGGAATCAACTGGTATAAATACAGATGTAACAAGACAGCAAGACACAGAACTTAGAAGTCAGAACTCAGAAGACAGAACCTACACAGAACCTAGAGACAGAAGAACTTCGCTGGAGAGAACATGGCAAAAGATCCTGGACTGAACCTGACTACAGAAATATGGCAAGAGAACCTGACTAGAACCTGGTGACCGAACATGGCTGGAGATCTCAGACAGAACCTAGCGAGGGAACATGGCTACAGAACCTGGCTGGAGAACCAGCAGAACCTCGCTGGAGATCCAGACCAGAACTTCGCTGGAGAACCTGGCTGGAGAACCTAGCAAGAGAACATGGACACAGAACTTGGCTGGAGATCCTAACCAGAACTTCGCTGGAGATCCAGACCAGAACTTGACTGGAGATCCTGGCTGGAGATCCTGGCTAGGCTGCTGATCAACTGAACGCTGTCTCCGTGTCATTCCTTCTTCGCCGACTCCGTCCACACCTTTGGGGACCCCTGGACCTGCTGGGGTTGGACCCCAGCATGAAATGTTTGCTATGTGGAGACCCCAATACTCTGTGTAACTTCCAAAATGTTATAAACATGGTGAACGCCCCACTATCTTGATTTAACGCCCTAAGCCCTTAAAGTGTAAACGCCCTGCTCCTAGCATAAAGCACACCATCTGGCCCACATGGGTAAGACACAAGTTGTTTACTATCGGCTACATAAGCACCTGGACTTCTTCAGTCAACCTCTCCTGCCTGATGAAAGGCGGACTCCACATTGCTCCTCGAGCCTGAACCAACTGCGGCCTCCTGTCTTTCTCCATCTTCATCGTCTGTCTTTCAGTGTGCATCGCCGGGTGGCCTTTGCCGGAGCCTAGGACCCACTAGGAATAGGTAAATAAACCCTGTGTGACTGCATACTAACTCTGTCTTGTGTGTTCATGTGTTCCGGTTCGGCTCAGCTGTCTAGACATTGAAGTACCAGGGGATAGGCCGTTATTGCTGACCCCTGGTCACCTGCGTATGTCCCACTAAATCTAGACAGATAATTAATTAATTGGGGCGTAATTGGGACAGTGATCACACTGGAATTTTCCAGTATCTTTTTTCTTTTCAGGTTTTGGAAGTTTTAAATTTTGAGATTTTTCTGTTTTCTTCAGCCATGTCCAGTTTACTCATAGAGGCATTAAAGTCATGTTTTCCCATCCAAGGCATTTATTGTGATTTATGTGTAGTGTATTTAACCTATTATTTAGTTTGGAATATTTTTTAGAAGTCCATATCTCTCCATGCAATGCCTATCTGTTTTTGCATGTTATCTACCTTTTCCAATAAAGTCTTTAGCATATTAATAAATCATAATTGTTTTTGGTTCCCAGTTGTTAAACCTACAATTTCTTCTTTATCTGGTTCTGATGCTTGCTTAGTCTCTTCAAATTATGTTGTTTGCCATTTATTATGCCGTGTAATTTTAATTGAAAGATGGGCATGTTGTACTGAGCAAAAGGGGTTAGGACCTCAGCATATGCATTTTTGCAGAATAGAACTTAGCCCACAACACTTCTATCTCAGTTTTATCATTTTTTTCTTAATTTCTCATTAGCCCATAAATAATTTTAAAGTAGATATATAATACCTTTTCCAGGATCTTACTATATAATAGAAGAACTTCTGCACTATTTTCACTAGTGTCAGTCAAATGCTTTTCTAATTTTTTAAGTCTCCTACTTGTTCCTTATATTGCATGGAATTTTATTTATTAACTTTGACTCTTTGAAACCTTTATATTTATTATCTTCATTATTTCAAGTTGCTGACTTTGCCAAAATTGGATGATGTTAGACTGTGTTAACAATATTGTAAAGACAATTCTAGTCAGACATAGTTACAATTTGGCAAGCAAGGGAACCTTAATTGCTAGGAATAAATTGTCTCTAGATAACCTGTGGTTCTTAAACTATGCTCTCTTGTCCATCAAACTAAGTCTTCTGTTTATTAAAATATAACAGTAGTGATACTTTTATTCTATAAAAACTACAGTAAATATTTCATATCTTGCCTATATTTTACTTTTTGGATGATCTTGGCAATTGTTTCTGAGCAATTAAGTCATAAAGCATTTATTCTTTTTTTCTTTATATTACAAATATATAATGTCAAGATGGATTTATGTGTATTTTAGAAACATAACAATCCTTAAACTGATATCAATTTGATTAACATATTCATAAAGTGTTAAATGAGACTGATTATCAGGATTGAAAATCAAAATCAATTTTGGCCTTAGATGATTTGGGTCGGTGGATAGAGCATCGGTCTGCAGACCCAAGGGTCCTGGATTGGATTCTGGTCAAGGGCATGTACCTCGGTTTCAGGCTTCTCCCTGGCCTGGGCTTGGTCAAGGCACATGCAGGAGGCAACCAATTGATGTGTTTCTCTCACATGGATGGATGTTTCTCTGTCTTTCCCTCTCTCTTCCACTCTCTCTAAAATCAATGGCAAAATATCCTTGGGTGAGGATAAAAAATTTTAAAAAAATGAAAAATAAAGATAAATTTTGATGTCTCCAGAAACCTTTGAGATGTATTTAGATCTTTCAAATTTAGACCAACCTGTGGCTACTTGCCCATATTTTAATAAACTACTGGATGTTATTTTGTAAATAGATCAAGTTATTGGTGTTTTCACTTAGGATATCTGTGCATTTGACTCTCATGTTACTTTTATCTCAAGGGCACTGTGACTTCTTGAAGATATAGGCAATTTAAAATGAAGCTCATCCCATAAAAAGAGAAGTTCTGAATGGACAATTCTCAATGTCATTTCAGCCTCACTGGCAATGAAAGGGGATATATTTAAAGCTTCCTCTGCCTTTCAGTAGTGAAGAAAGCTTTAGGTTAGTTTACACCAAAGCTGCTTCATTTACAATTCAATTAGGATGAATGTCACTGGAGGCAAAAGCTGTGAACAGCATTTTTAGATTCATTTATAAAGATGCCTACCAGATAATGCAGGTTCAGTTTCAGGAGTTCAGTTCCTATGGAACTTTAGGTATGCTAGGGAGAATTATAGTCACTTTTAATCATTAAAATGCATGCATGGAGTACTTCAAGCCGGCTTATTCATCACTCCTGAAACACTGACAAAATGCTTAAGGGCCTACTTCTTCACTAAGGTGGAATAAGGAAATTCCTTATTCTTTAAGGTTCAGGGTTATATTTTGCACAGGTAGGTCCATTTTTAAATGAAACTTATTAGCTACCTGTAGACAAAACAATGCAATAATTACCGCTTTTATGCAGCATGCTGTTTGTATGTAAACATGAAGTTACATCAGGAAGAGGAAATACATATTGAAGCAGGAGATAGCATGCCCTTAATTTCACTTTTTCAAACATCATCATTCTGGTGATTGTATTTCTCCTAAAATTTTGTTTCATATTTAAGGCTACCAATTCTTAAGAGATAGTCACAGTTGCAAAATCATATCATTTTTATTTTTTAATATGCAGTTTACCTTTAGTGAAATAATGTATTTACTGCTAATGAATGCATATTGTATTAATATTAGTTTACTTGCATAATGATGTACTTTCTTATAGTAGCATATACTGATATGTAGTAGATATTGTAAAATCATTTTGTGAAAATTTTTTTAAAAATGTGTTTCTATTGATTTTAGAGAGGAAGGGATAGGGACAAAAAGAAACATCAATTATGAGAGAAAAATCATTGCTAGGCTGCCTCCTGCATGCCCCCTACTGGGGATGAGCCTGGAATCCAGGCATGTGCCCTGACCAGAAATCGAACCTGGAATCTCTTGGTTCAGGGGTAGATGCTCAACCACTGAGACATACCAGCCAGTCATGTGGCACAATTTTAATAGAATCAGAATTCCTCTGAAATTTACTTTGTCTTTATTACCAATTGCAATCCGTTGAACTCCACTGATTTTCCTAAAATAAGTTGTGAAAGTTCTGGAAAATAAGACCACAAAAATATTTCCATAACTTAAAATTTATAATATGAATATTTGAAGAGTTAAACAGTATCATATTAATTTATCAAAGAACTTTAGTTTCCAAATTAGATTAATGTAGGGGTGACTGTAGCACTTCCAAGTTTTGTGTTGTGTTGTTTTTTTTTTATCATTCCTTGCCAAAGCTCCAATCAACTGTAAATGAAATGCTTATAGAACACACTAAAATGCTCTTAGTAATTTTCGAGCGGTATGTATGGCATTGCCCAGAATTTGAACTTTTCCAGATTTTGTTTCCAATAAATGTAAATTGCTTTGTACAGTGAATAGTAATTTAAAATTATTGAAGTGCTCCCACAGTAGAGTACCCATAAAATGTAAAGCCTTTTAATGATTTTAATCTCTGTGCACACTTTAGAGTAATTTCAACATATCAGATGCTTTGATTTTTAGTTTCCATTGCTTTAATTTGAAGGAATGAAAAATGCCAAGCCAAAATAGCATTTATAATCAGTGCAAGATGTAACTAACCTGAATTTAAGATTGACTTGGAGAGTTAAACATGTGAAATATAACTATTTATTGATACAGGAAAAATAATTAACCACCATTATAACAAATATCTAGAATACTAATTTACATATTCTTATCAGACTCGATTGAATTTATTATTCTAGTATGTTTCCCTAGTGAACTAATAGTATACTTTTATATTTTATACATCTTATGTGAGTGTAAATGATTGATGTTAACTACTTACAAATTATCAGAGGTGTTTATATTATAATTGGAGAACAGTGTTAATTGACTCAAAATTGAGAAAATGCCAAATAAAATGAAGTCCAAGAAAATCATGGCTATATTTATCAAATCAAAATACTCAAAGGCAACTATAAGAAAAATATTGAAAGCAACTAGAGAAAGTGGAAAAAATCGCACATAAGAAAACAAGTATTGCAAATATGTTGAAATAATTAACATATTTTATAAATTGTTAAATAGTAATATAGATGCTTCTCAACACAGTAAATATCAAGAAAACATTACAATTTAGGCAAGTTACATTTTATGGATTAATACAGAACAGTGTAGACTGTAATTGCTTAACATGAAACTCTAAGCTGGTTGTTGATTTACTTCCTTCTATATACTGATCAACAATCTAGCCAGCATGGCTCAGTTGAGCATCATGGTTCAATTTCAGGTCAGGGCACATGTCCAGGTTGTGGGCTTAATCCCCTGTAGGGGCCATACAGGAGGCAGCCAATCAGTGATTCTCTCTCATCATTGATGTTTCTATCTCCCTATCCTCCTTCCTTACTCTTTCTAAAAAAATCAATAATTTTTTTTTTTTTTTTTACATACTGATCAAGACATGACTGTCTGAGCAATGCTGCAAAGCAACTTTGAGTCAGCAATGCAGCACTCAGAATGGAAGTGTTTGTTGACAAATGACTGCTAGGCTCAAAGTAGCTCAATAGATGCCTAGTTGTTGTTGTTGGGTTTTTTTTGTTTTTTTTTTTTACACAGACATTTGTATCTGTAGATAGCAAAATGACACTCATTGGTATTTTCCTACTGAAAATAACTACTGTTATTTTGCAATCATGCTGACTATAAATGGTATTTCTACATATATGCAAAAGTTTAATGTGAAATATAAATCTCTGTGGTTTCAAAGATGTATTTTTCCCAAACCAAAATTCACAGAAGCCCTGAATTCCACACAAACATTACCTAATCCTCAAGAACTCATAATCTAAATATTTGACACTAGACCAGATTACCTTCAGCAAGAAGAATGGAAACATGACATATCTGTGTACATATTGAGATTTACAGACTGTATGCAAAACTTTAGAAGAAATAAACCACTTAATTTACATAAAAATCTGTGTTGGGTATAATTATATTACATATGAGGAAACTAAGGCATGGGATAGTTAAGTAATTTACTAAGATTATAAAGACGGTGAGTAGGGAAACAAAATTGAACCCCAGTTGTATTTTTCTACAGTCAATGTGTTAATGACTAGCCTCAAATGCTTACTAAGTATATTTACCTTCTTTTATATATTAGTAATTAAATTGTAGGAATGCATTTAGTCTAAAAAATCTAATTTAGATTCATGTACATAACGGTTAAAGCACAGAGCTTCGTTTACACCACAAAAGGTTGTTGAAATACCCAAATCCAACTACTACAGGCAATAATGGAGGTTTTCCTAAAGAAAGAAGATCCTGCAATGGTCTATTAAATCTTATATCTCCTATATAACATTAAAATGTGTTATTTGGTATTTTTATATACTGCTTTATATATGTCACTTCCCACTCGTTATGCTTTAAGAGGATTTTATGTAACACAATAAAACAAAATTATTGATCACACACCCTATTTTGGGTGTTCATATGTTTTAGACTCAAATACTTAATTTTATAAAAACAAATCTCTTCATAATCAGCACTGGAGAGTAACAGTATATATTTGTATGTATATTCAACCTGAGAAAGACTTTCTTATTGATTATAATATACAATGGAAAACAACAGGTTTCTAAAATATCAAATGGTAAAACAATTATTTATGTTAATATATATAGCCATTTATGATGCTAATATTTTTATTTCATTATTTTTGTGGCACTGTAAAAGATTAGATCTTTTTCCTGAGTCTCTTATTGATGCAATTTTATATAATTTTTGAAAGACACTAAACAAGTCTAAAAATAATGACCATATTTATCTGAACATACAGATATTCAGATGTTGATATTTATTTGATCTTTGTGGGAACATTTCTAGTGAGCAATAAGCTTGAAGTGAACTTCAGAAGCTATAGAAAATGACATGAATCAATGTTTTCTATTACTCTACTGCCCAAAATGCAGGGACATATGCCCAAAAAAGTTTCATAATATGCACTAACTCATTTTAACATTGGGATATTCTAAAAGGATCAAGTTTACTCAGGCTATGTATACTGAACATAGTAGGTCTCTCCAGTTGCAGCTTGAGGGTTTGATACAAGAATGTTTTATGCAGTCTGACTGCAATTTAGAAATGTAGATTTTGTCAACCAGGAAATAATTATATCAGCTATAAAGACACTGCCTGACGTTGCTGGTCCTTCAGAATCTAGTAGAGCCATAGTCTGGATTTATTGACTGACTTTAGCTATACCATAATAAATTTCATATTTTCTCTCAGAGGTTCTGTGTGATTCCACACAGGAAATTCATGAAACGCTGCTATAGCCTCTGAAGGTTGAAATGCAAGTCAATGTGAAACAACGAGTTGTTGAATGGACTGAACTAGAGGTTCAGCCTTCTAATACAACATACAACTAAAATTAAACTGTCATTACAACTGAACTGCTATGACAGAGCTCCTGTAAACTCATCTCCTCTAGGGAGAAAACACTGCATGTTAACTTTTATTTCAAAGAATTCTGAAATTATGTGTGGAATCTAACAAAGTGAACTCATAGATGCAGAGAGTAGAATGGTGGTTACCAGGGACTAGGGGTGGGGGACTTGGGGAGATAGTAAGTGTACAAATTTGCAGCCAGTAGATACATAATTTTTGGAGATGTAATGCATAAACATAGTGATTATACTCAACAATGCTATTTTATAAACTCCAAAGCTGTCAAGAGACTAGAGTTTAAATTGTTCTCACTATGAAAAAGGAATGATAATTTTGGGAGGTGATAGAGATGTTACCTAACACTGCAATGGGCAATCACATTGCAATCTATAAATGTATCAATCTACACATTGTAAACCTAAACTGACACATTGTGTGAATTACATCTCAATAAACAAGATTTATTTGGTTATTGGCTAATTTTCAACAAACCATGAGCCTAGTTTAGCAAGATGTCCTACAAACAATGCAGGTTGGAATAAGGTTAGGCATATTTTTTTTTTTTTAGTTCAAAGTATCATTTAAAGGTTTTCATTTCTAATGCTGGTATTAGAACCACTTGAACTAGTTTAACCAGAGTGGTTTCTTACATCAAAATAAATGCAATAAAATATCCTCACCTCCCAATTTTTTTAACAAAATGATGGTAAGCAGGGCATAATATCTGAAATAAAGAATACAGTTTCACTTCTTCTGTCTCTTTTTATGATATGCTTCATCATTTAATGCTTAAATTTGAAAGACCTAAATTTACTAAGGTCATGTACTAGTACATATAAAATTCATCTACAGTCTAGGGTTTTTCAGGTTGACATAAGGCTGTTTTATGTAGATTAGTCTGTGATTAATAGTATGAAGTCTATCAAGGAATGCATTTTCTATGAAAAAGGATATATTTTCCATATACAATTTGAACTAGAGATAGCGTGATGCCCAGTAAAAGGTTATTATCTAACTGTAGGCAGTTTTGATCTTTCATAAACTTGCATTTTTTTGTTTTTCTTATTAAACACTGTCTCAGCTTTCATTTTTAGGAAATACTTGCTGAAGATGTCAGAACACCTTTTTTATGTTAGAACACTTTAAAACAGAGATGCAGCTAGGCATAAGGGTTACCTAATGCTTGTTTTAAGAATTTTAAAAGAGCTATTTTGAAGGTACTTTGAAGGGTGATATTTGTGCCCTTATTGATTCAGAGAGACGTCTAAAGATGTGATAGAAGCCTACAAAATATTAATAAATGATAAGAAAAATGGCCTAAGGATCCTTAAAATTGCATTAAGATGTATTGAGTATGATGCCGAACAGATCCACATCTAGCTCTGTTTATTGGAGCACAGAGAAAATATACTTAACGTGAAGTGATTCTTAAAGTGCTGTGGGAGGGGAATGTATTGATAATTCATCTTAGAGGGTAAATATCATTTAGCCACATATGAGGGAGATCATGTGATGTTTGTCTTTCTCTGACTGGCCTATTTCTCTCAGCATAATACTCTCCAGGTCCCTCCATGTTATCACAAAGGGTGAGAGATCCTTCTTTTTTACAGCTGCATAGTATTCCCTGGTTTAAATGTACCACAGCTTTTTTATCCACTCATCCACTGATGGGCACTTGGGCCTTTTCCAGATTTTAGCTATTGTAAATTGTGCTGCTATAACCATAGGGGTGTATATATTCTTTCTGGTTGGCGTTCCAGGTTTCTTAGGCTATATTACTAGAAGAGGGTCACTGGATCTGTAAATTATCAAGTTGATGTTAAACCCATCAACCATACCAATTTAAGAAAAACATTTTTAAATCAAATATAATTATAAGGAGTAACACATTTCTAATATGATGAGGAAAGAAGAGATAAGCCTATTATTATTTAGTATACCAAGAATATGAGGGTTTTAAATATTGCTTTACCTCTCATATGTTATACTGACTGATATAGTCAGCTAACATTTCATTCCAGGAAAATCACCTCTGAATACTTTCAGGGTTTCTATTCTGAACCCAACAAATCACATTTCCTCTCCTGGTGTTGTAGCAAAGGTGCCAAAAGGATATTATGAGAACTGTTTACAAAGTGATCAATAAATATATTTTACTTTTCACACATAGATAGCAGGTAATCTGGTATTTCTTGTGTCTGAAATGCAGGCAGACACACACACACACACACAACTAATATCAATCAGACTTAGAAAAATGTACTTGTTCACTTTTAAATATTTATACTGATATTTGCTCCTGTGCTTGCTTGTAATGTGGTATTATAATGGATCATTTGGGCTTTCTGGAATTGAAGTTGAATGCAGTGTTTGTCAAAAACTCAAAATCCTTAAGTTTTGTCAACACTTCAGATATCCTTGGCTCAGAGTACTGAGGAGAACATTTCTCCATTTAAGGAATACCAAAAGCACTGGGATTTTTAACTAGAGTAAATAAGGTATGCCACAAAGAGAGGGGGAAAAAAATAAAATCAGGGAAATAAAGCATCAATAAATACCTGAAATGTGATCTGAATTTACATGCTCACAGAGCATTATGCTGTAAATGTCTTTTTATGTGTTGTCAAACTAATGCCATTTCAGTGAGACAGAACATTCCCTGGGAGTACCAGACTCAGATCTTTGACGGACAGTTTTTTTGTTGTTTTTTTTTTTTAATATCAGTTCATTAAAATATCTCTACTTAAACAGAAGAGTATTTAAAATCTTTTAGAATAAAATCAATTTATCTTACTTTGATTTGAGATATTTGTGATAGTTGGTACAGTTTTGCCAAAAAACGTAGCTAATAATGTGGCATTACTGTCAAACATTTTTAGAATTGTAAGTATTTTTGAAATTTTAAAATTTCACTTATAAATTTATGTTAATGTTTCTTATTTGACAATTATAAAGGTACAAAAGAAATTTTAAAGGCTCTAGGTTAGTGATGGTGAACCTTTTGAGCTCGGCGTGTCAGCATTTTGAAAAACCCTAACTTAACTCTGGTGCGGTGTCACATATAGAAATGTTTTGATATTTGCAACCATAGTAAGACAAAGACTTATATTTTTGATATTTATTTTATATATTTAAATGCCATTTAACAAAGAAAAATCAACCAAAAAAATGAGTTCGCGTGTCACCTCTGACACACGTGTCATAGGTTCGCCATCACTGCTCTAGGTAATGCTTTATTTAGACCACAGATATCCTGTGATAATTCCAAATAAATAATAGTTCTCCTCATCCATATACATAAAAGCCTAAGTAACCAAACCACTGGTCACTATGACACACACCATCAGGGGGCAGAGGCACAATGCAGGAGCTGCCCCCTGGTGGTCAGTGTGCTCCCACAGCGGGAGCGCCGCTCAGCTGACCAACAGGCGCCAGGTGCTGGGCTCACAGCTGGCAAGCACAGCTGCAGTAGATCTACCGAGCATAGGCTACTGAGTGGTGGCGGGGTGTGGGGGGGATAGGGGAGGGGGAGGTGCAGCGGGGCTTGGATGATCGGGCCCAAACCGGCGGTCTGACATCCCCTGAGGGTCCCTGATTGCAAGAGGGTGCAGACCAGGGTGAGGGACCCCACCAGTGCACAAATCCATGCACTGAGCCTCTAGTTTATTATATTCAACAAGATGACCAAATTATTCAAGTAATAAAATATAATATTTCATTAAAAGTTTTAAATAATCATAAAATACAGAAATTTTAATAAAAGTAAGGGGGAAAGATCAACCAAAGGACTTGTATGCATGCATATAAGCATTACCAATGGACACAGACACCAGGGGGGTGAGGGCATGAGCAGGGGGTGGGGAGGCAATGGGGGGATAAGGACACATATGTAATACCTTAATAAAGAAAATTTTAAAAAGTATATCATATACTATGTAAAATTATTTCTAGAAAACTAGCAGAAAAGCATTGCATTTTTTGTTTGGAATTTAGCTTCTTACTAATTTATTTAGTAATGACTAGAAATGTGCTGAGAGGAAGAAGCAGTTTTCACTGTGCACAAAGACAAAATCAGTTATCTCTTGGAGATTTTACTCTGTTGAGAGCTAGTGAAGTTACCTTACTAGAAGACCATATAAAGAAATGCAGAGTCTTCACATATTGTATTATAGTTGTACTATAAATCTCTAAGATTACACTTTAGACTAAGTCACATAGTCAAATCGGTGTCTATCCATTCTTCTTTAAGATGGAAAGTCCCTCAGCTCTGACAGTCTTAACTCCTTAGAAAACATTATTCTTTGACATCAATATGTCTTGCACAAAATTGAATGGCAAGTGAAAGGCTTCCCGCAGTGAGATTCTAGAAAATAGTACATGAATGTGAAGGCCTTGCTTATTACAAATCACTTGTATGCGACAGTCTTCGATAGTGAGTCTATTATATATGGGAACAGAGGGGTACTGTGAAATAAGATATGGCACAAGCAAGCAGAATAAGTATTCAAATATCTGTGGGAACAATTGGAAGCAATAAAACACTACAACAAATAGAGAGAAAAAATGGCAGTCCAAAAAAAAAAGATCCTATAAATTTTTGAGAATAAAAAATAATACAGCTTTATTTGTGGATGCGAGACGAATTGATGTAGTATGTAGGTGGATACTATTGTGGTTCAGGGAAATATAAACAAATGGAATCTATGAAAATAAAGACTAAATGTTTAAAATCCTTAAGTGTGGGTTTTGAGACAGAGAATAATAAAACTGAGCTGTCTATATACCTGATATCACAGTGAAATGATTCGTGATGTCTTATGAAAAGTGTAACTTTTCAGCATTAATCCGGAATATGAAGAAACTACCTTCTGTTTGGACACAGAGTGTTTTTATTTTGTATCTCTGTGGGGCATATTGAGTGTGTAGTTACTTCAGTAATGGTCAGTGTCACTCATGCTCAGCCCCATGTATATTTCAAAGGTAACTTTCCTGATTCAATGAAGATGGGCCAGAATATTTTCACTTGACAAACATGATATACATCAAAACAGTCTTCTATGGGAAAAACTGTTTTTGTCCATTGCCTAGAATGAAACTGTGGATGAGAAAGATGTATATAGGCTTCTGTAATTTACTCTAGTGTTTTCTGATTTTTTTTTTTTTGTCTGCTAGGCACACCAGAAATTTTTTGCTGGATGTTTTCACTTGATTTTCCAGAGCCACTTGCCATATGGTTCTACCCTTCTCTTGCCCGGGAAGGCTAACATATATAGGCTAGGTCAACAGGTTCCCTAGACTCTGGATAATGGTTGGGTCTGGCCATTGACAGTAGCAAGAGAAAATCGGAGTATAAGGGATGGGTAAGTGTCTATTTCAGAACTCATTCCCACTCCTTTCCAGGCCACAGGTTAATTGAATTTCTCTATCAAAGGCCATGTGGGGCTCATGCAGCCTCCTCTCCCTTTTGGCTCCTCTGCTTTTATGGGCTTTTGGGTATTGCCCACATCTTTAATATTAAACTTCCCTTAATGGCATTTTTTTTTCCTGCTAGGACCATGACTGATAGACCTTAAGCATCTAAATGCAACCCCTCCTCACAGCCTCAGATGCACTCTCACACAGTGGGGTTGCCACACAATGAAATCAATGAGGTATTGCACTTATAAAGTGCTCATCACAATATTAGCTATGTCTTCCTCTAATATCAAGGGAATTAACATGTGTGGAAATGTTTTCTAACTTTTGAAATGTGATAAGTATTATTTTGTATGGATGATAACTATAGCTATAAGACAAGCACTGTTCCTGTATAAATAAAACCATTAATTCTTGATGGTGCTTAATTATTATTGAACATATTTTTCTTCACAAGAGCTGTCACTTGAATGTGCTTGCCAACTAGCTTGTTTATCAAAACATTCCAGTCCTTTTCAAATTCTCATTTATGTTGCCGTGTCTTTACCACTCCCATACATTTGTACTATCAGCATCTTTAACTATCCAGGCTATTTTAGAGATTGAAAAGAGGAGAATTGATTCATCACGTGCAGTATTTCATACAGCTGTCATTTCTGTTCTATGGCCACTTGGTCAGTTCAGCCTCTTATTTCTTCGTGTTGGATAATTGCGATAGATTTCATACTGGTCTTGCCTCTGAGCTTCCTCCCTTCATTTCAAAATGCACATTCATATGATCTGACAAAATGCCACCGGTTTATGCTTTTATGCTCTTTCCATCTACCTTCCTAGCATATTTGCCCTTCACTTTCTCCTCTGTGTGTATTTCCCCTGTTCTCAGTCTACCTCTCTTTTTGGAATATACTTTATCAATTCTCTCAGGCTATTTATGCACTTTTCTTGGATTTCTAAATCTAAATAGAAGCTCACTTCCTTGGGTGTGTGTTAGTGAGCCAAGGGAAGAAAGCTTCTCGAGCATTCATTGTTTGTAACACTTATTAGGCACATCTCTTAGGCCCTAGTCATGTGGTTATCTTATAGTATATTATGTTAATTTATACAATTTTCTTTAGACAAGTACATGCTGGTCTAGTTTAACAACAAAACAATTATTTTTATAAGAAATATTTATTAAGAACATACTCTCCCCCAGATCAGTTTTTTCTCAGATATTTGAGATGATCAGTAAAAGTGTGTTCATTTATTTATTGATGGAATGAACAGATTAGTAATTTTAGACTAGAACATATTTCAGCTGTCCTTTTTTTTTTTTTTACCATGTCCAGCTGATGTGTGCCTACATGTACTATTTCTGTTAAGTAAACAGCTGGATACTGTGTATTTGGTTGACCAGTTGTTTGAGTGAATAAATTAGTCATCTTAGAGAAGCAGCCTTGAAGAATGAGTCATGATGATGATAGCCATTTCACTTTGGAAAAAAAGAGAAAAGAAATCAAGCAAACATTTTAAATTTTTTTATGTCTTTTGCAGGTATAAAGCACAATTCCCATCAACAGAAAAAAATATTAAGTGGCTTCAACATAGATTTTTTTTTACTCTCTATGTTAGCACTAAAGTTATACTTTATTATGTTTTTTCTTTTGTTCTGATACTCATAAAATCAATGGAGAAACTTTATTTTACTAAGCTCTGTGTATTAAATATGGCATAAAATTAAATCTACCCCCAAACAGTGGAGGTTATATTTATATTGCTAATGAGTAAACTGTTCAATTATTTAAACAGAGACTTTAAACACTGTTTAAAGTGACATTGATTTTGGATTTTTACATGGGTTTCTGTGTCACCACAGTCCAGACTGTTGAACTTCTTAGTTATTTACAAATTAACCCATTTCCTTTGAATAGATTCCAAGAGTAGCTTGATGGTTGGTGAATAATATTTATAGAGCAAAAGACAAATTAATTCACCAGGAGAAGCATCAGTATTGTTCTAGTAAGTCCTAAGGAGAGTAGTCTTTTTGTAATACTTTATGACAGACTAACACTGACCAGCTCATGCCTCTTAGATCTAGGGTGCTCAACTACACCTTCCTTTCCAAGTAGGAAATATACAAGGAATCCTTGGTCATAGATTTTTGACTTCAGAGCGATCGTACTGATAATCTTTACTAGTCATAGGATTTTGGGGGAATTATTTACTACTCATAGGATTTTGGGAAATTATTTATTACCTATCAACTTCACTTTTCTTCTCTGTAAAATATGGACAAAAATCATAATTATGTCATACCTTATGAGCTTAAAACAAAATACAGCTAATAACGCAGCCTAACCTAAGCATTGCTTTATAATCATTATGTGCAGTTATTAGTTGCTGAGACAGAATATAAGTATCAGTGCTGTTCTGTATCCATAGCCTAGCTTGACTTCGATTCATTCCTGACTGGAAGCACAAAGAAGGATATATCTTTTACCTGCTGTAACTCCTGTCTCTAAGCCATTGATTCCAATCACGATGTGGTTTTGACACCCACAGGACATTTGACAAGGTCTGGAGAGATTGTTGACTGAATAGGACAGCCTTTCACTACACAGAAGGTACTGGCCCCAAAATGTTTAAAATGCCAAGTTTGAGAAACTCTGCACTAAGCGTATTTGTCTGATTAGTCAGCTCTCTATTTGCCCTGCCTCCAGTTTTATGGAGATTGGATATCCTGAATGTTCACTGCCTCACTCACACTTCTAGATGTTCTAATCAGACTTGTATGTCTCCTCCTACTTCTGACCCATTGCCTTTCTCTGAATTTTAGTGTACTTGTGGAACACTAAAATGTCATTTCCTTGGAGCTTAGTAATTATAGTCACCGGATTTCCAATTGCTTCGGTCTGAAGTAGAGCTCTATATTAACAAATTACCAGTTCATAGGAGACATTTAATAACCTAATTACTTAAATGCTTGACCTTTCCTTCTCATGTGATCTTTTCAATTTGGTGAGTGACCTGTAATATTCAAGCTGGAACAGGAGATTTTCCGATACCAGGAGGTTTGATTTGCTTAGACATGAGGTTTTTAACTGCTTTTTTGAACTTCAGCTGGCCGTTGACCTCTTAGGATTCCCTGACAGTAGGTTAGTCCGAGTTGTGCTAATGAGCACAGGAACTCGATTGGCATATGGAAGCACTGGTTACACATCATTGTAGCAGAGATTGGCCCATCATGGAACTCTGCTCTTCTGCATAAGCAATATTTTGCCCTCTTGGGGCAGTTACATTTAGAAAGCAGGTTATTTCCCAATTTATCAATATCTGTACCTCTTTTATCTGTTGACACACATTCTCCACAGTATGTTGGCATCTACCTCTAACATTCAAACATAGGAGAATAACTACAAAGCCTAAATCAGCTTCTAATTAAATAATGGTCAAGCTAATAGGCTTATGTTCCCCTAGAAAGCTCCAGACATTTGTAAAGGATTAGAAGAAATACATCCCTGATAGACAAATAGAGGTACCAGCTTGGGCCTACTTGCCTAACACAAAATAGATTAGATTAATGAAAACAAGGTGTTCTGCATTATACAGATCTTGTCTTTTTAATGTGTATAACTCACTAATTAGTTTAGAATTAGATGTTGAAGAATTTAATTGTGGATTGTGTAAATTGCATGTATTTGTCTGGGTAAATCAAGATGTTTAAATTTCCAGTAAAAGCTCACTGGAAACCTCTGTTACAAGTAATAAATATTTAAATTTTGTAGGAATTATTTACTCACTTAATAAATAATTACTCTACATTTGGTTTGTACTAAGAGCTGAAGATAAAGGATCTCTGAACACGGCAAGTTCTATTACCTCCTGGCTTTTATAATTCATATTTTAAGATAATATTTGCTGCGATGAAATGTTAGCCATGCCTGATAATTTTCATAAGTAGTGAATTATTATAATTTTTCTTACTGTGAGACTTTTGTTTTTACTTTTTTCTCATGTCTTCACTTATTTATTACTTAAGTGCATGTTACAGCAATATATTTGATAAATAATTTTAGCTTTTAAAGATTGACTTATTTTAAATTTAATCACCACTTTAAAAGAGCCTTCTAGTCCCTCACTCTTGTATATTATTTAATATGTTCTGTTTTCTAAAAGGGAAGTGAAACCATTTTGTTCATGTACCAGAGTTTCCAAGCTGTTTTAATGTTAAAATCAAGGGTCTCCAAAATATTTCCTTCTAAATTTACTTTCAAACCTAAGGTGTCAATTTACTCCTGATAAGTACTATGATCCAAGCATATATTTTAAATACTTTATGATTTCATATACACAACACAATATGAAATACCACCTCAAATTCCAAATCTTCGATGACATAATTTATTCATTCCATAATTTATTTTTTTAGTAAATACTTATTAGTAAATGGTATATGTGCACCAGGAAGTGTACTACATGTTTGGGCATAAAGTGCTTGACTAAATACACCTGGTTAAGCCATAATAGAGTGTATGTTTTAGCTATCGTGGTTATAAAGATGTCTCATAGAAAATCTAAATACTGTTGAAAAGGGAGAGCCATTGGTAGATGCCAGATAGGTAACAACTAATGCAAAGCTCATTGATTTTGTTCACTTTTGGGGGCCATTAGTTATATGGAGTGTTTTATTTTTATCAATTTAAATATAAATACTCTTATATTCTTTGTTGTAATAAAGAAATCTATCCAAGTCATAGTGTATGTTTTCATGCTTGAAGAAGTAAGATGGTAAACCCAAAGTTTATCTTTAGGCTTCATAAAGGAATTTACAAGTATTTCTAAACATTAAAAGGGCATTTTAAATATTATTAACATGGCAACTATTAGTTAAAAAAGAGAACCAAATAGAAAAGCAGATATTTGTGGATTAAAGGTACATTTTGGAGAACATAGTTACAATCTGTGGGGAGCAATTGCTCTAAAATATGTATTCATTAAACACTAACCTGAGCAGGATTATCCATATTCATACAAATCTTCACATTTAGAAGGCGAGTAAGATTGACACTATTGGTACTATTCCCAGTTCATCACTTTATCAGAACTAGTGCCTTGATGCAGAAGAGCAACTGCATTTCCCCAGCCATAAGGAAGGAGGCACTTTCTCCTCTTCATTTCCTGATTTTTCTTTTGCTCTAGCAACTTTCTTAAGCCTAAGCGCTGAATTTCATTTGTTAATGTAATATTAAGAATGCATAATGCTAAGAGTATGAAAGCACGAAAAGGCAGAAAACAATTTCCAACAAATGAGATATGAGGCCTGCAGTGCTTTGCTTCTATACTTTTAACAGGTTTCTAGGGTCATTTTGTGCCATTATAATATGGTCGTCTAGTCAGGCTGCAGCAAACATAAATCTAGATGCTGGGAATTATTTTGCCTGCATGTTCACTTAGTTAAGCAATTTTGAAGATTAATATTTTTGTGCTATGTAGAAGTGAGACATAAACTTCTATTTCTCCAACTCACTTATCCCTGTTCATGAACAGGATTTTACAATTTTTATAAGTATTGTTTATCATTATTTAGAATGTTTCCCAGTAGTTGGTCTAAAGTTCCAAAGTAAAACAATATTTTAAATAGTTATGTACCCTATAATATCATGTTATCAAAGTTAGAGTTACCATAAATAATGGAGTGTTTTATAAATACAGTGTTATACTGAAGAGAAGACAGTCTTCTTAAGTCTGTATATAACTAAAGAGATGTATCCGATAGCATAAAAATAACAAAACAAACTGGTCTAGGATTGCGATTGATTCTTTAGAGGTTTCCCAGATGACTGGGTGACCATTCTACATAAGCTTGTAAAGCTACACGTGGTTTTAAAATAAAGCATTTTTACTAGTGAGGCATTGTTTTTAATCCAATATTGTGAATTATGAATGCAATGCATAGTTAGTTGCAGAGTGATAGTTGTATTGACAGAAAATTGATATCTATTAGATCCTTCAGTTGATTTAGAATACGTAACCTCTGTGCACATTGACTCTATTTACACGAAGCTGCAAATTTAGTTTTTTCATCAGATGTACAAAAGCATGGACTGCTGGGTACCTCCTCCAAAATTAGTTCTGAAAGGATATTTAAAAGATATTGATATGACAGAGATACCTAAAATCAGAAATCACTACTAAATAACCACCACCAATATACCAGCAAACTCAAAAAAACCTGTCTAGGAAATGATAGACTATGGTGAACTGGTGTAGGTGAGAAGGTAGCTATAGGCAGAAGCAATATAGACAGGAAAGATAAGAGGCATGGCTAACATTTGCTTCTCCCCAGTGTTTCTCTGGGATAATTATCATATTAGGGCCTTCCGTATTCCATCAGTTTCTTCTCTCAGTTCTCTGCCTTGGGGGATTAAAATTTCAAGAATTACCTCTCCCCACTGATATTTCTCCTATGGGAATAAAGGTGAATCTCTATGGAGTTGTAACAAGCAAGACTGTTGGTTCGAGCTCTCCAACTGAATGTATCCTTCCCTTTAACTTAAAGTCACTTAAGTGCACACATTTTGTGACTCAACCTTAGCTCTAACTAACACATATTAATAGGTAGAATAATTGATAACCTCAGTGGACCATGAATCAGTCCCAATAACTAGGAACATGAAGAGTACAAGGCTAATTTAAAAACACAAACTGAATCACATTTAGAACAGGTTCAAAATTATTGGAGGAAGTAAGGTAAATTACTAGTAGTATAAGAAAAACAATTGATAGGAAGTATACAATGGAAATACTACACATCCTATATAATAAAAAGTTAATATGCAAATCGTCCAAATGGCAGAACAACCAGTCACTATGATGTACACTGACCACCAGGGGGCAGACACTCAATGCAGGAGCTGCCCTCTAGTGGTCAGTGCACTACCACAGGGAGAGCACTGCTCAGCCAGAAGCCAGGCTCACAGCTGGGGAGCTCAGTGGCGGTGGCAGGAGCCTCTCCGGCCTCTAAGCACTAAGGATGTCTGACTGCCAGCTTAGGCCTGCTCCCCGAGGGCTCCTGGACTGCAAGAGGGCACAGGCTGGGCTGAGGTACTTTCCCCCGAACTGAGTGCATGGCTTTTGTGCAGCAGGCCTCTAGTAAAATATAATTAAATAAAACACACAGCACGGTAAATGAGATAAATAACTAGCTGTATCCATTTGAAAAATATACTAGTAAGAAGATTAAATTGAAGTATTCCCCCAAAAGGCAAGAGAGGAAAAAAGAGAAAGTAGAAAATGAAATCTGAATGATAGGAAGGTTAGAAGTTGAAAATGCTAATATCTGAATCATAGGATTTCCAGCATGAGAGAACATATAAATAAAATTCAGAGAATCTTTAAAAGCAGGAACACAAAATCCCAACATTTAAAGAAAGATGAAAGACCTCTTCATATTAAAATGTTCATGGAATACCCAACATGGAAGATAAATAGAATGTGTATACCTATGCACAATATAGTGACATTTAGACTGACCCAACAAAGACACTGAGAAAATGCTTTCAGACAGTGAGAACACATCACCTACTAAGGAACATAAATCAGATAGATCTCAGATTTTCCATGGCAACTGGATGCAAACAAAAGTAAAAGAATGAGTAATAATTTGTTTCTTGAAATAAATTGACTCCCAACCCACAAAGCTTATATCTAAATTGCCTTTAAAATGTGTGTGCCACAAATAGAGACATGAAAAAGAGAAAGCATATCTATCAAAACCTAGAATTTAAATTTTATAGTAACATGCTGGAGGCTAAATTAGAAGATTAAAAGGATATGGGGACAGCCCTGAGCTGTGTGGCTAGGTTGAGCATCTTCTCATGCACCAAAAGATTGCTGGTTGGATTCCTGGTAAGGGCACATGCCTGGATTGCAGGCTCGATCCCCAGTAGGGGTCGTGCAGGCTATTCTGTTCTCATATCTGCTTCTCTTTCTCTCCCTCTTCTCTGTTTCTAAAATATAAATATTTTTTAAAAGGACATGGGGAGATGTAATACTGTGATGTGATAGGGGAAGATAGAAATAATGCTAAGTTTTAGAAATCACTGAGTAAATAAATATGAGTATGGATATTAAAGACAACACCATAAGAACAAAAATAGATTGAATAATTTTATGAAAAGAAAATTAAGACACTAGTTAAAATAGGTGAGAATAACTAACTAGATATGACTAGTTTATAAGTGGAAAAAACAAATTATTCACCTTGTCTGTAATATTAAACACTACATCATTCTACTTCACATGCTCATATTCATGACTTCTATGCTATGAATCTATTTCTCATCTATGTATTATGTATCTATTTATCTGTCATATTAGTTTATATGAATGCTCTCTTCTCAATACTGAGATCCCTATGCCTTTCACATTTACTAGTAAAATCTTTTTCTGTATATTTCTGTATAAGATAAAACAAGTGCAAATCAATTAAAATTAAATATAATATTATTGTCTTCATGACCACTCTCTTATGTGTTCCATGAAAATAGTATTTTATGTTGAAATAAGTTTGGTATTGATAATATAAACAATTTCCTAACCTTAGTGCATCACAACCTTTATTCTATGCATGTCTTATGAATCTCTAAACAAAAATATATAGCCAAAGTTTTCTAATTATATCAGAACTTCTCCTGGAATATATTCCACAAAAACAGACTAATATATGGATACAGATTTTAATCCAGAATTATTTTTCCCCAGACATATGAGATTTTTATTTTTATTTTTTTAAAATATATTTTATTGATTTTTTACAGAGAGGAAGGGAGAGGGATAGAGAGCCAGAAACATCGATGAGAGAGAAACATTGATCAGCTGCCCCCCGCACACCCCCCACTGGGGATATGCCCGCAACCAATGAGATTTTTAAATGAGGAAATTTACTTTAAAGGAAGTTAAATGGTGAAGAGACAAGTTACCACATTGTATTGAGTCCTCAATCTCAACTGCAATATACACTATGTGGTGGAATTACATAAAATAGACTCTGTGTAGTGGTCTATTACTTCTCTAAAAATTAGGGCAAAATAGCTTCTTTCTTAATAAAATCATGGCTTGGATTATATAAGATGATATGACAGCAAATCATATATAATTGAACTTGGCATATAGAGATTCATAAGATTAGCAATGATGACGATAATAATGATTGTGATTCTATGTAATTCTACTGGAAGTGTGTCCCCAAAGATACACACTTTGAATAATTATTAATTCCAAAGGGTTGAATCTGAAAAGAAAGAAACATCAATTGAGCTATTGAGTGTTAAGTATGTATACATTTTGGGGGGCATCCTATATACCGGAAAAAAGGAAACGTCATTAAGATAATACTCTCCTTATTACTGGTAAAATAGTGGATAATTATTAATTTATGGCACTAGGATACCATTTGATATATTAATGTTAACTTAGATTCTATATAAACTGAAATAATTTAAAATTTAGATATTCACTTATAATTTCTTTAATTTAAGAGCAAAATTATGTATGTGCACTTAAATATAATGTAATATAAAATATTTTTATAATATTTCTACTCAGGAAAAACATGGGAGATTATTGATCATGTGTGTACTTTACTTGATAAGGTTAAATTGACTTCTTAACAGATACTTTATAAAAGTGGGTCATTTAATGTTATCTTTTCAAAAATCTTGACATATTCAAGTTTTCATGTCTTCTCTCATCTTGAAATGGTCCCAACCTAAGTAATGATCTCATCCTTTTTACTGAGTTTATGACTGTGTATAATTCCTTGAGGGTAAAAAAAAAGGTTAACATTTTTAATATCTCATATGAACTATGTTACTTTCACTTTACCATTAACATAAGAAATAGCTCTTTAAGTCAGGAAAGATTAATTTTTCACTAATCTCCACAGTGGTACCCCGTAAGATCAACAAAGAATACTATGTTTCATTTTACATTGGGAACCCTTGAAAGGTACATAGTTAAATGTCATTCTTTTATGAGTAAATCATTCACAGTTTTGGAAGACACTTTAGAGCTTCTTAAACATGATTTACTGCCAGGACCTTTAGTTGCTCTTTTTTTAATTCAATTTCTTGGGGTGACATTGGTTAATAAAATTATATAGGTTTCAGGTGTACAAGCCTATCATACATCACCTGTATATTGTATTTTGTGTTCCCCACTCAAAGTCAAGTCTGCTTCCATCATCATTTATCCTCCCTTTACTCTCTCCTACCTGCTCCCACCCCTTTTCTCTCTGACAATAACCATACTGTGTCTATGAGTTTTGTTTGTTTGTTGCTTTTCTTTTGCTCAATCCCTTCACCTTTTTCACCTAGTCCCTATACCCCCTCCCCTCTGACAGCTGCCAGTCTATTCTCTATTTCTATGAGTCTGTTTCTATTTTGTTTGCTAGTTTAGTTTGTTCATAACCTTTTAAGGAATCAAACAAAATGCATAGTGTACATTTTAAAGCTATATTCAAATACTAAAATTTGCAAAAAGAGTTTAAAGACCATACAATATAATTGTTTTTTTAACATTACCTTTTCTAGAAACCAGTCAATATAATTATAAGCCTAATAATTATATATCATCATTGATACCTAAATGTTCTGGGTTCATACAGTTTATAAATTGGTATTCTCAACTTAAAACTCATATATAAAATATATTGATATTATTGTGATTTTAATGCATTTTATAATAGCCTTATCGAGATATAATTTCCATACCATAAAATTCTCCATTTAAAATATGCAATTCAGTGATTTTTTAAAATCACATTCATAGAATTGGTCAAGTATTACTACTACCTAATTTTCGAACTCAACACCAATGAGTTGCATCAAAAAGCAGTCTTGAGAAATATTAATAAGACTGTTACTCAGGAGGTGAGTATCAGTACATCATTATCAGTTATTAAAACATTGAAATTATTTTATACCAGCTGGGTAGTAACCCCTGCTCCAAGTGACTGGATTGCTTCCCAACCTTTTCCCAGTATCCTAGGATCTCCTGGTTCAAAAACAGATTAACATCTGACACAGCAGGGAGCCTCTAAAATACTTGCCAGTATCAATGGTAAATGGTATGAGACATTTGAATGTCATCAAGAAAGATGATTATATTTTTACTTAAAGAAATAATCCATAGAAAACCCATGGTGGAGGGAAAAAAAAATAGTAACAACAACAACAAAAAGCCATCAAATTATTTAAATCAGAAACAAAAGAGGTGATATCATTGACCTTACAGAAATAAAAAGGAAGGGAAGTATTATGGAAATTTTATGCTAACAAATTAGATACTATATATAAAGTGGACAAATTCCTAAAAAGACACTAACTGCCAAAACTGATTCAAAAAGAAATAGCAGCCTGGCCTGTGTCGCTCAGTGGTTGAGTGTTGATCTATGAACCAGGAGGTCATGGTTCAATTCCTGGTCAGAGCACATGCCCAGGGTTTGGGCTAGATCCCCCAGTAGGGGGTGTGCAGAAGGCAGTGGATAAATGATTCTCTTATGTAATTGTTATTTTTATTCCTTTCTCCTTCCTTCCTCTCTGAAATCAATAAAAATATACATGTTTTAAAAGGGGAGAGTGGGGGGAAGGGAGAGAGATCAACTAAAGGACTTGTATGCAGCATATAAGCATAACTAATGGACACAGACACCAGGGGGGTGAGGGCATGAGTGGGGGAAGGGGTTGAGGGGGCAAGGGGGGGATAAGGACACATATGTAATACCTTAATCAATAAGAAAAAAAGAAATAGCATATCTGAGACGTATAACTAGAAAAACTATTAATAACTTAAAAATTTCCCACAGAGAGAAATCCAGGTCTAGATGACTTCATTGCTGAATTCTATCAAATTTAAGACAAAAAAAATGCTTAATACATAATCACACTTTTTCTATGCATACACCATCCCCAACCATTTCTCATCATCCCCATTTTAATACCAGATTATTTGGAAGCAAATATTAGATATGAAATTTATTCTAAATATTTTAGAATATATGGGCAAGACAATTTTATGTCCCATTTTTAAAACATATTTGCAGTTCTTTCAAAACGTTAATATCATTAAACAGTCAGTATTCCTATTTCCCTCCACTATGTTTATCTCTGTGTGTGTCTGTGTGTGTCTACATACAAGAATATGTCATCTATAAATAGAAATATTTTTAACTTCTGCAATTACAAGCTATAAATTGTTATTTATTTATGAGTATACTACAGTTTTAGAAAGGAAGTCTCCAGGCCAGGCTACCCCAGAAGACCCAATGTCAACCCAGGACTACCTGCTTAGCCAAACTCTTCCCATTTTCATGACTCGCAAAATTATAAAGAAAAATCTTTATTTTAAGCCACTATGTTTTGAGATGGCTTCTTATGCAAGAATATATTAAAGAAAACAAACTACTTACAATGTAAAAAAACAACAACACTTTACACACCAGCAGGCTATAACAAATGTATGGTAATTTTATCAAGCTATTTAAAGAATAATAATGATGATATCAACAAAAGTTGTGATGTTTTTCACTGATGCAAATTATGCATCCTCTAAAATTTGTATGTTGTAATCCCATCTCCCATGACCTCAGACTGTAATATTTGGAGATAAGACCTTTAAGAAGTATTTAGGGTTAAATGAGGTCCTATGGGTTGGCCCTAATCAGTGTGACTATATTTGGAGAGATGGCTTTTAAATACATGATTAAATTAAATAGAGGCCTTTAGGGTGGGAGACTAATCCAATATGGCGCTAGAGATTTGTACAGAGAAAAGGCCACAGGAGAACGCTAGGAGAAGACAGCCATCTATACGACAAGGACAGAGGCCTCAAGCGAAAGGCCCTGCCCACACCTTGGTTTTGGACTTCTCACTTCCCAAACTGGGAGGGGGGCGGGGGAAAGGGGACATCTGTTGTTTAGCCAGACTGCGGCATTTTGTCATGGTAGCCCTAGCAAACTAATACATAAGGTAATTATTACCTGCTTGTCGTGTACCAAAATCTGTGCAAAGCGTTTAACAGCTAATTTCACTGATTTCTCATAGTAGCTTTACAGGTAAGGATCAGTGATCAGTCTCATGAGGAGTATGTCTCAGCTATTGTGATCTTCATTTCACATGATAGGTGCTTGTGCGACAATAAAAGGAATATGGAAGTCTATACAAATTCTATATAGTATGTGCAATATAAAATTGTTGGCTAAAAACTATTTTAATGTAAAGAAGGCAAGTCTATAAAATCCACAGTGCTTTTCAGAAATAACTAAGATGAACCCAGGAGAGAGCGCTAGTTAGAGCTCATCTTAGTTATTTCTGAAAAGCACTATGTCTACCAGAAGGTACATTAATGCTCACCATTCACTGGAATTTTCTCTTTAGTCCTCGAGCAGAAATATTTCCATTTGATATCATTTGGGTGCTTTCTCCTCATAAAAGTACATTTTTGTTTCTTTACCAAACACATTTTTGGTAGAATGTCTATGTTTTCAGGTTTTGAGTATATATTTCGTACAAGAAAGTAGAGTATGCTGCTGGGCAGATGGGAAAATAATGAATAGTAGCTACTCCTTGCCCTTATGAAGCATGCAGTTAAGTCATGAATACAGATTTATACAAGGACTATAAATGCAGAAAATAATCCAGGTAAATCATGGATAGTTTTCATTGAAAAGTGATTTAAAGCATCCATTTCAATAAACTCTTTATAGCCAAAGGTTATTGGCACTGCTGAACCCACCCACATGTTCTCTGATTTATTGCTGTCTGCCTGGAAGAACTCCTAGGCAATTAGCGGTGCCTATCAAAGATGTGTGTCCTCCAGGGGCTGCTTCCTGAGAAGTGGCTACCCTTTCTTTCTGCTCTACGAGATTTTCATGAATTTATAACATAGTAGGGTTATGTAAGAGGATAAAGGCATAATGTCTCATTGCTGATGTCTATTTCTTCCCTGCCCCAGAATCTTCTTTAGTAGTCCTTTTGAATATTTAACATTATTCTACCATTGCTCAAATGTTATTCAGCTGAGGGATTCTTTGGAATGCAAATGAAAAAATGCTTTTAACTCTTGCCTTGGATCACTGTGACTTGGCTTCCACACAAATGCACAATTCCTAATTGCACACTGAGGTTTCTTTCACAAAGCAATCTTAACTCTTTCTCATTAGATGAAGTTTGTTTCTAAATCTAGAATTCCTCATTTTTCTGTGAAATGGCCACAAGCTATTTTGTACTTATGACCACTCCTTCCAATGATACCCTACCTTTATAAAGGATTGACCTATAGTTATTTCCTATCTTTTAGATTCCCAAATGTTCTTAGGGCTGCTTTTCTATAGCACAAAAACATGTTATTTTTTCAAAAATTTTAAAACAATGAAATCTCCCTTCAACATGCACTTTTCCTTTAATGACGAAGCTGTTTGATGCCACTATAGCATTGCTACAGTCTTTGCCTTCCCATCTTTATTCCAAATGTACTCCTCAACCCACATGAATCTAGTTACCACTAAAGTGATTCTGGCCACTAGTCACTTTCTAATTACAGTGGGGCCTTGACTTACGAGTTTAATTCATTCTGTGACGGAGCTGGTAACTCAAATTACTCGTATGTCAAATCAAAAAGTGAACGAGCGAGACACGTGATGCTGGGCTGATGTTGTGGCGTTCACTGTGACATTCGCTGCACTAACTAGCGGTGGGGTATCTGAAGCTGGCTCGTAACCCGAATTTTAGCTCGCAACTCAAAGCAAAACATTGGCCAAGAGACGGCTCATATCTTGAAAAACTCATTAGTCGGGACACTCGTAAGTCAAGGCCCCACTATACAAGGACTTATTGGCTCACTTAGTTTTCATCTTTCTTGATTTAGGAAGCATTTGGCACTATTGATAATTTACTTTAAGGGTCTTGTATAGATTTCATCTTCTTGTTTTGTTCTTCTACCATATTCCTGGATGTCGGCCCTCTCTGTCTGTTCCTTCTGTCTTGGTGTGTGTGTGTGTGGCCACTATTCTGTGCCCACATATTTGGAAAGATATGGAACAAACAAAAGCAGTCAGTGTGGTTGCAAGATGTGGTAGAATGCAAGAGATGAATGTAGAATTATCTCCCCACAGGTTAAAGCCAAGAGTCTTTAATGTAGCATATGAAATTCTGCCTTGTCTTATACCACAGCCTATGTTTTCCCAAACTTCATAGTACTCTATGTTCTGTTATTATTAAAATCATCAATTAATGTTTATTCCAAGTACCTTAACATTTATTTTCTTTTCACTAGTTTGGGATTCTTCCTCCACCTATCTTTTAATCTTAGCCTTATATGTTTATTCCCTACATGATTCCTTTGATCATTGCCCTCCATGTAGAATCTCTGACTCAAACTCACAAGATTCATTTTCTCTCTTATGCATTATTAGTCTCTTCTTAACTAGTAGAACAATCCAGTGTCACAAAAAATCTGCCCCAGCCACTCCATCTTAAAATACTAACAACAAGAAAAAGTAACAACAAGAACAACAGTGACAATAACCACTGAAACAACAAAATGGTTACTCTCAGGATAGCACAGGCATCTCCTATTACTATCATTTTGTTGTTTCTTTTCACAGTAAAACTCCTATGAAGAACTGTTAACTCTTGGTATTTCTAGTTTCTCAGATCCCATGTGTTATACCTCCCTCTCCAAACTGACTTTCATCCCTACCCTTCGAAAGATGCTGCTTTTATTTTCTTTAGATGATCAAAATTATTTTTATTATTAGATACCATGAACATACAATTATCCTATCAAATTGCTATTGAAATTTATAAATGCTTGCTCTCAATTTCTATACCTAAGTCACCTAACGAACAGCTACTGGACCAGAACTTGTCTGTGGATCTCTTTTTTGCTTCTGGCTCTCTCTCTCTCTCTCTCTCTCTCTCTCTCTCTCTCTCTCTCTCTCTCACTCTCTCTCTCCCGCCCCCCTTCCCCCTCACCTCTCCCTGCTCCCCTTAGTAAAGACAGCATTGCTGCTGTTGGCCCCAGGTTCACTCAGCGTCTGCTATGGATTCCCTCAGTCCTACTACCCTTGCCCTAGGTTCTTGAGATCTCCCAAACAAAAATCAAAAGTGATCACTAGAGGAAAGAAGACTCAGGCAGAGGCTTTTAGGCTTGTATGCAAGGAATCAACAAGGAGAGAAAAGAAAATGCGGTCTGCTCCCCAAACAAAGGCAGGGAAAACATTTTAAAGAGGCTTAGGTGAGCAAAGTGACATCTAAGCAGATAGGCATTTGGGCACTTGCACAGTGTAACCACAGGCTCCTTCAGGCTTCACGTGTCTCAGTAGCAAGCTAAATCTCCACCCAGGGTGTGTTTTTTACTATTTAAGTAAAGGTCACAGAAAGGACAGCCTTTCTTGCTAGCATGCATGCTTGAGTGAAACAAAATGCAAACCCACCTAAGTAAACCTTGCAGATAGCCGTGTCCTTCATTCCTGCTGCTTATTGGCTGTGAGGAGAAAGGAGGGCTTTAGGGGCAATTCATGGGCTCTGGCTTCCTGAAGCTGGGCCCTCTGCATATTTCTAACTAGTCCTTTCAATAAATAAATGAACCTGCTTCACTTTATCCTAGCTAGTTTGGACCATTTGCTTCCCGCTGTGATTGTGATTGATCAGCAGTAAATGTCTTAACCTGGAAGATGAGGTGACTGTTAATTGGGGGTGACAAAGATATGCTCTTGTAAAGTTTGACAAAACTCTGCCAGGTTCTGAGTCTAAAATACAGTACTGAATCTGCATCTCGTTGAGCTCTTTGTTCATTGCTTCATTCGTCATTCTCCTCACATCGACGCTGAAACAGTTTCCTGCTCTTCCTCTAGCTCATCACTTTTAAGCCGGTGTGCTATAAGTTTTTTAAATCATGCAATACCTAACTATTTTGTAAGGGGCATTACCTCTTTCCCCTTAGATTATCAAATAACATTTTAAGAAAGACAGCAGTCAACACAACAACAGCATCTGATGTGAATGAATCAAAATGATATCTTTTTTTATTGGTCAGATTGGAAAAAGTATATATTTTTGGTGTGCCTCAGGATTTTAGTAAGTAGTTTATTTGTGCCATGAGATGAAAAAAATTGAAAATCAATCCTCTGGCTCAATGGCTACACCTTGTCAGTCTACCTTTATGAGCTTGTCGGTCTCCTTTATTTATGTGTATTCTAAATAGTGGTATCTCCAAGTACTTTTCTATATCTACCCCTGCCCTAATTTACATATAGTCTCAAAACTATGAAGACCCCCCATAATTTTGCTTCTGACTACATCTTCAACTTAATCTAATGCTAGGCTTTCCTATATGTACTAACTCCAGGACCAACAGTCTATTTCTGTTACTTGAGCTTGTCTTCCTTCATCCTTTTGCTGCTTGGGTAGAAATAGATATTGTGACTGGGGCTGCAACAAGAAGCTTGTGTCTAGAAAGTGAAAAGTAGGTTGGTGACAGAGGGCCATGTGATGAAGTTGCTGGGGTGGGAAGATGACTGGAGCTTGGAGCCTGATGGTATATTAGTGCTCAACTGCCAACCACAGGACTTGTTATAAGAAATAGATACCACCTAGGTGTTTTGACTAATAGTAGTTGTGACTTTGCAATAACAATAATAAAAAAATCAAAATATTGTGTTCTAACAACCGAACACACCTTTGCCATATCTCCACTAAGACAGTGTTATCTTACTTGCTTCTCTGAAATTAATATAGAACTTCAAGCTTTCTTTGATAAGATCCGGTATGGTATAACATTTTTCACCAGATATGAGACTGGGAACCTAAATAGCACAGAGTTTGGTACATGCCCTACCCCCTAGGAGTCATAAGGCTCTAGTAAATTATTTTCCCAGAGATGGTAGGACGTTGCTATGTAGAACTCTCTGGAAACATTTTATGAGGATTCTTCTTCCCCTCTATCTGGTGTACCTGGAGATAAAACCCTTTAAGATGCCCCCCCGCCTTTGCCCACAAGACTGTGACCTAGGGGAGTTTCTCCTATTCATGTTAGTCTATATTCAGTCCCAGCAATTTCACAACATTACTGTTTAAACGTAACTTAGTTTATGGTTTCATAAGTTTCTGCTCCAGGAACACAGATCTTTGCTGTAATTCTCTCTATTCTCTTTTCTGTTCCTGACTTTTCTTTCTATGTTATAACTGCAATTAGATATATGAAATCTTACCATTCAGGATTAAAATGATCATGTCATTTTAAGTGTTTCTCACACTTTAAATTAATACTTATAAAGTTAAGTTTGAATATATCTAATCTTTGGATCACTATTGAAAATCAAACTTACAAAATGTCAATAGCTTGAACATAAAAGTAAATGTTCACTGCATCTGTTTTTAAAATTGTTATAGATTTATAGATTTATTTAACTTAAAAATGATATTACTAATCATGTAACATTATATTCCACATGTATAGAGTATATGCATGGAATATAGAAGATATATGTGGAATATAGAATATATATATGTATATATGGCTGCATGGCTACCGAAAGTAAATAGCATATTTCAATGCAAATCACACTGATTTATTGCCAACTAATGGATGACTTTTAGATGAATAGGTCTATAAATGTTTGTAAACATTGGAATTCACACAATGCATCTCCTCTGGGAGCTGTTTCATGATAATGAGCTTTATATTCTTGAATCTGCAATACCCTGTAGAGACACAAAGCAGTAATGCAATCATCAAAGCATGATGTGGAGCAGCTCATTCAGATAATTTAGTGTAAGGGGCCTTTTCTACATATATAGTGCCAGATAAAGCAAATGAAATAAATTAACTTGGACCAGACCACAGATTACACTGTCTGGTATAAAGACAGTAATATAATAAAATTGAATTATTGAAACATTGTTATGTATCAGAGTACATGTACATATAAGAGTGTCATATAGGAAGACAGTGGATTTGGAGTCCAGTGAACTGTTTTAGCCTCTGCTTTGCTACTTACTATATCTGTGGTTTAAAGTATATCACATAAATTCTAAGAAATCCAGTTTTCTATAATATATCCATAATCTACCTCCAATTATTTTTGTTCTCCTTTCCAGATAATGTTCATGTAGAAAGAACTAGAAACTATTGAAAATGCAGAATTCAGTTTGAGAAGTCTGAGTGCCAGATACAGTACTGAGACACACTCATAACTGGCAAAGTTAAAATAATAGCAGTCAGTGGTATCTTTAATACAAAGATTGTATAGAGAAGGGTTAAGCCCAGCCAATGTGCTCAGCGGTTAAATGCCAACCAGTGCACCTTGATTCCTGGTCAGGGCACATGTTCAGGTTTCGGGCTGTATTCAGGTCAGGTGCATGTAGGAGGCAGCCAATCGATGGTTTTCTCTCATCAATGTTTAGATTTCTGTAATATATTGATGAGAAAATCAAAATGTTTGCCGGGGTCCAACCCCAGCAGGTCCAGGGGCCCCCAAAGGTGTGGATGGAGTCGGCGAAGACTATCCACCCTCTTCCTACGGTGGAGTCCTATCCAGCCCGAGAGTGGGGCTTACCTAGGGGTCCCTGTTCGGGCGCCAGATGCCGGGGTCCAACCCCAGCAGGTCCAGGGGTTCCCAAAGGCGTAGACGGAGTCAGCGAAGAAGGAAGGACACGGAGACAGTGTTCAGTTGATCAGCAGCCTAGCCAGGATCTCCAGCCAGGATCTCCAGCCAAGTTCTGGTCTGGATCTCCAGAGAGGTTCTGCTGTTTATTGTCTTGTTACATCCGTATTTATACCAGTTGATTTTAATCCTGTCAATTTCTATTACAAAGGTTAGGGCGTTTCTTATCTCCATTCCAGGGAGTAAAGATTATGTAGCTTAAGCATGATTGTTTGTAGTTAAATTGATTAACTACCCGCCTGGCACTTAGTTAAGGAGTTTCATCCCCTCCTTAACTTCAGGGAAAAATCCCTACCTGGGGAAACAACCTTTCTCGGAGAGGTGACCTTGGTTAAAACACACAGTGCTAAGGGGAGCAAACATATTAAGAACAGTATGCTATATACGCCAGGTCCCTTGAAACATATGCTGTGCAGACGTTGCTATCCTGCAGCGACTGTGTCAAGCAGCAAGGATGGACCGGCTTCCGGCAAATGTTTTTGTCATTCTAGTAACTGTGCTTCTCCTACTCTTTCTCCCTCAACTTTGACAGATGATTAGGATAAAAGGTAATCATTTTTAATAATAACCAGGGGGAAAGAGAAAAAGTCAGTAGTTCAATTCTGATTCAAGATCAAATGTGATGATCTGTCACAATCAAATACTTTGATTCATTTCTTCCTTTACATTTTCATAACAACGTACCCAGTGATGTGGGATAAAGAACAGTAACATGAATCCACCTGTGACTTCTGTTTCAGAAATCAGTCATTCCCAGAATGAGAGACTTGCACCATTTTGCCCCACTCTGTTTACATCTCCTCACCCCCCCCCCCATTAGAAGTAACTTCTCTCCTAACTTTAATGAAAATCATTGCCCTACCTTTCTTTTTCTCATCATTTTATTGGTGATATATGCAATCAAGAAATGTGATTAAGTTTCAAACAGAGGCCCAAAGGATCATCTTCCTGAGACCTGTTGATTGTCCCAAAAACTTCACAGAATGGCTGTTTGATTTGGAAGAAACAGTCCCCCATTCCCAAAAAATAAATGTAGTTACTTTTTGAATGAGGCAGAATAATGGCTTCCCTAAAGATGTCTGATATCCTAATCCCTGGAATCTGAAAACATGTTCATTGGATTGCTAAGGGAAATAAGGTTGTAGATGGAATTAATTTTGCTGATCAACTAACCTTACAGTTTGGAATTTAACCATAAGGGTCATAAAAGTAGAAGGCGGAAGCTGAAGATGGAAAATTAAAGGGATGTCAACCTAAAAAGACTGCAGCTTGGCATCACTGGAACTATGGTGGAGGAAGGAGTCTATAAGCTAAGGAGTGTGGGTCTCTCAGGAGATGGAACTCTCAAAGAAAGAGATTCTCCTCTGGAACCTCCAGAATAAATGCAACTCGGCTGACATGTTTAATTTAGCCCACTGAGATCAATTTAGAATCTCTGATCTCCAGAGCTATAATACATTTGTATAAAGAAACAAAGTTTGTTGTACTTTATTACAATAGCAATAGGAATCTGATAGGATGACCACTTATAATGAAATGTATATACTTATTATAAATGGAATCACATGATATCCATCTTGCTATGATTTGAACTTAAGCTCAACATCTCCTGTGACAGTTACCATGGTGACTTGGTGTCTTACAGGTCAATCATATTCATTGCTGTATATCTTCTCATTGTTTAAATACTCACAAAATATTTACCCATTCCAATATTAAGAAATCTTTGATATTTCCTGCCGGGGTCCAACCCCAGCAGGTCCAGGGGTCCCCAAAGGTGTGGACGGAGTAGGCGAAGAAGGAATGACACAGAGGCAGCATTCAGTTGATCAGCAGCCTAGCCAGGTTCTCCAGCGAAGTTCTGGTCTAGATCTCCAGAGAGGTTCTGCTCAGGTTCTCCAGTCAGGTTCAGTCACCAGGTTTTAGTCAGGCTCTCCTGCCAATCTCCGCAGTCAGGTTCAGTCCAGGATCCCCTGCCATGCTCTCTCGCCAGGCTCCGCCTCCAGGCTCCGAGGCCAGTCCCTGTCCAGGATCCTCCGGCATGCTCTCGCCAGCGAAGTTCTTCTGTCTCTAGAGAACGTTCTGTGTAGGTTCTGTGCCTAGGCTCTGTCTCTCTTGGTCCTGTCTTCCAAGCCCTGTGTCCTTAGTTCTGTGTTCTGAGTTCTGTCTGTTTCTGTCTTGTTACAACTGTATTTATACCAGTTGATTCAATCCTATCAATCTCTATTACAAAGGTTAGGGCGTTTCTTATCTCCATTCCAGGGAGAAAAGATTATGTGGTTTAAGCATGATTGTTCGTAGTTAAAGGGATTAATTACCCGCCTGGCACTTAGTTGAGGGGTTTTATTCCCTCCCTAACTTCAGGGGAAAATCCCTACCTGGGGATTCAACCTTTCTCGGAGAGGTGACCTTGGTTAAAACACAGCGCCAAGGGGAGCCAGGTCCCTTGAAACAGCAAGGATGGACCGGCTCCCAGCAAATTCCCCCTTTTTTATTTTTTAAAGACAGGCATTAAAAAGAAAAACCTCAAATGCTCTCTTATATCCATTTTAAGAGTAGGATTGGTGCTTTCCGCTATTACCTGAGTCCTGATCTATCATCCCAGGGAGAGCTTGCCAATCCTGCACTTTCCCAGGGTAGAAAGGCTGCAGTGGGGTTAAGGATAAGGCTCCCTGGGCCTACCTTCTCCCATGCCATTACATTTACCTTTCCTTCCTCAGAAAAGCATGGACATATTTGTTGTACAAAACGTTCTGTCTGACTGGGAGTAACCTTAATTCCTCTGCTAGCAAGCATATGTGTTAAAAGATCAATACAGAGTCTTATTTCTTTAGACTCAGTATGGCACATCTTCTTAATCTAAAGATCAATACAGAGTCTTCTTTCTTTGGACTCAGTATGGCACATCTTCTCAATCTAAGAATCAATACAGAGTCTTCTTTCTTTGGACTCAGTATGGCACATCTTCTCAATCTGAGTTCTGTACTATCCACCTTCTTACCCTACTTATCCTCTATAGGGGGGTTTGCAGCACCCTGGTGGAGTCCTATCCGTCCCGAATGTGGGGGTTCTCAATGGGGGGGCTTACCTAGGGGAATCCTGTTCCAGGGGTTCCCAAAGGTGTGGACGGAGTCGGCGAAGACTATCCACCCTCTTCCTACGGTGGAGTCCTATCCGTCCCGAGTGTGGGGCGCTTACCTAGGGGTCCCTGTTCGGGCGCCATATGCCGGGGTCCAACCCCAGCAGGTCCAGGGGTCCCCAAAGGTGTGGACGGAGTAGGCGAAGAAGGAATGACACAGAGGCAGCATTCAGTTGATCAGCAGCCTAGCCAGGTTCTCCAGCCAGGTTCTCCAGCGAAGTTCTGGTCTAGATCTCCAGAGAGGTTCTGCTCAGGTTCTCCAGTCAGGTTCAGTCACCAGGTTCTAGTCAGGCTCTCCTGCCAATCTCCGCAGTCAGGTTCAGTCCAGGATCCCCTGCCATGCTCTCTCGCCAGGCTCCGCCTCCAGGCTCCGAGGCCAGTCCCTGTCCAGGATCCTCCGGCAATTTCCCAATTTTGAACTTTACCAAAAAAGAAAAAAATGCTGACACACCAGTCTGGGGGAAAAAAAAAGGATCCAGGACTCCTTGGAGAAATGGCTGATTCTGGTGCAGGAAATGTACAAGGTGATCCTGGAATAACTTTTGTGTTGAAGCAAGAACTTTATTTTTTAAAAGTAGCACAATAACGAGGTATTCCAAAGCGATACCAAATGAAAGCACTCCCAAAGACCAACGCTGCAGCTATCTGAGTAACAACACACACACAAAGTATGATTGGGTTTAACCCAAAGCATAAAATTTGCTTTGCCCCATACTTGCATAAGCAAATGATTGAGAAAATATAGGATTCCAAATAATTTATATAGACATTTCATTCTCAAAAAAAGTAGAGCTTAACTCTTTACTTACTCAGTGTCAGCAGTCCAAAGTGAATTTCTCCCTGAGAGTATAGTATGGGAAGGGGAAATACCACTGTTACATTGGACACATATTACCTCATGCAGGTGATCAAGGTCAAGGCGTCTGCATCACAGTGATGTCATGTTCATAGCATGTGTACCCTGGCTAGGTTGTGACATAAAGACCCTTTACCTCTGTGGCCTTCTTTCCTAAAACCAATAACCATGAGAAAAGTCTAACCTTGAGGAAAATAATGAACAGATCTTATCTGAGGCAACCTTCTATAAATTACATGTGCCTTACTATTCAAAACAAGGAAAGTTAGAGAAATTCTCATTTCCAGAAGGAGAATGTGGAGACATAATGATTAAATGTCAGGCGATATGTGGAGTTTGGGGCTTAAGAGGAAGATCCGGGAAGAGAAATGGGAAGTTAGGGAAATATACGGAAATCTACATAAAATACTGATGTCAGTCACAATAATGTGTAAGCATTGATTTATTCATTGCAAGAAATAAACCTAATGTAAGAGTTTAATAATAGGGGAAACTGGTTTTGGGTTTATAAGTAAACTCTACTGTCTTGACACTATTTTTATTAGTCTAAAACTGTTCTAAAAAATACTTTGTTTAAAAAATCAGTCATTTCCCTCCAATCTGCAATACCATCTGTGTAACATATCAAAGTTTTCATGTATTTGTTTATGTGCTTCTGAGATCTCTCTGTGTCTGAGTTCCAAAAACATACCCTCTTAGTTATTGCTTTTTTAAAGTAAAACTTGGTTTTGAGTAGGACAGATTCTCACTGTGTACAGATTCTTACACAGAGGGAGTTGTGTTCCCCAGACCTTTGCATATTCATATAAATTTGTGAGAGCCCTATGCCAGGTCCACTAAGAGCATGTTTCACTTTTATTTGAATTTCACTGAATCTCTAGTTCAGTTGGCAGATAATTCAAATCTTTTCAATTTTGACTATTTCCAGCTAAGAACTTGGTAGATCTTTTTATTTGTTTAGGAGGCATTTTATGTCTCGTTTTGTTGTTTATTTATTCATACACTAGGGGCCAGGTGCACGAAATTCGTGCACTGGGTGGGGGGGGGGAGTGTCCCTCAGCCCAGCCTACCCCGTCTCACATACTGGGAGCCCTCAGGCGTTGACCCCCCATCACCCTCCAATCACAGGATCGGCCCCTTGCCCAGGCCTGACGCCTCTGACAGAGGCGTAGACCCCCATCACCCTCTGATCGCCTGATTGGCCCCTTGCCCAGGACTGACGCCTCCGCCAGAGGTGTCAGGCTTGGACAGGGAACCCCCATCTCCCACCGATCACTGGCTCTGGCCCCTGCCCAGGCCTGAGGCCTCTGGCCCAGGAATCATGCCTGGGCAGGGGACCCCCATCTCCCTCTGATCGCTTGCTCCACCCCCCGCCCAAGCCTGACGCCTCTGACCCAGGCTTCAGGCCTGGGCAAGGGGACCATCATATTCCCCCAATCCCCGGCTCTGCCCCCCACCCAGGCCTGATGCCTCAGCCAGAGGAGTTGACCCTCATCACCCTCCGATCACCAATCACCGGATCGGCCCCTTGACCAGGCCTGAGGCCTCTGCCAGAGGTGTCAGGCCTGGGCAGGGGACCCCCAGCTGCAGCGGCCCCGCGATCATGGGCTTCGCTTTAGGCCCAGGCAAGGGACCCCTAGCTCCTGGGACTGCCAGCTTCGACCGTGCCCAGCTCCCATCGCTGGCTCCACCCCTACTTCCTGCTATCACTGGCCAGGGCGGCAAAGGCGCCTGATTCTCTGATCATGGCTGGGGGGCAGGGCAAAGGCGGCCCCAGGGCCGCCCTTGCCCTGTCCCCTAGCTCTTAGCTCCCCCCTGGGTTTCTGATCACTGTCAGTGGCAGGGGGCTTCTTCATGCTTTCCCTTTCGCCTCCCTGCATTGTGCCTACATATGCAAATTAACTGCCATCTTGTTGGCAGTTAACTGCCAATCTTAGTTGGCAGTTAATTTGCATATAGTCCTGATTAGCCAATGAAAAGTGTATCATCGTACGCCAATTACCATTTTTCTCTTTTATTAGATAGGATACTTTCTATTGTGGATGCTGTTATAAAATTTATCCTTTTAAGTTTTAAAATATATTTTGATGTATATAAAAATGAAATTGTTATGTTAACTTTATATCCAGCAAATTTCCAGTGCTCTTTTTTAAATATCGAGTGAAAACTGTTTTTTCTATTTTTATGGTGAATTTCATTAACTATTATTTTTTAATGTTTAAGCAGCTTTGTATTCTTGGAAAAAATCCAGATGATCATTGTATATTGCTTATTTTATACTTTGCTAGTTTGTTTTGTTAAGATTGGGGTTTTTCTTAAACTGTGCTTCTTATTTTTTGGTATCATGGTTATAAGCATAAGAATATGAGTTGGATAGATTCTCCACGTTTCCCTTTTCTCTGGAATAGTGTGTGTGTGTGTGTGTGATTATAAATAGAATTTCTGACTTAAAAAAATATATATCACAAAAATGTATACACACTTTGGCTGCTATTATAAATTCCAATGGATTACATCTGAAAAGAAAGAAACATCAATTGAGCTATCCGGTGTTGAAGTGTGTATATATTTTTTGGGGGACACACTATATATGTCTATATATACATACACACAGTCTCTTATGGTGATTTGACTTATGATTTTTCTGACTTTACAATGGTGTAAAAACAATACACATTTAGTAGAAATTTTACCTCAAATTTTGAATTGCAATCTTTCCCCAAACTTTTGATATCCCATGTGATATTCTCTTGTGATGCTTGACTGTGGCAGTGAGCCACAGCTCTCAGTCAGCTATGCCATCTCCAGGGTATAAAAACAATACTATGATTGATGATTTAGCCCAATTGTAGGCTAACGTAATTGTTCTGAGCATGGTTAAGGCAGGGGAGGCTAGCTACAGTGTTTGGTAGGTTAGGTGTATTAAATGCATTTTCAACTTAGTGGATTTATATGACATAACACCATTGTAATTAGAGGAGCATCCGTATACGTTGTGGTAATAATTTATAGTTTTGCTAGTTAATGCATAAATTTACATTGGTTTTACATGATTGAAATTCTTGCAACAGTTATCAATCTGATCTGACTGAAGTATCTCATTGTGGTTTCATTATGTATTCGATCATGTATAAGATTCCACGTGCTTTCACATAGTTATTGAGAATTTAGAATTTCTAGCCTCTATTTTATTATCTCTTCTGTATTTTTTTAATTGAGTTTTTAAAATTCATAGTGCTTTGCAGAAATTCTGTATATATTTTGGGTAATAATCCTTAGTTATATATGTTGAACTGTTTTCTCTAAGTTTGTGGTTTATATTTTAATGTTATTTATTTTACCTTGTGTTGTACAAGAGAAAAAATATTCCAATCTATGTTTTAATCCTTGCGCTTTCATTTTTAAAAAAAATTATTTTTAGAGCTGGCCAGTGTAGCTCAGTGGTTGAGAATCAACCTATGAACCCGGTGGTCACAATTTGATTCCTAGTCAGGGCATATGACTGAGTTGCAGGCTCCATCCCCAGTAGGGGGTGGGCAGGAGGCAGCCTATCAATGATTCTCAGCATTGATGTTTCTCTTTCTCCCTTTCCCTTTCTCTCTGAAATTAATAAAAATATATTTAAAAAGTAATTTCTATTCTGCACAGTTTCATAAAGATAGTATCCTATTTTCTACTTATCATTTGGGAATAATGTTTAAACATGTATGTCAATATTTTAGCTTAGAAATTTGTTCCATGTGGCATGATTGGTTCAACTTCATTATTCTCCCTATGGATAGCCAATTTTCTAATAACATCGATTGAGTGAATGTCTTCATGGATTGGTAATGCTTCTTTAGCAAATAGATTTAAAGGTAAAAATGGCTTAGTCTCAATTTTTTCTATTCTGTTTGTCTACTATTTTACCAGCATCATACCATATTTTCATCATAGTTCTTACTATCTTGTAGAACAATTTTCTTGTCTTATTATTTTTAATACTAGGGGCCCGGTGCACGAAATTCGTGCACTGGGTCGGGGGGGGGGCGTGTCCCTCAGCCCAGCCTGCCCCCTCTCACATACTGGGAGCCCTCAGGCGTTGACCCCCATCACCCTCCAATCGCAGGATCGGCCCATTGCCCAGGCCTGACGCTTCTGACAGAGGCGTCAGGCCTGGGCAGGGGACCCTCATTTCCCCCCATCACTGGTTCTGCCCCCAGCCCAGGCCTGATGCCTCTGGCCCAGGCATAAGGCCTGGGCAGGGGACCCCCAGACCCTCCTATTGCTGGCTCTGCCCCTTGCCCAGGCCTGATGCCTCGGCCAGAGGCGTAGACCCCCATCACCCTCCGATCGCCTGATCGGCCCCTTGCCCAGGCCTGACGCCTCTGCCAGAGGTGTCAGGCTTGGACAGGGGACTCCCATCTCCCCCCGATCACTGGCTCTGACCTCTGCCCAGGCCTGAGGCCTCTGGCCCAGGAATCATGCCTGGGCAGGGGACCCCCATATCCCTCTGATCGCTTGCTCCACCCCCCACTCAAGCCTGATGCCTCTGACCCAGGCTTCAGGCCTGGGCAAGGGGACCATCATATCCCTCCAATCCCAGGCTCTGCCCCCAACCCAGGCCTGATGCCTCGGCCAGAGGAGTTGACCCTCATCACCCTCCGATCACCAATCACCAGATCGGCCCCTTGACCAGGTCTGAGGCCTCCGGCAGAGGTGTCAGGCCTGGGCAGGGGACTCCCAGCTCCCTGTGATCTCCTGCTCTGCCCCTGCCCAGGCCTAATGCCTCTGGTCGAGGCATTAGGCCTGGGCAGGGGACCCCCAGCTCCCTGCAGTTGCAGGCTCCACCCCTGCCCAGGCCTAACGCCTCTGGCTGAGGCGTCCAGCCCAGGCAGCGGGGACCCGCAGCTGCAGCGGCCCTGCGATCGTGGGCTCCGCTTTAGGCCCAGGCAAGGGACCCCTAGCTCCCAGGACTGCCAGCTTTGACCGTGCCCAGCTCCCATCGCTGGCTCCACCCCTACTTCCTGCTATCACTGGCCAGGGTGGAAAAGGCACCTGATTCTCCGCCTTTGCCCTGCCTCCAGCTCTTATCTCCCCCCCTGGGTTTCTAATCACTGTCAGTGGCAGGGGGCTTCTTCCTGCTTTCCCTTTCGCCTCCCTGCATTGTGCCTACATATGCAAATTAGCCGCCATCTTTGTTGGCAGTTAACTGCCATCTTAATTGGCAGTTAATTTGCATATAGCCCTGATTAGCCAATGAAAAGAGTAGCGCCGTACGCCAATTACCATTTTTCTCTTTTATTAGTGTAGATTCTCATACTTTTTGGCTTTATTTGACATTAAAAATGTTTAACTATTTTTATTGATCCATTATATTATTTGATTCATTAGAGTAAATACAAATATTTTAGATTTAAATCTAATTTTCATTTCAGAAACTAAGCACCTTCAGTGACTCTAGATGACTATCTTTGTTTCTTAAAAAACCATGGCTATGCTATTTTGTGACATGTATTTCATCATGGTATGATTTTATGATTAGTTCATTCAAAATAAATTCAGTGCTTCACCACACTATTGATGTATCTTCAGGAAAATACTACTGATGAATTTCAAACGACTAACATATGCCCTTGTAAAAGCATCAAAAATTAACTGCATGAAGGGGGTTATCCTGTAATTTTTTAAAGTTATGATGCGGACTGATAGCTTAAGTCTTCAAAGTTATCAAATGTTCATAGAAGTCAGTATAAGCATATATATATATATATATATATATATATATATATATATATATATATATATAGTTTTACTGTTTCTTTGGTCTTTTTAAAATATATTTTATTGATTTTTAACAGAGAGAAAGGGAGAGGGAGAGTTAGAAACATTGATGAGAGAAAAAAATAGATTCAGCTGCCTCCTGCACACTCCCTACTGGGGATATGCCCACAACCAAGGTACATGCCCTTGACCGGAATCAACCTGGGACCCTTCAGTCTGCAGGCCAGTGCTCTATCCACTGAGCCAAACCGGTTAGGGCTGCTTTGGTCTTTTAAAAAGTTTCAAAATGCTGTATTTTCTACCTCACTGACTGTCCATTCTTGTCTCTCTTGTTGGTTCTTCCTTATTTATGTGACCCTTACATTTTGGTTGTTCTCTGGCTCAGGCTAAAGTACTTTCCTTCTCTCTAACTTTATTCATTCCTTTGGAGATCTCTTTCATTCATGGTTTGGAATACCATTTATATATCTTTAAGATTTATATATTATGTTTTGTTATTTATTCCATTTCAAGGGAACATTGCCAATGGCTTTCTACCTCATTGAGAGTGAAATCCAAGCCCCTTAAAATGAGCTATAAGGCCTTCTATCCAGATTCCTCCTACCTCTGACTCTACAATTTCAACTGCTAGCAGCGGTTCTCAACCTGTGGGTCGCGATCAATGAAAATACATCCTGCATATCAAATATTTACATTATGATTCATAACAGTAGCAAAATTACATTTATGAAGTAGCAACGAAAATAATTTTATGGTTGGGGGTCACCACAACATGAGGAACTGTATTAAAGGATCGCGGCATTAGGAAGGTTGAGAACTACTGTCTAGGGTTCTCCAACTAGCACTCTGTACTCAGCCACATTTGCCTCCCTGCTGGTCCTCATCCTGGAACACTGCTCACACCTCTTTTTTTTTTTTTGGCTTGATGTTTCTGTTGTCTGGAACTCTTTTCCTCCATGTATCTACATGGCCTAATTCCTTATTTCAATTATGTGACATTACAAATACAGTATTCCCTGATCCCATAAGTAAATAGCAGTCCAAGCAAAAGATAATAATGTACCATGATCTGCAAGGCCCTGTCTGATTGCTAATACCCACACACAGTAAAAACAAAACAAAAACACACACATCTGTGTCCTAATCCCTAGAAGCTATGAATATTATTTTACACGGCAAAATGTACTTTGAAGATATAATCAAGTTAAAGGTTTTGAAATGGAGAGACTATTCTGTGAGCCCAATGTAATCATATGATTCAATATAAGAGAGAGACAGGAAGAGTCAAGTTCAGCTGCAAAGAGAGGAGACAGTGGGAACGGATTGGTGTACAACAGAAAGTTGAAGTGAGGCAAGGAAGGGGCCATGAGCCAAGGAATGCAGGAATTACAAAGCAAGGAAACTGATTCTTCCCCGAAGCTTCCAGAAGGAATTCAGCTTTGCCAACACCTTAATTTTAGACTTTCTGACCTCAGAAACGGTAAGAGAATAAATGTTGCATTGTTTTAAGCCCCCAAATGTGTTAAATTTTTATAGTAGCAATAGGAAATTAATATTCCCATATATCCATTTACTTCACTGAACCCTTCTCTGGCATCTGTAGACCTTCATACTGGCCCGTCTGACCTCCTTACTTATTTTCAAACATTATGGCCATGTGATCTGCTTCCATTCACTGGTTTTCCATTTGCATCGCCCTGGCTGAAATACTCTTTTCTAAGTTTTCTACGTTGCAGGTTCTTATACATCATTCAAATCTTTACCCAAGTTACTTTCCAGCAAGAGCCTCATGCCCCCTCCTCCCATTGAACTCCCATACGTATGATTTGCTTTTCTTTGTTTCATATTTTATTTTTCGTACCTACCATTGGCATACTGAAAATGTAACCTTTTTATTAGAATGTAAGCTTTGTGTGGGCACAAAACTTTAGCTGTGTTTTATATTGTAATATATCACTGCTTGCATAGTTATTGATATATATTAGGTGCTTAATAAATATGTGAATGAATGACAAAATGAATGAATGTTAGCAACTTTCTGATTTCACAGATCTTATTTCCACTAACATATTTTTCTCAATGGAAATCCATAGCTCTCTGCATATAACATATATGAGTTTTTAATTTATTCATCATATATTTATTCTCATACTGTATCCTTAATCATTTTTTAATTCACTTTGTTAATGTAAAAAAACCATTGAAACCTGTAAAGAATTTTTGTGAGTTTAATTGAGCCAAACTGTTGACATATGCCGGGAAGCAGAACCTCAAGGAACTGGGATAATGCTCGGGACAATGGCGGGTTACATCTGTATTTATACATTGCAATCAAAGGAAAGGGACATAGGTGGGTTACATGAAATCCATTAGTGATAGACTAGAGAGGCAGGAGAAAGCAAAGCAGGGAAACCCCTGGGATTGGGTAAAAAGTAAAATGATAGCCACATACTTAGGTGGGTGCAGGAATAATTAACATGATAATGAAGGAATTTGTGGTATCTGTTCTGGCGCCCAGCACATTAGGTTGTGCCCCAAGAGGTCCAGAAAAAGGAAAGTTATCAGTTACCCAGACATTTCAAAGGTTATGTTATTATAGATGCAAAAAAAAAACAACCCACAAAAAAACACATATAGGCTCAGTTAAGGTAAAGGTTGACCTTGTCGGTGAAGATACCAGCCTTGAATGTGACTACCCACCATAACTGCTTTTAGTTAAAGTTTAATTTCAGACCATCCTTTGTGGTTACTTTAGGTCTCTGAGTTTGCAAGACCGCCATGCATGTCTTCCCTGAGCTGGTCAGGTTAGCATGTGGCCCCTTTCGTCCACAACTTCCATACCAGCACTGTTTATCATATTTCCTGGCAAATAGAACATTTTGTAAGCATTGTAGATGCATGCATTAATGAATATGTGAATAAAGTGTTCCACATCATATTCATATATATATATATAGCCAGTATCTGTGACGACCAGGATGACAAATTACTGGTCACCATGAGATGCATTGAGCACCTCTTGGTCCCTCTTCTGTGGCCCACAGGCTCCAATCGCAACAAGGTTAGCAGAGGGCAGGCAGGGCAGCAAGTGTGACAAGCAGCAGCGGGTGGGTGGGGCTGTGAGCATGGAGGGGGGGTGGGGGGGCTGTGAGTGTGGTGGGGGTGGTGGGGGGGTAGGCGGGGTTGCGAGCAGTGGCAGGCTATCATGCGTGATTTTGTGCACTGGGCCTCTAGTTATATTTATAATTTAACACATCCAAAAAGATAATATTACTTAAAAGTTTTAAATAACTTAACTTAAAAGTTTTAAAACAAAGATTGGCATTCAAATGGACCATGTCACATTTATCTTTACACAAGTAGATGAGTGGTATAGATATATTCACCAAATGTTTGCTAAATGATTGAATTAAGGAATGATGAAGATAATTTACTAAGAATTTATATTAATCTATTCTTATTTAAGGCACATGTGAAAAATGGTTAGTTATCTAAAAATATGGGCATATTTCTTTAGACAGTCTATTCTATGATTATCCCTTAAAATGTTCAAAGGAAAACCTGGTGGTGAACAAGATTACAGTCTCATAGGTCATATCTTATCTATGCATTAACAGTTGTTAAATGATATCTGGAGAGAAGTATGTATGTTTCTCTAGATTATTAGCAACTACACAGACTTCATAGTGAAGTTTACAAGTGCATACTAGCCTGGGATGTTGGGGTAGTGGAAAGGGACAGTGGGTAGTGAGAATGGGAGCAAAAAAGAGTGATAAAATTAATATCTGCTTACAATGAAAGGCAAAAAGACTAATTTATCCTAAAGGGATAAATTAAGAAAGATACATTTCATTCTAAGTTAACCCTATCATATGTTAAAACATTAATTGTCCGTTGGTGGATATTAGTCCATTATACAGCAGAAAGACTCTACCCACTTATTTGGCTGCTGCCCTATTTCTTTCTTATCTTTACTCATCAGGGTATAACTCATTATAAAGATTATTAGCTGTTTTATGACTAACAAATTAGTAATATTGTAATGTTTCAGTACATTTTTGTTGGAAAAGAGCTGAAGTTTTAAGGTGGACGTTACTTCTCATTGTTTGAACGTTACCTATTGCCAGATAAATAGACAACATTTTTTACCTTACTTGTAGATGTCTGTGTAAATATTCCTGTAAGTCTGAATGAAAATAATAAGAGAGATAGATACTACGCAGTAATAAGAAATTCTACTAATCAAAGAAGCAGCACTTAATATATTTGTGTTTGTATTAAACCTTAGACAATGTTTGCAGTTAATTTACATATCGATGCTGGAACTAATATCTAATATTAATATCTAACATTCTTCAGCTAATTCAAAGGTCTAGATTTTTGCAGCAAGTTGATCTATTCTTTTACATAAAGGAAGGGGATTTTAAATTTGTAAATATGTCAAGTTTCTTTCCTACTCTTATAACAAGGAATGGTAAATTTTGAAGAAAAAGAACTTTGTAATCATCCAACCAAATGGTAGTTACTAGAGTTACTATAATATATATACAATGGCTTGTAGGAATTGCGGGAGAGTGATTTTCAAATCGGAGAACATTCATATAGTAGCATGCAATAAAGTTTTGTGATTATAATATTTAGGAAAGTTAAAAAATATTTATCAAAGAGTTATAACTCTTCCCTTGTACTAGAGAAAATACTTATGCACTTGTAATAAACTCATTTTATTTTCATCCTCAAGGAAACTCTGTTTCAAATTTTAATCAAAAATTTATTAATATATCTTGAAATGCAATTTATTGAGAAGTTGTAGTCTGCATACAAATAGGCACACATTTAGCTATAAACTTTTGTATGTGATAAAGGTTTCATATATATATGGCATATTGGAGACATTAGTTTCTATATAAATGGAATTATTGTAAAATGATAGCTTGTTGAATGAATGCAAAATTTTTTTACTGTGATACATTAGATAACTTATTACAATTTTATATTATCACCCAACAAAATTCTCCTTAATTATCTTATAAAGGCTATAATATACTGGGAAAGCAAAGTAAGCAAATTTATAAGTTGAAATCAATAACTATGAGGCAAAGGGCTGAGAGGCAATTTATGATTAAAGTGTATCTGCAACATTGTCTGAATAGAACTAAATTCCAGTTTTCATTCCAATGAAGTGTGGAATGAATTGACTTCTCCTTGCTATTTTAGGTTTTTGTCTTGTTTCATTTTGTTTTCTGATCTCTTAGTTGTATTATAAATAGCGGTAAGATGAATCATCTCATCATCTAATCATCACTCTAAGGGTTTTCTTCCTTAGAGTCCCCTTTGGGGGTTATATTCTACTTTTAATGCTAAGGTGAAAGTATGGAAAAGGCAAAATTCCAATGAAACTGTTGGAAAAGCCAGTAACTTTTGACTTCCTCTCAGTGATGTAAGAATGGGCCATGGACCTGACACACTTCAATAAGGAGAGAGAATGTTCACAGCTTGTGTGGACCTACCACCTTGTATGGAAAAATCCTTCTCTGTTTCAGGCTCTGTGTGTGCTCCTTTGTTGTGCTTAAGCCTGTGTGTCACATGGTCCTTGGCCAGCCCCACTGCTATATCTGTCCCTGTAGGGAGGGGACAAGGTCCCTCTGTTGTGGCCTAGGAGGTGTGTGTGCATGGCAGTCCTATTGACTGGGTTGGCTCCTGGGAGGAAGCTGGTGGCCATGGGACATTGATGCCCACTGTTGAAGTTGATCTTGCTCTGTCTCTTTATGTGAGTAAAGCGCTGTTCTGCATATTTGGTGTTTGCATTGTGTTCCTTGATGACTCATACCAAGATGCAGTGTGCAAAAGCGCCACTTGTTCAACAGAAACCACATACATAAATAAAGAATAAAGTATTTCACATATTTAAAACTAAAAAAAAAACCCTAATATTTATGGACAACCAATGGCCTAAAGCCAAAATAGTCTCAGACAGAGGCAAGCAGGGAAATCCCTTTATAATTTCTAAATTGTGAACCAAGTCTTTATGTAATTTTAAAATTAGAATTATAAAAATAAAATTGTAAAACATAAAATAATAGCATACCTAGGAATAATAATAAACATACAAAGAATTGTAGACAGCTTGATTGGAAATAATATTCATTTTCTTTATGTTTAGTACTGTATTTTACTTAATTGTTGGGGCTAGTGATGTGTTTCATGTAAGTGCTCAATCAATATGTCATAAATTATGAGTGATCAGCTTATGTTAGAATATTCTTTTTATGTGCACTATTGAAATCTTCACAGGAAGTAACGCAATTCATATACAATTTACACTTCATTCGAAGTTGCCAGAATTCTATTAATGTAAAACAATTTTCAAACACTACTAAAAACTCTGACTTAATTTTAACTCATCAACTAGACATGAACTGTTCTAAATAGTATCATCCATTCTCTCAGCCATCACATGGTTTTAATGCATCTGAATTAAATGACTCTAATGAGTTGTCATGATTTATCATCCAGAGAATGAATAAATCTATACTTTCTATTATTAATCTCATTACTCTCATGCATGACTTGACATTATAAATTATCTTGAAAAGAAACATGTTTTGCTCATTTTTTCTTTAGCATAATGTATTAAAATATAACTCTCATGCTGAGAGAAAATGTACACATGATTAGCAATAAAAATGTGTATTTTATATCTACCATTGCCATTTAAATCTTTCTTGAAACTGCATTCATTTTGTGTGTCCGTTTTTAAATGAACACGTGTCAACAAGTATATGGTTAGGTAGAAAGCACAGTATTTTTGTGCACAATATGTAATCACTATATAAATGATTAATCAGATGATAGATTTTCATATTTCATAAGCAAATAGTCTGTAGATATAGAAAAAACTAATAACATCATACTATGAATGGGACATATTATTATTATTTTCAAAAGAATTCTGTTAAAATATGGTATTAAGTTTATTTCAGTTTTGGTTGTGTGGTTAAAGCAATGTGAACATGAGTGTTGTTGGTTTAATGATTATTTTTTTACCTTAAAAAAATTTTGACTGCACAAATTACTTTCTGCATGTCAATGGTAAAATTACGAAATAGGTTATCAGGGTAACTTATGAAATTTGACATGTTAGTGCCTTCAAAAGTAGAGAAATAAATTTATTTTTGAATTGTTTTAAATTTCCTCTGGAAAAAGAAATAGAGCCAAAGCCTCATCAGTTTCTAAGTTCTCTTCATGAATATGAGTTTCCTCATTCCAATGTGGACAAAAGCCATAGAATTACAGAAGAAAATCTTCAATTTTGATAATTATTAATTGAAAAGAATTAAAAGCTTACAATCATCATTTTAATCTTAGCCTATTCAATCAACAGGAGTTAGTGAAATTAAATTTTTGAACTTCCAGACATTTAAAATAAACAAGCAAAGAGGAGCACACCTTTCTTTTTTTTCTTTTTCTCATCCTGCCACAATATAAGCTCCAATTCCATTTCACTATTCTCTTTAATCCCCTAAAATTAATCCTAGGAAAGGATCTGCAGGATATTATTTAATTGTATGCAAATATAAATGATGTGGTAGAGTGGGAACTGTAGGATCAACCTGTACTCTTTCCCCTGGCTTGTGGACAGAATCAAAGACAAAGATCCTGTCTAAACTGCTTTATCTGTAGTAATTACATAACCTCCTTGTCTTGGCATCCCCAAACTTCCAAAACAGTGTAGGTTTGTTACATTCAGGTACAGATCTCTAAGAGGAATCCCCAGTTGCTGATATTTTAAATGATCTTTAATCTTTACTATTGGCAACTTTTGAAAAATAATTTTCCCACAGCGAAATTGCCTTCATATAATCTCTAATAAGTTTTTTTAATTTAATTCTAATTGTCTTATAAAAGTACACTTAGACACAGTGCTCTAACACAGTACATGCCAAAGTATGCCTAAGCAATAGATAATTATATTTCCATCAGCACTGATCAATTCCTTATTATATCTAAGAGAGGTTAAAGTGTCAATTTCCTAGAAAAACAGACTAAATATATTATACAAAAATACAACTAGTAAGGCAGACCCAAAACTGCACATTTGCTAAGTTCTTTTTTTTTATCACATGTAATAAAGACTAACATTCAGAGTGCTATAACTAGTAATTTGTTTAACCTATAGGATATTGCAATCTGTGATGATTAATTTATAAGTCATGTGATAACTCCTTTGTCTCCCAATCTCCCATTTCACAACTCCAACAATTTTTTTTTTTAGAGGAGCAACAGTTACTCTTGAGACACTTTAATATTCATACTAGTATGTCATGCACAGGGATCTCTGGACAAGAAGTATTTTACTCTTTGAAGCTCAATACACTCCCTTACCGACTGCACTACCAATGGCTAGAGAAGATTTTGAGTTACTGGAAAAGAAAATGGAAGATTGGTATTAAGTTCAGAAAATCCTAAGTCATACATTGAACAGCTATGAATTCTCAGCACTATGCTAGGTACTTATGATATCACATTGAAAATAATATTGTCCTTGCTGTCACGATGGTGGATGGGCTTCAGGGTTGCTTGTAATCCTTCTGTTCAATTTAAAATTTGAAAAAATTGGCCCTAGCCGGTTTGGCTCAGTGGATAGAACACCGGCCTGGGGACTGAAGTGTCCCAGGTTCGATTCTGGTCAAGGCCACATGCCTGGATTGTGGGCTCGATCCCCAGTAGGGGCCATGCAGGAGGCAGCCAATTAGTGATTCTCTCTCATCATTGATGCTTCTATCTCTGCCTCTCCCTTCCTCTCTGAAATCAATAAAATATAAATAAATAAATTAATTAAATTAAATTAAATTAAATATGAAAGCATTAGTCTCACAACCATCCAGAAACATATCAACAAAAGTTCAGCTGGCTAGAGGCCAAGGCATTCCCCCTGTTTTCCCAGCTCCCCACAGGAAGGTCCCCAGATACCACTTCAGAGGCCTGTGTGTCTGTTCTGCGTACTGTGTTGCCCTACCACATGGCTGCCTCATATCCGGCTTACTCACACCAGCATTCAGAGCCTCTTGATAAAGATGGTCACTAAATTCTCACTTTTTTTACTCTTTCCTGTGTACTCCTTACTTTAACCTCTTTCTTCATCCTTATCAATAAAATAAGGAAAAACACTGCCTTTAATTAAGCACATTGTAAATCTAAAATGAAACATCTAGAACTCTTCCAATTTTCAGCAAGATTATTTTAGTTTATATTTTGAAATTTTTGTTTTTTCAAGAATTTCTTTAGTCTTCACACAAGGATATTTTACTGATTTGAGAGAGAGAGAAGAGAGACATCAATGTGAGAGAGAAACATGGATTAGTTGCCTAATGTACCCGTCGCCACCAGGGATCAAACCCGTAACCTGGTTATGTGCCCTGACCAGGAATAGAACCAACAACCTTTCAGTGCACAGGACAGTGTTCCAACAAACTGAACCATACCAGCCAGGGCTTAATAAAATTTTTATGGTGGTAAAATATACATAAGATAAAATTGACCATTTTAACCATTTTTGGGCATTAAATACATTCACCGTGTTGCACATCTATGTGAATATTCTTGATTTATTTCCCTCTGTAGGGAAATTTCTCTCCAAGTATGGCTTGCATCAAATTTATTGTGGTTATAATTTCTATGAAGATACACAGTAAAACACTTATTTATATTCATTGTGTAATAGACTCAGCGTTTAATAATGAGCAAAAATCAGCCAAGCTATAAAGACAAATATTTTTTAATTAAGGAAACAAATGATTTTATATAAAAGCCTTTATAAATCTGTACATGCAAGCTGGGATTCCCCCTTTAGGTATCTGAATGGATTAGATGCCACTATTTTAAATATCTATAAAGCACAATACACAATGCATACATTATAGCAGCAAACATACATAAGATTAGAAGAAGGAACATGAGAAACATACTCATTTTTTAGGGTAAAATATTCATGTTTTGTTCAGAACTTCTATTTATATAGGAGGTGTTATTAGAGCCACTTATTAGAAGAAGAATTCCATGCTAATATTTTTGTATTTGTTAGTCTTGAGTTCCCCTTCCCCTCTTTTAAAAAAGGCTTTTGTTTAGCTTGTTTTACACACACACACACACACACACACACACACACACACACACATGTGCACACACACACAGACACCAAATGCTTTAGATTATTCACTTTTCTTGATTTACACTAAATAAATGACTTATTATAAGTTAATTAATTGCAATTACAGTTCTTGAATGAACATATGTGATCGGTTTCTGAAAGGCTATACAATGAAGCTGACTGACTGGAGGAGAGGACTTTCATATTTGACACTAGAAATAACCTTAAGTTTTAACCATAAATTTGACATAGGAAATATAAAACTACTGTGTAAGAAATAATGTTCTGGGCACCAGTATTAAAACTCTCGTGAAAGAGGATAAATCATTGTGGCAGACAGATTCTAAGGTGGAGACTATGATATTCACTTCCTTTATTCACATTTTAGTAGAACCCCTTTTTCTTAAATATGGGTAGGACTGACTTGCTTCTTACCATTAGAACTGACAAAAGTGCTCAAATGTCACTCCTATGATGACAATGTGTAAAACTGTGTCTTGATAGCAGGCTTGCTCCAGTCTTGGTAGTCTGCTGTCTTTAAATTGTCAAGCTGCTGCCCTGGCCAGTAGGACGCGGTTGGAGAGTCGTTCCATACACCTAAGGGTTGCATTTTCATTTCTCTCTCTCCCCCTTCCTCTCTCTAAAAAGCAGTGGAAAAACATATCCTCAGATAAAGATTAAAAAAAATTAGCAACCTGCTATCTTGTGAACTCTGTATCATTTTAAGCTGCTAAATTGTTGGTACCTTGCTACAGAGATTAGAGAGCTAATACAATCTTACTACAAATAAAACAGGTAGGAATTACTAGTAAGTAAGAGATTTAACCAAAAATATAGGAACATAGAGAATTTCCATAAAAACAATGAAGGAGGTTTCTTTTTTAAAGGGAAATGTCCCAAGGCAGAGCATCAACCCTTATATATAAAATAATGTAGAAGAAAGTTTAGTAAAATGACTTTAAAAATATAATTTAATTTCCATATGAAATTCCTCCCGGGACATGGATTCGTGCACTGGTGGGGTCCCTTGGCCTGGCCTATGGGGATCAGACCAAAACCAGCTCTTCGACATCCCCCGAGGGGTCCCAGATTGCGAGAGGGAACAGGCCAGGCTGAGGGACCCCACTGGTGCACAATCAGGGTTGGGGAGGGACCACAGGAGGGCTCCAGGGCATGTCCAGCCTAGTCCCAACTAGCCGGATCCCAGCAGCCAGCTAACTTGGTCGGAGCGTCTGCCCCCTGGTGGTCAGTGCACATCGTACTGACTGGTTGAATGGTTGGACACTTAGCATAGTAGGCTTTTATTATATAGGATAGAAAATACCAAAATACACCTGTGAAGATTTTCTTTCTTTATTCTCTCTCTTCCCCTCTTTTCTTTTTCACACACACACACACACACACACACACACACACACACACACACACTTACAAACCACCTTATATACTGGTTTATTTTTAGAATGTAATCATATTCTAAAGAATAGTTTTGCCATTAAAAAATATCTTTTGAACTTAAAATAGTAGTGGTAAATTTTAGTATTTCAGTTTTTAGGAGAGTAATACTATTTTTAAGTTAAATAGTTTTATTCATTCATGATTTTTTATTCATTATTTCTCTATTACAAAATAATATTTAGTTTAGAATTCAGACCAGACAGTATCCCTGGCAATAGATGGATGAATGAGTACATAAATAGATGATAGATCAATAGATAGATAGGTAGACAGTCACATAAAAAATAGATTGTTGGATCAATTAATTGAACAACAGATATACTTTCCTTGCATAGAGGATTTTACTATCAAAAGGGTAGAAATAATAATAAAATTTAATCCTTATTTTATATTATAATCTATATGCCATCTCTCTCTCTCCCTCCCCCCCTCTCTCTCTCTATATATATATATATATTATGCCATCTCTCTCTCTCTCCCTCCCCCCCCTCTCTCTCTCTCTCTCAGTCTATATATATATATATATATATATATATATATATATATATATATATATATATATATGGTGAGGGAAAGGGAAAAAATCCTCCATTTCCCCTCCTCTGGTTCTTTTGTCTGGTTGAATAATCTAAATGATGGCATGACACCTATTGAATAAAAGACAATGAAATTTAATTTTATACACACTGGAACCCCACATACATGAGAGAGTCAGAGACCCTACATACATGAGAAATTCAGGGACAGAAAGTTAAAAAGGAGGTTTATATGGCATTCTGAGAAGTTGAGGTAAGGCAGCTTGGGGACAGGTCTATGAATTCCCTGTGGGAGGACTTCTTGGGATGCATTGATTCCTCCCAAAAGTTTGGTGAGATTTCCAGGTAGTGCACTGGGCAATAATTTGTTCAGAAATTTTGTGGATGCAAGGGCAAAACCAATGGTCTTTTAGTTCCTTAACCATTCCCTGCTGCACATATGTCCCATTGGGTGGGGCAGAAGTGCAAGCCAAAGAGTGACTAGAAAAAGAGCTATAGGAAGTCCATTTGGCCCAAGGTATAATCAGGCAGATAATTGTTTGGCACCCTTTGTATCCATTTGTCTTTTTCAGATTGTGGGGCATTTGCCTAATAGTTAATAATGTAAGTCAGACTAAAGGCAGGTTTAAAAATTGAGTGGAGAAAGGATTAGGGGGTTCGTTTTGAGCCGCATATTATAACAGCTCTGTCAGCCCTGTCACTTCCTAAAGATATAGTATTGGTCTCCTTAGTATGGGCTGAAAAATTAACAGTGGCAATTATAGAAGGGAGGTGAATAGCTCATAATAGGGCAACAATTACATGCTCATTAGCAGGAGGAGTACCCACAGACATTAAGAATTCACACAATTTCCAAATTGTGCCAACAGCATGACAGACTCCAAAGGCTTATCTGGAAGCTATATAAATAGTGGCAGCTTTTCCTCCCCACAATGTTCAAGCTCGAATAACAGTTATGAATTCAGCTGCTTGGGCTGATTTTATAGTGGGCAAAGAGTGTGCCTCAAGTGTTTTATGTGGGGAAATTAGAGTTTTCATGTTTCATTTACAGGAGCCATCGCAAAATAAAAGTAAGTCTGGGTTGTCTAAAAGGATGTCTGAGAGATTCTCTCAAGTCTTTGAGACCATTTCTATAGTTGTCAGGCAATCCTGGGGGGTAGAATGGGTTCTTTGTCATTGGGGAGGGATAGTCAAGTAGCTGGATTCAAAATGTTACAATGATGTCAGATGATACAAGGTTTACTTAGTCCAAGGAGTCTGTTTATAGGTGGTTTATGCCATGTGGAGAGGTGCTGCATACTATGAACTTATAAACTAGCAGGCACAGCATGGGGACAGAGATGAATGGGGGAGGCTAATGTGGATCAAGGTCGCAGCTGAGGCCACCACACACAGGCGTGGGGGCATGCCTGATGCCACAGAGTCTAATTGGCATGAGAAATATGCTATAGGACATAATTGAGAGGCAAAAAGGACTGTCCCAGAATGCCTGCCACAGCCTCATTTTTATGGTCCTATAGATGAAAGGTTTGTCAAAATTAGGTGAGCCAAGAGCCAGTGGTGTGGACAAAGCTAATTTTAAGACTTCAAGGGACCTTAGTGCCTTTGAAGACCGGAAATAGGCTCCGGGATGTTATCTGGAAGAAGAGCGCGCAGAAGTGTAGCAAGGGCTGCAAAACTAGGAATCCCACGGCGGCGGCAGCCAGCTGCCTCTGGAAATTGACTTAACTGTGTTTTTGTTTGGGGAATAAAATGGACTCGATGCGTGTTGTGGTTAGCTTTTGAATGCCTTGATATATCTCATGTCCTGAGTAGGTAACAGTCCTTTTTGTCCACTGGAGTTTAGGTCTGGAGGCTTTATGGCCTCGCTCAACTATTGCCCTTAGAAGAAAGAGGGACTCTCTATAAGAGCTCCCTGCCTAGTTTAATTACAGAGTGAAAGGCCATCTACATACTGAAAAAGCGTGGAAACTTGACTACTGAGTCCAACTCTGCTTTAACTATTTGGGGAAATATTGAGGGGGGACTCACAATATACCTGAGCTATGTGAGTTCATGCTAATTGGTTGGCTTTACATGTAAATGCTGAAAGAGTTGATGCAAAGGCATTGAAAAGTAAACCAGGCTGCGTCATGTGGAATTGAGGCAAGCATAGGAGCTAGATGAGGGGCCACTTGTCCGCGAGGAATTACAAAAGAATTTGTGGGGTTTTGGTCCTATAGAAACCCATAAATTTTATTCCCATCTGAGTCAAAGTTGCCTTCTTTCTTTACTGGCAAGACTGGAGCATTACCAGGTAAGGAAGTAACATGGTAATACACTCTACTTCAAAGGGAGTCAATTATAGATTCATTTCCTCTCGCTGAGTCTCTGAGAGAGGGTATTGGGCTACTGATGGAACCGGTTTATTGTTTTTTTCAAATAATGTGCACAGGCTCTGACCTCCCTAGCAGTCTGACTTCGTTTGTGCGTGTGTCCCAGAAGCTAATAGGGGCATGTTTTTTTAAAAGCATCCCCTTCAGAGGAATTTAAATCAAGATAAGTTTCTGGTAAAGAAAATAAGAGCTTTGGGGCTCGGTCTGAGGGCAGGGAAATAAAGACACCTTTTTTGCTACATTGTATAGTGACATGAAATTCGCATTGCAAGTCTCTGCCATTGAAACTTGCTGGTGAACAATTTGAAACTGGAAAGGCATGATGGGTGTTAAGAGGACAAAGGATATTGGGGTGGACTGAGATATGAGCAATGAAATAAGTTGCCCAGAAATTCCAATTGAATAGAATGAGAGGTAACACATAATGACAGATCCCCTGAACGGATGTAAAGAAAGGCACACCAGTGTCAATTAGGAAATCCAGTTCTCCTCTGCTTTATGTTTAATGGTGGGCTCTGCGGTGTAACTGGATTGGCCACCCCCATCATTTAAGGAGGGACTGCCAGTCAGGGGTGTTACCAGACTATCGGGGCCTGGAGCCCAATAAGACACCAACAGGAGTTTGCAGCAAAGAAAGTAGTGGTTTATTTATTTTTTTAAAAAAAATGTATCTTTATTGTTGAAAATATTACAGATGTCTGCTGTGTTGTTTTTTTCTCAAGCCTTTGCCACACTATTATCTGTGTCCATGGGCTATGCATATCCTATCTAATAAAAGAGAAAAATGGTAATTGGCGTACGACGATACCCTTTTCATTGGCTAATCAGGGCTATATGCAAATTAGCTGCCAACTAAGATGGCAGTTAACTGCCAACAAGATGGCGGTTAATTTGCATATGTAGGCACAATGCAGGGAGGTGAAAGGGAAAGCAGGAAGAAGCCCCCTGCCACTGACAGTGATCGGAAACCCAGGGGGGAGCTAAGAGCTGGGGGGCAGGGCAAAGGCGGCCCTGGGGCCGCCTTTGCCCTGCCCCCCAGCCAGGATTGGAGAATCAGGTGCCTTTGCCGCCCTGGCCAGTGATAGCAGGAAGTAGGGGTGGAGCCAGCGATGGGAGCTGGACACGGTCGAAGCTGGCAGTCCCGGGAGCTAGGGGTCCCTTGCCTGGGCCTAAAGCGGAGCCCACGATTGCAGGGCCGCTGCAGCTGCGGGTCCCCGCTGCCCGGGCCGGACGCCTAGGCCAGAGGTGTTAGGCCTGGGCAGGGGCGGAGCCTGCAACCACGGGGAGCTGGCGGTCCCCTGCCCAGGCCTGACACCTCTGCCAGAGGCCTCAGGCCTGGTCAAGGGGCCGATCCGGTGATTGGTGATCGGAGGGTGATGAGGGTCAACTCCTCTGGCCGAGGCATCAGGCCTGGGTGGGGGGCGGAGCCGGGGATTGGGCGGATATGATGGTCCCCTTGCCCAGGCCTGAAGCCTGGGTCAGAGGCATCAGGCTTGGGTGGGGGGTGGAACAAGCGATCAGAGGGAGATGGGGGTCCCCTGCCCAGGCATGATTCCTGGGCCAGAGGCCTCAGGCCTGGGCGGGGGCCAGAGCCAGTGATCAGGGGGAGATGGGAGTCCCCTGTCCAAGCCTGACACCTCTGGCGGAGTTGTCAGGCCTGGGCAAGGGGCCGATCAGGCGATCGGAGGGTGATGGGGGTCTACGCCTCTGGCCGAGGCATCAGGCCTGGGCTGGGGGCAGAACCAGCAATCGGAGGGGTCTGGGGGTCCCCTGCCCAGGCCTGATGCCTGGGCCAGAGGCCTCAGGCCTGGGCTGGGGGCAGAACCAGTGATGGGGGGAAATGAGGGTCCCCTGCCCAGGCCTGACGCCTCTGTCAGAGGCGTCAGGCCTGGGCAAGGGGCCAATCCTGCGATTGGAGGGTGATGGGGGTCAATGCCTGAGGGCTCCCAGTATGTGAGAGGGGGCAGGCTGGGCTGAGGGACACTCCCCCCACACACACACACCCAGTGCACGAATTTCGTGTACCGGGCCCCTAGTGTACATATAAATTCCCCAGTTAATCTCTGCCCTCCCCACCCCCCTACCCCCACCCTACCTCCTACCTCTGAAATTCATCAGTCTGTTCATGGATCTGTGTCTCTGGATTTATTTTGTAAGTCAGTTTATTTTGTTTATTAGATTCCATATATGAGTGAGATCATGTGATAAGTGTCTTTCTCTGACTGGCTTTATAGTAAGGGCTTATTTTTAAGAAGTGGCCCACTCTGGGAGATAGGGGAGTTAATTCTCAAAGATCTGGCTCCAGGATGGCTTCCAGGGGATGGGCTAGAGAGGGGAAAAATCACTGATCATGGTGACTAAGGGAGTTAGGGTTGTGGTCAGGGTCCTGATCTCTACCGATTGGTTGGTGCTAGCGTAGGCAGTCATTGGTCATTGCATCTGGTCCTGATGCCAGCCTTGGTGTCTCTTCCTCTGGGTTCTCTGATTTTCTGGGCCTGGAGCTGAAACACAACTGAGGCCTAGAGCTTATCTCTAGTTGGACCAAAAACTCTGTTTCTGGCATCCACAGACCAGAGACTTTGTTCCTAAGATTGTTTGATGTGGGTCAGAACCTCATTGTTTTGAGGACTTAATGATTGAGGGAGTGGATGTGCAAGGGAGAAGGAGGCAGGTGAGACAGGGTGCTGGATAAGACCAGTTTGAATCAAAGGGAGAGGAGAAAAGGCCATATTTTTAAAATAAAGTTTCTACATGGAGACAGGGGAGAAAAATGAACCCTGTGAGCGTCTGGATCTAGGGTAGTTGCTTTTCAAACTTTCCTTCCTCCTCAGTGCAGGGCAGTTTGTCTTCCACTGCGCTGGTTTCCTGCACTACCTGCGATTGTCTGGAGACAAATAGGAAGTGCTCTGAGTGGGCTTTGATTGATTCTCGGAGTCACAGTTTTGCTTCTCTAAAGATTCAAGTTGCAGAGCCCAAATCGCTGCCTTTAATTCTTTTTTTTTCCTTCTGCTTTCCTGCAAACGATTCTCAAAGAATTGTGTGGCAGCCTCTAATATCAGTTAGCAGTTGCCTCAACCAACCACACTATTTTCAATCTGTGGGTGTGTTGTGGGTTTTGTTTTTTTTTTTTTTTTTGGTTTTTAATATCAGGGAAAAGATTTCCTACTACAGCAGATACTAAAGAGGTTCCTGTGTTCTGGGGCTTCCTAATTTAATGCTGTGTGTCTTTTGAAAAGTTTGTATAAAACATTCAATGAACGCCTCTGGAAGTTCTCCCTCTTTCTGAGTACATAATTCAGTCTTTGACCAATTCGCTTTAGGAGGAAAACTTTATAGGATCCCTTGTATTAAACCTTGACTGTCAGCCTCCAGCAGAGCCATTTCCTGGTCACTTGCAGGGGTCCTGGCAGAGGGTCCGGCCATCCATTCCTCCTCTGAGGAGGGTTTTCTCCAGGGCACCTCCTGGCCTGTTTGATAACTATAGCATAATCATGAGCTGGAAGAATGCCCTTTAGTAGCCACTCAGGGTCTCTGTGAGTGGGATTATGAACTGCCACCAATCTTCCCCTAAATTGTGTTGGATCTTCTGAGAGCAGCAGTAAGAGGTTTTATAATTTAAAAGGTCAGCCAATGTCCAGGGGATATGAATCCTTTGCATGGAAGGTCCAGGGTATTTCCACTAGGAACTGTGCATGTGAATGTCTGAAGCTGACAGGGACTGTTTGAAAAGTCCCCAAAGTAGGAAGAATCATAAGGGACAGCAAAGCAAGCCTTCCTGGTGGCTCTTACAAAATTTACTTCCTGAGTTTTCGCATTTACAGGAGTGAGCTGTAATGCCCTTAGCTTGTAAGTCAGGTCTCAGAGCCCTCTGAGGGTCTTCTGAAGAAAGGGAAATTAAAATAGGCAGCTAGCTGTCTGGAGAAATTGGAGTCTTAAGTTCTAAGGGGACTAGCTGAGCTGATAGAGCTGGGTTTCGAGAAGTGGGGGCTAAACCAGCCGCTCAGAGATCCCAAAGATCTCTAGAGGCTCGGGGATAGGAAGTCGAGGATAAAGGGGACTGTGAGAGGGGGGAGAAGGTAGCCACTCTACTGGCCACCAAGATGCACCCCAGTAAATGTGCTCTCTGGATGGTGAGGCCAGGGAGAAAATACTCTCCCTGCTCAAAAGGTCAGGCTCCCAGGACAGAACAGAACAGAAGGAAAACCCTCATCCCTGGGGTGGGCTTGGCCTTCCCTGTGCAATTTCCTTTTTATAACACACGACACAACAGAGAGACACGGAAGAGAGACTTCCCCTAGGAGGGACTGGATCGATAAAACCAAGAGCACTAAATTCACAAAAGGTGCCACGTCCGAGGAACTACTTCCACAAATAATTCCTCCTGCCAGTAAATTTAGGAAGAGAGAAAAAGATTCTCAGCACTCTCTCTCCCACCAGGCCCCATGGAGCTCTGGGGCTGCGCTGACATGGTGAGCACTCTGACCTCTGCCGGCTGGTGCCTGTCACCCCAGGACCCCTCATCTGCAGCAGTCCCTGGGAGGAAGCCGCTTGCCTGGCCAGGGAGGCGGTTGTCAGCGAGCCAGTGGAGAATTGTATCAACATCCTGCTCACAGCACCACAACTGGGGGGAAAGGAAAGCATCCTCCCTTCCCAACTCTTGTCCTTTGGGCTGGCTGCATAATCAGATTGCCATGAGACAGGATGAGACCGCTGACAGGAGAAAAATCAAATTAAAGTCATGCACACAGGAACCCCACATACATGAGAAGGTCAGTGACCCACATGCAATAGAGTTCAGGGACAGAAAGGGAGAATGAGGTCTATAGGACGTTCTGAGCTAAGGGGGAGGTAAAACACCTTGGGTCTTCAGAGGGTCCTTGCAGTGTGATAAGAAGGACAGATGTTCAGTTGTTAGTAGTTTGCTCAGCCATATAGATGGGTCAAAACAGGTTACCTCTGATAACTTCTTATTATGAGCAAGGCTCTTAATTCAAATTCTTCTAGGTATTTAAGAGGGGAGGTTGCGTGTTAAAGCTGAGCCTACAGGGTCTTGGTTACCTTTAGCTCAAAATAATCCACATACTACAGAGGCACGCCTTGGAGTGACTAGTTCTAAACCTCAATATATATACATATTCACTGTGTTTACAGGTTGGTGCAACAGTTGATTTACAGTTGTGATTATGCAAAACAGTTTATTCTTGTATTTATTATTTAGCAATATTGAATTATTTTCATACAAATAGTATATTTGTAATGTTGGTATATATGTGAGGACAATTATAAATTTAGTATAAATTAATCATGTATTTCATGTCATATTGAAATATAATTTTACAATTCAAGAAGGAAATACTGATATAATGACTCATTCTAAGAGATATTAATAAAGTTATACAATCCAAATGCAGTCATTTCCTCATCTGCAAAAGCTCCTTATGCGATTCCTTTGGCCTTAGAATTAACTAGAATCATGACTTGGATAATTATTTTGTTGCTTACTTACTGATTTATGATCACCATAAACAGTAGAGTTTAATTTTACCTGCTATTAAACTATATACATAAAATACAGTTTTATGTAAATTATGGTGTTGCTGAATATGCATCACAGTGAATAAAGGCACTAAGTAGTTTTCACTATGCAAATCTAAAAATATATTTAATGTTCCTTCCTGGATTTTTTAAGAGTAGACTATACTGAAAACTACAATTCAGTAGAAATACCTAAGTTTGTATACACTGAAATAGAGTACCAACTTTATATGAAACTTTAGAGGAATATATACTGCTATTAACTTATAAAGCTATGTAGTAAGGAATAAAGCCTAGTAATTTTCCTGGTAAATCAAGTGTCATACTATAATGTAGTATCTATTGAAAACTAATAAGCACACATTAAATTATATAGCATTTGAGTTCCTTATAGAATGCATCAGGCAAAACTTATATGGCAATACAAATGAGTTCAGAAAATCCAACAAAATATAAGCATAAATCCCTATGTGGAGTCACCACATAGAGCTGGATTTTTTTTAAAGGAAGCCCAAGAAACTGAAAAAAGCCCAAATTTGAAGAAATCTGTTTTCATAATAGTGAAATTATTTTATTGCATATCAGTGTATTATAATACAAGAAAATAATTGAATTAAAATGTCATAGTGTTTTATATTATAAATGATTAAGTGGACAGTTTATTCTTGTCAGTGAATCCTCACACAATGTAAAACCCATGTCCTCAATTCTTCACAACTTGTCATCATTGCTATAAACTAAGTGAATCTCTTTATGATACACTTATCTTTAATAAAATTACAAATGCACTAATCATTTCTGCAAAAGATGAAACAATGTCCCAAAGGTCAATTTATTTTTTTTTAATGCTCATTTTGGTTTTAGACCAGACCTACTTACCACTGGATAACTGAATACAATTTAACTACTATGAACTATTCTTATGTTAGATAGTAAATGTATGGATGAGTAGAAATAAAAAAAGGAAAGAACTGTTTAATATATTTATAAATATATCCATATTAAAATAAAGCAAAAATGATTACAGCTAATAAAGTCTTTATTTCTGTAATTGGTCACATGATAATAACTTATTTATGATGTTTGTGATCATAACTGCTCATTTCTATTCCTTTTGTCCTGAACTATGAACCCATTGATCCTGGTTCCTCGCCTAATTGGATGACCTAAGTATTTTTTCCTGATGGTCATTAGAAAAACTGTCTATCAGGATAGTTTTTCTTTAAATATTTTAACGCCTGAATACAAATAATAGGCTCAGAGTGTCCCTTACATTCCAGACACTTTTTTACCCCCACTGCATTGTAGCAATATAATTTCCCCTTAATAGTCAGGACCATTTACACTGGCCAGTATAAAAACTTGCTTCTTTTCCTGTTGGTTGACTGGCATTAGGAGTTCAAAGAGTCCAAATGTCAAGCAAATATGTCACTGGTGCAACATAGAGGGTAACATTAGAGGAGCTATCCCATGTGCACCCTTTCATTCCTGCTCCTGCAAATCCCAGCTTTGGTAGAGTCCACACTGTATATGGCCACTGGTTCTGAGCATATGCTATATTAGAGAGGGCTTTTACTCAGCAGGGTTAAAGATTGTCCTCATTTAATGGAAACTTTAAAGGCCATATCGCCATTCCTTCAGGCCGGCTGCTTCAGCATAATTAGGATTATAGCAAAATCATTTACATTTATGTTCATGAGCCCAATCTTGACCTTCATATACTGCAAAATGTGTTCCTTAGAAACAATGCTGTGTGGCAGAAGTGTAATTGGCAGAAAATGGGAGTACAGAGCCACGCAAAGTATCTGTTTCATTGAGAAAAAGTGCTGCTCTGCCCAATGAAGGTTCTTCAATGTGATCTCTGTACAACCTGGTAGCTGGCTGATACCTGAGGAAATGATGTCATATTGTGTGTTGAATGTTGATCTTTGCTCTGGACACGTTCATGCTCAACATCAACCTTCGCCAGGGAAAGTCCATTTTACTGAGCTCATGAATAATCTCCACCCCAGCCAACAGAGTCCCTTTGTTCATAAGCTCAATGGACAAGGTTTAAATAAATGTGAAAAAGGTGGCTGGGGAAAGAGGTTGTCTGACATCCACACAATGGATTGTCTTTTACTGTATATCTCATTTTTAAGCTCTACTTCTGCTTTCAATTGTATGACCTCAATCTTTTTTAAAAATATATTTTATTAATTTTTACAGAGAAGAATAGTGAGAAACATGGATGAGAGAGAAACATCGATCAGCTGCCTCCTGCATGCCCCCTATTGGGGATCAAGCCTGCAACCAAGATACAGGCCCTGGACCACAATTGAACCCGGAACCCTTCTTCAGTCCGCGGGCTGACGCTATATCCACTGAGCCAAACTGGTTAGGGCTGACCTCAATCTTTTGAACAACTTCAATCCTATGAACCTAAACTGTCTGAGGCTAGAAAACTTGGTCTCTGTAAGAACTCACAATCAGTCCTAGGGAAATATTTAATACATTCTCAAAATTATTCATTTATGATTTATTCAATCTTGAAAATATACAGGCATATAAATTCCATATGGGTTTTCTTCATCTCCTTTATTAAAAAATTGGGCAGCTTGGCAGCTGTGACATTCACACAATTTGCTAACATGAGCGCATTGTTTATTACCTAATACTCATGAGTTTTAATATAGAGCAATTATAGAATTTACTTTATTTTCGATTTCACCTTCATTTTTCAGGTACCGTAGATTTTACCTTGGAGTTTAGACTTTAGATATTACCTTGGTGTTTAGTGGTGTATCTAGTTAGAATAATGCTAATTTTACTGTCTGTGAAAGGCCAGAATTACTTATTCTAGAATCAATAAACTCTCTCTATGAATAATATATATATATATAATATATAATAATATTTATATATATAATAAAATGGTTATTTTTATTGATTTCACAGAGGAAGGGAGAGTAAGAGAGAGATAGAAACATCAATAAGAGAGAATCATTGGTCAGCTGCCTCCTGTACACCCCCTACTGGGGATGGAGCTCCAAACTCCAACATGTTCCCTGATCGAGAATTGAACTGTGACCTCCTAGTTCATAAGTTGATGCTCAACCACTGACCCACACCAGCTGGTTATAAATATTTATTGTTAAATATGCATACACACAATTTTAAAAATCATAGTACAAGTGATCTTTTGGGGGGGCTTTTTATTGTGGGGGCTAAAAATATTCATAATTTTCCTCCCACCTTCTAAATTCCTTTGGCTGGACCAATAATCAAATTAACAGAGATAGATTAACAGGAGAAAAATCAAAGTTTGAATATGTGCATATGGAGAATTTACATAGATATGATAAACCCATGAAAATTCCAAAGACAATGAGGCAATATTGGATATATAAGACAATTTGAACAAAGGAGAAAAGGGTGGTAATTGCATATCAGATTTCAGAAGTGAGAATGGGTGATTTACAGGTAGTTGAGGAAGAACAGAACATGCCTGGCAGGAAAATCCTTGCTAGGCAACTCAGACACAATGGGAAATAATGGGTATCTAGCTAACTGGCACCAGCCTGAAACCCTTTTGTTTACCACACTTTTTTCAAATAAAGCTAAGGTCTCTTTCCTGAAGCAGACTTCTCTGTCTGAATCTCTTGTTCAGGAAAGGAGGGCAGGGAGAGGGTCAAAGGTTCTATCTGGGCCTTTGGTTTCTTAATAAATAGCCTAAAATCAATATCCCCCAAAGCAGCTTCAGGGTGGCATAATTTTGACTCCTTCAGTAAGTATATAACACATGGCTAAACTGAGGTAGAGAGGTTAATTAAACTTTCTCAAGGTCATTCGTTTAGATGATAAGTGACTGCTGAACTTGAACTTTTGTACAATAGATTAAATATACTATATACTATAGAACATTGTAATCTTTAATGGGTATATTAAATATCTGATATATGGAAGACATGTTAATATGTGCTCATTTGCCTAGAATTTGGCATTAAAACAGGATCGGGGCAGGCTGATAAGGAATTAAAGATCACAGTTTAGTAGAATTGTTGTCAGTGGAAATGGGCTGCTTTCATAGAGTCACAAGGAAAACATTTCTGAGGACCCACATATTAGTGGATGAGCTGTAGGGGTGGTATTTATTGGGGTGGAAACAGAAGGCTGCCCCCAGGTTCCTGGTGTCTCATCTCCATCCGTCCACTGAAGAAAAGGGTCCAGCCTTGTCTTTATCAGGCCCAGAAATGGGGCCAGTACCCAGAAATGTGTGCCATCAGTTGAGTCCATGCTAAAGTGTAGTTCAGTTCAGCCTCTGTCCCCACTCAGCTAGCATAGTCTGTGTGCTCGGTCTTGCATGGCATTGCCACTCCCAGGCTTGTGCGTGGAGCCTGTGCTGGGGACCTATGCTTGGAGCCAGTGCAGCTGCTAGTCCCACATTGCTGCTTGGGAAAGAGAATGTGTGAGCACAGGAGCGACTGACCACAGGCAAATGCCTTTTATGAGCACGAGAAAGAGCTCTTTTTAAAAATAGATATACATATATTCAGAGAGGAAGAGAGAGGGAGAGAGGGAGAAACATCAGTGATGAGAGAGAATCAATGATTGGCTGCCTCCTGCATGCCCCCTACTGGGGATCGAGCACACAACTGGGGCATGTGCCCTTGACCTGAATTGAACCCGGGACCCTTCTGCAGACCCATGCTCTATCCACTGAGCCCAGTTGGCTAGGGCAGAGAGAGAGCTCTTTGTTAAGCTTGGGTTATATTATCTTGGGGACCTTTCAAACTAACCAATCAACTTCCCAGTTCTTGGGGAGCTGGTGTTGGTCCCTTCCCATAACTGACCCATTTCCGAGATCTCCTGGGGATTTGTGTCCTTTCTCCAGCCCAATCCTTCTCCCATATCTTATGGTCTTCATCTTGGTTTGTGCAGCACAAGTGCTTGATTCCCCCTGCACCAGCTCAGCTTCTACTGGCATGGGCCCAGCAGAGGAATTTCCCCTTTATTGTTAATCCCTCTACCTAGGGTCCCCACAAGAGTTCTGGTTGTCCTCTAGGGAAATTGGAAAGCTGGCCCTCTCTCCCTAGGAGGGAGAGGGGGTGCTTAATCCCCTTGGCAGGGCAATGCTGCTCCCCTGGGGAGTCTGAAGTTGTAATGTATAGACTTAATCAGGCTTGTTGTCCGATTCAGCTCCCTAGTTTATTAAACTTGATGTTTGATTCCTGTTGCTTTCTTTCCTTTATTAATATGTACCTCCTATGCTAATAGAATAAATGTGGGCTAATAGAGCATACTTGTTTTCCAAACATATTTAGTCAGTATGTGCATATCTGTTGTTGCTAATGTGTTCTTCCTGACAAGAAAGGGGAAAACTCTTATTCTACTACTTTAAATAATTTCAAATTCTTCTGGCAGCAGATTAAATTGCATTTATTGTAAAGGTAGAATACTTTATAAAATAAACCTGAATTATATCATTGGCATGTCTGTATATTTTGTCACCTCAGTTTAGAAAAAATTAAATATAGTTTGAACAATAATAGTTAAACAATAGAAAATTGCTTTCTGAATCATTTACACTGTATAATTCTATCATCCAAGAAGAGTTTTTTCCTAGGTTCTACATTCATTCCAGTTTTCTTTTTAACAGTGAACAAACATAAACCATGATATTGAATTTACACATGCCTCAATTTTTTTTTAACCTCAAAGCTATTTCTGGTTGGTGTTAATATTTTTGTGACTAGTAATAAAAAACAATTATATGATTATGTCCTAATCTATAATTCTTTCATAGCATAATTGTGGCTAGCAATATCAGATTCACTGGTATATTAAACAAAAACCATTTAAAATGGTGTAAAACCAAAAAATCAATATATTTTTATTAAAATATACTGCTAGGAAATTATTTTGGTCAGTTTTCACCTTTTGAAGTAGATTCAGGACAGACATACAGTATGGTAGACTATATATCTGAATTTACTTTGTTTATGCTTAGTAGCTTTCTATGAGAAGGGAAACAGTGGTACATGGCTCATTTTACTCATGAATGTCAAAATACTCATGAATATCTTATCTGGAGAAAGCTACAATGCAAGATGTGCACATCCCATTGTCCCAGACCATTAAACTGAGTGAACCATGCATATCGTTGAAACACTTCTGAGGAAAGCGAAAGAGGTGGCATTAAACTTTGATGCCCTTAGGAGATATAACTTAGCCAGTCTTAAATTACCCAGTAACAAGAACTATTCTCATCAAGGAAAAATTTGCTAAAGAATGCATATTGTATTCATGTATGTTATTTCTTCAATATGACCAATCCCCCATTATCACAGTCTGGATTTTGCTCTACGCATATTCGACTTTTAATGTTTATAATTGACTCAGAATTGATTTAATTATTTTAATTGAGAAATGTTTAACTGAATTTTATATATTTTTGTTGTTATAAGACACATGGGGCATAATTTTTGAAATGTTATACCTTTGTAGCAAACCCAGGGGAAAATAGATTAGAAGAGAGTAAAATTATTATTGATTTTCTTATGATAGTATAAGAACTGCTCTATTTTAATTTCTAAAGTTCTGGAAATTAATTTTACCAGCTTTATTGTGACAAAATTGATGTGCAACATTGTGTAAGTTTAAAGCTCAAATGTGTTGATTTGATATGCCTATATTGCAACAGAATTAGCACCCTATCCTAAACTAAAACACCATAATGTCATGTAATTACCATTTCTTTTTTTGTAGTGAGATAATTTAGGATAGACTCTCAGCAAATTTCAAGTATATATTGTAGTATCATCCTATATAATAAATAGGTAATATGCTAATTGACTGTCACACCATCACAAGATGGTGGCACCCTCAGCCCTGCCCGCAGTGAATTTTCATGCAACCATTACCTTTTTAAAAACCCAAGGATATTATTTCTTTTAGATCATCTGTTCTCAGGGAGCAGCCCTAAGCCAGCAGCTGGGCTGTGGGTCACTGACTGTGAGAGGGCGCAGGTTGAGCTGAGGGACCCCCTGTGTACATGAATTTTCAAATATAAGAAAACTATACAAAGTATAATACCATTTGAACCAGGCCTCTAGTTAATGATAAACACCATGCTCTACATTAGATCCTTAGAAATTATGCATTTGCATTTTTTATCTGGAAGTCTGTACCCTTCAACTAACATCTCACCATTTTTCCACTCTCCAGTCCCTGGTAACCACAATTTTATTACCTGTTTTTGTGAGTTCAGCTCTTTTTAGATATTACATATAAATGATAGTATATAGTATTTGTTTTTCTGTGACTTATTTCATCTCACATAACGCCCTTCATACTCATCCATGCTGTTGCAAATGGCAGAATTTCCTTCTTTCTTATGGCTAAATAGTATATATATATATATATATATATATATATATATATATATATATATATATATATATATATATAAATATATATCACATCTTTATTTGTTCATTCTTCGACAAAACACTTAGGTGGTTTCTCTATCTTGGCTTTTGTGGATTATACTGGGAAAAACAAAACAAACAAAATAAACAAACAAAAAAACATGGCAGTGCAGATATCTCTCCAGGTCCTACTTTCGTTTCCTTTGGCTACAATAAACCACTTCTTTGACTTACCAAGATGTGATATTGTGGGATCATGTGGGAGTTCTATTTTTACTTTTTGGAGGAACCTCCATACTGTTTTATGTAGTAGCTAAACTAACTTTAAATTCCCAACAACAGTGTCCAAGGTTTCCCTTTTCTCCACATCCTTACCAACACTTTCCTCTTGTATTTTCAATGATAGCCATTTCAACAGGTGTGAGGTAATTTCTAATTGTAGTTTTGATTTCCATTTCTGTGGTGATTAGTGATTTCAAGTACCTTTTCATGTGACTTTGCCCATGTGTATGTCTTTGGAAAATATCTATTCAGTTTCACGGTTTATTTTATTGAGTTATATAAGTTTTTTATACATCTTGAATATTAATCCCTTTTCAGATATATGATTTGTAAATATTGTCTCCCATTCATAGGATACTTTTTAAATTTTGTTGATTGTTTCTTTTGCTGTGCAAAAGTTGTTTAGTTTTATATAGTTATTTTCCTTGTTTTTGAGGTTTATTCAAATGGTGTTATACTTTGTATAGTTTTCTTATATTTGATTTTTTCAGCTTAACATGATTTCAAATATTCATATTTTTATGTGTATGTTCTATTACCTTTACTCTTTTACTATTCATTTTTCTGTTGTACACATTTGGATTGTTCCCTGGTTTTATTTTTGCAATTATGAATAATATTACTTAAAAAACAAACAAAAAAACACAACAACTAGCGTAGTGATGATGTTAACTAAACTTAATTGGTGATCATTTTTCAATATATACATATATTGAATCATTATATCGTACACCTGAAACTAATATAAAGTAGTATGTCAAGTATATCTCTATATATCTCTCCATCTATCCATCACTTTCTATCATCTATCTGTCATCTATCTAGCTAGCTAGCTAGCTATATAGGTATATCTATATATATCATATCACCATTTTAGTGACTCACTTCTATTCCAATTAATTTTATTTTATCTCTTGGCTTGATCTCATAAACATACTAGTAAACTAAAGGAATACTGAAATATAAAGAGTAAAATAGCTTAACTTGTGAAATTGTTTTTTTTCAAAAAAATTCTATGTAAATTAGCACTAGAGTTTGTCAGTACTTGAAGATATCTGAACATTAAAAAACAAAAAAACAAAATTTTGACTTACAAATCTCAAGCACACAATTTACAAATTTTATATTTATATGTAATATAATATGTAATACTAGAGGCCCGGTGCATGGATTCATGCACCAGTGGGGTCTCTCGGCCTGGCCTGTGCCCTCTCACAATCCAGGACCCCTCAGGGGATGTCGGACTGCCAGTTTTGGCCTGATCCCTGCAGGCCAGGCCAAGGGACCCCACTGGTGCATGAATTTGTGCACCGGGCCTCTAGTATGCATCTAAGATCTTGGTTAATCTCTTCCCATTCTCCCCTCCTTCCCTCTGAGATTGTGCATTGAGTGTCTGCCCCCTGGTGGTCAGTGCACATCATAGCTACTGGTCAGATGGTCAAACGGTCATATGGTCGCTGAGGCTTTTATATATATACTAGAGGCCCAGTGCACAAAATCCGTGCACAGGAGGGGCCTCAGACCAACCTGCACCCTCTCCAATCCAGGAGCCCTCAGGGGATGTCCTACTGACGGCTTGAGCCCACTCCCCACGGTTCTCTGCTCTCTGCAGGGCCTGCCTGCTCTACACCATGGCAATGGCCAAGTGGGCCCTGCTGGGTGCTTCCTGTGGGCGTACTTGCCTGCTGGGCTCACATTGCCAAGGTGACGCCACCAGCATCCTGCCCCGGCCACTATGGGCGCCACTATCTTTGTCACGGAGTGATGGAGTGATGGTTAATTTGCATATTACTCTTTTATTAGATAAGATAGATGTATTTATATTGAGTATTTTATCTGCTTTAAAACAGATAGATACCACCACAAATGTACTTTTCTTTACTTATTAGACTGTATTTTCCAAACATGTAATCAGTCATATTTTCCCACAATTTAATAATATTTGCTGAATGAGTTAACACTACTGGATGCATAAATACACAAACACACAAATGACTGCTAGCCTAGAAGTATGGTTTATATGAAGTATGTTATTCTTCATATTTTGCTTCTAGATTCTCTGTCATAAAATCATCTCTTCTTTAAAAATAAAATAATCAGATATTAACATATGTTTTACAGATGGAGAGTATTCTAGTGGCTAAATGATTTGTGTTTATTTCCCAGATCTGTAAGTGTTCCTAAATAGATGATAAACCCCTGTCACTCAGCTCTTCTGTAAAGTTTAGTAAACACAATTGAATTTTAATGCTCCTTCTTCTGTATTGTAATATGGGCTGTATAATATAATATTTTGTCTACTTCTGGGCGGAATCAACAGTATTTTTTTTCTTCCTAAGAAATGAAAAAAAAAAGAGTGTTTTAATTGGATTGATTACATTGAACACTTTTAACCAATACATTTGAATTGCCCTACATCTGCCCGTTAATCAGTTGCTTTCTGTCTGTCTTCAAAAGTTAACCTTAGAAAATTAGAACATATGTATCACTTAGAATACAACATTATTGATTGCAAATTTTAAGATTGTTTCACAAGACAATGAAGTTTAATACTGGAAAGTGAAGCAGTGTATGGCTTAGATCAAATCCTTCTCAGAATAGGCAGAGTTGAAAATGTCTACCATTTACATGAAAAGTATTATTTAAATTGAAAATGATTTTTAATAGAAAGAATTCAGATATACTTAATTGTTAATTTTATATCTTTCTACCACAGAGAAGTGGGGTCTTACAGAATTATGAGGTGAGTTTATAGACAAATAAAACAAAACACCTAATTTTTGAATATTGGAATGCAGTGTGTGTAAATGTTTTATCCTATTACAGAGGAATAATAGCATAGGTTCACACAAGTCAGTAGGTTTGTGCTTCTTCCAGCAATAGGACCTTGTTGTTTATATTATCTGACCATTAAAGAGAACTACAGGATTAATTTAACATATTTCCATTGTTCTATGGATAACTAGAAAAAGAAAACAATTTTACATTTTTTCCATGATACTATTTTCCCTAATGCCCCATTGTTGAAATTTAACATAGAATATGTCAACATCATCAAGTTATTCTTAGGGACAGAAAATCCTAGAATCTTGAAAATTTGTCATTTTTTTTCTCCTCTACATTGCATGTTTTTTGCCTTCTTTCATGTGAAGGATGTCTTAATAATATCTATTTCAATACAGTCGACTGTTTCTCCTTTTTTTTCGACAGGGATCCAAAAGGGTTTAAATATCCTGATGGCCTCCCACCAGGAATTAGCTGCAGGTAGAAGGGTAGCCAGAATAAAAAAATAAACAAGTTTCAACCCTCTGAGAGAGCTGCTCCAAGCTGGATAATAAAGACAGCAGGTTTATATGCCGGTTTTTCTTCAGGGAAAGAATGTTGGACAGTTTCCTGTTGATTGATTTTCTAAATCTTTCCCTTTTATGTTCAATATTTTCAGTCTTTGCTACTGTTTCTACTCTTCTTTCAAGGAGGGAGTTTGATTCCCAGGAGTGCTAATATCGATTTCTTCCTGGACAAGAAAGTTATGAAAATCTTAAAGCCATTTAAATGGAATATTTACATCATCCATTCATGTCACAAGTTTATTACTGTCTTTGAAAATTGTTTTACTGAGTTCCATTGTAGTCATTTTTGTGGTACTAGACAATGAGAAAAATATAGCTTAACAATTCAATTTTTATAATAAAAAGATGCATAAGAATTTTTTGTGGGTTCTCAAGTTATGGCAAAGAGAAAAGCTCATATGAGGAATTTGTGAAAACTTGCATCCAACTTTCTTAGAACGACTGTTTTTCCGTATTCTATGGAATACAAGCCAGCAATGAGCTTATGAGTTATGGACAAAGAGATTTGTCTGAGCCCATTAAGATGATTCTGCCACTTCAATTTGTATAATCTGTGTTCTTTTCATTCTTTCCAGTTTCTGGGGAAGTTCCTTTCCAACAAATTGAAAGTTCTTTCCATTGATGGAAACCTGCAAACTGCTTGTCATTTTCCAATGGGCTTGCATTCATGAGACTATCTGGTTAAAGGAAACAACTACTGTCTTAGTTTTCTATCTCCTTCAATGTAGTCTTGTCCCTGAAAACACCTAATGATTTTTAATATCACTTCTCATGAGGAGCGGGAAAGCCACTTGAATAGTTACTCATGCTTCTGTTACTTGGAAGAAGAACTTACAGAACTAGATAATATAGAGAGAATTTAGTTTAATGTAGCTTTTCATTCACAATATATAATTTCAGAAATCCCCCTCTTAGCCTGTGTAGTTATTGAGAAAACTAAGTAGAGCACAATAGAATCAGATAACTATGTTTTATTTATGTACATTTTATAATTTTTAACTTTAAAATACACCTAAAATCAATGTTAATATAATGCATCTAAAAGTGTAAAAGTACTTTTTTAAAAATATATTTTATTGATTTTTTTACAGAGAGGAAGGAAGAGGGATGGAGAGTTAGAAACATTTTTTTTAAAATATATTTTATTGATTTTTCACAGAGAGGAATGGAGAAGGATAGAGAGTTAGAAACATCGATTAGAGAGAAACATCGATCAGATGCCTCCTGCACACCCCCTACTGGGGATGTGCCTGCAACCAAGGTACATGCCCTTGACCGGAATTGAACCTGGGACCTTTCAGTCCGCAGGCCGAACCAGTGAGCCAAACTGGTTAGAGCTAAAAGTACTTTTTTTCTGTTTGTTTTCTTTGGTTGTTTGGGAACTGGAATTATAGAAAAGTATTTCAAAGTTAAATTAAAATACCAACTCATATCAGTAAGTATTACCTTCCCTATCTCTTCAACCCCAGCCTACATAATATAGGAATAGCTGGTCAGGAAAGGGAAGCAGGGAGTTTGTATGTTTAGTGTGAACTGTGGCATTTCTCCTACCCAACCTGTCGCTCACCTCCACACTAAGCCACTGCTCCCATGGGGAAATATGCAAGAGTGCATCACCAGAGCTGTGGTGGCCACCACCCTTGGTGTATGAAGGCCAAGGCATTTAAGAGTTGCCTGTAGGTCAAGTGGCTCTACTGGGAGATAGTCATACTCAAATAATTTTAGTGAGATTCTTCCCAAGAAATCAGCTAGCTGGCATGAGGGACTCCACCAAATCAATATATGGCTCTGAGATGACATGAAAGAATATGGTCAAGAAGTTTCTGCCTAATACTGCAGAAACACAGAAAACTATGTAGAGCTCTGAGACACAGAAACCCATCTAGGGCTCTGAAAGCTCACAAATTCATGCCAAGGTAATTCAGAATTTGGATGCCTACTATGCACAAGCAGGGACGGATAAAAGGGAATTATAAACAGCATGAGCTGCATTCGTTATTCCCTGTGCTAGCTTTCTATTGGTGTTGTAACAAATTACCTCATACTCAGTGGCTGAAAACAGCACGTTTATTACCTTACAGTTTTGTAGGTGAGACTCTTCTAAGACTGTGACCAGACTGGAATTGAACTCTCAACAGGCCGCATTCTATTCTGGAAGCACCGGGGGAGAATCTGTTTCCTTGTCCTTCAGGCATTGGCAGCATTCAGTTCCATTCAGTTATGGAACTGAGGTCTGTGTTTCCCTGCCAACAGTGAGTGGGAGGCAGCCAATAGCTCCTAGAGGCCTCACTCCAGTCATTTTGCATAATACCCTACATCTCAGAACCAAGCACTAGATAGAATCCTTCTTACATGGCCATCACTCTGAGCGCCTTCCTTTAGAGCAGTGGTTCTCAACCTCCCTAATGCCGCGACCCTTTAATACAGTTCCTCATGTTGTGGTGACCCCCAATTTTATTGTTACAAATTGAACATAATTAAAGCATAGTGGTTAATCACAAAAACAATATGTAATTATATATGTGTTTTCCGATGGTCTTAGGCGACCGCTGTGAAAGGGTCATTCGACCCCCAAAGGGGTCGCGACCCACAGGTTGAGAACCGCTGCTTTAGAGCATCTCTGATCACAGCTGGGAAAGCTCTTTACTTTTAAGGAGGAACAGGATTAGACTGCCAAACAATCCGGGTACTCTCTTTTCTAAAAGTCTAGGACAGTGGTCGGCAAACTCATTAGTCAACAGAGCCAAATATCAACAGTACAACGATTGAAATTTCTTTTGAGAGCCAAATTTTTTAAATTTAAACTATATAGGTAGGTACATTGTTATTAACTTAATTAGGGGACTCCTAAGGCTTAGGAAGAGCCACACTCAAGGGGCCAAAGAGCTGCATGTGGCTCAGGAGCCGCAGTTTGCTGACCACGGGTCAATGACCTCAATCACATCTGCAAACTGTCTTTTGTCATGTAAGGCTTATTGTCACAGGCTCTGAGAATTTGCATGTGGACATCTTTGGGGGTCATTATTCTGCATACCACATATATCTTTTGTCGGGAGTGGGAGGGGGTAATTTGAGCAACCTCAACTGAAAGCTACATTGGCCGGTCACAAATATGTTAATATTTTGATATTTTATTGCATTGTTAGCAGCATGGTTATTTGGAAATGGCAGAGAATATTTACTCACCATAACAGGTTTATTGTTCCATTGTGCTGGTGTTGCAATGATTGGGAAAAGGGAATCTTGTCTCTTATACAGCTGACAGCTATTTTTAATCACATATTTTTATGCAAATTAAAAAAATCATAAAATATAATAATACTGATCATTAATTACCTACTTATATGTGGCAGAAATTATACAAATTATTTTGGAATTATCATGTGTCACTTCACAAAAAATATTTCATCATTATTTCTGTTGTACAGGTCAGGGACCTGAGGTCAAACAATTTCTCTTTAGTCACACAGCCAGTAAATGAGAGAGGGGAACAGACTCTGCATTTGTCTTACTTCAAAGTAGGGGTCTTAACAAGGAAAACTCTTATTATTTCTACCATGTTTTCCAAAAGTATAGCTTCATGGACACACAGGCAGTAAGAGAAAATGTTTAGTACTCCACTAGTAGTTTTCTTGCAGAGCATGCTGATGTTGATCTCATTACTTTACAAAAGGATGAATGTAGTGAAATCTAGACAATTATGCTCAATTTTTAAATTATAATGTGAGATATTATTTATATATATGTATATATACATATATACATATATACATATATACATATACATATGTATATATATTGAGAGAGATTTCAGAGGGAGGGAGAGAGTGATAGGAACATCAAGGATGAGAGAGAATTATTGATTGGTGGCCTCTTGCACACCCCCTACTGCGGATCAAGCCTGCAACCTGGCATGTGTGCCCTGACTTGGATTCAAACTGTGACCTCCTGGTTAATAGGTAGAGGCTCAATTAGTGAGCAGCAATGGCCAGGACAGATATTATTTTTATAAGATGGAGTTTACCAACTCCTCAAGGAATGAAGAATATAGAAATGAATTTTGTGAAATATCTTACAAGGCTACTGGCAAAGACTCTTTTTTTTCACTTTTGTAAGAAATTTTTGAAATAAGATAATACATTATACTACATATAAAAGGAAGAAGTTATAAACAATCTTCAACATAAGACAGTAGTGTTTATACCACGTGTCATTTTAAAATACCACTAATTATATATAATCGTTTTAAAAATATTATATTTCCAAATTGGTAGCATACTTGAAAATGAGGATACTTTAAAAAATTCAACTTTAAGCTATATTTAGGGAGGAAATTAAAATGCATCTTGATGTAAACTTTGAAGATGAGAAGGCTATAGGCTTTGGGGCAGTTGGCTTGGGTGAAAGCTAGATGAGCATAAAAAAATACTCTACAGTCATATCCAAGGAAATAACACTTTCAAAGTAAGTGAGTTTATAATGTGGTTAGTAATGTATTAATCACGGAAAACAATGCTAGCTTTGTTTTTCCCCAAATCTCAGTGGCTTAACAGACACTCAAAATATCCTTATACAAACGTCAGTGCAGTTGTTTCTTGATCCACTGACTCTCTTTCAAGTTAAGAACAGCCCAAAGAAAGCTAGTGAATAAAATCAGCATTTGGTTTTGTTTGTTTGTTTGTTTTGTTTTTAAAATATATTTTATTGATTTTTTACAGAGAGGAAGGGAGAGAGATAGAGAGTCAGAAACATCGATGAGAGAGAAACATCGATCAGCTGCCTCTTGCACATCTCCTACTGGGGATGTGCCCGCAACCCAAGTACATGCCCTTGACCGGAATCGAACCTGGGACCTTTCAGTCCGCAGGCCGACGCTCTATCCACTGAGCCAAACCGGTTTCGGCCATTTGGTTTTTTAAATGGTGAAGATTGACTAAAAAGAGGCTTCTTGTCCGGAGGGAATTAACTGTGTTTAAAAAGACAGGAAAACTGACTTCAAAAGTGAGATGAAGATTAAAATTGGAGAGAACCAAGATGGCAGCATAGGTTAACGCCGGAGTTTGCTGCTTTGAACAACTACTTCAAAAGTGAAACCAAAAAACGGAAGGGACATCACCCAGAGCCACAGGAACGCTGGCTGAGTGGAAGTCCTACAACTAGGAGGAAAGAGAAACACATACGGACACTCAGAGGAGGCGCAGTGCTGAAGTCAAATTCTGAGGTGCGGAGTGCGTGCGCGGAGCGGGCTGGCGGCGGAGGGGGCTGGCGGCGGAGGGCGCGGTTGTTGTTTTCAATCGGGAGGGAGTCGCAGACTCTGAGCACCAGATCCGGGCGAGTCTTTAGGGACCCAGACTCAAACGGGAGAAGCGGGACTGTCTGGCTTCCGTCAGAGCGAGTGCAGCTTTCTCTCCCAGCTTTGCAGCGGGTGCTGGGACTCAGAGAGGCAGAGCCCCTTGGGACAGGACTGAGAGCCGCCATAACTGCTCTCTCAGGCCCACCCTGTTGATCCTGTGCGACCCGCCCCGCCCAAGCCCTGCACAGAGGCCTTTGCCAGATAGCCTCAGGCAAAGGCTAGATTAGCACCTCCCTAGAGGACAGAAGTTCTCTCACAGCTGATTCTCATAGCCACTTGGCCTGGAGGTCAAACCCTCCCTGGAATTAGCTACAACAATCAAGATTTATCTATAAGACTGTGAACAAAGACCACTAGGGGGTGCACCAAGGAAGCATAACAAAATGCGGAGACAAAGAAACAGGACAAAATTGTCAATGGAAGAAATAGAGTTCAGAACCACACTTTTAAGGTCTCTCAAGAACTGTTTAGAAGCTGCCGATAAACTTAATGAGATCTACACGAAAACTAATAAGACCCTCGATCTTATATTGGGGAACCAACTAGAAATTAAGCACACACAGACTGAAATAACGAATATTATACAGACGCCCGACAGCAGACCAGAGGAGCGCAAGAATCAAGTCAATGATTTGAAATGCGAGGAAGCAAAAAACATCCAACCGGAAAAACAAAATGAAAAAAGAATCCAAAAATGCGAGGATAGTGTAAGGAGCCTCTGGGACAGCTTCAAGCGTACCAACATCAGAATTATAGGGGTGCCAGAAGATGAGAGAGAGCAAGATATTGAAAACCTATTTGAAGAAATAATGACAGAAAACTTCCCCCACCTGGTGAAAGAAATGGACTTACAGGTCCAAGAAGCGCGGAGAACCCCAAACAAAAGGAATCCAAAGAGGACCACACCAAGACACATCATAATTAAAATGCCAAGAGCAAAAGATAAAGAGAGAATCTTAAAAACAGCAAGAGAAAGTAACTCAGTTACCTACAAGGGAATACCCATACGACTGTCAGCTGATTTCTCAACAGAAACTTTGCAGGCCAGAAGGGAGTGGCAAGAAATATTCAAAGTGATGAATACCAAGAACCTACAACCAAGATTACTTTATCCAGCAAAGCTATCATTCAGAATTGAAGGTCAGATAAAGAGCTTCACAGATAAGGAAAAGCTAAAGGAGTTCATCACCACCAAACCAGGATTATATGAAATGCTGAAAGGTATCCTTTAAGAAGAGGAAGAGGAAGAAAAAGGTAAAGATACAAATTATGAACAACAAATATGCATCTATCAACAAGTGAATCTAAGAATCAAGTGAATAAATAATCTGATGTACAGAATGACTGGTGATTATAATAGAATCAGAGACATAGAAAGGGAATGGACTGACTATTCTTGGGGGGGAAAGGGGTGTGGGAGATGTGGGAAGAGACTGGACAAAAATCGTGCACCTATGGATGAGGACAGTGGGTGGGGAGTGAGGGCGGAGGGTGGGGCGGGAACTGGGAGGAGGGGAGTTATGGGGGGGAAAAAAGAGGAACAAATGTAATAATCTGAACAATAAAGATTTAATTTAAAAAAAAAAAAAAAAAAAGTGAGATGATAAACAATATTCTGCAAGCAGAATTGTGATACTCCCAACCCCTAAGCCCACAATAACCAGAACACCAGTGCCAGCACTGAAGGTTAGATCTAGAAAGGAGCAAAGATGTGATTTAGTGAAATGTATCATTGATAGGATAAAAGAAAGCAGGCGTGTTGAGGGAGGGTAAGGTGGTAAACAGAGACTTTAGGGGAAGCCTCACTGGAAATATAATATTTGATCAAAGAACCAGGGAGGTCTAAGAGGAACATGTGTAATAATTGGACGAAGGACATTCCAGTCAGCAGGGTCAGCACGTGCAAAGGTCCCCAGGCAGAAGAATACCTATCATTTTTGCAGAAACATAGGGATCTAGTATGGATAAAGAAGATTTCAAGGGAAGGTAATAGGAAATACTGTCAGAGATGTTGCAGATAGCAGTTAGGGAGTTCATGTAGGGCATTTAAAGAAGTGGTCTTTATTTTGAATAATAAAGGAGGATACTGGGAGATTTTGAACAAAGTATATTATGACCTGTGATATTTTAACAGGATGATTATGACTGAATTGAGAATAGAATGAGAGTGGTGAAGGCAGAAGCAGAAATACCAAGTAGGAAGTTATTACAGTAAAAAAGGAGGTGATGATGGTTGGATCCACCAGTCTGTGCATCTAATCCCAGAAGAGATATATGAATTTTAAACTAAGGAGATTAGATATAGATAGATATAGATATAGATATAGATATAGATATAGATATAGATATAGATATAGATATATAGAGAGAGGAATAAGCAAACGCATTTTCTGGTAGGCAAGGGAATGCTGAAGAGCCCAGTGCCACAAATAATCATGAGATATTTGAATGAGAAAGAAGAGAATGCTTGGTAGGCTGTGTCCTAGGTTAGGCTGCCTTAGCAAAATACCACAAACTGGAGGGCTCAAGCAACAGATGTTTATTTCTCTTAGTTCTGGAGGCTGGAATTCCAAGTTTAAGATGCCAGCAAACTCAGTGTCTGGTGAGAGCCCTCTCCTGACTTGCATATGTCCACCTTTTGCTGTGTCTTCACCTGGTGGAGAGAGAAAGAGAGTTCTGGTTTCTCTTCCTCTTCTTTTGAGGATACTAATCCCATCATGCCCCCCCCCCCACCCCCTCTCAATTTCATCTAAATCTCATTACCTCCCAAAGGTTTCACCTCCAAACACCATCACGTTGCAAGTTAGGGCTTCGACATATACATTTTTAATGTGGAACACAAACTTTCAGTCCAAAACAGGCTGCAATGGTGTAGACAGCCGCTATCATCTTCACTGTCAACATGTTGTTTAAGTCAAACCTTTAATTTAGATATTAGACCCACCACCCACTTCTTTTTATTTATTTGAGATTCGTTGCTTTTCTTTACCCTCCTTTCTTGTCTTGTCCCCACAGCTGACCCCCACTCCAGCTTCCCTCCAAAAGCTTAGCCAGGTTGAACAATACATATTATGAAGAAGGTTTAGATCAATGGAGCCTGGGGATTATCCAAGCAGTGGTTTAAATTTGATGTGTTCCTGTGAACCTGAAAATGAAGAATCTTTAACCTCAAGCTGTTAGAGTCTGAGAGACTGCTGAGCTTCTGATTGAGACATACACGAAGGACGAAAACCCTGGAAAAGCTTTATCACACAGATCTCTCAGAATTGAAACTCACGGGGGTCCATGATGGAGACATCAAGTGCCTTGGTACAAACAGATCTGCAAAACAAGGCAGCTATCAAAGGAGAAGTCTATGGCAGGTGGGAAAATGCCCTGTTACACACCCTCAGAAGACAATGGGAGCAGAGAGTGGGGATCAGTCATATTTCGAGAAGGGGTCAAGATCCTGGTCTCCAATACCCAGATGGACAGAAGGGAAAGCAGGACCTTAGAACTGAAATCATTTAAGTCCCAAGCTTCAAATTCATATGTAAATTACAGGATTTTAATGAAAATGTGAAGTGCAAGACAAATTTAGGGATAAAAACAGAAAAAGCTTTCTGATAGATTAAATAAGACCCAGGCCCAGTTATATAAACTTTAAAGTATTCGTTAATGAAGTCAGCTTTGCAAATAAAAATAGCTTTTAGGCAGATGACAGAAGAAAACTCAAGGATTTACCACTATAATTATTCTTAGAGACGTGATTATAATTGCAGTAATATTTTTTGTTTCTTATACAGTTTAATGAATAATAACATAATTTTTTTTTTCAAAATACAGCTACAATAATAACAGACAGAAATAGTGCTTCTTTCGAGGACATGTTATATAGCAGGCACCGCGATACAACTTCCCGTATTTTATCTTGTAAAACCAATGCAATAAACTTGAATGTTCGGTACCATTATTCAACTTCCAAGCATAGGAAACTGAGTTTCAAAAGAGGTTAAGTAATTTGTCCAAGGTCACAGAATCAGTCAACGGTTAAACCCAAATCTGGTCCTGACCCCTAAATCTCCCTGAATCTAATCTGCAATAGAAATGTCTTTGTAATGTCCATGTTCATTGTTTGTGCTCAAAGCAAAACAAATTGTGACAAGAAACTGCTACCAAATATTAGAGGTGAATGGAAGTTTATGAATCAAGTGGAACACTGGTTCTCACCTGGAAAGACAAAGGCAGTTACTTTGGTGTATGCCCATGTGTTTGGGGTAGGAAGTGGGAGGATGTTGTGATAATCAAACCTTTGGGGAGATTTTAAAATTGAACCTGCTTTGATAAATTTCTCTGGGAAATTTCTGTTAAAGATTGTGGATTACAGTCCACCAGTCCTATCAGGTCACAGATTAGGACATTAATGTCTAGAAAGTGTTTCTTGGATCCCTCATGACCCTATATGATGATTTCTGACATCAACCTTTCATCCTTTTATTCTGATCTTTGCAAATTTTCATTGTAACAAACATGCCAATTTGTTCTTATTTGTAGTCAACGTTAATTGAACTCCATATAAATTATTGAAGCATTTGCCAAAGTTATGCATCTAATTAGTGTCTGACACAGTGAGAATACCAGTCTCCTCGTGAGTCAGAATATTTCAGTAAGTAAATGTTGATATGATATTTGGAGAAGCCAGGAGAAACAGTTGTTTCATCATATAGTTTGTGTGTCCAATACTAATATGCACATTGCATTGTCAGGAATAGGTGTCAGCTGAAGGAGGCCACATCATATAGACTGACAGAAGTTAACTGACATGGAAAAGTCCTGAGTACTTAGATTTTCATGGTTTGAAAGTGGAATGCACTAAAATTACAGGCAAGCTGAACTGACTGCATTTTTCTGTGTTGTATTGAGTTTTTCAAGGCCTTACATTACCTTTCATCTAGTTAGAGAAATAAGGCTTCTTGAGGAAAAGTGGAATCATAATTTGAAGAGTTGACATAATTTGAAAAGAATGGGGGAAGCTACTTCTTACATAAGAACTGTGAATCTCAATCTCATGAAAGTTATCATAAAGAATGTTTCACAACAAAATAAATTGCTGAACAAAATAGATCCAGAGACATAGAAGCATAGAACAGAACAGACTGTCGAATCTCAGAGGGAAGGTAGGGGTGGGGGTGGGGTGGGGAGAGATCAACCATAGAACTTATATTCATATATTCATAACTCATGGACACAGATAATAAGGTGGAGAAGGCCTGGGGAGGGGGTTGGGGTGGGCCAAAAGGGGCCAATGGGGGGGAGAGGGGGCATATGTAATATTCTCAACAATAAAAATTAAAAAAATAATGTTTCAGAAATATGAATCCATTACACACTGGCTAAAGGTTACTGGGATTAAATTTCAAAAAAAAATAATATACATACTTGTTAGGTTTGCTGATAAGATGATCTTTTTTACTATGATTTCTATAGTTCAGTATTTCCTTACCATCAAAACCATACCTTATTTACATAATTGGTATAGCTCACGAATCTGTCATTTTAAAGGAAATTTATGTTGGATTAAAAAAACATTATTTGTTTTTCTTATTCATTTAAATAGATAATATTCCTCAAATCCCTTGATACAGATTAAGTGTATATTCTCACTCATTTAGACTGTCAATCATTATTAAACTAGAGGCCCGGTGCATGGATTTGTGTACTGGTGGAGTCATTCGACCTGGCCTGCGGGGATCAGAGGACCTCTGTGCCACCGCAGTCCATTCTTACCCACCAGCTCATCGGGCTCCAGCCCGCTGTCCACATCGATCCCGCACTGCATGCAGTAGTGTGCAAAGCAGCTGGCAGCCAGGAAGGAACCTGAGCCCAGGCTGGGCGCCATGCCCTCCCGCTCACTCCAGCCCCACTAACCTGCTGCTGCCGCTCGAACCCACCAGCTGTCAGCCTAGCTTCTGGCACCCGTCTGTCTGCTGAGTGGCGCTCCTGCTGTGGGAGCACACTGACCACCAGGAGGCAGCTCCTGCGTTGAGCATCTGCCCCCTGGTGGTCAGTGGATGTCATAGCTACCAGCTGGTCATCCGGTCATCCAGATGCTTAGGCTTTTATATATGTAGATATGCTATGCATGTAGTTGTTTTTCTGTAGGTTCCAATACAGAATAGTCTTGAAAATTTGAACCCTTCCAAGACCAAACTTCAAAAACAAATCAGAGTTTTTAACATCGTACATTGTTTTTCTAAACTTTTATTTTGCTTTCATGTAGTGCAGATGCCCAAGCATCTTGACCGGACAAAGCTTTCCTCATGGCATAATGGTTGTGTTTCTTTCTTCCCCCTCTCCTTCTGCCAAAGGCTCCTGGAGAGCCATCATCCTCCCTCTAAGCAGATGAAGTGTGTGATCTCCTTCGAGATCAATATTAACGCCTTTTCAGCCCTTTGTGGAAATGAGATTAGAATTCTAAATGTTCAAAATCCAGCGGCCTCTAATGAAAAATTATAGAAACTATCACATACCTAGAGCTTAGAAAGGATGGAATCGTATTTGCACATTATTAAAGATTTGAATAATTTAAGTTATTTTTAGACTTGAACTGCTTCGAGGATTTTAGGAAGCTCAATTTAAACTGCTCAAGAAATGCACTTACTTGTCCTGATTTCATCAATCTTAGATCACTTAAGCTATTTTTATGGAATGGTTTGACTGTCACAAAAAGAACATATTTTGGACTTCAGATCAATAATGGAGAAATACTGATTTTTTAAAAAATAAAATTTATTGGATTCTTACATTATCTTTAAAATGTTCTCTTCTTATGTAAATGCATGGCATTATTTCTTCTTTTCCTGTTCTCTGATAAAAGTGCGTTTTTCTGTATTATAAGAGATATAGAATTATTATATTCTAGTTATACATCAGTGAACAGTGGAATATGCTTTATATTTTCTCTAATAATCTATGAATTCTAAAGACTTTGTTCAGCTTCCTCACAGGTAAAATGTAAAAATAATCTATCTTAATTGGTGTTGTGAGGACAACCTGGTGGATAGTAGGCACACTATAAATATTTGGTATTTTAAATTATGAAATATAAATGATGAGACAAATAAGTTTGGGGTTAGTATGTTAACATACTTTAAAATTAAATATAGTTAGAGATGAACAGACTAATATGAGACAAATGGGCAAGGAACACAGACCACATGTCTTGCTATTCCTCAGAGAAACCAGAAAACATTTTAAACCAAAGATATTTCCATGTGAAAAAAATGAGATAAATAGAAACAAATAAAAAAGATTCATTCATGATTTATGACTGTAGATTACTAAAATGACTAAGAATCTATATATATAAAAGCCTAAGCAACCATTCGACTGTTTGCCCGGTAGCTATGATGCACAATAACAACCAGGGGGCAGACGCTCCAACCAGTAGAAGAGGAAGCCCAATTCCTTGCAGAATCAGCTGTGGGTTAGGTTGCTGCTGGGGCACTGTTGGCCCAAATCTGCTTCACTCGCACCCCAGACCCAGAGATCGGTTTTTGCCCAATCCCCGCAGACCAGACCGAGGGATCCCACTGGTGCACAAATCTGTGCATCAGGCTTCTAGTCTAAAAATAATACCATAGTTTTTTGTTCCTTTGTTTTTATCTTGTGAGTAGAATGGGTGATGTTGGTAAAATAAGGACTTGAAACAGTTGCTTTCTCTAACAGAATCTTTGCTTCCACTCAAGACCCTCATCCTCACTTCCTTTGCTATTTAAGTTTCCTAACCTTTTCGTCATCAAGAAGGGCATCAAGCCTTAGACAGTTTGGCTGAGAGGATAGAGCTTTGGTCTGCAGACCAAAGTAGGGTTTGATTCTGGTCAAGGGCATGAACCTTGGTTACAGGCTTTTCCCCGCTTGGGCCCTGGTGGGGGCTCTTGCAGGAGGCAACCAATTCATGTGTTTCTCTCATATGATGTTTCTCTCTGTCCCTCTCTCTTCTACTCCCCCTAAAAATCAGTGGAAAAGTATCTTCTGGTGAGGATTAACAAACAAAAAACAATGGCTTCAAGTTATTTAACTTGTGGCTGAAACTTCACAATTAATGCAAACTAATTTTAGTCTAATTAAAACTTAGAAAAGCCTTTGAATTCAGAGTAATAGTGACTATGTAATTTCAGTTCCAAAAATAACATTTTAGTTAGGTGATCTAAATGCCTGATTTGAATTCAATATTGTATTTATTTTTTTAGTTTTTAAATATTTTTCCATGATCATGAATTGAAATTGACTGTCATGGAAAATTCTATGAATTTTAATACATGTATGCCCTAACAACCACCGTAGTTAGGGCATAGAACAGTTCCATCAGCTCTCAGAGGAACCATGTGCTCTCCCTAACCCCTTCCTCCCACTCATAACCACCGGTAACCTGAAGCTATTAACACATTGCGTACCGCTCATGAGTTTTCTTGTGTTTCGCGCACCATCTGTTAAGGACCGCTCACGAGTGTTCTCGTGTTTTGCGCGCCATCTGTTATGGACCTTAGATGTCAACACACTGTCTTGTCCACTGTGGGGTGCGGTTACAGTGTTTTGGCCAGGTTCAGGCCTCAGACTAATGAAAGGACAGGGTCCTATCACTGCCACGTGCAAGTCCCAGGGGGGGGGGGGGGGGGCAGGGCCCTCCCAGCACAATCATAGCCAACGGCTGTGGTTGTAAGCTTGAACCTATGGTCCGAACATGTAGCCCCACGTGCCTTGTGATAGAGTTTGGGTGCCTGTAGTTGAGTGAGGTTGAGACTCACGAGAATGCTGTAAACAACGTGATCATGCCCCTGCTTTGCCTCGTGGCATCTGCTATAAAATAAAGACATGGCTTGTGGGCGCCGGCGCTGTCTCCTCATCAGGGAGCAGCGCCCCACTGAGACCCAGCTTTCATTCTCTTGTCTGTCTTTTCTCAATCCTTTCACCCGCCCACCACTCAGGATCACCCTCAGCCGTGCTGGTGAGGCACAGTCCACAGTGCTATATCTTATAAACTGTGGACTTTTCAATTCATTTATTGTGTACAACCTCCTCAATCCACAAGCAAAAATGAAGAATAAACAGTTTCTGCTATCGGTGGCGAGAGACTGGATAACGATGACAATAATGAAGGCTCTCCGGAACCAGAGACAAATCTGTCCAGCCCTTCCCCTGGGGGTGCAAGGAGAGCACCTCGTAAAGATCCACCCAAAAGGTTGTCAGGTGATATGAAGCAGCATGAACCTACGTGTATTCCAGCGAGTGGAAAGAAAAAATTTCCTGCGAGAGCCTGCAGAGTTTGTGCCGCCCATGGAAAAAGGAGCGAATCTACATACTTATGTAAATTTTGTTTGGTCCCTCTTCATAGAGGAAAATGTTTTACACACTACCATACATTAAAAAAGGACTAGGAACTTTAATTGTTTAATTGTTTAATTGTTTTTGTAAATAAAAATGTTATAATTATTGAAAAACAGCACCTAAAGTGAATTATGATCTGTGTTATGATGATTTAAATAACATGCAGTTTGCCCAAAAACATGCGGTCCCTGGCGTGTGTCTTAGAGATTTCTATGCGGTACGCAATGTGTTAAGGAGCCCAAAATTGTCTCCTTAGAACAAAAGACACTCCTATAGCCCAGGAAATTCCAAGGGATTTAGCAACACTGTCAGGAACTTGGGTCAAAGACAAATATTAGAACAAAATATGCTTTTAGTGCTTTTATCATTTAAAAAATTCCAAATATTTTAAGGTATTTTTCCAGGAACCAGGGGCAGAGAATATGTATTTTTCTATTATTTTGCAACATTTATTGACTGACTGGAAGTAATTTCTATATAAAGCTACATAATCAATAACTATGATTTAATTTATAATATGCTTTACTTAGAAAACATATTCTCTGAAATAAGACACAGTTGGGCTTATCAATTTTGGTTTTGTGACATTGCTTAAGTTATTCATATTTATTCTGCCTCTTTCTATATACATATATAAAATAGATGTTGCTCTCCTTATCTTATAACTCTCTTTTTTCCCCTCTGTTATTTGGAGTTATTTACCCTAAATATAAAACACATGTAGTAATATCCTTAGTACATAGTAATGCTACAAAATATTAATTACTGTCTTAGTTTATTATGTTATCTGATGATTTTATCTCATATTTTCTTACTATACCCAAAGCATCTAATGAACTTGTAAAAAGTAAAGACATATATGTGAAAGGATAATTTTATAATGCTACCCAAGTGCATCTATTTATTGCTGAATATGAAACCACCCAAAAATGTAGTGGCTTAAAACAATAATTATAACATTTGCTCATGATTTTCATCAATTAGATTGTGGTCAATTGAGCACTCTGGTTGTTTCTCCTGGGTGATGCATGTGCACACACTCATCTGTGTCTCTCAACTGTGGCTCCATGGTCAACTCTCTATATATAAAATGCTAATATGCAAAGTGTCCCCTCAATAGCTTGCTATCACATGTGCTGACCACCAGGGGGTGGCACGGAACATAGAAGGTGATAGGCGGCGGCAGAGGGGCAATGAGGGAGCAAGGGTTGGAGGAGGCGGGGGACCTGATTGGCCCAGATTTCTGGCCAGGCCTAGGGACCCTACCCTTGCACGAATTTTGTGAACCAGACCACTAGTATAGCTATAGGAGCTCTTCTGACAATTGACATTTGCTCCAAAAGACTATTCAAGCTGCTCTATAAGAGACTGAGTATCTTCATTTTGATTTTGGGGAAATATCTCCTGAGAGTGAGAGCAAATATACAAGACCCCAAAATATACAGTCAATTTTGTAAATTGGGAAAAACAAGGCACAAAACTAGCCCAGGTTCAAGAAGTAAAGAAATAGACCCTAATTTCTTGATAGGACACTCTATAAAGTTACATTGCAAAGAGAAATAGGAATTATTGGGTCTTCTGTGTAAACACTCTACCACACCAAGATATTGTTATTTAAATATATTTATTAATTATTGACATAGTCTTTGGAGTACTAATAAATCATGAATGCTTTAAAAAATAATTGGCCTGGTAATAACTTACTTGATATTTATTAAGGTAATGCTAATCATGTTCATTTAATATGGCATTTCTGTGTGAATTTATATAACAAATTATATGTGAGCATAATACATTAATTAGTAATGTGCATCATTTGAAATTATGTGATCAAATTAAACTCATTCCCAGAACTCTATATTTATGCCCCTCAATTACAGTATCACTTTAATATATCATTTTGACTATTACACAGAGTAGTATATAAATCTTGCATTATCTGATTGCAATGATGTTACAAATGTTCTTGGAACTCTTCAATCATTCATTAAAAAGCTATATTAAGATGACCTAAGGTAAAAGCTTGCATCTTTTCTTCTCTTTAAAGTGATAACAGAACTGAGAGAAAGCACAAGGGATGACTACCACAGAAAGAAGGCACTGTCAGATTCTTATTAAAAGCTGATATGCATTGAAGACCAATCAAAGAAAAATCAGAGAAATGGTGTTTCCTCTTTGATAAATTTGAAATTAGTGAATAGCCAGTGTACTTTATTTTTTTAATGGATAATACTTTTACAAGATTCAGTGAGAACATTGAAAAGAGTTACAAGTAGTAGAGACAAAGTTTGCCTCAAGATATACCCACAGGCATTATGTTTCCTTACTAGAGCAAACCACAAAAAAGTCAACTCCCTACCTTATACAATAATAACTCCATTATTTATTCTACAAACTTGTCAGTAATTTTTGTTTACAATTGCAAATTATACCTCATATTGTTCTTTAGTATGAGTTTGTGGGGGCAGTTGGTCCCAGATTGATAGATAGGTTCATGGACAGATGGAAAGGTGAGTGAATGGAGGGGTGAATGGGAAGAGGGGAAAATATATTAGATAAGCCAAGAAAACAATACAAATTGCATTGTGACATTTCCTTTTCAAAGCCGTCTAATGACTCCCACTTAGGATTAATTGTATACTCTTTATCTTGACATACTCTTTCACGAGTTCTGTTTTATGACTTTATCCCCCACATCTCCCATGACTTCCCAAGATGCCCTAGCTTTAACTATATTAAAAAACAAAAAACAACTAACTGCATTATCCAAATGTTTTCTACATTTCCAGACTGTCTGTAACTCTTTACACGCTCCAACCTCTCCCTTTGTTCCTAGTCTGTGCTATATGTTGGAAACGCAGTTCAAGTGTCACTTCACTTGGTGAGCATCCTGCAGATCCCACAGCTAGTTGCTTATCTGTACATCCATGTGTACACCTTAAGTATACATTCTGTGTATAACCCTATCAGGATGTCTAGATCATAGATTCTCAAGCTTTAAAATAAAAATAAAATACATTTTATTGTTAAAATGTGAATTACCAGGCCCTGCCTTGGTTATTATGATTCTCTCTAAGGACTTATTAGGGTTGATGAAAACAACATTAAAAACAAATAATGAATGAATGACTCTCAATGATGACAATGTTCCAATTGTTTGGTTTATTGTATCCTCCAACTCAGAAGGCTCTCTGATTTTTAAGAGCCAAAATTCTGTATGTTTAAATGATTTTAGACACCTTTAGATTTATGTATAGTTATTGATCATATTCATTTATAAAGATAGGAAATACAAAAAAATGCTGGGCATCCATCTACCATTTAAATCAGTTACAAAAAAAATCAAAGACAGAAGACAAGATAATCAATTAAATAATCCCACAATGACTCCTCCCTTGTCCCCTTCTCTCCTCCTTCCTCCCCTCCTCTTGTTCCCCCTCCTCACTTCTCTTTTTTCTCTCCATTTTATAAGAATAAGAGCATATATACTTATTTTTTTATCTGATGAAAAATACTATAAGTCATAGTCATTAAACTAAATGATATACTACCGAAAAACATTTTAAAAGAACTTTGTTTATTTAAAAAAAAATATCAACTAACACAGAGAGCCATTGTTGATATGGTTACATATTTGTCCATATTTTCATATATTAATATTCATATACATTTGCTTTTATCATACTCTTTTACACATTTCTCACTAAAATTATATAAAAATATATTTATAATAAAATTTCTGTTTTTATCCTGTATTAATATAAACAGAATGCTATTTTAGTTTACATTACTATTAAGTTAGAAAAATTTAAAACCTAAAAGAATATTTAATTTAATTTAAAGATAACTCTATGCTATATATTGGTTGTGATACAATATACAAATTTTGGCATGTGGAGGAGAATTGTTTAAGCATTAGTCAATGCTTAAAACTTATTCTTAAGAAGAAATAGTTCTATTAAAATGGTATTTTATATATTTGTTAAACTATACTGACCAAAAATTTAATATAGGTTTTTAAACAAATAAACTAATACATAAATACATGGTGATTATTTAATATGACATTCATATCTTAATAGGTGAGGGCTTGAGTATAATTTTCTAATTATATAATTTTTAAGTGGAAGATTAATCAAGCTCATCTCATCTTATTTTAAATAATTTAGCTAAATTATATGTACCAGATTTTATTTTTAAAAATACTACGCCATTCCTTTTGTATTTTAACATGTTTCAGATTTAAAAATACATTTTGTTGTTTATTTATTTTATACTAGAACTTAGGTCTGTTTTAAATTAGATGTTTTTTCAACCACTTAGGGACATGTACACAGGTATTTGTTCACAATTCATTGTCATATAAATTCTTATTATGTCTAAAAAATACATTCAGGAGAAAAGATTTAAACCAACTCATATGACTTAGAAACACCTTTGTCTTATACCTTTAATCCAAACTTCTTGATTCAGGCAGAAAGGGATTCTTTTATTGTTGTTGTTAATCCTCACTTGAGGATATTTTTCAATTGATTTTTTAGAGAAAGTGGAAGGGAGAAGAAGAGACAGAGAGAGAGAAATATAGATGTGAGAGAGACACATCAATTATTGCCTCCCACCTGCACCCTGAACAGGGCAGGGGATCAACCGAGGTATGTAACCTTGACTGGAATCGAACCTGGGACCCTTCAGTCTGAGGGCCAACACTCTACTGAGCCAAACTGGCTAGGGCCAGAAAGGGATTTTTAAGTCCACTCATTAATATTTTTGGCTGAGTACTCAATTAAAATTATCTTTTTCTCTCTCTATATATATATAAAAGGCTAATATGCAAACTGTCTCCACGGGCATTCGACCAGGAAACTGGGACTTCTATCGCTCGCTATGATGTGCGCTGACCACCAGGGGGGGCGGTGCAGAACGCAGGAAGGCCCCTCCCAGCATCCTGCAGCCAGGAAAGGGAGGTTCCAGCCAGCAACCAGATGGCCCCAATTGGCCCTGATCGCTGGCCAGGCCTAGGGACACTACCCAGCCACGAATTTTGTGCACTGGGCCTTTAGTGAATATATATTTCCAAAGCAAAATCTATACATGTTATAAAAAGATGTCATATTTATCTTTAAAGTTTACTTCTTGACATTTTTTCTGCCTTTTTTATATTAAAGAAAATAACTAATTTTTTCTTATTGTGTAGCATGTGTATATTAGGCAAATATATAAAATATTTTAAGTAAGATTTCTTTGTATTAAAATACATGCCTATTTTTCTGTGGAAATTCTTTTAAAACTATTTAACTGGAAATGGAATGCTACTTTATAGTACAAATTTCCATGTAGGAAAGGAAGAAGAAAGCATAAAAGGCAATTTGACATTTTTTATTTCTAAAAATGATCTAATTATCCTGAGAAGTGGATGATGCTGTAAAAAGTACATCAAATTTAAAAGGGAAAGAAGTCGCTTAGTAGAATCTGCTTCTCACTCCGAGTTATTTTGCATTACATGTATGAGTAAAGCTCTCGGGATCCAGTGGGGGCATCTGTTCAACATCCATCCAGCAGGTTCTGTGGGCCAAGTGGCCAGCAAAGAAGTGGCGGTCCCCTCCCACTACATCTAGATTCCAGTAGAAGCTCATTACCTCCGTACTTCTGCATAGCCCATGCGATAGAACTTTACAAGTGTTTATGCAAATGTCCTTCTCTGTATATAGGAGGGAAGGAGGGGGCCTTTATCATTTAATGTGGGGGGAATGAGGCTCACATTAGTTACTGCTTAGCACAGCTTTTCTCTTTGTATCTCCCTCACCTCTTCATCCCTTTTTTAAGGTTTGCCCTCAACCTTTTAGCTGTGCTTTCACCGGCTTCTTAGTCCCAGTATTTGACTCTATTATCTCAACCATTTTTTGCTACTCTTTGCTATCTCCCTCGTTGACTTCTCCTTGAAACAAGTCCCCATTTCTTTCCCCTAAATACAGGCCTTAATGAAGTTGGCTTCCTCCAGGTTCAGACATTCAACTTACCACCTAGGGCAGTCTCTGTCAAACAGACAGCCATGCCTTTACCAAATACAATGTACCTTTCTTTTTATTTTATTTTGTAAATGTCTTTTTTTAGACTGTTTTGTCTGCTTCCCTTTAACATGTCAAGTCTACCAGAACAAAGCAAATTCAACTTTAGGCAGTCACACTCTGGGCTTTGCCTGTCAATATGAGTGTATGTTTATCTGTATCTGTATAAAGTGTGTTTGATGTTTAATCATTTTGGATGATAACTGAATGCTGTATTTCTCCAAGGAGTATCTGTTATAAATGTTAATTAAAGATGCTGAGAAAATATTATTTTTGTTGATTTAAAATAGTATCGCTGATATTTCTGAGAAAAGTTTAGATTTATTCCCAATGACTTACATTTTTGATTGTGTGTATCCTTAAAATAGTACATAAAATTTGGGTCTGGGTTACATTTGTAATCTATGTGAGTCTGACTTGTCTATTCAACCCATTTGTGTTAATCTCACTAACCAACCTGTAAGTTACTTAAACAATCATAGAAAATTCAATACATTAAACTAAAAGCTTGTAGTGTTTTCAATTAATTTAAAGGTCCTAAAATTCTTTAAAATGTTGTAATCTTCTATTAAAATAAAATCACAAGTGTCAGTAAATTAATAAATTACATATTTTAAAATCATATAGGCAATGCTGCTATATAATTTGTAAAATTCTTGAAGATGAAAAGGCATTTGAACTTCTAACAAATGATAAACTGATTATTTATATGGCATAGAAATATATTACTAATAAGAGTAATTTATTTCATTATCTCTTTTCTTTCAATTTTGTGGATTTCTCAGAATACTGAAATTTGACTCTTAGTGAACATTGCCAGAGATGTGAAGTTAAAAACACGTAAGGCATTTTGTCACAAATGTAAGAATAGGAAAGCCCCATTGATAGTTTTTCCTGCAATAGGATTTTCAAAGTCTGCACCCTAACAATAGGCTGTTTTTAAACTCTTTTCCTGACATTAATTTAAAGATTTAACCTTTTTTTAAATATAACTTCATCACCTTTTATGGCTTGATTAGGGTATAGGAAGTACTCTGCAGTAGTTCATTATTTGATTAAGATTCATTGATATAATGAGTCTAATTCTCCTCTGAATTATTTCCTTAGGCTTTTCTGCTTGCAGAACCTTGGCTTTATAGATATTTCAATGTAATGAAATTTGGTCCTGTGTATTTCTTCCCAGTCTTTCTGGCTCTAATGTCACAAAACTTAAGTCATGCTGGAACTGCTTCTACTGTAGGCCCCCAACCAAAAATTACCTGCTGCTGTTTTCCAGTCACAATGAAGTCAGACCCATTCCTCTACCAGTATTTGGTGGGTCATATCCATACACTCCAGGTAAATTATTGCATCCATTTTTTTTGCACTTGTTTTTCTTTTTAAATACATATTTCCTCACTAGATTACAGTATTTGTAAAAGGATTCAGAATAAAAGGATATAAAACCATAAATGAGGATTGGCAACTAAAAACAAAAATGAAAAATTCAGGGACAGTGTTCATTACTAAATCTATTAAACCTAAAAGTTGTTTAAAAATCATGTCATATTAAGGAAATAAAACATTAGGGAAATAGAACACAGTAGATAAGATAAAACATATACCTGTAATTTGTTTTATTTTTGTTGTTGTTGTTGCTGTTTATTTATTCTTATAGAGTTAAATATATGTTAATGATCAAGTCTTAATATTTTTCTATCTCAAATATATCTTATTTCTTTGACTTAATGTTTTTAATAGTGAAGAAAAAATTCCTAACAGTAATTATAAATTAAGTAATTGAATTTAATGAGATTAATAATTTGGTTTGAAATCAGTAAATGGATTTTGTTCACATTAGGAAAAAATGCTATTTTTCTGAATAGTGTTATCTCTCTTCAAATTTAAGTAAATTATGTTGAGCTTAAATCCTAAGTGTTTTATGCTTTCTTTTTAAAGACTGTTAAGTATAATATCAAAGGCATTAGAAAATAGCAGATAAAATATTTCTAGAACCATATAAAGAATATATTTTTGAAAAAAAGATTTTCTATTTAGTTTCACTTTTTGTGTGCTATATACAAAAGTGATTGTGTTCATTCTGTGAAATCTCCTTGATTTGATGAAGTGATGAGACAACCAACCAAATAGCCTTGTTTGTTTTAGTTTTTGGCATTGGTACTGTGAGTAAGTATAGTTGATTTTCTAGGGAACGATTTTCACTCAGTGTTATCAACTAGGGTCTAGCTATCTGAGTATGAAAAACATGTTTATAAAATGAATTGTCTATAAAGCATTAAGAAAAACCTTATAGAGGATCATAACAATTCCTATGAATAATGTTTACATATATAAGAAGTTTGATTTTGGAGTTCAATATTCTTATGTTTTAGTAGGCTATTGAGTAAGCCAAGGATTCTTAATTCAAAACACATTGAGCATTGATACAAGCTCATTTTGTATTCACTTGCTCTGTTTTCAAAGATGTATACAACATTAGTATAAACTCTCTAATCAATTACACAATCCAGAAACCTAGAGTGTATAAAATAAATAGACCAAACCAATTTAATCATCCTTTTATAAGAGCTAAATATACTAACAGATTTAGTCTAGGTGGTAAGTAATTATTTGTGGGATATAATTATCCTTGGAGTTTGGAGTTTGTAACAGATTTTTTCTTTAATTTAAAACATGATAGGTTGATGTAAAAACCTAACTATAGCAAACAAAGGCAGTACTTTGTTAAATGGCACTGAAGCATCTTCCTTATGTATGCCTTCCAACATTCCCCAGCAAATCCTGAATTTACATAATGAGAGAGTAGCCACAGACCACAGGTTCATTGGTATGACTCCTGCCTTTGAATCCAGGAAGGCGTAGAGTGCTGGGGGACTTCCTGATGGAAACCTGTGGACTCTTGGATAAGATGGAGTAGGTATTTATTTCTTTCTCTACTGAAAACACTTACCAATCCATTTCCGTTTTTGTTCTGGAGTTTCCATTCTGTCACCTTGTGTTTCTCGGAAGTGAATTGGCTAACCCTATACAGATGAGTGGAGGAAAATCAAGCAGCCATCTTCATCCTGTGACACGTGTTTCTTTAGCATCACAGAAAAGTTTTCCAAAAACTTATTCACAGACTGTTTGAAATATTTTTTTTCAGATCCTTTACGTCTATATGTACTTTTTCCTACTGTGACATGTTTGATGACTACATTTCATATTCTAACCTCCTCCTTCACAACTGTGCTTTACTTATTTTCTTTTTTTTAAAAAATATATATTATATTGATTTTTTACAGAGAGGAAGGGAGAGAGATAGAAAGTTAGAAACATCGATGAGAGAGAAACATCGATCAGCTGCCTCCTGCACATCTCCCACTGGGGATGTGCCCTCAACCCAGGTACATGCCCTTGACCGGAATCAAACCTAGGACCTTTCAGTCGACAGGCCGACGCTCTATCCACTGAGCCAAACTGGTTTTGACTTTAGTTATTTTCACTAAAACTAGCACATCTTACATCCCAATAAGGTCCTATGCTATTAAAATATCTCAGGACCAAAGAGGTAATTATAAAGTAATAAGTAAAATACATAAACACCTTCTTACACACCTTTAATTATCCTGCTATACAATTTCATTAATGGCAATTTACTTTTATGATTAAATATTTTCAAAAAATGCAATATATAATATTTTTGTGGCCAGCACTGAACCACTAATACATTAAGTGCTCTCTCAAGGCAGATTGAATGTTTATGATTTAAAGCTTTATTGGCATATGAAAGAAAATTTAAATGTATGTAAATTATAAATAAGTTAAAATATGCACATTTTTTGTTTTTAAATATGTATATAAGCACATGTATAAAATATTTATTATAAGAATTCTTTGGAAAAGTAAGATGGAATCAAATTTAAAAAAATAATGCCATATATATATATATATATATATATATATATATATATATATATATATATTTATATATATCAAATGTAATCTCACTTTCAATTTATATCATGGAAGGTAGGGATCCTGATCCCAAGGCTCTATCATTGGCAATCTAAGTTTATCAATAATTTATCTGTGAGAGGACAGAGAACCTGAACAATGTTCACCAGAAGGTAATATTTGGATTACTTTAGAGATTCCACCCTCCATCCTTGTATTACAACTTTTTCTACTCTCTCATATTCTAAAATATATAGTTTTTAATAAATACAATTGTTATTTAATATGTTCTGGATATTCTTTATTTAAAGAATTTAATTGATGATTACATTATTTGAATCTATGAAATATTAATTCTATGAAATAAATATGTATTAGTAATAAATTAGTTATTTCTGATCAAAGGAAACAAGAAACTTAAAAAAAATTGAAAAAATTTCATTGATATAAGGAGATAAAATATATATTCAACTAAAGGTATCTATAAAAAATGGGTGGGGGATATTTAGCTAGGTTTTGAGTAAGAAAAGTAACAATAGCTAACATTTTTTTCAGCCCTTGCTATATATATCAAGTATTTTATGTATTCTGTTTAATTTCCACAGGTAGGTCACAAGTTATTACTATATTAATCCCAATTATAGATGAGGTATCTAGTTATTAAGAACTTAACGTATCCAAGACAATATGAGTACTAATTGGAAAAGGTAAAATCAAAACTTAAGTCAATAAGATGCCAGACCACCTTATTACCATGTCTTAGAGATATGGTAATAATTTACCAGTGAAGTGGAGTACATAAGCACTTTTTTTCCCTTATTAAGGTATTACATATGTGTCCTTATCACCCCATTGCCCCCCACCCTCCCACTCACGCCCTCACCCCCCTGTTGTCTGTGTCCATTGATTAGGCTTATATGTATGCATACAAATCCTTGGGTTGATCTCTCTCCCTTACCCCTCCCCTCCCCTACCTTCCCTCTGAGGTTTGATAGTCTGATTGATGCTTCTCTGTCTCTGGATCTGTTTTTGTTCATCAGTTTATGTTGTTCATTATATTCCACAAACAAGTGAGACCATGTGATATTTATCTTTCTCCGACTGGCTTATTTCGCTTAGCATAATGCTCTCCAGTTCCATTCATGCTGTTGCAAATGGTAAGAATTCCTTCCTTTTTACCTCAGCATAGTATCCCATTGTGTAGATGTACCACCGTTTTTTAATCCACTCATCTGCTGATGGGCACTTAGGCTGTTTCCAAATCTTAGCTATGGTGAATTGTGCCGCTATGAACATAGGGGTGCATATATCCTTTCTGATTGGTGTTTCTAGTTTCTTGGGATATATTCCTAGAAGTGGGATCACAAATGGTAGTTCCATTTTTAGTTTTCTGAGGAAACTCCATACTATTCTCCACAGTGGCTGCACCAGTTTGCATTCCCACCAGCAGTGCACGAGGGTTCCTTTTTCTCCACATCCTCGCCAGCACCTTTCATTTGTTGATGATAGCCAATCTGACAGGTATGAGATGGTACCTCATTGTTGTTTTGATTTGCATCTCTCGGATGATTAGTGACTTTGAGCATGTTTTCATATGTCTCTTGGCCTTCCTTATGTCTTCTTTCAAAAAGTACCTATTTAGGTCCATTGCCCATTTTTTGATTGGGTTGTTTATCTTCCATTTGTTAAGTTGTATGAGTTCCCTGTAAATGTTGGAGATTAAACCCTTATTGGCGATAACATTGGCAAATATATTCTCCCATGCAGTTGTACTCTTGTAAAGAAAACAAGGAAAGCAATAAAGTTTGCTTGACATGTAATGTTGTACATAGTAGAGCAATAGACTTTATGGCTATAAAGTGAGATTGAGCCTGATTATGAAGAGTGCTAACATGAGTTTGTGTTTGTCAAGATCAATACAATTTAATATCGAAGAGAGAAATGGTAGTTACAGAAAAGCCACATTTTATGAGCATGCAAAACATTTTTCTTTATTTCCCACTACAATAAGTGTTTTTCAAACTATTACTTTTTAAGTTAGTATTCTGTGTTCATTTTTAAAGACCCAATGTTTTCTGTAATGCAAGATGTGAAATTTGGTGAATGTGAACTATTATCAATAGTATCTACTAAAAAAAACAAATTTTGGCAGAAACTTAAATCCTGATAAGGAAGTTTAGATAACAATTTGTGGTGAATATATAATTTTAAATTAATTTAGTCTCTTAAAATATTAGTTAAGTCTCTGTATATTACATATGGAGGGAGCACTTAAAAATACATGTATAATTTACAAGTAGTCAAAAATACCAGCAGATTCTTAACCTTGCAAAAATAGCAATCTCCTGTTACTCATCTCAAGCTTTAATCATTGCAATCAGTAAGTTAGGAAGCCACAAACTGCAAATAACCCTCTATTACTCTGACCCCTACTTTACCTCCTTGTCAGATTATACTTCTCCCCATATTTCTCAAGTAAATTTTCAGAATTCTTTATAATAAATCTGTAGTGAAAGATTAGCTTGCAGTGTCCCAAATTAGGATTTTAGTATAATTGCAAACATACTTTACAGAAAACATTAGAAGAAAAATTCAAATGATATGAAATGTAATACCAAATGCAAAGTGATTTCATTGAGTTCCTATAAAATGTGACATTTTACATATTGTCAAATCTCCTGGACTCAACCCCCACATCAGATCCAAAATGCCAACCATGGTAGTTTACTGGGTCTCACCAAATTCAGGCTTTGTCTCATATTTTAATAAAATAGGCCTGTGTCAGAGTTACTTTTAGCTAAGGAGTGAATGAGGGTCTTGTACAGACATCTGCTGATGCACAGTCAACTTAGGGCAAGCATGTCAAACTAAAAGGCTAACACGGGCCAAATAAACAAGGTTTAAGTTTATGTGGGCCACAAAAAAAACACATACACAAAAGCTACAGTTTTCATAGAAATGTAGTTTTATTTTGATAGAGACATGCTGAATAGAAAGGGCTGAAATAAATGAGTAATTGTTAACATAAAATAATAGAACATTTTAATAAACATATTTTTCTTGAACATTAACTTACCAGACACTGAATAACTGCACAAATTAATAAGTGTAACAAAAATAAACCTATTTTTCTTGTTCTCTGAAAGTGAAATATTTCCTGTTGCACACATCAAACATGTCAGTACAAAACTAATGACATAGCAATCCGCTGCTAAAATATCTGCTGCTAGTATTAGTGGAGAGAAATGGTGCACCTACACATAAGGTGTGTAAGGGAAATGAATGCAACACGATTATAGTAATAAGTCATTAGCCAACTTTGTATTCAGTGCATGAAAATCGTGCATGGGTAGGGTCCCCAGGCCTGGCTGGTTATCAGGGCCCATTAGGTTCCCTGCCTTGCCACCTCCCTATTTCCTCCTTCCCTCACCACCTGCACACCACCACCTCGTGGTTCCCCACCTCCCAGCCTCCTTCCCTTGCTCCCTCAGTGCCCTGCCACCACCGCTGGTCACCGGCCATGTTCTGCACCACCCCCTAGCGAATGTCATAGCGAGCAATTGAACTCCCAGTCTCCTGGTCAAACTCCTGAGGGGACAATTTGGATATTAGCCTTTTGTTATATAGGATAATGTATAATAGGATATTGTAAAAATTAAGTTATGCAATTTTTATAAAAACATTTCTTACATTTCATGATATTGGCTGGGCCGCAAAAATATATATTGTGGGCCGCATGTGGCCCACAGGCTGCGAGTTTGACATGTTTGACTAAAGGACTTGTGCTATAAGAAGTTGATGATTTGTGGGAAGGCATTGTATCTCATACCCGGATGACTTCTTGATACTGAGCATACCAGTAGTCTTTTAGCTATCAAGCTGGCACCAAAAAGAATAAGAAATTTCATAAAAAACGTAAGTCACACTGGGGAGAAAAAGAAAGCAAACCATAACAGGATTCCCCCACTTGTAGATTTAGATCTCCTGTATGTTGTCTAGTTTCTAAGGCAGTACACCCATCATGGGTCCTGAAGATAGAGGAAGTCCTCAGAAGGACCCACCCTGTCAATAAGTTGGGAAGTTATTCCAAGAGGGATTGAGAGAGGTGACTTGCAGAAGGACATAAGAGGTCTTAGTTGATGTAAGATGGATATTAAACCAAACATATCTATTTGCTTTGATGACCAAAGGTATAACTAGATTTGTTGTGCAGGAGAACACAAGTCTCAGAAAAGATGAACTACTTTCAGAGCGGTAAAAGTAAAGCACTTGCAGGATGAATTTATTTTTTCATTCATACCTAATATATTTGATAGCAAAGAAGATGCTAAAATAATTAACTGTTAATAAAAGTATAAATTTATCGCTTGCCTCAAACAGGAATGTCATGGACAAATTAGGTCTTTTTTTTTTTTTTTTTTTTTTTGACTAGGCTGAAAACTGTGATCTTCCAGATTGAGAGTCATTCTCAAGTTCAGAAACCTTCTATTTGCACTCAAAAGCTAGAAAATAGCCGGGCTGGCTTGGCTCAGTGGTTGAGCATCGACCAGTGAACCAGGAGGTCACGGTTTGATTCCTGGTTGGAGCACATGCCTGGGTTGCAGGCTCGATCTCGTGTGGGGTGTGCAGGAGGCAGCTGATCAATGATTCTCTTGCATCATTGATGTTTCTATCTCTCGCGCCCTCTCCCTTCCTCTCAGAAGTCAATTAAAATATATTTTAAAAAATAGCTATAAAATATATCCAGGGTAGAGATGGAAACTACTGCATCACCCATTTCTGGGTTAAACTATCCAAACTTTAGGACTTCAAAATGAAAACAAGATCATACATATCCCATGGAATTGAAGATGCCTCTACACCATTTATTTTCTGCCTCAAGACTATCCCATGTCAGGGTACAGATGAGGGAATTATTCTCTAGCAGATAGAGCAACTTAACTTATACACTGGGTCCCAGAGCTTAGCTCAAAACTTTTTCATTAAATGTTTACTTTAAAATCAATCTTTAAACTTTATCAAATGGGATATTAGCTCTTATCTTAAATACAGATTTATGAAAGTAGACTAATTGGACTCTCCTATCACTGAATAAATTTTAATGTAGAACTTTGTGGAACTACTATTCAAATGATATAAATTCTAAACATAAACTGATAGCAATATATGCAATGAAATGAAAAGAGATGTGCAAAATGGTATATATTCCCTGATTTTAAATTTGTTGTGTTTGAAAAAGTCCAAAGATAATACTTCTTATTCTTGCTACTACTCTGCCTTTCTTCTTCAAAGTTTTAATCATAGATACAAATGGTGCAAATATTCTGATAGCACTGATATAAATACTGGTCTAACTAAATCATCCCAACCCTATTTAGGCTTTTAAACTATAGTTTGATGAGGTGATTTATTGTGCTAAAGTGTATGAGTATTTGAAAGCTTTTTTGTTATTTTAACGATTGAAACAGGCAAATGTTGTAGAACTTAGTTTTAATTCATGCACAAATATTGTTTTCATTTAATTATTTCAATATGTTCACAGGGTTATGAACACATCTCAACACTCTCATTGTATAACGTTATCATTTTCTCCAAAAGAAATCATGCACCCAATAACAATCACACTCCCTTCCTACCTCTCTCCAGCCCCTAGCGGCTACCTATTGACTTCCTGTTTCTATGGACTTGCCTACTTGGGACATTTTGTATAAATGACCTTATTAATTATTTTTAAACCTTCTTTTCTTAATATTAGTGATTGTTCAAAGATTACTTCAATAGAACCCAAAGGGAATCATTACATTAAATAAAATTAGCACCATTTTGCAATTATATACCTAGAAGATAAGTATACTATTTTCTGTACTTTACATGAAGAAATAGGTAAATATAAGAATAAGCAGTAAAATATAAGATTGCAAAAAGGAACAATTTGAGAGTACTTATAAACCTTATTCAAAGCTCCCTAAAGAACAGCTATTATTTTTTTTCTTTGATAACCCTTTTTTGCTTGTTCATGTAAACCCCGAGCACTTCAATTCACAACTAAAGATTTTATGTCAATCCCTTTACTTAACACAGTAGGAAGGAATTAAAATTTTAATAATACACGGTACCTAATTCCACTTTTACCCAATTTAAGCTACTTTTCTTAAGTATTATATAAGCCTGTAGTAATTTGATTTCATGTTTTTGTTTAAATTATATACATTACCACCACTGAAATTAATCTCAAAACAGCATTTTAAAATAATTAAAAGAGAAGCAGGCTGGGAGTGACTTAAATTAAAACACATGCCAAAATTATATGGCTCCCTAAGAAAGAATAGTGTTTAGAAATAATTATATTTTAGGAAGAAAAGAAGCCTAATTCCTATTCCATTTTACTATTCTACATATAAGAGGAAAGCTAAAAGGATTGCTTAGGTAAAAAAAATTATATAAATATAAGTATAAATACTTGAATCTTTTAATTCAAGTTTGAATTTAATTATGATTAATTTATTTTTCTTCTGTTTCACACCTTTGGAGAATCCTTGTAGATTTTTATATCCTAGAATAATGCACACAGCTATTGCTCAGTGACTCTAGTAGTTAAAGGCCGTGTGCTATGTTAAAGTAAATTGATCAGGTTAAGTTAGTTGACTTCTAATCCTGATTCTGGTACAACAGGCCAAATGATCACTTTATTTTCTCCAAACTTTTTCATTTCTGAAATACTAGCTCTGTCTATCACATCAGCAGGTCCAAGACACTGAGTCATTTTATCCCTCTTATAATATAGAAGGCACAGTTGAATGTTAGATAACCTCTAAGTTTCTTTTGAACTTATTTTTTATATTTGTTTACCACCTTTAAATATACCGCACCACCATTCCTATGAATTAACAGAAAGAAAAAAAAATATTTCAAGGGTGTCTCTTTAACTCTTTTAGCATATGCTGTGCACTTTCAAACATCTAGAAAGACGAGTCATCTCAAATAAGGGCTTAAGTTTGATTAAACTGCACACAGAAGCTATGATCTGAAAGTGTCTTCTGAGTAGGAGGGAACATTCTGGCCTAGAATCCTTCCCCTTCTGATCTCCATCAATACAATGGACAATACAATAAGCATCTGTAATGCTGAGAGGGGATTTTAACAATTTTACTTCTCATGTTTTCAGAACAGTTTTCTTAGGAATTTAACATGAACTGTACACCATGTAGTTGTTTACTAACTACTTCTGTCATACACTGGCAGCCTCTGAAACATCCAGAAAGACCAGATGTTGTAAATTAGAACATTTGTCCTTCACATACAATATATACACAGCTAAGTACAATACAATGCACAGGTACATGGGAAGATGGTTAATTTTGCCTAACTGTAAACATCTACATTAATAAAAGAGAAAGATGCAAATTGACCACACCTTTGGATACCCACCAGCCAATCAGGAGTGAGTATGCAAATTAACTCAACAAAGATGGCAGGTTAATTTGCATACGCAGGCAAGGAGCGGCCAGGGAGGATGGCGCAGGTGTTCTGCACCATCCCAGCCGCTCCGGGCCTCTGGGCAGTGTGGGAAGGCGTAAAGGCGGCTCCGGGCCAGAACAAAGGCAGAATGGCAGCTCTGGGCCGGAGCGAAGGCAGTACCGGCAGCCAGGGGAAGGAAGGCCCATTCTTGAATGAGTCTTCATGCATCGGGCCTCTAGTCCTATCTAATAAAAGGGTAATATGCAAATTAACTGTCACTCTGCTACAAACATGGCGGCCTGCCGGAGCCATGGAATCAGCAGAGCAGGCAGGCGGCTTGCCTTCCAGCCTCCCATGCACCCAGGCTGCTGCCAAGGGAGACATCAAGGAGTGCAGTGGGGAGACATTCAGGGAGTGAGCGAGGTTCCCGGTCTGGGGGTTCCAAATCCACCTTTGGTTCCTTTCACTGCTGATTCCCCTCCTCTCAGGTATCCTCCTTGCAAAAGCCGTTCCGTGCAAATATGTCCTAATGGGTGAATCCTAAACCGAATGAGTGTCACACCTGGGCAACCTAACTCCCGTTAGAAAAAAGACCTGGGAGGATGGATTTAGGAGTCACGAAGCCATCGTGACCTGCTCAGTGTCTGGAACTTCTGTCAAACACAGGCAGTCTGGGACCCTCCCAAACACCACCTGAGCTAAACCTGAGAACCAAGATATTTTCAAGGCCCAAAGTGGATGGAGGTGAGGGGGCAGGGGAGCAAAGCAAGCAGAACAGCCAACTCAACCAAAGACGCAGTTGCCTGAGATAACAGAGAGAAATGTCCTGGCCACGATGCACTCCCGCAGACGTGGTGCCCACGCCCAGCAGGGGGAGGGGGTGTGTATTGTGGAATTAAAGGCCACCGGCAGGAGGGAAAGTCGAGGCATGCTTAAGAATTTTTTGTACATGTCCCACAGTCGAGAAGCAGAGTCAGAATCAAGAAGCAAAGTCTTACCTCAGCGCTGGGGTATTTAAAAGTGTCTAAAAATAGCAGTTCCATCGCTGAGTCCACCACCTTGTTTGCCCCAATGGGATGCGTGTGGAGGACTTCCAGGGGAGCCCTATAACCTCGGTGGAAACAGCAGCTCTGGAGAGGGAAAAACTGCAGCACTTCCTGTGTCCAAAGTGCTAGCACCACAAACCTTGGCCTATCTCCAGCGCGGCAGAGAAAGGCTGAGAGAGGAGAGGTGGGTATGGTGGCTCCAGTGGTCCAAATCCTGTCGTTGTCTGTGTTACCTGGCCTCGGCGCCCTCCAGAGCAGCCTCAGTGCCAGTGCAGAGGAGGCTTTGGAGAGGGTGGTGGTGAGGTGAATGCTTCTGACTCTGGATGCCCAGTGAAACTGCCGTCAGGAGCCTTTCTAGGGCTGGCAGGAAAACGCGGCAATGAGTGAAGAATAATGTCTCAAAATGAAGAAGTAGTTTGTTTTTTTGTTTGTTTGTTTTTCTCATCAGCAAAATGTGAATATTACCTAACCCAGAGACTTTGAGAGAATTAATTGAAATAAAATTCCACAGACTTTGAGAGAATTAATTGAAATAAAATTCCAGAAATCGTATAATGGCCGGGCTGAAGTGGATAGGTTGGTTGAGCATGAGTGTGTTCCTGTGCACGGAAAGGTTGCAGATTCGATTCTAGGTCAGCGCACATACCTGGGTTTCAAGTTGGATCCCTGGTCAGGGCTCCTAAGAAAGCCAACTGAAGGGATGTTTCTTACATTGATGTTTCTCTATATCCCTCTCCCTTGCACTATCTCTAAAAATCAATGGAAAAATGAACTAATGCCATATCTATAAACCTGGATAAAAAAAAAAAAAAAAAAAAAAAAGGTGGAGGGGCCCTAATTGGTTTGGCTCAGTGGATAGATTATTGGCCTGTGGACTGAAGGGTCCCAGGTTCGATTCTGGTCAAGGGCATGTACATTGGTTACAGGCACATCCCCATTTGGGGGTGTGCAGGAGGCAGCTGATTGATGTTTCTCTCTCATTGATGTTCCTCACTCTCTATCCCTCTCTCTTCCTCTCCGTTAAAAAAATCAATAAGATATATTTAAAAAACAAACAAACAAAAAAGAAAAATGGTATAAGAGGTTGAATATGTACTATATAATTTAAAGCATGTAAAATAATATAACTTTTTAGGGGCATATATGTTATCCTATCTAATAAAAGGGTAATATGCTAATTAGACCAGACATCTTTCAGACATCCATCTGGACATCATTCTGGACAAAGCCATGGTGGTGGGGGCCGAGGCAGAGGCCGTTACGGGCAATCAAGCTGGCAGGGGAGGGCAGTTAGGGGTGATCAGGCAGGCAGGGGAGCAGTTAGGAGTGATCAGGCAGGCAGGGGAGCAGTTAGGAGTGATCCAGCTGTCAGGGCCGGCAGACAGAGGTGCTTAGAGGTGATCAAGCAGGCAGGCAGAGAGGTTAGGGGCGATCAGGCAGAGGTGGTTAGGGGTGATCAGGAAGGCAGGGAAGCAGTTAGGGGCATCAGGCAGGCAGGCAGGCAGGTGAGCAGTTAGGAGCCAGCGGTCCCAGATTGCGAGAGGGGTCCCAATTGGAGATGGTGTAGGCCGGGCTGAGGGAACCCTCCCATGACGAATTTTGTGCACTAGGCCTCTAGTACTGGTATAAAGGCCTTTGCACTTTCTTTTCCTTCCTCCCTGAACCAGTATAAATATAATGATGCGTACTGCTTAGAGAGGTGGTTTGATCATCCCATTTCTAAAACATAGCATTTGAAATGAATATTAACAAAAGGATATCTACAAAATGTGTTGTTTTACTACCACTACTGTTAACATACTTTGTGTGCTTCTAAACATCTAGGAAGCCTAGATATTTCAAATAAGGACTTAATTTTGTCCATTATATACACAGTAGTGTTGAATAAACTATACACATGTAACGATGGTTATATCTGAAAGTGTCTTCCATATAGGAACATTCGAGTCTGGAACCCTTCATTTCTCCCAATTCCTCCTGAACACCATCACGTCAATGGGTGAGTGGTCACTTAGATTTCACATGTGTCACTTAGATTTCACAATTTTATTTCCAAAGTTCTTCTCAGAAGACAGCGTTTCAATGAATTTTAACACAAAGTGTACAAAATGTGTTAGTTTACTAACTCTACTGTTGTCATACATTGGCAACCTCTTTAATATCTAGAGACTAGATATAAAATTAGGACCTATTTTTCCAGTATATTCACAATATATACAGTAAAGTTAAATGAAATGCATGTAATATATATGGTAGCAAAGGATAAGCTAAAATTTTTTATTACACACTAGCAAATCATCATTTTGCAATTTCTCCCCTCCTACCTCCCTCAACCTAGTAATAAACAAGTACATAGATTACACTCTTTGGAGAGGTGGTTTAACAATTCCATTTCTAAATACAGTATTTTCTATCAGGTTTTAAAAGCTATTTATAAGAAGCATCATTCTACTACTTTTACCAGTAAGTATATCAAGCACTTCTAAATGTCTAGAAAGACTAGATATTTCACATAAGAACTTACTTGCCCACTATGTGCACAGCACTGATAAAATTGCACATTCATAACTATGGTTATAGTCTGAGGTATCTTCTAAATATCATGTTGGCCTGAACTATTCCCTCTCACACCCTTCTCTTCACCACAAATCTAGTGGACAAGTACAGGCATGTGTAATACTTGAGGTGGTTGAACAACTTCATATCCAAGAGTCACTTACACAGGCCAGGCTTTCCTATGAATTTCAACACAAAGTGTACAAAATGGAATTGTTAAATTTGATGTCTTAGAGAGTATGCTGACTCTTCATAAGGGAAGGAGTAGGGAAGGAAGTACAGGAAAAAGGGTTCTGTGCCCATGAGTCTTTAGAGAAATTAAAATTATCTAATCATTGTTACATATATGCATATTAGTTAATATTGTTGTGTATTCAAGGATAAACAAGTCTTAATGCCTGAAGTATATTAAAAGTAGAGGTAGTAAAATAATCCTATATAACAAAGAAGTAATGTGCAAATTGAGCCTCACACCCTCACATCACAATATGGCCACCCCCACATTGTCACAAAATGGCTGGCAGGGGAGGGCAGTTGGAGGCGACCAGGCTTGCAGGGGAGGGCAGTTGGGAGTGATCCGGCTGGCAGGGGAGCAGTTACATGTCAATCAGTCCAGTAGAGGAGCGGTTAGGGGGTGATCAGGCTGGCAGGCAGAGTGGTTAGGGGCAATCAGGCAGCCAGGCAGGCAAGTGGTTAGGAGCTAGCAGTCCCAGATTGTGAGAGGGATGTCCGACTGCCGGGTTAGGCCCGATCCCGCAGGGGGTCCCAGATTGGAGAGGGTGCAGGCTGGGCTGAGGGAAACCATCCCAGTGCATGGGTTTCATGCACCGGGCCTTTAGTTCTTTTATAAAAGCCCTCTTGTTAGTTTTTAGGAAGTTTTTATTTCTGGGAGTGTCTTTGTTAAATCTATCTCTGGTGTCAGGTGTTTTGTATTTAGTTACTAAAGAGGTGGAGGAGAGAGAAGAGGAAGGGAGAAGGAAAGGGGTCTTTGCTAGTATCCCTATACCTAGAAGAAAGTTTCAAGTTATAACTATAGGTGTATATGCATTTTTGTAAAGTTCCTCTGTTTATTGTGGACAAGGTTCTTTCTTTATTTTGCAACATTGGGGTTTTTTAGATGTCCTGAGGTGACTATGTCTGATAAAAAGTAGAGCTAGTGAATTGACCAATTTGTAAAAACATTTTTGTTATAATTGTTAGAAAAGAGCCATCTTGGACATGGAGTTGTTGAACCATCTCAGAAACGGGCACCAGGACTTGTTCATGAGCGGGGCGGGGGTGTGGATGTGTTCATAGTCACATTGTGGTGATAACCACTGATGTGCACCCGTCTCTTTAGGCTGTGCTATAGGAATATGTTGTTAAGTACTTCAGTCAAAACTTGCCTCCTTGCTAATATTTTAAAGTGGAAATCATAATTCTCTTAGAAGCATTATCTGGAATGTTTCAAACTCATCTCCCACACAAATTCCTTTATGATTTTATCAACAAATATGTGTGTGTGTGTGTGTGTGTGTGTATTTGCATATATTTGCAAATAATATAAAATGTAAATTAAGGCAGGGGTGGGAAAAGATTAACCAAAGCGCTTAGATGTATATATGCATAACCCAAGACACAGACAATAATGTGGTGAAGGCCTGGGGAGGGGGTAGTGCAGGTGTGGGCTGGAGGGGGTCAATAGGGAACACAAAGGAGATCATCTGTAATACTTTCAACAATAAAGATAAACTTAAAAAAATAAACATGTAAAATTAAATTATTTAAATTAAATACATATATATAAGTATATATATATACATATCTAGATATATATATGAATATATATATATATATATATATATATATATATATATATATATATAGTGTCAAAAATTTTACAGCAATAGAGAACACTGGGTGATATCATGGATTCAAAACCTAGGACATATATTTCTTGCAAAAAGGGAGCAATGTGACATACACCCTTTCCCACCTCTACCTTTCTGATCATGACTATGCCAGCAAAAATAGTAGAAAACAAGCAATTTTTCTTGCTACAGTGTTGCTAATAAATAATAACTTGTTTTACTTATACTAGTCTATACTAATAATAGCCTAGTGGCGTCATACCCTCACATCATCCCAAGATGGCTGTCACATGATGGCCACGTGCACAGTGGAGGTTGGGCCCGGTAGAGGAGGTGGGCCGAGGCAGGGGAGAGCAGGAGAGGGCAGTTGGGGGTGATCCGGCTGGCAGGGGAGGGCAGTTGGGGGCCATGAGGCCAGCAGGGGAGGGCAGTTGGGGGTCATCAGTCTGGCAGGTTAGGGCAGTTGGGGCAACCAGGCCAGCAGGGGAGCAGTTAGGCATCAGTCAGGCTGGCAGGGAGCGGTTAGGGGGCAATCAAGCTGGCAGGCAGAAGAGGTTAGGGGCAATTAGGCAGGAAGGCAGGCAAGCGGTTAGGAGCCAGCAGTCCTGAATTGTGAGAGGGATGTCCAAGGGGTCCCAGATTGGAGAGGGTGCAGGCCGGGCTGAGGGACACTCCCTCAATGCACAAATTTCATGCACTGGGCCTCTAGTACATGTATAATAGTCCACGCAATTGCCAAAAGAGTAGAATATAGATTTCCTCCTCAATTTTCAATATTGGCATAATATTGAAACATATTTTTATGAACACTAAATTTGATGATGGGAAAAAAAGAAAACCCTCAGCTTGAGGCATGTGGAACAGTCAGTAATCATATGGCACAGGGCTTGAAGGAGACTGTGATTTACAATATGGACATTATTTTACTATATTTATTGGAGACCCTTAGGTATTCTTCTTGGGACATATATAAATGTACATATATGTATATGGTAAATTATAATTCTTAAGAAAATTAACAGCAAGAAAACCCAAGGAGGCAAAATAATATCAAAGTACTTAGGAAGGGAGGCTCAGTAACAGAACTATACATATGACAAATGCTTAATATTTAAATTTTATATTTGTAGGTACATATGTAAACTTCATTGTAAGGCTGGTCATATTTTGTGAGATTCTTACCTGTAACACTACAGAATTTGTTTGTCATAAAGATGCTTGCAAGTAGAGTTTAGTTATCCCCTTTTGACAGCTCACCGAATATAGAAATCAGGGGGAATGAACAGGAGGGAGAAAAAGGGAATGGGGACTCTTATAATGCATATTCTCTCAAAAATGTATTTTTGATATTTTCTTGAAGGTTATATATTGACATGATTTTTAAGATTAATGTAATAATATTAGATTAAGACCATTGAAAGCAAGACCGTGACATCTGCAGAGAAGGTGTTCAAACATGGCACCTTATATTCATTTGGTACCTCCACCAATTATAGGGAAAGACCCATGACCCTAACCTCACCAGGTCCTATGCAGAGTCTTTCTTGGATATTGGCTACACGTAGGCAAATAACTGGATACTTATCACTAGCAAACGAGAAACAGATTCTTTCACACATAATTAGGTAGCTTTGGGAAAGCCCTTCTCTCTCATCTGAGTAACACTGTGAGGGTAATTTACAGTTGGCCATATTTCAAAGTGGAGAAATGTTTTCTCAATGACTATTTCTATCTGAAAACGTTGTGATTTGCCTATATGAGAAGAAAGCCACGATAGCCATCTATTTATTGTACTTGCTCACCTTCAAGCACATGCCCACGTGCTTTTTCAGATTTGTAGAGTGTTCATCTGAATACTACTCTTTGTCAGGAGCAAAAGCCTCATTTTCTTCTCCCCTGCTCTATGATTGCTCATTAGCGGTTGAACACTTCATGTATTCACACTTGTATCTGTAAAGAGGTAAGCATCCCTGTTTCAATTGAGAGCAATTATATATATTTTTGTTTGGTTTTGCTAAGTGCATTTTTCTGCTAAAACCTTTTCTCTGTATTCAGAACTTCAAAAGCTAGTTGAAATTAACTTCTAAGGAAAACTGTTTGTATGTATAACTGAGGAGTAAATTTAGAGGTGCATTATACTAATTATGTTCACAAGTGAATTGCAATCAATAAATTAATTCAGTTTTGGCTAACTAGCATAATGAGTATGGCTTAACATAAGATGAAAGCTCAAGGGGGAAAATATGAAATACTAAGGGTACTGAGCATAATTAATCAGCATTACAACAATTACTTTGTTTTTAATAGTAATTTGTATTATGAAAGCATAATTACTAGCATTAACAAAATTATGTTATGTTTACATAATCATACTTTCATATTTATGGCAAATTACCAAATTAAATTCAAATATTTTCTCCAAAATTGAAAGAATGTGATTTAGACATTCTCTATGTATAGTATAAAGCTCTTTTTTTTAAATTTTTTTTGAGGTTTGTAGATACTTGGAATATATCACATTATATGAAAAATTGTGCAGTGAGACTTTTGTCAGACCAGGGAAATACCAGTATACAAAAGTTTATTAACATCATCTTACAATGACAATATTTTATATTTTAATAAAATTTTGACTAACCTAATAATGAGGCACCCATATTTTTGTGGCAAAAATATTTTCTGCATTGTTTCTAAGATTATCTGTGCTTGTCTATCTATATATATAAAAGCCTAAGCAACCAAACAACCGGATGACCGAACAACCTGTTGACCGGTTGCTATAATGTCCACTGACCACCAGGGGGTAGATGCTCGATGCAGGAGCTGCGCTTGGTGGTCAGTGCACTCCCATAGTGGGAGCACTGCTCAGCTGACAAACGGGTGCCAGATGCCGGTCTCATGGCTGGCAAGCGCAGCTGCTGGAGCGCCAGCCTCTCCTGCCTCTGCAGCAGCACTACCGAGCAGTGGCAGCGGCAGGTACAGTGGAGCTGTGATGAGCGGGAGCAGCGTGGTGGCTGGCCGGTGCTCAGGCTCTTCCCCAGGCACCTGCTGCTTCGTGCATTGCTACATCCCTTGGGGGACGTCGGACTGCCAGTTTGGGTGCAGGCCAGGCTAAGGGACCCCAACAGTGCACGAATCTGTGCACCGTGCCTCTAGTAGATCTATAATTATTAAAGGTGTTACAGTTATGGGCATTTTGTCAGATGGCCCTCTTGACACTTTACCTTGTATGCAGCAATAGAAAAGCAGTAGCATTTATACATAGTAATAATTATATATATCCAAATTCAAGTCTAATACAGCAAACATATCGAATAGGTAGAACCATTTGTGTCTATTATAGCTTTCTTATCTTCCTTGATAATCAGTGCCAAAAATTGGTTTAATAAAAAAGACAACTTGTTTTAGCCATTTTAAACAGGCACATTTGACCAGCCTACAAACACATCAGGGCATGAAGCCATCTGTCTATAATATTCTGAGTCCAAATAGATTTTTAAGAGCTATTTGGTGGGAGAAGAAAGGGTAGGTGGTAAAGGCCACATGTGTGGAGCAAATTTAGGACTAAGTATCAGAAATGCAGCAAGTGGAAGCTTCCAAAATTGCCTCTAACAGCCATTCCCCTCCTGTATCATACCCAGGCCAAATCTATTAAATTGGAAAATTTATCTAACTGACAAATGCTCTAGAACTTCTAACTTCATGGGACAGAATCCATTTTCTAACAGTAAATAGATCTATGTGGGTAAGAATAAACTCATTTTTTTATAACTTACCAAAAATAAAGTATTTTGGACTCCCAGTAACAAAAATCAAACTATATTAAAAGATGTACATTTTAAAAACAGACTATTGATTTGGTCTGACATATTGAGATTTTCAAAGATATATTTTACAGATGCTAGTTGTGTGAAGATCAATGCATATTCAATGTGTTCATTTCAGAAACAGACTGTGAAATAAACATGGATTACCTATCAAAACAACATATGTTTTGTGTCAAATTGGGTTATTTGATGAGGAGGTGTCTATTGTAGCTTTCAGTTTATATGTATACTAGAGGCCGGCTGCACGAAATTTGTGCACTGGGGGGAGGGGGTTCCTCAGCCCAGCCTGCCCCCTCTCACAGTATGGGAGCCCTCAAGGGATGTCCTACTGATGGTTTAGAACCGCTCCCTGAGGGGAACGGGCCTAAGCCGCAGTCTGGCCATGGAGGTTCGGAGCAGTCACTGTGTGTGTGTGTGGGTGTGTGTGTGTGTGTGTGTGTGTGTTCTCTGGGAGCCTGCCCCCAGTTATGCCACAGAGGCTCAGAGCAGCTCCCCTCTGTGTTGACTTCTCAGGCGTGTTGTTCTCTCAGGCTCAGTGCCACGGCCGGCCCCTCCCCCAGAGCTGGTTGGGACCATTACAGAGTCCCAACCTCATTTGCATATATATATTCCATAGATATGCTAAGAATATAATGTATGAAAGGAAAATGCTATAGATAACGACCACATGGTTTTGGACAACTGCAATTAAAGGTTTGTAATACAGCTGACCTCTGTTACTTAGGCAGTATAATATAATGGAATACAATAAATGTAATAGCAATTTTCTCATATACTCTGCACTACATTTTTAAGGAGGGAAAAATAGATGAAAAGTGTAAAGTTGAATCTACCCATTTTTTTTCTCATTGAAGGAATTTCTGCCGTATGGACTATGTTCAGTATACACACAGGTTGGCCATTTCTATATCTGTTTCTCGATCTAGCTCACTAGGTTATACCAAGCAAATATGTATATTGGGGAGTCTTGTCCAAGCTTTAGATATTAATACACTGAATTGATTCAGTGTTTTTGATCTGTGGGTGGATACTGGACCACAGGCCTTTCTTTTCGGCTTACTTCTACTAAACATTTTCTTTTATAAAAAGTTTTCTGCCTGGCCTGTGTGGGTCAGTGGTTGAGCATCGACCTATGAACCAGGAGGTCACAGTTCAACTTCTGATCTGGACACATGCCAGGGTTGCAAGCTCGATCCCCAGTGAGGGGCGTGCAGGAGGCAGCCAATCAATGATTCTCTCTCATCATTGATATTTCTATCTCTTTCTCCCTTCCTCTCTGAAATCAATAAAGATTAAAAAAATGCTGAGTGAATTTTGTTGAATTAATTTAAATGTACCTAAGTAAATAAAATACATTGGAGACATGCACTTGGTATTTTCAGAACCCTAAAATATCTCAATGATAGAGTAAATCTAGATTTAAAAAATCAAACCATTTATTTTATTTGCAAACAAATCATGCATTTTATTTTCATGGAATACATTAATAAACTTCCTCAATTTCATTACTTACATATGAAATAAAGGAATATTTACATAAGCCTTAATATAAGAAAACAGTAATTTAACTCAGAAATTGAATTGGCTGTAAGTTTATTAGGATTATCATTGTATGGCAAATAGTGGTTTAAGTTTCTCATCTCTACCTTAAGGAAAGATAGGCAGTAGAGCATCTCTTTGTGCTGAACATATCATGTCTAAACTAGAGTAAAATTCTACAAGGATTCAAATGGTAATAAAATGTCATTAGGACTCTATTCATCCACCTGTCTTATTCAGAAGGGACCAAACTAATGATCTTATCTTTGGGGAATATTGAAAAAGACATAAGGATGAGGAAGCAAAGCCAGGAAATTTGCTCTTCTTGGGAACCTCATCTTGAATGTTTGTAAGATATTGGGTTGGTCCCACAGTCCCTGGAGGTATATTTTTAAAACAGAAGACTGTACTGATTTTGTGCAACCTCTCTGAATCCATGAAATTGGCCCCAAATAATTGTAAGTTTCCTGGGTTCATTCCTGGAAGCTTCACCTAGTGACATGAAGCAGCAACATTTGGGTTACCCACAGCAACCTCCCAAATCCCCAGCTTGCCTGAGTTCTTTCTAATTGAGTATTTACTTTCAGGAGTAAGTATTTAAAATTTTTAAAGAATCATTTTTTTTTTTATTATTTCACTTATTTAAATGGGCCCTGATATATTAAGAAGAAAGTTGAGAGGTAAGAGGCTGTTTAGATTTACATGTTATATTTTATCCTAAGGAATACTATGCAACATTTATATAAATAATCTTTTTTGAAATAAACCTTTTGATAATGAAATTTTATTAAAATATCCTTGGATGTAATGACTTGAATACCTTATCATTTTAGTTAATCAGTGAGAGACTAGTTGATTATTTCTCCAAATATTGTAGTAAAAAGGTCTTAAACATCGGATATAAGTGATTAAGATATAAATGTGGGATTAACCTTTCTTGAACACAGTAGAAAGAAAAGTTCTTGAGAATGTGAGTTAAATAGACTTGAATTAAAACCCAATTCAGTCATTTGCAGGCTAAGTGAATCTAGGAAAGCTACTTAAACTCTTGGGAATTAACTTTCTTTATCTATAAAATGGGAATAATAAGACAAAATTGCAGAGTGATGACTAGAATCATATGAGAACATGATTATAAAATGACAATCACAGGGCTATAAAAACTCAATCATAGTAGAGAAATGTGGCAAATAACCACAAAAGACACATGTTAAAAACTGAAATCTGTGCAACTAAACTACAATATAAAATAAAACCTACATTACTCTTTATAATGCATAAGGAGATATGAACTTTGGGCATTACATTTATGAATCTATCATCTAGCTATCATCTACTTATCTTTTTTAGTATTTAGTGTTTTGTTGTGTATAAATCTCTTGTAGTCCTTTATATTTTGGACTTATCTCAATGCCTTCAACTACAGCGTGAACTCTTGAGGTTGGAACTATTAGGCACTTAATATCTATCTTGCATTGTTTACTCTACTTTAAGATAATAAAACATCAATAAATATATGTGTTGATTTACATTGGGAATAACTTGTGATTTTATCCTCAAGGATGTATAGATAGCATAGAATGGACAAAATCATGCCCTTTTATTTCTGTTGCTTAATATGATATTTGAATATAATTGTGCATCATCTGTTTTATGTTTTGTGTGGAAAAAAAAATCACTTGTTAAAAATCTAAGCAAGCGCTCATTTTTGTTCCATCTGTTTTTAGTAAGAAAAATACAGTAAATAGGGGCTCTGTTGGCAGGGAAAATTAGTTTTCCTATTAATTCATATTTTTAAAGATATTTTCATCTCAGCTAACAGTATATTAAACAGATAATGCTCATAGTTGGTCAGTTACATTTTTATTAATATGAGTTTACTTATGTGCTACTATAACCCAATTTGTGGCTATTGTGGATCACACACAAAATTCTAGAAAAAGCAATTTTAAACAATTTACCTTAGTTCAATTTAACAATATTTTCCAAGTATCTATTCTGTCCATGGCACAGGGTCAGATTCTGGGGATAAAAATATAAATAAGCAATAGTCACTGACCTCGAGAACAGATTACAGAACACACTAATGTAAACAGATATTTGTTATCTAGGAAATGAAGGTTAGCTTTGGAGGCACATGCAATGTTATAAAGTACTGTAAGAACACAGCCAGGGGAACATTTAACTCTGTTTTATCAAAAGGGTCAGGAGATCAATAATCCCTTAGGAAAAATAATTCATGTAGAAGAGAGAAGAATGTTAGTACAAGCTTTGAACTGAAATTATGTGTGTAAAGACATGATCAGAAATCTAACAAAGAAGATAATTTCTCTAAATTTCAAGTAGCAATAAATCCTAAAGAGCAGGTAGTTGCCAAAAGATGTTGTAGATTCTCTTCTCTGAGTCAGCAAACTTTCTCTCAATATATTTCTGCCTTGAACCATGCCCGATTAAAAAAAAAAGCGGGGGGGGGGGAATCTAAATTTTGCCCAGATAATCTTTCTCTCTTGATATTCCTACTATATTGTTTATCAGTTCCCTATAATGTGGTACTTCAGGGGATTGTACCTCTGCTATGTATAATTTCTAGAAATCAGAAATCTCATACCAGGTCATTAAATAAGCCCGAATAATATCCAGGATGGATCAAATCCAAGAGTATTTTTTTTTCCTTTTTTAATTCTAAATTCTAGAATGAGTCATATACCAGAAAACTTTTCTTCCCTTTCTATAAAATTAATTCATTTGTATATTTAACCACATTTGTTATACTGAGGTGCTGGGGATTTTTAAATAATAATAGTAATGATAACAGTAATAATAATTCCCCATTGCCCCATTCTTTTTTGCTGACAGAAGGACACATTTATTCTGGAAGCCACTGCTCATAAAAAGTGACCATAGCTTCAGTTGTAGGGAAAGTCATGAAACATTTTACACCAATCAAAATGTGACCCTTACTAGTGACTGATTTTGCCATAAGTATATATTGTGTGTTGATTTAATGTGACTTGGGTAGAGTTATTCCACTTGCTTATGACAAAGAAAATAAGTTGCTTTGATGTAAGTATGAAATGAGTCCTGTCAGGGTGTCATCATTCCACATCTGTTGTCATCAATGAGTAGTCAGCAATCTGGTTGCTGAGGGGCCCCCGTGGGGTGGGGGTGAAGAAGCAATTAGGTCCAGCGGACATTGGGACTCTAAATACTGATAATTTGTGAAGACCTGAGAGTTTCATTTTGGGCGAGGCTACAAGTGGCTAAACTAAAAACTCTCTGAAGGCCCTCGGGGCACTTCCTTTTGTCACCTGGACAGTGGCCGGTGATAAACTCTGCAGTGGCCCCAGGGAAGAGATCAGTTGGTGTCAACTCTGTTGTCCTAGTTCCTGAGCAACTTGCTCTGGAAACAGGGGGCTTTTACTTTTGTGCTGGCAGCTGGGAATCAGGCCTTTGTTGGTCACTGACTCTCCATTGTGCTTTCTTGTATAAAAAGGCACACACATCAAATGTGGACGTGATTCCTTTGAGCTCTCCTTGCCTGGGACAACATTGTGATTAATCTGTCATTTGTGTGGAATATGTTATTTCTGTGGAATATGTTATTTCTTTACTTGGCTTATTAGGGGATTACTACCCTGTAAGCTATTGGCTTGTGAAATTCTTATAATACCCACAGAAAACCTGTGCTAAATGATTTGCTGGGTAGGAGAGAATCAGGCTCTAAATAACCTTGGCTGCCTCCCCAATACAAACACACACAGAAAAATAAAACAGTATATTACCCAAATCTTCATGTGTTAAGAAATCAGATGCACTATGTGGATGAGGCCTCTGGGAAACATTTCTTTCCTCTATGCATTTTTTCTATACCTAAGATTATACTATGCCTTTAAGGATATCAGTCTAACATAACAGCAAAGCAGAGAGATGGAAATAAATTTCAAATCATAAGGATATCAATGAGTGACTGATATGAAAATATTTTACATGATTCATGTATCATATGTACATATTTTCAGCTAAGTTCTGACCAACTCACATCCTTAAAATAGCAAAATGACCTATTATTTACAACCAAAATGCAGTCACCGACCTGCTTCCTCTATAACCGGTACAACATTAGTCAAGAAATAAGGGGGCAATGAATTAAGGGCGAAGCTAGCTTGATTGAGCTAACTCAACAATAACAAGGAGGAATGTACTCTCTTAGGTCTAGGATTATCTGTTTACAGTGCATGGATTTGCAAAAAGGATTTATTAACTGTACTTTGCTAATTAATAGAAGTTGCCTGCTAAGCATTTAAGTAATTTGTTCTTTTTTGAATTGATTTATAGCAAATCAAAGAAGTGAGAACTTACTCCATAATTATTTATCAATTGAAAGTAAGAGAAAATTGATAATAAAAGTAAGAGAGAATTGATAATAGTATTCTTTTATTGAAAATCAAAGAATATTTAATTCTTCTAGTTCCCATGCCCTTTTTGCTCTGTCTTTTGATGTGATCCATATTTCCTTGGACTGCAAAGGAGCTGATAAGATGTTCTAATTTTATGTAATCAAAATAAAGTGTGAGGGGATTAAAAACTCTTTAGTTGAAATTGATGTTTCATTCCCTTGACTCACGTTAAGCAAAGTTTAATCTAATGCTATTTCAATAGATAAATAACCATGAATTTTCAAGTATGCTATGTATTTCATATAACAAATATTTATTGTAGACCTATTTCTGTTCCAGGCATTTTTCTAGGTACTTAAGAAGTAAACATAGTTTATAAAAAAAAGTATTTCTAACCTTATCAGACTTAAATTGTACATGAGGAAATGGAGAAACAAGTAAATATATTGTCAGATATTATGCAGGAAAACTCTTTTTTGAGCATATGCATGTGTATGTATGTGTATGTCTGGTTTTGGGAGATAGTATTTTATATATGATAGAGATCTTACAATTAAGGTAATATTGAACACAATGGATAAGTTTTATAAATATTCATTTAAAACATATTCCAAGAAGATACAAGGAAATGCTCAGTCCCTGAAATATTACTTATTTGACATAAACGAAGGAGGCCACTTATTGTTGGACAAGAGTGATATGTCAAAAGAGGATGGAATCAGCATCTAGTATTATGGGACATTGCAGCTCATATGATGATTAAAGAGATAAATAGAAAGTGGGGTAGGATACTGTGAAACTGTCAGTCAGATAAGACATTCAAGGTTGTTGGGTTTTACTCAAAGTTAGAAGGGATTCATTGGAAATTCTTGAAAAGGATTATAGGATGTTAAGTTGGCCTCTATTATACATCAGTATCTTCCCCCCAATTTATTTATTATCAATCTATTATCTACCTATCATCTATCTATCTATCTATCTATCTATCTATCTATCTATCTATCTATCTATCTATCTATCTGGTTAATGCTCACCTGAGGATATTTTTCCATTGATTTTTAAAGAGAATAGAAGTCAGGGAGAGAGACAGAGAGAAAAACATTGATGTGAGAGAGATACATTGATTGGTTGCCTCCCACATGGGCTCTGACCTGGGCTGGGTATTGAGATGGCAACTGAGGTACATGCCCATGACCCTTTCGACTAGCAGTCGCCAACTGGTGGTCTGCGAACCACTGGTGGTCCATGAGGTCCGAAAGGTTGGTGACCACTGGTTTAAGGAAATCTTTGGAGTATTGGTCACCAACCAGTGGTCTGTGAACCACACTGGTGGTCCGTGAGGTCTGAAAGGTTGGCGACCACTGCTTTAGACCATGGGCCAACTCTCTATCAACTGAGCAAAATTGGCTAGAGCTTCCCCTAATTTTGACTCCAAAGCCATATCCAGACTTTGCCAAATATTTCTCAAGGAGATAAAATTACCACTAGTAAATAACCACTGTTTTGAATGAACCGTATTGATTACTTTCAGAAAAGAACCCTGGGATGGGGGGTGGGGGTGGAGAGGGAAGAGAACACCAAGGCAATTCTGAAATAGCTTTTGCTAAGAATCCAAAAGCACTCTATGGAGCTGTGAGTATTGGTGAGGAGTGTCTGGGTTCTGGGTACATCTATATATATATATATAAAAGCCTAAGCGACCGTTATGACTGAACGACTGGAACGACCAGTCACTATGACGCACACTGACCACAAGGGGGCAGACACTCAATGCAGGAGCTACCTCCTGATGGTCAGTGCATTCCCACAGCCAACCTCCCCCGACCAGCTGGCAGCATCAGTGTCTGGCGTCCGTTCCTTCCGCACCCAGCCCGACGACCATTGCCTCCTCTCCTGGCCCTGCTGGGGCCTTCAGGGCCCTGGGCTGGGACGGGGAACAGGTGGTGGCTGGCAGATGTGGCCCCTTTCCCAGAGGGGCTGAGGACTGGCTCCCTGTTTGTGGCTGGCAGCCAACCTCCCACGCCCCATCCTTCCCCCACCAGCTGGCAGGCCCCAATCAGCCAGTCCTGATCAGCCCTGATCGCCAGCCAGGCCTAGGGACCCCACCCATGCACTAATTTGTGCACCGGGCCTCTAGTTTTAACATAAGAGTCTATAGGAATTGGTAACATGGAATAAAAGGAAAGAGAAGATTATTACATGTTTTTGCCTCAGTACTTATACAATTGAGGTTGCTATTTACTAAGCTAAGACAGGCACAACACAAGCAATTTGGGGGTTGACAAGGTATAAATTGGGACTTCAGTTTTGGACTGAATGTGTTTGATGTATTTATTAGACTCCAGGTAGAGATATCCAATGTGGATCAGAGTATATGAGTCTCTAGTTCAGGAGGAAAATTCTTGATTGGAGTTACACATTTGGGAGCCATCAGTATACATATCAAAGCTTATAACTGGGTTAGATAAATCATCATATGAGCATGACTAATACTGAACTTAGCTGTCTTTAAATATTAGGAAGTTAGGGAGATAAATAGAAAGTGGGATAGGATACTGTGAAACTGTCTGTCAGATAAGAGTTAACTAGTTGCAGGTAAACAAGTGAAGAAGCTGCTAAAATATAGTTAATAGGAGTATGATTAATAGAATGAATGCTTGGATATACATGAGGAAATACTTCCTCTCTACTTTTTGTAAGGCAGATAATACCTAGATAACTATGCTTTTTACTTCCTTAACAAATGTGTTTAATATGTTTGTTAAAGATTTTATCATAGTTGCTTGTAGGATTTGGCTGATCATTGGGTATGTATGTGGGTCGGGGGAGGTCTATGTTTCCTTCACTCATTATGATTCTAATCTTTATACTTTTACTTGAATACCCTGATGCTGCTTTATTTCTAGATCCCACAGTGACATAGATTCCAGAAAGCAGAAATTAATGAAATAAAACCCAGAACATACAAAATAATCTTTTATTGGCTCTGCAGTTGATTTAGCCAAACTTTCAGAGTGTTGCAGTAAATCTCTTATTTTCTAGGAGGGTCCTAGGCTGATCTGGCAGTTTACATACTAAATCAAAGGGCAGCACATTAAATACACTCAGGAAATTTTTAAAAATCACTTTAAGATAAAGATTCTTTCCTCATAATGAAACCATTTTAAATAACAAGCCATCTCCATTTTATTGTAAAGAATTACACATAGCAATTGGACAGAATTAATCCCAATGATACTCATGGCTTTTCCCCCCTGATGGCATTAGTATAAGTTGACACAATTTTGTCAACTGTTGACTATTTTTAGTCAAAGCACTCACATCATCAGTTTATTAATTCTATTTAAGGCTTTAGTTGTAGCTATTTTCTTTAGTCACTGACAATAAAAATGCTGCCACAAATAAATATGCCACTGAAGAGTATCTCCTTATAGATCTGCATGACAACTGTCAGACAGCTGCACCTTCCCATCAAGCTAAACAATTGGTTTCAATTATAATCAAAATATTCTGGAACATTTTCCATAAATAATATTTTCAATTAATAATGTTATCAAAGGGATGCTTTTGAATCTACCATTCTGTGAAATGATTTTCATTTCTTGACATTTTACACAAATGCATCTAAAATTTGCTAGCACATGAAAAATTATGGTTTTCAAAACTGCTGTTACATTGGAACGGGCTGCCTGGCCAGTGTGGCTCAGTGGTTGAGCATTGACTTATGAACTAGGAAGTCAGGGCATATGCTCAAGTTGCAGCCTCAATACCCCGTTGTGGGGTGTGCAGGAGGCAGCTGATCAATGATTCTCTATCATCATTGATGTTTTTTTCTCTCTCTCTCTCCCTTCCTCTCTGAATCATTAAAATAAAATAAAAAACAAAAAACAAACACAAAAAAACACAACAAATTGGAATAGGCTAAATTTTTCAAATAGGAAAATTTGTTTTTTAAAAGACATTAATTTATAAGAAAGTGTTTTGTTTTGTTTTCTGAAAACTACTTAGAGATAAATGGAGTCAGTATTAAATATTTTAAGTTTACATGAGCAAACATTGATTCAAATTGGGCAACACCAAACCAGAAGTGGTTAGGAGGACCCCAGAGATAGCAGTTTGGGGAAAGCCTTCAATAGAGAAAGAGTAGAAGCAAAACAAAGAAATCACTGATTGGTTATACCTTAGCCTAGTTGGGTGGTTGGATTGGTTGGCTTTAGGTTTCAATTTTGTAGCCTTAAGTCACTTAGGAACTTAGATTTTGGTTTGCTTACATAGGCTGCTACAGCATTAGACCACCTCAGTCTAATAGCCTCCTAGCTTAATTAATTTAACACTACCCTCAAAACTCTAAACGCATGAATAAAAAAAAAAAAAAAAGAGAACAATCAAAATTGTATGGAAAGAGCGATGTCAAGTTTGAGTAAGAATATGTAACCTAACAAAGGTTACATATAAATAAGCCTGAGTTTATTTTATGCCCTCATATCTGCATAATAAACTAGAAATTATGAACATTTTAACTTTATTTATTCATTAACAAATATATCCCAGAAAATGTCTATATTTTTGTTTTATACAAATATTTTATGTTGTTTTTCACATATAACTAATCACAGAGAAAATGGTAATCATGTTTATAAAGGAGCTTGTATTCTCTTGGGCCTTGAATTATTCTTCCTTACTTGAGAAGTTTCCAACATGTACACATGTTACTGTGCTGATCCCTGGAATCAGCGTAGAAAATACTTCAAACAGGTTTCCATTTGCTACTGAATGTCGTGTTGTGAACCATGGAGTAGAATATAGAGATGGCTTTATAATATAATATATAATAATTATACATTGTGAGCTCATGTGTGCAGGCATGCCCTTGTGTTTCTCTTTATAGCAGTAAACTTAAATAAAAAGCAGTGGATGTTTTAGATATACAAAATAGTGATTTGACATTTATATTCCTTACAATTTTGTCACCACACTAGGTCTAGTAATCATATGTCACCATGCCAACATCACAGTATTAATGACTTTATTTCCCTTCATCTTTTATACCCATCCCAGAGCACCCCTCTTCTCTACCAGCCGTCATTTTGATCCCTATTTGTGACTCTGTTTTTTGTTTTGTTTTTTGTTGTGTTTTTTTTTTTTTTTTTGCTTTTTTTGCTCATTGGTATAGTATGTCAACTATACTTAAGTGAAAAAAATTATATATTAACATGTAAGTGAATGAATAAATAAATCAGGAAAAATTATAAATGAAATGAAATGAAAAGTGACTTGTTAGGAAAATAAAAAAGGAATGGATGTCGATCAGATCTTACTCTGGCCACCTTCCATCACTTATAGTGTTTAATGACTTTGTTGGGTTGCATATTCAAATCTCTAATAAAGGTTACAATAGAGTGAAGTAAACTGGGTAGAATTTATGTACCTTCAAGTTTTCTATCATATTTGTCCATGTTTGGCTCTGAGATGAAAGCTTATTTCCAAAATATAACATATTCGTGGCAGACTCACTTAGTAAAACATTAAAATGCCTTTGGCCTCCCTATACTTTTCTTTCTCATTTAAAACATGTCACTGGGATTTGTAGTTCTTTGTCTTCAAGAGTTTGAATATGCTCAAATTAAATGAACATGTGTTTTCATTAATGTCCAATTCAGTGGAGGGACACTGCAAACTGTGGTAGAGCGGTTGAAATGGAATAGAGGATTTGGGGTAAGTTACTACAAGGAGAGAAGTCTTCTTGGAAAAAGACCAAGAAGTGGGGTTTCCACCAACTGTGATGATAAAACTCTAATTACTGGCCATGCCCTAGAAACGTCTTAAAACCAACCTATAGGAGAACTTCTGTTTACATGGCAAAAAGTTCAGTCCTTTTTATGAAATTGAAAGAGAACAGAAATATACAAGGTTCCCTACAAACCCTTCCCACAATGACGTGCTGTAAAGTAAGATGGAGGAACCTTTCATGGTATAATAGACTCAGAGATAGAAATTCTCAACAGCTCAATGTTAGGAATTTAATATTGTATTTATTTTGACAGATAGGAAGAGGGAAGAAAAGGCAGAGAGTGATAGAAAAAAAAAATTCAGTGTATCTTGCACAATGCAATCCTGAAACTATATTGACACCTACAACATATTATTTAGCTTTTTAGCAACCCCGAATGCTATGCACTGACTCTAGTGTTTAATTTTGTTCTTTTTAATAACTGTTCAGTTAACTTTTTTCCACAACTGTGAAACATGTATTTTAATATTATGAAATAGGTCATATGACATTTTTCCTGTACCTCAAAAAGGATGCTTAAAGCTTGAGCCATAAAGCCAAATATCCATGGGTTATCATATTTGTAAGGGTAAAACTGAGAGCGGATTAAATTATTCCCCTCTGCAAATTCTTTGGTCTCTGCTCACTCTTTGCTTGCTTAGTATACAAATACCCATAAATTATTATGTCCTCACACTCACTGCAGGACAAACAGGGTCATTTATATCTGGAGAGCATAGCTGGGCCCTGTGAAATGGAGGAGGCAGAGAGAGAGTTGTAAATTGTGCATCTGTAAAAGTTGCTAATTGTATGAGTTTCATGAGCTAGCAATTAACACTAGTTTACTCCCTGATTTTTACTTTGCCCTTTTAAATAAGCATTTCATCAATGTTAAGAAAGTAAGCCCCATGGTGTGGCTCAGAGGTTGAGCTTGGAACTATGAACCAGGAGGTCACCATTCCATTTATGCTCAGGTTATGGGCTCAATCCCCAGTAGGCAGCCCATCAATGATCCTCATCATTGATGTTTCTATTTCTCCTCACTCTCCCTTCCTCTCTCTCTGAAATCAATAAAAAACATATTTTTAAAAAAGAGTAAAAATATTAAGTAAAACAGTCACAATTTAATTTTGTGAGTGTTGCAACAAATATAGGCTTTTAAATAAAGTGTGTTCTCATTACATTGTCTTTGAAAATCCAGGTAGTTTATATTTGGTTACTTGTTAAAATTGTGAAGGATTAAAAAAAACACAGTATCTATTTATCTGAATAACTAAGCATATATATATATTACCTAATTAATAACATGTATATTCACACTCAATAATTCTGAATTTCACTTTCTTTGTATGGCTTTGGTCATTGGTAGTAGTAAATATATCTTTATTTTGAAGTAATTGTCCTTTTGACCCAAATTGACAATATGAGTACAAATAAAAAATTAATTAGTTAGCAAGCATCAAATGTTACTTCTTTGTTCTTTGTTGTTGTTTTTTTCTACTTTGGCCTTCAAAAGCTTGAAAAGGCTATACAGAGAAGGAGATCTTGTTCCTGCCAAAATGAGCAAGTTTCATTGCTTGCCAGCAGAAATTTCTTCTGTTTTTCAAGATTTTTTTTTTCCAACGTGAGAAATCTTTTTTGAAAGAAGTCCCATTCTCATTTGCAGATCACAAAACTATTTTCGTTTCTTGTCCATTCTCACATTTGGATAAAACAGTTTTGTTTTTGAATGCATACATAAGCCACCTGGCTTGCTTTTCATCCTCAGCCTAATGGGTGGATGGAATGAGAGCGCCAGCAGCTTGAAGCAGATCTAGAAAGGGCTGTTCTGACAATTTCTAACTCCTGAAAATAGCACACTGCCTTCCTAATAGTGTATTCAATTTATTTAAATTGTTGTGCCGAGGGAAAATGATTTTTCCTTCTGTTGCTTTTTCCATTACTTTCAGCATCTTTTGCCGTTTGACTTGATGCACTAACTCTGGGATCCCTGTTACCTTCCTAAATACAACGTTGAAAATAGGTAAATTCCCCAAGGATGAGGGCTTTTAAGTTTTTCACAGATCAAAATCAATTGCATATCCAATTAATTATTAAAAGACACATACATAGAGTTACATAGAGATCTTCACAACTGATAACAAGTTGTCAGTTGCAGTTCATCTGCAGGTGTAAATATTGCACATAGGATTAGAACCCAAGCAAAATCCACAGCAGTGCTCACTGACAGACTTATTCCTAGAGAGGAAAGAAATAAAAAATAAGGATGTGGCATCAATTTTCTACACTTTGAGGTAAAAATGCTAATGTGTTTCTCTTAAAGATTTTTTTTTGTATTTGTGGGCTTTTTGTTTATTTATTGTTGTCTCACCTTGTTTCAGAAAGGATTTAAAGCTACCTAAATGCATACAGTACAAAAGGAGATGTTGGAAAAAGGATTGGGGAAATAGGCACGAAGATAAAACAACAGTGAGGAAGACAATGGCGGCAGAACCCAAAGTACATGCTCTGGTCATAACTGTTTGCCAACCTATCGCTGAGACAGGGCTGAAAGTTAAACTAATCTCAAAGTCAATGCAAGGAAGATGGCATAGGCAGTTAAATAATTCCTGATGATAAAATCAAAATAGTTATGTAGGACAAAGAAAAGTATACCACTAAAAGTAACTTTCAGTTAGATTTCAGTAAAATCAGTTCTTAGGGAGTCAGAAAAATGAAGTCCCCAGATTCTTTTCTTCTGTTGCCCAGAATACCTGCTTAATTGCACTAGTTAAATGGTTTCATTGTAGCTTTCAACAGGAGCCAGTTAAATATGGAGGGTGCAATGATAACCGCAACAAATGCAAAGCTGCACACCATGACGCTGACTCAGGGATGTTTGATATACAGCCCTTCAGTTAGTTTTGATTTACAAAAGTGAGAGGGAACGTAGGATCTCCCAATGGAGACTACTATCTGATCCATCAAAACGGCTTCCACCACCCTTGATTCTCCATGAATATTGAAGTAAAGCCTTTTATTAACATCAGAATCTGGAGGCTTCTGTTCAACTCGAGCTGTATAGCTCATTGTATCTTTCTTACCACAAAACCAAAGCCTGAGGGAATGTTAAAAAATCCCCAATCTTACAGTCTTCTTAGCAGAAATATCCACACATTTATACAAGTATAACAAGGAACCACTTTTTACCTGGGTTAGAGTAACCCCCCACAGCTTGCAGTTTATACAGAATAACCACAAGGTGATATATCGGCATCTAAACTGAGTATCCGCAGGAAAGGGATCCAGTACATTCATGAGTATTAGGATTTAAGTTTCTAGGCATGGTCAATTCAGCCATGAATTTCTTCAAAGTGAAGAACAAAATGGTTCTCCAAAGAGATCCTATGTCAGAGATAATAACATGCTTCAGTTTGTAGTTCTCAAGCTGGGCCTCATATTAGAATCATATTAAAGTGTCTGGTCCCTTCTCCCAGAGATTCGGTTTTAATAACCCTGAGGTAGGGTGCAGTGAGCTGGGCATTTTTAAAAAGCAACTGAGGTGATTTTAATAAGCAGAGATTCACCATATTAAACCAATCAGTTCCAGCTTACCAGGAAATTAAAACAAGTCTAGTGAGAAAGCTCCAGGCTCATAAACTGAAAAGATCAATTCGTTTTCTTAAAGTTTTCAGAGTTATAGCCAACAACCCAGTTCTTCTAGCATTAATTTTTTTTTTCTTGAAAATGTTGATGCAGAAAGAATCTAACTATGAAAATGGAACAGAACATTTCTGACACCCAACAAAAGTAAAATTACAACCTATTAGAGGAACCAAGACTTGCGGGTCCTAACTTATGGAAATAAAACAACAGCAACAACAAAAAAACAACAAAGTTCAGTAGACAAACCTTTCACATTTGAAAGAGTTTCTACTATAAAAACACACAACCAGCTGATTATAAATATATAGACATTTTTAGAGAACTAAAATATATATTGAATTATAATGAAGAAAACAATGTGTCTTCCCTCCTTCTGCCACTAATTTTATTTTAGTATTTCCATTTCTTAAACTTAGCATATATATATAGTATATGTGTGTGCATAATAGGGTATATACATAGCTCAGCATATACATACACATATATATACTCTTTAAAGTTGTCATTACTTAAAATATAGTTTTACATTTTTCTTTTTCACATATTATAATATGACCATTTTTCCTGTGTAATAAATATCATTTGAAAATAAACAAGCAAAAAAATAGACCCATTAGATTTAGCCTGAACCCATCTGGCAGTGCCTCCTGCTTATCTGAGGATCTTTCTATACACAGCAAGACAAATCCTCTCTGATCCAGGGAAAGAATGTCCACTCTGGTGCATGAAGTGAAGAAATATGCCGGAGTTGTGGCTTAGATCATGTACAGTGGGTTGGAAGTTATTCATGAATTAGCCAAATGAAAGGGATTCTTAAAGCAAGAATTTCAACCACCAAACAATTCACTGCTCTGCACTGCTCAGCAAGAAGCTTTTCATGTCATTCTGATGGAACCTTCTGTCACCCCATCAATTGTATTAATTTTTCCCCAGATCACAATCATGGATTATAGAGGAGTTTGTTGGAAGTCAGGTACATGAAATAGGCTTGCTTATGGTTAGTTCATTTCCTTTTTTTTCATCTCTTCTACAATTCATGAAGTGCCTTTTGAATTGTGTAAAGCAGTTTTCCAACCAGTTGGATGTCAGCAAAATTTTAGCATTAATGAGTTCATTTCAACAAAAATTGGCTTATTACCATGAAGACTTCTAGTGTTATATGCTAGTGGTTTTATAGTCATTTCCTTTATTCGTTATAAAAATATTCTTTTACCTGCCACATGTGGAAGTAATGAGAATGGTGAGACTATCTTTTGGTAAGTAATTGCAAGTAATAATAAAAACATTACTTCAATAACTAAGCAAAATAAAAACTTTATGCAAAGAAAATACATATGATAGCTGAGAAGTTTTTATTAACCCTATTGTTTTTAAATTAAATATTATAGTGATGATTATATTAATGAAATGTCACATAATAGGGATTTATGAATAAAAAGAATTCTAGATAATTAGAAAAATAATGTTCTTTAGAGAATATTAAATAAAAATGTTATGTGCTCAACATATTTCAAAATACTTAAAACATAGGCTTCTGGACACAAATTCACATGTAAGAATAATTTACAGTAGCCACTGATCAATATTATAGTATTTAATTTGCTTGTTTATTTTTTTAATGTAAATGATTATCATAATTTGTAAAAGTGGATATTAACTAGTAATATCCTTTATCTGGTTTATCTTCACCTTAGTTGCTTTGACCTTCTTTTTTTTTTATATATTTTATTGATTATTTACAGAGAGGAAGGGAGAGAGATAGAGAGTTAGAAACATCGATGAGAGAGAAACATCGATCAGCTGCCTCCTGCACATCTCCCCCCGGGGATATGCCCGCAACCCAGGTACATGCCCTTGACCGGAATCGAACCTGGGACCTTTCAGTCCGCAGGCCGACGCTCTATCCACTGAGCCAAACCGGTTTCAGCGCTTTGACCTTCTTGATATATCTATAAGTAATGTACCTTTTCAATTAATACATTTCTTATGTGAAAATTGAAAGAAACAGCAACTCATAAACTTCTCCATGGTTAATATTATTGTTTGTTGATTGAGAGAATAGGCAGTAAAATATGATATGAACCAATGCAATTTTTACATAAAATTAGAGTTTAGATTCAGCAATTATAAATGTATTTAAGAGTCTAAAAATAGGCTGTTTATGAATTATGTTAGAATAGCCATGCAATGTTTATTTTTAAAATTTATTAGAGGAAAACCAATGCACAATGTTTTGTTTTTTTTTTGCAATTTATCATTCTGTCAATAATATTTAAGAAAAATTGACTTTTCTTAAAATATATTTAACTCTGCTCTTTGACAGAAATATGTTTCAAACTAGATTAAACATAATTATTTTTAGAGTATTTTTATAAAACTACAGATATTAATCTTTTAAAGAGCATATTCTATGTTTAATAAGCATGAGCTTTACTCTTTCATTTTATAATTTTTATCTTGAATGTCAGGTCCTTTTAGTTTACTCTGTTGACCTATATTCTCAATTTTTGAAATTGTTTCTTGTAATATGCTCAAGGCTTAGAAAGTGACTAGTAAGGCTGTAACACTATCAGCATCCCAGATACTGCACAGTGTCACACTCCGTTCAACTGGATGCTGGTCACCAGGTGTGTGTGTGTGTGTGTGTGTGTGTGTGTGTGTGGAAACTGCTGGATGCTGGGAGAAAGGGGACCTAAGAATAAGATGTGACAGTGCCCCAGTCTGGCACAGGCCAAGAAATAGGGTCTGTTCCATCCAGTGAAACTGGACTAGCCCAGGGTTCCTGGAAATATAGTTTATTGAAGGGTCTTATCTCTGGAGTAGTGATAAATTAGTCCTATGGTGAACATCATCCTTGTCCTACCTAACAAACCTATAAACAACTAACTAAAAACAAATGTTTTTAGAAAAAGAAAACAAAACACTGTAACTCAGAACAAAATTCAATAATATTAGTAGGAATACAAAACCTCCAGCCAATTACAAGATAAAATGAAAATACCTGGCTTCCAATTTTTTAAAAATTACCAGGTATTCTGTGAGCAGGCAAATATGAGTAATAACGAGGAGAAAAAAAATTGATCAAAATCACTCCAAAAAGGTTAAAATAATGGACAAAGGATAGTAAACAGTTACAGCTGTGTTCCATTTGTTTAAAAAGTTATACAGACACATGGAACATATAAATAAACCTAAATAAAATTTCTAGAGATAAAACTAGAAAATACATGATGAAGCATACTACTGGATGAGATTATGACAGATTAAAAGTATCAGAACAAATTATTAGTGAACTTGAAGATGTAGCAATAGGCACTATCCAAAATGAAATAGAATATTTAAAAGGCCTCATTGAGTTGTGCAAAATTCAAAGTGGCATATTGTATGTGTAATTGAAGTCACTGAAAAAAGGAGAGGTGTGGAAGCCAGAAATAATGTTTGGGGGAAAAAATGGCCAAAATGTTTCCAATTTTGATGGGAAATATAAGCTAAAAAAGATCAAGGGATCTAATGCACAATTAATATGAAAATTACTCCAAGTCACATAATAATTAAATTACACATTGCCAGTAATAAAGAAAAAATTTAAATTTAGAGGGGAAAAATTACACTTGCTAGCAGATTTCTCTTCAGAAACATTTAAAAGACAGAAGAAGAACATTTTCAGAAGTGCTTAATCAAAAATATATATTTACCCAGAATGCTAAACTAATAAAGGTGAAGAAAGGGCGTTTTCAGATACACAAAACAAATAATTCATCATTAGCATTATACATGTTAATATAAATCTTTCAAGTAGAAGGAAAATGACACTAGAGGGAAATATGTTTTCATACAAAAGAATAAATAAATTTATAAATACATTGGTAATCATATAAGACTTATAAATATACACTGAGTGGCCAGATTATTATGACCACCTGACGTTTGTATATACATATATTTCCCACGTTCAAAGGCTGTTAAATCGCGTTGTTTACTCATATCTTTAGGGGGAAAAAAATCATGTCTACTGTCGTGGTAAACAACCTGCTTCCCTATTTATAATGGTCTGGCCCTCTAGCAACTTCAGCGCAAAATTATAGCTAATTTGCCTACAAATGTCAGGTGGTCATAAAAATCTGGCCACTCAGTGTATATGTCTTTAAAAATAACATTATACGTAAAGGATAGTATGTAGGGCTAAGTTGATTTTATCCCAAGAATACAAGTTTGGAATAATATTCAAAAATATATTGATGCAATTCAGCATATTGGCACATTAAAAAAGAAAAACCATATAATCCTCTCAATAGACACAGAAAAAAACATTCGACACGTTTGAATATCCATTCTTGATTAAAATACTTAGCAGACTAGAAATGGAAAGACACTTACTTTTTACCTGATAAATGACATCTATGAAAAATCCATGCCTAACTTAGTATATTTTGATAAAAGACTGAATGTTTCTCTCTAGGATCTGCAACATAAGATGTCACCTCTAGTTAACATTGAGCTGCAGGTTTTAACCATTGCAATCAGGCAAGAAAAAGAACATACACAGATAGGAAAGTAAGAAGTAAAAATATCTTTAGTTGTATAAGACCTGTTTGTATAGAATATGTAATGGAATTAAAAAGCCAGCAGAACTAATAAATGACTTTAGCACAGTCTTTTGGGGATACAAGACTAAAATGAATTTTATAACTATCTAATAGAAATTAATCAGAAAATGAAAATTAGAAGTAATACTAATTAAAATAATATCAAAATGCATGAAATATTTCAGGATAATTCTACAAATGTTGTGAAAAGAACTGTACATTGAAAATAACAAAATACCATGAACAAAAACTGAAGATTGCATGAATAAATGGGGAACTATACTGTGCTTATGGGCCAAAAGCCCAATATCATTAAGATATCTCTTATCCTCAAATTAATCTATGAATTCAAAATATATCATGCATTAACTTGTACTTTCAATGAATAACTCATTTTGATGGAAATGCATAACCTTATCAGGCATCCAAATAAGAACATTAAGGGAAGAAATAAGGATTTCAATATTGTGGAATATTTTATAACCAGTATAAAAGTTCCAATTATTATCATGCCAATTTTATAACACTATATGACACAATTTATTTGAGTCATAAATATCAGTTTTAAATGAATCCTGCATCCATAACTTAAACAATAAAAGTTGAGTTACTGTCCTCTGATAGACATCAAGTGAGTGTAAGTTATTTTGTAAGGGGGAAAAATGTATCACAGCATATTTCACTAAACCCAAAATATCCAACCATTTTAAAATATCTTTACTATGAAGTCCCGTTAACAAATTGCAGAATTGTTTTGTCAGGTATTATAAGAAATTATAACGTGCTTAGCGAAATAAGCCAGTCAGAGAAAGATAAATATCACATGATCACACTCATTTGTGGAATATAATGAACAACATAAACTGATGAACAGAAACAGATCCAGAGACAGAGAAGCATCAATCAGATCATCAAACCTCAGAGGGAAGGTGGGGGTAATGGAGAGAGATCAACCCAAGGATTTTTATACATGCATATAAGCCTAACCAATAGACACAGACACCAGCGGGGTGAGGGCATGCGTGGAGGGGGGGGCAGAGGGTCACATACAATACTTTAATATGCAATACCTTAATCAATAAAGAAAAAACAAGTTATAATTTTATTATGTCAATAATTGTTTAGATCAGCAGTTCTCAACCTGTGGGTCACGACCCCTTTGGTGGTCGAACGACCCTTTCACAGGGGTCGCCTAAGACCATCCTGCATATCAGATATTTACATTATGATTCATAACAGTAGCAAAATTACACTTATGAAGTAGCAACGAAAATAATTTTATGGTTGGGTCACAACATGAGGAACAGTATTTAAAAGGCCAAAAGGTTGAGAACCACTGGTTTAGACAAATATTGGGATGTATTGCCACTTGTTATATAAGGTGACAGCCATCTGATGGCCCTGGAGGAGGTTAGCACCTAAACTTCAATAACTTGTTTCATAATCTCCTATGAAATTTTTATACACGTTCTTCTGTGTCTTCTATGCACATAGACTTCATTTCTTGTGGATAAATATCTCAGAGTAAAATGTCTTGGCTGCATGGTAGGTGGATATTTAAATCTATAAGAAACTGTCAGTATTCCAAAGGAGTTGGACTGGACAATGCTTATGGGCAGAAATCCGTCATAGATCACAGGGCGCTGTGCACCCAATGCACATGCGTGCCTCCTGCTATCTGGCTCTCCATCTGTACATGAGTTCCACAGTTCATCTTGTTAATATTTGATATTTGTAATTCCTAGATCTATTTCTAAAATTTATTAGACCCCTTTCTTCACCTCTCATAGAGCTTCAGTAGTTTTAACAGTAGTTACTTTTTTATGGCAGCAGAGAGCTTTTTTGCAATGATCTTCAATTTTATTCATCTGGATGGCTTTAAAGGATGTTCACTTATACTGGTAGAAAATTTACCTTAATTTTCATGAGAGGAGGCATTGTTTCATTCCTCTAAATTTCTAAAAAAAAAAAAAAGTCTAGGGTTTGTAGCACTTTACTGTCAAATGTTTTATAGAATTCACCAGTGTAGCCATCTGTGCCTGGGGTTTACTTTATGTGAAACTTTCTAATTACGAATTCATTTTTCTAAATGTGTATAGGCTATTCAAATTTCCTGTTTCTTAGGTTAGTATTGTGTTAAAATTGCTCATTACAGGTTTTCATTATCCCTTGAGTGTCCGGAGCATTTATAATACCCTCCTTGGTTCCTAGTATTAGTATTTTTAGGAGTGGGATTATTTTTTTCTTGTAAAGCTTTTTCTTTAATGTTGTTTTGGCAGGAAGCCAAGGTATTTACAGATTACTTAAATCCCTCAGTGTTTCTTTTTTAACTTGTTAGTTTATATTTAAAGGAGCTATGGTAGAGAGATATCTCCCAAGATATTCATAGCCTATTTACCAGAATTGGCAATATGCTATATTACATGGCAAGAGAAAGTTAAGGTTTAGAGATGGAATTAAGATTGCTCGTCAGCTGACCTTAAAAGAAGAAGGTGAACCTGTATTATCAAGTGGACCCAATGTATTCACAAGGGCTGGTAAAGTGCAGAGGGAGGCAGAAAAGGGAGTCAGTGTCAGAGAAATGATGTGGAAAAGACATGAGATGTTCCAGGGAAGATATGTGATGCAAGATAGACTCAACTGACCATTACTGGTTTTGAAAATGGAAAGGGATCAGGAGTCAAGAAATTCAGGCAGCCCCTAGAAGCTGGAAAAAGTAAGAAAATGGACTGTCCCCTAAAGCCCCAAGAGGAAGCCAGTCTTGCTGACATCTTGAATTTAGCCCAGTGTCAACCAATAATAAACTTCTGATCTCCAGGACTGTAAGATAACACATTTGTGTTGTTTTAAGGTCCTAAGTGTGTGGTAATTTGTTACATTGGCAATGGGGAGCTAATGCAGGTGTCTTCACTATAGTTTTGGTTTAGTAGTTTCACTACTGCTAAGGCATGGGTATTCTTGTGTCTCTTCTGAATACCCTGGAGGTTCGATAATGTGTGTCTACTTTCATTGATTGTGAATTAAACATCTCCCATCCTTATGTATGTTCTCAGGATTTTTTAGACATTTGCCCCCAAATAGTTGTTCTTACACTTCTTATTGGGAATTTAGGAATCTGTTGCACTATCTATGCTTGTTTAATCTCACCTTATGAATGTAGAGTTTACTAGTTACCCAAATAATCAACTAGTCTCCTTGCATATTTCAGAGAATTTATTCTGTGTGGCTCCCTTCTCTCTGGTAGTCTGCCCCACAAATTTCAATTACTTGCCTCTTGCAATTTTAATGTTTTATTCTCAACTGTACAAGATCCCAGTACTCTGCTTAGATACCTCCTTTCTAGCTCAAAATTCAGAAAATGACCCACAGAAAGAGTGGGGTGAAATTATAGTATTTTCCTCAATATGTTTCTTTTCTCTCAGCTGTCACAGTTTTGAGTATCTAGTTGCCAAATGTGTGAAAACAGATTTGTTTTTGTTTTTTTTCTTCAGATGTCTTATGCAATTTTCTAACGTTTTCTAGTTTAAGGGCAAGTCTGATACCAGTTGCTCTCATGTCCAGAGGTGAAGGTAGAACATTCATGTGTTAAGAATAGAAAATACCATATAAAATGTCCATCTTCTTCACAGTTCTATTTTGATGAGTTTGTGTGAATAGTTTCAGATTTTTATACTCATTGTTTAGACACTCTTTAATATCCCTTCATTTATATTCATAATTCATATTCATTCATACATATAAAAGAATTTTTGCATATGGGATTTCATTCGCTTTTATAGGTACATAAACATGTAGTCTAAGTATTTTGTTGAACCTAATGATGAAATAGTTCAAAATTTAAAATAACTGCCACAATATGCCTGAATTGGCTAGGCAACTATCTGGGTAGACTGTTGTATTCTGTATGCAGGCTAGCCAGTACCAGATTTTAAACTCCAGGGCAAAAGCTAGAAAGATCACCAAACACACTGCACTCTCCCCAGTCTTTGCCACCACCAGCTTGTGAAAGACTGAAAAACAAACATCGCATTTAGGAGAATGAAAATAATTACATATTCATGTCACCTGTTTTAACCTCTTTTGCTTATGTACTATAGAGAAATCAGACAATTACTCTTTGCTTTCCTACTTCATGCTTTCTTCTATAACCAGTAGAAAGCCAACAATTTTGCCTATAAGTATCTCTTAAAAATAAAGATATCCTTAGACACTAATTATTGAGTCTTTTTTGCATAATTTACATAATTGAATTGATAACCAGTAAATGTTTCTACTTGATGGTGAGTTCAGAAGTTGAAATAATATAATCGGTAGCAAATCTATCAGCTTTATGGAGAGTTTCCTCAATAAGATGGAAGAACATAGTGGGATATTCTGAGAAACTAGCACTAACATTATTCTTACCTCACTCAACTTGAGAATATAGGGTGCTGTTTTACTGCCTTAAAATAATATAAATGTCACCCATAATTCATAAAACAATGTTTGTATTACTGAATTTTACCATTACTTAGAAAAGTTACAATAGGACCTTCTGATTTTAGGACCTGCTCAGAAAAGTTGCCATAATTTTAATAATTTAAAATGCACGTGATGCTCAAAAAAGGCATACACGTATTGTTTTATAATCCTGAAGCATTCTAACACACTTTTCATCACCCAATGTGGACAAGAGTACTTTTCTCATTATAAATCTGTTTTCTATGTTCACCTATTTCTGGTAAAAATCTTCAGAAAATTGAATAAATTAATTACAGTCATACTGAAAGTATATACTGCAATAAATGAGTCATTTACTATGATTTGTATGAGCTCTACAAACAAACATTGTGGTATATGTTAGAATAAATGAAACCTTATATTTTAGTAAGTGGAGCACAGTAGAATTCATAAATGTTAGTTTGTTAGAAAATTCTCCCATTTTATATGGTAAAACAATATTTCAATTTCTATTGGATTCTGTTAATGTTTCTGAATTATCCTATTTAACATTTATAACATTATTACCTATGATTAAATTCGTCATAAAATACTTATAGCAACCCCAAAATCTAAGTCATGGCAGAACTGGGGTTTCATTCACCTTTCTCCTAATGGCCCTTTGTAAATTTTAGGCTTTTGTCCTACTCCAGTTCTATAATATATTTCTAAATCATTTATTGTAGAGTCATTCTCTTTAAAAAGAAACATTGGGCATGATCATTGTTGAGAATTTTTAAAATTGAATGTAAAGGGATGTTTTCCTGGGTTCTTCTGAGAAGTTCTCTGTTATTCTTCTGAAAGAAGACCAAATGGTGGCAATCCTTTTTATCTGCTGGAAATGTTTTAAACTGGTGTTTACAAATTACAATTATCAGCATATGATGCCTAGAACTACTGTAGTCACTCTTGGAATGTTAAGGTCAAAACAGGTGTGCCACAGGAGGTCTGAGCTGTACTTGACATTCTGAACTAACCACTGTGTAACAACAGTGCCCTAAGTGTTTCAAACTACTTTCCTGACTTTTCTGTTACTTACTGGTCATTGAGTATGTACATTTCCACCTATGGTATTAATGGAAGCATAGTAACATTTTCTATTAATAACATAATTTTCCAGCAATAATAGAATCATTAACCCTAAACAATATTTACTTATTACATAGCATAGTATGATACCATTACAATGTATGGTAGATATATAACTTCAATGTTATAAATAATGTTTAGTGAGAGAGCACACAAATCAAAGACTAAGGAAGATATATGACCTATGTGTATAATTATGGTTTCAGATTCTTTTTCTGTCTGTCTCTGTCCATCTTATGATACTTTTCTTCAATTGATATGCATTTATATAATATTAAAAACAGAAGTTTATACAATTTTAATTTTCTTCCAAGATAAAACTATAACAAAATTGAGCATGTTGAGGGATAGTCCATTGTCTGAATTTAATTGCACTTATTAAAATGTTCATAAAAGAGTATGTTTGGCATGAAAGCATACTTTAAATAAGCTCTGTATTTTAAAAATTATTTATGTTTGCTATAAAATATAATGCAGCATATAGGAAAAAGTTCAATTTCATGATTATTGGATATTAAATAATAAATACAATACAAAAATATCATTTGCCAGTTGTAGTTTCAAATATATTTATACAGAAAAATGACTTTCAATATCCATTGATTTCTTTCTGTAATTTAAAATTCACATGCAATTTAGGAGGAAAGGTGTTTAAAAATGAATTCTCATCAAACAAAATAAAGTTCTTCATTTCTATTATCTCCCAGGTAAAATGTGAAATGGGGTATTTTTGTTGTCTGTTTAAACTGTATTCTATTTCATCTTCCCGTTAAAAATTGTATAGGATTATTTATATGTGTTTAGTTTAAGTTAAATGATAATCAGGGTTATATTTGTATGCAACCCATTAATTATAACAATAAATACCGCCTTGACTCTGTGAGAACAGAATTTAGTATACTTTGTAAGGTCTTTTCTGTTGTTATTTTCACTAATTTCACTGTGCTCAGCAGTATTGGTGCTGATTTGCATTCCAAAAGATAGTTTCAAATGATATCATGGATTAAACTTGAAACATAAAAGCCAAGGAAATCAAAGTTAAGCTCATATTCGATTTTGTTATAATCCCCATTAAAACAGGGCTATTTTAAAAATTTGCATATTTTTTTATTTATAATGCTCTCTAATAGGGTTAGCCTCACTGCTCAAATAAACCCCATAAATGTTTTAAGACTCAAGGTTTAAGGGACTTTGTAGAACCTTTGTCCATCTTTGATTCTCTTTACCTTAGCTGACTTTAAACTATTTGCCGTGAAAGAACTGTTTCTTTTACTCAGCAATACTTAATGTGCATCTGTGATATGTGACACTTAGCTTTTTGCTGAGGATTCACAGATAAAAATCAGAGTATTTTGCCCTAAAAAATGCTCACTATGTGATGGGGAAGACAAAATTGACCACAAAAAATAAATTCCTATCTTTTCTAAACTTAAAAAAGTTACTGCTAGATTGTTTGTGAACACAGAGAAAGGATCGCTAACTCAGATTGGAGCATAGTGGAGGGGGTATTTTGACGGTTTCTGGGAGAAAAAAATATTGGACTCACAAAGGACAAAATGTGGAGGAGAAGGACTCCAAGGCATAGGCGCCCAGCTTGTCATGTAATGGATCCACTTCCCTCCAGGCTTCTTTCTATGCTGGTAGCATGTAAATGAAGCTGTTAAGTGGACTGTGGCCCCTCTTTCCTATATTAGCCAAGATGGCCAGGTTAAATCACCTTTACACAGGCTTTTTTTTTTCTGACCCTGGTGCTTGTCCTCCTCATTTTTTAGACAATACTTAAGAAAACTTTTTACTGTAAACTTGTTCACCCCTTTCAGATGTAAATCTCCTCCCAGCCTCTGGTCAGTTTTATTACCCACTTATGTCTCTCTCAAGGGCCTGAGAGCCATCCCCTTTAAATGAAGTCATCAAGAAGGACAGTGACCACCCTGGCCGGTTTGGCTCAGTGTATAGAGCGTTGGCCTGCAGACTGAAGGGTCCCGGGTTCAGTTCCGGTCAAGGGCATGTACCTTGGTTGCAGGCGAATCCCCAGTTGGGGGTATGCAGGAGACAGCTGATCGATGTTTCTCTTTCATCGATGTTTCTATCTCTCTATCCCTCTCCCTTTATCTCTGTAAAAATCAATAATATATATATATATATATATGTGTGTGTGTGTGTATATATATATATATATATATATATATATATATATATATATATATATATATATATATATGACAGAGACCTATTTCCCAGTCTCTGTGGAAGGTAGGAGCTCAACTTTCATAATCACCAGTTAGCGAACAAATGATTAAATCACATTGACCTATCTCTGTCCCATGGTCCACCAGTATCATTCCATTAGTTCACCCCAACACTTAAAAACTCTCATTTTATTTCAGGGAAGTTGGGTTCAATCTCACTTCCCCCTTCTAATAGACATGAAAAAGTCTTCCTGGTTTGTTTAACTCCATCTGTGACAATTCCAAGGTATAATTTCCTTATGAACTAACTTTGGAGTGACAGCATGGAATTACTTCTAATCAGAGAGAAGTAACATAATTTTATAAAATGAATTTTTCAGTCTTTAGTTTTTTGTTGTTGTTAATCCTCACCTGAGGATATTTTTCCATTGATTTTTAGGGAGAGTAGAAGAAAGAGGGAAAGACAAAGAAAATATCGATGTGAAAGTAACACATGGATTGGTTGCCTCCTGCACTCCCCCCAACCAGGGCTTGGGTGGGTGAGGAACCTGCAACTAAGGTATATTCCCTTGGCAGGAATCAAACCCAGGACCCTTTGGTCTGCAAGTCGATGCTCTATCCACTGAGCCAAACTGGCTAAGGCAGTCTTTAATTTTTTTTAATGCAAAAGAGATAGTGAACATTTTTGTCATGAAATAGCAAAAGTGAAATATAAAATATGTATTAAGATGAAAAGTAATTTATTTAATATTCATCCTAATTTCTTACAAGACTACTATGTCGGAAGGATTGCTAAAAACTCTGTGGGCCTATTTTCTTTGCTATGACCAAACAAAGTATAGAAGTTAAATTTGTTCAGTGACAATGTAGATATATACGCTTCCCTGATGATAAGAAAAGAGGGAAAGTTTCATTTAACAGAAAGCTAACGGTAAAATAACAAGACAAGCAATTTTCTCTGTGTGTGTAGTTGTACCTGCGTGTGTAAGTATGTATATCTTATACAGTGTAAGGAGATTACCATTTACAAACCATCAACAAGGACAAAGTTTTATAAAGATAATGTTGGCATTTACTTTAGTTTTAAACTAGAACTGCACAAGGCAATTGTTTTAAACCTACTTCCGTTTTAGCTGCTCAACTTCATAAATCAAGAACATAGCAGTTTAAAAAAAGAGCTTTGCCTTTAACATTCATGAATTTTATGTATTTCCGTGCAATTTCAAATGGTTAGAAAGCTGTCAGAACCAATTCATAACTAATATGTTGCCCTTGCATACTCTTGAGTTGAGAAGACATTCTCCTTGAATTTGAAAATAAGAGAAAAATGGTAACAAGCAAACTTCCTCTCAGAAAATGTAGACCAAAAACCTTGTTGCACCATCCCACCTTGGTTTTAATTTCTGTCCTTGATTGTTCACATAAAATTAGGTAAATAAAGCTTATCTCTGCTAACTTAAAGCTCTGAGTTATAGGAAACTCTTTTATAGCTGTCCAGGCCAGGGACATATGCATTAAATATTTTATCACCTACAATTTAAAATAGCAACATATGTAGTTAGATGAAGAAAGAGTAAGAAAATTCCTACCCTTGATGCCTTAAAACTATAGCAGGAACTCCATAACTGGCATTTTAAGCATTGTAGTCATAATTTTATCCTTGCTGGCCTTATGGTTTTAGTTCCAACTCCCTCATTTTGCTATTCTGGATCAAGACACTTAATATGGCATAAAACGATTACTTTCATTTATCAAATAGATGATGATATTAGTTTTATGAATAACTAAGGTAGAAAGAAATATTACCAATTAAATTATAATTCAATGTATTTTACTTATTACATATGATTTTCAGAAATATAAAAATTAAAAACTCCTTATAATCATTAACATTGGTAATTTAGTAAATAATATTTTAATCGTTTATTAAAGAAACTGTTACAAGCATGGCCATTAAATCTTTTAGTACCAAATCCATGGGTACTCAGACCATGGCATTATTTTTCTAACGTTTGTAAGGTGTGCTTATATGTACTGAATCTCCTATTGGCTTCCTGGTCAATCTCCAGTAAATTATAGCTTGCCTTAGCAACTTTACAGCAGCCAATGAAAATTATTTTATTCCAAATAATTAAGACTGCAAATGATAGAGCAGTTGAAAGAGACTGGGTTGTGCATCCATCATCTAGTTCCATTTTTTTCTTTGCTATTTAATTAGGTGTGCAACTGAATATCTGTGAAGCTCAGTTGTATTAACAGTAATTTGTGTAAATTTTTTTGCATAATATGGCTTTAAAATTGCTTTAAATATCTCCATAGCATATTTTTCAGCCAGCATATATATGCTCAAGATACATACTTTTGGAACAATGTTTTCCAATACAGGTTGAATCAGAATCAACAGCTAAGCAATTTCAACCAATACAAACTAATTTCAGTGTCTTTCTCAAGTATACTTATGTGAGCAGTCCAGAAGGATGGAGGCGTTTACTTTCAAACACTCTTTAACCATCTATGTATAGGCAGTCTTGTAAGCCAGGGAAGCATCAGCACCCATGCATTTTCTTCCTTTCATTCGATACATTTTTATGAGTTGCATTCTATGGGTTGGCCACTGTGACATTCATTGGAAATACAACAGTGAGATGGAAGGAAATGGACCCTAACACGGTGGGAGTTTCACATTAGCAGTGCAGCGGGCATTCTGACCGGGAAGTGTAGGCCTCCACAGAGAGCGTTGTGCGGGAACTTGCAAGCAGCAGCTCATGATCACAGCGTTTGAATGATTCAGAAGGAATTGTTCATGTTTTAGGAATTTTTCTGTCCATTAGATCATATGTTACTTGAAATTAACCATGGTGGAAATATCTAAACCATAGAAATCAACCTATGCTAAAATAAAAATGTTTTGCTTGTATTTTGTTTTTATTTCACTCCAAGAATTGGTTTGAAATATTTTGCATCACACCACTCTGAAACATAAATGAGGACAGTCTACATAGGTGAAGTTGGAGGAGGTATCATTGAAAGTCTCCTGAATGAAGTTATGCTTAATTTAAACAAAATAGACATGGATGGAGAGAACATATGGTCTTGCTTAAAGATGAAATAGCATTACTGCCCCCTCCCCCCCACACACACACACACCGAGATATGTAGAAAAGGGCATGCTGCCTTAAATGCAAAAATCTGATGTGGCTTAAGTTAGAAAATAAAGAGGAAAATGACAGAAATTTAAAATGTGGAAATGAACAGGAAAATTATCTTGGAAAAATTTCCAGTCATATTAATATATTTATTTTTAACTCAAAGGCAATGAGAATATAATGCCATACAATGGATTCATACCTGCATTTAAAAAATTAATTGTGCTATATAGTTTGCACAAAGGATTGAAGAGGAAATAAGAGTACTATGGAAATTGGAAATATAGAAATTCTTTTTCTGTAGTCAGAGAAAGATGATTTTGGCATTAGATTTATATCTAATGTGGGATAAAATGATGCCATATAAGGAAACCTTCAAAATTTTAGGATATTCTTGAATATAATGGCTTTTAAAACCTTTGGACCTATTCAAATCTCAAATAAATTATTTTTATATAAAATAATCCAAGGGTTTAAAGTATTGAGCAGTAGAAGCCCTTGAATTTATGACTATTATCTCATCATAGCTAAAGGTGTATTTAAACATATTTATATCACATCCACAAGTTAAAAGAAGTAATACTATCTTTTATTGTGTCTTTCTTTCTGAAGTGTACTATTACAAAGATCCTGAGAAAGTCTCTCATGATAGAAAGCCTACATATAATGAAAGAGTCAACTCGGGCAAGTATCCTACATTTATTCCAATGATAAAATTGCTAGTATCTAGAGAATTGGTGCTGAATCAACTTTATTTAAATGGAATATTGCAGCATGTTCGCAATAGAAGCATACTTTTTCCTCTGCACAATAATGTAAGCTTTATGTTGTTCAGAAAGAAAATTCTCAGAACATTAAAGAAAGTAGAAATTCTTATTATTCAAGAAGTTAGGTAGAAGAAATGTGATGACTCTGACTTCAATAAAAGGCAAGTTTTATTCCAAACAGTGGATTCATTTTTATTAGGTAGTCTACATTTTTTATAGTAATTGCCAGTGCAGTTTATGCAGGAAGCCTGAACTATGGGCTAATATAAGTTTCATTATTTTCTACAGAAGAGGCAAGTCTATCTCTAGGACTGATATTCTCTCTCTTTGTGTGTGTGTTGTTGTTGTTTTTAATTTAATTTCCTCACAATATCCAATGGAGATAGTCTTGAGTTGAACAATTCTGGAAGTTTTAAAGTTTAATGAATTTACTGTATTAACTTCACTTGTTTGACCTTTAAAAAGTCTTGTCATTAACTTTGAAATCTTTTTAATTTTTTTTAAGGCTGTTTCTAATTTTTGGGTTAAGTATTGTATATATCCATGTTTGCTGCCTCCAGACAACTTACTAATATATATATTAGTGATTTCAGAGGGAAGAAAGAGGAATAGAGAGAGAAAAAAACATAAATGATGAGAGAGAATCATTGATCAGCTGCCTCCCGCATGCCCCGCACTGGGGATGAAGCCTGCATCTGGGCATGTGCCCTGACTGGGAATCTAACAGTGATCTCCCGGTTCATAGGTTGATGCTCAAACACTGAGCCACCCTGACCATGCCAGATAACTTTATTTAAAAGTTCTATTCCATTGAAGTAAATTGTATTCCTTTGAATCAATTTTTTGAGCACCTACTATACACCAAGTACTATTCTTGACTGAAAAGATAAAATGACATTTGATATCATCTCTGCTGCTGAATTGCTCATTATTTAACTCATCTTTCAAAAATAAGTATAAATTATTAAACCACTACTTTTGTTCATTAACTATATTTGTCTCTTTTTATAAGACAATTAATTTAATACAAAATAAGGTTTCCTGGTAATGCATTTCCCATTTCAAAGCTATGTGTGTAATCTTGTCACATATGATGTGCTGAGAGATGAGGGTAGCAAATGGCTAGTAGAGATCCTGTTTTTTAGTCTAAGTTTAATGAGATGTTTTAGAGAGTTTAAGGAAAGGCAGTGACATGACTTAAATTATTATGCATCAAAACCATATAAAAATAAGGAATGGGAAATTAGAATATATAATAAGCACTCCAGATGGGGAATCTAAAGGAGAAGCAATATCAAAATATAATACTTCAGAAATAGTGGGAAATATGAGTCCTCAAGAAAGAACCATTGGTTTAGGGATAGGTAAATATAAATATATCAGCAGACCAATTATGTAATAATAAGTACAAAAATAACTGACAAATACATAATTAGGATGGAAATTTTTAACACCTTTCTCATGAGAAGAGATCAATCAGAAAAAAAATTGATAAGGATTTAGACTATTAGAACAATACAATTAATAACATTTATTGAAAACATAAAAATCACTATATGCAGTGTGTAGAAATATGAATGATTTTAAATTATATAAGGAACATGATACTTTAACATGGGCTAGGTTATAAAGAAAATCTTAGCAATCTTCAAAAAATAGCAAATATAAGAATTTATCATTTGGTCAAAAGTCCAATTAAATTAAAATAATTGACAATGCATATGAATCTCAGAACTAAGAAAAAAAACTGCTTCAAAATAAGGATGTATTCAATGAAAAAATCATAGTATAAAGGAGGTCATACTTATAACTGAACACCAATAAAACATTTAATATTTTAAATGTTTCAGTATACAGGCTAATCATTGGAAGAAAATGCAAATTCCTAAAGCCACATATCTAGATATATGTATTTATAAATTTAGCTAATGTGCACTTAATACTTGTGTACTTCATAGTATTTAATTTTACACCAAAAATATTAAAGGGATTAAAAGGTACAAATTGAGACAAATACCATATGATTTCACTTACATGTGGAATTTAATTAACAAAATAAACAAACAAAATAGAAACAGACTGATAGATACAGGGAACAGTCTGAGAGCTATCAGAGGGGTGGGGGTTTTAGGGGGTGGAATGAAAAGGTGAATTAGGGGGTGGAATGAAAAGGTGAAGAGATTAAGCAAAACAAACAAACAAAAAACAACAGCAGAAGCACACACGCTCAGAAACAGACAACAGTATGGTGATTGCCAAAGGGAAAAAGGCTTGGGGTGGGGAGGTGGAAGAGGGAAAATGGGAGATAAATGTTGGCAGGAGACAACTTTGAGTGGTAAGTCCATGATGTAATGTGCAGATGATAGATTATAAAATTATACACTTCAAACTTGTATGGATTTATTAACCAATGTCAGCCCAATGAATTCCAAATAAAAGGAGAAGTAGTACAAATTGGTAGTTACAAAATAGTCATAAGATGTCAAGTACAGCATAGTGAATGTAGTCAACTAGAGGTCTGGTGCATAAAATTTGTGATTCGTGAACTCAGGGGGTAGAGGGGGGCATCTCTCAGCCTGACTTGTGCCCTCTTGCAGTCCGGGAGGCCTCAGGGGATGTCCAACTGATGGCTTAGGCCTGCTCCCCTGCCAGGAGCAGGCCTAAACCTGCAGTCGGACATCCTTAGTGCTGCTGCAGAGGCCGGAGAGGCTCTGGCCACCACCGCTGCGCTCACCAGCCATGAGCCTGGCTTCTGGCTAAGCAGCACTTCCCCTGTGGGAGCACACTGATCACCAGGGGACAGCTCCTGCATTGAGCATCTGCCCCCTGGTGGTCAGTGCACATCATAGCAACCGGTCATTCCATCTTTTGGTTGATTTCCATATTAGCCTTTTATTATATAGGATGTACTAGTATGGTGCCAGGTGGGTACTGCAAATATCAGGGGAGCATTTTGTGAAGTGTATAATTGTCTTACCACAGTTCTGTGCACCTGAAACTAATTCAAAATAATATTGAATGTAGACTGTAATAAGAAAAGAAATCAAGTCTATTGAACCCTAGTTAATAAATGCATTTTGAAATATTTAGATAGAAGTATATCGATATCTTCAATTTCTTGATTGTGATATAATTGGTATGTAACATTAATTTTAAGTAAACAACTTCATAATTTAATATTTCTACATATTGTAAAATTGATATATTTAATTTACTTTAAGATGCTTCAAAAATAAGATGGAGCAATGGATGGATTGATGTTTGATGACACAACTATAGCAACATTTAATGTTAAAATCTAGGTTGGAGTATATAGATGTTCACTATAAAATTATTTCATGTTTGATATATGCTTGAGATTTTTAGTAACATTTTTCTGAAAGCATATATAAAGTTTAATCAGCCCAGGTTGGAAATTGTCTGCTGCATCACAACAGTGTGTCAGAAGGAATTGGTAAGGTTGCTGATAGAGCTGTTGCTATGGGAGTAAAACAATGATTATTCTTTTATGAACGTAGACAAGATACTTTGTGTAGTTATTACTCAGAATGGACAAAAACATTCCTCCCTTATTATCTTGCTGTCTCCCAAAATTGCTTTCAGAAAATATTTAATAGCCTGGCATGGTCATAGATGGTGTACTAGAATGGGAATATAGACATCTGAATTTTAATATTCAGCTTGGGCACATCTTGTGACACTAGACATCTATTGCAGGCAATAAGCCATTCAATTATTATGCATCTACTATGGCAAACCACTGGAGTAATTCTCTAGGAATATAGATATTAATAACTGTTGTTCTTGTAGGGTAAGGGCAAAAACTTGGTAAGAAAAGAGGTGTGAATCATATTCAATATTTCTGAATAACTCATTTCTATAAGATAGTGGAAATGGATATCATGAGATATATTTTGGAGGCAGAGCTCCTAGAATTTAAAAAAGGGATGGTGTGGAGACTGATCTTTCTCATAATCTTTGATATGGGCATTTTGTATCTCCATTTTACACCATGGTTTTCAAACTGACTGTTCTAAAAGGTGCCTCAAGGCACCAAGAAAACTCACAGGAAGTATTCTACATTTTAAAATTTGGGGGGAAACACAATAATACTTGAGATTTGCCAGATACCATATGAAGTACCAGCTGGAAGAACTTCATGGTTTTAAGATTAGATTGCACTTCACTTCTCTCAATGAGATTAGATTTTGGGGGAAGCTGGGTTTTTTGAGGTCTTTATGTAAAGTGCTCAGCAGTGCAAAAATCAATGTGGAACAGGAAAGCAGAGTGGTGGTGTCAAGTCAGAGTGAAGTGATTTGGAAGTGGAACAGTATTTAACAGGCACTGGGAGTTTTTTTTAATGTAACACTTGACATACTAGGTAAAAGGAAATTCTTGGTATGTTGCTGATTCTAGGTAAAAATAAACCTATTTCTGAATTGAATAACAGTATTTCTATTTCAATGTTTATATATAATTTTTTCAAATGACCATTACGTTGTTAGAACATTAATCTTTTCAACATTGATAGAACTTACTGCTAAATAAATGGAATGGTTATGTATTTCTTTTGACCTTTGTATGCCAGCAACATAACAAAAAATGTGGTCACTAAGGACACCCTGAACTGTGATTGTTTGAACACCTCTGAATTATCAGAGTCAACAAGGATATCCTGGAATTAAGTAAATTTCTCAAAGTTGTACATATTAACAATTTACAGGTTAGTTGTTAGTTTAGTCCACCGGGATTGGGCCTAAACCAGCAGTTGGACATCCCTCTTGCAATCTGGAACCTTTTGCTCCTAACCGCTCACCTGCCTGCCTGCCTGATCACCCCTAACCACTCTGCCTTCCTGCCTGATCGCCCCTAACTGCCTCTGCCTTAGTCTCCACCACCGTGGCTTTGTCCGGAAGGAGGACTGGACAACAAGAAGATGTACGGTCAACCCAGTCTAATTAGCATATTACCCTTTTATTAGTATAGATATATGAAGAAATTGTCAACACCATTAGTCACTAAGTAAAAACCAATTAAAGCTACCATGTAATATCACAAAACACTATTAGAATGGTAAAGATCAATATAATTGAAAATATCAAATATTGGTGAAAATGTGCTATAACTGGTACTCTCAGATGTTGGCGATGGAAACCTGAAATAGTATTTCTACTTTGAAAAATTGTCTATTACTTATACATTTAACATATATTTACTCAATTACCCTCTAATCATATTTCTAGGTGTTTAGCAAAGAGACATGAAATATATACCCACACATAAATCTGTGTTTGAATGCATAATAGCTTTGTTCATAATCACCATGGACAAAAATAAAAATAAAAAAATGCTCCTCAACTGACAAAGGGATAAACAAATTTGGGTGCATCCATACAATATAATACTCCTCACCAATAAGGAAAACCAACTACTAATAACGTGCAAAGACATGGATAAATGCCAAAAATAGTGAAGGACTGCCACAGAAATGGCTACTACTTCAGGATTCCATTCTTATGTCATTTCAGAAAATGCTAAGCTATAAGGCAAGAATCAGATAAGTAGTTGACAGATTTTGTGTTGGAGGAAGGTGATTGACTTAAAAGGATGAAAACCTTTTGATGTTGAGTTGGTTATATAATTGTATGCATTTGTCAAACTTGTTGCACTTTAAATTTTAAAAAGGTAAATTATACAACATGTGATTTATTCTTCACCAATCCTGAATTTTAAAGTCTAATTTTACTTCAAAAATATTTTATTCAAAAAACCGTTATATATATACTAGAGGCCTGGTGCACAAAAATTTGTGCACTTGGGGTGGGGGGGGTCCCTCAGCCCGGCCTGTGCCCTCTGGCAGTCTGGGACCCCTCGGGAGATAACGACCTGCTGGCTTAGGCCTGCTCCCAGGTGGCAGAGGGCAGGCCCAATCCCTAGTTGCAGCCCCTGGTCGGGCTCAGAGCAGGGCTGATTGGGGAGTTGGGGTGCCGCCACCTGTCATGCACAGAGCAGGGCAGATCGGGAGGTTGCGATGCTACCCTCAGTCACGCCCAGGGTAGGGCCGATTGGGGGGTTGGGGCACCACCCCCTGTCACACTCAAGGCAGGGTTGATGGGGAGGTTGTGGCCCCACCCCCTGTCACACACAGAGCAGGGCCAATCAGTAGGTTGGGGTACTGCCCCCTGTCACTCACAGAACAGGGCCCATCAGGGGGGTTGGGGCTCCGTACCCTGTCATGCACAGAGCAGGGTTGATCAGGGGGTTGGGGAGCTCCCCCCTGTCACGCACAGAGCAGGGCCTATCAGGGGGTTGAGGAGCTCCCCCCTGTCACTCACAGAGTAGGGCCGATAGGGGAGTTGGGGCACCGTCCCCTGTCACACACAGAGCAGGGTAGATCAGGGGGTTGGGGCGCCGCACCCTGTCACACTCAGGGCAGGGCCGATGGGGAGGTTATGGCTCTACCCTGTCACACACAGAGCAGAGCCCGTGGCAGGATGTTGGGGTGACACATCCTGTCACACACAGAGCCGCAGGGCGATAATGGGGTTGGGGAGCTCCCCCCTATCAGGCACAGAGCAGGGCTGATCAGGGGGTTGGGGCTCCTTCCCCTGTCACGAACAGAGCAGGGCGGATAGGGAGGTTGTGGCCCTGCCCCCTGTCACACACAGAGCCGCAGGGTGATCAGGGGGTTTGGGCGCTGCCCCCTGTCACACTGATCCCAGTGCTGGGAGGCCTCGCGGCTCTGCTGATCCTGGTGCTGGGAGGCATATTACCCTTTTACTATATAGGATAGAGGCCTGGTGCACGGGTGGGGGCCGGCTGGTTTGCCCTGAAGAATGTCCTAGATCAGGGTGGGGGTCCCGCTTGGGTTCCTGGCTAGCCTGGGTGAGGGGCTGATGGCTGTTTGTAGCTGGTCACACCCCCTTCAGGGTGGGGGTCCCCACTGGGGTGCCTGGCCAGTCTGGGTGAGGGGCTGAGGGCTGTTTTCACCCTGGCGGGTGACTGAAGCTCCCAACCGCTCCTTTTTTTCTTTGTTTTTTTTTTTTATTCTGGGCCAGCTTTAGTTCTGAGGCTTGGCTCCAACTCTGAGGCCTCCACTGCTGAAAGCAGGTATCTGGTTTGTTTGGGTTCTATAATCGAAACATTGTTTCAACTCCAGCTCTGAGATCCCGGCTGGCTGAAAGCAGGTTTCTGGGGTTTTGTTTACCTTCTATATTTGTAACAATGTTTCAAACTGCAAGCTCAGAGCCCAGCAGCGGCAGGCGGGGAACGTTGGCTTCCTCTGTCACTGAAGTAAGCAAGCCTCATGTTCCCTTCAAACTGCCTGGCTGCCGGCCACCATCTTGGCTGGCAGTTAATTTGCATATTTCCCTGATTAGCCAATGAGAAGGGTAGCGGAGGTACGGCAAATTACCATGTTTCTCTTTTATTAGATAGGATACTAGAGGCCCAATGCACAAAATTCGTGCAAGAGTAAGTCTTCCTTCCCCCGGCTGCCAGGAACAATTACCCTCCTGTGGCGGGCACCCAGGACTTGGGCTTCCCTCACAGACGGAGGCCCCGCACATCTGCTGCAGCCCGCCGGTTGGTGGCCTGGGCCACCCTCTTTGCGGCGATTATGGAGCCCCCTGATTGATCGCCCTGTCAGCCAGTGGCCTGGGCCTCCCTCTGTGGGGCAATCATGGGGTGATGGCTGGGCCCCTGACCAATCACATCACACCTGCCTTGGCTGGCCTGGCACCAGTGGGCTGGCCTGGCACGGAAGGTCATCTGTATGGCCATCTGGATGGTCATTCCACTGTTTGGCTGTTCAGTCTATTTACATATTATACTTTTATTATATAGGATGATCATTGTTTCATCCTATATAAATATATTTTAAATATATTTTTTATTAATTTCAGAGAGGAAGGGAGAGATAGATAGAAATATCATTGATGAGAGGGAATCATTGACTGGCTGCTTCTTGCATGCCCCCCATTGGGGATTGAGCCCCACAACCAGGACAGGTGCCCAGACCTGGAATCAAACTGTGACTTCCTGGTTCATAGGTCCATGCTCAACTGTTGAGCCACGCTGGTCAGACGACAGCTTTTTAAAGATTGCCCCCAACATACTCTATTATAATGTATTGTTTAGTGATCAATCATATCCTTTTATCATCTAGTATAAGAAATTTAAGATACAAACCAGATCTCTGACATTCTAAATTATTATATTTATAGAGATATAAATGTTCATGGATGCATATTTATACTACACATAAATCAATGGAAACATAATTTCATTTTAAGGTAAAATCTGATCAATAATCTGCACATCATGCCCTTCCAAGCACAGAAGGATGCTGTAATAACTAGCCGAGGGCTTTTTCCCACTCCCTTTTCTCTTTTGGAGCAACACATACTTGGCCAAAGATGAAAAATGTCATCAGTCTCTGAACTGTTAAATTTTCATTTCAGCTGCCAAATTTAAAGTATCACTTTCTCTACTTTTATTATAACCTAATCTGTCCCCCACCTTCTTGCAATTAGTGTTTAGCTGCACTTAATTTTATGTGTAATTCCCATAAAGCTTCCAGCACACATCTGGCACATAATATGGTCTCAAAAGTTATAGCTATAATAATGATAACTTTTATTATTACTTTATCTTCATAAGACATATTTTTATTTTATGTGATTTAAAGGAAATTATTTTACTTTTCCTTTGTAAAAACTTAGTTTGAAAGCCATGACTTAAAGTGTGTACCACTATTTTATGTTTTGAGGGGTTTTGAGATATTATATATACAATATCAGTGTCCAAAAATAAATGTATTAAAAGTTATTCTGGTCAGACATTATGCTAAGTGTTTGGGATTCAATTATGTATAAAAATAGACATGTCCCTTACACTCATGGAGATACTGTTTATATAACAAATTGTATAAAATTGCTAAATTTATGTAGAAAAAATGCTGTTTTTAGGTCATATAAAAATTGGATAACATAAGCAATCTTCAATGGGGCGAAATTAGTATGTTTTGGTAAAGTTCAAGGCCTTAAGTGGAATAAATATCAAAACACACACCCACACCCAGTTTTCTTTTTAAAATATATTTTATTGATTTTTTACAGAGCGGAAGGGAGAGGGACAGAGAGTTAGAAATATCAATGAGAGAGAAACACTGATCAGCTGCCTCCTGCACACCTCCCACTGGGGATGTGCCCGCAACCAAGGTACATGCCCTTGACCGGAATCGAACCTGGGACCCTTCAGTCCGCAGGCCGACACTCTATCCACTGAGCCAAACCGGTTAGGGCCCACACTCAGTTTTTATACCTACTTTTTACCATCTAAACTGGAGTCATATTAGTATTATAATGCTTTAGAGAAATTTTTATGAAATATATATGTACATTTTATTTTTTAATATATATATATGAAAATTATTATTTTCTTTTTCTAATTCTTAGTTATATTTTTCATTTTTATGTTTTATTCTCTGTCCAAGATTTTTATGTGGGAAAGTGATTTTGTTTCATTACAATTTTAAAACCAAAGCATGTATTTTTTATCATTGTGATTTTGAAATTCTCTTGTGTGGGGGGGCATATATTATGAGATTAATTTACCAAAAATATGGCAACTATCTTAAAGTCAATAATAAGAGAAATTTATGATCTCACAGTTTTGGAAGCTGTGACATTAAGGTGTCAACGGGGTTGGTTCCCTCTGAGAGCTGTGAGGAAGAATCTGGTCCATGCCTTTCTCCTAGCTTTGGGTGGTTTGCTGGCAATCTTTGGCATGTAGATGCACCACCCTGATTTCTGCCATCATGTTCCCATAACATTATACTTGGGTGCATGTCTTGTGTTCTTCACATGGCCTTCTTTTTTTTTTTTTAAATATATTTTAGTGATTTTTTACAGAGAGGAAGGGAGAGGGATAGAGTGCCAGAAATATCGATGAGAAACATCGATCAGCTGCCTCCTGCACACTCCCTACTGGGTATGTGCCCGCAACCAAGGTACATGCCCTTAACCGGAATCGAACCTGGGACCCTTGAGTCCGCAGGCTGACGCTCCATCCAGTGAGCCAAATCGGCTAGGGCATGGCCTTCTTTTTATAAGGACAACACTCATAATGGAAAAGGGGCCCAATGTACTCTACTATGACCTCTTCTTAAATAATTACATCTATAACAAACTCTCTCAAAATAACATTCCAATATACTGGAGGTTAAGACTGCAGCATAGGAATTTTAGCGGAACACAGTTCAATCCATACAGCCCCTAAAATAAGTTTTCACTCAAAAGGAACTATATAGTATTTTACATTCTATGATTTGTGGTTACTTTAGTGATTTTAGATGTATTGTTTTTTAAATTTATCTTTATAAATTTAAAAAATTTGTTGAAAGTATCACAGATGTCCCCTTTGTTTGATTTTTTGTTTGTTTTCCCATTCACTCCCCTCCAACCTGCTCCCAACCCCTTTCCAGCCTTCTCCACTCTATTGTCTATGTCCATGGGCTATGCATATATCCATATAAGTTCCCCAGTTAATCACTCCCCACCCCACCCCCACCTCCTCCTTCCCTCTGAAATGTGTTAGTCTGTTCCATGCTTCTATGTCTCTGGATCCTTATTATGTTCATCAGTTTATTTTGTTCATTAGATTTCACACATGAGTGAGATCATGTGATACTTATCTCTGACTGGCATACTTCACTTAGCATAATAATTTCCAGGTCCATACATTCTGTTGCAAATGGTAACATCTTTCTTTTTTATAGCTGCATAGTATTCCAATGTGTAAGTGTACCACAGCTTTTTTACCCACTCATCTACTTATGGGTACTTGGGCTGTTAACAAATATGAGCTACTGTAAATTGCACTGATATGGACATAGGGGTACATATATATTTTTTTCTGATTGGTGTTTCTGACCTCTTGGGATATATTCCTAAAAGTGGGATCACTAGGTCAAATAAGAGTTCAATTTTTAATTTTTTGGGGAAACTCCATACAGTTTTCCATAGTGGCTACACCAGTCTGCATTCCCACAAGCAGTGTACTGGGGTTCCCTTTTCTCCACATCCTTGCCAACACTTGTTTGATGATTTGTTGTTGAAAGCATTCTGACAGGGGTGAGCTAATACCTCATTGTCATGTTTAATTTGCATTTCTCTAATGATCAATGATTTTGAACATTATCATATGCCTCTTGGCCTTCTGTATGTCCACTTTGGAGATGTGTCTATTTGGTCCTTTGCCCATTTTTTTTTATTGGGGTGTCTTCCTTTTGTTAAGTTGTATGAGTTCCTTATATATTTTGGAAGTTTTTCCTTTTCTTCAAGTTTTACGTGTTTTTATTGAAAATGTGTTCTTTTGTTATTAAAATGTATATTTAAAATTGAATTAAAGTGAATAAATATATTGAAATACATCACATTTTAAAAGAAAAGTCTTTTCCAGAAAGTGTTCTGTGAATAAGCTGTTTTCCCTTATTTTTACTTTCCTGAATAAAATTCTCGACAGTAATATTATTATACATTCTGTCAAGCCAGAGTTTTAGCTTAATTTTTTTCAATACTTGAAGGGGTATATTATGAAAAATTCTGAAGCTGTATACCAGAGTGAAAGCAACATTAATCACTGACATTATGAGAAAGTTAAGTGACTAATGATGGTGAAAATAAATAAAGAGTAGGGGGAGGATAGAGAAATTTGGGAAAAGACATACAAAAGAAAAAACTGAGTCTTAAAATGATGGCTTGTTGAAGCCTCATTAGAGATTTCTGCTGTTTTAATGTGCAAAGACTCAGATGTGTTATAAATTGTCTTCTATTAGGGTTGGTATGGATGAGAGAAAAGGAAAGGGTAGGTTTATTTCTATGTTTGGATGTGTTAGGAAGGAAGACAGGCAGGGATTTTATTCCCATTCTTCTCTCTCTTCCCATCTTCCCCTCTCAGACATGACGGGCTATTTTCTCCATTGATTCCTCTTCTTCCTAGAACCACCCTTGCCCCATATACTCTAATTCGAAGCTTTTCAGGCAAAACTGAGTTAGAGAAGACAATTGAGGGATATAGGTCTGAATGAATAATTCAAACCTCTAACTCCTGATTTTCTGAATTTATTTGCTCAGGCCCAGAGATCATATTTGATATAACTTATTCAGCTTCAAACACCAAAGAGCAGGCCAGCCCTGAATGGACATGTACAATTGTAATAGGGAAGTAGTAAATAATGATCAAGCAGTTTAAGATGTTCACTGCCCCCCCAAAATTAATGTTTGAAGTCTAAAAGCTATTCATTTTGATATATAAAAATAGTAGAAACGTTGTTTTTTGTTAGTATATTTAGTATCATGTTTAACAAACAACTCTTTGCCCATCTCTTGAAGATGTATATATTTTTTTAAAATATATTTTATTGATTTTTTACGGAGAGGAAGGGAGAGGGATAGAGAGTTAGAAACATCGGTGAGAGAGAAACATTGATTCAGCTGCTTATCTGTACTACATCAGACTTTTATGTATGTTGCAAGGCAGGAATTCTCAAAGCGAAATTCACTAGTGACCCTTAAGAAAGGGGAAAGTTCTCTTGTTAATAAGGCACCCATTTAGAATACTGTTTGCTGCAGACCTATGTCTTAGGCTTGGATGGTTTTTAAAGATATATTAATGTTGGAATCTCAGATATATAGTAAAATACATTTGGATATGTGCACATATGTTTTTCATTTCTTTGAATTTATTTGTTTTCCTTTTAATCTTTATTGTTGAAAGTATTACATAGGTCCTCCTTTTGCTCCCATTAACCTCTTCCAGCCCTCTTCTGTACTCCTTCCCCCAGGCCCTTACCACCCCATTGTCTGTGTCCAAGAGTTATGCATATATGCATACAAATTCATTGGTTGATCTCCCCCCTCCCATCCTCCCCTGCCTCCCATCTGAGATTCAACATTCTGTTCATGCTTCTATGACTCTGGGTCTGGTTTTGATCATCAGTTTATTTGGTTCATTAGATTCCACATATGAGTGAAATCGTATGTTATTTTTTTTTAAATATATTTTATTGATTTTTTACAGAGAGAAAGGGAGAGAGATAGAGAGTCAGAAACATCGATGAGAGAGAAACATCAACCAGCTGCCTCCTGCACATCCCCCACTGGGGAAGTGCCCGCAACCCAGGCACATGCCCTTGACCGGAATCGAACCCGGGACCCTTCAGTCCGCAGGCCGACGCTCTATCCACTGAGCCAAACCGGTTTCGGCACGTATGTCATTTTTTTATCAACTGTAAATTCAATGGATAGATTTGTTCTGTATATGTAAAATTATCTAGTGAGGTTATTTGTATTAATGACAATAGAAACATCAATGGATAAAATGACCATCTCTTCCAGCATACAAATTGAATTAACTCATTATGGGAAGTGATAGCCTATCAGTAGATAAAGTACTACGCTGCAGTAAAAAAAAGAAGTAAATTTTACCTTTTGTGACAGCAAAGATGGACCTGTAGAGTATTATGCTAAGTGAAATAAGGCATTCAGAGAAAGGCAAATATCATATGATTTCACTTATATGTGGGACTTAATTAATAAAATAAGCTAACAAAATAGAAACAGACTCATAGATACAAAGACCAGATTGAGAGCTGTCAGAGGGGAAGGTGGTTGAAGGGCTGTTTGAAAAAGGTGAAGGGATTAATAAAACAAACAAACAAACAAAAAACAAAAGAACTGGACTCTAAGTGGAATCTAGGAATGTGTGCTATTGAAGTCTATTTAGCCTTAAGTCTTTATACTCTTAATAGGCTATAGAAAATTGGTCTGAAGAATGAACTTCTATTGAGTTAATTCTTTTTGTTTATATTTTCTGTCTGGGATGTTTTCTTCAAGAAAATTTTTTTCTCCTACTCTCAAAATATAAACCCATAAAGCAAAATGCAATGTAAAATGTCATATTTAAAAGAAAAAATAATAACACTGAAGAAATAGCTAAACCTAGGCAATAGATTGAAGTGTAAGTGTTCCCTTAGCTAATAGTTTTATCATAGCATTAACTTTCTTGTTATATAAAACATCTATATTCAGTATTCTGTGCAAATCCATAACCCCTGGAGACAGCACTCTGAACTTTCTGACACTACTTAACTGGGCTCTATCCTCCTAGGTGCTCCGACTAACGTGGATTTTCTGAACCTGTATTCTTGTATGCTGGTCATTTTCACAGAGGTCGGGCTTCAGCTCATCAGCATTCTGCCTTTCAAATTTACTGCATGCATACAGACCATGTCTATCCCCTTGCTGGGATAGTATACTCATGGAGCCTTGAACTTGTAGCCTGAACCCAGCATCCCCACAATCAAAGCAGAAGTCAATTGCCTTGCCTACTGGGGGACAAAGAATATTCACCAGGAGAATTAGAGCCCTCTCATGCATGCCATCTATCATGACTGAGGGTAGGGAAATACATATTTGTTACACACCTGTTTGTCATTCTTGGTTATTGGCCAAACCTATAAATCCTATTCCTTTCATTTTAATTGAGTTTATTGGGGTTACATTGGTTAATCAAATTATATAGGTTTAAGGTGGACAATTATATCATACATCATTTGTATATTGTATTGTGTGGTCACCATCCAAGTCACCAAGTCATGTCTTTTCATCACCATTTATCCCCCACTTTATCCTCTCCTTCCTCCTCCTACCCCCATCTGCTTGTCTTTAGTCTCTTCCTGACCCTGCATCTATATTCTATCATATAGCAATCAAGTTGATAATACCAAAATAGTGGTTAAAATTCTGCATTATAGACTCAAAACTGGATAAGCAAGTAAATGAAAGCGAAAGCAAGAAAGTAAAGATATTAAGGACTTAAAGGTGACTGTGAAATACAATGCTAGCTATAATGATCTAAACTATTAAGGAATTAGTTATGTGGTTGTGGACAAAGATTAAATATTCAAGTTAAGAATTCACAGGGAGAGTATTTTGGGTTCATGACAATCAACAGAAGGGTACGTGAACTACAGTGGATGTAAAGAATTTTCTTGAAGTGCTCAAAACAGTGAAGGCAAACTTTCATTGTACTTTGCTTGTTTTTCCATAAAACGTTGAAATTATGAGGGTGATGACAAGATTTGTATCTGGGGAAAATATTGAAAATTACACATAAGTGTTCATTAGTTACAATAAATTTTTGGGTTGATTAGTGACTTAAATATTTTTTTAATATATATTTTATTGATTTTTTTTTTTTTTTACAGAGAGGAAGGGAGAGGGATAGAGAGTTAGAAACATCAATGAGAGAGAAACATTGATCAGCTGCCTCCTCCACACTCCCTACTGGGAATGTGCCCACAACCAAGGTATATGCCCTTGACCGGAATCGAACCTGGGACCTTTCAGCCCAAAGGTCGACGCTCGATCCAAAATAATACTGTTAATTCCTGTTTAATTTTTTTAAGAGTTGGGTGAAATTTCTCCTTTCACTAATTCTTTCTCTCCACTGCTATTCACTTTCTTGGTTAGTTACTTGGTTATTTTTTGCATATTTCCAACAATGAACATTTCCTATCACTTATGTGTTCATATGCTTATTTTTATCCACTAAGGTATAAATCTCCTGAAAAAATAATACAGTTCCTATTTTATCAAACCACAGTAGATGGATTTTGACAAAGAGATAGATATTTTTATTTTTGACAAAGAAATACAGATATTTTGGGTATTATTGTGAGAGTTCATGTTACTATAAGTTAAATATATGATTGCCAGTTGTGGAACAATTACATGACAATGATATAAGTAATGTATTGCAGAGTAGAAAAGATAATTTAATTGAGATATAAGGAAATAATCATTACTCAAAAATATTCATTGAATAATTTTGATATATAAACTATGATTATAGACAGTATGTTTATAGTAATGAATGAAGGAGAAAAAATTCCTCATAAAAGTAAACTTTTATAATGAAAAATGAAATAATTAAAAAATGCATGTTCCTTATAAAAACACATTATCTAGTCTTTTGCCTAAAATCCACTTAAAAATAGAATATTATATCTTTGTGTTAAATGAAATACCTACCATAATTGGTTATTTTAAAAACTAATTTATAATGGAAACTTATGTGTTTTTAGCATTAGCTCCTAAGGATCAGCCAATGTTAAAAACCATGGGATGCCTCAGGCACTTTTACATGGTGACCTTTTATTTTCATTAACTGTGCTGTGTAAAAATTGAATTTTGATGTAGTCTCTGCCTTAGCCATAGTCCTCAGTGACTTATAAAATCAAGCAATTAACATATTTTAAAACAAAATCATTTTACTGCAGATTGTCATAGCACATTTCTCCCACACCTTTGTGCCTGATTTGACCCATGGTAACTGATGCTGCAAATGATTGCTTCACGGGATACTTAAAGCTCATCATACCATGTGAACGCACAGGAATGTAGCGTTTATCTCGTTTTTAACAAGCCATGTCAAAGTAAGGAGACCTAATTTCACACATTAGAAGAAAAGAAACATTTAGAATCACTAATCAGTGATGAGGGAAAGCACATGTGAAATGAGTTTGGGGTGAGTGAACATTTTTCCAATTACCAAGCTATATACTATAGGGAATATGATAAACAGGAGAATGAATCACTCTTGCTTCACTCTTTTCTAGAAAGATGATTATTAATATGGAAATCTCACTGGTTTTCCACACAAAATACGGTTGAGAATGATGTAAAAGTTTATAGAATGTGGCAAATTATTTCTCAAACAGAAAAGGAATATAGATCTTAAAATAGTAAGTATGACTTCCAATTGCACAAATGGTAGTCATGATGCAATTTTTTCACTTTATTTCAATTTAATTGGAGAAATGTGTTAAGTTCTGTGTACCACAATTACAAAGAAAAAAAACCCATTAAAATGAATAAGTTGTTATGAAATAAGAACATGAGAAAAATTTGGGGGGGGGGTGGAAGGATTAACCTGGCCTATATAAAACAAACAAACAAATAAATAAATAAATAAAGTCAACATTTCAAAATTAAGCTTTAGATAAATGTATTATTCTAAATGCTTACATATGCACACACAGACTCACAAAATCACACAAATAAAAATAGTATATTGAGTGTTATTGAGATGAAAAGGTTGTGCTCTATGAAAGGAGACTGGTAAGAGATGGAAAAAACAAACTAGATACAGGAAGAAAATATTCATTATTCTATACCTGTAAAAAGGACTTTTGCAGGAGTTTAGACTCTCAAATTTCAAACATAATGAAATAAAAAATGGCCAAAAGAATAAACATTTAGTAAAAAATATAGGATATACAAATGGCATATAGGTACATGGAAAAATATCTGTTAAACATCATTGACTTTGAGGGAAATACATTCTTAAAACCACAGAATGTCGGTAGTTCCATACATCTCTTAAATGGGAACAAAACAAAACAACAAAATGTACAATTCCAAGTGTTGTGGATATAAGAAAAACTGGAACTCTGATACAATAAGTGGGAATGAAAAATGACACAGCAACTGAAAAACAATTTTACAGTTTCTTATAAAGGTACATATGAATTTGCTGTATGATCCACAAATTCTGCTCTTAGAAATTTAGAGAAGTCAACATCCTATTCACACCAAAACCTATACACAAATATTTATAGCAGCTATATTCATAATAGCACTGAACTGGGAACAACCCAAATGTCCCACACAGGTGGAAGGATGAACAAATTGTGGTGCACACACAGAAATGGAACACCACTCCCCAATATAAAGGAGCAAACTTGATAGATGCAATAACTTGGATAGATAGCGAAGGAATTATTTTGAGTGAAAAAAAATATACAGCATCAAAAAATTTTATTCTTATGTTTGTTTTTAGATGACATTCTTCAAATGAAAACAACATGGTTTTGGAGAAAAAAATCAATAGTTAGCAGCAGTTGGTGACTGAGGTAAGTTCTTACTGCAGGGGAGAGCACATGAGAGCTTTTCGGACTGATGGAACTGTGGTGAGTACAAATGTTTGCACCTGCACAGAGAACAGTCAACCTAGTGAAGTTTGCTGAAAAATGAGAAGACGTATAAGAACACACATAGGTACGATTTATGCATTTTAATTTAACATTTGTGTGTCAATATTTTGTTTTTTGTGCCAAGAATTTTCTTTGAACATGGATACAGTGTTTAGAGTTCTGCTTGTTGTTGTTGTTTTTCTATTTGTGAAAACATAATGACTTATATACTATTTTTAATTCCCTTTTTCTAAAGTGGAATGATATATTCCAAACACTTGTGAATAAATTTGAGGATAAAAAATACCCCCCAAATGCTAGAATGAGTAATTAGAGGAATGAAGGGGAAATTATTACATCATTCCAAGTTCCCACAGAGTTAAGAAAGTTTGACTCCGTGTTAGACAAAACTTGGCATTGGAACTCAAGAAAAATCTGTATTTACATTTCTATAGCATTTGTGGGAATTTAAATACCTAAAACTTTCTAGCTTTCTGGGAGGGATTTCACATTATATAATAATTATTTTTCTAATGAGACTAAAAGGAGTTAGGAAATTGGTAGTGTTTTATTAAGTATCCAGATGCTTTATCCATTTATCTCATTTAAAATCACAATTTTATGAATTTTATTACCTTAATTTGCACATGTGGAAATTAAAGATCATATGGTTTAGATATGTTCCCCAATGCCAGATAGCTGGTAAGAAAAACAGATGGAATAGAAACTAGGTACAGTAGTATTTATTAAATTAATAGATATTGCTTGTGTTTCTATTGCACCTAAGTGGGGGAAATACAGGTTAGAGAAACATAACAGTTGCCCTAACTGGTTTGGCTCTGTGGATAGAACGCCAGCCTGCGAACTCAAGGGTCCCAGGTTCAATTCTGGTCAAGGGCATGCATGTATCTTGGTTGCGGGCACATCCCCAGTAGGGTGTGTGCAGGAGGCAGCTGATCGATGTTTCTCTCTCATTGATGTTTCTAACTCTCTCTTCCTCTCCCTTCCTCTCTGTAAAAAAAAATCAATAAAATATATATTTTTAAAAAAGAAGCATAACAGTGCTGTGTTTCTCATCCATATGACTAAGGAGTACAAATGTTCCTCCTTTGTGACGTTAGGGGAGGCAGATTGCTAGGGGATCCCTGATCCTGTCTTTTTTCCTTTGGGATTTTTGCCTGGGTACATGATCATACAACAAAAAATCCTGCATAACTAGACGTATCCATGGGACTTTGGTTTTGCCAGTAGGATGTGAGCAAAATAAATTTCTACTTCATTATTTGCATAAAATAGAATTGCTTGTTCTCCTTTTCTGCTTTTTGCCTTTCCTGAGTGACAGAACAATATATAAGGTAGCTTCTACCATGCACATTAGAGCAACACCAGAAGACATGGTGGAGGAAACATGATCTGAGAATGATGTAGTTTTGCTGAGTGACACTACCTTGCTGTCTTCACTCCAGCCTGTCCCTAGAGGGCTAGATGAAGAGAGGGAGGAATAAGAAAAATGGAAAATTTTTTAATATGTATGTGGCTGTGTCTTTTATAACTTTGTCATAACAGTTTTGTCTATACTCTATGGATGTATTTGGTAAAATGATTATTTGTATAGAAATATTACAAAGAATCAAATATTACAACAAATGAAAGGAATAAATGTAGTTAGATATAGTGGAAGAAGTAGCTAGTCCTCTTGTACAGTTTTGGATAATCTTGTTAACTGTATTGTGATGGCTTTTATTGTGCTAATTTTCTCTAAAAAATTGATGTTTCACTTAAAAGAAATATAATAGTACATCAACCATTAATAGGCCCTTAACTTTTTACATGATTGTTATGATCTGACATCTGCCTACCAGTGGTTGGCAAACTCATTAGTCAACAGAGCCAAAAATCAACAGTACAACAATTGAAATTTCTTTTGAGAGCCAAATTTTTTAAACTTAAACTATATAGGTAGGTACATTGTTATTAACTTAATTAGGGTACTCCTAAGGCTTAGGAAGAGCCACACTCAAGGGGCCAAAGAGCCGCATGTGGCTCGCGAGCTGCAGTTTGCCGACCACGGGTAGACTATAAAACAATTCACCATTTATAGTTTATTATTATTCATTTAATTTCAGTTTGTCAATTTGAAGCTAATAGTTTAGAAGGCTAGAGTAATAACTTGGACTATATTGACAATGAATGAAGACAGAACACTCTCTCATAGCTTTTATTTAAACATAAGAAACAGAAAAAAAGCCTTTAAGATGTTAAAAAGCAAATTTAAAATTCTTACCCATAAAAACAAGTATAATATATCCTTCAGGCCCACAGAGTAAAATAAAGGTTCAGGACTGAGAAGAAAATTGGAATATTTCATCGGAAGATGTTTACATTTCAGGAACAAGTGTGTTATGTTCCTGATTCAGTGGAGGCTTTAAAACACAAATCCTTTTCACAAACATTTTTGTCCATGGGATTAGTTCCCCAGCTACCATAGAAAGTCCCCGAATCTGTAAGTGACCTGGGAAAATATAAGTCATACACTTCCATCTGTGCTATATTTAGATTCCTCAGGCACTGTGCCTCATTGCCCAGAGATGGCCCTTAACAACGTCTCCCCGCCACCAATACCACAGCCACGCCTGGTGATTAAGCTCAGTCCCCACTCCTTTAACTCATCAACTTGCCTAGGATACACTTCAGCCACCAAAAGCATGGTGGCATCATAGGCTTATGTGCTTTCCTCGAAACTGCTTCACCAGTAAGAAAATAAAGCCTTCGACCACAACTAAATCATCCTAAATGCTTCACACACTTGGTTATTTTCACAATACCTAAACTTGTATCTTAGAGAAACCTACTTCATAATCAGCTGTCATTTCAACCACTATTAACTTCTTTGCTCTGTTTGCTTCTTAACCCTTTTTTTTTCCTAATTCTACTTTCATTCTAGGGATATTAATTGCTACTCCAAAAAAAAAAAAAAAGAAAGAAAGAAAGAAAGACCTACATTTTGATCACTATATATTATCAAGTTTATCCAGTCTTCACTGCTGCTAAGCTAGCCATATTTATCAAGCTTATTATTTCTGTTATTCTCCACTTGGGAGTGCTGTTTCTTAAAAACATTTAACTTCCCCCTTTTTAATTACTTTCTTTGTTCCCTACATTTTGAATAGAAACTGCTTCCAGTTTCAGCCACCATGATTGTAAATGTGTTTGCATCCACTTTTCTTCTTTATCAGTCAGGGTTGAGTCAAGAAAGCACAGACTGTTCCAGATCTTTCAACATGAAGGGCTTATATATAAGGGGATATAAATATATATACATATATATATATATATATATATATATATATATATATATATATATACAAATCTATAGAAGAGCTAGTAGTGAACAACAAAGGAAAAATGGCTCTAGCTTTCAGAAAATAAGAAAGCCCCACCAATGATCTCAGTCACTAATAGCACTAAGGTGGCTAATTTTCAGGAGGATTCCAAGAATTAGGGCAAATTTTCATTTCTTCTTCTCATGATATTTCTATCCTGCTGGAAGACAATTATAGCTCTGAATTTCTATGTATTATTCAAGAGCTTCTTGATGGTGGAATCTACTCTGGAATTATATTAGTAAGAATCCTGAGAAAAAAATGTTCTCAGGTTTCCATTCCATATGATACCGAGGAGAGCCGCAAACGTTGATTGTGCTAAAGCTTAATGGCCAATGAAAAATCTGGCTCACATCCCTTTGCGTTAGTGAACAATACAGTGCAAGAGGTAGCTTCCTCGGGGCTAGAAATATCTCTCCATATGTTCACTGTATTCCATTCATTTCTGTGCTCTCTAGAGAATTTTTTATCAATTATTCCTTCTATCACCAATGTCTTCAAAATATTCCTCTGTGCTGGGTCCTATCAGCATTTAATTCAATTTATTCCTGTTTCAGGAGAAAATCATAAATAAAATTTCACAGAATTCATTCTCATTCTAACTTCAGTTTTTTCTTCTGTAAAATCAAATTTCTTACTCTTAACAATATCCTTTTGAAATGTTTATGGAAGTACCAACTGCTCTATATACTTATAAATTGCTTTTAGCATTTCTGAATGCTTTCAGTATTTAATGCAAAATATTATAGACATTTTAAGCATAGATACAGTAATTAATTAATTACATAATAATAATTTTAAATAATATCCTGAGGGAAGGCATTATTGATGAAAAGTTCTTTACCAATTAAGTCCATGCTAATCAAGTAAGTTTTACTGAAAAAAAAATTTGTTACAATAAAAACTAGATAAAGCAGCTTCATGTTTGGTGTGGAAGGAATTTAAGCTACTATCTCTATTACTCCAGCAGTTGTGAACAATAAGGTGTGAGGAAGTGAGTCATGTCAGATTTTCTAGAAGCAGGGAAATCTCTCCTATGTCCTGGCTTTATTGCAGAATTGGATTATATACTAGAGATTTCTTTTTCTCTTCAGGGCAACTCCTCAGTGTAAGAGTTTACAGTTTCAACTGGCATCTAAGATTCCATATGCACCTCATTTGTAAATAAACAAATTTATATTCATCACTAAGTCTTTCTAAGCTAACAAAGCTGAATTCCAGTATATTTAAAATTTAAGGCTGTCAAAAGAGAGGTTATTTCCTTAGTTTTCATGATTCATGCTGAGAAGCTCTTAGACCAACTAGAAGGTTTATTTGTAGGCTCTCCAAATAGCTAATAATACAAACTACTATGCAATTTTATATAAATAAAATTATTTTTAGACTTACCCTTCACTCATATATTAAGAATGTTAATGTCAATTTCTTACTGAATTAGAAAAAATTGAATATAAAATAATAAGAGAATAAAAGATGAGAGTTGCCTCCACTGGATATTAGTAATAAGAAATTGCATGAAAATTTGTTATACCAATAAAAAGTTATTGATATGAGAATTACTCATTTAACAGATATTCATTTACTAGGCAATGGATGAGGACCTGGAAAAATAAAAGGTTATTAAGAAACAGTCCTCATCCTTTGTACGAGTGACATTTATAGTATATTAGTTAGAGCTTTCCAGAGAAAAAGGACCAACAGAATATATATATAAGGAATTGGCTCTTGTGAATATGGAGGCTGACAAACCTCAAGATCTGCAGGGACCCAGGGGAGCTGCTGGTCCAATTCCAGGCGGAGCCTGCAGGCCTCAGAACCAGACCTCACAGTACAGTTCCCATCCAGAGGACAGCACGCTGGAGCCCAGGAAGAGCCCGTGCTTCAGTTCAAGTCCAAAGGCAGGGAAATTATCTTATTTGAGGGAAGGTCAACTTTTTGTTCTATTCCAACTGACTAGATGAAGCCCGCCTATATTAGGGAGAGCAATCTTCTTTACTCGGTTTGCTTATTCAAATGCCAATCACATCAGAAGCATTTCACAGGCATACCCAGGACTATGTTTGACCAAATATCTGGGCACTTCTTGGCCCAAGTCAAGTTGACACATAAACTTAACTAAACTTAATGATTAGAATGCTACATTTGTAATTACAATTGCTCTTCATTTAAATTAGTATTTTGGCTGTATTCCTGCTAGTGAGTATAGCACAAAATTATAGAACTTTGCATGTAATACTTTTAAGTATATAGAAATTATATTGTTCTAATTTCTACAGTGACTTACAATGTATAATGTACATATAGTTTGTACATTTAACTTATGGAATACCGACAACTGCATTTTTTAATATATTTTAATAATTATCGAGGATGGCATTTCCTTATTATGGATGTATAGAAATTATATCTGAAAGTTTATTTTCTATATATTCCATTATGAAAACAAAAGTAGTTTTCTGGTATATGTTATACATAATCTAATGGATTTCATATTTATGGTATTTTTTCACTGACTAATGAATATATGTGATTGTTTATATGCTGGTCTCTGATGTACCAATCCAATACTCCATCCAGATGAATGTATATATGAATTGATAAATTAGTAGTTAAGGAGTAGATGCAGTCTAGTTTGCATTTAATAACATAGTTGATGGTAGGCAGTAGCAATCACCAATATTATAAGATTAATCACAGCATTTTGTTAAGATCTAAATTTATAATTTAAAATGATGCATAATTACTGGAAGTATCAATGAGCTGTTCTATGATCATTAGAGGCTCATGTGTATATCTTCCACAAGATAGAGTTTCTGGTGTCAAATATTTTAGTAGATACGTAAAGAAATTCTTGAAACTAAGGATGCACTCATTGATGACTACACCATAATACCTGAGAATTTCTTTATTATTTTGATAAATGTTCAGGGAACTTAAGATTCTTACTCCAACCACTTGGAGTGAAAGATAGCATGGAAGTAGAGAATGCATGGGCTTTGCAATCAAATAGTCTGGAATATAAATTTAAGCGTTAGCACTGACCAGTGACATAATTTTAAGCAATTTACTTATGTTTTTTTAATATATATTTTATTGATTTTTTACAGAGAGGAAGGGAGAGAGATAGAGAGTTAGAAACATCGATGGGAGAGAAACATCGATCAGCCGCCTCCTGCACATCTCCTACTGGGGATGTGCCCGCAACCCAGGTACATGCCCTTGACCGGAATCGAACCTGGGACCCTTCAGTCCGCAGGCCGACGCTCTATCCACTGAGCCAAACCGGTTTCAGCTACTTCTGTTTTTATTTTCTAGTTTGGGCACATAATAGTTGCTGAATTAATGTAAATCTACTCTTTGCAACTCATTGAATTAAATGCTGTACTATTGTTCCTGGGTTAGATGTTAATAAAGAGAGGGGAAAGAGAGTGTGTAAAAGTGTGTCTTTGGGGAAGAATTATATATCTATATATTAATATTACTTCTTTTTTGGATAAGATTAGGTAAAAAAAGTATTCATTATTAAGATATTAAAAATATGCTTCTAAGTTAAACCAATTTTATTTCATAGTTCAACTAGCAATAACTTTTAGAATTCTTTATAAATTTGTTTTGTATAAATATGAATAGCTCTATATGTGTGTGTGTGTATATATATATATATATATATATATATATATGATTTCAAACTTCAATTCTACATATAAGAAGTACAATTTATTAACCACCATTAAGCTTGGCAACATAAGTACCAGGGGCCAAGAAGGTATCTTTTTGCCTCTTTTTAAGTTTTTATTCTTATTTCTTTTTCTTGTGAGGCACATGTAACATCCCCTTATAGCTATACTTTAAGATTAAAGTCTATAATGCAATTTTTGCTTTATGAAACCTAACAGTGAATGGTCTGCTACAACTACAACATAATAGCTCAATACTAGTCTACACGATTCAATCATTTCTACATTCAAATTCAAATTATATTTTAGCTTAAGTTCTCAACTTGCTACTTGAGTGTAATAAAACAAGTCAGATTATGATAATCATCATATCTGGTTCATTCTAAAGTCATAGGAGATGATTAGTAATCAACTATAACAAAAATCAAGTATAATACTGGTAAAAGGAACAGGTGAGGGACAATTAAAATTCTGGAGTGGAAAGGAAATGTAAGATATATCACATGATTGATGTATCTCCATTTTTCGTCTTCAAACATGGCAAATTTTTATTTACTTGAATAGCTTTAATGCATGTATATTTGAAAGTTTTAATAGATGTGATTTTTCTCCTCAGAAGAGAGTATAAAATATTCATGTTAATATCAAATATTATCCTTGTGAGGGCTTTTCTGACAATTAAAAGAGAGGCTGAAAATGCATTGTGATCTATATTAAATTGTTTATTTTGTAACGACAGCCCTATGACATTATGTCTTACAATATTATGCATGCTGATCTCCTGAGACCTCTTGCTTTAATAAATTGTCAAACAACTGGGAGGTGATTTCTCTTCTTGACATTAAAAAGTCCCACTTCAAAGTAAAGTGCTGTCATAATGAGAAGCTTCATTTAAATTAACTAAAATGGAAAAGTCAGAGATTTCTAAAAACAAAACAAAATCTAAACAACTTCAGTAATATGAGTATTTTGTAAAGCCTAATTATTTTAATTTTTATTAAAGTCTTTTATAACAATAAGTTAATATAAATATTGTTGGTATTATTTTATACATAAGATTTTTATAATATTAGCTCTTTTAGAAATGAAAGCCCTTCTAAGCCATTTAAATAATTTAAATAACATATATGAGCACATTTGAGAATTCTGAGAGTGGCATTCCAAAGTAGTGTTGTGATTCATTAACAATAATAGCCTAAATGAAGTGAAAAATAGTTAAACAGGGATGTGGAGTTGTTGGCAGAATGCTTTTATGGACCTAAGGTGCTTTGCTGACTGAATCAAGTCACACATGGGAGGTCTGTTCCCAGAGACCCCTTCTCAATGTCTGCTAACTGGTCAAGAAAATGTGAATATTTCTGCCTTCAATGCTTTCTTGCCAAGGTGCTGATTACTTTTCATGTGGATGTATGGTTAGACTGCTACATGTAGATTATTTTTATTAATTATAACCCCTATTGCTTTTTTAATCTTCAATTTATTCAGATACAAATGTACTGTATTACAGGATATTTTGTTTATCTTTATACATCTAGAACATTGTCAGTATGGACTTCGAGATTTTCAATATTGCCTAGAGAGATGGTGCTATTTTAAATTACTTTATAAATAAATGCTTCTGAGTTGTGCTTTTTTTTCCCTTAAAACTATCAATTTATAAATATATTTATATTTAGTAAGAATTAGATGCTTCTTTGTTATAGCAAACTAGTACAGTTACTTACCACATTACTCAACAATTTTGATTTAAATCTATAGTTTTTATAAAAAAATATATTTTATTGATTTTTTACAGAGAGGAAGGGAGAGGGATAGAAAGTTAGAAACATTGATCAGCTGCCTCCTGCACACTCCCCACTGGGGATGTGCCCGCAACCAAGGTACATGCCCTTGACCGGAATCGAACCTGGGACCCTTCAATCCGCAGTCTGATGCTCTATCCACCGAGCTAAACTGGTTAGGGCAAAATCTATAGTTTTTAAAATATTATGTTATAAATGCAAACTAGGCAACTTATTTATGTACCTGTGCTTCAAATCATAGAGAGGGAATCAAACTGAAAACACTGCCATGGGCCTTTCCAGCCATTCAGAATATGGCTGAAAAGTGACAATCTATATGTGCTCTGGACACTGCATGCCACATTGATCCTGAGATGGTTCATAAATTGGAGTTCAATGCTTCCCATCCTTGGGTTATTGAAAAACAAAAACAAAGGCAGAGATTAGATTAAAATTTAAGTGAATCATATCAACACAGTAGTCATTGACCTAGATAACTAATTGTCTGTATTATATGTGATTAACCCTAGATAACAACAAAAAGGCTAATGATTATGACAAAGGACACACTGCAATAGCCTGTTTGTTGTCTTTCATCCACCCTATAAACTGATTAACTCACTCTGACCTGGGTACTTTCAGAGGTAAGGAAATGCTATTCTGAAACTGCCCTCACCAGGCTGTGCTATGTGCTTTTCTGCTTTTGCAATATGCTGGCTTTTCTTTGATGCTAGGAGCTTCAGAGCATTTTATGCATCCAGGCAGATAAGGTACAAAAGCTTTTAATCACACTAATTCCTCTAACTGTTCCTAATCTATATCTAAATCTCTCATCTGTTCCTATTCTGTCACAGCTGCTGCTGGATGGGAAAATAAAAAGGCTCTTGAATTCTACTTTAACTGAACTGAACTCAGACTTTAACTCTCAGAAGCATTGCCTTTTCCTTTCCATGGCAATGCTGCTCTGACCACAGGGTTTATGGTTCCCTTGGAAATGTATATTATATATCTTAAATCTGTACAGAAATACGTTTGGACTTCACGATGTATCACATTGATACAGTTTCCCCTAGCCTAGTCTAACAAATAGCTATCATTTAATATTTCTAAAAAAGTTAATGGGAAATATCAATAAATTTATTTCTTGAGTTTCAAGGGGCAAAAAAAGATCAATTGGCTAAAAATTATAAGTATATAATTTAATTGTACTTAACATTTTTTAATTATGAGATTTTTTAAAAAAATAATTTCATTAGTTTTGTTATCCAGAGAAGAGTCTCCAGGCCTTGGTGCTGACAATAAGCAACACGTTAATGGCCACTGGGGAAATTCACATATTGACTAGTGAGTTGTGGTAAGTTCCACTATTAATTTTAATTCCTTTGATTTCTGGTTGACATCTAGATAGGCTTTACAAAAATACAACCACATACATACTAGTGGATACACATAGATATAATCTGATTCATGAACTATTCTATTTTTGCTACTAACAGCTTAATATATATTTTATTAAAAATCTTTGAAATTAAACTGTAAGAAAAATTAGCTTGAAAAATTTAGATATATGATTTTATTTTTAAAAAGGTATCCTTATCAACTTCAGAGTGTTCCACTTTCAACAGAAAAGAGAGTCTGAAATTGGTATGGTAGAGTAGAGGGAAGTATGTAATGATCATTCCATCATTCCAAACATGATTGAAGAAAAAAATATGACTCTATTCAATTGAGAAAAAACAATAGGGGTTGTAAATAGTATTTGATTAAAAACAGGCTTGAATTATATGCTCTTACCTTATACTCCTTAACATATTTTTCTGTCAGTTTTAATTCTTTAAACAAACATAGTTGACACTAAAGATTAATATTAATTGGGGACTTACAAGGTTTAAGGGACTTAAAATGCAAAGCAAATCACGAGTTCAACTTTTAAGAGACAATTAAAACATAATTAACAAGTAATTAATATGATGAGCTTCCAAAAACATGAAATTAATTTCACTATCAAATTATAGTGGCAATGACAAGCATTCTTCTTGGTGAATAGCAAATACAATTGTGTAGTCAGTAACAGTCCCTGCTACTGTGCCAATAAGAATAAATTATTTGAGGTACATGATTTTTTTCAATTGGAAACTGTTAAGTTATTAAGCAAAATTATTTCCTATTTAAGATATATCTGATCTACAATGATTAACATCAGAACTCAAAATTTTATGGATTTCTGCACAAAGTAAAAAAAAAAAAAACAACACGTTAAACACCATGGCATGATGGTGAGATACCATTATAAGAAGCATTTGTCTGAAACTAGGTGATTAATTCTTGTGCATGTTGTAGTTGAACGTTAGTCATATTATACAATTGTAGTTGAATGAGTATTGTTCTATTGCTTGCTGAATGGTGAATTGAATGTGATATAACTGTTTTGTATATGCATGACTAGACTTCAACATATGAATAATGGATGATAAATGCATTAAAATAGGAACATGTGAAAGACTATAACATTGAATAATTTAGAGAGCCTAGAAAAATCAGATAGCATAGTGTAAAATGGCCATTTAAATGGCCTGATAATGTCTCAGAGATGATTTACCTATAAAAGAAACCATTTACTCTTTAGATAATTAGCCAAACCAGAAAGGCAGCTCCTGATTGGCTAGGTCCACAGTGTCAGCAAACTGCGGCTTGCGAGCCACATGCGGCTCTTTGGCCCCTTGAGTGTGGCTCTTCCACAAAATACCGACTTCTGCGCATGGGACACAAAGTTTCAATCTCACTGTACATGAGTGCCCACACGTGGTATTTTGTGGAAGAGCCACACTCAAGGGGCCAAAGAGCCGCATGTGGCTCGCGAGCCGCAGTTTGCCGACCACTGGCTAGGACATTTATTCCTCAAGATGACCTCCTGGGGGCTACTTCTGTTTCTTAAGTTGATCCATCTTGCTCATAAAGTTTGGAATTTATGCTTTGTATTAAAAAAATAACACAGTATATACTAAATTTCTTATGGATTTTAGGCAGCAAAAAAAAAAAAAAATTGGTGACAAGACGAGTAAAGGTTTTAGTGTTTTAGTGCAGAGAAAAAAATGCTTATCATTTCTTACTTCTGGCTTTCACACTAAACAACAAAAAAAAAACCCTCAAAGTAAATTTACAGAGAATTATTGTTTAATTTCATCATTTTATTTTCCCTGATGTGTTTTTGCTCACCTTGTAAAGTTTATGTGTATTATTTCCAGTTTCATGAGTTTTAGCATTACATTCATTTTTCTTATTTTTTAATTTCATGCTAAGTTTTCTTTTTGTTTTTTTCCTCCTGAGCCCTCTTTCAGTTTTTCATAATCAGAGTGAAGAGAATTACCAGCTACAATATAATCTTTGTGAGGCATAATTTTATTTTCTAAAGTAAGCCTCTTTGAAATGACTTTTTGTTGAACTTGGAGAATTGGGGGTGTGTATATATATATATGTGTGTATATATATATATACACACACACACATATATATATACATACATTTTGTTGTCAATTATAAAAATAGCAAAAATATAAACAAAACACTTCTCTAAGAATATTTACTGATTTAACAGGATAATAGTGGAGATGGAAAAAAGTAAATTTGAACATAAAAGAAATATATCTTATCAGTGGAATATTTATTGAACTTGCTTAGTATAAGTTAATCATTAGTCCAATAAGATGTTCAGGAAATTTATGGTGATGCTTCATATTTATTTGAACCTCCGTATCTGGGAAGCACTAGAAGCCAATTGAATACTGACCTCATCCAGTTTAGTTTACCATTGATTGAAAAATACTATTTTCATATGTTTAGAATAACATATAACATTATTTTATAATTAGTCAAGTACTCATTTATCTAAAATTATGTCAGATACCTCCATGCTAATCCGTGTGACTAAGAGAGGTCATCATTCAAAATGGAAAATCTTCACTCTTTTCTTTCCTCAAGGCAGTGACAGAGAGGACACATTGAATGCAAGCTTGAAGCTATCCCACTCTTAACTGCTGTCAATTATTATTCCAGTGAGTTGGAATGCCACCAGTTCACCTCAGTCTGCTCACAGTTTTTCACACCAGGGCTTTCCTGAGAAGTGGCCCACAGCTGCCAGGATGGCCCCAGTGCCACAGAGCACTGTCAAATTTAGCTAGCAGTCAGCGGTTCTCAACCTGTGGGTCGCGACCCCTTTGGCGGTCGAATGACCCTTTCACAGGGCTCGCCTAAGACCATCCTGCATATCAGATATTTACATTACGAGTCATCACAGTAGCAACATTACAGTTATGAAGTAGCAACGAAAATAATTTTATGGTTGGGTCACACCATGAGGAACTGTATTTAAAGGGCCAGAAGGTTGAGAACCACTGACTGCTCATCACATTAAAAGAGCAGATAATTGCTAGATTGGGGCTGCCATATTAAACAATATTAAAGCTCAATATAATTTATCACCCACATTTTTATCTCTTGAAATATGCATTTTCAAGCAACCTTTACCTGTGTGCAAATTCTAAAATGTATCACTTAAATTAAATGGTTAACCAAATAACTTTTTAAGACCCTCAGGGCTTGTTACCAAGATCTGTTCACAGTCTACACCCTTTCCCTAGGTTATAGTATCATGGTAATATCTATAGTATATTAGATGTTCTATAAATTGCCATTTTTGCATATTCAGGAAAAACATGTCTTCATTAAGTCCAAACTTTTATATCATACTGCTTATTTATTATTGCCTATTTGACAACTTTAAGTTATATACACATAATATGTGAAACAATAAAACTTTTGAAGCTTGCCTTGCTTATCCCTTCTCTACCTGTTATGTTTCTACTCTCTCCAGTCTGAATATTTATATTATTTATATCTATATATCTATATCTATATCTATATCTATATCTATATCTATATCTATATCTATATCTATATCTATCTATATCTATATCTATATTCTTCTCATTCTACTCCCCCTCTGACTATTCTCAAATGTTTCACTATAACATGCATGTCAGTGAAATATTTACATCTTAGATAGCATCTGTGATGATCTCCCCTTGTGAAGGCCACTCTACATATACAGATCTTCTGAACAATCCTAGAAAATTGCACAATGTTTATATTCGGCCTTTCCAACTGTGAAACAACTGTTTTAGGAGAATAAATGGTTCATCACTGTGTGTATTCTTTATAGTACATGTATAGTCACTGAATGTTGTGCTTTCAAAACAAAAGTTATAATCAAGAATATCTTTTTGGCCATGGCTGGTGTGGCTCAGTTGGTTGAATGTCCTCTTGTGCACTGAGAGGTGGCAGGTTCAATTCCTGGTCAGGTTGTGTGTTTGTGCCCCAGTCAGGGTGCATAAGGGAGGCAGGCAATTGATAGATAATTCATTCTCTCTCTCTCTCTCTCTCTCTCTCTCTCTCTCTCTCTCTCTCTCTCTCTTTACTCTTTAAAATCAATAAAAAGCATATCCTCTGCATAAAGATTTTTTAAAAAGGAATGTTTTTAAATAATTATATCATTTAAAATAATAAATAAAAGACTCTATAACAAAAAATGAGCAGCATGATTGGAAAAATGGAAATAATTCTTGCTCCTGTGAAAGACTCTTACAAATTATACACTATGGAAGTCGTTAAAACATATAGGGAAGCTCAAGGGAAATACAGTTATAATTTTATTTATAGGCTGAATCTCTGTGCATGCATTAACAACTCTAATGCATTGGCTTAATGTAGAGTTCTAAAAAAGATAAGAGGTTCCATCACGCTCCTTATCATTTGTCACTGGTATGTGGCCTTTACATTGTGCAAAAGGGCTCACACACTGAGTGCGTAATCCTATGTAACTCAAAGCATGTTCAGAACACAGAGAATATCCTCTCTGTAAAAGTGCATAGTTGTTCTACAAGTTCAAATGTAAGCATACAGATTTTGCAGTCAAAAACAGAGAACATAAGGGAGAGAGATCAACCAAAGGACTTGAATGCATGCATATAGGCATAAGTAATGGATGCAGACAACAGGGAGTGAGGGTGAGGGCATGATTGGGGTGGGGAGGTGGGGGGAGGGGCACAATGGGAGGATAGGACACATTTGTAATACCTTAATCAATAAAGGAAAAAAATAAAAAACCCAAGGGATATGGATGGAGAATAAATCAAATTCCTAACTGTAATTCATTTGTTAGATAGTATCTCCAAGAGGCATAATTCTGAAAAATCAATTTTCTGAAGGAAAAATGATTAATCTCAGAACGAATTTTACACATACCAAGAAAGTCACAAGGAGTGTAGGCAGGAGTCATCCTTGGTTGTCAAGGCAACTGTAATTTTCGTTTCTCTACGGAACAAGCTACTCCATTTTCCTGGTTGTTCTATGGATGTTAACTAGACTGCCATGTCCTTCTGCAGAGAGTCTGAGGATGCTGCTCTCCTAAGGGCTAATCAATATATGAGATTCCCCACCATGATAAGTCAGACAAATACATCAAGGTCTAATTTTCTTTTCATCTATTCAGTAAATCAACTGTGAAATTCAGAACTGACCCATGTGCTTGGGGGCTGAAAGTAATCAGAGCTGACCTAATCAAGATTAAGAAATCATCTACATTTAAGAGAAAAGAAAGATACCACACCATGAAGAAGTTAATGATACTTTAATGAACATGCTTAAATTTTGCATTCATTTGTTATAGGTGAATATAGATTGTGGAGGTGGAGGGAGGAGGGTGGCACTTGCTGTATAGGCTAATTATTTGCAGATCTTGAGCAAGATAGAATTAGGACATAAAGGCGATGGTAATATGAATTTACCAGAATCTATCAATGCTTATACCTCTAATACTTTCTCTAACATGTTTTTATTTTTGCTGAGAACAATTTCTAACACTCTTTCTTTTGATATCTTTAAAAATAATACAGATTATTCTGAGTTTCACTATATTCTAAACACTCACCATTTGTATTTATTTTATGTGCACTTGAGCAGTCAGAGAAGCTTAAAGTAAAGAGGTTGTATGACCTGCAAAAAATTACTAAGAAAAAAGAGCATGGAAAACATGATACTAGACTAGAGTGTTCAGTATTTGACATTTCCCTTCAAAGGGAGATTAACAGTATTCATGTTGCAGAGTGAATATAAGAATAAATAAGATAGTAAAAATAGTGCAACACTTTACATAGTAAAGCATAGCCTGTTTTTCCTTTGTTTATTTTCTTGATATATTTTAGTAATTTAAATGAAGTGACTGGAGATTATGATGTTCAATGAAAAAAAAATTATGGGAATTGAATATAGATTAACACTTTTTAAAAGGTATAGACTTTGGCTAATTGGAGCATCTGCTGTGTATGGTGATCAATGTGAGATAAAGTAGGGATAAGCCTAAATTAATTTATTAGAATGACAAAAAACACAGCTGATTTTAAAGGAGAATGGATTAACTCATCACTAATTTTGTGGAGTAGCAACCATACATAGGGAGATGTAAAAATTTACAGTCTTTCCCAATGAGGTTTTAACTTCCAGGTAAAAATGAATCTGCCTTGCTGGTTTACAGTGATTTGGAGTGTTATATCTATGATTTCAAAATTTTGAAATAATGAATTTGTATCTCCATACATAAGGTGCAAGAAAAACACAAGACCATTGTGTAGAAGGTATCAAAAAAAGTGAAAAGAACTCAAGGGCACTTAAGTAAATGGAATTTTCCTTGTGAAGAACCCAAGAATGTGGAACATTTCTCTATGCCAAGCCTTCAGATTACCTGAAGGAATTAAAAATAACGTAGACTGAAGTGGTTCTGAAGGAGCGTGCGGCTTGGTGTTCTCTTTGTTAGCTTCCGCCATGGTGTGCCGGGGCCAGGGCCAAAAGGTGCAGAAGGTGATGGTGCAGCCCATCAACCTCATCTTCAGACACTTACAAAATAGATCTCGGATTCAGGTGTGGCTTTATGAGCAAGTGAATATGCAGATAGAAGGCTGTATCATTCGTTTTGATGAGTATATGAATCTCGTATTAGATGATGCAGAAGAGATTCATTCTAAAACAAAGTCAAGAAAACAGCTAGGTCGGATCATGCTGAAAGGAGGTAATATTACTCTGCTCCAGTGTCTCCACCTAGAAATGTCTTAATGAAGTGAGGAATTACTGAGAAGAAATACAGTTTGTGTTTTTTGGTGTCCTTTGTTGGGAGAATATTTCTTACCCATTTATTCATATTGGCTTACAATACCCTTAAGTTACTACCAGATGACAATAAATGATGTGGAATTGTTTTTGTTAAAAAAAAAATAACAATAACAAAAAAATAAAATAAAATAACATAGACTGCCCAGCTGGTGTGCTCAGTGGTTGAGTGTTGACCATGCACCACGAGGTCACAGGTTTGATTCACAGTCAGGGCACATGCCCAGGTGTCAGGCTGGATCCCCAGTAGGAGGCTTGCAGGGGGAAGCCAATCAATGATTCTCTTTCATTGATGTTTCTATGTCTCCCTTTCACTTCCTCTCTCTCTAAAATTAATACAAACATATTTAAAACTAAGCAAATAAATAATAACATATGTGTTGAAGTATTAAGTAATACATAATCCATCAATTGTGAATAAGAGCAAGTAGCATTACTGAGGCTAAGTCATATGTGGGAGATATCTTCCCAGGGGTAGGCTAAGGACAGGGAAAAAAGTGTTCCTAATAATAGAAATAGGCAATTGACCCTTAAGGAACAATTTCATGTTCACCAGAATGTCCTTTGGGTGAGAGAACGGTGCTGTCAGGAGTCATTCTATGATGACACAGCATTTTTTTTGATTATTAATCATCCCTGTTTATATTCAAGTGAGGATTTCATGAAAGGATTTAAATTCACAAATGTGCTTCTAAATTTGAATATTTCAAAAAGTGTATTTTGCATTCATATTTCTATGTCCTTTCTTATGGATATCACAATAAAATTCAGATGTCACTAGAGATGGAGTAAAAACAAGGATCAGATAAAAGAACATTGAAAAAGAAAAGAGAATAGAACATATTGAAGGAGAATGATTGAAGCTGGAGATAACACAGATTTTCATCTCAGAATTTTCTAAAAACTTTTTTGTTTAGAAATAATGATTCATTTCAGAAGAAGAGCGAAGATAGTACAGAGGGATCCCTTCTAACCTTCTCTCAGATCTCATTAATTTAAAACCTTACAATGTGTCCTGGCATATTCTATGGATATATACTGTTTGTTTCCTTCAACTTCCTGACTTTATAGACTTATATAATTTTTCTATTATCCAAACTTAGCAATTAACTTTGGTACAAAGTACAATAGCTAAATTGCAGACTATATTCATTACCTTAGTTTTTCTACTATTTTTTTAATTCCAAGATTATGTGTATTATGCTGCATTTAGACATCAGATTACCTTAGCTTCCCTTAATCTGTGATTTTTTTTTCCTTTTGTTTTATGATATAGACACTTTTTAAGGATACCAGTCAAATAACTTATAGGCCACTATCCTACTTGGCTATGTTTGAATACCACAGAGGTGGTGATCTTCTCATCCCATTGTGTGGGGAGGAACATAATATCCACATGACTCATTCCCAGTCATAACCTTGATCTCTCGGCTAGTATGGTATTTGTCAGGTGTCTCTATTGTACAGTTACTGCTATTGTTTTTTTAAACTCTATTCGATAGAAGCAAGTCACTAAATTTAGCTTACTTTTAAGGGGATGGACATATATGAAAATCATCATAATAAATTAATTGTTTTTCAGGGAGAGGTTTGAAGCTAGGTAAATATTTTGCAACTCCTAAAGATTTTGACCATACATTATAACACTTATTAGCCTACAAGTATGACTGTGGTCTTGTAATGGGGTTTTACTAACTGTTAAAATAAATATTCATGATACTTATTAAAGACTAGAGGCCCAGTGCATGATATTCGTACACTGGGGGGAGGGGTCCCTCAGCCCGGCCTACTCCCTCTCGCAGTCCCAGACCCCTCAACGGATGCCCACCTGTCGTGTCCACCTGTTGGGTTAGGACCACTCCCTGCTGGCAGTTGGACATCCCCCAAGGGGTCCTTAGGCTCCCACCACCACTGCTGCACTCAGAAGCCATGAGCCTGGCTTCTGGCTGAGAAGCATTTTTCCTGGGGGGACACACTGACCACCTGGGGCCAGCTCCTGCATTGAGCATCTGCCCCCTGATGGTCAGTGTACATCATAGCGACTGGTCGTCCTGCCGTTCCGTCAATGTGAATATTAGGGTTTTATATAGTATGGTAAGGAAGACTTTATTTAAAAGGGACTACTTATCTAGGGTAGAGAGATCAGGCTCAACTTCAATTACAAAAAGGGAAAGTGGGATTCATAGTATAGAGATAGGATGTATAAGAGATGGGGAGTGAGAGGAGCATCAGTGGATATAAATTACTAGGAGATAACATGAGGGATAAGAGCAGATTCTTGCTATAGGTACACCAGAGTGATTGGGTGCCACTTGGGGGATTGCTGGAGCAGAGAAGCTGTCCAGATATCAAGGGTGAGGGATTCTATCTAAACTGACTTAGCAGGATTCTTGCTCTGAGGGATGAGGCCCAAGGACGTGCCTTCATCATGAAAGGTCTTACAGGAGCCTGGTTAGAGTTGGTTTAGGGGGAATCTTTGTCGTGACTGCATTCTTTTTACATTCATAAGTCAGAAATTTTTCTGTAAAGATTTATACCTTCTCTTCAGTTCATTTATTTATCCAATCCTTTGTCTTAATTTCATTTCATGGATATTTATTTTCAAGTAGGTTGCATTGGCAGAAGAATCTCTTAGTTTACATCTTCTGAGGTTGTCTGGAATGCCACTTCATTCCTAAAGACTTTTTTTTTCTCTTCTGGATTAAGTATTCTGAACATTTTATTACATCAGCACTTGAAAAATGTGACATTTATTTCTCACCTCTATCACTTCTGATGCCAAATTTGCTGTCATTATAATTGTTACCCCCACTATCTGCTGGTTTCAATATTGTTTTTCTTTGTCTTTATTTTTAAACAATTATGATATTCTTTGCAATGAGCTTCTTTGGATCTTTCCTGTCTGATGTTCACTCAGCTATTATTTATTTATTTATTTTAAGAATGCTTATACACTTTGTCAAAGTTCAGAAAAGCTAGCCCATTACTTTTCATATACCTCTTAATCCGACCACCCTCTTTCTTCTTCTCTTCTTCTAGGATTTCAGTATAACAAATGTTAGATTCTTCATTATGCTCCTCCATGCTTCTTAGGTGTTGTTCATTATTTTCAGTCTCTCTCTCTCTCTCTCTCTCTCTCTCTCTCTCTCTCTCTCTCTCTCTCTGGCAGTTTCTAAAATTCTACTCTACATTTATCTTCTCAGTTCTGCTATTTAGCCTATTCAGTGATTACTTCTTTCACCCCCACCCCCACCACTCATCCTAGCCAGGGCTAGAATTCCCCCCGTATTTCTCTCCTCTTCCTGCAATAGTGGGTTTCCACCAATGCATTTTAAAATCCATTTATATTAAAGGATTTTTATTTTATTTTATTATAATCATATATAGTAGTTAGCTCTCAATTGTGGTTTTGCTTTCCCTGGTTTCAGTTATCTACTGCCAACTGCAGTCTGAAAATATTAAATTGCAAATTATAGAAACAAGCAATTTTTAAATTTTAAATAATACATTGTTCTGAGTGGGGAGATGAAATCTCATCCCACTCCATTCCTCCCAGGACATGGATCTTCCCTTTGTCCAGTATATCCAAGCTATATATGCTCCCACCCATTAGTCACTTAGTAACTGTCTTGATATCCCTGCATGAGTTATCAGAGAAAGAGAAAGAAGAGAGATCACATTCAGATAACTTTTATTATAGTATATTGTTATGATTGTTCTCTTTTATTATTACTTGTTGTTCTTATCTTACTATGCCTAATTTATAAATTAAAATTTATCAAGGCATATATCTATAGGGAAAAACATAGTATATATAAGTTTCTATACTATCCCTGGTTTTAGGTATTCACTGAGGGGTGTGTGTCTTGGAATGCATACCCTTTGGGTAAGGAGTAACTACTGTATAGGTAGAATTCTGATATTGGTCTGGATGGATTTGTGAAGTACCCCCTGCCCCTGCCAAGTAAACACCACATGGGAAAACTTTCTAAGTATCTTCCTGATCTTCCAAATGAGCAGGTGGTAGGATTCCAGGAGAAACAACCATAAGAAAATGCAAATTTGCCTTTGTCTCTGGTCTGCTGGAACGTCACACTTTTATGCCAGCCCATATTCAGTCTTTAGCAACTCATAGAATGGATGTCAAATTTTTTAGTTGAATCTACTCATCAGATGTTTTTTTTTTTTTTTTCAATCCTCACTGAAGGATATTTTTTCATTATTTTTTAGAGAGAGTGGAGGAGAGAGGGAAAGACAGAGAAATATCCAAGTTAGAGAAAGACATCTATTAGTTGCCGCCTGCATGCGCCCCATCCAGGGCCTGGGCTGGGGAAGAACCTGCAACCAAAGTGCATGCTCTTGACAGGAATGGGACATGGGACCCTTCAGTCCGCAGGCCAGCACTCTATGCACTGAGCCAAACTGGTGAGGGCTGAATCTGCTCATGAGATTATAGGACCAGGTGTCTGTTCCAGATAAGCAAATGCTTAGATTCCATTTCTACCTTCAGGGATCTTTGTTTAGATTTCTCTAAGTTGTTTGACCTCCAGTTCTCCAATATTTTCAAGAAAAGGCACTAATTTATAGTTGGTGTAACTTTTGCTTTTGTTCTAATGGTGGGAGCAACATTCTTCCCAGCTCTTTCAAATTCTGATTGGAAGCTGGAAAGTGTGTTGCTGTTAGAGTTTGAAATAGCTGGAGAGAGCTTTGCTCTTACCCTTAGAACTGCACCATCTAGAGCAGAGGAATTATGAAGTGGAAACATGGAAGCCTGAAATCTATCTGTTATCACTTCCAAAATGCATCTTATTAATACTTTTTCAATGAAATAAATTAATCAGAGTCACTTTTTGTTTTACTTAAAATTTTGAAATTTGAATGACCAAGTTGAAGAGAATGTGTGAGGAACCTATATTCAGTTGGTTTAAGTAAAATGAGACAGTATTGAATTCATTATTTTCCAGCTACAGCAAAACAAAGCATTTGAATAGATGGGTAAAAATAATAGAATTGTAATTGATATTACTTTTCTACCCATGGAGAAAATAGTAAAATGTATGTCAAGGAAATTGAGTAATTCCTGTCTATATGTAATGAGATTATATACATTCAAAATTTAACAGTACTCTTTTTTTTGCACTCATTTTAGAAATCAAAATTTATTTAATCGTGTCTTATTTAATTATAATTTAGTATTTCAACATGCTTTATAACATTATGTTCTATAAATCTGATGAAATAAAAACCATTAGATGAAACATTGATTTGGTTAACTTCACTAATGCTATCATCCTGAGCAACTGTAGAATTGTTTTCACTCTTTACCAAACACATTTTCCCTCAAATACAATATTGCAATTACAGACCGTGCATGAAAATGTCTGTGCATTGTACTAGTGCCAATGAGCAATCTCCTGTTCAGGGCTATAAACATTTCAGTTCAGCTGTTCAATGCATGTTTATATATGCTCATATCTTCCCACTCAACAAATTTCTAAAAGAGCACATCTCAATGAAAAATTGAAGAGGGAATGATGAGTGGATAACAAGTCTATTCTTAACAAGCTATAATCAAGTCATTATATGGAGCTGTATTTTTTATCCTGTGTTTGGTATGATAGTTCTTCAAGCCTAAGAGAATCTGGGGGGGAAAGTTGAGAAATGATGTTACAATTCAAATTGAAAGTTTATATGTCTTAAGAAATAGATGTTGAGTCATGAAAAAGAAAGATTAATAACTATTTTTCAGAAGGCTCTGTAGCTACATATGGAATATTGCCATTCAATTTAAGTTATTGAAAATAACAGGAACTTATTTAGGAGCTAACACATTCCTCAGATTTCTAAATCCAATATCCAAGAACCAAAAAAGTTGGATTGGATGTTAAGAGAAAACACAGTGAAGGAAAAATATAGACAATTCCCCCAAACTCACTCATATTGATGAATATTGGAGCTCTTTGTACCCCTATATTACGGTTTTGTAAATTTACAGGAAATGGGTGATCAGAGGTAAACTGTCTTCTTTGCTTTCAGTGAAATAGTATATTGCAGTGCAAAGCAGAAACATTTCATTAATGGTACTTCCACAGTTGCTGGAAGGGTGAAATGATCTCAACCAGCAGACGGACAGATGTATGGTGGGGAAAGCAGGTGTCTAATTTCATTTGGGAGCTTCAAGAATCAACTTAGTGAACATTAAATTAGTCCTGCCCTGCTTCCTGAAGCTTTTATAAGATAGTGGTTCTTAAATATTTATTTTATTTTATATCCAATAATTTAAAGACATGTGAGCATTCAATTTAAATATTTGTGCTATTATTAATTAATAAACAGGATATATAAGACTATTTTAATACATTATCTGTCATAAAAATATACAAATAAAATTAAAATTTAAATATATAAGCTAAAGATAAATCTTATTGAGTTGATATTTGGTACAAATAAATTATTAAAACAATCATATTTTAATGAGGGCAATGCAATTGTACAGGTATTTTGTTGTTTTTTAAATTTAGTTGAATAGAAGATGTGATTCTAACTTTAATTTATTTTAATGCTTGGTTTTAATGATTCTCATATCCCCAAAATATACAGATCTACATTCATCATTGCTTCTGTATACTAAACTATGATTCTCACTTTTAAATATAACCATTATTTAAAAATATATATATGCATGCTAGAGGCCCGCTGCATGAAATTTGTGCATGGGTAGGGTCCCTAGGCCTGGCCAGCGATCAATGCCGATCTGTAGGGAGACCGGTGGGGTGATCAGGGGTCCCCGCTGGCACCCACCTTGCTGGCCTGGGGCCTGTGGGCTGGGGGAAGCTCCTGCATTGAGCATCTGACCCCTGGTGGTCAGTGCATGTTATAGCAACCGGTCATTCTACTGGTCATTCTGCTGTTCAATTTGCATAGTAGGCTTTTATTATTTAGGATACTTATATATTTGTGTATAATCTGTACATGTATATGTGTGAATATACTTAGTTATAAATGCAGAAATATGCATATGCATATACTCTACTATATGCATACTCTACTGTATGTATGTGGGTTTTAAAAAATGACTGCAAGTTCTCTGACATTTCATTCATTGAGAGGTGGAAGTTTATGTTTCTTCTCCTTCGTTTAAGCAAGCTACACCACAGGGTGGGAGGTGACAGGACATTTATTATATACCTAAAAGCTATTTGAAACAGCCCGAGTTTATATCTATCTTCTTATTCAGCTTAACATTTTTTTCAGGTTTTTCTTATTTTAACAGACTTTTTTTTCTTCCCCAAACCTTCCCAGATGCAATATAATAGATACTTCTCTTCCAAGGAAAAGGTGTGCTTTTACTGAAAATTAAATATTGTATTTCACTATCTCAAGAAATCTATAACTTGAATAAATGATAAATATGTAAGTTGAATAAAATGCTGACATTCACATGCATATGGAAGCTGCAGGAATGGCCCTGGTTATATGAAAACCTTAATAAACAAATCTGTGGAAGGAATAGTAACTGAATTATGTTAGGACTATCTCCAAGGAAGAGGAATTATCAGAGATGTCTATATTAAATGTCTGTGCATAGCACTTTTGAAGCGTGGCTTTTCATTTAGCTCAAATGACTGTTATGCTAAAGTGACTTCACTATTCTGTTATAAGCTTTTTCTGTAAGTGTGCAACATGGAGTGATAGGAGACAGCAGATTGCCTCCTTAAGCAGAAATCTAGATTTCTCTTTAAACCTGATTCAGATGTAATTTTATTTTCTCCTTTTATTGCCTGTCACTAATTATAGGTTTTAGAAATGTTTGAACTCTTGAAGAACTATATTGTAAATCAATCTACATGCTGTAATGGTAGTGGATATATATAGTTTGTTTAATATCACTTAGAAATATTTAGTGAAATATTCCACAGTTAAAACAGTTAGAAAACACAGTTTTTGAAGCTTTTAGCGAAATGCAGTTATTAAAAACAATTTTTTCAAACAGGAAAACATTTATGAACATCTCTATAAAAGCAAGTGAGAACCTGAAAGTATTAAATGAAAAGAGCTGAAATATTGCACATGGTTTAATTTTGAATTTTGAATATCTCAACTTGTTGGAAGAATATAATTTTACTAAAGGCCTGGTTCATGAAATTCATTCCATTCCCCAACTTGTGATTTTGTAGTTGCCTACCTCCAACCCTATGGCACACAACTTGAGGTTGTTCAGAAGTAACCAGGGAGATAGCATCTCTCAAGTAGCCTGGCCCAAGCCAAGGGTTAAGGCTTGTCACTTTTCTTCTCACTACATCACAGGAGCAATATCTATAGAAGTCATATCCAGCGTCCTAAGTTTCAGAAGGTTTAGGAGCTTCCTTCCTGGGTGCAAAGGGTGTGAAGGCCTCCTCAGTGACTACTAGCTTCATGTTGTGAGTCCTGTGTTGGTTCCCTGCAAGGAGGACATGGGCCACTCAGCCATCAGAAATCAAATTCCACATGCCTCTCCTGGGCCCGAAATTGGAATGCAACAGGCTCAAGTTTTAGCTTTTATTTCGTGCCAATAAATTGAAAAGTTTATCTTGTTTTTGATTATGCCCTATTCACAAATAGCATGCAATATGAATTTGGAGCACTTAACTCCAGGGAGTGACCTGATCCAAATTACAGTTTGAAAAAGATCATTCACTCTTGCAGCTATGTCCAGAACAGATTGGAAGGGTTACGGTGGAAGAGTGTGGGAAAAGAGAAGCAACCGCAATGATAGATTTGGGAACAAAAAAGTGAAACAAGGGTGTGAACCAGGCTAAGTATCCCTGACTTCCCAGTGTAAAATGGAATAATTCCAGCCCTAATAGAAAGTACAAGTGGTATAAAGGAGAATCCATGGCTTAGATTAATTCCACAAGTTTTTATTCACCTTTCTCAGGCCTCAGCGTGGATCAAGACTCCCATCTATTCATCACTATCCATTAGTAGAATTTTCTGTTTATTTTTTCTTATTTTATTGTTATGTCTCTGACATTCTTTATCATTAGGTTGATAATTAACCATATCTGTATATCCCAAGTCTCCTTTCTTAGTTCCTCAAAGCAGAATAATGGGGTTATTATTCTGCTTTGAGATACCATGCTGCTGGTACCATTTTTATTTTCCTTTTTGGTAATAAAGATGTTACTATGACATAGTGTTTAAAATACACTTTTTGTCAGTGGTGATATTGCCAAGCATTAGACAAAATTCAAAGTTAAAAGGAAATGGAAGTGTAGATTGAGTTGAAGGGCACTCTCAGTGGCCTCCCTGAACTTCCTTTTTGACTTAAAGGTTTATTATTCATATTTGTTTCTGTATCTCAGGTATTTGGCCTGCACAGAGAAAGATGAACCATCCTACTTTTAAAACTCATATTATTTTTATAAAACAATCTGAAAACAAGGGTTTAAAGAGTTGTACTGTTATGTGTATTCATATGAAAACCATGATCACTTTAGTTGATCTCAATGCTTAGTCATTTAGACTTTCAAAAACATTGAAAATTAAAATGTACAGAATGATGAGAGTGATCTTACCCGGAGCCCTAAAAGTTGTCCTAAGCATTTTACAAGGAACCATTATGCAAGCATAATCTATATCTCACTACCACAGTAATAGTTATTTGAGAATATCATCATATTTACCTCCATAGTGCACTTGAATAGTATGAAGTATGAAACATTTCACAGGCAGCCTGAATTATCCTAATCAATTCACTAAACACACACACACACACACACACACACGCGCGCGCGCGCGCGCGCGCACACACACACACACAAAGTTGCTTTGTAATTAAGAGGTTTAACACATTTTTAAAACTTCAGCAGAGAAACTAATATTACTTTTCATAATCCTATCTAATAAAAGAGAAAAATGGTAATTGGCGTACGATGATACCCTTTTCATTGGCTAATCAGGGCTATATGCAAATTAACTGCCAACTATGATTGGCAGTTAACTGCCAACAAGATGGCGGTTAATTTGCATATGTAGGCACAATGCAGGGAGGTGAAAGGGAAAGCAGGAAGAAGCCCCCTGCCACTGACAGTGATCGGAAACCCAGGGGGGAGCTAAGAGAATCAGGCGCCTTTGCCGCCCTGGCCAGTGATAGCAGGAAGTAGGGGTGGAGCCAGCGATGGGAGCTGGGCACGGTCGAAGCTGGCAGTCCCGGGAGCTAGGGGTCCCTTGCCTGGGCCTAAAGCGGAGCCCACGATCGCGGGGCCGCTGCAGCTGTGGGTCCCTGCTGCCCGGGCCGGACGCCTCAGCCAGAGGCGTTAGGCCTGGGCAGGGGCGGAGCCTGCAACCGCGGGGAGCTGGGGGTCCCCTGCCCAGGCCTGACACCTCTGCCGGAGGCCTCAGGCCTGGTCAAGGGGCCGATCCAGTGATTGGTGACCGGAGGGTGATGAGGGTCAACTCCTCTGGCCGAGGCATCAGGCCTGGGTGGGGGGCGGAGCCGGGGGTTGGGGGATATGATGGTCCCCTTGCCCAGGCCTGAAGCTTGGGTCAGAGGCGTCAGGCTTGGGCGGGGGGTGGAACAAGCGATCAGAGGGAGATGGGGGTCCCCTGCTCAGGCATGATTCCTGGGCCAGAGGCCTCAGGCCTGGGTGGGGGCCAGAGCCAGTGATCAGGGGGAGATGGGGGTCCCCTGTCCAAGCCTGACACCTCTGGCTGAGGCGTCAGGCCTGGGCAAGGGGCCGATCAGGTGATCGGAGGGTGATGGGGGTCTACGCCTCTGGCCGAGGCATCAGGCCTGGGCAAGGGGCCGATCCTGTGATTGGAGGGTGATGGGGGTCAATGCCTGAGGGCTCCCAGTATGTGAGAGGGGGCAGGCTGGGCTGAGGGACACTCCCCCCCACACACATACACACCCAGTGCACGAATTTCATGCACCGGGCCCCTAGTTATCTTATAATGTCATTAAAACTGTAGTTATTCTGGACATGAAATACTGACTGTAAAATGTTGAAATGCCATGATATGTAGTTTAAAAATTTACCTGAACAACATTTCATTCCAAGATATAATTATGTATTAAGTATTTTTAAAAACTAAAGTTATAACACTTATAAAAGTATAAGTTGAAAGTTATTTATGATTGACTCTCTTCATTGTCCCCTCTCCACTTCTCTTTACACTTCTCTATCTTTTTGCAATAAGCTCAATTTCGCTGCTACAAAGAGACATAAACTTATACTCTCTTGGCAGTAGCAACTTTGTTACTCTGGCCTCCTACCTTCTCAATGGCCTTTGCCAAGGCTTACCGTGGGGCTTTTTCTATTTGTAGATCTGCCCTTCACAGAAAATAAACCATGTGTGGCCACCTCAGATCAAAAGCCTCCTGCTGGACATGGAAACATTCTCAGATTGTAATTGAACTTCTTTCTCCTCCCCACCCACCCCCTCAACTCAAGAAGAACTTTACATTTCAAAGTTAATGAGATAAATTTCAAAGTTAAGGTGGAAATTCTCAGCTAGGTCGCAGTGCCCAAAAATCTGTCAACTTTTTGCTATATTTGTCTTCAAGTTATGTGTATAGAGCTCTTACTATTCTTCTGATTTTACTGAAACCTTATTTCTTTGATGAAGATACTGATGTTTAATATGTTTTTCAGCCACATGGGCTTTTGTGAGGATTGACTTTTAGGGTACACTTGATAATTATTTTATTTTTCCTTTTTTTTTTTACACTAACACATACACATACACATACATTTTACTTGGAAGAAATATGCTATTTCTTCCTTTTTATTGAACTAATTTTCAACTAATTATTTTACTGCATTCTTGTTTATTTACATGTGATCTGTTTTATATTTCACATAATTGAAAGAGAGCAAATTTCAAAGGTTAACCTCAAGCCATGAAAAAACCACCAAAACAAATCAAGCATAATTTGATAAGATTTTATCCACAGTCATATTTTTTTTTAAAAAAAAATGTAAGATTGCAAATAAAGTTTAGGTATTCTAGAGGATCTATCCAGAGAGAAAGACCAAGGTCATAAATTGTTTAAATAAGGGGCATTAACTTTATACATATCGTGGTAGGCAATATAATAGCCACCCAAACATGTCCTTGCCCATATCCTTGGACTATATGGATATATTGTTACCTGGCCAAGGAAAATTAAAGTTGCAGATGGAATTAAATTTGTAAATTATCTGAGTATTTTATATTTGGGTTATTCTAGTGGGCCCAATGCAATCACAAGTGTCCTTCAAGCAGACAGGAGAGGCAAGAAGAGGGGTCAGAATGAGAGAGAGATTTGAAGATATCAAGCTGCTGGTTTAAAAAAATAGAGGAAAAACCAGAAACCAGGAAAGCACAGATTCTCTCCTAAGACCTCTAAAAAGGAATGCCACTCTGTCAAAATCTTGATTTTTAGGACAGTGAGACTTCTAATCTAAAAAATAAAAATTGTATGTTTTTATTGATTTCAGACAGAGGAAGGAGAGAGAGAGAAACATCAATGATGAGAATCATCCATTGGCTGCCTCCTGCATTGATTCCCCTCCAGGCATGTGCCCTAACTGGGAATCTAACTGTGACCTGGTTCATGGGTCAATGCTCAACCACTGAGCAACACTGGCCAGGCTAATTTTTTGTTTTGTTTTAATTCACTAAATCTGTGATAATTTTTTATAACAACACTAGAAAACAAAAGCTAGTACATATCACTATGAATGTATATATTCAAAACTCATCAATATCATTGTTTTGTATATAATTATATCTTGCAGCACATTTGCCCTTACCTACAGATCACCCTTCTTGACTATATTCCCTAACCTCCCTAACTTCAGAGACTGTGTCCAATAAGAAATAAGCTAGACCATCTCAGGTTCAGGTAAGAGATACTGGAGACTTGACCTTGAAGCTTCAAATTTGTAGCTCTCCTAACTTCACTAGGCATGTGCAACAATTTTCAAGCGTCTTTGAGAGAGTTCCACCAACTATCTCTGGCTAAAGCGTCAAAGTGATTTTTAATTCAATACCAATAAACTACCATGAATCATGTGAACCTTATTTTTTAGTTTAGCTACATTGTTGAACTTCCTCTGTGATTCTAATAATAACCAAATAAATTTTGTGTAGACCTATATTTCTTCAGCAATTAGTCATATTTTGTCTTTTTAATTTCAAACTTTATATATACTTTAAAAAATTCTCTAGAATGCCCAGAGAATTCAAAATAGCATCATTAAGCAGTGTCTAGGCTCTTATTGGAAGATCATTATGTGGATAAAGAATCTTTCTTAAATGCTTGGCTAACCAAAAAAAAGAGCTGTAAATCCTTATATTTTTAAGTTTGATTTGCCATTTATATTGATTTGCAAAATAATATTTTATAATGTTTTAAATATTTCAGTTTGGTAAATAAGATATGCCATTTTATACTTGGAATATTGGGGAGAAAAACAGTAGTCATCAATTATTATTTTATGCACATATCAGAATTAATATTACTTATATGTATTAGGGAAGTTTATGTACTTGTGCATAAGTGAGATAGATATAGATATATTTTATTGTATATTATCACATGTAAGTGAAATATATTATAATTTGATCAGAAAACTATTAACTATTTTACAGTAAGCAGTATACTGACATTAAGTAAACTATCCTAATTTTATATTTGCTTTTTATTTCATCCATCCTCCCATTCCCCTCCCTTTGGCAACTTGTTCTTCTATATCAATGGTCTGTGTCTGTCTTATTTTGTTTACTCATTTGTTTTTGTTTGTGTGTTTTTTTTAGATTCCACATGTAAGTGAAATCATATGGTATTTGTCTTTCTCTAACTCACTTATTTTGCCTATCATAAAACCGTCTCGGTTCATTCATGTGGTCGCAAATAGCTAGCTTTCATTCTTTTTTTTTTTTTTTACTGAGTAATATGCCATTATGTATGTGATATATATATATATATATATATATATATATATATATATATATATATATATATATACCATATCTTCTTTATCCATTCATCTAGTGATGGGCACCTAGGTTGCTTCTATATCTTGGCTATTGTAAATAATACTGCAATGCATATAGGGGTGAATGTATCTTTTAATAAAGTATTCATGTTTTCCCAAGTGGAATTGGGTCATATGGCAGCTCTGTTTATTTATTTATTTTTTTAGAATATACATAATGTGTTTCATAATGGCTGCACCAACTTACAATCCTACTAATAGTGTATGAGTGTTCCCTTTTTCCCACGTCCTCACCAGTACTTGTTATTTTTTGTTGTTGTTGTGTTTTTTGTTGTTGTTGTTTTGTTTTTTTTGATGGTAGACATTCTGACAGGTGTAGAGTGACAGCACATTGTGATTTAGAATTGCATTTCCCTGATGATTAGTGATGTTGAACATCTTCTCATATTTCTGTTTGCCATCTCTATATCCTCTTTGGAAACATGTCTATTCAGGCACTCTGCTCATTTTAAAAATTGTATTGTTTGGGGGTTTTGGTGTTAAGTTGTTTTATTTCCATATTTTTATTTTTTTTCTAAAATGAAATGTATAAAGCTGCATAAAAGCACTTATTTGGTTTTATTTCTCTTCTCTTTCCCCACTGTCTTTGTGTATACTCTCCTATCCATTTGTTATAATTTGAATGGAACTAGATTATTAAATTATTGCTTAGCATCCAACTAGGAATTTGCCGGGAGCCGGTCCATCCTTGCTGTTTCAAGGGACCTGGCATATATGGCATACTGTTCTTAATATGTTTGCTCACCTTCTTGGCGCTGTGTTTTAACCAAGGTCACCTCTCCGAGAAAGGTTGAATCCCCAGGTAGGGATTTTCCCCTGAAGTTAGGGAGGGAATAAAACCCCTCAACTAAGTGCCAGGCGGGTAATTAATCCCTTTAACTACGAACAATCATGCTTAAACTACATAATCTTTTCTCCCTGGAATGGAGATAAGAAACGCCCTAACCTTTGTAATAGAGATTGATAGGATTAAATCAACTGGTATAAATACAGTTGTAACAAGACAGAAAGACTCAGAACTCAGAACTTAGAACAGAATCAAGAAGACAGAATCTACACGGAGCCTAGAGACAGAGCCTAGCGGGAGAACATGGCAAGGGATCCTGGACTGAACCTGACTACAGAGATTGGCAGGAGAACCTGACTGGAACCTGGACACTGAACCTGACTGGAGAGCCTGGACAGAGCCTGGCTGGGGAACCTAGCGAGGGAACATGGCTGCAGAGCCTCGCTGGAGATCCGAAGCAGAACCTCTCTGGAGATCCGGGCTAGAGATCCTGGCTAGGTTGCTGATCAACTGAACGCTGTCTCCGTGTCATTCCTTCTTCGCTGACTCCGTCCACACCTTTGGGGACCCCTGGACCCGCTGGGGTTGGACCACGGCATCTGGCGCCCGAACAGGGACCCCTAGGTAAGCGCCCCGCACTCGGGACGGATCGGACTCCACCGTAGGAAGAAGGTGGATAGTCTTCGCCGACTCCGTCCACACCTTTGGGAACCCCTGGAACAGGATTCCCCTAGGTAAGCCCCCCTCCCCCATTGAGAACCCCCACACTCGGGACGGATCAGACTCCACCGTAGGAAGAGGGTGGATAGTCTTCGCTGAATCCGTCCACACCTTTGGGAACCCCTGGAACAGGATTCCCTTAGGTAAGCCCCTCCCATTGAGAACCCCACACTCGGGACGGATAGGACTCCACCAGGGTGCTACAGACCCCCCTATAGAGGATAAGTAGGGTAAGAAGGTGGATAGTACAGAACTTAGATTGAGAAGATGTGCCATACTGAGTCCAAAGAAAGAAGATTCTGTATTGATCCTTAGATTGAGAAGATGTGCCATACTGAGTCCAAAGAAAGAAGACTCTGTATTGATCTTTAGATTAAGAAGATGTGCCATACTGAGTCTAAAGAAAAAAGATTCTGTATTGATCTTTAGATTAAGAAGATGTGCCATACTGAGTCTAAAGAAAAAAGACTCTGTATTGATCTTTTAACATATATGCTTGCTAGCAGAGGAATTAAGGTTACTCCCAGTCAGACAGAACGTTTTATACAAGAAGTATGTCCATGCTTTTCTGAGGAAGGAAAGGTAAATGTAATGGCATGGGAGAAGGTAGGCCCAAGGAGCCTTATCCTTAACCCCACTGCAGCCTTTCTACCCTGGGAAAGTGCAGGATTGGCAAGCTCTCCCTGGGGTGATAGATCAGGACTCAGGTATTAGCAGAAAGCGCCAATCCTACTCTTAAAATGGATACAAGAGAGCGTTTCAGGTTTTTCTTTTTAATGCTTGCTTTTAAAAAATAAAAAAAGGGGGAATTTGCCGGGAGCCGGTCCATCCTTGCTGTTTCAAGGGACCTGGCATATATGGCATACTGTTCTTAATATGTTTGCTCACCTTCTTGGCGCTGTGTTTTAACCAAGGTCACCTCTCCGAGAAAGGTTGAATCCCTAGGTAGGGATTTTCCCCTGAAGTTAGGGAGGGAATAAAACCCCTCAACTAAGTGCCAGGCGGGTAATTAATCCCTTTAACTACGAACAATCATGCTTAAACTACATAATCTTTTCTCCCTGGAATGGAGATAAGAAACGCCCTAACCTTTGTAATAGAGATTGATAGGATTAAATCAACTGGTATAAATACAGTTGTAACAAGACAGAAAGACTCAGAACTCAGAACTTAGAACAGAATCAAGAAGACAGAATCTACACGGAGCCTAGAGACAGAGCCTAGCGGGAGAACATGGCAAGGGATCCTGGACTGAACCTGACTACAGAGATTGGCAGGAGAACCTGACTGGAACCTGGACACTGAACCTGACTGGAGAGCCTGGACAGAGCCTGGCTGGGGAACCTAGCGAGGGAACATGGCTGCAGAGCCTCGCTGGAGATCCGAAGCAGAACCTCTCTGGAGATCCGGGCTAGAGATCCTGGCTAGGTTGCTGATCAACTGAACGCTGTCTCCGTGTCATTCCTTCTTCGCTGACTCCGTCCACACCTTTGGGGACCCCTGGACCTGCTGGGGTTGGACCCCGGCAGGAATTTGCATTTTTAAAAAAAGATTTGGGCAAAACACATATGAGGCAAGAAGTAGCTATGTTTCTTCAATATGACAGAAAGTCCTCAACTCAAAATCAGGACAGAAGACTCAGATAATTAGAGTTCCACATATGCGCATGTCACTGTTATACGTAAGGAAAAGTGACTCTCCAAGGAAAGTGCTTATATGAATTGTGTTCGTAACATCTGACAATACAGATTTGCTACTTGGCTTACAGGAACCATTGTGCACTCCAATCTGGCAGACTTACACCCAGAGGGACTATTCTCAGTACTGGGAGTACAGTTTCATTATTGTCATCTTGAAAAATGAACCCGAAAGCCTAGATGGAAGGAAATGTACTTTCACATCAATCTCAATTCAAAGCTCACTTCTAAAATTAGTGAATAAAAATTCAATGGAAATTGCATTAATGAGATAACAAAGAGAACCAAAGGGTTGGCTGTGTTTTATCCTTTTTGCCTAGTTTAGCATAGTTTCTTTTTACTTCACATATGTGATACTTTCAAATCTACTACTTTGAAATAGCGGCGGAGGGACAACAGTATCAATTTTCATCATTTGCAGTTAGAAATAAAAATATCATATGGCCTTGACTATTTAGTGTATCTGAACATGTTTTATTTTTAGTATCTGGACTATGGATCGCAGAGTACTTTTGATTTAATATTGTCCATTAACGTAGAGACAGTCTTCCCTCGGATTTAAATAATTTTTCATCAAATTGAAGATTAGTGGATCCATTTTCTATGATTGCTTTGCATACTAAATAAACATTGTGAATTGTCACCAATAATATTTGATGCCACTTTAGTGTTTCTGATGAATTATAACAATCCATACTTTACAAACATGTGTAAAGCTTTCATGATGGAACTTGAGTTGTTTAGCTTTCCCTCCCTTCTATGATATATTGAATTATTATAATTATCTATCCCATTGAGATAGAAAAGTAACCCAATATGTCATATGATCTTCCATATGGGAACAGCTAACCTGGCAGACAAATGACTATATAAAATAATAAGCTCTAGCCAGTTTGGCTCAGTTGATAGAGCATCGGCCTGCAGACTGAAAGGTCCTGGGTTTGATTCTAGTCAAAGGCACATGCCGGGGTTGCAGGCTCAATCTCCAGTAGGGAGCGTGCAGGAGGCAGCCAATCAATGATTCTCTCTCATCATTGATATTTCTATCTCTCTCTCCCTTCCTTTCTGAAATCAATAAAAATATATTAAAATAATGAGACCAGCCATAAATATCTCACAACAGTAAATATAATTCTCAGAATGTACTGGCTTCAGAAATAACCTTCATGACCTCAGAAGTCATGACTTTCAGCATGCGTTTTTCCTCTGTGCTTTGTTATACATTGAACGAGGTAATCTTGGTCCTTTCGGCCCAATATTCATTCGTTCTTCACCTGTGCTTTCCCTTGTAATAGTATTAACTATCACAACGTACATTAAATTCAAAGGAACCATCATCGTTTTAAGGGAATGAAACCTGGGCTTAGACCTAACCGTATACTGGATATTTAAAACAAAACAAACAAACAAAAAAAATCTCAAATTGTCTTTCCCTGTAGAATCTGCCATGGCTCTATTCAAATGCTATTTGGGGGCAGGTGAAAGACATCTATATTTTCCTGATCCTACAAGAAGACCAAAATGAACCAAACATAAATGAAAACTGCAGATTTGAAATTTGGGGTATATAAATGTATCTCAGCCTTTTCTTGGAACCATGATAGGCAAAACTGTGGTTTCCCAAAGCACTGTTTCTATGCATATAAGTTAGAATTGATGTTCTCTCTGATGAGTGAATGGAAGGCTTGTCGTCCTGGGTTAATAAGGGGACTGCTTTCTGAATAAGTAAAATTTCGGCTTAGTGCTTACGGAAGACAGAACTGTGGAATGGAAAAGATGCAGGGATTAGTTTGCTGTAAATGTCAAGGACAATTTAAGTAAAGGAGCAGAGAGGTATAAGAGGGCAGAATACGGGAAATTAATGAAAACTAAGTTTGCGTAGTTATGGGGCGCAGGCAAGGAAGTCTTGTTCTATGAGAGAGCAGAAAAAAGGATGCAAAGTTTTGTTCTTGACCTTCTTGAAGACATCCACCTGCATATTTTAAGAAATAATGAACCCATATTCAGTACAATAATCTGTATAGTATTTTTAAATTCATAAAATTCTAAATATAGGATCTCATTTAACTATGATAATCAGAATAATACTGTATGTAGTACACAAAAGTCAGGCATTTTTAAGTTCACTTTTTGTACTCACTTAATTCTAATATTTTCTGAATATCTATATATCATGTCCTACTTTATGTTCTGGAAATAAGAATATGAATGAGATACCTCAATCTTTCGGGAAGGAGGCAGATGTAGAAACAATTAATTATCTGTGCTGTAAAAGCCAAATATATTTTGTTGTCTACATGGGTAAGTGAACTAAAGTTTGTGGTTTTGTGTTTTTTGTTTATTTGTTTTGTTTTTTGTTTGCCATTTTAAATTAATATTCTATAATTCAAACCACACTCTACACACCATATTCAAGTATTTCCATATTTTATCTGGTGAGTGATGGGAAAATTGATAAATATGTACCATGACCCATCTAAAGGAATAACTTTTTTATTTTAACTATGCACATGATCATATCTTTCCTCTTCTTAAGGTAGGGCTTAATGTTTGATGATTCTTTATTTTGACCTCTAGAGGGCAAGATCATACCTTGAACATAGTTAACTGAAATAATTCATTGAATTTAGCAGTTGTCTTTGCCAGGGATATATTCAAAGGTGCTACTTAAGTAACGATATTACATGTTCTATCGGCATTTAGGATAGAAAATGAAAACAATAGGCAAATAGGAAACTACTTAGATGAGAGGAGACTAATTTGGCTTGAATCACTGTTCATTTGAAAATGACAAAAATAGAGATATTAGGTATGGATACACACTAATTGAATATTTAAACTGCAACATATAAATTATACACACAAGTTTACACCAGACTGTTTTTTATAATTTTTTAAATGTATACTTTTATTTAATTTAAGAAATTACAAAAAGAGGTTTTTATTTAGGTCTCAAATCTGTTATCTCTGAATAACAACAAAATACATATAGTAGGAGAAAGATTCACAAAATTGGAAATGGGTAGAATTCTGTAGATTTGAAGTTACTAAATAATAATGTAGAATGGTGTGTGTGTGTGTGTGTGTATATATATATATATATGTGATTCTTTTAGAAGTCATAGGTAAGGGCTTATAAAATAATTTTCTTGATGAATTTTTATATATTGAAACATCAGAACCTGTAGCATAGGATCAAGTAAGCCAGGTGATTCAGTGCTGGGCTTTGCAGTAAAGACCTTACCATGAAAGTGGCTGCTCTATAATTAATATACATTATTGAATTAAATTGGACAAATGCATGGCCCCAGATATTTCTCCCACTCAGTCTCCAAGCCAGCATGTTTCTATGCCAAGGACATTACCATTTAGTCATGGGTACTTATCTGCTCTCTAAACACTGTGAATTAGGCAAGGCTATTTAAATAGTTTTCAAGATTTATATTTTTTATCTGCTGGAGGCCCAGTGAATGGGATGCATGCACTGGTAGGGGGATGTGGCCTGTGAGGATTGGCCCGCTGCGGGATCAGCCACTCATCCTGGTCAGCCGAGTGGCACTCCCACTGTGGGAGCACACTGACCACCAGGGGGCAGCTCCTGTGTTGAGTGTCTTCCCCCTGGTGGTCAGTGTGCATCATAGCGACTGGTTGACCAGTCGTCCTGCCATTTGGTTGCTGGGCTTTTATTATATACTAGAGGCCAGATGCACGAAATTCTTGCAAGGGGCTCAGCCTTCACAGCCCCAGCTGCCTCAGCCAGCCCTCGCAGCCCCTCGCAGCCCCGACTGGCCCCTGGTAGCCCCTCGCAGCCCCAACTGGCCCTCGTAGCCCCCCGCAGCCTCAGCCAGCCCTCGCAGCCCCCCGCAGCCTCAGCCAGCCCTCACAGGCCCCCGCAGCCTCAGCCAGCCCTCGCAGCCCCTCGCAGCCTCAGCCAGCCCTCGCAGCCCCTGCTTCATCCGGAAGGTCTTCCAGAAGGTCATTCTGCTGTTTGATCTAATTAGCATATTAGCTCTTTATTATACAGGATAAGAAGCCTGCCCCATGCCCTTTTTACTGTGGCTTCCACCTATGTTTCACTTGCTTTCTATAGTTACAAAGGGAGGAGGATAACTCAGACCCTGTCATCCCAGAACAGGAAAGAAGGGGAGCATGGAACAGTCTTAAAACAATACAATAATAAGGACAACACAAATCCTTAAGAACATAAACGCATTGAAAAATATTTATCATATGTCCATCCTGTTATCTGACTTATGTGCATTCCATCATGTTTATAACTCATTATTAGGTAGGTTTTTATAAAAATACTAGAGGCCCGGCACACGAATTCATGCACCAGTGGGGTCCCTTGGCCTGGCCTGTGGGATCAGGCCGAACCAGCTCTCCAACATCCCCCAAGGCGTCCTGGATTGCAAGAGGGCACAGGGCAGGCTGAGGGATCCCACTGGTACACAATCAGGGCTGGAGAGGGACACAGGAGGTTGGCCAGCCAGAGAGGGACAGCAGAAGGGCTCCAGGACATGTCCAGCCTGTCACAATCAGCTGGACCCCAGCAGCAAGCTAACCTACCAGTTGGAGCATCTGCCCCCTGGTGGTCAGTACACATCATAGTGACTGGTCGACAAGTAACTTTTTTCCCCCTAGTGGTCAGTGCACATCATAGCAAGCGGTTGAGCAGCCGTTGCATGTCATTAGCATATTATGCTTTGATTGGTTGAACAGACGACCTAACGACCGGACACTTAGCATATTAGGCTTTTATTATACAGGATATATACTTTGATATTTTACATAGAAAATATGTTTATATAGAATATATATAAGCTTCCATATAATAATTTTCCACTTTTAAAGATGAGAAAACCCAAGCTTGCAAAGCTGAAGTGCAGGACAAAGTCACAATTAGTGTAAGTGATAAAGACTTTAAGGCAGGCTAGCTGCAGTTCATAGCACACTATAATGGGGAAGATAGAACACAGTATCTATTTAAATTATATCTAAAGCAAACTATATAATTAATTAAGATGATTTTCTAATATTTATTTTTACTTATTAGTTATTTTATTTATTTTTACTCTTCCATTAGAAAGCTCTACCCTATAACTTTTGCTCACCTGGTACTTTTGAAAAGTTCAGAATTTCTCCATCTTGGATATTATGAAGTTGGGATACTGTATTTAGATTGGCGCTTTAAGAAACATGTACAGTTATTAGGAAGGCTCAAAAGCCACTTTGTGAAGCTTATGAGAAATTTATGATATGTATAAACAAAATTATTCCCCTAAATGGATCTATTTCTATATACCTATAACCCAGGGTATAAATTCAGGTTTGTCAGGGAACAAAGGTTAGAGTGAGCCATAGACATGCAATTTATTACAACTTTGATATTTACTCTTGCTTTGAGATCCTCTATGTAAAGCCATATAAGAAATAAGTAACATGTAATCATTTTTAATCTTTTAAAAAATATATTTTTTTATTGATTCAGAGAGGAAGGGAGAGGGAGAGAGAGATAGAAACATCAATGATGAGAATCATTGATCAGCTGCCTCTTGCATGCCCCCTACTGGGGATTGAGCCTGCAACCTGGGCATGTGCCCTTGACAGGAATCAAACCCGGGACCCTTCAGTCCTCAACCCGACTTTCTATCCACTGAGCAAAACCAGCTAGGGCATAATTTTTTAATCTTTTTAATAAAAAGAAATATTCTCACTGTTTATTGCCAATATGCCATTGCATACACTTTTTTATAGAGTCTAAACGCAAAGGCCATTAATTAGGTACGTTAATAAGTGATTAAAAATTAAAATGTCATAAAAGATTATAAGACTGATATCATTTTGGGTAGAGGCCTCAGAACTGTGCCTTTAGTGGTGTCTTGTTCAACATTTTAATCAGTAACTTGGATGAGCATACAGAGAGAAAGCTCCTATGTTCATTAAATTTGTGGGTCACTGGAAGATTGAAGGGTTAGTGGATACACGGCAGAATGATTACACTCAGAAATGATCTGTATAACCTGTAATGATGGGTTGAATTGAACAAATGAAATATAGTAGAGATGCACGCATAGAAGATACCATAGTTAGATCCAAATTGCAAATGATGTAAGACTGAGTTAATATCAGCATGTGACAAAAATGTTTAAGTGATTCACAGCACAGTAAATTCACTGTGAGTTAGCCTGTGATGTGGCTTTCAAGAAAGCTAATCAATCAAGCTCAGCCTGAAATAAAACAGAACTCGATTAAGTATGTGTTATTTCTGTTCAGATATTTCTGTTCAAGATAATACTTGGATGTTACATTTAATTTTTACTAGTGTCTTTAAAAATGATAATGGGGAATTTTAGGATATTGTATTTAGGGAAGTCTTAATAAAATAATTTAAATAATAATTATATAAAGGACATTTAAAGGACTAAATGGATATTACCTTTAAGGAAAAACAATTTTTTCGGGGGGGGGCAGTTATAGGGAGAGTGGAAGCATTGATTAGGTAGGTAGCATAAATAGGGAGCTAATGCATTCCAAATATTTTGAGAAACATTGTTTTCGAGAGGGACTGCATTTGATCTTGTTGTAATTGTTTGCAGTGGCAAAAATTATGGTTAGAGTCAGATTTTGCCCTTGCCAGCCATTTATTCAACAAAGCTCCATTGCGGGAATCCAATAGCATACAGTGCCTCTTAAGTCAATAAAGAAATATGCTCCAAAGTAGTGATGCACTGCTTACACTATTGTTATGGGCCAGCAGAGATGAAAGAAACAAAGTCAAAATTGAAGTGAGGTGCACCATTTTATACAAGGGGGAAGTTGGGAGGGACAGAAATAACCAACCAGGAGTTGACTTTCAGCTGCCAGCACAAACAAACAAACAAACAAACAAAACCCCTGAAGTCCCTTGTTGCTAGAGTGTGTTGCTTGGGAATGAAGGCACTGGCATTGGCAGGCAGGCTACTGGCTGGAGGATGAGTGTCACTCCAGGAAGCACTGCAAGGCTTGCACCACCGCCAAAGAGGAGCTCCTCACAGAGGCGGGAACAGCTGTCCCTCTTCTGGCTGACACTGCTGCCTGCTTCACTACCACTCGGACCAAAGCGTTGCCTTGGCCACGGCAGGAGCAAGTGTCTTAAGAGCTTTGGAGAGCTATTTTAGGTCCGCCAAGTGTTGTCTTGGCCAGATGGAAACTCTGGACTAATCCCCCCACACTCTCAGTGGTTATAGTCTAAATGTCCCTTTGCCATAGTTGCTTGTTGTTATTGACAAGCCCCCAGTGGTGCCCGTTGGCTGCAGAGCTGCTAAGTGCTTATCAAGGACAACAGGTAAGAGGATGACAGCCGGATACAAATGATCCTATTCTTCTATCAAAACAACTCTACTTCTGAAAACCTTTCTCTGGCTTTATCATGAACAAGTGGATCAAAACAACTTCATTTAGTCATAAACAAGTGATTCAAAATCATATTAAATCAATTCACAACAGATATGCATCCTATGAAGGGTTATTGCAAGGACCAGTGGATGAAAAATACAGAAGAGGCAATTTCGCCTTTATTTGTTTGCTTAACACCTACAATGCCTTGAGTACCATAGTTATTTCTCTAAGGACTGAAGATACATCTGTAGACACACTTCTGGCCACAGAGATCACAAAAATTAGTGACTTAATATAAAAAATTGGTGTTTTTTTCTAAACACTCCATAAAGTCCCCTTCTAATTTTGACATTCTATGACTCTTTTACTTATAATTTCATAATCTTTGCAATTATAATTATATAACTATATCTACATTTTTAAGTACCAACAAATATCCCTTGATGAGTGCTAGATTTGTATCTAATTACTTGCCTTATAAGCAAACAAAAACACATTTCTTAACTGACCTCCAGTGCAACTGAAAACACCACTACTCTTGAGATGCTACAGGTATTTCTTTGAGTGCCTGTCCCACTATTAGGAAGAAGTTCTAATAAAAGTTTGGGGGCTTTAGTGAAAAGACTTGAGCATGCATTTTGACGCAGCCAGAATGTGCGCACATACAACCCCATTCAGGAAGTAGACAACATCTTACCTTTTAAAGTATCTGACAGATGTCTTTCCCTCCCAAAGCCCAGATTTTAAATATACTTCCATTGCCTGGCCCTTGTTGAGGACACATATCGCATCAAACAGATGAGCAGACATCAGTTGCTTTGACTGCCTGCTGGCCGTTGGGGACAGAGCACACACCAATCTTGGATACTCTGTTCAGAGATGGGTGGAATCATAGGCCATCTGTTTTCTAATTGGCCTTACCCAAAGCAAAGACACGGTCTGTGTTTCAGTTTGCAACTTGGAGCAATGCTCCCGTTCTGCCCTCACAGAATATAAATGTCTGTTCTCCTACAGATATTGACACAAAGACGCTGTTTTTTGTTGTTGTTTTTTTTTTAAATGTTACATTGCAGCGGAAAAGGTTCCCAAGTTCTTGAGAAAGATACAATTCCTGGGTTGTAAAACAGGCATAAGGTGTTTAAGGAAATTTAAACTACAAAGAGGCAGAGAAAACATGATTAAGTTTTCTATAGTAAATGCTCTAAGTCCTAACCGGTTTGGCTCAGTGGATAGAGTGTTGACCTGCGTACTGAAAGGTCCCAGGTTTGATCCCAGTCAAGTGTATGTACCTTGGATGTGAGCACATCCCCCGGTGGGAGGTGTGCAGAAGGCAGCTGATTGATGCTTCTCTCTCATTGATATTTCTAACTCTCTATCTCTCTCCCTTCCTCTCTGTAAAATATCAATAAAAACATATTAAAAAATAAAATAAAGTAAATGCTCTAAGAGCAGGGAGGTTTGAGGCCCAGAGTCAGAAGAAGTCTGTCTAAGGTTTAGTCAAGCTGAGGGGGATTTTGAGGCAGTTTGGTCACCTTATAAATCCAGTGAGCCTTCCCAAGCGGACCAAGTCAGTCAGTGTTAGACTTCTGTAGGGGGAATGCTTCACTAATGCTGAGATCTTTCCCAAAAGGAAAGCTTGCTCAGCTCTCTTTTGAGTAATATATTTGTTACTCAAAAGAAATGTGCAAATGAATATTATATATATTGCATATTACATATGCACATATTGTAACATATCTCCTTAAATACTATATTTTTTACTGATAAATCTCTTGGTTCTGACCCATTTATTCCATTGATTTGGATGTAGACATTGTTCAGGAGAGTTACCAACCCAGGACATGGGGAAGAGTGTTCATCCTTCAATTCTTGGCTTAAGCTGTTGACCTCAATTAGCTGTGAAAGCTACATCTTTCCTTGGAAATATGCGATGTTTTTGTTGTGGTTCTGTTTCCATTTGGTTATAACAGGCTTTAGAGAAATCAAGGCAGAATATTTGTTGTAAATCTTACAGTACGAAGTGGGACAAGAGGTATTCATCCACATGGGAAGGGGAAATGACAACATTCTGAACCTTGGGAATGGAATGAAGCCTAGAGGAGTAAGCAGAGATGTGATTAGAGTAAAAATTCTACTTAGGACTCTAAGAGCACATTCTGCTTATAATTCTAAATTAGACTCTACACCAGAGCACCACCCACACAGAGCTTGGGTGGCCAGAATCATGTGTAAACTGTGGTATGGTATATTTAGGCCATGAGAATTCCCAGGAAGTGACCTCCTGCCCTCCATGGCCTAAGAGTGTTTAAGTGAGAAGATACCTCCATGCATTTCAAAGAGGAATTGCCTAAATGTTGGAAGGGAAGAAACCTGGTATCAAATGAATAGGGCACAAAGTGTGTGGACCATAGATTTATGGCATGCATGACTAACCAGGGCTTTGTTTTAAGGCCTACATCCTGTTTCCTGACCCAGGGTAAAGTATTGTTCATTATATGTTACTTAATCAAGAGATTATTTTGCTGATTAGCATAAGATTTTGGGTAGGATTAGCAGGATATACAGGCTGTGCAGGACTTCTTCCTGTAGGCCCTGATATGGGTCATTATGGTCAGCATCCTTGTGTTGGCCACCTGGGCTTTTTTGACAGCTGATCGCCTGTTGACTGAACAGTCTGTGTCAGCTGGGCTTTGCAACCAGGTTGCTTCTTAGGTTCACACAGGAACAGAAACTCCTGAACTGTAAAGTATACTAAAAAAACTATTAACTTTCATGCTCTAGTTTTGAGAGAAAAAAAAAATCAGGTTAGAGTAACAAACAAGCTGGGTTTAACATGAACATGGATAGACTTATATCAATTCTTTTACAAGTTTACTTTGTTGGTACCTTCTTATTATAGTTCTATTTTATGGCTACTCAGACTAATATAAGTAGTACATCACATTCCCTATTGCACAAGTTCCTAATGATTCTCATAAACAGAATATCAGCACTTCTTTTTAAATTACAGTTAGACAGAGATTAAACTAATAAATATATATTTTAGAAAAAAGTAACATTTTTATTTACCTTTTTTTAAATTCAGAACATTATTTGAAATAGAGTGTGTGTTAAAATTATGTCTAAAATTTTATATGTAAAACAAAAATATAAAAAAAGAACATCCATGTTTCACCTAGCTTATTTTACATTTATACTTTAGTGTTTAAGTAAGGCAAGGTTAAATTATAGATATTGTAAAGTATAGAGCAGTGATGGCGAACCTTTTGAGCTCGGTGTGTCAGCATTTTGAAAAACCCTAACTTAACTCTGGTGCAGTGTCACATATAGAAATTTTTTGATATTTGAAACCATAATAAAACAAAGATTTATATTTTTGATATTTATTTTATGTATTTAAATGCCATTTAACAAAGAAAAATCAACCAAAAAAATGAGTTCGCATGTCACCTCTGACACGCGTGTCATAGGTTCGCCATCACTGGTATAGAGGATGAGTTTCAGAAATGTTACTTTCTTATAAAAATAGACTTTTACTCAGATTATAATACCTTGACATTATTAAAAGCAGCTATGCACTGTAGGTGACTCTCTATGACTTCTTGTGAATCATCTTAGCATTTTATGCTGAATACAATTCAAATTTTCTGAGGGCTTTTTTAAAATAATTTTTTAATTGAGAATAAAAGGGAGAGAGAGACAGAAACATCAATGATGAGAGAGAATCATCGATCAGCCACCTCCTGCATACCCCCCACTGGGGATCAAGCCCACAACTCAGGCACGCGCCCCTGACTGGAATTGAACCTGGGACCCTCAGTCCGCAGGCCAGTGCTCCATCCACTAAGCCAAACTGGCCAGGGCCTGAGGACTTTTAAATTCATTTTTAATAGATGATCTGGTAGAACTAATTGTTAAATAAAAATATGTACAACACTCACTCCCCACAAAAGGTAACTTTTGTTTATCGTCAAAATACAATTTATTAAAATAAATGTATTAGTTTTATTTTTCTGGCTAACCTGTTTCAAATAGAATAGAAAATTATAAATAATGATTAAAATAAATTTCATTTTATGAGGACAGGCTCAAGCAAGTCTAAGCACTTTCCTTTTGTCACCAAATTGATTTCTCACAGCCTAGGCATTGTTTCCCTGAGTGGTGTTTCCTGCCCTGATTACACTTTCAGTGCATATGAGTTACATGTTAGGGCCATTGGGGTTGGCAAATTTCTTCAGTTAAAATATATTGAAAATACATTTACTGAACTTCCCTCAACAAGAACAAATACAGAGAACTACTTTCTTTAAAAAAAAACGTTTGGTGTTGAGACAACAGTATGTAGCCACACATGATTGTGTTAAGAGGAATTTGTCAAATATTAACTAAAACCTTCCATTGACAAGATGTCTTAGCTTGGTAATGTCACTTAATCTTCCTACAAATTAATTTCCTTATAAATGTGACAGATAATGTATTAGTAAGTCTTATAAAATTTTGTGAAGATTAAATGATACATCCCCAGTAAACTCACAGTATATTGCCTGCTGCACAGTATCAGCTCAATAAATGTTAGCTGTTATTATCTTTATATTCTAGCTGTTGTTTTCATTCTTTAATTTGAAGCCTTTTAGATCTGTACCCATTAACAAGGACATTAAAATGCTAACACAGGTAGATTATTTTACTGAAAGTGTTATAGACACCAGCCAAAACATGAGTCAGTTTTGAATTTTCTTACCTTTAGTTTCTTAACACTGCATGCCATTAACATAGTTCAATGCTAACTTATGGCATGGGAAAGAAAGCAAATAACATTTACATTATTCACATTTTTGAGTAAGCTGGAATAATAATTCAAACTTCTTGATCAGTAACTGAAAAGAAAAGGGACACAAATGCGGCACTCATTGAATATTTTACAATCTATTTACATAAATATTGGTGAAATAAATGATATATTTTTAAAAGCACAGAACTTTATGTCTAATAAAATATTCCATTCTCATTATTATCCACATTACATGTTCTAAAAATGTTGGCATATCTATATAGTTTGGTTAGTAGGATTCAGTATTTCACTTTTATGCTTACATAAATATATCAAAGATGGAAATACATATTTGTGAATAAGGTATAGCTTATTTTTAAAGCATATATTGAGACAAGATGATTTCTGCACAATGGCAAAAATGCAAAATAGAAACTATATGGTCATATTACATGACTATATAATGTATTATGAGCACATGAAAATTAGATTAAATTCTTCAAATCCTAAGGCTGATTCTATTTTGGTGGTATGCAGTGATAATACTATACTGACAATGACTCACAAGGAACTGTGAATTTTATAATTCTTAGGACTAGTTTCACCTATAAGTCTGACTCAATATGTGGCTGCAGGAAAAAAATCTGATAAATTTAGTAATACCATTATGAAGTTTGTAGTGGAATTACTAAATTACATTTGATGAAATTATCAAACCATATTTTATTTGTAATTCTATTTTTGTTGTTGTTGTTAACCCTCACCCAAAGATATTTTTTTCAATGATTTTTAGGGAGACTGGAAAATACAGGGAAAGTCAGAGAGAAACATTGATGGGAGAGAATCACATCAATTGGTTGCTTCCTGCCTGGGCCGGAGAGGAGCCTGCAACCAAGGTATATGCCCTTGACCTGAACCAAACCCAGGACCCTTTGGTCCCCAGGCCATCGCTCTATCCATTGAGCCAAACCGGCGAGAGCTATTTGCCATTCTATTTAAACAGGTAGTTTTGGTGTCTGCAAACAATTTTACAGTAGTATGCGTTTCCTTTTCCATTTTTAAAAGTGTATCTTTATTATTAAGAATATCACAGATGTTCCCTGTTTCCCCCCATTGCTCCCCTCCTCCCACCCCAAGCCTTCACCACACTATCTTTGTGTCCATGGGATATGCATATATGCATATAAATTCTTTGGTTAATCTCTTCCTACACTTATGTTTTAACTAACACTTGAAAATCCACTTCGGAATTTAAGATGAATTAGAAAACTTAAAAAAATAAAGGAGTTAAAGCAAAATGAAAAGTAAATTAACACAGCAAGTCGCTGTCGTTTATCATAGCTTAACAGAACAATTCTCTCCCCAGAATTCAGTAGTCCATCATCTCCAGTGACCACCTTTGTAGTTTTGAATGCTGGTGGCTGCTTCATTTCAGAAGAGTCACATCAATCACCTCCTAAAGATTTCTAGTCAGTGAAGTTAGTAAGTATTGTGGACATCACTTTATGAAGTAGGAGAAGGGAAAGAGACATTTCTGATAGAGTAGCTAGACACATCATAGGTGAATTAGTGTTTTGAGGAAAATTTCAGAAAACTTTACAAAACATGCCTTGATAACTTATGACTGAGATACTATTTACTGTATTTGGATGTAGAGTATTGTGAATTGGTTCTGTGTGTTTAAGACCACTTCGGAAGGGTAGAAATATGGTATGTATAAATTTGCTGAATAAAGTATTGGATAATTTCAATGAGTTTAATTATTATAAATAATGATATGCTAAGCTTCTACTTTATATATTGGAATATAAGCAAGAATGTATAAAGTATTTTTTAATAAACAAATAAGTGTAATTATTTAAATTAAGTGTCATAGAATATTAAACTATATAACATATTCCTATATCTACATAAAACTCTAATGTGTTTCTGTTTTCATAGAGCTCAAGGTCTCAAAGCTAAAAGAAATCATAATAAAAGTGGAAGAACTCTTAAAAAAATAAAAGGTGATAATAAACTTTAAAAATTGTTTATATCTAGAAATGATGATAATTAATAATATACTATAGTACATTTTATCTAATGAAAGCTATAGTGTTATAAAATACATATATGCTTAAAAACCTTAAGGACATTAACATTACATTCAAACATTAAATATATAGAAATAATATTTAATTTAAATAAAATGCAAATGCTAGCATATAAAGATAACCAGGATTGAGAAAGTAATTCTTTTAAAAGTGATACACTACAACACTAAATACCACAAAGACAGTACCAACATGGATCAGTTTAGTCTATAATAATTTACTACAAATATATGTTAATTAATGAATAAACAAACATATAGGTAGATACATAAATGAACAAATAAATAAATAATTTCTTGCCTACAAGCATCTAGTGATTTCTGTGTAAGTTGTTGAAACATCTGTTGTCCATTCTCCATTGATGTCACTATTCAGAAGTGAATAGACTATGTCATTGACTACATGGGTCTATTTCTAGGCTTTTTATTTTTTCTCTGATACTTAATAACTTTACTTGCATTTTATTCATTTCTTAACTATTTGGAAATATTCATTTGTGAAGTCCTTAAGATTTTTGACCATTTGTTATGCTCTGTAAATGTATTTTCTTTAATTTTATAGATTTCTAGTAATCTTAGATATACATAAAATAAACATCTACTATTTTTATTCATTGGTATTCACTCTAATTTTAATATATATTTATAAATTTAATATATTATCTAGTTTTGAATAGTTTATATTATTACACTTTTTTAACTTTCTTGATATGGATTATATGTTCATTTATTTTCACTGTTGTTCTATTATGGCTCTTTCTCTGAATACAGATTTTTTTTATATCTCCACCACATTTTCTATATCCCTACTAAGCAGTCACAGGTTTAATATGTATTTTTCTGACTTTTTCATTCTGCATGTTCCATTTTTCTTATTTTCATGTCTCTTCTGGTTTCCTTTAATGTTGGCTGATTTTTGAAATTTTTTTTCATCACCAATCCATGAAGGTTTTATTTTGCATCTGAAGTTTTAGTTTCCTCAGAATACATCTTTATCTAAATCTCTTTCAACACATACAGTCTCTTTCAAATACATATCAACTGGTTCTCCCTTATGTTTAAACTAGAAGCCTTGTGCACGACATTTGTGCACTTGGGGGGGGGTCCCTCAGCCCAGCCTGAACCCTTTCGCCATCTGGGAGCCCCTGGGGATGTCCCATGGGGAAGGGCCTAAGCCATCAGTTGGACATCCTTAGCACTGCCACGGAGGTGAGCCGCTGCGCTAGCCAGCCATCAGCCCGGCTTGTGGCCAAGCAGCGCTTCCCTTGTGGGAGCACACTGATCACCAGGGGGCAGCTCCTGCATTGAGAGTAAGCCCCTCGGTGGTCAGTGTGTGTCATAGTGACCGGTTGTTCCACCTTTCTGTCGATTTGCAAATTAGTCTTTTATTATATAGCATACTTTGTTTCTAGAAACTCATGAATTTTGAAAATGTACTGATAACTAAAATTGGATGTACAATCTACCTAATCCTGTATTTCCATGATATATTGTGTAGCAGTTAGTAATGAATATAGCACATTTTATTATAATTATAGGTGTATATGTCTTTCTTCTGTCATTTACTTGTAAGATTATTAAGGGCAGAAACTATGTTTTATCTTTCTATCCCCAGTAGAGTTCTGTCTTAGAATTTTCTATCTATCTATCTATCTATCTATCTATCTATCTATCTATCTATCTATCATCTATCTATCATCTATCTGTGAATCTATATATGTCTCTATGTATGTATCTACCAATCAATCTACAGAAACATTTATTTTTATATTTTTTTAAACTTTATCTTTATTATTGAAAGTATTACAGATCTCCCTTTCCCCCCTTATTGATCACCTACACTCCACTCCCACCACTTCCCTGCACTATTTTCTGTGTCTATGGGTTAAGCATATATGCATATAAGTTCTCTGGTTAATCTCTTCCTGCCCCATTCCTGTTTATTTCTTAATTCAATGGCTCCGTGATTTTATTTTTCCATTCTTTCTACTACTCATTTATAAAATGTGATTTTCAAAGGAACTCATGTTGTCATTAATACCCCCCTCTTTAAAAACAATAAAAATAGAACTTTTCATCTGAAATGCTCCCAACATGTCAGCATACATATATGCCATATATCCACCCTTCTAATCACTTGGTTATTGTCAGAGTAGATTCATGTGTGCTTTCCCTAGACATATGCCCATTTTATTCCCTAATGAGTCAGGCCCTCAAAATAGTGCTAAACAAAATGTGTACCAAACTGACATAACAGAACCTAAACCTTCCATACTTCCTGTATTTCCTGGATTTATTTGGCATTGTCAATTCTTTGCACCTGGTGCTATTTGTCTGATCTTGGCCATGGCAAATGTGTTTTATATACATCCTAGAGGCCCACTGCATGAAGAGATTCGAGCAATAGTCCTTCCCTTCGTCTGGCTGCCGGCATCAGTTTTCCTCCAGCACCTGGGACCCAGGCCTTTACTCCTGCCAGAGCCTTCAGTCTTCGCTGCTCTGGCCAGAGCCTACAGTCTTCCCTCAGCGCCTGTGTATGCAAATTAACCGCCATCTTTGTTGGGTTGATTTGCATACCCATCCGATTGGCTGGTGGGTGTAGCGGAGTGACACCAATTTGCATGTTTCTCTTTTATTAGTGTAGATGATTGTGGCATCTCAAACCAACATTATATTACTAAAATAGTTAATTTAACAGGCTGTTAATAGCATATTTCAGAGAATGTTTTCTTCTGCTTCTTAAAAAAAGTATATTTTATTGATTTTTTTACAAAGAAGAAGGGAGAGGGATAGAGAGTTAGAAATATTGATGAGAGATAAACACCAATCAGCTGCCGCCTGCAGCTGCCGCCTGCACACTCCCTACTGGAGATGTGCCCACAACCAAGGTACATGCCCTTGACTGGAATTGAACCCGGGACCCTTCAGTCTGCAGGCTGGCACTCTATCCACTGAGCCAAACCAGTCAGGGCTTCTTCTGATTCTTAAGACCTTGAAGTCCTGACTTAAGTCGGCCTTCTGTATGCATGAATAAAAACCCTAGATGATAGCACTGCTTATGCATCTTCCAGATGTATGTTTTAAGGGGATGTAAATGCTTTGATATTTGGGTTTAGAATAGCTCTGAAAAGTGAGAGGAAAAATTCAGCATATCGAAGGCATATTTCATGTCCTTAAAATTATATATAAATTATTCAGCATACAGGGCTGTAAGCCTTCTCACAACAACCGGAATATCAGTAAGCCATATAATTTGTTTGATTGTATAAAGGCAGTTCCCTGCCCCCCTTCAAGTGTATCTGTCTTGCTTGGGGATAGGTTAGAGCCTCACTAGAGTGACAACAAAAAGTCATAATGAAATAAAATAATTTACTGATGAACTGAGTCCTTATAAAATTAGCTTGTTCTTGTCCTAGTCCACTATCTCAACTGAATGTTATCATTTTCTCTTTAATTACCAACAGTAACAAATACAATGTACTATAATAATAAAAGTAACTTAGGAAATGATATTGTGAGATTTACAGAAGATGTAGGATATCTTAGACAACATGAGAAGTTTCTCAGATCTTACACAAAGCTATTGACATGTAAAGGGCTGGCAGCATTTGATTAATTACAATAAAAGGAAAAACATGGAAATGCATATGATTTTATGTCCTCACTAGAGAATGAATTAAATGTCAAAAGAGATGAATGCATCCCTGAAATAACTTTGAAGAAATGATCCACTTTAAGTTTAGTGAAAAAGATAAATATGTAAGAGATGCTTTCAAGTGATTTCTCCTTAAGAAAATCAATATTTGTCTAGTATTTCTTCAGAAAACAAATAGAATAATGAAATAATTTTACTAAATACAAAATGAAATAAAATGCATTGAAGGTTTTTATTTTTAAATATAAGGAATTAAATTGCAGTGCTCAGAAGTTATTACTCCCTCTACCCTGACCCTAGAATTGAGTATTTAATATGAGACAACAAACTCTTGTAATATCCTAGAATGGTCACAGGGGGTGTGTGGCAGAGTTTCTCCAATCATTGTTTCACAGGCACATGGCTTTGTGGGTTGGTCCTGTGTTTTGAGAGACTGGTCAAAGTGAACTTGATTCTATAGACATCAAGAATCACCCAGCACCAGCACCGTAATAACTGAGTGTTGGGAACCTGTTATCAACCTTACGGGAAATTCCAGTAGATAGGATGACTCATAACTCCCTTTGGATAGACATGCTAAACATCATGGTTGCCATGTTTCTCTGATTGCCATTAATTGTACAGTTTTTCATTGACTCACTCATATCTTTATCAATTCATTGCTCCGCCCTCATTTATCATATCTATAGAATTAGCCAGGTTCCAACCAGGTCTTTCCATTTGCCTCTGTGATTTCCTCTTGGTGACAAAGTTCTTATAATTAAAGTAGTCTCATTATAGCCAAGGTGAGTCAGTTCCAGTAAAACTATATAAAATTTATCAGTTTTTAATGCAAATGTAAGTTTCAGGCTTGTATAATAAACACTAAAACATATTCAACCTGTACCTTCCACTCAATTTTGCTGTGGACCTATTCTACAAATAGTGATAGAAATTTTCACTATCTTCTTGGGAAGGTAGATTTTTATGAATAGTTTACATGTGTGCCAATGATAATTTTTAGCTTATGTTTCATGTGAATCAATATCCTTCAATGTAGGTGGGTAAGCTCTCCATTTGCAACTAGTGAACACACTTAGTGAAAGTCATATGTTACACTAGAACATAGGCTGGATAATTGCTAAAACCTTTTAAAATTTTAGAATTTATTTAAAAAAAACATTTCTGTAATATAGAAATTATTTTATGCCTACATGTTTTAAAATATAATGAAAGTTAGAGACATCTGTATAAAGATTTACATAATCATACATACCTACATACACTCCTGCATATAATTTCAGGATTATAGATAATCCATAACCAATTTCAAGGAGAGAGCCATGAACTCCTTTTAAGAGCATTTAATGAAACACAAGCAGAAAATAAAACCCTGCTAATAATATTTTCCTTGGAAGATTATACTTATAGATTCAATTTTTAGTGAAAAAAGTCATTAAATATGGTATTTGTAGGAGATTATTAGGACATAGCTAACTAAAATTCCACATACTATTTAAATAACCATTTGCTATATGAATTATAATTAGATTTATACTTTTGTTTTGGACAGTTACCTCTTTAAAACTTCACAAAACTAATATTTCGGGTATTGATTAAGAATTATGCATATTTCCTTTCAGCAATTTTGTTTCCTATAAAATTTTCAAGAAACACTGCAGCCCTAGCTGGTTTGGCTGAGTGGATAGAGCGTCCACACTGGGCCTATGGACTGAAGGGTCCCAGGTTCGATTCCGGTTAGGGGCACATGCCGGGGTTGTGGGCTCGGTCCCCAGTGTGGGGCATGCAGGATGCAGCCGATCAGTGATTCTCATCATTGATGTTTCTATCTCTCTCTCGCTCTTGCTTCCTCTCTAAAATCAATAAAAATTAAAAAAGAAATATTTAAAAAAATAAACACTGAAAATGCAGTCTATTTGTATGACTTCATACAAAAATATTAAAATGTTGAATGATTCAAACATGTTTAAACAACATAAGAGAAATATGTAGCCATTTTTAGTTCATGAATTTACTTTGGCAAATTGTTTAGGTAACATCCTCCATTCAACACTCTGCTTAGCAAACTTTGCCCTTGTTTTCCAGTCTCCAGCAATGTCTGCAGACTTAGGGAGATGGACTGGCTCTCCCTGGGTTCTGCCTCCTGGCTGAACCTTTCACCGTTGCTCCACAAAATAAGCGAGGCAATCACATAGAAACCAGTCATTCTCCATTATCTCTCTTTTATTATATGCTCTTTGGTACCTGTTGTCCCAAGTCTGAAAACTATTGCATGTATTTTCAGTTTTCTATTACTTTAAGACTATAGGGTCAATATGATTCCCGTTATGGCCCCTTCTCGCAAAGGGTTGGAATTTCTCTTCTTTGATGCAGCTATTAATTTATTTACCTAAATCCTTTAATATGGAGAGAATATAATGCAGTCCTATTTTGCATAGCAGGATATAGCATTATTAATATTCCTGTACAAATTTTCCTGTATGTTTCCAGTTAGAGAATCTTTGAGCCAGAATCTGTGTTCTTTTGACATGACCCCATCATTCTTTGCATATCTGCTTTCTTGCACAAAAAGATGTTCCAGGCTCATTGTGCACCTTTTTTTGTTCCTTTCTTTCCTTCAAGATTTCCTGGAGTCAGATATTTGTCCACAAACTGTGGCTGAATTTAGTGAAGAATGGTATTTGAAAACTAAAATCTGGGTGGTAACCTGCACTTATTTTTCCTCATACCAGTATCAATGTATTGCTTTGTTTATTCAAGTATTCTTATGTTACGATTTCACAGTTTTATTAAATATAGCTATTAGTATATCATGCAAAAGCTATTAGCAAACTTTGTTTTTCCTACCATTAATGAAATGTCCTTTTCATATATATATATTCTATCATATATTTATAATTTAATCATGTACTTTACCAAATTCTTATTAATTGCAATTTCTTACTTTCTTAGATTTTCTAGACCTTATTTTAAAACTAGAGGCCTGGTGCATGAAAATTCATGCACTGGAGGGGGCGTCCTCAGCCTGGCCTGCCCCCTCTCACAATCCCGGAGCCCTCAGGGGCGGGAGGTATGTCCCTCAAGGGCACATACGTTGGTTGCTGGCTCCTCCCACCCAGGCAGTGTTGGGGGCCCTTGTAGGAGGCAACCTAAAGATGTTTCTCTCTGTCTTTCCATCCTCTTCCACTCTCTCTAAAAATCAATGGAAAAATATCTTCAGGTGAGGATTAAAAAAGTAAAGTAAAATAGTATGTTTTGTATCTGTTCCATTAGTTATTACTCATGATACTATTTCATGTCTTAATCATTCTGTAAGTAAATTGGACATTGAACGTGAACTCTATTAGTATTTCAATGAATATTTTATAGTAATAAATGTAATAATATTACACTGAAAATAAATGTAATGAGGTTTTTTTATAGGCTTCTGCTATCAAAGATGTTCTCTGTACCGGTGCAACATTTCATCATCCTCATGTGTCCTGAAATTTTCTGTGGCAAAATGTCACAATCTGATACTCTAGTCCACAGAACACACTTCTTAGATATTAGTAATTAAGCAAGCAACTAAAAAGAACCTGCATTGAGCAAAGTCAAACAGCTTCTTTACAGCCGGGCTCATCAGAACCATTAAAATTCTAATGTGCACTATGATCCCGTGGGTTTCAGGTTGGATACAAGGATAACTATGGACCTTGAAATATTTTGTTCTGCTCTTCTACCCTTAATGGCTCCCTGAGGTTCTGTGGAACATCCTTTGGAAAATACTGTTCTCTGGCCTTTTCTACCTTGTTCTAATATAACATTTTGTATATAACCTTTCCTCATTTGTTTTTTTAAGGATCTCTTTACATTTGAAAAGCATTATGTTTCACTGGTTTTACTTACCTAAGTCTTTAAGATAAGCACAAAGTGGTTATTTACATATGACTACCATCTGATATAGCTACATGTGTATTAAAAATGATTTAGAATCAAAGGTAGACATTATAAAATGTTGTTTAACGTAACCAGCAAAAGCTAGATGGAGGATGCTATATATAATATTTTAAGAATATTAATCTGACCAACATACTGTAACATACTAAAGTTCAACTTGTCTTTAAAACACTTTATAGATTTAAAATATTATACATTTATGCATATGAGCAATATATAAACTATATTGGAATTTAATACTTTATATCCTTGAAGGAAGGCCACTATGCTAAGTTTGAACAGACCTTTGAAATGCAATAAGATCCATTTTTTATATCCAAATATCTATGATAACGACATAGCTATTTTTGTCAATGAAAGAAATATTGATGGTTAATCTTGCCAATTCTTTATCTGACTTGATTAATTTTATCAGCTTTATATGTTTATCCATGCAGTGTGTGTAATTTGACCTATAGGATCTCTGAGATCTCTTCTACTACTAAATTCCTAGGAATTATTCCTAAATTCAATTTTAAAAATAATTTGCCTGCTACCATGCACCAAGGCCAATTGTCTGATAATGTGAGAATTTACTGCAAAATGGACTGGCTCTACTCTTTAAACTGTCTGTGACCTTAGAAGTTTGACACAGCCTTCATTTAGATAATGCTAATGACAAAGTCATCTGCTATTTTTATGACTTCTTTTTTTCTTTTTGCTTCTCTTTGTAGAAAAAAAGAAAGGAAAAATTACTTTCCCTTCCTAAATATCACATTTTTATATCTATCCACACAGGGCATACGGTCCTTAGCCAGGAGAGCATCTGGCATCTGCTCTGCTTGGATGATCCTGGGAATTGGAACTTTCAGCCGCCAAATGAGTTCCCAAGGACTCCAGGGCTTGGTGCATAGGATTTTAATGAATATCTGTTTTCATTTTTATGCCGTTTTCATTTTAAAAATACCAAATTTCTTTAAGAAACCACTACCTTAGATTTTGAGGCAATAGTCGCATGGTGCCAAATCAGTCATTTAAAGATTGTAGTGTTTGGTTTCATTTTTACTGAAACCAGTAAGAGTTATTAAATGCCCTTCATTATTTAAATGTATTCTGAGCGATTCATTTAAAATAAATACACAGTTTTCAACTTTCACTTTGTATCTCTCTTTTCTGCCTCACATTACAGTGTATTGACAGTGGGAAATAGTTCTGTGATGAGTCTTCCTTAAAAATAATTATTTCTTTGAGATTGTTTTATTCTTATCTTTGCATTTTCTCAAAATAGTGCTGTATAGAAGATACTGAAAAATCTTTAGTAATTTCTGAAAAAACGTGGTAAAATGAATAGTGTATATTGATTTGATTTATACAGCATTATCTGTTAAATTTTAAATTTATATTTTCTGTCAATAGTGATGGAGAAGGTATAAGTGATTTACATTTATTATCACACATTGGATGCTATTCTTGCTTCTTAAGTTCATTTTTTTTTAAAATTTCACTGCCATAGAATGATTTAGTAGAAATTATTTTAAAATATTTATTTTAAATATATGATTTACAATAAATTTATCATATGATCTCTGGCTAACAACTATTTTTACAGACTTATAAGTAGTATTACTTATTCTTTCACTATATTTTCTTTTCACTTGCAAATAATGTAATCCTTTAAATTACTTTATTATGTTACATAAAGAGACATTGTTTTTACCATTTTTCTTTCTTCTGAACAATTTATTTTAAAAAAGCACATAGTGAGCATTTGCTAGTATCATATTTGTTTGCCCTATGACTTTGGTTTAGCAAATTATGAAAACTTACTTTAATTATAATTTTTAAATTTATTAGACATTTGCCTATTTATAATAACGTACATTAAATTAAATCTATTGTGTTTTAATATATTTTTATTGATTTCAGAGAGGAAGGGAAAGGGAAAGAGTGATAGAAACATCAATGATGGGAGACAATCATTAATAGGCTACCACTACATGTCCCACACTGGGGATGGAGCCTGCAACCCGTCATGTGCCCTAACCAGGAATCAATCCATGACCTCCTTGTTCTTAGGTCAATGCTGAACCACTGAAACACGCCTGCCAGGCTAAATCTATTTTTTTAAGTAATATCTGTAAATTACACATAACAGATGAATGGTGAATGCTGATTATCTTTCTATATGTGTACATATACCTATATCAGTATCTATATATATCCAAATTATTGATATTTACATAGAGCAGCAAAATTATAACTATGTTCAGAAATGTTGGTTTCAAGTATTAAAACTAATTTGTAAATGAACAAAATAAAGTATTAAACAAAATAGAAACAGAAGCATGGATACATGTAACAGACAGGCAGTTGTCAGAGGGGAGGAAGAAGAGGGAACAGATGAAAGAAGGTGAAGGGATTAGCCAAGGAACATACGTGCATGACCCATAGACACAGACAGCAGTGTATTCATAGCCAGAGGAAAAGGGGGGCAAAGACTGGGTGTAGGTGGGCAGGTGTGTGTGTGGGGGGGGGGTTGTATAGGGATATCTATAATCGTGTAAACAATAAAAATAAAGTTAAAATTTATTAAATATTTATTATTTTAGTGTCATAACACTGAATGATAAATAACAATAACACTAATGAAAACATTACTAAAGCATTGGAGTAACTCTATTATTCTCTGTTTCCCTCAAAATATATATTAGAAAAATATGACTTGATTTTATAGGATTTAATTTTAAGACTTAATGAACATCTAATTTCTATTTTTAATGGCAGGGTATTTCTTGATCTTATAACTAATTTTATTTTAGTTTTCTATTCCTGACTCTAACCCCATCAATGTCTCTCTCTCTACTTCTCTCTCACTCTCCTTCTCCCTCTCCCTCTTTTTCTCTTTCCCTTCAGCTCTCTCTAAAATCAATAAAAACATATCAAGTGCGGATTAAAAAAAAAAAAAAAAAGGAGGGTGGAGAAGAATGAGACAAAGTGCCAACCTGAATTGATTTTAGTTCAAAACTTGGGTAAATCTAGTTTATAAACAACTGTTTTTCAGAGAAGGGAGAGGGAGAGAGATAGAAATATCAGTATATCAATGATGAGAGAGAATCACTGATCCTCTGCCTCCTGCAAGCCCCACACTGGGCATGGAGCCTGCCACTGGGGCATGTGTCCCCACTGGGAACTGAACCGTGACCTCCTAGTTCATGGGTCGACACTCAATCACTGAACCATGATGGCTTGGCTAAGTGTCTTTGTTTTTCAAGCACATATCTTTTCTGTATTTTGCTCAGAACTTGCTTGGCCATGGCTTGAAAAATGGAAGCACCTGGAATCTAGATATATATACTGATTGCTCATAGTTACAAATGGTTCCCTTAATTTTTAATATTAAGGCATTATCAGTGTGATTTGACCATACATTATTCTATGAATTTAATGAGTTCTTGGACTAAAAATCTATGTTGTCTCCAAACTCTCTTTTTGATGGTGTCCTCTAAATTAAATTTTTATTAGTTTTTATTTTTGCTTAGTCTCTCTTTTAGATGCCATCCTATTTGCATGGGTGACAGCCCAGTTGTCTGAGTTTCATATTTATAATGTTTTCGTCAATGTTCCATTTCTCTATTTTTTCTTGCAGCCTTTAAAAAATATATATATTTTTTTTATTATTTCAGAGAGGAAGGTAGAGAGGGAGAGAAATAGAAACCTCAATGTGCCCTGACCGGGAATTGAGCCATGACTCCTGGTTCATAGGTCAAGGCTCAACCAATGAGCCATGCTGGCAGGCTTTGCTTATGTTTTTATTGCTTCATCCAAATGTATATTCACTTTTCCTTTCAGCATTTTATTTTTCCTTTTCCCCATATTATACATGTGATCGATTTAAAAATGTTATTATACATGGCTTTGTATATTTCCTCAATATTCAATAGTAATTATTTTCAAAGTTTTATATATATATATATATATATATATATATATATATATATATATATATATATATATATAGACATTAGAGGCCCAGTGCAGGAATTTGTGCATGTGTGGGGTTAGGCTGGCCCGCGCTGATGGGGGCCAATGGTGGCCAGCCAGCAGGGGGGAGAGGCCGTGGGAGGTTGGGGGTGCTGATCGGGGCTCTTATCGGGCTGGTTGGCCGCTGCAATGCACGTCATAGTGACCAGTCTTTCCAGTCATTCTGGTAGTTCCATCATTCTGGTTTCTTAGCTGCATTGTAACTTTGGACTAATCCATAACAAGGTGATAGATGAAGTTTCAGGGCTGAGAAAAAATATATATATTTTCTAATTGAATGCTTTGGTTTGATTATTTTTCTCACCAGTATATGCCAAATATGGGAACACACACAGACAGCTTCTTTGGCTCCTCTTATGCCAGGCTTCATTTCTGTCAGGGTCATTCTGTCATATTGTAAGTTGGAGCACTTTCTAGTGCTCATAGTTAACTGGTAGGCAATGACTTAGCTTATTTACATACTGGGATGAGGATGGCTTTTCTATGCTAGGTCCCTGCAGCACCGTCACATACATGGTCTCTTTTTTAAATTATAATTTTGCATTAAGGCAGCTTCATTTTGGTGTCATGATAATGAAAAGTATCTAAGCCCTCACTTTCTCCCTTTGCTGAGATTATAAATATTGTGTACAAACTACCCATGCGAATTCAGCTGCTCTGATTACAATCATATTATATGCTGTTTGTTTCTCTATATACTTTGTCAGTGATGGTAAATCACTACCTTACTTCTCAAAAGCACTAATCCCAACATTCTCCCTACTGTTCTCTTCAAAAAATTATAAATATACATCTTAATATAGATTAAAGTGTATAGTTGCATATATATATTGTATATTTTGCTATATAAAGCCCCCCCCACACACATATGTATACTTTACTAGTTGTTTCTAGAATTTTATAGTGTTTAAAAGAAAAGTAAATGAAGCAGCCTCATACAGTGCTACATAGACAACCTCTGCTTTAGATTCCTTGATTTTTTGCCTCGAAGGGCACTTTCAGTAAAGATTAGTGCCATTCTTCTGTCACTTATTTGGTATCACAGTATGGCCTTCAACATTTCAGAAGGTGCTTAAACCAGCAAATACACCCTCACACTTTAGACTGAAAAGCACAGTACCATGGGACAAGGATTAAAAAAATCTTTGTCTTTTCAATTCTTCAAAATGTCTTTTTTGTAAGAAGTTATGCAGGATAAATTTCCACCCCTTCATCTGATATGCTAATCTGAGTGTTCATTACAGGATATTGTTTTTGTACTTTGAAAACTACTTGGGAAGCATTACATGACAGCTGTCTTCTTAATACCCTCACAGAAATTAGTTTTTCTATTTCGGGAAATTATTCCAGTGATCCCAGTACAGCTCCATAAATAAATATGCAAATCTATTTCAGAAATATCCACAGACTGTATATTATAGATGTCTGTGATTCAAAGTACTTTCTTGCTAAAATATGTACCTATATACAATGATAATATGCAAATGGATTTAGCTTGATATAATTAAAGCAATTAAAACTAATGATGCAATAAAAATAAAAGACAGGTAGATATACATGAAAAAAATTATTCACAGTGATAACCATTCTGCAATTAAATTTCCCTCAATAAAGTTAACATTTCCATTAAAGAATTCTATTCAATTCACCAATTTAAATATATATATGGCTAATATGCAAAGTGTCTCCTTGGGAGTTCAACCAGGAGACTGGGAGTTCAATCACTCACTATGACATCCACTGACCACCAGGGGGCAGCACGCAATGAAGGAAGGCTCTGGCCCACAGCCAGCAGCTGGGGAATAGAGGCCCCTGCCAACAGCCAGAAGGTCCCCAGCCAGGCCTAAGGACCCTACACATGCACAAATTTCGTGCACTGGGGCTCTAGTGTTATAAAATAAACATCTGCTTGTAATAAAGTTCATATTTACCATTTTCATGTTAGTCAAATAAGAAAATTTGTTCCTGCAAAGAATGAAATTCAAATAGGGGGGAAAAATTAAGAATGCCCAAATTACCAATTTAATAATGGCTAAGAAAATTATTATGTTTAAAATAATTAGTTGTATAAACAAAAATAATACAATAAAAGTATAAACCCCTATTGTAAATATAATTTTAAATTATTAAATAATACAATATTATAAAACACTTTTTGAAATCATTTATTAATTAATAATTTCTATTGAAGATGATAAAGAAATATCCTAAGTGAGTGCTTCTTTGGCTTTCTGTTGCAATTGATCAGTATACATAGTGCTAACAATGCATAGGCTATATATTGTGTATATTGGTAAATTCATATGTAACTGGAAAATGACCTATGTGTAAATTGCAGTGAAAGCTTTACCTTTTGGTTAAAGGTAATTGTATGTGAACTCTAGCATTAGTAAATTTATAAAAGCCATTTAAGCATTAACAGTCTGACATGACTTAATGTTGCTATGTTTTCTCTTTTGTTTATTAAATTTTCTTATAGTAGCAAAAATAATGGTGCTTAAATGAAAATATTCATAACACCGTGTTATGGCCCATTTTTTTAATTTTTGTCTTATAATACAATTTAGTGACATCAGTGTTTTAAAACTACAGTTTGTGCATTCATTTATAATTAATGTATAATAATTATTAGGATATTAAGTCAACAAACTGCGAGTCTTTTAAATAAATGAGTGTATAATGTTATGATCAGTTATATTCAGTAAATAAAATTCATAAATGAAAAATGTGTCTATTAGAGAGAAAGCATGATTTAAATTTGTGTATAATCATCACTTTTGATAGCTAAATCCAGTTTAACTATTACAGTAAATTGTCAATAACAAGGTTCTGCAAAAGTGTTTTAGAAGCACAAGTGGTATAATAGCACAGATAATTTGTGAAGCATTGCTTTAACTTTTAGGTAAATAAGCCAGCAGACTTTAAGTGGCACGTTAGAAAACAACTTTCCTGTATATTAGAAAGAAACAGTTCCCAAATTGTACATATGGATCATAATGGACCATTCAAAAATTCAAGAGAGCATTTAGAGTAAATTGCAGTACCCAATCAATATTTGCAAATCCAATTATATTTTATTGTTTTTAAAACCATTGAAGAAAAAATAGTTGGCATTGTATTCAACCAACTATTCTATGAACACACTGGAATATTACTAAACATTTTACCTTAATAAATCTATTTCATAGGAAGATGACCTACTTCACATAGAATGTGTTCTTTATGAATGTTTAATTAATTGGCATAATATATTATTTCAGGTTCTCAAAGTTTATATCCTGATAGGAGAAAAAGATAATCCTAATATATATAAAGAGCTAGGTACCATCATGACCAAACCGGCAACCAGTCACCATGAAGTGCATGGAGCACCTCTCGGCCCCCCACCCTCCGGCCCGAGCCGCTCACCATGAGGGCGAACTGGCTGCGGGTGAGACGGGACTGTTGAGTGGCGGTGGTGGGCTGCTTTGCTGCTTGGCGGGGTGGCAGCGAGTTTCTTGAAGCAGTCACGGGGCGGGGGAGTTTCGTGGGGTGGCAGCAAGCTTTACAGAGCAGTCGAGGGGCAGGGGGAGCCTCGCGGAGCAGTCATGGGGTTTGCTGCGCGTCCTGGGGCGGGGAGCTTCACCTAGCATTGCAGGGCAGCAGAGGCCACGCGAAGGAGGCCAGGCTAGGCTTAGGGACCCTAACCATGCATGATTTTGTGGGTGCTGGGCCTCTAGTAGTTAATAAAAGTATCATATACATGTTTGTACCCTGTTTATTCGTTGAGATTTATATTATTAATAAAAAGTTTATGATGGTAAAATTTTTCCAGATACCAAGATATACATTGTAAGTATTTTAGAATATTTTCTCATTAGCAATATACTCTATGTGTATTTATTGAAGACAGTATCAAAAATAGAGAGGTATAACTAAAATATTAGCAGTGATGTCCTCACAAAATAACCACTGTAGCCTGGCCTGTGTGACCCACTGGTTGGGCATTGACCCATGAACCAGGAGGTCACAGTCTAGTCAGGGCACATGGCTGAGTTGCAGCTGATTCCCCAGTAGGGGGCATGCAAGAGGCAGCTGATCAATGATTCTTTCTCATTGGTGATGTTTCTATCCCACCCCCCCTTCCTCTCTCTGAAATCAATAAAAACATATTTAAGAAAATAACCACTGTAAATTTTCTTCTGTATATTTTTATGTTCTCTGTGTTTATTCTATTCATTTATATCAAAAGTGGAATCTTCGTATAACTTGTTTCCTCCAAAAATAGGGATATATATTATATTATTATAAAATATTTTAATAAAATATTTTAATGATTTTATTGACAGTCTTTTATTTCAAGGTCTATTTGGTTTTTCATGAACATAGTCTTTTTTATATGTAATTTGAGGCAAAGTGTTTTAGTAAGAGTGAAAATATTTTTTTTAATATTTTACAACTATCCACTTATTTTATATAACTTGTTGCAAAATTATATACACCAAAGTTTTTCTTTATATATTTTATACAGATGAAAAATATGCAACATACATTACGAATCCTGATCTCCATTTTTTGTTCAGCAATGAGAAATGCACAATACCTAAATGTAGAAAGCATGGGGAATAAAATATCTAAGTATTCACTAAAAGGTATAATTGATTCATTGTCCTTTCTTGATCCAGGTAGCTATTTCAAAAGCTATTAAAATACCATTTACAGGTCATCTTATATTTGCGATTTTGAGGACAAACTCATATTAAATGTATCATAATTTCATAATGTCCTTTATCTTAGACCTATACAAACTTTGGGAAACTGCTTAGATGTTGCAACATTTTCTATGTTGGATAAGTTTTAGAGTTTTGAATATAACCACTGATGAGTTCATGTTAAATATTAAATTCCAGATTAATGGCATAAGGTGATTTTGGTAATTCACATTGTAATAAGAATCTGATCTTCTCCCTGTGAAATGGTATGGATATTTTGGGGATAAAATGCTAAAGTGGTTTTTATTCACTTGGTCTAGGTTAGGTATCTTTTTCTTTCTGTCACTGAAATTGTAACTATGGAAAACATTTAGAACATCTTTATCTGACCAGCATCATCTATTTGTACAGGATCAACACTTTTCTGGTCATAATTTACGTGTAAATTACCTAGGCATCTTGTTCAAATGCAGACTTTATAGATCTAGGGTGGGATTTTACATTTCTAACAAGCTTCCGGACAATCTACATACTGCCTGGACACAGACAACTTTGATTATCACTATCAATATACTCAGGAAATAATTCTTAATTGTCAATCCTGATAAATTTATATCTTTCATAATAGATGTGTCTGTAACCATTCTGTTTATGTCTTTAAAGAAAATTTGAAACTAGACTCCAAAGTACTTGCGTTTGTAAGTATTGTCATTTTGCTGTCTGTAGATGGTATGGGATCTGCCACCGGACCTCTACCCACTTTAACAGGTTGAGAAAAGTCATCTTCACTACAGTCTCCTATTTCTTCCACTCTCTGGCCATGTCTTTTAGCTAAACGGAAATTAAAAATTGAGAGGAAAAAGATTTTGAAATTGAATTCTAGTGTTTCCACTTCTCTCCTTTGTGTGAAAAGATTTGTGAGTTCATAAATGCATTTTCTGTTCAATATTATATAACTGCCCACTCTTTAAAATGACACATGATCTTGTCATTTTGTTACTTTAATATCCCCTTACCATTAACTTAGGACAGATATAATCAGAAAGTATTTGACACAGGGAATGCATGTGAATAAAATTATCTAGAAATCAAGCCCCTTAAATAAAAATCTGTATATTGGTTGAAAATTATAATCACAAAAAAAAGTATTTGAAAGAACATTACTTTGTGGCAATGTGAACCATGTTATGGGGGAAACACTTATTTTATGAGTAGCACATGAAGAGACCTAAGTTAAAATGATAGATTAATGGAAAATTATTAATAGGGAGATCACATTTCCTCCATCTGCTGCATTATATAATAAACCTGCTTAATTTGGTTTTCAAATGTTAACTAACAGCTTGCCTAAAGGTTTTCATGTTTTCTTTTCATGGTCCAAATTTTATCTGTTGCCTTTTAAAACGCATTATTTGTTTAAAATAATAAAAATAAAGCCATTTAAAGCTTATCCATATTATACATTATGTATATTATGCTGCAAATAGGTGTTAGATTTTATGATTTTCCTATATTAATATTATAAAAAGTAAACATAGTTTACTGGAGGTTCTAAATAAAATCAGAACACTAAAATATACAATATCGCATATCATACATATTTTTAAAAATTTGCCATCATCAAAGTCAGTATCAATAATATTTCAAACTGTGTAAAGATTTGGCATGATTGTGTAAATTTCAGAATTGTTTTGCCCATGCACCAAGAGATCCTTGGTTCAATTTCAGGTCAGGGTACACACCATACCCAGTAGGGGGCATGCAGTAGGCAGTGACTGATAAAAAAAAATCAATTAAAAAAATAAAAAAAATCAATAAAAACATTTTTAAAATAATTGTTTTAGGATTTTTTTCACTAATCAGACATGAAGGAAAATAATTCTTTTAAAATATATTTTCTTATATTTTTAACCTATGTTCTTTAGCAAATAAATTAAAAAAATTAAGATTATAAAATGTTCATGTCTATTACATAGTATAGACATTTGCTAGAAATGACTTTCCTAGATTTTCTAATACATTTAAAATAAACAATACTTTTAAAAACATGCTAATAATTTGGAAGCTGAGCAGATGTTATGCTCCTAAGATCTTTTCAAGTTTCATCATTATAACACAAAACAGTTAAGTGTCCCCAAAATTAGTAATTTATGAAATTCAGAAATAGTAATGATTTATATAATTCAGGGATATATTTCCCCTACCTCCCCGGGCTACAATTTTAACCTACATTCGTGAGTATTTTACTTAAATATTTCTCTGTGCTTCCTATTTGCATTTCAGAGAAGAGATTTAGTCTCAGTCAATATGCTTTAATAGTAGATATTTGTAAATCCTAAACTGACATATAGTTTTAACTCAGCTATCATGGGATTCTTTTTATCTCGGTTGTTATGAGAGATAAGAGAAATAGAATTGGGAAGACATGCCAAAGAAGCTGGCACCAGTGCAAAGATGCTGTAAAAAAGCATCTAGGTTATATGGGTATCTGGATTTCAAGGAAGAGATCATAGAGCTTGTGCCCTACCTAGGAAAAGAAAAGAAAATATATAGTAAGATTGGGAATTTACCACGAAGAGTGGGTCATTTTAGTGTTAAGGTGAAAGTTTGGGGTATTACAAAATAAGATTTTTTTACTATCCAAAGACACTAATGTGAACTTGGACTCGGGTAAAGATAATTATGTCCTATTAAGATAGATTATGGTTTCATTCTGAGAGTACAGGTGCAGGAAAAGATGCCACAATTAATTACCACAAATCAAATAGACCTCAGCCAGTCTATGCCTTTGACAAAATTGTCTTATCCCAACAGATTGGATTATATTTATTATTTACTTCCATAGCACACACTTTATACTATTACTGTTATTGCAGCTACCCCCTATCAGTTTATCTGTTGCCTGCCATAGTAGCCACTCAATGAATACCTCAAGAAATAATTGTTGAATTAATTCATAAATGAATCTACTGGTATTATTAAGGTCAAGTGAGAAATAGTTGAATAAAAAAAAACAACAGTTAAAAATGGATGGAAGGGTTGTGTGTTATTTACATATACATATGACTGGGTTTGCCAATTAAGAAGCTGTAGCTAATCTAAGTAAAATAATTTTAATAAAGTAAGGAAGACACAACCTGAATTTCAATGAGGTGAAAGTGATGACGGGTTGATAAGCTGGAGAAATGAGCACAGGCTATTCTTTTCAGAAACAAATGAGAGGGACATAAAGAAAGTTAGGTAATAATTAGGGAAGGATGTCCTGTTGATCAAAGAAAAAGTTCAGAGAAAGGGAAATGTTAGTGAAGTAAGCATAATTGGAGATCGATTAAATTCCTGTAGAATGCAGGAAAGGCTATGATACAAAGTGCTGGGTGGTTATAATTAGCTTTTGTCTCAGATCAAATTCCCTGGGAGTGGAACCTAAGATGCAGACTATGTACAAGGGATTCTTTAGGGAAACAGCTACCGAAGAAAAAGAAGCAAGATAGGGGGAAACCAATCAAAGTTGTGATTTCAAGTTTAGTCTGAGCGTCATCCTCATTCGCAGGAACCTCAGGAATAACAATGACAAGTCAGAAATCCTCTCTGTTCTAGGAAAGGGGGCTGGACTTCCAAACCCCTGTCTCAATAAGCGACTGGCTAAGCATCACCCTGAGGGTTCATAAACTCTGGGGGGAACGTATTTCCAGTAGTTCAAGGTTTCAGAGGCCCATGTTAGGAGCAACACTCACAGAAGCTGTGGTATTGGAAGACCTAAAGGTAAAGAGAATCTGAAACTGTCCTGTGAAAAACTGACAGTGATAAGTTCAGAGTTGGACAGCTGCTTGAATTTTTTTCTTTGATACGGAGGAAGACAGAGTCTGGGGGTGCAAGAGTGCAATGCTTTAAGTTACTGATGGCTTCTGTTTTCTCAAGGAGGTTAGGGATGACTTTATCGCTGGACCAAGAGTAGCTTAAGTGTTTTAAGAAGGTGAAGAAATAGTCAAGTATTATTAAAATATAAAATTAGTCTGGCTCTCAACATTTTATATATATATAGTGATATTCTTCAGTAAAATATAAAAATCCAGGGTCCTTCAATAAGACATTCAAAAGAAAAGATTTTATCAATATAATAAGGTAGACTTATTTTCAGACTGATGAATGGAATGAATAGATTCATATAGGTGCAGAATTTTAATTTGTTAATTTTTTAATTTGTTAAAAAACGTGTCACGTGGATAACATGTTTTAAGTCAGCATGTGTATTGCACTTTCTCTTTGATTCCATATATTTCAGGAGGACAGATCATAGTTAGCGGCTTTAAAGTGGTCAGATGGCCTTGCAGGTGGGTTTAGAATACTTGCAGTACTTGGTTGGATTTTGGTAGTAATTATGCCTGATATTCTCCGTTTACTTTTCTTCCATGAGTAACAAACCCTTTCTGAACGTCTGGTTGTCACTCCTTACTGACATTTATTATTTCACTCAATTAGATTTTACTCAAGTCCAATCCAGAAGTGACATTCTGTCTCTTCAAAATGACTTTTGAACAACTGTGTTCCTTCTCACTAATGTAGATTTGTAAGTTTAATTCTGATGACAATAAATAAAATAAAGGACAGAAATAAGGAAAAGGAAAGCAGTAGTAAAGTGAGAAGGGGTTGATATAATAAGTTTCTAGAGGTAATAATTGGATAGAACACAATATTGAACAGCTCTTTGTCTATATTTGCAGTGTATTTCACAGGAATTTGACAGAAATCTTACATGATAAACATTATTTTAACTGTGAAATTTGTGTGCAATGTCATTTGATAAGTGTAACAGAACTTAATGAAATCTTGATATTGTCTTTGCGAGGACTATAAATACCTGTCTATTAAAAGCGTGCAAGGAGTATAAACTGAGTAAAATTAAGGATTTCACTGTGAAGTGTGCTGGGAGACATTACTGAGAAATGATGGATGTTGGACAAGGCAAAAAAAAAACTATGTATACATGGAATAGGTCATTTGAAGTGTGGAAAATTAGTTGGATAGGCAAATTCATAACCTTATGAAAAAAATTGACCTAGAATAGAATAACTTTTATGAAGTATCAGTGAAGTTTCTATAAGAGAATAGGAGGGGTGAGGATGATGGGTAGGCAATAATAATGGGAGCAGAAAGGATGTTGGAACTTCAGATTTCAAGCTGTTAAAAGTGTGAGCAAGGCTGTGTATTAATGACTGACTGACTGGATTCGAGAGGAAAATAAATGATTTTTAAAAATTAATGTTGGCATATACATACCATGGGCTATTGCTAGCAATAAGAAGGAAAGAACTACTGATATATGTAGCAAGCTAGATTAATCTCTACAAAGTTATACTGAGTGAAGGAAATCAATATCCTAAGATTACATAATATATGATTCCATTTATATGACTTTCTTGAAATGGCACAATTATACAAACAGAACCCCTTTTGCCAGAGATTGAGGTCAAGGATCAGGGGGTGGGAAGCTTGAAGGACATGAATCTGGCTAAAACAAGGAAACATGAAGGATCCTTGTGGAGAGGGATCCTTTATCTTAATTGTATCAATGTTAACATCCATTTTGTGAGATTAGACTATACTTCTGCAGGATGTCACTGTTGGATGAAAATGAGTAGAGGGCATATGCGATCACTACTATTCTTACAACTGCATGGGAATTTACAATGATATCAAACATAATAAAATAATTGGTAGACTTTTCAATATTTTGTCCACATACACAATAAATTAAAAATGATTACTGAAAAGAATGTGAGTGTTAAGTAAGCAATTCATTCAACACAGGCAAATGATTCAGATTTGGGAGATTAATGTAACTAAGTAAATGGAACAGTAGTGCTTGAAGAAATTTAAATGTAGATTAAAAAATAATTAGTTTCAATGCACCCAGCTAAGCTAGAAGTATACTGACCACTTTCTTGGTCTTATTACCTGGTAGGAAAAATTATAGAAAAAAACCCTTGTGAATATTTCTAAACAATTCATATATGCAAAGACAGCTAGGGGTCAATAAAAAGTGAACTGGAGGCCATGCTCACTGATGAAATGAGGGAGTGGTTTTATGATAAGGGGTCCAAATGACAGAGCAGAAGAGCATGATGAGTCTATCAGTGATAACAGTTTCATTTGACAGAGTGAAGGTAAGAGTGTAAAAGAGAAGGGACTGTTCGCAGTTGGCTGTATAAAATTGTATCTGGGTATTTCATCAATAACATCTGATTCCATGAGTCCTAATCCCTACATAAATTTCCAGCTTCTGCCAAACTTGCATGATGAAGAAAACTGACTGATTGAGATAAATGAGAATTATAGTAACAACAGTATTATAATCAGAGATTAGTAAAGAGCTTCTTATGATGTAAAATGAGTCATCAAAATGCAAGGAAATTAGAGGATTGGTATGTAGATTATAGGACCATCTGCTGAAAAGTATAAGTGTATTTTTTTCATGAATGCACATTTTGAAATTTGTCATTGCGATATATATAAAAATGTTACATGACTGCATGCACACACACACACGACCACACACGCACACATGCACACACACACACACACCCTTCCAGATAATGAAAATGCCTTTGCACTTAAAATGAAGTATCTTCAACTTTAAGAACTAATAATTTATCAGTTTGGTCCTTTGTAAAACAGTATATTTGAGATATTTTCTATAACTAAGATGACCAAAATGAAAAATTTGATGAAAATAGTTGGGTAAAGTAAAAGAACATTCTTTAAAATGTTTTTATTGATTTTAGAAAGAGAGGAAGGGTAAAGGATAGAGAAATAGAAACATTGATAAAGAAGGAACATCAATTGCTGCCTCCTGCATGCCCCCCACTTGGGATGTAGTCGAAACCCTGCATGTGCCCTGACTGGGAATTGAATGGGTGACCTCTTGGCTCATGGATTGATGCCCAACCACTGAGCCACACCAGCTGGGCAGAACAGACATTTTAATAATCACCATATTAATCTGTAATTCACCATATAATGATTCTTGTGCATACACATTTTAGATTTTTTTTTTTACCTATACATATGGCCACATACATGAGTTGTTATTTTATAATTTGGGTCTATGAAATGGACCAATTTCTGTGCCAAAGTAGAAACAAAAACATTACCAGCCAAAAGATATAGAAATATTAGCTTTTCTATCATAGATTTCTACTTCCCTCACCATATATATAATAATTATACAAAGTGATATTCTGTCAGTGAGGAAATCATACCTTTTGTGACAGCATGAATGGACCTGGAGATTATTATGCTAAATGAAATAAACCAGTCAGAGAAAGACAAATATCATTTCATCTAATTACATGTGGAATCTAATGAATAAAATAAACTAATGAATAAAATAGAAATAGTGACGTGGATACATAAAACATTACTTTTGCCATCATTTTTTAAATTCAATTTTGAGAGAGGTATATTTAGTATACAATAACAATTATTTTGATTCTGCCTTCTTGTATCCAACTTTCTTTGACCCTTCATATTTTTCCATTTTAATAACTTAAGTTCTTAATGGATTAATTACAAATATTGTTCAATGCGTATTTTGGTGACTTAAGGATAATGACCCAAGGTGACCTTTAATTTCAAATAAAAACTCAATAATATTTCATAGAAATTCTAAATATTTGATTTAGATTGCATATCTAAGAACCATCTATGTTCATGTTATTGAAACTTTTTCAACTCTAAATCTTAAATATTACATGGAAAAACTAAATAATATAACAAAATCAATGTTATGCAATGCTTATACCTATCCAATAATAATGTGATACTGTTGAAAACTATAATTCAGAAGTTAAATATTTATTGCCTTAATTTTAGTGCTATGTCTTAAAATACTAAGTATAATTATAAGGGACTTGAACTGTGCATCCACAATAGCAAATAATCATTTCATATCAGTCATGCCTTTCTTAGAATATTAAGCCACAGATTATTTTTATTTCTTAAAATACTATGTAAATATTTTGTTTTGTTGCACAATATCCTTCTGAATGCCATAAGAAATACCTATATAAAGAAACATTTTTAAAAACACATCATAGTTTATGTATGTTTAAAAGTATTTAAAAAGAAGAGCGAGAGCCCTGGCTGATGTGGTACAGTTGGTTGGGCATCATCCCTTGCGCCAAAAGGTTGCCGGTTCCCTTCCAGGCCAAGGGACATGCCTGGGTTTCCAGCCTGACACCCAGGAGGGTGTGTGTACTAGTAGGAGGCAGTTCACTGATGTTTCCCTCCCCCCTGCCCTTTACTCTCTAAAAATCAATTAATTTTTTTAAAAGGAATAGTCAGTTGTATAAAAGAGATATCAATAATTATTAGTTGTCATTTTCCTGTTTCCATTTATCCAATTGTTCACTCACTTTTCAGCATATAATGTAGGACTTTCATTCCCACTTGCTGCACACTATTTAATTTTAGATAAATCAGGTATAAATGAACAATCCATGAAAATCAATGTTGAGTTAAAATTGTTTTTAGTAATGTAATAAGAAATCCATAAAATAAAAGGTTAATTTTTATTAATGTCCTTCAAATGGATATATTTCAATCCTGAATCTGCCACAAATTAGCAGGTGGGCTCACAAAAGTCACACAATCTGCCTTCAATTATTTCCTCATTTGTAAAATAATGATGGAGCACTATTGTGAAGATCTTTATGCATAATTTAAGTGAAGACCTTTACAATATAGTTTCTAGAACATATTGTAAAAATAATGAATAATAGATATTTTTATAACTTACATTGTAATTATTATACACATACACAAAACAGAAAAAATTAAACTGGATTTTAAAACAATATAAACATGGATAGGTGTTGTATCATAATTTAGCATATATATGTCATACTCACTTTTTAAATTATATTTTTATTTATTACAGAGAGGAAGGGAGAGGGGGAGAGAGAAACATCAATGGTAAGAATCACTGATTGGCTGCCTCCTGCATGCCCCCTACTGGGAATCGATCCAGCAACCGGGGCATGTGCCCTTGACTGGAATCAAACCCGGGACCCTTCAGTGCAGGCCAATGCTCTATCCACTGAGCCAAACCGAGTAGGGCTATGTCATACTCACTTTTAAACGTATCAAAATATGCAATGCTTAAGAGACCTGAAAAAGTTGAAATGGGTTCAGAAGTATGACCATGGACAATTTACTTAACTTCTATGCCTCAGTTCTCAACTCACATAAAATATGAATAGTTATTTTCAATGGGGTTTGTTTCTGAGGATTATTTGTTTCTGTATATATAATTTTAGATTAGATATTTATCCTACATGTTATTTATCAGGATTTGACTATTCTTGATCAATCAGAAGGATATTTTGTAAAGAAATGTGATGTGAAAATATGAGTTATTGCCTTTTTATACCTGAAGTAACTGTCCTTGATCGATATAAATCTTGAGAATAGACATTGAAACAGCAAATGGATATACTGCTGTTTTCACTACAAATGGATCATGGAAAAGATTTCGCAGAATAACACTCAGCAGAAGAGATTCCAGCAAGTATATATCAATTCCCTTCAGCATTTCTGTTGTCAGCGTGAAGTCTGCTCAAGTGCACAATTTCATGGTTGACTAGTCATTGTCCTTGGTTGAATTTATTTTCAGTGATGGTAAGAAAGATCATTGGTTTTCCACTTGCTACTCAGCAGTAATAAATCTATATGGAAAATACCTATTCCAGTGAGGTCTAAACCTTTAGCTTACATATATATCTTTAATCAAGGGTTAAGCAATTCTAAGTGCATTAATATTGCATAATTGAACTTAACTATTAACTGTTCAATCAGAAAGGAAATACTGATCCTCTGTTCAAATAACTTTTTAAATAAATAATATATTTAAACCTACACAAAACAGAAATAAGCATTATGATATAAAACTTAATTTTTCCCAATAAAGTTATAAAATTTGTTTTAAATAGTCTTAAATACTCTATTTTTGTTGCTTTCAGAGTTAACCATTTGATTGTTTCTTGACCTTTGGGGTAACATCAAGGACAGAGTTAACCATTTGACAAAAGACATTAATATTCTCAGAATTTATTACACATCCTGATTCTGATGTGGTACTAAGAGTGCAAAAACTTTCATAAAACATTAATAAAGTACATTAAGATCAAAGAAGCCAAAGTGTCCAGATTAATTGTCATCTTTATATCAGAGAAATCCTATGTTTGAAGCAGGAGTTAAGAGACGAGTTTTTTGTACTCCATTGTGAACTGAATTTCATCTTAAAACTCCATTAAGAGTTTATTTCTTTTATATTAACACATATAACTAATTTATTGTTTACCCCTGAAAAGTATTTGACTTGGAATTTTAAGTTTTCAGGTTTTTCTTGTCAGTAAATGAATTAGTCAGTAAGAATTATGAATAATTCTCAACATATGTAAGATAAATGTGTTGAAATAAAGCATACATTACTTTGAAAATCAATTGTAACAAATCTTTATGAGATAATAGTCTTTTCCAGGACATGGGATAAAGAGCCTATTAATTGCTATTCCATTGATGTTTGCAAAACCCAACTGAGACTCTTGCCTGAATTGCTGTATTAATCATCTATTACTGTATAACAGATTACCCCAAAACTTAGTTGCTCAAAACAATATACTTTCATTATTTCATAGTTTCAGTATGGCTAAGATAGGTGGTTCTATCTCAAGGTATTTTATGTGGTTATCTTAGAGTAGGTAGTTAAATAGACATGAGCAAGGCAGAGACAGGGCGAAGGGATCATGCTTGAATAAAACAGAGGAGTAGGGAGTTAAAGATAATCATCACAGTTAGACAAAAACAGGAAGAAAGATCTGCAGTTAAAATGACTCCCCTTATCAAAAGGGCAAATCTTATAAGACACCTGCAGGCAAACAAAATTCTAGGAAGCCCCCTACTAGCAAAAGGACAAATGGTACCAAAGGATTAAGACATGACATGGGAGGGGCAAGAATAAGATAAAGAGCCAGGAACTAGACCCACTGACCCGGCTGAAGGTGCCCATCCAAGATGTACTTAAGCTTTTTTAAAAAACTTTGCTGCTTGCTGTAATTTTCTCTGTCTCATGTTGAATTACTTCCTCCGAGAGGCAAGAACCTGATCTTGCTGATCCTTCGCACTGCTGACAGCTTTAGCTAAGATGTTGGCAGGAGCTACAGTTACCTGAAAATCTGAAGATGGGTCATTCACATGGCTCTTGGCAGGAGGCACAGTTCCCTCCTGAGTATTGGCCGGTGGCCTCACATCTCTGTTAGCCTCTTCACAGGCAGCTAACGTACCCAAGACATGGAACCTGTCTTCCTCCTGAGCGAGAAACTGAAATAGACACAGAAAGGCATAATGGTTTCTCTGACTTAGTTTCTTAAGTTACAGCCATCCTTTCTGCTTTAAACTATCCATTAGAAGAAAGTAGCTATGTTAAGTCCTCAGTCAAGAGAAGGGGAATTAGGCTCTACCTCTTCGTAGATGAAGAATCAAAGTACGTGTAGGCATGTTAAAACGAACATAGCCCACCCTCTTACCAGAGATTATTTCTATTTCTTCAACATGAAAAATATATTAGCCCCCTCACAAAGCCTCTACCAATTGTATCCTGCTATAGAATCAGATCAAATTTCAGAATCTTGGCTCCACGTGCAAATGGAGCTCATCACATGTTGTTCTTAAGTTTATTTCCTTGATTGTAGTTCCTCTTGATCTAAGGACCAATGAATTAAAGATACATATCATCGTCCCCTTATAGCTCCAAAATACAATGATGACAGACATAGCATTATTGACATGTATGATATATACATTTCACAAAAGGAAAAAAGGTACAAAAATAAACAAACAAAATAAAAAGATCCATGATTGTAAAAAGCTTGGGTTAGAGGCGTTGTCAACAAAGAAGTTACCCAAGGGGACTTTTTGAAGTGATAGAACTTTTGATAACTTGATTTTGGTTTTGCTTACAAAAAGGTATGCTTTGTCACATTGCATGGAACTGTAGGGTAAAATGAATATATTTTATAATATTTAAATTATTCATTAATACTTTTTAAAAAAATAAAGAATACAGATGGAAGGATTGTTGAATATAGAGGTTCTTTGTTTCTAAATTAGGTCATGACTATTAGGAGACTTTAGTTTATATTCAGTGAATTAAGAAATACAGCCTAGTCAGTGTGGCTAGTGGTTGAGCATCAACCTATGAATCAAATGGTCAAGGTTTGATTCCTGGTCAAGGCGCATGACCAGGTTCTGGGCTCGATTCCCAGTAGGGGGTATGTAGGAGGCAGCCAATTGATGATTTTCTCTCATCATTGATGTTTATACCTCTCTCTCTCTCCCTCTCTGAAATCAATTAAAATATATATTTTTAAAATGCATTTGTAAAAGAAATGCAAATGTAAAAGTTGTACCCTTGTGAAAGAACAGTGATATATATATATATATATATATATATATATATATATATATATTAACTTTTTTAATTAATGAGGATTACAACATTGCAGTCTTAGGCTCTACTTTATATGGAATTCATAATTATGCTTTTCCACAAGCCTGAATGGAGTCACACTACTTTTGCACTGAAAAAACACACACATGCTTTTCTGGTCCTCTGTACTCTCTTGTATTTTCATCCTCAAATTATTCTGGGCCAATTCCCAGGCCATCTTCCATCAACTATTCTTATACCCATTTCAATATTTTCAGTGTTCCTTGAAATTCCCTATTCCATTTAAAATAAAATATGTCTTGTGTAAATTATACTTAACCTTTATTGTGAAGACACCTGTCAAGTGGATAATTCTCTTTATTTCACTAACCTTATGATAGTGGATAGAAGAATGTTTATCTTCTAGTTCCTCATCTCTAACTCCAGATGTCCTTCTATATGAAGAACCTATTTTAAAATCATACTTTAATACTTTTTTCCCCAAGGTTCATGGTTCTGTGATTATTTTCTAACTATAATGAAGCATTCCTGAAATAAAGGAGATATTTTCATACAGTTGAACTATGACATTGAGAATAATTTCTCTTTAAAGTATATAAAAAATAATCTCCCAACTATTTTTTGGTCATATACCCAAGAAGTAAACAAACTATAGAAAATGTTTCATGCCCAAAAATCAGATCAAGTTTGGCTGTGAGTCTAACTTTTGAAGTCCAGCCAGATCAGTATATGTTGTACTACAGTACCCATACTAAAAGTCAGCGAGTCCCTTAACTTTATTTTAAAAATTTTCCAAAATTCTCAATCTTTCTAAAATTTGAAAATCATTCAATTCATATATATATATATATATATATATATATATATATATATATATATACATATATATATATATATATATATATATATATATATATATTTCAGAGAGAAAGGGGGAGGAAGAGAGAGAAAAACATCAATAATGAGAAAGAATTATTGATTGGCTGCCTTGTGAACATCCCATGCTGGGGATCTAACCACAACAAGGCATGTGCCCTGACCAGAATTGAACCATGACCTCCTGGTTCATAGATTGGCATGCAACCATTGAGCAATGCCGGCTGGGCTGAAAGTCATTCATTTCTTTAACTCCTGAGCCTTAGAGAGAGTGCATTCTACAGGTACTATTCTCCTTGCTTAAGTAATATATTGAGACTAATGACCATTTCTTCTGTCAGCATTAACTCATAATGTTTGAAGTTACTCTTCACCAAATAACTGGTCCAAACTACAATGGGGTAGTTGAGGAATGACTGCAAATCAACTAATCACAGTGTAGCTCTAGGTTATTGCTATGACATAGATCATGATTTTAGCACATCTAAGGAGAAAATACGTAAAATTATTAAGTCGTGAGAACAGCCTGAAGGAGTAGAAATTGTGCAACAGATAAGTGGCCAAGGGGCAAGTGTTTGGCCAAAAGATTATTATAGTAATTTAAAGGGCATCTTAATTATCTGCACCTTGAGTATTCTATTCCACAGGCTAGACCTTAGACCTGCAAATGTCTTCTGTGCACTGCAGAGAACAGAAAATATGAGTCAGGGGTGCTGCTATCTCCAGGCAAACACTAAAACAAGGTGCTCAGAGTCCATCAACATAATAAGATACCATCTGGTCATGTCCTGCTGGGTTCCTGGGCATACTAATGAAATTATATTTGCACAACTTTGAGTTAAAAATGGCCATGCATCATCTGGTTACACAATAGAGTTCTGTTTTGTCATTGACACATATGCCATTGTCACTCAGTAATTCATTGATGATGTTGACACACTTTACACTTTTCTTCACATTAATGAAACATTACTTTCCCAATGTGTTATTCAATCCTCAAATAGTCATGAGTTTTTGTTTGTTCTTCTCCTTTTATATCTCTGTTAAACTGCTTCCTTATGTTTTATAGAACACATTTGATTTTTCTTACAGCTGGCATTACCTTACTCATTGTTCTGTCAATTTGCATGTTGATGTGTGGCATTGGCATTATATGAAAGCTGTAAGAAGAAATGTACATAATGTAAGGTGCCGGGAGCCGGTCCCTGCTTGCTGTTTCAAGGGACCTGGCATATATGGCATACTATTCTTTTTTTAAAAAAAAATATATTTTATTGATTTTTTACAGAGGAAGGGAGAGGGAGAGAGAGCTAGAAACATCGACGAGAGAGAAAAGGCATACTATTCTTAATATGTTTGCTCACCTTCTTGGCGCTATGTGTTTTAACCAAGGTCTCTGAGAAAGGTTGTTTCCCCAGGTAGGGATTTTCCCCTGAAGTTAGGGAGGGAATAAAACCTCTTAACTAAGTGCCAGGCGGGTAATTAATCACTTTAACTACGAACAATCATGCTTAAGCTACATAATCTTTACTCCCTGGAATGGAGATAAGAAACGCCCTAACCTTTGGAATAGAGATTGATAGGATTGAATCAACTGGTATAAATATAGATGTAACAAGACAGCAAGACACAGAACTTAGAAGACAGAACCAAGAAGACAGAACCTAGAGACAGAAGAACTTCGTTGGCGAGAACATGGCAAAAGATCCTGGACAGAAACTGGCCACAGAACCTAAAGACAGAACCTAGTGAGAGAACCTGGCTGAAGAACCTAGAGACAGAACCTGGCTACAGAACCTGGATAGAACATGGCAAGAGAACCTGACTAGAACCTGGTGACTGAACCTGGCTGGAGAACCTGGACAGAACCTGGCTGGAGAACCTAGCAAGAGAACATGGACACAGAACCTGGCTGGAGATCCTAACCAGAACTTCACTGGAGATCCTGACCAGAACTTGGCTAGAGATCCTGGCTAGGCTGCTGATCAACTGAATGCTGTCTCTGTGTCATTTCTTCTTCGTCGACTCTGTCCACACCTTTGGGGACCCCTGGACCCGCTGGGGCTGGACCCCAGCAGTAAGGAACAAATATGTATGTACATTTGTTCATATGGGAAAAATACAATAATTTAGTAAATAATAATACAAGAATGAGCTCTATGTTTTATGTAAACCTACTTTTGTCCAACCCTATATATAAATACATTTGTTACACTTGTTTACATTTTTTAACTCATCACTTTTATTACATTTCCCTTTCTATACATATTATTTGCCCTTGAAAATTTTCAAGGGGAAAATATCATTAATAAATACTTCACTTATAAATATCAACAATCTCAACATGTCCTAACTAAGGTTATTATTAATACTATTTCACTTTTTGTTCTCCTGCACCTAGCTGTTGCAGTTCCTTATGTTGTATTTTTCAGGAATTCCATTGCTAAAATTACACATTAAAAGACATATTTTACTTAAATGCTTATGGAGATTTGTAAGAGCCACTTCAATTTAAACACATCTTTTTTTAAAAAAAAATCTAGTTCTTTCTCACCTCCCTGGGTTTTATTTTTCCTTTTTTTTTAACTTTTACTATTTTTTTATTATTGTTAATGTATTGATTCTATTATTTTAACAGGCTTTAAAGAGGGACAGTTTGAAAACATTATATATTTGACTTATATTTGGCACTAACAGTTACAAAGTCATTGTTTAAGATTTAAAAAAAAAAATGCCTGCCTAAACCTCCAAACAATTTCTGGTAGAGTTCTGAAACCATGCAACATTTTAAAGATACGGACTACAGAATTCTGGTATGTGATATAATAACCTTTGTATACATAATTGCTGGGGTTACATGTGATTTATCATTAAAAATTAATTCCCCAATAGATGGTACCATAAAATTGAAATCTAAAACTATCATATTGGCTGCCTTATTTTGTGTAAATGTTACTTTTTCTGTATCTCCACTTCTTGCATATTTTATAAATTGAACACGGCATTGACATACATTAAACTTAAGAATACAATTTTGAATATAAATAAGTTGCATATGTGTGACACTTTGTGTATGTTGTAAAAAGGTTTTCTGGTAGTTAATGTAAACCCAAATTATGATAGTTGAATATGAAACAACTTCCTTATATGTAAATTAGCATGTCAAGGATTGGGCAGATAAGCTACCTACCAAGTTCAGCAACATAATTGTGGAAGCTCTGCATTTGTTAGAATATAATTTAGTGGCAATAGCTTTCTTTTTTATAAGGGATTTATAAAAATATTCACATTTCAGTTCTTTGGACTGTCAGTCTGAACTTGCAAATCAGAAGAAATTCTGAAAGAAGAATTTGATTGTCTAAAACCAACTATTCTAAATTATGGAAATGCACCTCAAAAGAAATGAGGGAGAAATCATAATGAAGCTGCTTTCTCTTTTGAATATATTCTCCCCAACTATAAAATAGAAGTTATTACTATCTTAAAATATTCTTTTTTAAGTTAAAAAACTCTACCATCTCAAATAATCTGAAAACTTTACATTAACTTTTCATAGAGTAGACTTTTCAATACAATTTTTAAAGTTTATCTTGACCCAAACTATAAAATATGACAAAGTACTTCATAAACAGAAGTAATTTTATGATTTTTTTTCAAAATAACTTAACAATACTTTGATGCTCATGATGAATGTGCAAGCTTGGCATTTCTGATGAAATTGGTATTCGATTACATAATATATTCATAGAATCCAAAGGTTGGAGATTGTAGATAACCTGGTAGCAACTAGCAATCACTGCTCTATTTTACCCCAATCATTTTAAAAATGAAGTTATTAAAATAAGAAGCTAATGATAAGAGATAGTCATTTACCCAAATGTCAAGGATCTGGGGGGATTTCTAATGATAGCAGCTCCACTGAGGTTGATATTACTTCTGGGTTGTGTATGCTATACTGTTTATTCTGCAAAGGCAAAGGTGAATATGAGGGGCTGGAATGAAATGTTTGCTCACTTCCACATTGTAATATTTTAAGTACAAGCATTAACAAATATTTACTGTATATTAGTATCCCAAAAGCTGTCATCTATCTAGTATACCTTTGAAGAATAACACACAAACACACACACGAATATGCACATGCACACAAAGACATATATTTGTTATATTCTAATGAATTAATAGAAGGGGGACTTTTAAAGTACAAGAAGCTTCTTCAACAAAGTCTTCCATTAAACACACAAATGTACCTCTCAAATAATTTGGACTTTATTTTTTTATCAGCAATATGTTATAGTTTTTAAGACTAAGCATTTGTTTATATTTTGTTAATTTATTTCTAATTATTTTATGTTTCTAGAGTTTTAAATTTTCATTTTACAATGGGTAGTTGCTAGTATGAGGAATGTAGTCAAACTTCCAACCTGACTAAAATGGAGGTACAGGTTGAGATTTACCCCCCGACCACCTAAAACTTTTTTTAAAAATTGAACAATATACATGAAGCAGTGGTTTTCAAGTAACTTGACATGAGGCAATAATGTACACTCTATCAAAAGAAAGAATGGATAAAGGACTTAAACATAAGATGGGAAACCATAAAAATATTAGAGGAATTCACAGGCAGGAAAATCTCAGACATTTGCCAAAGCAATATCTTCATCAAAACTAAAGATAAAATAAACAAATGGGACTACATCAAAATAAAAAGCTTCTGTATAGCAAAAGCAATTATCAACAAAACAACAAGAAAGCCCACTGCATGGGAGAATATATTTGCCAATGTTATCACTGATGAGGGTTTAATCTCCAATATTTACAGGGAACTCATACAACTTAACAAAATATAAGCAACCCAATCAAAATATGGGCAAAGACCTAAATAGATACTTTTCGAAAGAGGACATTCAGAAAGCCAAGAGACATATGAAAACATGCTCAGAGTCACTAATCATCTGAGAGATGAAAATCAAAATGACAATGCGGTGCCATCTCACACCTGTCAGAATGGCTATCATCAACAAATCAACAAATGACAAATGCTGGCGAGGATGTGGAGAAAAGGGAACCCTTGTGCACTGCTGGTGGGAATGCAGACTGGTACAGCCACTGTGGAGAACAGTATGGAGTTTCCTCAAAAAACTAAAAATTGAACTCCCATTTGACCCAGTGATACCACTTCTAGGATTATATCCCAAGAAACTAGAAACACCAATCAGAAAGGATATATCCACCCCTATGTTCATAGCAGCACAATTCACCATAGCTAAGATCTGGAAATAGCCTAAGTGCCCATCAGCAGATGAATGGATTAGAAAACTGTGGTACATCTACACGATGGAATACTATGCTGCAGTAAAAGAGAAGGAATTCTTACCATTTGCAACAGCATGGATGGAACTGGAGAGCATTATGCTAAGTGCAATAAGCCAGTCAGAGAAAGATAAATATCACATGATCTCACTCATTTGTGGAATATAATGAAGAACATAAACTGATGAACAAAAACAGATACAGAGACAGAGACACATCAATCAGACCTTCAAACCTCCCCCCCCCCTCTCTCTCTCTCTCTCTCTCTCTCTCTCTCTCTCTCTCTCTCAAATAAATAAATAAAAAGTAAATAAAATCTATTGGTCTACCTTGCACTTTGGATCTCTTACCTATGCTAAGCAAAATAAGCCAATCAGAGAAATATAAATATCACATGATCTCACTCATTTGTGGAATATAATGATCAACATAAACTGATGAAAAAAAACAGATCCAGAGACAGAGAAGCATTGATCAGACCATCAAACCTCAGAGGGAAGCTAGGGGAGGTTGGGGGAAGAGGGGGAGAGACCAACCCAAGGACTTGTCTGCATGCATATAAGCCTAACCAGTGGACACAGACACAAGGTGGGTGAGGACATGAGTGGGGGGGGGGGTAGAGGGGCAATGCGGGGATAAGAACACATATGTAATACCTTAATCAATAAAGGGGGAAAAAGAAAAAAGAAAAAAAAAAGAAAGAAAGAATGCCCAGCCACTGCCACCACTCTCCATTCCCTTTCTGCTTTAATTTTCTCTACATGTTTTATCTGTGCCTGTCATTATGCTAAGTATTTATTTCCTTCATTCCTTATTATAACAACTATACAAACTCTATTCCTGCCACCACAATAGTGCCTGAAATTTAGAAAATAGTCAGTGGATATTTTTGTATAATAAATAAATGAATAAAAGCTATATGAGCATTATTATTAATATGATTATATGTATATATTTGTTTTTATTTACATATACAATATCCTGAATTTTGTTGAGTGCATAATGGCAGGGAATGAAGGGAGAGTTGGAGAATTTGATATTATTTGTGTCATTAAAAATTACAAACAACACTGAGGATATCACATATTGGCTAACGATCCTTGTATTTGTAAGGGATAATGATCAATCAGATATTCTGTAATTATACTCTGATTTAGACATCTTGCTGCTTTATTTGACCAATTAACTTAGCAATATAAATAACAAGTTTAATTTCATCATCTATATAATGTGTTCATATCTGTTATACCTACAGAAAAGTGGTTATTATGAGGATTTGTTGAATGCACAGGACAATTGCTGAGGAATTATACATACTAGACCTATCATATCAATATTTATAGGAAGACAAAAACAATAGCTCATTGAACTCTAAGGTTGTAAAATGGGAATGCAGTCACTAGGATCTAAGGATGGTTCCCAGATATTTTAAGAAACAAAAATGTATCCAAGCCATAACATTTTATGGTCTATATTTTTATACTTGTATACATATATATGTATACATGTACATAAAAATGCATATTCAAGCTGCACATTCAAATTAAATAGTGTGAAAATAGGTGTATATATTTTGGAGAGATTTTTGAAACTAAAGATATATTTATAAATTTATTTCATTCTTTATTATGAGCACAAAATAAAATCTACCTTTTTAATTATAATTTTATTGATTTTATGAACACAAGAAAGGGTTCCCTTAGTCAGAACAAATAAACCTAAATCTGCTTGACTTAAAGCCCTTCAGTGCCACTTTATATGGAATCCAAGTTGCAGTCAAATGATTTAGCATGTTCATTTCTGTCTACATTTTGTGCCTAGTCATTTCTTGAATCCAAAATAGTTCCATCTTGCCTGGTTCTCCTTTGAAATTATTGAGTTATTATGGCCTATGCCATATTATTAATAACAATATATCCTGTTGGTGGGATAAGTTAAATTAAATTTGATGATATACTAGTATCACAACAGGAAGAAACATGATTCAAGACATTCTAAAGAAGGAAATATAGTTTAGTTTTAGAGAAATGACATCACTGATAAAATATTTGTTAGCATATAAAATCAGGTAGTCCAGCTAGCTTGGTTCAGTGCTTGAGCATCAACCTATGAACCAAGAGGTCATAGTTCAATTCCAGGTCAGGGCACACGCCTGGGTGCAGGCTTGATACCAGTGTGGGGTGTGCAAGAGGCAGCCAATCAATGATTCTCTCTCATCTTAAATGTGTCTATCTCTCTCTCCATCTCCCTTCCTCTCTAAAATCAATAAAATTATATTTAAAAAAATAAAATAAAGTCAGGTGGAATATACCTTGAAATAAGTTTGTAACATAATGCGATTGAGTTTAATTTCTTTGCAAAATTAGAAGAAATATCCTCCTGCCTATGGGAAAGGGCAAATGGCTTTATAATAAGAAACCCCATTCTTGCTTATCATCCATACCAAAGGCATAAAAAGCCATTCTAAGGTTTGATTCCATCTCTTCACAGAATTCCTGATTGACCAAATGATTTGTGGTAGAATTGCTGAAAACTATGAAGCAAAAACTCACAGTTCTAATTTTTTAAAAATGAGGAGTTAATCTCTAAGTTATCTAAATACTTCACTCATTTTTCAATAAACTTGAGTCTATTTATTGGAATTTGTATACATTTAAAGGGATAAAACAAAGTATTTCCCCTTTAATTTTAAAATTGAGTAAAATTGCATTTCTATTCAATAATCATTATTCTAGACAGGAAAAAGATATGTATTTCATCTTTTATTTGAGTAACCTCAACTCATTTAACTACCAAATAAGATAAAGGGTGATTTTTAATAACTTTAAGGTAAATGACAGATAGTGGGATAATCTACTATTCAACAGTTGATGTTCTCCTTATCTGTTTAAACATTGTCAATTCATTCAACATGTTTGTAAGAATACTGATAGACATAAAGCCATGAGCACTGATATGTTTTAAAATGTACTTTTCAATGCACAAACTGTATGCACTCTTTTAATGTTTCAATTTTGTATAGCTTACAAATATAATGTAGACTTGATATTTTTTTTTCCTAATGAATGCCATTTACATACCACCCATCCCTTCCAATCCACTCTATTCTGGTGTCTGCTGGCTTCCTCCACTGCATAGTGACTATTGCACCCTTTATAATTCATAAGTATTTTGGAGGAGACTCCAAATTTGTGATGATGCAAATATCTTGACGCTTTTCAAATGTTTGCCCTGCAACAATTAAGACAATGGTATCCTGCTAGCAATATTCTGCTTTCCTTCACTCCTTTCACATTCAATAGAAATCTCCCATCAGGGAGAGCGGTCACTTCTGCTCTGTGTACATCGTTACTCAATCATTTATTGATCACAGTATGGTTTTATGTACATTTATTTTAGTGATGGTTTATGCGCCAATGCTATTACTATTTTTGTTGCTGTTCAAATCATCTTAGCTTTAAGAATCGGGGGCTTTCAGGCTGGTTCTTTCACACGTATGGCATTCCTTGCTCTGTTTTGCGGGTTTCCTTTCTTTTTGTCATCATGCAATTTTCCAGGCTTATCTCATGTTTTCCTCCTGGTGTGGAAATACCCCCAAATACATGTAAACATGTGACTTTTTCCTTTGTGTTTTCCCTCCTCCCATGAGGGTATATATGACTCTTCATTGTCAGAGATTCTAAAAAAATCTTTAGCACAGGAATTCCCCCCCCCCCGCCCCCCCTTCCTCCCCCTATTTCTGTAACTTCTATTCAATTGGATTAATTATTCATGTGCTTTTTTCTTTCTCATTAAAAATCTATTTGATTTTCTGCACTAAGATTTGATAATTTGCTAGTTACATTTTATACCTCAAAAACGTTTCCTTTAGAATGTGCAATTTTCATTTCAATTTAATCTTCTGCATTGTTTTCCTGGCAGTCATAAATTTTAGTTTCAAAGGAATCTGGCTTCTATTATCTGATAAGAGCCTAATTTTGGTTTTGCATGAGACATTGTCAGTTACTTTGAGGGTATTAATTTTATTTATGTAAAACATATATTTCTCAGCATTCTTTGTTAATGTTATATCTCTTTTTCCTTCATACTGTTGGCTTCCCTCAACTGTCAGACAGTGTTGTATCCATTTGTCTGCTAATATTTATAAATAGTGGCTTCTACTGAGACATATTTGCTTATATACATATCATGAGTATAAGTAACACTTTTTGCACCTCTGGAAATGCTTAAAGGAGTTCTCCTAATAGTGAGTTAGTGGTGTGCATGTATAGGATGTTGTTAAGGAAATGGGGGAAAAGTGTCTGTTTGGAGTGGGTTAGTTTGTGGACAGAATATCCAGGGATTTGCTTAGGCACCCGGTTCTACTCTGGGTGTTTCCAAAAGCTTATTCTCCAATTTTGATTGCTGTGTGCATCATTTTATAGGAGATAAAATCACCAAAAATGTTGCTAATTGAAATAGTTGACAGATACAGCTGTTCTACAGCCCTTTAAACATTTACCCTATCAAGAGTCTCAAGGCCACTTCCAAAAGACATTAAGCAAACAAACAAAATAACAATAAACAAAAGCAAAAAACCCTACTGCTTCTCTGCCTCTCATTTTGAAGTGAACCCAAGCGTGATCCATGATCTGAAGGTGAAAGGACTCTTTTCTTTTATGACTGGGTGGTGAGGGGGTGGGGAGAGGGAGAGATGGAAATTTTGCTTGTACAGATTAGTAGGTTTCTGCTCCATTGAATTAAACTATCTCTGTAATCATCAGATACATGATATCTCAAAAAATACCTGCTTAGGATGAATCCTTTATGATTATCAACAATGGTATTTGTGCTGATTTTTTTAAAAATATTTATTTTCTAATTTTAATGGTTTTCTGGTAGGAGGCATGATAACCATCTATGCTCAGTCAACTGTCTCCAAATTAGGAATAACCACTGTATTTTAAAGGAAGTAAAAATCAGAAAAAAAATAGTTTACCATAAAGATAAAGAATAAAATATTACTTTTTGGAATTGTCTGAATAAAATTTGCTATCTTTTAATGATTTTTTATAATGCAAAATTATTTTTAATTTTTCTTAACAGTTTGCTTTGTTTTGTTTAAAGAAAAACAGCTACATTTTATTGCTTAGGATTTCTGATTTTATTGTTTGCACAAACAAGCAGGGCAATATTGGGTTTTGGTTTAATATGTTAGCAATGTGTTTGATGATATGAAGTCAGAAATCTAGGGTAAAAAAAAAAACCTCATGAGCCATATTTAGTGAGCCGATATGCTATTTTTGCTCGTAAACTGCTTACTTTAACTATTTCCCATGTTTTAAAATTTGAAGATTTTTTATTTCATATCTAGATTTCCTGCTTCTTTTAAAAGTGAATTGAACAGACCTGGCAAAAATCAATTATCACATGGGGAAATTAGCTGGAACTAACAGAAAGTTGTACACTTAAAATAAGGTCAGCTTTCCAATTTGCAAAGACTTAAGTACTCGCTATTGAAGGCCCGACACCTATTTGCACAGTAAAAGATAACCCATTTCTATTCATTACATGCATATCTGACTGTATAAGGGATTTGACTTTGCAACATTTTCCATATGGAATAAGATGAAGGAAATTAAAAAAAAAAATTAAAAAAAAAAGATGAAGGAAATTACTGTATGTTTAAATATTATATATAATAAATTTGTAATATATGTACTATATATTACATATATTTAACATATTTATACAAAATGTGTTACATATATACACTGTAATATATATTATATTTTTTAATGTTTTTTATTGATTTCACAGAGAGAGAAGAGAGGTTGAGAGAGAGAGAAACATCAATGATGAGAGATAATTATTGGTCAGCTGCTTCCTACACATACCCTACTAGGGATTGACCCTACAACCTGAGCATGTGCCCTGACCAGGAATCAAACTGTGACCTCCTGGGTCATTGGTCCATGCTCAAATACTCACCCACACCAGCCAGGCTATACATTCTTTTTTATGGAGAAGAGAGAAGACATAACCTATAAGTAGAAGGAACACTTTGCTTTAGGGCACTAGTGTTAATTCACATTATATTCAAATATTGCTGTAAGAGCAGCAATAGCATTAGCAAAGTGACATTGTTCCCTGTCTGCTATTTTTTAGTATTACTGAAAATTACTTTTTTTGTGGCATTGACTGCCAATTAGTAACCACCAGATGATAGCCATCTTCTTAGTTCTCAATTTTACTAGAAATAATTCTCATATAGTGCTGCTCCTTTAACAATCACCTTTACCACTCGAGACACATATAAAAGTAATTAAATTTAATAGTCTCATTGCTTTTAAGAAAAGCCATATGGTGTACTTAGATTGCAAATTCTAATTGAAGTCAATGAGATTTTATATAGAAAATGCTGTTGAAAATGTAGCTGTGTAATCAAATATGTATATACCACACACCACTCTTACTTAACAGAAGAATTGCCCAATATCCCTTTTCATTGTGTTTTTTTTTCCATGCATACTTAAAAGCATTATAGCTGAACCATGTCTTGCCACAAAAAAAACCCTCTAAAATTAATGATATTTGCTTCTGTATGTGCAGTGCATCTTTTTCATTATCCCTCTAGCTAAATTTTAATATTGCAATAATCCCTAGAACTGTGGCTTGGACTACAAGGGCAGTATCTAACTGAGATATGGTCCAATCCATTCACATTTATTTGTTCTATTATACACTATAAATGAAAGCACCATTACAAAAGCTGTAAATGCAGTGGCCAAAAAACGCACAAAACAGCAAAACATGGAAATAAGCCATAGCTTTGCTTATTTAGAATAAATGTTCATAGAGTTTTACATCCCAAATGTGTGTGTATGTGTGTGTGTGTGTGTGTGTGTGAGAGAGAGAGAGAGAGAGAGAGAGAGAGAGAGAGAGAGAGAGAGAGAGAGAGAGAGAGAGAGAGATTTACCAGGTAATGTAAATTAAAGGGACTACAGAGGAGCAAAATAATGCGTCCTGCCAACCTTTGGATTCTTATTTCAATTTGGGCTTGAATATTACCTGCCTCTGGTGAAGGGTAACTGTTGTAGGGAAAGAAGTGTTGAGAAAGAGTTTCTATTTAGCAAAGGCTCACAGAATTCTTTGCGGATTGAGATTCTGGTGTCTAGGAATAGTTAAGCTCTCCTCATTGGGTGAAATCATAGAACGTTACTATTGGGTTGTAAACCATGTGAGAAGGTTTATAACGAATGATAAGCTCCTAAAGATGAGCGTTGTTTCACCAAGTCTAATTGCTTCATGGCCTGAGGATGGCCATCTGTGACAAACGCCTTTACTAAGAAAATTTGACATAGATTCCTTATTACATATAAACAATAGGTTTCTTCTATAAATGCTATACTGTATTTGCTAAGATGAAAATTTATGTTTATTTCTCATACATATATCATTGCATTTAAAAGGGAATATTCAAAGTTTTAAAACTTCCCATTATACTAATAGTAAAAGTGATTTCCCACACACATTTGGCAATTATGTTGATGCATGAAGATGTGGTGTTATACACACACACACACACACACACACACACACAAATAAAGCATGTTGGTTCTAGTAAGATGCATTATTCAATATATTATATATAGTGTTGTATATAAAAATGGTAATTATTGTCTGAAAGTGTCAAATATAAAAATGCTGACTGGCTGCATAATGTTCCATCAAGTGGGTGTTGATTGATTAACTCTAATCTGTTTGTACTCTTATATGCTGTAAAATAAACGTTCAATTTTACAAGACTTTTAGGTTTACAAAAAAAAGGCTAGGATAATACAGGTTCCATATAACCCACACCCAGTTTATTTATTGTTAACAACTTATACTAGTGTGGTATATTTGCCACAACCAATGACAAAATATTGATAAATTATTATTATCAATTAAACCTAATTGACATGTAATTAGTTTTAACCTAATGTCATTTTTCTGTCTTATGATCTCATGCAGGATATGATATTACATTTAGTCATTATGTCTCCTTTAGTTTCTCCTGGCTGTAACAGTTTCTTATGGATTTTTTTTAATGGCCTTGACAGTTTTAAGAAATACTTGTCAGTATGATTTTTCTCATTACTAGATATGGTCTGTGTGTTTTTGAAAGGAAGATCAAAGAAATAAAGAGGCATTCTTGCCACATCATACCAAGGACACATAAATCAAATGACTTATCATTGTAGTTTATTTCTTAATCTTGATCAGCTGACTGAGGTCATCATTATCAGGTTTCTTCATTGTAAAGTATGCTCCCTTTTCCATACTAAACCTTTGGAAGGAGTAGAGAGTTATTCTCCACCTCTGTGAGAACAAAGTTTCTATATAACGTACTTGTCTGTTTTCCCCCCCATATTTATTCATATATTTAATCATTTATGTCACTACTAGAGACCCGGTGCACGAATTCATGCAGTGATCCAGGCAGATCAGGCCCACAGGAGGAAGGTTTGCCAGGGGGAGGGGCCGCAGGAGTTGGCTGTGGGAGTGCACTGACCACCAGGGGGCAGCCCTTGCATTGAGCTTCTGCTCCATGATGGTCAGTGCGCATCATAGCGACCCGTTGTTTGGTCACTTAGGCTTTTATACATATAGATGGATTTGTGGATAATTTATTCTTTGGGTTATAATGTAATACACATTTGCATATTTTGAGCCTCCGCCTTTGCAAGCTCATTCAGTTGGCTGCTTTCTTTCTTTAACTCCATCGATGTGTGTGTGTGTGTGTGTGTGTGTGTGTGCGTGTACACTTTATTACTTTCTATCCCTATCAGATGCTCCAGGCTTATTTTGCATTTTCCCTATGCCAATTCTAGAATCAGCTATTCCTTCAAGGAGTACTAGTTCCCTCGAATACTGGAGAATAATATTAAAAACTAAGGTGTGGGTGCTGGATATGCTCATTGCTAACCAGATGCCCCTTTGCTAGGACCACACAGCTGACAACTGAGGGAATATATGTCTCTACTTAAACTTGTATAGTCCCATATTTATATACACATACATATATATGTAACTATCTGCATTTATGGTAAATTAAATGTGCCTTTATACTGATGTCTCTAACTGTAATCCTTTATCACATGTTATTCCAACCTCCTCCCCTGACTTATCTGTAACCTCTTCCTCCAATAGTGAGAAACCTGACTCTCACTACTTGCATTCTATTTACTTAATTGTTCAATGTTAGTATATATGTATAGTGTTAACCTGTATCTCTGATTATGTGATTGTAAAAATTACTATGTTAAAGTATTATTGAAATATTTGGGAAACTAGATAAACAAATACATACACATTCGACATAATTTATCCAGCTGTATGTGTTAGAGTGTATATAAGATGTAGCTATTTTACAGCAATATTCTTAACGCCAGGCATGTGTGAAAGTGTGGTGGTTTCTTTTAGCCAAATAAGAATGCGATAGGCTAGATAATTGTTTATCACATGTATTAAAGGTTTAAATTCCCCTTGCAAAACCCAGAACCAGTTCTGTTATACTATTTAGGTATGGCTCATATCTGCTCTAAGGGGCTTACAGCCCGGCTGGACTTTGTAACCAGTGAGACATAAAAAGACACTGTGGGAACCTTTGCATAAGCTCCTCAAAAACTAAGATTTGCACATATCTTGCTGTGTATAATCTGGCTAAGTGCATCCTGGGGAGCTGTGTGTGGAAGTCTCTTGGTCCCCACTGCTTATCTGCACTTGTTTTTTCCTCCTGCTGTCTTATATCTTTTGCCTTTAAGAAATCCCCATATGAGTATACTGTTAAGTCTTTATATTCAATCATATGACCCTGTGACTGAGAGTCACTGGGAAAATGAGGAGGGATTTACTATAATAACCTAATCTCACACAGACTCAAACCTTCTATTATAACTGGGACCCAGGGGGAAATGGAACTATGAGAGGCATGGCCATAATGACATCCTAGCCCTCTCTAGCCTCTTTTTCTAATTATGCATCTAATTTGTCTTCCTCTTTTTATGGTTTGTCATTCTCTGGAGAAAAAACAAACACACAAAAGAAACTATATCTTAGCTTGTTGTTAACTTTCCCTGGGATAAATTCTGATTCAGTTTCATTGACCTTTCTTGAACACATATCACCTCTCTACATAACAGTGTCCAAGTGAACAAGGAACAAGAAATGGATTGTAATTGGCCTGATCGTGGTCAAGTGATCAAAAGCAATCAATTCTAAAAACAGAATTGAATTATTTTCACTGGGAAGTTCCTACTCCCACTCTGTGACTAAACCAGATTAAATTTCTAGAAATAAGGAAGGGATCAAATAAGCTCAAGTATTTTTGCTACATAATTACAGTGGCATGGGCAGTAAAATTGTTCTCATGCTTTTCACTTATAAATCCTATACATTTTAAGTTAGGTTTTCATATATTCTTTTTTTTTTAAATATATTTTATTGATTTTTTACAGAGAGGAAGGGAGAGAGATAGAGAGTTAGAAACATCGATGAGAGAGAAACATCAATCAGCCGCCTCCTGCACATCTCCTACTGGGGATGTACCCACAACCCAGGTACATGCCCTTGACCGGAATCGAACCTGGGACCTTTCAGTCCCCAGGCCGACGCTCTATCCACTGAGCCAAACCAGTTTTGGCAGGTTTTCATATATTCTGAGACCATCTTGAGTTTCTGTTTTAATGGCATCATTTCCCAATTAAAAACACCAATTAAATTAAAATATTGGCCCTGACCCTTTGGCTCAGTTAGTTGGAGTGTCATTCTATATGCCAGAAGGTGGTGAGTTTGATTCCCAGTCAAGGCACATATCATATCCAGGTTGCAGGTTTGATCCTGGTCTTCTGGGTCAGTGCAGGAGGTCTCTCTCTCTCTCTCTCTCTCTCTCTCTCTCTCTCTCTCTCTCTCTCTCTCACTCTCTCGCTCTTGCACACATGTGTTCTCTCTCTCTCTCTCTCTCTCTCTCTCTCTCTCTCTTGCTCGCTCGCTCTCGCTCTCACTTTCGCACACATGCGTGCTCTCTCTCAGTGAAGATCTTTGAACAGGGATATGAAAAAAGATAAGATGTTTGTTTTTGATGCTTTCCCTTATTATTGACAATATTGAATTGGATAGGTTTCATGTTGAACTCATGTTTGTTGGTAGCCCAAAGCATAATGAACTAGTGAAAAATCACATATAACCTTATTTTTCATTTTGTTATTTTCTGCTTACAAAGCACATACGATATATTACAGAAATTACTGTGTTAAGGTTAGAACAACAGCTGTCATTCTATAGAAAACATTTTTAATTAAAATTTCTATATTTCTAACTATTCGTATTTTAACTGGAGAAAAATAAATGAATAAAAACCCCAGTCTCAACAATATTATCATAATTTTGCAATTTAAAAATATTTTATGTGGTTATGATTATTTATCACAGTAAAATTATCTTTATTAATAAAATCACAGCTATTTGACTATATAATTTTATATCATATATATAATGTGCACTAATATACTTTATATTCTATCAAGCAATCCTATAGGACACTCTAGAGCAGTGGTTCTCAACCTTCCTAATGCTGCAACCCTTTAATACACTTCCTCATGTTGTGGTGACCCCCAATTTCATTGTTACAAATTGAACATAATTAAAGCATAGTGATTAATCACAAAAATAATATGTAATTATATATGTGTTTTCCGATGCTCGTAGGCGACCCCTGTGAAAGGGTCGTTCGACCCCCAAAGGGGTTGCGACCCACAGGTTGAGAACCACTGCTCTAGAGTAAGACTCAAGGAATGATCCATCCACAGAAGTTCACCTTAATTTAAAGTATTTGTAGAGATAATTAGAATACTGGAGCTGTTCATTAACATTTCAAATCTCATTTAAATGTAAATGGTAATAGTCTCTCTTTCTGCAACACTAGGTAGTTAGTGTCTTTCATGAGTAATAAGTAATTTGTTTCCCATTAGCTACAAGAATGAATAAAGAGATAAATCAAAATCTGATAAGAGTCACAGTTCAAATGGTAACCTATGTGAAAGGCAGAGCACAAAGAACATTGTTTTTACTATTATTTCATTATTTAAAATGCAACCAATTCATATTTCAACAGCTTTGGTATGAATTGGCCCCTGTTGAGGTACTGTAATAAATGCCCGTGACTGTGAAAATATTTTTGTAAGATGATATGAAAAATTAGATTTAATTTTGAAATATCTTTTTCATGGCAACTCAGATTATAAAAATCTAAAATGCAACCCTGTGCTTAAAAATAGATTGTAAGAAAAGGGAAACAAATCATTAAGATTCTAAGTAGTGGAGTGGCTCTGCTGCTTGGCATTGTCCTGTAATCCAAAAGGTTGCCAGATCGATTCATAGTCAGGGCACATACCCAGGTTGCAGGTGCACATATGGAAGGCAGCCACTTAATGTTTCTTTCTTCTCTCTCTCTCTCTCTCGCTCTCTCTCTCTCTCTCCCTCCCTCCCTCCTTCTCCCTCTTTTCCTCTCTCCCTCTCTCCCTCTCTCTCTCTCTCTCTGCCTCTCTATCCTTTCCTCTCTCTAAGCATTTCCTCAGGTGAGGATTTTTAAAAAAATTAAATAATACAAACCACATAAAAATGTTCTCATAATGATATCATACCATTGTTATATTTGTTATATTCTATGTGCTATATTTGAAGGATTTCAATGTACCAATGCTTTTACTGCATGCCTATATTTCTTATAAATACGTCATGCGTCTGTAAAAATGAATAAACATATACATGAACTTTATGGTCTTATCAGTATTAAAGAGTATTTTATTTTTTATCTTCATATTTTCTCCACTTAATTTAACAACATGGTAAGTTACTGAAAAGTAAGCACTAAATTTATATTGATCTGTATGACATAATTTGTCATTTCTATTACTCCTACATACTTGAGACATTTCCATTTGAAAAAAAAAATGTGCAGGTGATGGACCATTTGTGGTGTTTTCTGTTTATTTGTTTGCTTGTTTTAATATGTGTTTATTGATTTCAGATAGGAAGGGAGAAGGAGATAGAAACATCAATGATGAGAGAGAATCATTGATTGGCTGCCTCCTGCACGCCCCACACTGGGGATTGAGCCCACAACTCTGGATCTGCCCTGACCAGGGATTGAACTTTGACCTCCTGGTTCATAAGTTGATGCTCAACCACTGAGCCATGCCAGCCAGGCTGGACCATTTGTTTTTGTGTTATATTTCGTGGTCACTATTAAATTAAATTTCATTTACCTTTTTTTTGTTTGTTTTTGTTCATCATGACCTGAGGATATTTTATCCATTATTTTTAGAGAGAGTGGAAAGAAGGTGGCAGGGGGATAGAGGGAGAGAGAGGGGAGAGAGGGAGGGAGGGAGGGAGGGAGGGAGGGAGAGAGAGAGAGAGAGAGAGAGAGAGAGAGAGAGAGAGAGAGAGAGAGAAATAGAAATGTGAAAAAGACACATCAGTTGGTTGCCTCCTGCACATGCCCTGACCAGAGATCAGGATCAAACCACTTGCCCTTGACTGGGATTCAAAATTTGATCCTTCAGTATGCAGGCCTACACTCTCACCACTGACCTACAACTACCAGAGCTGTCTTTGTTCTTGTTTCTTGTGCCATTAAAAAATGTAGCAGGGAGACTTGACATTATGACCACTGATCTTTCTTCTTGCAATAATGCTCTGCAAAATACATATATTGACATTAGTTTGGGCACTTAAATTTTACTTGGTTATTAGAGTTAATTATTCTGAATCTTCTACTTGATGATGTCAAGCCACATAAGAAAAGTGTGGCCCTAACCAGTTAGGCTCAGTGGATAGAGTGTTGGCCTGCAGACCAAAGGGTCCCAGGTTAAATTCCCGTCAGGGGCATGTACCTTGGTTGTGTGCACATCCCCAAAAGGGGTGTGCAGGAGGCAGCTGATCAATGTTTCTCTCTCATCAATGTTTCTAACTCTCTATCCCTCTCCCTTCCTCTCTATAAAAAAAATCAATAAAATATATTTTTTAAAAAGAAAACAAAAGTGTGGCCAGGGGAAAATTGGGGGAAAAGGAGACATATATAATACTTTAAACAACAAAGAATAAAAATTAAAAAAAAGAATATGCCTCTCCAAAAAATCCCCCCCCCCATAAAAAAGAAAAGTTTACTTTGGTGTGTACTCTTGGAGGGTCTATATAATAAGCACAGTACACAAGATGCGTAGGGAACTGAAGGTATAGTTCCTATAAGTTGAAATTGTTTTCATCTTCTTCAGCTTATCTCTTATAATCGGTTGTTCACCATGTTGTTGAGTATACTGGAAGCTTCACTTGAAATATTGGGGAACTCTGTTACATGCTATGTAAATTTTCAAGGTTAGTGTCCTTGGATAATTTTGTGAATTCTGATCATAGAACTAACTGATATGGATTTAGTGGGTATGTAGCACACAAATCAGTAACAATGGTGAGACTGATGTAAGACACCCCCTAATAACTATGAAGAAAATAGCTTTATATGAATTTGAGAGATGATGAGGAAGGGGCACTTCACAATATTTTTATGCTAGGATGATTGCCAACTCATCCAGTTTTTAAAATGATGAAAGTTTTGTGGCATGTGATAGACAATACCAATGGAATTTAGATTTTTTTTATAAAATCCTTTTGTAAATGGCTAAATTAATAGAAAGAGAAAGCCAAAGTGACAGGGAAATGACAAATGATACGATCCCATTACTGCTATAGAAAACATTGTCTAAAATGAAACCAATAACCAGAAAGGAGGGAGGCCCTAATCATATTACTTTAAGATTAGTATTGGAAACAAGACCTGGCTCACATTGCCATCCCAAAGCTTTTATGAGACTTGAAAAATATAATAATCATAGTGTTATCCCATGAGACACGGAGTAATACAATTTACAGCTCAGTGTAAGAGTGAAACATTATCTACTGAAACTAAGGACTATAGAGTAAACATAATTTAGATATATACAGAAAAATTGCAGAAGATGCCTGAAGAATCTTCACTGTTTTAAATGCTCAGATTAAATAATTAGTAGTCTAATAAGTTCTTAGGAGATATACCATTATCAAGAGTTGATTCTTGCAAAGCACATACCAAAAACTTAATTCTTAAAACAAAACATGGTTATTGTCTCAACTTTCTACTGGTTGGGAACCTGGCAGTGGCTTAAGTGGATCTACTTTAGGGTCTCTCTCAAGGCTGCGATCAAAATGGCAGAGGCAGCCCAGCCAGCATTGCTCAGTGATTGAGCGTCAACCTATGGATCAGGAGGTCACAGTTTGATTCCCACGTTGCAGGCTCAATCCCCAGTGTGGGGTTTGCAGAAGGCAGACAACCAATGATTCTCTCTCATCATTGATGTTTCTATTTATCTCTCCCCCCTTCTGCTCTGAAATTAATAAAAATATATTTTTTAAAAAAGACGGTGGAGGCAGGAGCTCATTCAAAAGCTCGACTTAGGATTTGTGGCTGTTGGCAGAATTAAGCAATCAAGGGTTATGAGACAGATCCCTCAGTTCTTGGTTGGTTGGTAGCTGAAGTCAACACTCAGTTATTTTGGAAACATGAGCCTCTTAGACATATCAAGCTGCATCAAAGTGTAGTGTACAAGTAGAGAAGGCAATCCAGACAGTCTGCTGGCAAGGGAATTCTCACAATTTCCTATTGTGACTTAATCGCATTAGTGATAGACAATCATCTTTGCCATATTCTATTAATTGGCATCCAGCCCAGTGATAAGAAGGGTGTGAAGGAGCCCTAGCCAGTTTGGCTCAGTGGATAGACCATTGGTCTGTGGACCAAAGGATCTCAGGTTCGATTGCAGTCAAAGGTGAGGACCTAGGTTGTAGGCTCCTCCTCAGCCCAGGCCCTGGTCAGGGCCTATGCAGGAGGCAACCAATCAACCTGTTTCTCTCACATCGATATTTCTCTCCCTCTCTCTTCTACTCTGTCTATATGTCAATGGAAAAATATCCCTGAGTGAGGATTAAAAAAAAAAAAAAAGGGGTATGAAGAATATGGGGATTACTAGGAGCCATATTAGAAGCTACTGACTCTTAATAATAACCTAAATATGATAGCTATATTCTTAAAGGGCACAGTTAAACAGTAAATACCAAAAAGGGGGAATTGCACCCTTCCTTCTACCGTAGTAGAATATGCTTGCTAACTTGATTAGAAATGCTGTAAATATCAGTTATGTTAGATTTGTTATATGATAATGGCACTTCCCAAATAATGTCATATAATAATGATGACATTTCTCAAATCACTTTACTGGAAACAAGGTTCCTTTCAGACTGATGCTTCTCAGGTGGCCCTCCTTCTGGGGAAGGGAGGAAAAACAAGCATATATGTAACAGTAGTAGATATAATTTCTTCTGTACCTGACATTGGATATGTGAATTTGAAAACTACTGGGAAAGGAACAAGAAAAGAAGGAACAAAAGAGAGAGAAACAAAGGAAATATTTGCCCTTTGTGTAATGATGGTAAAGGAAGCCTAAATTGAGTACAATCTGTCTGTTGCTGGAGGGGTCTGGAAATACACATAGGAAAGTTGGGGTTAGACATGTAGCCCACACACACTAAGTTTTGGCATGGGCTCCTGAGGACCTGTGTAGGTAGGGTGCAATGGAGTGTGACATTGAACAACAAATATAGAACACTATGATAGATCAAGAATTGTTATTTCATGCTGGGCCCCACAATATATGTAGCTAGTCTTTAATAGGAGGTTTGTCAAGAATGGTTATTCACATAACATATAGAGTTTGATTGACACATCCTGCAACCAGCTAAATTCAGAAGCCAGCTATCACTATGAAATTTTAGGAAATTACTGTATGATGCTCCCAAGCATTGAAAAACAAATCACTGTGTTTGAAGGATCCCGCAAATAAGAAGGCAGTGCAACATTTGGTGGACTTATTTGTGTCTTGATGGGCACACATTTTTCATTTGGTATATACATGTTACATTCCATTAAGAGACCAGAAAAAAAACAATCCAAATGGAGACTCAGGAAGCACCAGGAATTGTCAGACTTGTAAAAGGCTGTTGTTATCTAGACAGGGTGATTGACCCATAGAATCTCAGTGCACACTTGATATGAGAAGTATCTGCTTGCTGTACTCTAGAACCTTCTCTCTACCTTTGAATACATCAAAAACAAGTATGGTTGGATCTAAATAAGGGGCAGTAAGAGGGCTTTGATGATAATGATAACTGACATAGGGGTGATAAAATGTTGTTTTCATGTGGAATTTCTAAAGGGACTTATTGTGAAAAGCCTATGACAAACACAAACTGTTTTTAGTAGTAGGATAGGCATGATTTCTATGACTTCTCCCAACTGTAATGAAGTAGGAAATGAGTAATGTATTTTTAATCTTTTAAATCACCCAGAGTTAGCAGTAAAGGCAACATTATAGTTGAGTTCAGGTATATATGGGAGGGAAATCAGGAGGATAGATGTTTTGTAACTGGTCTCTAAGCTACAGGCACTGCATAGACAAATACTCCACACTTGATCAGTGAACACTCTTAGGCCTATAGAATTGTTTCTGTTTATAAAACTGAATAATGTCAACTGGTTCAGCTGAAGATGCTCATTCTTTGCTAATAATATACTCATATCTTAATAATTTGAATTAACCTTTATTTATAATAGACAACATATTTTACAATTTATCATATATTCTATAATATATGCCCTATAAATATTCCATGTTTTTACAGAAAAATGATTTAATTAGTGGAATATTTCTCCTAAATCACATTTTTTGGAAATAATCTTATGCTTTTAAAATAGTATAAATTAGGAATTTCTTAAGTATTTATTTCCTAAGGAGATTTTAAAGACACGTCGTTTTTGGAAAGTGTCGCATAAATTATTAGCAGGATTAGCATAGAATGAATCTTAACTATGTTTCAGAACACTGTACTTTCTTTAAGATATACAGTAATTGATGACTAAAAATTATATATAGTCATGTACCACATAACATTTCAGTCAACAATGGACCACATACATATACAAGGAAAAGTTTCTATCTATGAAGTGACAACTTAGCTATCATAACATTGTGGTATAATGCATTACACGCATGTTGGTGGTGATGCTGGTATAAACAAACCTATTATACTATCAGTTATATAAATATTTACACTTACAATTATGTACAGTACAAAATACTTGCTAATAAATGACTATAGCTGGTTGGTATTTACTATACTATATTTTTATCATTACTTTAGAATATATTCTCTCGACTTATTAAAAAAAAAATGTTTGCTGTAAAACATAATTCTGTGTTATGCCGGCAGCAGTCTCATACATATCGTGTTTACTGCATCTCAGTATTGCATCATTTTCTCTTGTGCTTTAGTTTCATGTGATATTGTTCATCATGGCCACTAAGCCTATAAAATTCACTGCTAATTTTCCAGTAGGAGTCCACATCAAGTGATTGACCTGGAAACAAAATGAAAAGTGATTAAGGACTGCAAAGTAAAAACAATCAGTGATGGTTACTGTTCAGCAGTCAGGCATATCCCATTTCATCATAGCTACTATCTTGAAGAACAAGAACAAAGTAATGAAAGTGGTTAAAAGATCTGCTTCATTGAAGGCAATGAGATTAACAAATATTTGAGAAAGGCCTATATCAGATATGGAGTAACTTTTAATGACCTGGATTGAAAAAAAATCCTGGACCCAACTATGATGTTGAATTTACTGCTAGATCTAGGTAGTTACATTTATTTAAAAACCATTATTAATTTCATAATGCAAAAAGCGAGTGGTGAGTCTGCCAGGGCTGATGTGAAAGCAGCCGAAGAACTTTTGGAAATTCTAGATAAACTGATTGTAGAGGAAGATTATTTGCCAAAACAAATATTCAATAGAGATGAAACCTCTCTATTCTGGAAATGGATGCCTGAAAGGATAGGGGAGCAGTCTCACCTGGGGGTAATATAGCTTGATACAAATTAGACCCTTAGTGATCTGACACTGTAAGAACCCCAGGGCCTTCAAGAGTATCAGATAGCACACACTTCCAGTGTACTACAGGAGCAATGACAAGTCATGAATGACTCAGCTCTTCCAAGACACCCCCTTGAATTGTTATACCAGCAAAATGGAGAAGTACTGTTTAGAGAATATTGTTGAGAATGCTCCCAGTCATCCTCCTTTAATTGGTGAGCTTCATTCCAATTTTAAAGTGGCATTTCTCCCTCCAAACACTATCTCTTTGATTAAACCAAAGGATGAAGGAATTATATAGCAGCTTTTAAGGCTACTACTTGAAGAGGAACTTTGCCCAAACTAGTGCTGCAACTGAGGAAGACACTGATGCAATTCTGGAAAAATTACATCTGTGACTGCATTAAGAACCTTTTTTGGTCTTATGGTGATGTCACCAAGGAGTGTATAAGTGACATCTGAAAGAAGATACTCAAGAGGCCCATTCATGACTTCTGAGGATTTAACAAGGATGAGGAGATTGAAAGTCAACAAGGCTGTGGTTGAGATGGCAAACAACTTTAATCCGGATGTGAATGAAGATAAGTTGAGGAGTCCTTTGACTAATAAAGAGTAGTTGGAACTGGAACAGGAATGCATCAAAAAATAAGAGGCAAGAGAAAAGAAAACCACAGGAGAAGAAAAAGAACCCCCAAGAAAATTCACAGTGAAGGGTTTAACAGGAGGTTTTGCAGATTTCAAAAAGCTCTTTAAAAACTTTAGAAACATGAACTCTATCATCAGAAAGTTTGCATTATTAGAGAGTAATGTCTATGGTGCATTATATGCTTGCTAGCAAATCTATGAAGAAGAAGAGGAAGAAGAAGAAGGAGGAGGAGGAGGAGGAGGAGGAGGAGGAGGAGGAGAGGAGGAGGGGGGAGGGGGAGGGGGAGGGGGAGGGGGAGGGGAGGGGGAGGGGGAGGGGGAGGGGGAGGGGGAGGGGAGGGGGAAGGGGGAGGGGGGAGGAGGAGGAGGAGAGGGGGAGGGGGAAGGGGAGGGGGGGGGAGGGGGAGGAGGAGAGGGAGAGGGAGAGGGAATATATACTAAACAAATCATCAAGAATATATTGTGGAAAAGAGTGACACCTCTTAAAGAAGAGCCCCAGGCAGGTCGTTCTGGAGGTGTTCCAGAAAAAGGCACTGTTATCATCAGAGATGACAGCTCAAAGTGTGTTATTGTCCCTGAAGACTTTCCAGTGGGATAAGATGTAGAGGTGGATTCCAACCCTGTGTAGGCCTAGGCTAATGTGTGTGTTTGTGTCTTAGTTTTTAAGAAAAAAAGTTTAGAAATCAAAAGTAGAGTAAACATCTTTTTTTCATATTTGAATCTTTTAATTTATTATTTGAAAAAGCCCTTTTTCCTAAGAAGAAAAAGGAATATGGTGTAGGTAGGTGTTTGTATTCAGGTTGTAAAGATTGAACCTCTTTCAAAGAAGTTCTTAAACTTGGCAAGCCCTATTTCCCACCACCAATAATAAAAAATGCTTTGTGTGCATACTAGTACACCTTGTTCTATATGATTTAACGGATAGGTCACCAGAGGGCATCTGGTTCTCAGGGGTTCTATTCTTTTTTTTTTTTTCACATTCAATTTTATTCGGTATTAGTTTCAGGTGAACAACATAGTGGTTAGATAATCATATACTTTACAGAGCTGTCCCACTGATATTTCAAGTACCCACCTTGCCCATACATAACTATTACAAAATTACCCCCCCCCATTGACCTCTCTCCTGCCACTCCCTCCCCCCAGTCTATGCCCTCACCCCCCTAGTGTCTGTGCCCATTGGTATGCTTAGATGCATACATACAAGTCCTTTGGTTGATCCCTTACCCCTTCCCTCACCTACCTTCCTTCTGAGACTTGACAGTCAGTTTGATGCTTCTCTGTCTCTGGATCTATTTTTGTTCATCAGTTTATGTTGTTCACTATATTCCACAAATGAGTGAGATCATGTGATATTTACCTTCCTCTGATTAGCCTATTTTGCTTAGCATAATGCTCTCCAGTTCCATCAATGCTGTTGCAAATGGTAAGAATTCCTTCTTTTTTATAGCAGCGTAGTATTTCATTGTGTAGATGCAACACAGTTTTTTAATCCATTCCTCTGCTGATGGATTAAAAAACTGTGATACATCTACACAATGGATCTTATTTGCTAGGATTTTGTTGAGGATTTTGTCATCTATATTCATCAGAAATATTGGCCTGTGATTTGCTTCCTTTGTAGTGCCTTTATCTGGGTTTGGGATTAAGGTAATGTTGGCTTCATAGAAAGAACTTGGAAGTGTGCCTTCCTATTGAATTTTTTGGAATAGTCTGAGGAGAATAGGTTTTAGTTCTTCTTTGAATGTTTGGTAAAACTCCCCTGTGAACCCTTCTGGCCCCGGGCTTTTTTTTCTGGGAGCTTTTTGATGACTGCTTAATTTTCTCCATAGTTATTGACCTATTCAGATTTTTTCATTCTCCCTGATTGAGTTTTGGGAGGTTGTATTTTTCTAAGAATATGTCCATTTCTTCTAGGTTGACCAGTTTTTTGGAATAGAGTTGTTTATAGTATTTTTTACAATCCTTTGTGTTTCTGTGGGGTCTGTTGTTATTTCACCTCTTTTGTTTCTGATTTTGTTTATTTGGGTCCTCTCTCTTTGCTTCTTGGTGAGCCCGGCTAGGGCTTTATCAATCCTGTTTATCCTTTCAAAGAACCAGCTCTTGGTTTTATTGATCTTTTGTATTGGTTTTTAGTCTCTATATCATTTTATTTCTGCTGTAAGTGGACTTAAGTGTAAGACGGCGGGAAACCATAAAAATCTTAGAGGAAACCACAGGCTGCAAAATATCAGACATATGTTGTAGCAATATCTTTACTGATACAGCTCCCAAGGCCATGGAAATTAAGAGAAAATAAACAAAGGGGACTACAGCAAAATAAAAATCTTCTGCACAGCAGAAGAAACCATCAACAAAACAACAGGAAAACCCACTGCATGGGAGAACATATAGGCTAACGTTATCACTGATAAAGGTTTAATCTCCAAAATTTACAGAGAACTTATATAACTTAACAAAAGGAAGATAAACAATCTAATCAAAAAATTGGCAAAGGACCTAAATGGACACTTTTGGAAAGAGGACATACAGAAGGCTGATAGACATATGAAAACATGCTCAGTTACTAACCATCCGAGAGATGCAAATCAAAACGACAATGAGGTACCATCTCACACCGGTCAGAATGGCTATCATCATCAAATCAACAAACAAAAAGTGCTGGAGAGGATGTGGAAAAAAAGAAACCCTCATGCATTGCTGATGGGAATGCAGACTGGTGCAGCCACTATGGAGAACAGTATGGAGTTTCCTCAAAAAAGTTAAAAATTCAACTCCCATTTAACCTAGTAACCCCACTTCTAGAAATATATCCCAAGAAATCAGAAACACCAATCAGAAAGGATATATGAACCCCTATATTCATAGCAGCACAATTTACAATAGCTAAAATTTGGAAACATCCTAAGTGCCCATCAGCAGATGAATGGATCAAAGTAAACATTTTAAATAGAAAAAAGCTTATAGAATAAAGATATATCAAACATATACATAAAGATGTACATATGTGTTTGTGATTTAAGCTAAGCATTATCATGAAAGAGCCCAAGAGTTAAACATTTTTAAATGTTTATAAATAAAAATAGAATAAGTTAAGCTTATTGTTGAAGAAAGAACATTATTTATAAATCTAGCACAGCCTAGGTATGCAGTGTTTATATAGTCTACAGTAGTGCACGGTAACATTAGTTCCTCACATTCATTCACTGCTTACTCACTGACTTGCCCACAGCAATGTCCAGTTCTGCAAACTCCATTCACAGTAAGTATCCTATACAAGTACCATTTTTTCATTTTTTTCAAATATTTTAATATGGTTTTATTGATTTCATGATTTATTGAGGAAATTGGAGAAGGAGAAATAGAAACATCAACAATGAGAATTATCGATCAACTGCCTCTTGCACAACCCTTACTGGGGATTGAGTCCACAACCTGGCCATGTGCCCTGACTGGGAATTAAACCATGAACTCCAGGTTCATGGGTATATGCTCAATCACTGAGCCACACCGGCCAGTGCACTTTTTCATTTTTATAGCTATAATTTGACTCTATCTTTCCTATATTTACATATGTTTAGATGTACAATTACTTACAATTGTGTTACAGATGTCAACAATACTAGTATTCAGTAAAGTAATAGTTTGTGTATGTTTGTTGCCTAGAAGCAATAGGCTATCCCAACAGCCTAGGTTTGAAGTGGCCTATATTGTCTAGGTGTGAGTAAATGCACTCTATGATGTTTGTAGAGTTCATAGAGATGAAATCACTTACTTTAAATATTTTTCACTAATACTCAGGGAAATTAAAATTGAAATCACAGTATCACCTCACATCTGTTAGAATAGCTATTATCAAAAAGACAAAAATAACACATGTTAATGAGTTTGTGGAGAAAATGGAACACTTATTCATTGTTGGTGGGAATGTAAATTAATATAGCCATTATGGAAAAGGAAATGTTGTACTTTAGTGATTTTTTGTCATTCTTAACTCTGTGCCCTTGTGCATGTCTCTTGTGCTATCTGAGCCTCATTTTTTATACATAAGGACTAAAGGTGATGGACTGAGTTGTCCCCATTGTCATTTAAAAAATATTCTGTGCCTAGGTTAGTAATGGCGAACCTTTTGAGCTCGGCGTGTCAGCATTTTGAAAAACCATAACTTAACTCTGGTGCCGTGTCACATATAGAAATTTTTTGATATTTGCAACCATAGTAAAATAAAGACTTATATTTTGATATTTATTTTATATATTTAAATGCCATTTAACAAAGAAAAATCAACCAAAAAAATGAGTTCGCGTGTCACCTCTGACACGCGTGTCATAGGTTCGCCATCACTGGCCTAGGTAAACAGACCAGATGTAAAGGTTATTGATGGAAATAATACCTATTTTTTACTTCTTACTCTTAACTACAGTTTAAACAGAATGAAAAAATCCCCTTAGCCTTCAAGTACAGAACTACGTAAACATTAAAACTTCCAACAGTGTTTTATAAAAAGATAAAATAAAATAAAATTCACTACCATTTCAGCTGGCTAATTTAAACTCAAATAAATGTTTATGTATAAAGAGAGGTTTGCCAGTTTGTGTTTCTTTTAAAAATTCCTCATACTTTTAAAAATCTAGTGTGTAGCTGTAGGAAGATAGAATTATCTGTTCTGCCATCTGTTAGGGAGTAGATTGCAAGCATAATACTGGTTATTGCTGGAACAACAGTGTGCAATCATACCTGTGAGTGTATAATGTGTAATAATCATTACAGTATACTGATTTCTTTGATTTTTCTCATTCTCAGAAGTTATCATGAAAACGTCGGTTTTGCCTTTGGATACAAAGTTTCACACCTACACTCACGTCAATCGTTTTTCCTTCTGGGGATGCTCAAAAAAAAAAAGTGAAGAAAATGTTCTAACAAACCAAGGGCCATTCCATATTAATACAATAAAGAACCAAGCTATGTTTATAACAGTTCAGTTGCAGAGTTGGCATGGTAATATTGCCAAGTATAAAATTTAGCCTTTGAGGAATAACCATTTTGTATTCGGTATCCATGAGAGCACAGTGGGAATGTGCCATCTGGTCAAGGGGAAGGGAGGCTCATACATTTGCCCATGAAACGATCTGTAAAGTGAGCATGTCTAGAAGGATCTCTGAACTGACACTTTTCATATAAGGGAATTTAATTTTTATTTGATTCGATAAATTCATGGGTTAAATATATTAATTATCTGGTGAAAGACCGTTTTCCTAAGCAAGTCTTTCCAGATGAGTGTTTTTTGTTGAGCTCCACACACTGGCACACCGCTTCTTGGACTCTGTATCCATTAAAAATCCACATTTGTTCCAAATGTTAATGTAATCTAGTCACTTCCGTGAACTTTGCTCTCACTACTTGCCAGGAGTTTTATTCTAAGTTCTCCTTGTGAACCTTTGAATTCATTGATTTTGAACTTGCTCTCATCATAAATGTGTTTGAATTTAGAAAGGAACCATTTATCCTTTAGAAATATCACACTAAAAGTGACGGATTCCACTGCACCTTTGTTTTCCATCTTGGTGTTTATGTCAGTGTTCAGATTGTGTGCTTTCCAAACTAAAACTTCCATAATTGGTGCCATTTTTTCTATTTATGTATCGTTGACACTTATAGTTAAACATCTGCATCTTTCTTGGCAAAGTGCCATTAGTTGCTAAGTTTGCCCCCGCCCCACAATGACAGATTCTTGTTTTCCTGATCCTCTTGTACATTAATAGTCTTTTGGTGGCCAATTCTGTCTATCATTATGTATTAGTAGTTTCAGATGCCAAGTAAAATTAATTTATGCAAATGGAAGCAAATTGTAAGATTTTTGTGTGGTTGAGATATTAGTTGACTATATGTGGGTATATTAATATGGAGCTAATTATTTTTATAAAATCTTTATTAATATGTTATTTTATGCTTAATATCTGAATCAGGTCACATCAACCAATAAAATGTGTTCACTTTTGTGGAGGAATTTTAACCAACAGAGATATGAAGGGGCAGGAGAAAGAAAGAGAAGTACTATCAGGATACAAAGAAGAACTGCATGAAGAAAGATACCTTATGTCAGCTGTGACCTTTGATAAGAGGATGCCACCAGGATGCACTAAAACCTCAGATAGAACTGAGGCAATAAGTACCCCAACCTCACTCACTTTATTGCCCTGTTGGTACCCATCTTTGGTCATCAGCCACCAAAACAGAGAACAAGAGAGTCATTTGATTTAGTTAAGTTACGTCCTCTTCAGGAATAAAAATGAAGGTAGATTAATGGAAAATATTATACACACCATACCTCTTTTGCACCACAGCATCCACTATTGCCCTCCTTTTAGTTGAAAAATTGTGTAGCAGAGAACACAAAAAGACCTGCCAGCTACCAAATCACCCCGATATAATTCTGTCTCAAGGTCCATTTGAAACTTACAATGTTAGCTACCATCATGCTCTTTATATAAACCTGCAGGGAAATAAAGGCCATTATCATTAATGTCACAGACAACTTCTCTTCTCATATCTACCTCTGCTCCTGAGCCTAAATTGTTAATCATTGATGTTCCCTTCTACCAGCCTTTCCATATTTCTTCACCTTAGGGGGCTCTCTATCTGCTGGAGTAATTCAAACCTTTAATCTTATAGGAGTTGAGTCCCTGGCGAACTGAATATTATTGCCTGCCTTAGCCATTGACCATGATTATTGGCCCAGGAAATACTAGAAAGCACTGCAGAGAATCCTCTAGATTTCAGACACAATTCTCCATCCCTGCAATGTCTAGCAACAATCCACTTTACTTCCAGAAATTAGGACCCCCTGGCCAGTGTCCCCCATTTCTGCTGGATTAGCAGGAAACTAATAGCCACAGGGCAGTCTCCATTCCAGATTCAATGGAACAGTTACTGTGTTCCCCATTGGAAGCATTCATTTAGGCCAATGGTGCTTTTAAACCAACTGAGCTTAAAGTCATGGTGCAGGAAGAAAATAATTTTTTTTCAAAGGGTTATTTTGATAATAGTGATGGGATCTCTTCTAGTTACAGTTTTGATTTCCTCACTGTGGTAAAGATGGCACTATATCCTGGCTTCTGGTTTAAGGCATGTCTGAAACTCTGAGATAACTGTTCAAGTTGTTAGGGTCCTATTTTCCAATTGGTCTGGTAGCTGACTTTTTAGCAAGGCATTTATTGTCTTATCAAATGAGCTGCTGATTCCAGGATCAATAATTCCTTTAGACATGGATCCAAAATAGGTTGTCTAGATGGAAGGGTTTTTGTGTGGGATAAAGCTGGAAAGGATTAATTATTCTGTGTGTCCATGGATGTTAGTGCTGGCAGAACTTCTGCAGCCAGAAAATGCAAATCTGTTCTCTGAATATGTGTCTGTTTCAACACTTTTATCACTGGCTGGCCCTCCATGATAAAAGGTGTCCATTGCTATACACCCTAAAACACCCATGGGATGTGCCACATCTGGAGTTATATGTTAGCCTCTGCAGTGGTGGGCACTCAGCAGTGATGATAACTAGATGAGAGTTGGTGAGCAGAAGGAAGGTCATATTTTTGAGCCCAACTTTGACCTTGGTCCTGGAAATCATGGCCACTCAGTACTCAGGCTCATTTAGCAGAGCTTGCTATGTCTAAGATGGGCTTTAATGTTTACATTATTATTTAGTTCCTCTTCCACAAATACATAACTTTTAGTAGGCATGGAAGAAGGAAACAACATTTTCCAATTCTGTTGCCAGGTTTTCAATATAATTATTTTAGGTCTGTGAATAGCAAGCCAAAATATTGGCCTCTGCCCATCAATTATGACATATTCATAAGCAGCATATACCATGTGGATTATTTAGAAAATCCAGCTGTGTTTGTTTCTTCTTCCTTTCAGTGTTCATAGGTTATAGTCTGTGAGGCCATAGAATGAGTTTAGGTTGTGATGACAAAACAATAGTGATGTAAGCGGAATTGTGTCACCCTAAAATTCATTGAAATCCTAACCCCTAGTTTTCAGAATCTGAGTATATTTGAAATAGAGCTGTAAAGAGGCAATTAATAAAAATGAAGCCTTTAAGGTGACCCTAATCCAGTCTGACTGCCGTCCTGTTGAAAGAGGAAATTTTGAAGCACAAATATGCCAGGGATGCATGCACCCAAGAAAAAGATAGTGTGAGGACACAGTGAAAAGTTTGTCATCTGGAAACCAAGGAAAAGACCTGATAGGAAAACAAGTCTGCTGATATGTAGATTGTGGGCTTCTAGCTTCCAGAACTATGATTTCTATTATTTAAGACATCCGATCTGTGGTATTTTGTCATGGCAGCCCTACCAGTCTAATACAACTACAAATAGATATAATAGAAATCTGAACCTGCTCATACCATCTGAACCTTTTTATTCTGGTCACCTATTTAATATTTCCTTTGGAATTTAATTTTTCAGTGCACATCTTATTCTATGGGTCAATGAAACAATTAACTCTCAGTTCGAAATAGGTTGCTCAAGTCAAATATTAATTTGGTGCAATTACAGTTATGGGTAAGTGATCAACTTCAATTAAAATGCAGAATCAAGCCCAACTTTAAAAAAAAATAAAGTGAAAGTCCCCGTATTTCACAATGCAAATTTTTGTTATTGGATTCATGTTTGTTACAACATGGATGAATCGTGAGAATATCATGTTAAGTGAAATAAGTCAGTCAGAAAAAGCTAAGACCCACATGATTTCACTCATGTGGGATATAAAATTGAAATTCAGAGACAAAGACAACAGTATGGTGGTTACCAAAGGGAAGGGGGTAGACGGTAATAGAGGGCAAATATATGGTGCCACAAGAAGATTTGACTTTGGGTGGTGAGTACATAATGCAATGTACAGATAATATATCATAGTAATTTACACAATTAAAAATTATTAGAGAACAAAAGAAGTGACAAGACATTTATTTCTCTTAATTTCTATTACAAAGGTACAAATTTTTAATTGTCATTACATAAATTAAATTTAGGACATTTTATGACTTTTTATATCTACTAAACTACATATATTTCAGCAGTGTGGCTAGAAGGAATAAATGGTTCTAAGAAATCTTCCAGTAATTCCTCTTGTCCTAAAGATGAATTGGAACTATATAATAATATTTAAGGTTGAAAACATAAGGTACAGTCTTATCTAATGTTAAAATGTTTTAACAAAAACTTTGGAATGATGATTATGCAATGTAAAGTTTTAGATCAAATAAGCGTAATAACATTACTAATGGATGGGCATAAAGCATATGGCCACATGCATTGTTTTCACATTATCTAAACAATCTGTAAAACAGTGGATTCATGAGAGTGAACTATTACTTTAATTGTGGTCAACATCTGTGATTTTCGCATTAGAGAATAACCTGACAATAAAAATGGCAATGGTGCATACCAGGGAGGCTGTTTTTTGCTTTTTTTTTCTCTCACACAGCATATTTAAAATAAAGCCAGATGACTGCAGTTTCATTAATGCAACAGACTGACAATGGAATGTTCCTGGCTCTCAGCCTTTGTTATGTTATTTCCAAGTACCCAATTATCTTTTACTGTATGTGGAATTGAAAGGTATGGCTTGTATTTAGAAGGAGGGAAGCAAAACACGTTAACAGTGAATAAAGGATTCCTCTAATGAATGTTAATATTCTCCTTTCCAAGTCTTCAAGTGTTTATAAAGTTATATGTTCCAAGAATAGATAATCACACCTCAGAATAATAAGTTGCTTTCTATGGAGAGGGAAATAGGTAAATACAAGTTAAAATGAACTGAAAGTGACCAAACTCATTTAATAATTCATCATAATTGTTTTGTGTACTTAAAAAATTTTTCCTAGAATGGGCTGCAACCTATTGTTAAATTATCTCTCAAATTCACTTAGGTCATCATAACTATTTAGCTTCCCATGCTTTACTACTTATTATATATTTGAAAAATTACTTCTTAATCTAAATATCTGTAAAATCTGCCCTGGCCAGCATAATTCAGTGGTTGAGCATCGTCCTATGAACCAGGAGGTCACGGTTCAATTCCTGGGCACATACCCAGGTTGCAGACTCAATCCCCAGTTGGGAGCATGCAGGAGGTGCTAATCAATGATTCTCATCATTGATGTTTCTATCTCTAATATCCCTCTCTCTTCTTCCTTAGGTCAATAAAAATATTAAAAATAAATAAATCTCTGCAAAATACCATACAAACTTTTATTATATCACTTATACCTACAATAGACATAATATGCTCATCTTTCCTGTCATACTATGAAGACTATGATGATAGAAATTATGATTATTCATATTCCAGAAAGTAGAATTTAGTCTTTTGGAAAAGATGTCTGGCCCAAATTTGCACTTTCAAAATATAAGCAACATGGCATTGAACAAAGTAGGTACTGTCTTTCCTGTTTCCCATGAGTAAAAGGGGGTATTAATAACCCTATATTATTGCATTCTGATTAAAATTATGTTAGTTAATAGTCAACCTCTTCTTATTTATATCACAAGTTCTCCAGAGTGTCTGATATTTAGTAAGATGAAATGGATTTTTTGTAACTTTATTACTGAACTCCCATGGCAAACTTCAACTTTATAAAACCCCATTGCCTGGCATAAGTAGATGCTTGGTAATTATTGTTCATTTAATGAAGCCATCAACAAATTAATAAAATAAATTTGTAAACCCTCTTTATAAAAAAGCTAGATTAAGAAAAATGAATCCATAGTGCAATTTTCTGAAGTATAAAAGGAATCAATATCAATGAATCTTTCACATTTTTATATAAAATTTCACGTAAAGGCACTTATTAGGCATCTCAACTACATTTGCTGAGCAGTGACACAATAATAAAAAACTAAATTAAGGTTATCTAAATGAAATCCATATAGGTCATAGAACTAGTTCTCTCTCTTTATATTCTCTAATATATATATTAGAGATATGATACACACACACACACACACACATATACTCTAGTATATACTCTAGTTCTTGGCTGTCATCTTTGGTTATGTTATGTTATGTTATGTAGTTGCATATGCATATATTTAAAAATGCATTCATTTAATATTTATACACATGCATATAACACATCCTATCTAATAATAGACAAACATGATAATTAACTGTACCTCCGACACGCTTTCCATTGGCTAATCAGGGTGATATGCAAATTAACTGCCAACCAAGATGGCGGCCGGCAGCTAGGCAGCTGAAGCGAACAGGAGGCTTGCTTGCTCCAGTGATGGAGGAAGCCAAGGTTCCCCGCCTGCCGCTGCCAGCCTCTGAGCTGCACTCTAAGAAACAATGTTGCAATTATAGAAGCTAAACAAACCCCAGAAACCTGCTTTTAGCCAGCCTGGCCTCAGAGCTGGATCAGCAACAGTGTTTCAATTATAGAAGCCAAACAAACCCAGATACCTGCTTTCAGCAGCCGAGGTCTCAGAGCTGGAGCCGAGCCTCAGAGATAAAGCTGGCTCTCAGCTCCAGTGACAGCCTTAGAAGGTAAATAAATCCCAGAATAAAATAAAAAAGGAAAAAAGGAGAGGTTGGGAGCTTCAGTCACCCGTCAGCCTGAAAACGGTCCTCAGCCCCTCACTCAGACTGGCCAGGCACCCCAGTGGGGACCCCCACTCTGAAGGGGGTGCGACGAGCTGCAAACAGCCATCATCCCCTCATCCAGGCTGGCAAGGCACCCAAGCAGGACCCCCACCCTGATCCAGGACACCCTTCAGGGCAAACCAGCCAGCCCCCACCCATGCACCAGGCTTCTATCCTATATAGTAAAAGGGTAATATGCAAACTGACCCTAACAGCAGAAGGACTGGGAATGACTGGTCACTATGAAACACACTGACCACCAGTGGGCAGATGCTCAATGCAGGAGCTGCCCTCTGGTGGTCAGGGCGCTCTCACATGGGAGGAGCTCTGTTCAGCCACAAGCCAGGCTGATGGCTGCCAGTACAGCGGTGGTGGTGGGAGCCTCTCCTGCCTCCTCAGCAGCGCTAAGGATGTCCAACTGCAGCTTAGGTCTGCTCCCTGCTGGCAAGTGGACATCCCCTGAGGGCTGCCGGGCTGCCAGAGGGATGTCTGATTGCCATCTTAGGCCCAATCCCCCAGGGAGCAGGCCTAATCCAGCAGGTGGTCATCCCCTGAGGGGTCCCAGACTGCGAGAGGGCACAGGCTGGGCTCAGGGACCCCCCTCCTCTGAGTGCACAAATTTTTGTGCACCGTGCCTCTAGGATAGCATATGCTTATATAACATATATTAATGCTTATAATTTTGGTGGTCTGTATCTTTTCTTTTATGAAGGATACTAGCCTTCTGTTTTATAACCATATATCTCATAATGAACTAATATTGTGTTTATTTATTTCACAGCTTATCATCTGATGATTTAGATCACAGTTTCTCTACTTTTTGAGAGTTTTATTTGTGTCTGTGTTGCCTGTGTTTTTTTTTCCCTGAAGCCTTCTACATAGATATTAACTGATTCTTTGAGCTCTGCTGCACTCTGACTGTGAGTGGGGTAGGGGCAACAAGAGGACTGGGGTTTGCTTGCTCGTGGCATGACCCCTCTCACTTTACCAGTAGATGAGTTCGGGATATGGAACCTACAGCACCCAGAGCACCCTGGTGTTTCTCACCAAGGAACTGCCTTACCGCCTACCTTGAATTCCCTAGAATCTGTCAGATCTATTTTCGCTCTGGAAAGAGTGGTTGGGGCAGCACTGTTTCTGCCTCTAGACTATTCCACCTTCTGTGAGCCACCCCTAATCTTCAGCATACCTGGCCCATCTTGTCCTATCACCCCTTCATGAGCTGGAACTCACCCCCTCATCACAGCCAAGGCCATGAAAGCACACCCTGTGGGCTCCAACTGAACTGCCCTGTTTGCCCTCTTGGGAAATCCCACACTCCACCATGCACTCCCTCCTAAAAGAGAATAATATTAGTAAATTTACAAGTGAATATCTATTTAAATATGTGTATTATTTTTTAGTAAACCTATTTTACTTATTTGTTTTAATTCCATTTTTGTACATAGAATTGGGTATTTGTTTTAATACTATTTTTCACTTGGGCATCTCAATTGCTAAATAAGAGAGAAATTATATTCTTGATAGCTATAGCATGTGTTCTGTGACAAAGTAAGTGGAAATATTTAACTTTTTTGAATCATAAGTTGGTATATCTAAACATTGTTAAATATGCATGTCTTCTTAAAGGAAATGCAGAGGGGAAAATATTTGGACAGATTCTCTAGAGTCATATGTGTGTGTATTTGAATCATGAGGAAAGCAAGGAAGCTTAGTTAAGTCAAAGTTACTTCATACTGTGGAGGACTGCAGGTGATATACTAAGAGGGTCATGATTCCTATAGCTCTACTAAAAAGAGTTTACTGAAATAGGACCGTAAGTAAATAGGATGGGCTGGTACATGATATAACCATAAGGGTATGGTTTTTTGTTATTGTTGTTGTTTTTGTAAACCTGAAGTCTTTGCAAAATATTTCTTTGCATACCTGAGTTCATTTTAATATATGTCTTGGTTTATAACCCTGCTAAAGAAGCAAGCAAGAAATCTACACAGTGCATTAAGTGGAGGTAAGATGCCTGTTTGTCAGATTTCGTAATGTTGAACTTCTCTTGAGTGAAAGTGACCTCAGAGTGCATAAATAATGAGAGAGAGAGAGAGAGAGAGAGAGAGAGAGAGAGAGAGAGAGAGAGAGAGGGGATCAACAGTGTCAGTTGAGCAAAGCCATTAGTGTGGGTTCTAGATGAAAGTGGAACCTCAAAGGTTAAAGTCATATCCTGGAGGGAGTGCCTTGCTGACTGGTAACTCTGGCCCTATAATAATACTGGGAAACACTTCACAAACACATGATAAAAACCTAAGATGACAGTAGTTATTATTAATATCTTTTAATGATAGGTACTTCAGTGGTCCCTCCAGAGGAAAACAGATTAAATGTAGCTTCCATATTAATAATTGTTAAACTATTTCAATATGCTCATCATCCATTTATTTACTTTGAAAGGTACTATTCCTATCAATTTCCCATTTTTCAGTAGTTAAAGTGAACTATTCCTTGTTCTTATTTTGATAACATTTCACTCAATATGCTAGATGAATTTTATTAGCAGCAGTGAGATCAGAAGGGCTAAAAGCTTTAAAAAATGAAATCAGAGACCTACCTGGTTTGGCTCAGTGGATAGAGCGTCGGCCTGCAGACTGAAAGGTCCCAGGTTCGATTCCAGTCAAGGGCATGTACCTTGGTTGGGGCACATCCCGAGTAGGGGCTGTGCAGGAGGCAGCTGATTGATGTTTCTCTCTCATCGATATTTCTAACTCTCTCCCCATCTTCCTCTCCCTTCCTCTTTGTACAAAATCAATAAAATATACTTAAAAAAAATGAGATCAGAGAAATCTGGAGTCCGACCTACTAAGTCTTTAAAAGGTCTATGGGTATTACTCTAATTAAGATTGAAAACTATCGTAAGAGCTTAACAGAACACTAACATACTAGTATTACTTATTATTTTAGCAGAATGACTGTGCTTTCATTTAGAGAATTGACACTAGGAAGGAATGAGTGGCAGCTTGGACAAAGGTCAGGAGATTATGGCAATGTCCCAGGAGAGAAATCACAGCACTCTGGATCTCATAGTTCTCTGTACACGATAGTGAGAGTAGTCAGAGCTGGGATATCATTTCAGAGTAGAAGTGGGTTGGACTTTCTGAGAGGAGGTCTAAGATTTGGATAGTTTTATAATTTTCTCATGTGGAAATGATGAAAAGAAAAATAGGCTGCAGAAAAAATTCAAGTGTGTTGTTTAAACATATAAAATGTGAGTGATGACCATTAGCCCTAGCCTGTTTTGCTCAGTGGATAGAGCATTGGCCTGTGGACTGAAGGGTCCCTGGTTCAATTCCAGCCAAGGGCACATACCTTAGTTACAGGCTCTATCTCCATCCATGATCCGGGTGCATGCCGAAGGCAACCAAATGATGTGTCTCTCTCATCACTGGTGTTTCTTTCTCTCTCTCTCTCTCTCTCTCTCTCTCTCTCTCTCTCTCTCTCTCTCTCTCTCTCTTTCTCTCTCTCTCTCTCTCTCTCTCTCTCTCTCTCTCTCTCTCTCTCTCTCTCTCTCTCTCCTCCAGCGAATAAACACAGTGACCAGTCGACCAGTCAGGTGTGATCAGAATGATCCTGATAGTGCCACCAACCCCCTGGAACTCTCTCAGGCATTGGGCCCACACCCCATCCCTTACCTCCCTCCCTCCCTCCCTCCCTCCCTCCCTCCCTCCCTTCCTTCCTCTCTGAAATCAATCAAAAGAAGTTTTGTTTGTTTTTTAAATTAGTGATGACTATTAGATAAACAGATGAAAATTGAGAACACATTTAGATATAAGTGTCTGGAGTTCAGGAGAAATTTTAGGGATGTTAACAACTTAGTGAGTATGTAACAAAAACTTAGGGGTATTTAAAACTATGAAACTTAACAGGGTCTTCAAAGCTGTTTAGTTTTGGGTGTATATTTTAACATGCTTTCCCCCCACCTTAGCTCACCTCTCCTGTTTTCATATTCCCTTTGGAAAGTCCCTAGGCTCTCCAGTTTAATAAGTAATTTATGTGATAACCTGCCCTCTTCTCATGCTCATAATAAAATATACACAAGTATGTAATCACATATACTGGAAAGTTGTTCTCACTCATTTTAAGGGAATTTTATTACTTAAAGTGTTCCCAGCTTATATATATATAAAAGGCCAGGGACCAGAACGCCATAACCAGAATGACCGGTCACTATGATGCCCACTGTGGCCAGCGAACCTGCCTGATTGGAGGGTGGGGCCATCCGGCCAACCTCCCTTGGCCCCTCCCCCCAGTCAGCTCCACTCCTGATCAGAACCCCACACTTAGATCAGGGGCAGGGCCAACCGGCCAACTACCCATGGCCCTCCCCTGGCTGCTGACCCCCAAGTGGCCACCCATGCCAATCAGGGGTGGGTGCCGCCAGCCAATCACCCTCAGCCCCTCCCGCCGGCTGGCCTGGCCATGATTGGGTCCCGATCGAGGTGGGCCAGCCAGCCAATCTCCCGCCATCTTCTCCTCTCTACAGGCTCAGCCACGATATGCCCTGATTGGCTGCACAAATTCATGCACTGGGCCTCTAGTCCTATCTAATAAAAGGGTAATATGCAAATTGACCAAATGGCAGACAACTGGTCACTATGACCTGCACTGACCACCAGGGTGGATGCTCAACACAGGAGCTACCCACAGACCCCAACCACCTGATCAGGCCTGCCAGCCAACCTCTCAGTCCCTTCCCCTGGCTAGCAGGCTCCGATCGCCAGATAAGGAATGGGGGTGGGTGGTGGTGGATGTGGGTGGTGCCAGGCCAAGGCCCCCACCCCACCGGTCCCCCCCACACACAGAGGGCAACCAGGGTGGGGAGAGGGGCCAGCAAATGGGCAGGAACAGCTAACCTCTTGGTCCCGGTTCCTCCCCCCTGGCTGGCTGGCATTCTTTCCTGCAATGTAGGCACAGTCCTGGCCACAGCTGCAGGCAGTTGCTCCTCACTCCTCCCCACCTACTCCCTGAAGGGGAGGTAGAAGCCATCAACAAGGTAGCAGGCGTTGGTTAGGTGGGTTGTTGAAAAACCTGTCTCCTGATGCTGCTGAATTCTAACCCTATTCATAATTCCATGTTCTCTGCTCAAAGCACCTGATCTTACCCTCCTCAGTGGTGATGCAACCTGAAATCTAATAGGACCTTTTTGTGGGATGAGTTGTCACACCCCAGGACCCTGTAAGTAGAATCCTCCAGCGAATAAACACAGTGACCATGAATGGTCAGAATGAGCCTGATAGTGCAACCAACCCCCTGGAACTCTCTTGGGCATTGAGCCCACACCCCATCCCTTACCTTAAAGAAATTCCACACAAAAGCACCTCCCTTGAATGGGCCTCCACCAGGGGGATCACAGCCTCCTACAGGGGCTCGAAGTATATCCTGGGCTGGGCCCACCTCAGGTGCAAGACGGCAAACAGGGAACCAGGGGTGGGTGGTGGTGAGGGGCAGGGCTGGCTGCTGGCCTGACGGGGATGATGGCCCTGATCGCAGGCCGGGACTAGGGATGGTACCTGTGCACGAATTTTGTGCGCCGGGCCTCTAGTAACATATAATAAACACTTTCCCATGTGCCCCAATAACGTAATACCTGTATGATATTTTATGGTAGGCATTAACCATTTATTAATTCACTCAATTGTTTATAACATTGACTTATATGAAATATATAGTTCTGCTAAAAACAAGCTGCTACATACATCTGTGTGTATATATGCATATACATGGTTTCATATTACATATTGTTTCAGGTTTTATACGAAAGTTATAACAGTTCACATTTCTACCTTTAATTTATGAGGTAATTGTCCTCATCTCCATGCCCACTAGCTTTGGGTCTTGCTGGTTTTTATTTTTATTTTGGGCGGGATTACTCTTATAATTATACTAGAGGCCTGGTGCACAAAAATTTGTGCACTCAGGGGAGGGGGATCCCTCAGCCCAGCCCATGCCTTCTCGCAGTCTGGGACCCCTCAGGGGATGACCACCTGCTGGATTAGGCCTGCTCCCCAGGGGATTGGGCCTAAGATGGCAATCAGACATCCCTGTGGCAGTCCGGCAGCACTAGGGGGATGTCCACTTGCCAGCGGGGAGCAGGCCTAAACTGCAGTTGGACATCCTTAGCGCTGCTGAGGAGGCAGGAGAGGCTCCCACCACCACCGCTGTACTGGCAGCCATCAGCCTGGCTTGTGGCTGAACAGAGCTCCTCCCATGTGAGAGCGCCCTGACCACCAGAGGGCAGCTCCTGCATTGAGCATCTGCCCCCTGGTGATCAGTGTGTGTCATAGTGACCAGTCATTCCCAGTCTTTCTGCTGTTAGAGTCAGTTTGCATATTACCCTTTTACTATATAGGATAGAGGCCTGGTGCATGGTTGGGGGCTGGCTGGTTTGCCCTGAAGGGTGTCCTGGATCAGGGTGGGGGTCCTGCTTGGGTGCCTGGCCAGCCTGGATGAGGGGATAATGGCTGTTTGCAGTTGGTCACACCCCCTTCAGGGTGGGGGTCCCCACTGGGGTGCCTGGCCAGTCTGAGTGAGGGGCTGAGGACCGTTTTCAGGCTGACGGGTGACTGAAGCTCCCAACCTCTCCTTTTTTATATTTTATTTGTTTTTATTCTGGGATTTATTTACCTTCTAAGGCTGTCACTGGAGCTGAGAGCCAGCTTTATCTCTGAGGCTCGGCTCCAGCTCTGAGACCTCAGCTGCTGAAAGCAGGTATCTGGGTTTGTTTGGCTTCTATAATTGAAACACTGTTGCAGCTCCAGCTCTGAGGCCCGGCTGGCTAAAAGCAGGTTTCTGGGGTTTGTTTAGCTTCTATAATTGCAACATTGTTTCTTAGGGTGCAGCTCAGAGGCCGGCAGTAGCAGGCGGGGAACCTTGGCTTCCTCCATCACTGGAGCAAGCAATCCCCCTGTTCGCTTCAGCTGCCTGGCTGCCGGCCGCCATCTTGGTTGGCAGTTAATTTGCATATTTCCCTGCTTAGCCAATGGGAAGCATGTTGGAGGTACGCTTAATTACCATGTTTGTCTATTATTAGATCAGATTGTTTTGGCACATTGATGCCGTGATTGTGCATTTCTTTGACTATGAGGGAGATTTTTCTTTCTCTTTGAATTGTCCCAATATCTAGAGAAATTTCTCATATGCATTATGCATTCTATGCATCTTAGTTGGCTGATTGTCTCATGTGAATGTCCTTGTGTTTTCATCTCTCGTGTGCTTTGCTTAGGTTCTGTGGTTCTCTGAAATGTTTGCTTCCCCAATGGTTTTCCTTTATTAGTTGGAACCTGTGAATATTCACAATTCACTCACAGTATATACTTTAGCACATTTCATCAAAAATATCCTCTGCAAGCCCTTTTTTGTGCTTGTTTTATGAACTCCAAGAAAGCTGGGGACTCTCTTTGGAGCTATTATTCTACTCTGTTATTGTCCTATAATGTAAGAACTTTCTTTTTTTCCAGGATGGGGTAAAGGAAGTTATTATAGTAGTGAGTTTATAATTTCTGTAGCTATTATATATTATTTCTTTTGTAACATCTTCATGGACACAGTAGTTCAAGTGAATTACTCTGAACACATACATGCTTCACAACAGAGATTAATGATACCATCGTGGCCTCTGCATAAGATAGGTACATAGTTTGCTTACAGACTATGTGCCATCTGATGGAACACAGAGAAAACTCTCTGGCATATGGTAAGAGCACAACACATAACAGCCGTAATAGAAATAATGACAATAACAACAATAATAGCAAGTATCAGAAGCACTGATGGATAGAACAATGTGATAACAGCTGACTAACCAAGGCACTCAGAACACTGTCAGAAGAGCAGAACCAAACATAGCTGCATTATATGGTATTAAATATTATGGACAAGTTCATGATTTCCTCAGCAGGAGAGAAAACTTTTATGGACATCAAGAACATTTCCTTGTGAACGATGATGCTTCATGTTGGTTTCATATGTTTCTTATGTAGCTGGTTAAAATGTGATTCAGATGAAATGTCGCAGTCATCTTAGCCATTTAAATTATTGGGATTAGAGCTGTAACATTCTCTAAAGGCTCCTTCGCAGTTGCAATAGTTGCTTACTCTTTTATAGATGTGAAAATGACCCAATGATTTCCTGTCTCAAATGGTCACAAATCTGTCAAGAATTCAAGGCCTGCCCCATAAACACAATGCCTCACAATGCTTGGAAAATACTTGTTTTTTTATTGGTGACATATAAAATATTATTGACAGTGGTAGAGACTTTTATATTCCCCTAAAGTCTTAGGAAAAAACACTTTATTTTTCTAAATTATGCTTTGCCTAAAAGCCATTTATATATCATATGATTTGATGTTTCTATAACAAATGCTTCCAAAGGTTATATTTAACTTTATGTTAAATCAAATAATGCCATAATTTTGAATATTTTTATTATAAAGTGACAATTTTCATTTATCAAAAAATTATTGATGCATTTATACATTTCATAATGTATTTACTTTTGTATATATAAATGACAAAATAATCACCTCCTGTCTTTAGAGTCTAAGTTCTTGGCATATTATGACATTTTAAGAAGCAAAATAATCATCCTAATATTGATATTTGAATTAACTGTAAAAATTGTGAGTGACTTAAGTGGACAGTAGATATACACCTATTATAGTTGCAGTTGGTATTGAAATACACTGATATAAATGATTTACTAGATGGAGATTAAAGATTCCAAAAGAGGTAAAATTCTGTCCAACCGTTTGAGATAATCACATATGTTAAGAATATCTGATTTTATGTCTTTATAATATAGTGAAATTGTAGTTTCATTGGGGAAAAATAAATAATATAGACCAAAGGAATTGTCAGAATATGTAAAAAGATCAATTGGGCAATCCAGAAAATCTAGATTATTCTTCCTAAATTAATCTATATTAATGTGTATGGTGATATTTATAATAGAATATGTAGAAATGCCATCACTTTGCCTATGTGCTTTTTTGATTTTAATTTTCTTCCTTGCATTTTCTTTTGTTTTACTTAAATATATCCCTCCCAGCACTGCAGACCAGAGTTCATTATTTTTATTCCTAATTTATCAGTTCCATTTTTCATTTGAATAAAAATTTATGATAAATTTTTATAGTCACCTTCCCACACTCTCTGCTTGTGATTAATTGAGCTCCATCCTGAAAATTGATAGCTGTTGCTTTCTAGATTCTGATTCTTGATTCCTTTTGGTTCCTCTATATAAGTAAGTGGTTTCTGAATTCAGGTTTTTGCAGTGTGTGCCTTTTTTGAACTGCAAACCCTTGACCGCAGCCTACACATTCCGTTATTGTCAGCATGTGGAGCTCTCTCCATCTGAGGCCTCTCCTTGGACCAGGCCTCCTTAGAGGATTGTCCTGTGATGCTCTTGTGACCTTGATTACACCAGTGCATCCACATCATGCACTTACTGTGTCATCTACTTTATCTCCAGTTTGGCTTCTTGTCAATAAATGTTAATTTCTCATAAACTGCCTTCTCTAATTAACCAATCTGAGCAGTTCCTTTTCTCTACCTCTAGTCATTCTCCATCACTTCATTATTTTTATTTTGTCAACTCCTGGTATATTTCATATTACTATATGGTATTTTCAAATGTATAATATTCCTTATTGCTTGCTTTTCTATACATAAAAAATAGGCTTCTTATGAATAAAGACTTCACCTATGTTTTTTGGTTCCCAATATACCACTCTGGGTTCCCAAGTATATTTCTTGAATGAAGAAGGCAATGCATTAATACAAATACTCCACTAGGTCAGTAGAGTTCTAATCTCTAAGCAAATTAAACAATAATATTAATTAGCATTTCCACCTTGGAAAATTTGACATCATTCTGTATGATGAAAATGTTTGTCAAGCATATATAAGTATGAAAGATAGATTTTCTGGGATATTTCTTTTTTAATGCAATTTTAATGTAATTTCACATCTATAGCAGAAAATCAGGATTATCTTGATTTTATCATAAGTAAACAATTCAATAAACAATGTAAAACTAACATTTATAAAGATAGAGCAACTAATATATAATAGAACCATGCATTAATTTTTCACCTTACAAAATACATTTGGTACTTATTAATGTAATTCTAATGGGCACCTATGACAAACTTTATTACCTGTATCAACAACATTACACTGCTAATTATTTTAAAATGCTATTGAATCTGGATTTGCATCCTAAGTTGAATACAAAATCTTGCAATATGTTTTCAACAACACAGCACCATATCTTATTGAGAAACAATATACATTTCATTCAGGCAAATTATTTATTCTCTATGATTTGATGTTTTCAATTCGAATGAACATCTTATCTCTTAGCACTTTGTGCCAAAAGATTTAAATTAAAATGATATTTACTTTCCTTTTAGGGAAATGGTTATCCAGGAAAGATATACAATTTTAGCATGAGAAAAAATCTAGTTTTAACCTATGGTTGATCTTGCTTCAGTTGCTTTAGCAATGTTCCTTTTCACATCTCTAAATGTGTTTGCTGACAATCCTGATTTTTCCCTCATATTGTTAAGGTTTTCATGAAAGCTAACTAGAGGCCTCATAATCCAAACAAATGTTACAATTTAATTTTATTTTTAAAAACAAAACTTCCCAGGCTCCAAATTTTCAATATCATTTTCTTCAGAAAACACTTTTTGTTAACTATTTTTTTGAAAGCTATTTTTTCCTGGATCCAGTCCTTTATATCTGGAGGAATAATGAAAACAATAAAATATTTTGGTTGGTGAAACATACATATAGATTAGGAATTCTATGGTGCTGATTTTAGTGAATTGTTTTGTCTTGTACATGAGCTGTGAAAGAACAGCAAGCACTGTTTCTGTCCACAAATAGCAACTGACTATTAGCATCGATCACAGTCTTCTTTACTCAAATCTCTCCTCTTGGTTTATAAAATTTAAATGCTGAATTTTAATCCATGTCTTCAGTGTGTGTTCTTGTATTTTTTCTGAAATCTATTTTTCCTTCTCTTTCTCCTGTAATCTTAGTTTGGGTTGCTTCTCATACACATTGTTGTTCTTTTAGGAATACCATCTATTCTCTTGGCTTACACATTATACACGTGTCAGTCTTGCTCTCTCTACCAGATAATAAACCCTATACACACATATAGTATTTGTGATAGCATCCTAACTGGGTCCATGATTTCAGTAGTTTCTTCCCAGGAAAATGATTCAGGCAAAGGAGCTCTCCAAAAAGCATCCTACAGAGAATAACGACCGCCCACCATGTAGAGATGGCCTCCCATCAATGATCACCATCCACTTCTTAACCAAACTTCACGGCTTTCAAACTCTTAGGCATGATCTTAAGGTGTAGACTGTATGGAGTCACAGGACTTGGTCACCATGACATTATGTGATACAATTTTGTTTCTGCAATGTTTTGATAATCCAACCAGTCACAATAAATAGCATTTGGACTAATTCTTAGATAGACAAGCACTCTTTTTGCTGCAGTCCACATTTTGATATAAAAGGTAACCAAATATCTCAGGTGTCCCTTATTTTAATAGCTATTGGTGATTTTTTGCAGCATTATTTCCTATAAAACTCTGAAACCTGTGTTTCCAAATTACAGTGTTTAGAGCATATTTTTTAAAAAAATATTTGTATTGATTTTTTACAGAGAGGAAGGGAGTGGAAGAGGGGAGAGAGATAGAAACATCTATGAGAGAGAAATATCGATAAGCTGCCTCCTGCACAATCCCTACTGGGGATGTGCCTGCAACCAAGTCACATGCCCCTGACCGAAATTGAACCTGGGACCCTTCAGTCTGCAGGCCGACACTCTATCCAGTAAGCCAAGCAGGTTAGGGCTAGAGCATATTTTGTTCAGTAAAGGGACCTGCATAATGGCAGGGAATATGTGTTCTGTCTTTGCTATGGAAGATCAACTTAATGTAAGTCCATAAGGGCAAAAGTGTTTGACTTTATTTCCAGCACCAAAAATAACAATATTAGTCACAAGTAAGTCATTCGAGGTGTTTGTTAAATGAAGGAATGAATGGTTAATTGATGAAACTCATTTTCTGATATTTGTCACTTTTCACCTTCTGATGATTCATTCATTCTTTATTGCGTTGCAACTTCTAAACTAATCTCTTCAAGAAGTAAAAGGAGATTATCTGGTACTCAAAGACATGCATTTTATTGCTGTGAAAGACTTTATTTACCTAAATCTTGATCCCAATTAACTTCCTATCAGCATCAGCCCTGTGTATTCCTGTGTATTCCTGTGTATTATAACAGGTTTTTATAGACCCCCATCTGTCACAGACTCCAGTTTCAGAAGCCTTTTTCTGTACACGTATTTCTCATGAAAGCTTTTCCTCCAAACTCATCTACCTCATAAATAAATGAGAATTACTAGTTATAATGATAATTTCAAAGCTCAGACTCAACTAGAATAGCTTCTAAATGTTATCAGTTAGAGTAATTTAAATATAATAACAAATTGACTTCAGTAGGTAAGATTGAAAAATGCTTTCTCTGTAGAAATTGCTCTGGTTAGTATATTTAACTTTAGCCATTCTAAAAGTTGATATTTGTACCTCATTATTGATTTAATTGCCCTAATACATTTTGGGGATAAGTGTAGAATCTAATAGGCTAAGTAGAAGCAAATCATGCAAGGGTTAGCAGGCATAATGAAGAGTTTAGATTGCATTCTTGTGCGGGGAGAAGGTTTTGAGGGTTTTAATTAAGGAAATTATATGATGTGATTTATGTTGAAAAATTGACTCTGGTGGAAAATAGATCTTAGGGTAAGCAACAGTGAAAGCAGGGAGCCCCATAATGACCTGTTTTATTTTGAGAGTACAGGCAGATCAGGATGGTGAAACTACTAAGGCCATGGTAGAAAAATTGAATAAAATTAGAAAGGTTAAAGCTATAGTTGAACCATGGGCTGATAGATATTTACTTGCCCTCGCTGGTTATCTCAGTGGATAGAGTGATGGCCTGCAGACTGAAGGTCCCAGGTTTGATTCTGGCCAAGGGCACACACTCAAGGTTCTTGGCTCAATCCCCTGTGGGGGCAGGCAGGAGGCAGCCGATCAATGGTTCTCTCTCATCATTGATGTTTCTCTCTCTCTCTCTCCCTCTCCCTTCTTCTCCCTGAAATCAATATAAACATATTTTTTTAAAAAAGGAAAAAAAGAAAAAAATGTTGGTGTTTTTATGTGAATTTCTGGTTTGTGAATGTGCATGCCCCTAGTTGTACTGATTTATGTGCAGAGTTTTAAAATTATTTTTAAAAAATAACTTAGATTGGTGGTTGCCAGAGGTGAGAGTGGGAGGAGGGGGAATGGGTGAAATTGGTCAAAAGCTACAAATTTCTAGTTATAGGATAAATAAGTCCTAGGGATGTAATGTAGAGCATCATGACTATCTGTAATAATAAAAGCATAATATGCAATTGGACCGGACAGCCGAATGACCTTCTGGACGGCATTCTGGACATCCTTGCAGACGACCTTCTGGACAAAGCTGCAGTAGTGGGGGCCAAGGCAGAGGGGGTTAGGGGTGATCAGGCAGGCAGGTGAGTTGTTAGGGGCAATCAGACAGGCAGACAGAGGTGTTTAGGGGAAATCAGGAAGGCAGGTGAGTAGTTAAGGGCAATCAGATAGACAGACAAGCAGTTAGGGGTGATCAGGCAGCATGCAGAGTGGTTAGGGGCAATCAGGCAGGCAGGCGAGTGGTTAGGGGTGATCAGGCAGACAGCCTATTGGTTAGGGGCAATCAGGCAGGCAGGCAGAGGTGGTTAGGGGTGATCAGGCAGGCAGGCAGAGGGGTTATGAGAATCAGGCAGGCAGGCAGAGTGGTTAGGGGTGATCAGGCAGGCAAGCAGAATGGTTAGGGGCAATAAGGCAAGTGAGCAGTTAGGAGCCAGCAGTCCCGGATTGTGAGAGGGATGTCCAACTGCCGGTTTAGGCTTGATCCTGCAGTGATTCCTGTGGGATCAGACCTAAACCGGCAGTCAGACATCTCCCAAGGTGTCCCGGATTGTGAGAGGGTGCAGGCTGGAGCTGAGGGACCCCCCCCCCCCCACCTCTTGTCCACAAATTTCATGCACTGGGCCTCTGGTAGTTAGTAAAATCACATTGCACATTTTAAAGTCATTTGAGAGTAGATATTAAAAGTTTCCATCACAAGAAAAAAACAACAACCCTGTAACAATATGTGGAGGTGGATGTTAACTAGACTTAGTTTGGTGATCACTGCATCATGATTACAAATATTGAATAATGTTGTATACCTGAAACCAATGGTGTATGTCAATTATATCTTAATGAAAAGGAACTTCCTTTGTCTTCAAGTATCATTCACTCAATTCTCAGTATCTATTTTAGTATGTTATTGAGACCTGAAGAATTGTTGTTATTGGAACATGAAGAATCAAATTTGACATATCAAAATTATCAAAATTGACAAACCCATGTTATGTGTCTCTTCCTGAACCAATGACTGGAAAGGGGAATATAATGTCCATATCAGCTTATGCAGACTTGGTTTCTTAAATCATCCACTGGTGGAGTGTGCCATTATAATGACTAGTTAAGTTTACCTGTGGACCATTCCCAAGAAGGTCAAATTCCCCAACCTGTATTACTACAAAACCATATGGAAGAGATGAAATGTATATGTGAAATTTACTCAAAAGATTCACTAAACAAAGCTATGAGAGATTTAAAACAGAGATCCAAAGCAGAGGTGATAAATGAATATGTTACACTGTATAATTTCAAATGGTAGAATAACACAAGCTGAATGAAAATATGAGGTTTTTGGAGAAGCCACTACCAAAGTTGTAAGCAGTTAACATTGAGTAACTGAAGGGCAAAAGAAAACTAGTTTAACACAGGAAAAATTGGGATAGAATTGCTAGGGGGGAAACAGCAATAATTACATTATAGTCTATTGTGTTCTTTAACAAATCAGAACAGATGCTCCTAACCTATGTAATGTTAAAAATATATTAAGTATTTCAGGTTTAATTATGAAAGTAATAAACTTTTGATGTTATTATCAATATTTTTGACATGCTTTTTCATACACTTGAGAATTGAATATACCATTCAGGACAGAGAGAATAAATTATCATAATGCCATTTGTCATCCTATACTCAGATGCCTCCAACTTCCTCCCACAAACACACTTTGCTTTGCTATTTACAGCAGCTAATAAGGCAGTCAATAAGATCAGGATTAATTCTGGGAATTAAAGTTGGAGAGTAATGTAGGGGATTTTGCATCTGCCACCATGTAGTCTTTTATATAATTACAACTTTAATTTTGTTCTGTATTTCAGAACAAGACATTCTCTTCGTTATTTTTTTTCTCTTTTCTAAATTAAAAGAACTAAAAACAAGTCTAGTTTTGACAAGTCATATTATTATATTCCTACAGACTCTTTCTGGAATCTAATCTTTTGTATTAGGGAGAATTGAGTACATGAATCCTCTGGGAGATCTTTTTATGATTATTTTGTTTCTGAAATAAATTATGAGTAATGTTTGCCTTATTCCTTTTATTTTAAACTACATTTCGTAAGGCTGGATAAGCGTAATGTTTTTCCAGCTGTTTCTGTGGCTCCTTATTTTTTTTCACAGTCTTTGCAGCACTGATTTCTAATTCACAGAACATTCACTGTACATTGTTCTTACTCAGTATGCATATTACTAAGAGTCTAAATTGGTTTTACAAAGTTTAGGTTCATCAAACTATGATGATGTATATAAGCCTGTGGTAATCATTAAGATAAAAGAAAATTCACGTTTTCAAATGTTGTCTTTTAATTTTTGGATTAGTCCCCCTTTTAAAAAATGTTATAGGTAAGGTTATTTAATTTAATCTTATGTTCTTGAAACAACAAAAGCTAAATACTCCTAAACTATACAAAATACATTTTCACTGTGGTGGCAATACAAAGAAAGTTTTAAAAATATAGTATTATTATGTAAAAATTTAGCATTCTTGAAAAATCATTATTAAAGTAATAGTTAATAATGATGATGTTGATGAAGGTGTTTGTGATGTTATTGGCACAAACTTCCGTTTCCATGAAGTTGGTTCAAAATCTGTTTCTATTTGTATTAAACAGAGACATTTTAAATTATTTTTCCATTTTATCTTTCTCAAAAAAGTATAACAATATACACGAGGACATTTATGGAATCACTGATAATCTAATTAAAAAGTTACAGTCTCACCTTCCCTCCACCCCGCCCCACCCCCATTATACCACTCCTCCCATCCCATTCTTGTTTTGACTTCTCAGTCCTTTCTGGATCATTGCCTTAGGTATCCTCCATGTTTCCTTTCAGCACTTTTCATTATAAATGAATTTTATTTGAGGATGTGATAAAAATGATCTATTGTGAGAAAGGAATGAGATAATCCATGCACAGTAATTGGTATAACAGGAGTATATAGTAAACCTTATATAAATTTTTGCATCTTGCACAATTTTCCATTTTGCACTATATTTTTAAAAATAATCCTTGGTGCTGGTTCACAATCTATATTTTACTAATGGGTTGAGACTTTAGTTTCAATCAGAAGGTCATGTGGTATAAAACCATGGGTTTAAAAATGTACTTCTAGATTATCAAATACTTGGGAACATAGACTAAGAAGATGACCATAGTTTTTCTTGTATGATCTTTGATGAAATGCCACAAAGACCTCAGTACCTCAATTAGTTTCTGTGTGTTTCCTCTATTTTTTGTTTTATAAAAGTGAGAAGGCCCTATATGGTTTGGCTCAGTGGATAGAGGATCGGCTGTCAGACTATAGGATCCCAGGCTCAATTCCCGTCAAGGGCATGTACCTCTGTTGCAAGCTGGATCCCTGGCCCTGGTCGGGCTCCTGCAGGAGGCAACCAACTGATGTATTTCTCTCACATCAATATTTCTCTCTCTCTCTCTCTCTCTCTCTCTCTCTCTCTCTCTCTCTCTCTCTCTCTCTCTCTCTCTGTCTTTTCCTCTCTCTTCCACTCTCTCTAAAACATCAATGGAAAAATATCCTCAGGTGAGGATTAAAAAAATAAAATAAAAATAAAAATAAAGAGGGAAGCAAGACAACTGAGAAAATCCAAGTTATGACTTTGGCTGTATTTTATTATTAGACTCAATGAGAAGAGTTCATACAAGGAACATTTGAATCACTAAAAGACTGAGAGTTTACAGGTTATAGGATACAGAAATTACTGAGAAGGTTATGAAACATGGAAAAGAGAGGAAAACTTTAGGTGAAATAACAATGATTGTCCCTTCCTCCCTCCCTCCCTCCCTCCCTCCCTCCCTCCCTCCCTCCCTTCCTCCCTCCTTTCCTTCCTTCCTTCCTTCCTCTCTCCCTCCCTCCCTCCCTCCCTCCTTTCCTTCCTTCCTTCCTTCCTTCCTTCCTTCCTTCCTTCCTTCCTTCCTTCCTCCCTCCCTCCCTCCCTCCCTCCCTTTCTCTTACCCTTCCTTCTTTCCTTCCTTCCTTCCTTCCTTCCTTCCTTCCTTCCTTCCTTCCTTCCTTCCTTCCTTCCTTCCTTCCTTCTTCCTTCTTTCCCTTCCTCTTCCCTTCTTTGTTTTCCCTTCTCCTTTACTTTGCTACTATTATCCAATAAATGAGAAGGATGCTCTGAATGTTGGTAAAGAATAGCTAAAGAAGAGTGAGAACATGCTTCCCTTATTGCTAAATAGTAGAAGCCTCAACCTAGCGATTCTTAGGAGACAAGAAAGGCTAACTGTCTTTATGGATAAATTTGGATCAAATAGAATGTCAGTATATCCCCTGCACTAAAAGTAATAGGGGTATGAGCAGCCAACATATGAAAGTCCTCAGTGGAATTGGTGCCCTGAAGATTGAGATAAAAGATATAGGCTGTGCTCAAACAGATAAAGCACATGAGGCCAATTTCTTTTTTTTTTTTTTTAAATATATTTTATTGATTTTTTTACAGAGAGGAAGGGAGAGAGATAGAGAGTCAGAAACATCGATGAGAGAGAAACATCGATCAGCCGCCTCCTGCACATCCCCCACTGGGGATGTGCCCGCAACCCAGGTACATGCCCTTGACCGGAATCGAACCTGGGACCCTTCAGTCCGCAGGCCGACGCTCTATCCACTGGCCAAACCGGTTTTGGCGTGGCCAATTTCTTATCTAGAGTTCATATGGTGAGGTCTTTGAGGTAAAGATATATGAAGATATCAATGAAGGGACAATCCTGGCACTTTGAGTTTTTGGCTGATGAAAACAGTGTGATTATGAGAACACCCCACTGTCCTAAATGTCACTCTGAGGAAAGATGGCTCTGAACAATGGATAGTCCCCATTGACCTAGTCATGAGAATTTATGAATAGGATCCACCGGTAGAACAGGTCAGGTGATCCATAGCTATTATTTATCCACTTCCCAGCATACAGTTTAGAGTAATAGAATAAACATAGGCTTTGGCATTATATTAGTCTTGATTAAAAATCTCAGTTCTTGTACATGCCATGTGTATGGGCTTAATATTTACTGGGAAGATCAGAAACACAAGCATAAATAATGTTTGATTCTTGGGGTTGTTATTGTCTCACTCTTTTTCCTGGATTTTGAGAAAATGATTAGCTGTGGGTCCCAGAAACCATGTGTCTGGTGTTATACCAGCTCTGCAACCTGAACTCTGAATTAATGATCCAGTGGAAATGTTGGCCTATAACTTCTCTAATGTCCAAACTCTGTACCTATTTCCCTTTCTCAATTACTACAACCTTATCCAGTTGTGTCACCAGAATCTTTAAAATACCCTCTCTGCCCTTTATCCAGAACTGGATAAACCTATCTTTCTGGAATCATTTATCCTATTTGCCTCCAACCCAAAAAGATTGTCACTTTTGTTTCTTTAACACTGCAAAAACTACCTCTGTGACATTTTTTTAAAATACTGCTATTATTACAGTGATTTTTGTCTGACCTAAGAAACATATTTAAGAAATCAGTTTTGCATGAATCTTCTGAACCCAGAAAGCATTTTTTAGTAATTTCCTTCAACCCTGTGGTCTCTAAATTTAATGCAAACTGAACACCTGAAATGGTTCCTTAAAAAAAGAATATTAGGATCAAATTTCACAGATTCAGATAAAGGAAATCTGGGTTTGGAGCCTAGAATATTCCACTTTACAATATCACAGCAGATTATGATGCAGGCTATCCAATTGAGCATATTTGGAGAAACTGGCTCTTCCAGTTGTGGCTCTTAAGACAAATTTTGAAGGCCACATTTCTTCTAATGTTTGGAGAACCAAATTTAACCACTTCAACAGATTCTTCCAACCTTAACAAAATAAAGGTAACTATGTGAAGAGAGGATGTGTTAAGTAGTTGAATTTAGTAATAATTTCGATATATATATATATATATATATATATATATATATATATATATATATATACACACACACACACACACACACACACACACATACACACATACTAGAGGCCTCGGGCATGAATTCATGCATGGGATGGGGCCCAACCAGCCCGCTGTTATGGGCCAATCAGGTAGGCCAGCCCAGGGGGAGGGGACGTGGGAGGTTGGCCAGCTGACCCCACCCCGCACCCTGGTCGAACTCCCAGTCAAGGGGACAATTTGCACATTAGCCTTTTATTATGTAGGATATATAATACATTTGTTAGACATTTTAAGTAACAATTTAAAAAGGAGCATATAATTAAGCTTACCTTAAATAAATTTTAAAGAGAAGTATATAATTAAGCTCAAATTCTGAAAGAACTGTGTATTTCTTAACTTCTAAAACTGCTTCTGGTTTTTAATATCTCAGAAATGTATATGGGTCAGTGATCATGGAAGCCGATTCATAAAACCTCATAAGAATGTTGTGTTATCTTACAATGAATTACATGTTCCCAAGAGCTAGAATAAGAAGAGTAGCGTTTTAGTCCAAAGATAAAAAGAAGACATTGAAGAGAAAATTGACAGTATGTTGAATGTGTCAGGAGAAGAGTGGTTTCACAGCACCCATTTAATTATATAGAGACTGTTCATTTCAATCTGAAGTTTGCAAAATTATCAGCTGAAAGCTTACTCAGCAGGAGATTAAAATTTACACAAAGATAGTCATCTTATGTACAAAGATACCTGGGAATTTACTCTTACATTAGATAGTGCATAATTAGGACTACAGTAGTAATGAGTTCTGGTGTTTGTAAAAGAAGTAAGAATATAGAAATGTATGCTTGCCAGGGAGATGAAGGGTGTCATATTATTACCATCCTGTTGGTATTAAAATGGCTGATCCTGAAGGAGGTCACCTGTTTTCCTTCAGGAGGCATGCTTGGAAGGCTTACCTGTGGGTGCAGAATACAGCCATATCTGTCCCAGCAGTGTGGCTTTGGTGAAGGTCCTTGATTCTGCATCCTTTAACCCATTCCACCTTCTGTCTTCACCTATCTTTTGAAATCACTAATATGAAATGAAGATTGAGAAAAAATCAGGCCTAATTATTGCATTTAGAGACTTAAGAAAAAGAGTGAACATTGTATTTTAGGTTTTGAAAGAGTGGTTCTCCTTTGATATGGTGGTACAAAGGACAAGGAATTGAGGTTTAACACTGAAGCCAATTCATGCAGTTAACTCAGTGAAAATAGGTGGGTTTTTTAATATTTTGTTGTTGTTGTATGTTTTTGTTTTCCTTTATGCTTAGTATATGGATTAGTCAAAGTAAGTCTGCATGAAAATGATGTATTTCCCATCAGTAACCTTCAACATTGCAGTTTTACAGTCACCCAGTTGTGCTGTGTAGAAATAAAAGTAGGAATTCCAAGTGAAGGAACTTTTAATCTTCATTCATTCACTTTTCCCCTGAAAACTGTGCAATAGGAACTGGATTTCATTATGAAGTTTCACCTGATGGCCAATGGCAAAGGGTTTAGTGACTCAGGATGGAGCTAACAATGAACAGCACTTCCAAATTACTGAGCATTGGCTATCCTGTGTACTTGCTAACACTGACATTCTTGGACATTAGATCAACTAAAGGAGCACCTTGTAAGAGAGACTTCCAGAAAGCAGAATTTTTAACAAGCGGCCAATATATTCTTAGGGACAAATATGATTGTGACTTATTAGAACAAAGTGAATGTTGACACCAGAAAAGGGAAAGCCAGAAAATTATGATTTCTTAATAGTGTTTCTATAAAAAGTTGAAGGTGTGTTTATCTTTTGGGGCAATAACACAAATGCATATGTTTAAAATTAAAAGAAATATACAAATTAGTGGTGCTATTTTTGACCTACCATTTTTCATAATTAGAGCTATTGTTTTTGTCCTCACAAAGGAAAAAAAATTAACATAGGTATTTAAATAAATAAATGCTGACATATTTCTGACTTTAAATGTTTACTCAATTCAATTATACACATTACAGAAGTAAGACAATTAACTTATAACAATGAAGTGATACCATTACTGTTATCAAGCTGAACAGTGGACATAATTACTCTTTCTTGCATACAGTATTTCTCAAAAGATTGGTGGCAAATATTAATTTACCAGGGTGTGTATAATAGAAAAGCTTGCATACACAGCCACCCTCTACCTCCACCCTTTCAGTTGCCCCAACAGCTAAATGATATTTTCTCTCTCATCTCTCCAATTATAAACTCCTGATTTAATATACAGAAATAATACTTTAAAGATTTGCTCTATCAACAAGCTGTCCAATGAATAAGTACCATCTTCCCATGGAAAGAGCCTGAGATAAAAAATACAAAGTTCCACTTAAAAATACCATGCTTAGCTCTGAACTGCATTTATCTCAGAACAAAAATGGTAACAATAACATTTACCCTGAAAGATTTAATGTAGATCAGCATTTGTGAAAAAATATAAATACATGTGTTTGCTATTCTCTCTCTCTCTCTCTCTCTCTCTCTCTCTCTCTCTCTCTCTATATATATATATATATATATATATATATATATATATATATATATATTAGACACACAAAAATACATGTATTTTTTGAATTTTGTTTTATTCCGTAAAGTATTACAAAGAGTATTATATATGTCTCCTTTTTTTTTTTCCCCTTGACCTTCCCCTGGCCTCCCCTACCCCCCCAGTGTCTTGTGTCCATTGGTTAGGCTTATAAAATTACATTTATACACATAAAATCCATATATGTTTATACATATGAAATATAAATACACATAAATAAGTTATAAAATTTTGGAAAACAATTCTATCATAAGTTGCAAGCAATCAATAAATGTCACAAAAAATCTTATGGGCTAAAGCAAATTCTCCAAGGCATGAAGTGGTAAAATTACTTAGACATGCTGGCATGCTCTGGAGACAAAGATGGTGGTGCAAAATGTATCACCCATTAGGGATTCTCCAAAACCTTCAGTCATGAATGACAAAAATGATAAAGAGGGTATTATATAAGATCAAAGGAGACTCAAGTCACATAATAACTAAATGCACTGGGCCTGGATTGAAAACACAAATAAAATATAGAACACTGTAAGTTAGACATTGGGACAAATTTTGAAAAGCACTATATGTTAGATATTATTAAATCTCTGGTACAATAATTGTATTATGATTATATGGTATGTTTTTCAGAGATACATGCTAATGGATGTAAAGTGTCAAGATGTCTGCAAATTTCTAATGGTTAATAAAAGGGAAAGAGAGACAGTAAGATGGAAGGAGAGAGACTGAGATATGGAGACTATATAAAATACTTAAAATTAATAAAGCAAATGAAGAATATATAGGCTTTCAAATATTTTGAAAAAGGAAGATAATTTTAAAATTAAAAATCCATAGACACATATGGAAAGAGTGGGTTTTGATTAAGGAAATAGTATATTTGGGGTATAGAATTTAATTTTCTTAATGCATGACTACTTTTTAAAAAAATATTTGTATTGATTTCAGAGAGGAAGGGAGAGGGAGAGAAAGATAGAGAATGATGAGAATCATTGATTGGCTGCCTCCAGCACACCCTCTACTGGGGATCTAGCCTGCAACCTGGGAATGTGCCCCCAACCTGGAATCAAAACATGACCTCCTGTCCATAGGTTGATATTCAACCATGAACCATGCTGACCAGGCACATAATTACTTTTATTAAATGATTTTACTGCTTTTCCCAAGTCATATGTAATATTTTTTTAAATTTTACAGTTCTATTAAGATTTTCAATTAAACACTATTTACTTAAAGAAGGTATAAGGTATGTTCTTATACTGCTACTCAGAGAAATTCATGACTGCATGCTAAAGTAAGAAAGCAGTTTAAGATAGCATATAAGTTGATTAAAAATGGAGAATTTATCTTAAAAATAAAACTGTTAACTTTATGTAAATTGAATCAATTGCAAACATAAGAGCTGATTTTTAGCACTGTAATTTGACCGTCTAAACTAAAACCTACAAAAGAAATAGTAAAAAAAATATAAATGTCTGCTGTTTTCAATTACTATTTTTAAAATTTAGTCACCAAAAGAGTTGACATCATTTTAAGTTATGAAAATACAGAATGTGTCACTGATTGCCAGTTGTTCAGATCCAGTGTTAGTCAGATGTGTTTGAAGAGAAAGATTATGATTTTATCAAAGTTGGATGCCTTTTCAAGCACTTTTTTTTCACTTATTATTTTTGGAATTTCAGGGAGTCAGGAGCATTTGAATTAACTTATAAAAGGATTAAGAATAAGATGGAAACATCGGTTCCTGTCAACATTGTTATGTTTCAGGAGCATCAATTTTATAAGGAGCATTTTTTATGTTTTTATTTCAAAATAATTAGTGATCCAGCAAATTAAAATGTGCTCATTAATAATTTACAGATATGCTGTCAGTGTGGCAATAGGTAATGATACTATGATGTGGAAAAATAAAATGGTGGTACAAAAGCAACTCTGTTCCAAAAAATAATTGACAAATAAAGTAGGTATAATCATACTAAATGATGGTGCTTCCTTTTTAAAATAAAAGCTGCATTCAAATAGAAAATCTTACTTTTCCTTGAGACAAAGTTTATGGAGTGCTTCTGAAATGCTCGGTTGATAATTAGTTTCCATTTTTATTTGTACTATTTTAGAAATAATCAGTTGTTGCATTCTGGTGATCCAAACTTGGATTTTTAAATCTCCAATTGAATGACATGAGATTGTAAGGTTGAGGAAGACAGACTCTGAGCCAGGCGACAAAGGTTTACACTCCATCTCATTTCAAAACCGTGACCTTAAGCACGTTACTTAGCTTCTGTTTCTCATTTCACTCTGTGTAAAAGCAAAAGAACATAATAATAATAGTCCACATTGCATGAAGCTGTTGTGAGCATTTAATTAATGTATATAAAGCATAAAGTAAGCAACACATGTTTTCTTATGAGACATTTGCATTTCCCTAAAGTATTGCTTTAAGATCGCTTCTCTCCTACTCTCTCTTTCATATACATACACATTTTTTGTGAAGTTTCTTCTATCGAAATCTGTAATTATTTTGGAGATCCTTTTTTCTTGCAAATCTGAGTTTATAACTGTCAAATCAATAACATGTCTGGACTAAAGTAAGGAGAGATTTTATTCAAAACTAGAGGCCTAGTGAATGAAATTCATGCACAGGAGGGGGGTCCCTGAGCCCAGCCTGCACCCTCTCCAATTCAGGAACCCTCGGAGGATGTCCTACTGCCAGGACTGTAGGGATTGGACCTAAACCAGCAGTAGGACATCCCTCTCGCAATCTGGGACTGCTGGCTCCGAACTGCTCACCTGCCTACCTGCCTGGTCTCCCCTAACTGCTCTCCCCTGCCAGCCTGATCACCCCTAATTGCCTCTGCCATGGCCCCCACAACTGTGGCTTTGTCCAGAAGATGTCCGGTCTAATTAGTATATTACCCTTTTATTAGTATAGAAGACTATTGCAATAAGAAGAATGCTCTGACCACAAAATCTGTGGCCTCAAATCAAGCCAAAATAAAAGACTATCGTTGCATAGGGAGAGTATGCAGGGCTAACAGGAACTTCATATGGGAACTTTACAGTAGGTGGCATTGAATTCATGGCATAATGAGGGATATTTCAACTGATCCACTCCTCCCTGGTATCAACTGTTTTCAGTATGAATTGTTAGAAGATGTTTTGCATTTTACTTTTTGCTTAATTTAAGCTGGAGTCAAATACATTTTGAGAGGATAAAAACCTGAATTGATGTTGGTCAATCCCATTTCACTGATTGAATTATAAATCTCATCCAGAAACACCTTCAGAGATCCATAAGGAAATAATATTTAACCAAATATCTGAACTCATGACCTCGTGAAGTTGACACACAATATTAATCATCACAGCTATTTTTTTTATAATTCAGTGAACAAATGTAAAAGATGATCTTTAAACCAGACTTTATGTTTATCCTCTAAAAACATTATAGGAATTTACTTGAAATGGGATTTTAACTCAACATTTCCTCACAATTACTTTTAGAAATGGTATTTTTTTAGAATTTATTTTTTGCTAAGCTAAACCCTTCTTAAATTGTGTTTATTTTTACACTCACAGCCATAGTTTAAATGGTTAATCTGTTATACACACATTTTATATATGATGCTAAGGAGCTTTAGATGGATCAAATTTCTTAATGGAAGACATGCAGCCATCAAATGACAGACACTATTCACACCCAGATTTTACTCTAATCTCTATTTTATAGTATACCATTTCTCTTGTTAGTTATGAAAGTCTACCTTGATCATAACGAAATTATTTTTCACCAAATCACTAGCAAATTTTCTATGTGCAGTGTGATATACATAAAGAATACTATACATTCAACACCAAAAGACACAGATTATCTTTATTTCTATAAAATTGTATAGAGCTCAAGATTCTCACTTTTTTATAAGTAAAGGGTACATTTGATAATTTTAAATTCTCATCCAGCACTAATACTTTAGCTTCCCCCAATTTGTCTTTCAAATTCTTTTGTCTAGGATGATCAAAATTAGCAAAATCTCCAATTCTATATCTGTGACTAATGAGTACTTAGGAATGTGTTATCTATTAAATCATTGAAAATGACAAAAACTGTAATAAAAACCAGGATCTGTAGGCCCCATTGAGCACAATCTCAGACAGGACTGTCACTCTGATTCATTATAATATTGTAAATCCTGGAATATTTATAGAGAACAGGAGAATGTTAGATATTTGTTTATATACCTACAAATATCTAATATAGATAAATATGAAATATGTGTATATATGCACATATACATCACATACATGAATGTTCAGATAAATGGTCATAGATGTATAGATGTAAGATTTTTATAATATCAGTAATCCTAATCTAAGAATTCAATATACAAATTCATAGACAAATTTGCTTATATATGTATCTAATTGCATACATTAAATTATATTTATGGTTCTTTGTGATAGGTATTGTAATACCTGTTTTATATCTGAATAAACTAAATCTAAGAAAATGTAAGTGGCTTTCTTATTTCCAAACAGCTATTAAATGGCATTTCCAGATTATCAATTATTTGAGCCCATGCCAACATTTCTTATATGCAGCATTTCTCAAATCATATTCCATGAAATATAATATTTGTACAAGGTTAATAACTATTGGGTGAAAAAGCATTTTATAGTTAAATAAGTTTGAGACATGTTGAATTAAACAATGTTAAACAGATTTTCTTAATGTAGGACTCTTCAGAGCTATTCATACATATAATAATGTGTGTCTGATATGTAATAAAGGAATGCAATACGTGATGTTTTAAAAGACTTATGTTCCAAGAATCACACTCTGCAAAAGCCTGATTTATGCTATTGCCATTTCTGAATAATGAAGGTGCCATAGCTGTCTCAAACTCTGGGCCTTAACTATAGAAATGAGATTTTCTTTGCACAAACTAAATGTTTGGCATATTCCAATCAACTAAATTTTTTTACATATAAATCATTCAATGTGCACAATAAATAAAATGACTGTAAATAAGAATACTTTAACCCCTATAGGCTTCAGGACATTTTTATGTATTATTACTTCATTTCTACTGCAGAGCTTTCTGACCCATAAAATATAAGATTGTTTCTATTATCATAATTCTTTTCTTACACAGAAAAATAAAAATTAAAAAACAATGAGCAAAAAAAAAGGTTCTTGTAATGAAAAACTTAGTCTTGAAGTGTTTCCTTACTCATAATGATAATAAATTAACCTGTTTAAATGAACATATAAAAATTACTAAGATTCATTTTCAAAAATGCTTTTGAGGATATATATATATATATATATATATATATATATATATATATATATTCTCATTTTTTAAACGAAGAATTTTAAAATGCATTGACTATTAGTTTACTTAATGGTAAACATGTTGCAAGCATGCTTTTTAGAAATTTCTCTTCAGTATATTTGTTTCTTTTTATAGTAGACTTTTACATTTTAGAATAGTTTATATTTACAGAAAAATTGCAAACAGAATTTCTTCCCACATATCCCTCACCTGTTTCTCCAATTATAGATATCGTACAGTGGTTCATTTATCTCAATTAGTTAAGCAATATCCATATTTTTAAACTAAAAATAAAACCTCTCACCTGGCTGGTGTGGCTCAGCAGTTGAGCATCGACCTATGAGCTGGAAGGTGACGGTTCAATTCCCAGTCAGGGCTCATGCCTGGGTTGTGGGCTCAATCCCCAGTGCAGGGTGTACAGGATAGCATATCAATGATTCTCTCTAATCATTGTTTTTTCTCCCCCTCTCTCTCCCTCTCCTTTCCTTTCTAAAATCAATAAAAAGATATTAAAAATAATCATAAATAAAACCCTTTAACGTACCCCATTGAGGTTGATAGTCTGTTTGGTTTTACTTTTGCGTATTGCCTTTATTTTTCTGGCACTATACGATGTTCAAGATTCATGTAGTATATATTCTGTGCAAGTTTTCCATTAGATGTTGAGATGATATTCATTTGCATTACTCTAAAAAAGTTTGCCGGGCATAAAGAAAAGTGAGTTTGTACTCAGTTTGAACTTGTTCCTCAGAGTATATGTGTCTCCTCTTTATCTTTGCTAAAGAAAGATGTGAATCCAAGAATCATCTGATAATATTTTTATTAGTGGGGAAAGGTGTTGTGGTTTTTACCTATATCAGTCTGCCGGGGTCCAGCCCCAGCAGGTCCAGGGGTCCCCAAAGGTGTGGACGGAGTCGGCGAAGAAGGAATGACACAGGGACTTCTCCAGCCAGGTTTGGTCCAGGTTTTCCAGTCAGATTCTCCTGCCAATCTCTGTAGTCAGGTTCAGTCCAGGATCCCTTGCCATGTTCTCCCGCTAGGCTCTGTCTCTAGGCTCCGAGGCCAGTCCCTGTCCAGGATCCTCCGGCATGCTCTCTCCAGCGAAGTTCTTCTGTCTCTAGAGAACGTTCTGTGTAGGTTCTGTGCCTAGGCTCTGTCTCTCTTGGTCCTGTCTTCCAAGCCCTGTCTGAGTTCTGTCTCTTGCTGTCTTGTTCTGAGTTCTGAGTTCTGAGTGTTTCTGTCTTGTTACAACTGTATTTATACCAGTTGATTCAATCCTATCAATCACTATTACAAAGGTTAGGGCGTTTCTTATCTCCATTCCAGGGAGAAAAGATTATGTAGTTTAAGCATGATTGTTCGTAGTTAAAGGGATTAATTACCCGCCTGGCACTTAGTTGAGGGGTTTTATTCCCTCCCTAACTTCAGGGGAAAATCCCTACCTGGGGATTCAACCTTTCTCGGAGAGGTGACCTTGGTTAAAACACAGTGCCAAGAAGGTGAGCAAACATATTAAGAACCATATGCCATATATGCCAGGTCCCTTGAAACAGCAAGGATGGACCGGCTCCCAGCAAATTCCCCCTTTTTTATTTTTTAAAAGCAAGCATTAAAAAGAAAAACCTCAAATGCTCTCTTATATCCATTTTAAGAGTAGGATTGGCGCTTTCCGCTATTACCTGAGTCCTGATCTATCATCCCAGGGAGAGCTTGCCAATCCTGCACTTTCCCAGGGTAGAAAGGCTGCAGTGGGGTTAAGGATAAGGCTCCTTGGGCCTACCTTCTCCCATGCCATTACATTTACCTTTCCTTCCTCAGAAAAGCATGGACATACTTCTTGTATAAAACGTTCTGTCTGACTGGGAGTAACCTTAATTCCTCTGCTAGCAAGCACATATGTTAAAAGATCAATACAGAGTCTTTTTTCTTTAGACTCAGTATGGCACATCTTCTTAATCTAAAGATCAATACAGAGTCTTCTTTCTTTGGACTCAGTATGGCACATCTTCTCAATCTAAGGATCAATACAGAGTCTTCTTTCTTTGGACTCAGTATGGCACATCTTCTTAATCTAAAGATCAATACAGAGTCTTCTTTCTTTGGACTCAGTATGGCACATCTCAATCTAAGAATCAATACAGAGTCTTCTTTCTTTGGACTCAGTATGGCACATCTTCTCAATCTAAGTTCTGTACTATCCACCTTCTTACCCAACTTATCCTCTGTAGGGGGGTTTGCAGCACCCTGGTGGAGTCCTATCCGTCCCGAATGTGGGGGTTCTCAATGGGGGGGGGGGGGCTTACCTATGGGAATCCTGTTCCAGGGGTTCCCAAAGGTGTGGATGGAGTCGGCGAAGACTATCCACCCTCTTCCTATGGTGGAGTCCTATCCATCCCGAGTGTGGAGGTTCTCAATGGGGCGGCTTACCTAAGGGTATCCTGTTCCAGGGGTTCCCAAAGGTGTGGACGGAGTCAGCGAAGACTATCCACCCTCTTCCTATGGTGGAGTCCTATCCGTCCCGAGTGTGGAGGTTCTCAATGGGGCGGCTTACCTAAGGGAATCCTGTTCCAGGGGTTCCCAAAGGTGTGGACGGAGTCGGCGAAGACTATCTACCCTCTTCCTATGGTGGAGTCCGATCCGTCCCGAGCGCGGGGCGCTTACCTAGGGGTCCCTGTTCGGGCGCCATATGCCGGGGTCCAGCCCCAGCGGGTCCAGGGGTCCCCAAAGGTGTGGACGGAGTCGGCGAAGAAGGAATGACACAGGGACTTCTCCAGCCAGGTTTGGTCCAGGTTTTCCAGTCAGATTCTCCTGCCAATCTCTGTAGTCAGGTTCAGTCCAGGATCCCTTGCCATGTTCTCCCGCTAGGCTCTGTCTCTAGGCTCCGAGGCCAGTCCCTGTCCAGGATCCTCCGGCATGCTCTCTCCAGCGAAGTTCTTCTGTCTCTAGAGAACGTTCTGTGTAGGTTCTGTGCCTAGGCTCTGTCTCTCTTGGTCCTGTCTTCCAAGCCCTGTCTGAGTTCTGTCTCTTGCTGTCTTGTTCTGAGTTCTGAGTTCTGAGTGTTTCTGTCTTGTTACAACTGTATTTATACCAGTTGATTCAATCCTATCAATCACTATTACAAAGGTTAGGGCGTTTCTTATCTCCATTCCAGGGAGAAAAGATTATGTAGTTTAAGCATGATTGTTCGTAGTTAAAGGGATTAATTACCCGCCTGGCACTTAGTTGAGGGGTTTTATTCCCTCCCTAACTTCAGGGGAAAATCCCTACCTGGGGATTCAACCTTTCTCGGAGAGGTGACCTTGGTTAAAACACAGTGCCAAGAAGGTGAGCAAACATATTAAGAACCATATGCCATATATGCCAGGTCCCTTGAAACAGCAAGGATGGACCGGCTCCCAGCATCAGTCCACTGTAAATGAAAAGTGTCTGTGAGGAACTCAGAAGGGAGATTTGAATTGATTTGAGAAAACTAGCCACTCTGACAGCTTTGTTCCTGCAGTATCTACAGAGGTTTGCAGCATATCTGAATTTAGAGGGGGCGGGGGTGGAAATCCCAGAATGTTAATCTATGTTTGCAAAATGTGATTCCTACAGATGTCAGAAATACTGTTTCTCTCTAATTTTACCTTCATTATGAAATGCCTTCAGGCTCAGTCTGTGTAACTTTTCTATGAAGCACTTAATCTCTGCTCAGGCCCCTTAGGACGATGTAATAGCAATCAGTAAATAACAGTGCAGAGACTGTTGATTACTATGGAATACACTAAAATGCTTTCCATACATTGCATACTAAAAATGGATTGCTCTCATCACTTATCTTTTTTAAATGACATTTTAAAGTCTAAGGGCCTTATTAATCAGTGCTTTATATGATGTTTGCCAAAGATGTGCATGTACCTTGCTTAGAAAACAGAAGAGAAGCGGATATAATGAGACTCTTCTGAGGAAATTAAATTAAATCAGTATTCATAAACATTAGGCACTTGATGAAGAATAAGAAACAAGAAGGATGTTAAAAATATATAATAGAAAAAAAGAAAGCATGGAATAAAAGAAAACTATTATTGAGCAACAATGACAGGCCCTTTAATGGTTATAATTTTTTTAAAAAGTTTTCAATAGTTGTGTTTTGTTTTGTTTTGTTTTTTGTTTTGCACATTCAAATAAAAAGATAATTCTGGAAAAAAAATAACTTGTTCAGGTTCTCATAATAAGGATGGTTAAGACTAAATATTGAAATCATACTTATTGGCTCCAAAATTTATGTTTTGCTCAATATACATAAAAACCCTGACATATTGGCAATTTTATAATATTTTTAACATGATGGTATTCAGCTGTTATTTGCAAAGGGGAAAGATTATATTTTTAACTTTTAGTTTATATTCCATATGGCTTCATCAAAGTGATCCTATTTATAGGAAAGTTTGAAAGACAATTTAATATATTGGGTAAAAATTGAGAGACAGATATTTATTTGCTTTTCTTTACAGTGTTTACATTTTTAAAAAATTTTATGTAGAAATAGACATAAATGCCACAATATATATTTAAACTATAAAATCTGTTAAGTTTTTAAAATGTGTACACACTCATGAAACTGTCATCGCAATCAAGATGCTGAGCGTGTCTCTCACCCTTGTATTGGTTTCTAGAGCTGCCATAACAACGTGTCAGAGAAAAAGTGCCTTAAACGGCAGAAATTTACTTCACTTAAGAAAAACATGACAATCTCAGTTGGTAAAGGTAGTAGAATTCTATAAAATCTAAAATGTGGCAATGATAAACTATTAACAAATTAGGAAAAGACTCAATCACAGATATCAATATGAAAGATATCAATGTGATAATGTTTATTAGCAAAATATTTTTCTACTTTATTCTAAATATATTTGCCTAGAAGTTAGAAATGAGACAAAGATAGTCATGATCATCACTTTGCTTCCACATTATACTCAAACTTCTATCCAAGGCAAGAAAGAAAGAAGGAAGGAAGGAAGGAAGGAAGGAAGGAAGGAAGGAAGGAAGGGAAGGAAGGAAGGAAGGAAGGAAGGAAGGAAGGAAGGAAGGAAGGAAGGAAGGAAGGAAGGAAGGAAGGAAGGAAGAAAGAAAGAAAGAAAGAAAGAAAGAAAGAAAGAAAGAAAGAAAGAAAGAAAGAAAGAAAGAAAGAAAGAAGAAAGAGAGGGAGGGAGGAAGGAAAAAGGAAGGAAGGAAGGAAGGAAGGAAGGAAGGAAGGAAGGAAGGAAGGAAGGAAGGAAGGAAGGAAGGAAGAAAAGAAAAGAAAAGAAAAGAAAAGAAAAGAAAAGAAAAGAAAAGAAAAGAAAAGAAAAAAAGAGAAAGAAAGGAAAGGAAAGGAAAGGAAAGGAAAGGAAAGGAAAGGAAAGGAAAGGAAAGGAAAGGAAAGGAAAGGAAAGGAAAGGAAAGGAAAGGAAAGGAAAGGAAAGGAAGAAAGAAAGAAAGAAAGAAAGAAAGAAAGAAAGAAAGAAAGAAAGAAAGAAAGAAGAAAGAAAAAAAGAAAAGAAAGAAAAGAAAAGAAAAGAAAGAAAAGAAAAGAAAAGAAAAGAAAAGAAAAGAAAAGAAAAGAAAAGAAAAAAAGAAAAGAAAAGAAAAGAAAAGAAAAGAAAAAGCCCTGGTTGCAGGCTCCTCCCCAGCCTGGGCCCTGGTGGAGGTGCAGGTAGGAGGCAACTAATATTTCTCTTATATCGATATTTCTCTCTGTCTTTCCCTCTCTCTTCTACTCTCTCTAAAAATCAATGGAAAAAAATATCCTCTGGTAGGATTAAAAAAATAAGACACTAGCAAAAAGAGACTTGATTTTCAGTGGTGGGGCTTGTCGTCATGATTGCAATCAGGGTCCTGTTTATTTGAAATTCTTATTAGAGATGTTACTGGAGATACTAAGTAAACAATCATCTGGAATAAGGGTGAGCAGTCCAGTTTAGAAATTATAATTTCTGACACCATAATAATATAGTAGTATTTCAAATGAATGGGTTAGATGTGTGCAATATAAGTAATTCTCCCTGGGAAAGTTTTTTAAAGGAAAGCATAAAAATGCCAAATCTGTCTCCAACTTTGATAGTTTATTTAATGTAATTATCCATGTATGTCTTTCAGGTTCTTCAAACTTAACATGTTTGAATCTTAATGTTTCATATTATTCTCTTTTCCCATAAACCCATTTCTGTTTCAGATCTTGCAACTATTGATATTGCTATCATGATTATTTTCATTCAAATTAGATTATGAAATTCAGTGTTCTCTTCCTCATCTTTAACCCTCATAAAATAACCAATTAATTCAATAAAAAGTAGATAAAAATTGATTGAGGAGATGTTATTTGGGAGCATTTTATTTAGACAGCATCATTTCCAAGGAGTAAATTATCTGTTTCAAGAGCCATTTCCTTGATGCTTATGTATAATTTTTAAACATTATGCTTGCTAAATACTTTCATTGATTGTCTTAAATTTCAAAATTTTCTTGCCCAGAACTTTGAAGGTATTCTAACAGTCTTCCGGCAAACTCTGCTGCTAATATAACCTTCTTCTTCTCTTTTTAATTTTGGACTTTTTTTTTTTCTTAAAAGGTATAAATAACTGAATTTTTAGCTATGGTAAATTGCCATATATTGTTTCTGTTGTCTTTTGCTTAAGATTCTGTGAGTCAGGTATTGGCTTTGAAATGATTTATTTTCTATGCCAGCCGTCTGAATCTTTCTATCTTTGTTTATGCTCAAGGACCTCCAAAGCAATCCTTTAGACTTGACTACTCCATTTAGCATGTCAATTGAAAGGTTCATCCCTGTTTTGTATGATTAATATTCTCAAATATATCAAACAATACTAACTAAATTTGTTATCTTACATATTATGTCCACTAAAGTAGTTGTATTCCTCATTCATTTCTAATCTTTTTCGTAATGGCATGCATATTTTCAAAGTGTCCCTTAAAACAATATTTGATTTTTGTTAGTAGTACACACTTAAAGGGAAAATCGTGAACTTTTACTAAAATAAAAGTACAACTAAGTCTTTATTGCAGCTCCTTAAAGAATATTGAGTAAATTCCCTGGAACAGTAGATGCTGATGTATATAATATTTGAAATAAAGTTAATAAGCAGGAACATTTGGAACTCACATATACATTTTTGAATATTAAAGATATTTTAATTGAGACACATTGAAAATTAAATTAAAAGATGCAAATCTGACTTGTGTGTTAACTTTAGAAATTTTATATCATGTTTTAGTAGATTTCTCACAATAACATGAGCTACTTGCACCGTGTATTCTCAAATAGAAAAGAGCTGCAAAGTTTGATTTCCTGAGGCTACTGTTTTTAATCTCACTTATGATTGAGTTTTTTAGCAATTTTTGTGACACTTACTTAAAATTGTAATGAAGATTCTATTCTTTCCTTATTAAAATTTGAATAATCAATGTTTCTCTAAGGCTTTTGTTTCTGGCGTGAACTAAATCAATCCTTAACCAACCACTTGAAAGGAATCGATGAAAATGCTAGAACATGATCTTTTTACTGTATTATGAATGCCTTTTTTCCAATTCAATGATATTCTCCTCTATGAAGCATATATTGTTTCATTATAGAATACTAATACTTGTAAATAAATAAATCTAAGCATGTGTGTATATGTATTTTTGCATGCTGTGTGGCTTTCTTAAGATTAAACAGATTAGCTTCATTAAATAAATTTAAGCAAAATAGGAGATAATACTTAGAATCTGATATATAATAGGGGCTTAATATATTATTATCAAATAAAAAGTTTTCAAGTGTATTCATTATGCATTGTGGTGCATTAAAGTAAGTGTCCCATAAACTCCAGCTTTGATGAAGTTTCTCTAAACTCAATCAGTATTTCTTTCACATAAGAAAGGGGGTAATTAGAACCTGGCTTATGCATTCATCCTCATATTGTCCCTATGGAAGGCAGGTGTGTCCTGCCATTGTAGTCAGAGAATTGCCTGTTTTTCAACACAAAAGACTAGCCTATCTTCTTAGGGTAAGTACTTCAGTAAAGCTGAAAAGGAAGGCTGTACTGTTTTCCCAAATATTATCTTCTTAAATACTCTTACCTAAAACCTCCCCGACCTTCTTTTGATACCAAATAATTTCCTGCCTTTGACCTCAGAATTCTTTGCTTTATGAAGTTCAGTAGTCTGCCTCATCAACTTCTTCTCACTTGACATCCATAGTTTGTTTAGATTGTGTGTTTTATCCCCTGCACAAATGAAGAATAGGACTCGACAGGTAGAGAAATTTTGAGCAACAGACTCTCATTTTGGCAGGAGCTATAAACTGAATCAGATGATTAAAGCTTTTGTTTATAGGTTCATATGCCCCCTGATCATCAGATTACCAGATGTATTAGCTGCTATAACATATTACTACAAATTTAATGGAATAGAACAACACAGATATATTCTTACAGTTCTGTAGTTCAAAAGTCTAGGCCGGCTCAGCTGGTTATTTTAAGTTTCACAGTGCCAAAATCACGGTGTTAGCTAGCTGAGCTCTTTTTAGCCAACTATGAGAAAAATTTCATTTCAAATTCATTTAGTTTGTCACCAGAATACAGTTGTTTTTGGTAGTAGACCTGAAGCCCCATCAACATTTTAAAATCTGAATATTAAAAGAATGTTCCCCAGAAGTGCAGATAGTAGCAAAAGATGCCATTCCATGCACACAGTTCATACACATTGCTAGATAAGATGACTAATATGATTTGAAGAATCTAGACATGCTCAGGTTCCCTCACAACCTATGGAATACTACGCTGCTATAAAAAAGAAGGCATTCTTACCATTTGCAACAGCATGGATGGAACTGGAGAGCATTATGCTAAGTGAAATAACCCAGTCAGTGAAAGAAAAATACCACACGATCTCAATAATTCGTGGAATATAAAGAACATTATAAACTGATTAGGGGCTTAGCGTACAAAATAGCACTAGACCCAGGACCCAGAGTTCTGTGGCTCAGCAGGACCCAGAAAGAGTCCTGTGGCTGCTGCCGCTGGGGGAGGCAGGATCCAAAAACCCACCCACCACCCTGGTGGGACCCAGAAACCCACCTGCACCTCTGGTCAAGTCCTCCAGAGTCAAGTCCCCACCCACCTGGGTGCCTCACCTCGCACCCAGCGCACGCAGCCTCCTGCTGATCGGTCATTATGGCGTGATGGTGTGATGACCACAGGCTTTTTATATCAAACAGACTGTCAAACTAAAGCAGGACGTCAGGGGAAGGGAGGGAGGATAAGAGATCAACTGAAGGACTTGTATGCATGCATATAAGCATAACCAATGGATGCAAGACACTGGGAGGGGGGTGGGCATGTGCCGGGGGAGTAGGGGAGGCCAGGGGAAGGTCAATGGGGGGAAAAAAAGACATATGTACTACTATTTGTAATACTTTAAACAATAAAATAAAATTAAAAAAATAAAATATAAGTATAGTAAGAACTCCACTAAATAGTAAAATATTAAAAAAACCTATATTCCACTATCTTGTTCACAGTTCCAAAAGCATTCTGTTGTTTGTATCTGTGATTTAATTTAACCTAAAGCCAATAGTTAATTCATGTGAGAAAACACAAAGTGATCAGCACTTAGACTGGCACCTTGTGTAGATATGGGGCTATAATTCCTGAGGCTACAGGCAGAAGCTAATTAGGGAAAAGGTTTTTTTTTTATTTTTATGTTTATTTTTTTTTAATGTCAGGGGCTTACACTATTATCTGAAAAACACCCAGAATTAGATAAGACTATGTATGAAGCCCTGGTACTTGGGATGGAGTTTGGACGAACTCTTGCTACAAGGTAGATAGAGGATGCCATGTATAACCCCTACTGGTTTAAATAATTTTGTTCATGGTTTATCAAGCAAAAATATAAGATGGTTTTATCATTCGCATGCATATGACCCAGGGAAATGGTCAGTTTTCAAGGAATAGTCATAGACATCTATAGTTTTCCCTCTTAAAAACACAAAACATTGTCAGGTGTTACCTGCATCCTATCACCTCTTTGATGACCTATTTCTGAACAGTTTCTTAAGTTGTGCTGTGTATATGCCACTACATCTACAACTGTACTAGTATTATAACATAGGATAATTTAATTAAAGTGTTTGTTCAAGCTAGACTTAATTTATGAGCCTCAATAGGTCACCTCCTTTATTTACTGAGCAATATATAACACAAACCAAAGCTCTTGTAATCCATTACAGAAATGGAAATAAATCACAACTGTCCTATGGAAACTCTGTCAGAGAACTTAATGAAAAACAGAAGTAAAACTTTTGACTTTATTCCATCTCTTACAGTTTTTCTTTCTTATTTTCTTAAGAATTTATACTTATTGAAGGGAGAGATATTGGAGGCCAAGGTCAACTGTTGTGCCTGCCATTTTACACAACCATCATCAAGGTGACTCTGGAGCTTTGAAATAAGAAATATATAGTTGGCCACCATAACAAAAGTGATTTATCACTTGTCATTTAAGTATGCAATTTAAATTCATCACTATTTGCCCCGGGAAAGTAAATCATCTTCTAATAGTTACTATAAAAGTAGTGGGCTTTTAGTCTTAAGAGCAGAATGCCTCGGGAAGCTATGCTACTTTGCCGCCTCTCAGCATTTTCACTCTAGCTCTCAGCCCCTGACATCTCTGTTGCAAACATGAATGAACAGATTTTCTTTCATTAGAGAGTCTTCTTAGCAGAATTGCTGCCATGCCTAAAATCATAGCAGCCTCAGTAATTGAGTCAAACTGCTGATGTCGATACAAGTAAGGGGAATATATGTAATGGAAAAAACAAGTCCACAGTTGACTATGAAGCTCTCACTCTAAAGCAGTGGTTCTCAACCTTCCTAATGCCGCAACCCTTTAATAAAGTTCCTCATGTTGTGGTGACCCCCAATTTCATTGTTACAAATTGAACATAATTAAAGCATAGTGGTTAATCACAAAACAATATGTAATTATATATTTGTTTTCCGATGGTCTTAGGCGACCCCTGTGAAAGGGTCGTTTGACTCCCAAAGGGGTCGCGACCCACAGGTTGAGAACTGCTGCTCTAAAGAAAAGGAGCTGTCTGGAAAATGTCATCGATATTTTCCTACCCTTAGATTTGTCTTTAAGGACAAGTAGAAGCAATACTAATAGAAGACATGATAATCATACAGAGTTCTAGGGATGTTTTGTTAAAAAAAATAGGATTTCCCCATTGAATGTTAATCCTTGTCTAAATCAGTTGACCATAGATACATTTGTTTGTTTCTGGAATCTCAATTCTACTTCATTGGTCTTAAGTCTGTCCTTATACCAGTACAACAATATTTTGATTACTCTTGCTTTGTAATAAGTTCGAAATTAGGACAGCTGGGTTCTTCAACTGTTTTCTTTTTTACGTGTGTGTGTGGGGGGGGAGGGGGCTGTTTAGGGATCCTTGAAATTTCATATGAATTTTAAAATCAGCTTGTCAAATTCTATAGGTAGCTGTGATTCTGAAAAGATTGCATTGAATCTGTAGACAATTTTTTCTTGCTGTTTTAACAGTGTTGTCATATGACCAATAATCTTGGGATATTTTTCCATTTATTTTGAAATTCTTTAATTTACTTCAACAATGTTTTGTGATATTAAAATATAATGTTTTTACTTTTTTATTCAATATATTCCTAAGTGTTTAGTTTCATTTGATGCTGTTTTAAATGAAATTGCTTTCTTAATGTCTTTGCAAATGCTTTATATAAAGATATAAGTATTCCTTTTTTAATAACAGTACTTTTGAGATGTAATTTACATACAATATAATTTACACTTTTAAGTGTAATTCAATGTGTTTTAATATATTCACAGAGCAGTTTTTGCATATTTCTTTGTAAATTTATAGAAATACACTTTACTGTTGTATATTGATTTATATACTACAGTTTTCTTATATGCATTTAGTATTTTTAATAATTTTTGGTGGGTTCCTTAGGATTGTCTATGTGCAAGATAAAATAGTGTTATCTTATAGTAGAAATAGTTTTACTTCTTTCTTTCCAAAATTGATGCCTTGCATTTCTTTCCTTTTTTCTTTCATTTTCTTTTCTTCTTTTTTTTTTTTTTTTTTGCCTAATTGCTCTGACTAGAACCTCTAGACATCCATGCGTTTTTGTTTGTATGTTTGTTTGATCCTGATCTTAGAAAGTATCTAATCTTTGATCATTGCTATTACTTTAGTTGTGAGTTTTCCATAAGGTATCCCTTGAAGTACAAAGGTTTTTAACTGTGATCAAATTTAATTTATGTGGTTGAGGAAGTTCTCTTCTACTTTTATTTGTTGAGAGTTTTTATCATGAAAGTGAGTTGGATTTCTTTCCAATGAGTTTTTTGTGTTTATTCAGCTGGTTATGCGATTTTTGTTTTTTCTTGTATTGGCATTGTGTATTACATGTTAAACCAAGCTTACATTCCAAGGATGAATCCCGCTTAGTCATAGTGTATAGCTAGTTTTATATGTTACTAGATTCAATTTGCTAGTATTCTGCTAAAGATTTTGATGTCCACATTCCTGGATATTGGTCTGTAGATTTATTTTCTTATGACATGTTTGTCTTTCATTTATTTTTCTTTTCTCTTTTCTTTTCTTTTCTTTTTCTTTTCTTTTCTTTTCTTTCTTTTCTTTTCTTTTCCTTTCTTTTTAAATTAGGTAATACTGACTGACCTCAACGAATGAATTGAGAAGTGCTTCCTCCTCTTCTAATTTTTGCAAGAGTTTATGAAAAAAAAATGGCATTAAGTTTTATTTAAATGTTTGGTAGAAATGTCTGTGATGTCATCTGGACCTACACTTTAACTTGTGGGTTTTTTGAACTACTAATTAAATTTATTTTCTTGTTATAAGTATATTCAGATTTGCTCTTTATTCTTAAATCAGTTTTGTTAGTTCATGTATCTAGGAATTTGAACATTTCATCTGTCATCTAATTTATTGTTATACTCTTGTGTTTAATATGCCTTTATAATTTTTTATAAGTCTTAGGGATCTTTGTTTTCATTCCTAATCATTTTTTTAAAATCAAGAATTTTTCTGATTCATATTAAATGATTCTTCTACATCTATAGAAATAAGCATGTGTGTTTTTTTTTTCTCCTTTAATCAGGTATAATCTTACCTAATAATAGACAGACATGTAAATTGATAGTCCCTCTGCTACACTCACCAGCCAATCAGGAGAGTATGCAAATAAACCCAACAAAGATGTTGGTTAATTTGCATATGAAGGCTCAGAGCGAAGACTGAAGGCTCTGGCCGGAGCAGCGAAGACTTAAGGCTGAAGAGGCTTCGCTTCTCCGCTGCAGCAGGAGTGAAGGCCTGGGTCCTGGGTGCCGGAGGAAAACCAGTGCTGGCAGACCGGGGAAGGAAGGCCTATTGTACAAACCTCTTCGTGCAATGGGCCTCTAGTACATTTATAAATTCAAGAATAATAAACCAGCTTTTCAGTCCTGTGATAAATACACATTAATGGTATTTTATATTATAATATTTTATTAGATTTTGTACACTGATTTTTTAAAATTTAGCGTTTTCTTTTTTTCTATATATTTGTTGGTGAAATAGGCCTGTAATTTTTTGTTTTCTTGTTTTGGTTTTGGACTCAGTGTTGTACTTGTCATAGAATGAATTGCAGAGAACTCTCTCCTTCTACTCTGGGAGAACTTGCAGACAAATGATATTGTAAAGTCTTGAAATTTTGTAGGACATCACTATAAGTGCCTCTGTGGGGTAACTTTATTGATGGAGAGGATTGTAGCAAGATTATGCCCAGTGGTTCCATACAGACCCTTCCTCCTTGACTACTCTTGAAATGTAATTATCATAAAACTGATGAAATAGCTACTAAATTTAATGAGATATTCGATACATTTTTAACTATACACTCTATTTTTTAAATTTTTTAATTAAATCTTTATTGTTCAGATTATTACAGTTGTTCTTTTTTCTCCCCATAGCTCCCCTCCACCCGGTTGCCACCCCACCCTCTGCCCTTACCCTCCCCTCCTCACTGTCCTCATCCATAGGTGTACAATTTTGGTCCAGTCTCTTCCCGCACCCCCCACACCCCTTTCCCCTGAGAATTGTCAGTCCACTCCCTTTCTATGCCCCTAATTCTATTAATTCATCAGTTTATTCTGTTCATCAGATTATTTATTCACTTGATTTTTAGATTCACTTGTTGATAGATATGTATTTGTTGTTCATACTTTTGATCTTTGCCTTTTTCTTCTTCTTCCTTTCTTAAAGAATATCTTTCAGCATTTCATATAATACTGGTTTGGTGGTGATGAACTCCTTTAGCTTTTTCTTATCTGTGAAGCTCTTTATCTGACCTTCAATTCTGAATGATAGCTTTCCTGGGTAAAGTAATCTTGGTTGTAGGTTCTTGCTATTCATCACTTTGAATATTTCTTGCCACTCCCTTCTGGCCTGCATAGTTTCTGTTGAGAAATCAGCTGACAATCGTATAGGTATGCCCTTGTAGGTAACTAACTGTTTTTCTCTTGCTGTTTTTAAGATTCTCTTTTGTCTTTTGCTCTTGGCATTTTAATTATGATGTATCTTGGTGTGGTCCTCTTTGGATTCCTTTTGTTTGGGGTTCTCTGCGCTTCCTGGACATGTAAGTCTATTTCTTTCACCAGGTAGGGGAAGTTTTCTGTCATTATTTCTTCACATAGGTTTTCAATATCTTGCCCTCTCTCTTCTTCTGGCACACCCATAACTCAGATGTTGGTATGTTTGAAGTTGTCCCAGAGGCTCCTGACACTATCTTCATATTTTTGGATTCTTTTTTCTTTTTGCTTTTCCAGTTGGGTGTTTTTTGCTTCTTCGTATTTCAAATCTTTGACTTGATTCTTGGGATCCTCTAGTCTTCTGTTGGAACTCTGTATAATATTTTTTATTTCACTCAGTGTATGCTTAATTTCTAGTTGGTCCTTTTTCATATCCTCGAGGGTCTCACTAGATTTATCAAGGGTCTCACTAAATTTATCAGTAGTTTCTAGAAAATTCTTGAAAAACCTTATAAGTGTGGTTTTGAACTCTATATCCAGTAGTTTTCTTTCCTCCATTTCTGTCATTTGTGACCTGTTTCTTTGTCTCCGCATTTTGGCTGTTTCCCTGTGTTGATAGAGTAGCTTTTTGTGCTAGCTGTCCTATAGGGCCCCATAGCTCAGCCTCCCCAATTACCTGAGGTGGACACTCTTGGTGCACCCCTTTGTGGGCTGTGTGCACAGTCTTGTTGTAGTTAAGCCTTGATTGTTGTTGGTATCACTGGGCGGAATTGACCTCCATGCCGATTGACTGTGAGAATCAGCTGTGTCTACAGTGGGAGAACTTTTGTGCTGGAGACACCCTTATGGGGTAAGACTTGCTTCAGTGGGGGTTTGGTGCTCACTGAATCTGCTCCCTGAGTGTGTCCCTTATGGGTCTGAGGAGCTGCAATCTGGATGGTCCCACTCTTACCACTGGGTACACTGGCTCTTGGATCTCTAAGGAGGTGATTATTTAGCCTCTGACTGAGGCTACACAGCAGGAGTTACAGAGAGATATGAAGATTCCTCTTCTTGTTTGGGATTTGGAGGTGCCCAGATGAGGCCCAGCTGTGAAGCAATGCAAGCTGCTGTGGTGCCTTGGGCCTTCTTTTGGATGTTCTGGGTCTCTCTGAACCAGCTGCAGTTTGTTAGGTAATTTTAGATTGCAAAGGGCCAGGCCATTCATATGCAAAAGCCTCTGGGCACAGCTTGGGTGGGGCGGGGTCTCAGGAAATCAACAGGGTGGAGCAAACAGCTATGGCTGATCCTCAACCCTGCCCTAAAAGGTCCCCCGGTCTCAGTGTTCCACGGTAATCACTGCAAGCACCTTTGAGAGAAAGCTGCCCTCGAGTTCCGCCCGATGCCAGACAGTCCAGTTTCTCCCCATATGAGTCTGGGTTTCCAGAGACTCACCCGGAACTGGAGTTCAGAGCAGTCAGGAGCTTTTGTCTCCCTCCTGATTGAAAAAGAACCATGTCCTCAGTTGCCAGTCCTTTCTGCCTGCGCCTCTGTACCTCTGCACTTTACTTCCGCACCTCCTCTGTGTCTCAGTGTGCTTTTCTCTTTCCTTCTAGTAGTAGAATTTCCACTCAGCCAGCCTTCCTGTGGTTCTGGAATATGTCTGTTTTGTCTTTTAGTTGTAGCTTTGAAGTGGTTGTGCGATGCAGTAATTTCAGTTGTTTACCTATGCCGCCATCTTATTTTATCTTAGATACATTTTTGAGAATTGTCAACTACCTTGAGAGTAAGATTTCTAATATCAGAGTCAACCTTTTAGTTTTAATTCTCTCCAGGATTTGGCCCCTCAAGACCTCTTCTCTCAAACAACTTACCTTTCTTATCAGAGAAATGTATAGATGGCCTTTCTGTGTTGCTAAAGGGAGTGGGGCTCTTGGGGTGCCACTGGAATAAGCATTTTCAGGGGCCCCCATGGGAGAATGAAATGTAATAAAAAGTTTTATTTATATGAAATTATATCCTTGGGTTTGCAAATTCCTATTTCCCATAATCCAGTCCTGGAAGGAGATTCAGCAGAGCTAGAAGCAAAGCCAGCATCCACAGTTTCTGTTCCAAGGTGGAGCGGGGTCCTGTTCGGCATTAGTCTTGTTGTAGTCCATCAGTCCATTGTGTGTGGGGTCCAAATGGTGAATTCAGGAGCATGAGAGTCCTGCAAGCCAGGAGTCAATTACAAACAAGAGAGCTAAGAGTAAGAGAAGATAAGTCCTTAACTCCTGTTTTTAGGAAGTTATATATTTCAAATCTTCCCGCACTTGCAGTGTACATACCTACTCTGATCAATGACTTGTTCCCAGGTGTGACTGAAAGCCAAGCACCTTCCCTATGTCACCCAGACTTTATTGGGTGTGCATCTATTCTTCCCCTGTCCAGTCTTTTTCACCAGGCCAGAAGCTTTGCAGCTAGCTGCACAGATGAATGCCCATAATGTTTGACCTTCCCCTTGCTCCTTTCCTTTTAATTAATAACTGGGTTAATTACAACAGTAGCACCATCACTGGGGTATTTATAATACTTACCCAATTTTTTTTGTTTCTCTGGGTAAGAGAATTGATCTGAATCAAGTTAATTAGCCATTTCCGGAAGCACAATATACTACAGATTTGTGTGTGTATGTGTGTGTGTTTTAATTTTCATTTTTATGAATATTTCACCCATAGTTTTTTTTTATTTTTTACTTTTTGTTTGTTTTTTATCCTCATCTGGGGATATTTTTCCATTGTTTTTTTAGGGTGAAAAAGAGAGGGAAAGACAGAGAGAAATATCAATGTGAGAGAAACACATGGACTGGTTGCCTCCTGCATCACCCCTCCCCCCAACCAGGGCCTGGGCCAGGGAAGAGTCTGCAGCCGAGGCATGTGCCCTTGACTGGGATCAAACCGAAGACCCTTTGGCCCAGAGGCCAATGCTCTATCCACTGAACAAACTGGTTAGGGCTAACACATAGTTTTTATTATTAATTAATACCCTAAAATTATGTCCTGATAAATACAATTTATATTCTGTGTGGCTTTATTTATGTTTTAGTACATGGTATTGTTTTTTAAATATTTTATATTTGCTTCTAGAAGAATATCAAATACTAGTGAAACTTGCTTAAGTATTTATATGTTTTATAACCTATCCACTTTGGGGGAAGTATGCCAAATGATCTTATTAAGAATATGTTTTTATTATCTGTTCCATGGTCTCTTTTCCTGTCAGTGTACTTTATTTTTAGCTGAGCAATGATGTTCAGATGGCTACCAGAGGTGGTAGAGTGTGAGAGAGAGAGAGAGAGAATTAACCTTTCACTAATAGCTCCAGCAATATTTCTGGGGATCACTATGATCAGCTTCATTTATTCCAAATGTTTATCTCTAAGTCCATGTCTATGAGATGAGTGGGGACCAAAAATTGTTTGGTGTGAGTGTGTTTTCCATAGAGAGTGTAGACAGATACTATATGTTTACATATTTGTTGTTGTCTTTTTGAAAAATAAATGTGTCAATAATTTATTTTCTTTCGTAAATGTTAGTTATTTGAACTCATTTGCAGAGTTGTGGAAATGAGAATAAAGTCAGACAACCAATAAATATGAGAAATAGACTACCTCAATTGTGGAATATTTTTCACTTTTTTAATTAAAATGCTGCCATAAATGAAGTTTCTGCTACACTGCTTCTCTATGGGAGACCTATTATTCTTCCATTTTTAAATGCTATGTAAAGAGAGAGTATTTGGGGTTTTTTCAGGCTAACTATGCAGGTTAGCCAGAATGGAAATATTTTTTTTTCCCTTTCAATCTTACTAAAATAAACAGTACAGTCCATCTATATTTTTAATTTGTTAAGGAAATTTTATTCTATAGTACTATTGATAGAGCTTGCACTTTTGTACCCAGAGAATCCTGGTAAAAAACATTCAGTCTTTTTTTTTCTATGATTAACATCTGCCTTTGTTATTATTGTATCTTTTGTGTTTTTGCCTCAAACTACTGCCTTTACCACCTCCTTAAATTTTCAGTAGTTCTTTGTAGTTCTTAATAAGTAAATCAGAATTGCATTTGAGAATTTAAGCAGTGATAAACTATAATTCATGACTTAATGTGAAACTACTTAAAACAGACCATTGTGCTAAAAAGCTTTAATATTAAAACACTGCTAAGTCATTTCAATTTATTTAAATAAGAACAAACTAGAGAATTTACAACATCACATTCTCACATTTTGTTTACATTTAAACATCTCATTTTCTGATACATTTTTCATATTCAAATTTTATATTATTTTTATTTATTGATTGTAAAGAGGGAGGATGGAAGAGAGAGAGAGAGAGAGAGAGAGAGAGAGAGAGAGAGAGAGAGATCAACAGCGATCCATTGCCTCCCATACACATCTGATGAAATCAAACCTGCAACCTAGATATGTGCTCTGCTGGGGAATCGAACCAGCAACTTTTTGGTGTGCAGGATGGCACTCCAACTGAGCCACACTGGCCAGTGTAAGTTACTTTCTAAACTTCATTTTATTTTCCACTTCCACTTCTGTATTGATGTTTTCACCAATGCTGCTGTAGACAATAGCTTCTATAGCTATTTTAATGCTCTCTTCCACTTGAATTTATATCTGTCAGGTTTCCACTCTATTGAGTGACCCCACAAATGTCTCTGCTGCCTCCATGTTGCTTTCTACACTTGCTCGTCCTGATCTTTCTCACCTCCTGGCAGTATTTGCTATGGCTCCTTATCTTTTCCTCCCTGCACAGTGTTCTCTTGGTTTCTATGTGAGAACACTCTCCCTTAGTTCTATCCTACTTATGTTTTCAGTCTCTTTCCTCCTGTTTTTGACTTTTTTTATATAGAAATGCCACAGGATCCATCTTTGATCTTCTTTGTTTTATCTTTAATGTCTCCTTTGATGATTTCATCTAGTGCAATGACTTTAACTATCATATTTAAGGCAAGGATTTGAAATTCACATTTCTAGCCCAAAACTGTCTCACAAGTTCCAAACAAATTTTAAGTATTTACTCCTTACTGCTACTTGACTATCTAGAAGACATTTTTAATTCAACAAAACTGCTGATTTTCTCTCCAAAATGTACTTCACCCATAGTTGTTTTTGTTTGTCTGTTTGTTTGTTTGTTTGTTTATTGACTAGAGGCCCGGTGCACAAAAATTTGTGGACTCGGGGTGGGGGGGGGGAGGGGGTGTCCCTCAGCCCGGCCTGTGCCCTCTCTCAGTCTGGGACCCCTCGGGAGATAATGACCTGCTGGCTTAGGCCTGCTGCCGGGTGGCAGAGGGCAGGCCCAATCCCTAGGTGCAGCCCCTGGTCAGGTTCAGAGCAGGGCCGATTGGGGAGTTGGGGCGCCGCCCCCTGTCATACACAGAGCAGGGAGATTGGGAGGTTGTGATGCCGCCCTCAGTCACGCTCAGGGTAGGGCCGATTGGGGGGTTGGGGCACCGCCCCCTGTCACACTCAAGGCAGGGTCGATGGGGAGGTTGCGGCGCCACCCCCTGTCATGCACAGAGCAGGGCCAATCAGGGGGTTGGGGCACTGCCCAATGTCACTCACAGAGCAGGGCCCATCAGGGGGGTTGGGGCACTGCCCCCGTCACACACAGAGCAGGGCCCATCAGGGGGTGGGGCACCGCCCTCTATCACCCACAGAGCAGGGCCGATCAGGGGTTGGGGCGCCACCACTCTCACACTCAGGGCAGGGTCGATGGGGAGGTTATGGCTCTACCCTGTCACACACAGAGCAGGGCCCGTGGAGGGGGTGGGGTTGGGGAGCTCCCCCCTATCAGGCACAGAGCAGGGCTGATCAGGGGCTTGGGGCGCCTTCCCCTGTCACAAACAGAGCAGGGTGGATAGGGTGGTTGTGGCCCTGCACCCTGTCACACACAGAGCCGCAAGGCGATCAGGGGGTTTGGGCGCTGGCCCCTGTCATGCTGATCCTGGTGCCGGGAGGCCTCATGGCTCCGCTGATCCCGGTGCTGGGAGGCATATTACCCTTTTACTATATAGGGTAGAGGCCTGGTGCACGAGTGGGTGCCGGCTGGTTTGCCCTGAAGGGTGTCCTGGGTCAGGGTGGGGGTCCCCACTGGGGTGCCTGGCCAGCCTGGGTGAGGGGATGATGGCTGTTTGCAGCTGGTCACACACCCTTCAGGGTAGGGGTCCCCACTGGGGTGCCTGGCCAGTCTGGGTGAGGGACTGAGGGATGTTTTCAGGCTGGGGGTGACTGAAACTCCCAACCGCTCCTTTTTTCTTTTTTTTATTCTGGGCCAGCTTTAGCTTTGAGGCTTGGCTCCAGCTCTTAGGCCTCTGCTGCTGAAAGTAGGTTTCTGGCCTTTGCTTACAATGTTGCAATCCTGCTGGCTCAAGTCCAGTGGTATTTGTTACAGAGTTTCTTAAACTGCAGGCTCAGAGGCCTGCAACGGCAGGCGGGGAACATTGGAGTCCTCCGTCACTGGAGCAAGCAAGCCTCATGTTAGTTTCAAGCTGCCTGGCTGCCGGCCGCCATCTTGGTTGACAGGTAATTTGCATATCTCGCTGATTAGCCAATGAAAAGGGTAGCGGTCGTACGCCAATTACCATGTTTCTCTTTTATTAGTGTAGATTTATTTATTTATTTTCTTGGAAACTCCATCTTTTCTCTCTCTCTCTCTCTCTCTCTCTCTCTCTCTCTCTCTCTCTCTCTCTATATATATATATATATATATATATATATATATACACACACACACACATATATAATCTTGACTTCTTCCCTCATATATTATAGTGAGTCACTAGGAAATACCATTGGTTTCAAAATATATCCAGAAATGAACTTCATCCAAGCCATAGACATTTCTTTCTGGATTATTATGGCAGTGGCTTCATAGTAGTTCTCCCTACCACTATCCTAAGCCCCAATAGTCCATCCTCCACAAAAGAGAACTACAATGATCCTTTTAAAACACAAGTGAGTTCATCACTCAAAATGTACCAGTGATTTTATTTTATTCAGAATGAAAGCCAGTCCTTAAATTGGCTTGTGAGATTCTGCACAATCCTGTCATCTCTTGCCTTCCTGATTGTTTGTCTTACTGTTCTTTCTCTGCTCTAACAACACTGGTATCTTTATAGATCCTTGGCTATGCTAGTTGTGCTGCCTGCTGACTTCTTTGCCTCTAGCCAGTATTCTGTCTAGAAGCGTCATTTCCCAGATATGTCCATACTTAGCTGAAGCACCTCCTTCAGATTTCTAAGTTTTATCTTTCTGTTTTGCTTACATACACCTTTCAATTTCTCTTTATTTTGCAGCACTGTTTAGTATATTTTCCTAGATCAAACATACAATAGTCTTCTTTCTTTTATTATTTGATTTTTAAAATTGTCTTCTTTCCCTCTACACTCTTTTTTTTTGTACCAAGGCTTTTTTAATTTTTTTTAAAATTTCTTTATTGATTAAGGTATTACATATGTGTCCTTATCCACCCATTGTCCCCACCCCCCACTCATGCCCTTACCCCCCTGTTGTCTGTGTCCATTGGTTAGGCTTATAGGCATGCATACAAGTCCTTTGGTTGATCTCTTCCCCTTACCTCCGCCCTCCCCTACCTTCCCTCTGAAGTTTGATGGTCTGATCGATGCTTCTCTGTCTCTGGATCTGTTTTTGTTCATCAGTTTATGTTGTTCATTATATTCCATAAATGAGTGAGATCATGTGATGTTTATCTTTATCTGACTGAAGAGCATTATGCTAAGTGAAACAAGTGAATACATTTTGATACATTAAATCTTAGAGCTTTTTCAAACTATAGCATACTTCTCTTTAAAATGTTATGGTCATTCTATTCCATACACTTTTTATCATTTTAAACAATCTATCAATAGAAATTGTTTACTAAACTGTTGCAATACTTTTAAAATAATATTCATAACATAGTTCATACTTGCTTTTCTTAAAAAGTGTTCTGCATGTTGTGTAATATCAAATGTAGGTAATCCTGTAACTACTTTGGGCACAGTAATAAGGCAAATGAGAAAATATAAAATTTGTATCTTATATAAAGCAAGTCAAATAAACAGCAATGCACTTTAAAATAATTGCAATTTCATTGTCTACAGAAATAAAATAAATTTATTAAACTAGCATGTGCAAATGTGTACTTTTTTTAAAAAAGAGGAACTCTGTGGATAATATATCTTATGATATATGGCAAACTCATTAGAATAGAGCAATAGTTATTATATGAAAAACCATATCAATGAAAGCTATTAAATGAGAAAATGGTTGTCAATGTATCATAGTAAAACAACTGTGATTTTTATTTAAATTAAAATCAATTAGTGATAAAATTTATATTTTCAATAAATACGAGTGTGTTTATATACATATAATACTGTATATCTAAGCCTTAACTTTTGTTCATTATGCTGGCCAGAGAATCAATAGAAATGTGTTTCATTTGTCTTTTTGAGGTATGCTGCATAGTAGGAGAGGGCTAACTGGAAGAAGAGACACAGTGAGTGTTCTTTATGCAATAATGTGCTTAATATGTCCTTACTTGTGGAAAACAATGGAAAAAGCAACCAAATAAAACTGAAAGGAAATGTAGCCCTGCAGTTGTACAATAACATGCAATTGTTAACTCAGCATAAAGTTAACTTGTTATGTGAAATATTTTACAAGTTTGGCATGACTTAAGCATAAGATGATCTAATTTTACAAAGCCACAGATATTTGAACCATAAGTGAGCAGGTGAATTTCATATCCTTCTCTCTAGAAATCTGATTTGTATGTATAAATATTATCTCGTGTATGTGTATTCTGACGTGTGATGATGGGTTGTTGTGGGACTCTGCATTCTGTTGATTAAATATATCTATGACATATCTTCTTAAAATTTTAACCCATTTACTTTTATAGACATACTCTAATGTTGTTTTTTTTTACCTTAATCTGCCTCTTCATTTTGACTTTTTATGTATGCATATTTATTTCCAATGATATTCTATCTTTTATATTGCAATGTATTTTTATAGATAATATATTACTTTACTGTTGTCATTATATAATCTGACATAATTTTTCAATCATTACAGAAGCAATTAATATTTTAAATGCTATTTTATATTTTCTAAATGCTACTATGTATTTTAAAATAATTTTTATTTATTTTTTAAAATTATTTGCATGTTATTTTATCATTCTGCTTTGAAATGTGCCTGTTTTGTTTTAGTCTGTATCACTAGCTTATTAAGACTCAAACTCAATTTCCCAATCAATGTTGAAATTTACCAATATCTATATCTTTCCCTGAACAAGATTGTTTTCAACCACTCTGGTCTTTCATATTAAGCTGGTCCTCCTTATACTTGGTCCAATATTGGTTTCACCTGCAATATTATATACTAGGGGCCCGGTGCTCGAAATTTGTGCACTGGGTGGGGGGCGGGGGAGTGTCCCTCAGCCCAGCCTGCCCCCTCTCACATACTGGGAGCCCTCAGGCGTAGACCCCCATCACCTTAGGATCGGCCCCTTGCCCAGGCCTGACGCCTCCGCCAGAGGTGTCAGGCTTGGACAGGGGACCCCCCATCTCCCCCCGATCACTGGCTCTGACCCCCGCCCAGGCCTGAGGCCTCTGGCCCAGGAATCATGCCTGGGCAGGGGACTCCCATCTCCCTCTGATCGCTTGCTCCACCCCCCGCCCAAGCCTGACGCCTCTGACCCAGGCTTCAGGCCTGGGCAAGGGGACCATCATATCCCCCTAATCCCTGGCTCCACCCCCCACCCAGGCCTGATGCCTCGGCCAGAGGAGTTGACCCTCATCACCCTCCGATCACCAATCACCAGATCGGCCCCTTGACCAGGCCTGAGGCCTCAGGCAGAGGTGTCAGGCCTGGGCAGGGGACCCCCAGCTCCCTGCGGTTGCAGGCTCTGCCCCTTCCCATGCCTAACGCCTCTGGCTGAGGCGTCCGGCCCGGGCAGCGGGGACCCGCAGCTGCAGTGGCCCCGCGATCATGGGCTTCGCTTTAGGCCCAGGCAAGGGACCCCTAGCTCCCGGGACTGCCAGCTTCGACCGTGCCCAGCTCCCATCGCTGGCTCCACCCCTACTTCCTGCTATCACTGGCCAGGGCGGAAAAGGCACCTGATTCTCCGATCATGGCTGGGGGCAGGGCAAAGGCAGCCCCAGGGCCGCCTTTGCCCTGCCCCCCAGCTCTTAGCTCCCCCCTGGGTTTCCGATCACTGTCAGTGGCAGGGGGCTTCTTCCTGCTTTCCCTTTCGCCTCCCTGCATTGTGCCTGCATATGCAAATTAACTGCCATCTTAGATTGGCAGTTAACTGCCAATCT